>NC_133094.1:4079044-5438726 GCF_019914945.1 Typha latifolia
ATAACTTACTTATTCTACTTAATCAAATAGCCCCTAACAATTTAAGCTTTTAAGGTAGCTAGTGCATTAATATGGTATCAGAGCAGAGCTCTTAAGTTTGAATCCTACATTTGTTATTTAAAATATTAAACTTTCACTTATTTAAGTCAAAGTTCACTTCTTAGGTCTCTCAAAATGCCTCAAGTCTATAAGTGATGAAGTATTAGAATATAAAATATAAAAACCATTGCACTCTAACAACTTAAACTATTAGAGTAGTTGGTAAGTTCAAAAAATTCATCTCAATTTGGCAAATAACATTATGGAGAACTAAATTAAAAATCTGTCCACAAGTATAAATTTCTCCAACTTGCTTAGGAAACAGTGAGAAGAGATATATGATGACCCTTTGCATTAGTCTTCAATTGAAAAACAGAATATAGGCTATGTATTTATGTATATTGATTAATAAGCTCGAATAAGGCATAATGGGCTACAACCTGCCATTGAGGAGTTGATATGACCATAACCCATGGCGGCTGCCAAATCCATCATAGGCTGCTATGGCAGACCCCGTGTTCTAATCTACTAGGTTTTAATCTGTCATTATCCATCACCATGTCAACAGCGCAGCACTGGGAAGGCAATTCCACCATAGCAGCTGCCATGACCTTTCTTTTTTAACAATGAATCTTTCAAACCATGTATTAACAATGATAATCCAAATTCATCTTGGTATGATGTAGGACATAGGTAGTTAAAAGTGTTTCCAAGAAATCAAAGATTCTAACTTGTAAGGCTTATGAAGAAAATTGTTGAAAATGCATAAGGCTGGATCAATCACCAGTTACTTTTTGGATAGTGAAGAGTAGACTAATAATGGATGTACCATTATAGTCTTAAACAACTCCACTTTCACTTTTAGATTAACTTAAATTAATCATTCCACCTGCAATAATTGATATAAGAGCTGCCACATTTTTCTCGATTTACTTCAAAATATGGTAACATCTGGCCAAGACAGACGCAAGAAGCAGAATGAAGGATGTTCGTGATCACACGATGAAGCTATATCAGCCAGAGAACTTCACAAGTTCATTTCAAGTGGTATACTCTCAAGTTTCTCAAGTTTTACCTATGAAACTTTCTTTTGGTTAAGAAGAGATTCTTCTGTTTTATTCTTGTACTAAAGATGATCTAATTCTTTTTAACTTATTGCTATAAGAGCATTATATAAAGAACAAACAATATTGACAAAATCCAATAAGCTAAAATATTTTATCATTTATACCTGAAAGCTTTCCTTCTCCTTATCAGTAAGTTTTCTCTCAACCACAGTAGCATCCTTGGTAGGGCCAACACTGTCACCAACAAGGTGAATAAATAAGTTGTTTCCATATTTTGACAAAATATGGAATATAGTAAGGAATGGAACTTCCAAAAGGTTGATAATTACAGTTCCAAGGACACTTATAAGAACGAAAAATGGTATTGATAATTTTGCAACTTGCATAATCATTAGGGGAATTCGTATGTGATCATCTTATAACCTAAGAAACTAAAGCTAATAGAATGTTTAAGAAAATATGGATAGCAGGAAATTAGAAATTAGAAATTAGGAAGAATTAAAACATCAAATTAGTTACATCCTGATATCAATAAACCTATAAGGTTCTACGAGAACTGCTCCATACTATGCAAAAGATCTATATCATCCTTCTCATGTCAAGGGACAATAAAACAACAGGATTCATGATAAGCAATACTACAGTAAACCATAGTACAATCCTCTAATTGTTGCTCAGAAAGTTAACAGCTCCAGAGTCCAGTGTAGCAGCATGGATCAATATAGGTGCAATTAGACTATATATTTGACAACCTAGCTGAATACCTCCATCTGAATTTAACAGATTCAAACATTATTTTCTGCAAAGGATATTCCGCACCTTTTCCTTGGTAGAAATCAGCAATATCAACAAAATCAAAGGTACAGCATTTAAATGGCAAAATAATTAGCTTGCTTTTCATAAAAGTGCTTCAATGGTAATAGACTAATAGTCTAATAGATGTATAAAATATTAAGCATTTAACAAAAGAAATGCATGATGATTGCTGACATGGACAGATGGACTACTACATAAGAGCAATATGGAATAAATAGTGAAAAAATTACAAAAAGAGTGAAAATAATAGTAAAGGGCTATATTGTGAATAGGGCTGTCAAAAAAGCCCGTGGGCTCATGAGGCTCGCGGGCTCGGCTAGTTAAGAGCCCAGCTTGAGCTCTAAATGAGATGAGACGAGCTAAGATTTCAGGCTCCAAAGAATTATCGAGCCGAGCCAGCACTGGCTCGCTCAGTTTCAGCTCGATTAGGCTCGCTTAGCTTTAATATATATATATAGTTTGAGTTATTAAGAGCCATTGGATCTAATCTTAGATCCAACTAATTTCTAAAACCCTAAACTTGTCGCACTCCAAAAACCCATCTCGCCACTCTCATTCTCGCGGACTTGCCCCCAAATCCCCTCACTGCCATTGCCATCACCATCATTATCTTGCCTTCTGACGTACCAGGTGTTGCCTCACGTCCAAGGGCTCCACGAGGGTGACACATGGCTTGTGGGTAAGGTGGTGAAGCAGTTCTTTCTCTCGATTAGCTTTTTGCCCTCATCAAGCTTATCAGAGACGTGCTTGTTGACAGGAAATTGCTTGAGAGTGTTATGACCAAGGCTGAAAAAGTACCAGGGTAGGTGATCATATTCAATGTGCACGGTAGTGAAATTGTCTTGGATCTCTTTGGCTTCATTTTTCTGTAGTGTTCTCTACTACATCTTCTTTGCCCCTATCTTCTACCTTCTCCTCCTCCTTTATATTGTCAATTACAATTTCTTCCTTCAAATTTTCAGAAATTACAAAAGGATGAAGACAAATAAATGTCAAGGACTCTGACTTCTCTAAGATAGTAGCTGAGTTCCTTACCAGAGAGAGGCAAAGAAACGTATTCTCTGAGACCTCAGGATTGTTTGGTTGGTCTACCAACATCAGTTGTGGATCACAATTATTTCGATCATGGTAGCAGAACTAAGGTGAGAGTCCATAGTTTCTAGTATGATCTCCTCTTTTGCAAGCTCACATTCTAATTGAGATCATTCTCTTTCTCGATTAGGTCTTGTGGTTCTCCTCCAAGAAGATGCACGATGTCACCTTCTTACATGTCGCTTCCTGGACTTTGGCCAACATGTTTTGGGCCATGGGCTTCAGCAAGCTCCAAATGCAATCGGCGACGAATGCCATGACGTGATTGTGTACATGGAGGAGCCTAACTCAATCAAGCCCATGACTTATCGAGCTATCGAGTTGAGCTCGACCTTTATCGAGCTGGACATAAACCGAGCTGAGCTAGACTTATCTAGCTCGTGTCAAGCTCGAGCTGAGAATATAATGCTATCGAGCCAAGATGAGCTGGGCTTAGCTTGCTCAAGCTCGGCTTATTTACACCCCTAATTGTGAATTCAAGTAACAGTTATATATTGGCAAATGAAGCAATACAACTAAGAAAGGGTCATGAGGATGCACAAAAAAGTAGCAATGATCATGCAGAAGAGCTAGAACCATAACTAGCAATAAGTGAATGTGATTTATATACAAGTACCTCTTTTTGAGAACATGAAACAGAGTAAATTCCACTTCTCACAAATTATAGTGAACATTTTAATCAAGAAAAAAGTGCCTCTAAAATAGAATATATTGTTACCTTCCATAAGGGAGAAAGTCCCCGAGAGCAAACACTAAACCAAAAACAAGAACAGCTATGCCAACTCCCACCTGTCTTGCATCAGTGCAGAGTTCTAATAGCCTGAATATTTATCAATCTCAGTTATATGCAATTAAGAGTATCTGATAAGAAGCACTGACCTTGGTACCAAATCCAATTGTACTTTGTCTTGATTCAATTGGTGCATCGTAATCTATAGCTTGATAAATTTTGGTAGCATCAGCTTTTTTTTGCTCAAGAGCAGACCTATATATACAATTGAAAATTGGATCATAATATAATACCAAAATGCAGATACATTTACAGAATACTTAAAACAAATTAAATTAATGTGCCATGATTAAAGTATAGCTCATATGAAAGGATGCCAGATCAGATGTGAAATATTGTTATTTAAAGCTGAAATTTTATGGCCAAAAAGGATCAAGGAACTCAGGAAAAGTACTATACAAAATTTCAAATCTCATGGGGAAGAGTATGAAGGTGCTTACAACCAAGCTCAACACCCAACGGTTAACTAGATCGCTTGTCAAAGATATAAAGATCACATCATAATCAATAATTTAATATAAATTTCCATCTATCAACATCTATTAAGAGTACTTGTTTATAGTTTTTTTTTTGGGGGGGGGGGGCAGGCATAATGACTCAGCAAAGAAATATTCAAGGAAACTTTCCTTGATACTTACAGTAACTTGCTAACTATGAAAATATTGCTCAGTATGATAGTAGGCTTATAGAAAGATATCTAAATGCTTGTTATAGTTATACTAGGACTATCATGAGTAGAAAACATTGCAATGGTCTCTTGCCTTGATAACCAAACATCACTCATATTGTCAGAAAGTGAGTTTAACAGCCTTGAATTGTTGAACGAACAAATTTTCACATGTATTATACTTTCAATTTTCTTCAATGATAATTCATGAGCTTATAATATGAGCTATATCTTGTACCCTTATGTCCTGTTTTCATATTGTTAATTTAAATGTCATCCACATGTAAGTTCACCAATTTGGACAGCTCCAGTGACACGATGTCCAGCAAATAACTATTTGACTTAAAAATTAAAGCTTTCTTCTTCTTTGATGAGTGATAGTGGTTTCTAATTTACGTGAATCTTTTTCCAAATTATTGATGTGTTCAAATCACCAATTATTTTCTCAGAGAAAAGATATAAGACATCAATATCTTGACACACAAACATTTTTGTTTCCAACTCATTTACATTTCATATGAAAAAGACTAGGAACCAATGTTTTAAAGATTGCAGCAGGAGGGTGTGCCACAATCTTTCCCAAACAAGACATGTCAGGCTGCATGGCCAATACAAAGAAGAAGATGAGGAAGCATCTGCAAGCACTAGATTTCATGTTTCATGGGAAAAGGGAGAAAGAAGGTGCTTCAATTTAGACTCAGGAATTGAGTTACATTTTTGAGGCTGATGGTCAATCTAGGGACAGGCCTAGAGGCCCTAGACCCAACTTGAAAGTTGATCCTACTGCTTCTCTTTCTCCTTGCAAAATGTGATATCTAACCGCAGTCATCCCTCCTCTCTCTCGTTCGTATTCCCATGTCAGCAAGCATCCCCAAAGAAATATGCTGCCCAGCACGCATAATATTAGATGACACTTAAATTTTTGGTAGGCTGATTACGAAAAGAATGTATTGACAATGAGAGAAGAAAGAAAAAATGAGCTAGGATGATTTATTTGACTCTCATGATTTATTCTGATTGGAATTTGTTTCCCACAGCTGATAAAAAAAATTACTAGACAGCAACTACTAGAAAGAAGAAAGGACTTCTAGTTCATTAGTCTGCTTAAATTAATGAACTGAATGAAGTCAAGCTGTAATTGTTCCTTCCATATAGTGCGTCTACAAAGAAGTATTTTAAATAGCTGACTACAACTCGGACATAACTTTTCACCTGGTGATCAAATAGAAGTTATTGTTTCCTTTCGCACAACAATAGCTGTGCCACAGGGGCCTGTGGCACAAACCGTGCTAACCACCAGACGGCATAGCACATAGCACTTACCGGCCATACCATAAGAGGGGGAGAGAAAAAGGTAAGGGACTACTCATCTTCACCATCGCCGTCGCCCAAGCTCGCACCACCGTTGGGTGCCCCAGCTTGAGGGAGGAAGAAAGGTCAAGAACAAGAGAGAGAGAGAGAGAGAGATTAAAAACTTAAGTTGCGGATCCAGATCTGGATCGGCGGCGGCAAGCTTAACGACGAGGTCAATGGTGAGCAGTGAAGCTATTAGGAGGGGTGCCATGCGGCACCCATCGTGCCATGTGCCGACATGCCCCGTGCCGATCAGCACAGTCATCCATGTTTTCACACTTAATTCATGAATAAATTGCTTCCAAATTGTAATATCTAATAACTCCTTATTGCTAATGTAGAAACTAAAGACTCAACCTTTTTTGTAATGACAAAACTATTGGAACAAAATTTTGAAGTGCTATAGATTAATTTTTGATGCGGACATCAGTGACATATTACATAGGGACATGTATCAACACAATTCATCCTTCAGAAAATTAGTCTTAAATTAATTATTTTTATTATACATTTGCTATTTAGTGTCCAAGGTTATATTTTCTTTTTTACAATTGTTTTATTTGTTATAGTCATTTGTAAGGTCTATATATAAGCCAAATCTTTACTTAATCGGGATCAATAAAGAAATAAAAGGTTTTTTCTCTCGAGTAAAACAGTTAGACAGTTAGATGAGATGGTAACCCTATTTTTAGGTACAGACAATATTTATCCATTCAATTTATCCTCCCAACTTCCTTGGCACATTGCTCATAAATATTCTATTCACGCATGTCGTTAGTTCGTAACGATGCCAATCAACCCCCATCCCCTCTTGTCCATTTTCTTATCACTTCCCTGTCATCTCACCACCATGTCTACATACCATAGTTCGCAGAATCGACAGATCCAGGCTCAATCCAACTCTCTCTTTCTTTCTCTTTTTCCCTCTCTTTTTCTCTCTTTCGCTCTTTCTTCTCGCTCCCTCTCTCTCTGACTCTTTTTTTATCTTTTTCTCTCCTTACTATATAGTCATTATTTCTCTTACAGGGAGATCTAGCTCCTTACTATATAGTCATTATTTCTTCCACTCTCCCTTTTTCTTCTCTTTTCTTCTTCTTCTTCATTGCACCATAGCTTTTTCTTCTATTTTCTTCTTCGTTGCACCATAGTTTTTCTTTCTTTATTTTCTTATTTGTTATAATTTTTCTAAATTTTTAGAAGTTTTCCTATATTTTTAAATAATACTTAAAAGTTTACGTAATTAAAAAGTTAGATCTAGTCCAAGCAACCAATATGGCCAATCCAGCCAATACGTATCGCTTTCCGAAAGGCCGATCCTAATCCCGGTACCGATTTTTCAAACCTCAGTATATACGCCCCCGCCCTCCTCCAAACTTGTCAAACATCTCTTCCCCATTCTAGTCTCCTTCCTCTCACATGAGGAGATCACCTTGTGGAGGAACGAGAAAAAATCGATCATCATTGCGAAGCAAGATCCAACGGTCACCGGACGTGGAGTATTCATGTATCATCCAATAGTTCATCATCATATAAATCAACCTTCTTCTCTACTATAGGCGAGCAAAGAAAAAGAAAAAGAAAATCGAATTTCAAAGAATTTCAAAATTTTAAATTTTGTGAATTTCAACTTTTTGAATTTTTGAATTTCAAATTCTAGTGACTTATCTTTTCCACCGCCTATTATCGTCTGCTTGTAGCCGCCAACCCTCATCCATCGCTGCTGCGTCCACGACTTCTTCTCTCATCCTCATGATTGGTATCATTTTTAAAAATAAGGACAAGTCTTGACATCAGAAAGATTTAAGTGTAAAACCCTAGCTTGAGAGTGAAGGTATGAAATATATCCCTAAGCATGATAATACTTGGTTTGACTAAAGTGACTTGGAACAGTAAGAACCCAATGGACTAGAGTAGTACGAGGAAAATCTCAATCCACTACTCAATGTCACTAAGGACAAGTCTAATCATCAAAAAAACTTGGGTGTGAAACCCTATCTTAAGGGTGGAGATGTGAAACATATCCCTGAATCTGATAATATTAGCTTGATTGAAGTGACTTAGAGTGTTAGAAAACTATAGGACTGAAGCAATATGAATACTGCAAGGAACACTCGACAGAGTCAAGTTCTCTCCCACTCGGGGAGAATGATGCAAACATCAGCGACATATTATATGGGCACATGTATCAACGCAATTCTTCCATCAAAAAAATCAACTTTAAGTCAATTATTTTTATTATATATTTGTTATTTATGGTGTTTAGGGTTATCTTTATTTTTGTTTAAGATATTATTTGCTTACTGTCATTTGTAAAGTATATATATGTGTGTGTGTGTGTGTGCGCGCGCACGCCAATTTTTTACTCGATCAGGATTAATGAAGAAATGAAGATTTTTAAGATTTATCTCCAATGTGAGTTTTGGGTCTAAAACCCTAGTTGATAAAGGAGATGTGAAACCCATTTATTTTCTCTTTCTAATCATCATTATTCCTAGAATCTCCAATGTGAGTTTCACATCAGTTTTCCTCTGGTTTTATTCCAAAGGAAGAAACATTAGTTTTGCATTTCAATAGTTCAGTTTATTTGTTTTTGTGTTATTATCTTTGTTCTAGCAATTTAACTACATTCTAATCCTACAATCTAGAGATTCCTCTCTACATCACCTTTCGAAAAATATAGGGTGCTTTTTGACAATACTGTAATATAAAATTACAGAGTTTCAACTACAATAAAGCAGTAACATATGGGGTTACTTGCAAACTTCCCTTACGTCAAGAAGTTAGGATTGTATAGACATGTATTTATATCTTCAAAATTTTGAAAAAAAAAAAAGGCCATGCATATACTTGTAGTCTTGTACCTTCTAACTGCTTCCACCTTCTCTAGAAATTGCTGATCTAAGACGACATTGCTTGATTTTTTACCACCACCAGTATTTAGTTCCGGTATCTCTACAAGTAGGAAGCCAATATAAGATAGAATAAGATAATAGATGTGAATCAAACAAAACACAAAATACCCAATATCTTATTATACATTAGGTAAAATTGCAAGTGAAGAGCAAAACGATTAAGAAGTTCAAGCTACAATATTAGTTGGATAAAGGATGCCCTAGCTTCCACCTTCCAAATATCAATATTTCAAAAGTGTCTTGAGCACTTCACTTTCCATAACCACAAGGCAAAGTACTTGAAATAAAATAAATGCAATTTGCATGTTCATAACCCAAAACTGAATATATAACCTGTTAAAGTCGCAGAGATGTATTTAAAAATGCAACCACAAAAGAACCATCCAGGTTAAGGAATATAGTGATAAGCATATTTTTACGATTTCATCTAGATGCCTACTTTATTGTAGGCCATGTGGTACTTAAGAAACGAAAATTCTCATATTCCAAGGTCTTATGTTCTTTTAAAATCTTTACAGGTCAAAGAAAGAAATGGAAGATTGTCATATCTTGCCATGTCATGATACCAGTAGCTATCAAAATTATTCAGAAAAAAAAGGCTTGAAAAAGAACCTTCACTTTCCTAATTCGTCTGTCCATGACTCAATTTGAAATGAGTTGCTTAGAAAATGTTAGGTGGAATCATGTATTGGCAGGTCGCAAAGTCCAACTTAATTAACAGAATGGATCCTGTAGAAATCAAAAGCTAATGTGCTACATAATGCAAACTTCCATCAATAAAAGGCCTGTTATATGACTATTATGTTAGGCAAAGTCAGTGTAACATTCAGAAAATTTAAGATCGTTGTTCAAGAGATTGTTATATGATTATCAAGTCTGCATATGGAGAGCCCCCTCTACATCCCATGGATTACAATAACAGCTGCACTTCCCACCCTCCATTTGTCATGCCTCAACCCAATTTTGAACTCATAATTAAAGATCTTAAGACTTAAGCATACAAAATTACAGAAATCTCAAAAAATTAGGAAAACTAACACTGGCCACAGGGAACACCAAAAGTGTTGGCAGCAGAAAGTAAGCCCCATCAATAGTTAATACTTCACGTTCTGAAGATAAAAGGACAATTGGGCCTGATTCAGATTTCAGAAGACAACCAGAGGACAACCAGTTTGACATCCATAAGAGGTTATACTAACATAGTCCTACTAGTATAATTAATAATTATCTTAAGGGTTAATTATATCTTAACCCTCTCAAACTATCGCTTGGTATCATTTTTACCCCCTAAAGAAGAAAAGTGGGCAGAAAAGTATTAGAATCCTACAAACCCCCGGAATGCCTTTAACAAAATGACAAATTACAATTCTACCCCTATTTAAAAATGATTTAATAATGGAGAGAAGTTGGGCATAGTTGAAGTAAAAATATATAAAATACTCTTTTTCACTCATTCCTTCTTCTCATTCCCTTCCTATTCTCTTAATACTTTTCATGGTACCCATGTCAATCACCTCATCCTCCTTCCATATCCTTCTGTCATATCCATTATCCCACATCTCATTCCCCAACTCTCCTCTCTAATTAAAAAAAGAGATGATGTAAGGAAGAAGGTGAGGGAAGGAAGAAGGAAATAAGAGAAGTAAAAATAAAATGGAAGCAAAAGGTGAGGGCATTTTGTCCATCTATTTAAATAGTCAATATTTTAAGATTATTTCTAATAAAATTTCTATCTAAATACTGACTGAGTCTTAGTGATACACTTAGATAATTCAGAGTTGTAGATCCATTTTTTTCTTGAGAGGGTAAAAGTGATACTGATACACTTAGGTAATTCAGAGGTGCAGGTCCACTTTTTCTCTTGAGAGGGTAAAAATGATACCCTTATAGGTAATTCAGAGGTGTAGATCCACTTTCTGGGATTTTTCTTGAAGGGGTAAAAGTAATACCAAGTGATAATTGAGAGGGTCATAATATAACTAACCCTTATTTAATGTCTCCTAAGATAACAACTGACAGTATCCTTCAGTTAAACGAAAATGATAATAGCAAGCACAGTAGAAGCCTGGAAGGTATTTTTAAAGCTAAACCAATCCAATTGTCATAATATAAGAAAGCACACAGACTTACCTAAAAAAAGAGAGAAAGATATAAAAATTCATGTACTATTGCAAGCATACAAAGAACTTACTTTGATTCCTAGTCTTCGGCTCTCCAGAAATTATTCTGCTGCACCAGAAATTTTGCCAATCACAGAAATAAATGAATGAGACAAAAAGTCTGCCATGCTGACTAAGAAATGACTAAAGATTTCAATGAGTCAACGAGTAATATGATAAAATTGAGGTTTCAAGCATCAAACATCTGTGTATACAAAAGATAACAGGACTTATCAAGTACTAACATGAGTATGTTCACTAACCTATGTCTAACAAGCTCTTATATTTGTTCTGAACTTCAAGTCAAATCTCCATTTGAATCAAAGGTGTATAGATAATCAAATTTTATTGTGTTCAACTGTACCAATATCACAAGTTCAGCTAGCAGTTAAAAGCAGATTATGTGCATATATGAAGTTGTGCAATACTGCAATGACGTTGATATTTTCACTCACCACTAAAAGAAGAGGACATAATGATTTTGTTGCCTTAGCTATTGCCACATAATTCCTACTGAAAGTTGTATATGATGCTACAACAAAATTAAACTTTATGGGTCATTCAATGTGTTTCTTAAGACATTTAAAAGGTATAAGACCTGATAATATGAACGGTCGTGCCAGTTGGCACTTGCCGTGCCGGCAACATACCGGCACGTGGCATGAGGGGTGTCGCATGGCACCCTTCCTAATAACTTCGCCGCTCACCATCGACCTCATTGTCAAGCTACCCGTCGCCGATCAGCGAGCGATGGCAACGACAACTGCAAAGGTGACAGCGACTGCGATGGCGAAAGTGAGTATTCTTTACTATTTTCTCTCCTCCTCTTACGGCACGTGCTGTGCCTGTGGCACGATCATTGTTGCTTGATAAGACATTTCGAAAGATATAAGACCTATTAAGACAATTTGAAAGGTAGAAGACCTGGTGAACTTACAGAGCCGTTAGAAAATAATGTAATTGATGTCTCAACTCTAAAATAGCATGGTATTAGAGAAGGAAGTCCAGATTGGAATCATACCAGGCCTATTTGCCGTTTAAACTATAAATCTCCACCCATTTAATTCAAATCCACTTTTTGGGCCTATTAAAATATCTTGAGCCCGAAAATGTAGGGGGGTGTTGGAGTATAAAAGAATTACAATCAAGTGAGTGTTACAAAATTCTAAACAAGTGGCATTAACTCCATCCAATTAAAGACAAATTTTCTAAGTAAGGCTCTATTTAGGACACAAAGTACAAGCTCTAGTTACACTACTTGCAAACATATAAACAATAACACCCAACATCAAAACTTTGGACTTGATCATATGATCAAATTTTCAACAGATTAACCTTGAATAATCAAGCATAGTTAAAAATTGATTATAACAGACAAAAGTACTTATATTATTTAAAATGTATAATTACATATGCGAACTATGAGGATCAATACTAGGTTCTTACATCCTCCCTTTGTTAAAGAATGTTCGAACTTCAAAAATTGAACTCTTAAGAATAACATGCCTTGGAAATTCTGCAAAAGCCATGGACAACCAAAGATGACAATTCTCCAACAGCACTATGAAAAAATGTGCTTATTGACAATTGATCAAAATTGTGCTTAATCACAATACTACTTTATTACGCACTAAGAATCAAATGCTTATAAAATTTATATTACATGCAACTATATGGTTAAAAATTAAAACTTTAAATACAAAGAGCAAAGGTTACAGGGTCAGCGAATGCAAAAAATTAGTACTTCCAGAGGTGTGTAAGAATGAAATATGGTACTAGAACAAGCAAGACAAAATGTTAAACAAATGACTGGTTCAAAAAGAAGTTTAAAACATCTACAAAGAAAAGATAATTTACCTTGGTTCCAATGCTATACGTGTGTTATCTTTTGGTCTCTTCATGCTTTTATTCTAAGAAGAAAAAGATATGAAATAACAACAAAGTATAGTAATAAATGTGAAAAAAAACAAACATTTCTCATAATTGACCATGTAGTTTAGGATGTCACTCATACATTATATTATACTGAATATGGCTGTAACTGTATAACAAAATGGAAATAAGTTTTGAGATATTTAAAAAGAGGGTTTTTCTTTCATAAACAAACTATGTTATACTGGCTAATAGAAATCAATTCAAGGAATAAAAATATCTACTGTTCTTTAGCAAGCTTCCATAAGAAATCAGTAAACAAGGAAGAGAGCGTGTAACATAAACTCATAAAGTATTACTGAGGATCACCATTCTATACCAAGTACAACTAAAAAAGAGAAGAAGAATAACAACAATTGAAGATGAAGAAATAACCGTACATAAGCTATAGAATCCTCTTAATACAACAGATATCTTGGCAGTTTCTAAATTTCATAATCCCAGTAGGATTAAAACCTTGGTTGAAAATGACCCAAAAAGTTGGAAACAAGTCATGAGCTCCTTGCTTATAATAGGAATAGTTTTGAAAGAGTTCATGAGAGAAGGCCAATGCAATAAGTAGAATTACCTGCAAAATTAACACATGGGAATAATATCAAGAGAAAAGGAAAATAGAAAACATCACCAATCTCACATGCTTAGCAGGTAGCTTACCTTATCATTCTTAGCAGGTTCAGTCCCGAAACCACGCCTCTTGGAAGCCAGGCAGATAACATCACCAATCTCACATGCTTCATGATAGTCCTTCTTAGAACGGGTTCTTCTAACATGAATGCCCCATCTCAAATTTTGTATGCATGCCTACAACTTAAAGGTTCAGCAAAGATATGAAGAATGTTTACTTCAAAAGAAACTACTATTAGGAAAGTCAAGATCAATATTTCATCCAAAATTTAAAAATGTTATACAATTAGACTAGTCATTTAAACCCTAAAAGTGAAGGGACAGCAATCCTATGTAAAAGGTCCATAGGGTGATAAGGGGAAAAAGAAAAGGAACAACATTTGATGATCAGTATTTCACTCTCCAACATTCCAGCAATTTAGTTGAAACTTTTACTTGACAACATTCAAACTGACTTTTCTTTTGTCCTTTGCATGATATAAAGTTTGGCATGTGTCAAGTAACATAGAAGGGAAGAAAACCATATTTCATGCAGAGTGCCAACTTCAAAGATTTTGACAATTAATTGTTGAATTATATGATGTAAGATGTTAATTGAGTGCTAAATTGTTCTGGCAAAATCAAACAAAAAATTCTCCTGAATTGCAATGGGAGAAGTAAAAAGAGATACTGTTGCGAAGAATAAAGCTAATCTTATAATATTCATAAAGGGAAAAAAACAAATGAAGATGGCTTCCTCGTACTGAGAAAGATCAACAAGACAGAGCAACACTAGGGACTATCTTCTACATATTTAAAGACAGTAAGGATTGGAACGATGAAAGTACAAGGTTTTAACTGCCTATTAGAAAGAAAGATGATGCATGACACAGAGAATGGACAAGCGAAATGTGCAACGAGTGTTTATTTGGCAAAAACAGGCATCTCCTATATACTTTCAAGACCAAAACCTCAAAAGAGCATAGTGATCTGCTGATCCTTTAGTTAGCTTTAAAATGTAGCGAGTTCAATCACAGTGCAGCCATTAGGAAATATTCTGTTTGAGTTTATAATTACAACCCTTCTAGAAAAAATAATGGAGTCAGTCCACACCACATCTAAACTATGAAGTATGAAGGGGGCAAACCAAACAAAAACAGTGGAATCAATAGACACCTCAAGGGAAATACTGGCTTCCTTCTCTTTCCTTTCATTCTTTATATTAGAGATGGTAATTCAAGGTCTAGCCTAAGAAAGATTTTTGTGTATGGTTATAGAGTTCCTAGGTTTAAAGGACAAGAACAAAAGAGGACTCGTTTCAATACATGGTTCCTCTATTTTCTATATCTATCTCTTGTCATTCCTCTTTTGTTTATTTCCTTTTCCTCTTTCTTTAATCATTAAATTCTTGTTATTGGAATGCGAAATTGGTCTTAATTTCCTAATAGAATAAATATAAAACATAATAACAATCTCCCCATAGGAGATAAATCTTAATTTTGATATCAACTTGGCCCCATGTCATTCTTCCTATTTCTTTATGGCTTAGGATTTGCAAACTCAGCAAAACATCCTTAAAAATTAATAAGAAGACTGATCCAGCAATACGAGACGCTATATGACCATACATCATGGTGATTCATGTGTTTTGCAATCAAAGATAGCCAAATCCTTATATATCTCACTGAGCACCACATTGTGGTACATGAATTGCCATAAGAGATACTGTATGAAAATGTACCTCCAAAAGTTTGAACTTTTGTCTAGGACTCACAGTGGTAGGGTCTAAATAATAAACTCTAATTTGGTTTTTCCACAGTAGCAAAGATGCTATACAATGGTTTCAAACAAGATGTCTGACACACAGATTCTTACGCTAGACATATCAGTTCTAAATCCTGCTGGATCAGGCCTGACCTAATCTTGATTCTAGAATGGATATAATTGATATGGCAATCCACCTTTATATTTTCTGCAAATCAACCATTTGAATCACGATTTACATATGCGGAACTCCAAGTGGAATCAACTCAATCAAGCATAATCTATAGGTTCTTATTTTATATCCGTGTTAGAAAATCCCAACTAAAAGATATTCATTTCAAGTGCTCAATCATGCTAAAGCTCCAAAGCATTGGCAACTCTTTCTACAAATAGAAGCTCCTTCAATACAAATTATCTTAAACCACACTGGCTGCGGTCTGCAGATCTTTCACAACCTCTTTGGACATCTCCACTAACCTATTTCATAGAACTGAAAAACAACAAGCATTATAACATTGCAAACCCACAGCCAGTGATTAAGAAAAGTGAAAAGAACAAGAAATCCTATACTAATAAACCAAAAGCTTCAACCTTTAATCGGGAAAATGGGAGTGGAAAGGGAGAAGAGATGAATTCATACATACCGCTGCTGGGAGGCTAAATCCCATTGGCGGACCACGAAGCCGAAACGCTAAGATTGGAAGCGGATAACACGAAATGAGTACACACTTCGCTCCCGCCTTCCTCCACTGTCCTCGCCTCCTAGCGTGACCCCTAGGGTTACAACTCTTGTTTGACGCCGCCTGGTTGGGGGCAGTTCCAGTTCAAGCCGCCACCAACCGCCGTCTTCCCGCGGTGGACAGTGCTTCTTGCCGCACCTACTCCGCCGAAGAGGAGTCTATCAAGTATCAAGCACCTTCTCCTAAAGGTTCAATTTTGCTCATTCGTGACCAGTAGCTACGGCCCAGTGATACATCGCTCTATCCCTTTGGAAGTTTGGACTTTTGCGACAGCGTTTGTGGAGGGTTGCATGGGAAAAAAAGAGTTACAACGAAGCTCCGATTCAAGAAAGTCAATGTCTCCGGTGATTGCATCTCAATCATGATGACTTAGCCATTTAGCCTCTCGAGTTTATCAATATATGAATTAGATTGATCCACGGCCGGAATAGTTAAGTACATATTTTAATGAATGGATGATCTCGCCTTCACAAAAATATATATTCGTATGGGTATTATTGGATCCAAATTATTTGATATTGAATTTGTTATGTATCTAACTCAGGATACGAATCTTAATTTTATCTTAATTTTTCGATCCAATATATTAGTCCGAGATATATATAGTTAAGTGTAAATAGAAATCTTAGGGCCTTGTTTGGTTTGATATTAAATTCCAAACTCGATTAGTTAGTCTTATTTTTTTTAGCCTTGATATTTTGAAAGTAAATTTAGATAGATATGAAAAAGATAAAAAGATATTTGGTTAACCAGTTTAGAATCCTCTAAACTCAAAACAAACGAGAGTAGATTACTGACTCTTAATATCTCAACACAATATTTTTTTAAAATAAGATTCTATCATCGTTATATAAGTAGAATAATAATAATAATAATAATAATAATAATAATAATAATAATAAGAGAAAAGATTAGAATATAATTAAATAATTTTAATTTCTTTAAATCACATTAAAAGTAAATTTGTCTTTTGACAACTCTTTCCTTTCCATTTTCTGTAAAATAAAAACATCTAAATCATCAAAAACCTCTCTAATTTTTCTTCAGTTAGCTTCTATCAATTAAAGGTTTCTTACAATTTAGAGGGTTTATACATAGTTATCAGAACTAGACCAGATAGGATGATTGGACTAATAAACCAACCACTAAATTGGTTTAATTTTGTTATCAAACTAGATAAACATGCGCCCTAGTAAAAATCGGCCAACTCAATAGTTGAACCACTAGCCCGTGCAACCTGGCTGATTTTTAGTGAACCGAGCGGGTCGTTTAATGCCTGAATGACCAAATTATCCTTAATATTTACTTATTCTATTCTTTATGCTATGGGTATTTTAGTCCAAAAATAAGTTAATTTTTTTTTAAAAAAAGTCAAAGTTTAATTAGGAAAAGAAACCCTTGATGGGGTGAAATATGAATGACCATCCAAATTCCAAATTCCAAATTCCTTCGGCCTGCAATACTTCAATCTCCAATTCTCTAATCTACATTGTCTTCTTCATATTTCATCACTAAACCTCTTGGCATTATTGATTGCTACTATAAAACAAATTAAAGGTAAGTAAATCCATTGCCTCTGTAATTTTTTTTAGAATAAATTATAAACCTATATCGATATTATTTCTTTGAATATTTTAGATCTTTTATTTTTGAGTAAATCCAATACCTTTGTTATTATTTATTGTTATTCTATTTTGTTGATTTATTTTTGGATGCATTACTAAATTTTACATGAAAGTATGAAATAGTTATAGTATCTGAATTTTTAAATGTCTTCATCAGCTACTCCATTAGAAAATGATTATATACTTTCACCACCTCTAAGAATTAGAGGAAAAACTAATCCAGCATGGTACCATTGTAATCAGACCATTGTAATCAACATATCCTTATACAATTTTTATAGATTTTTTTTATTTTTTAGAATTATATATATTATGCAAATATTTTAAAATATTTTTAGAAAACCATTGATTTTCCCGAGTAAACCACTAGTTGGACCAATAACCCAGTGAACTGACCTTTGATCGGATCAATGTCCGATCTAGTTATGATAACTATGGGTTTATGTGTATCAAGAAAAAATTGTGACATTTTATATACTTCTAATTTTATTTATTTTAGTTAATCTTATAATTTACTTGTGAATCTATAGATTGTCTCCAACAGAAATAAAATAAATCAATCAAAAAATTGAGAGAAGTCACACTTGATTGAATGTACTAGCTTCACTAAGTTTACCATTTCTCAATAATAATTGATTTCATTAGCTTCATTTTATGTAACATAAGGTTTCATCTTTATAATTAATTTGATAATATTGTTATAAATAAAAGAAAACATTACATCGTGAACTTAATTAATCTGAAATATTTGAGATAATTTGGTGAAAGAAAGAAAAAAAATGAGTTAATAGAAAGGCTTAAAAGCATTAGATAGATATCTTTGATTAGTCTTTTAAATAGTTGAATATAAATATGATAATTAAAAGATATGATTCTATTTTCATGAATCCAAGAAAATTTATAATTAGATGTTCAATCTTTTATTTAAGCTACTCCCTCTTGTGGAGAGATTATTCATTAAAGTCACAAGCCATAATAAGCCTGGTAATTTTAGTTGTGCCCTCGAAATGAGACGATCAAATTCTACTATAGTGAAACATATTTTAGGGCAATAATATTATTCCAAAAGTATGAACAAATTGTTCAAGAGGTAATACAAGTAAACAAGAGATGTGCAACAATGCATAAACAACTTATCTAAATCATATGGATGAATTGGTGAGTATAAACATAAATGGATCATACTCAACATACTTTTTAGAAATACTATTTATTTTGGGAATACAATTCACACCAAGTTCTCATATTATTTCACTCTTCGAATTATCACTAGAAATAGAAGATTGTATAGATGAGTTTGTATAATATTTTAGATAATAATTTATTTACTACATAAAAATGAATTAAATATTATGAGGCATTTTTGTTTTAAATTATTTTGCTTTATCTAATTGCTAATAAAGATAGGTAATAATTATTTATGATCTTATTCAATGACATCAAATATATGCATTTTAAATGATTTATTTTTTGAATTTCTACAAGATACCAACGTTAGATAATCTTAATAGTTTTTTCTCAAGTACTTGCTATGGAGTGAAGTGTGATATACTTTTATGTGTCACTTAAACAGTCAATTTTGTTATATAAAATTATATTTAATTAGTTAATGAAATGTTGGTTTAGTTTGTCATGTACTAAATTATGTTGTTTATAAAGTTAATTTTGCTTTGTTAATATAATTATTATGTTCTTTTATATTCTTACAAATTTTGCCTACATCTTCACAAATATCTTTGAAAATAAATTCTATTGATCTCATATTAGTTTTTTTCTTCTTTTTTCTATTATGGAGACTTAATGAATTATTTATGGGAGATTAATCATCACCCATGAAATAAAAGTTTTCCCTTTTCATGTTAAGATCGATGTAATTTATGAAGCTCAACTGTGATCATTTAAAAAAAGCTTGACTTTTAAAGTATAGTCCACTTCTTAGCATTCTTAACTCTTAAGAATCGATCAAACATTACGAAATTGAAACCATTTTTTCTATTAATGTATTCTTCATAAATGTTGTAATCTAACATAAAAGGTGAAAAATTAGACTTTTAAAATAACAATGTAATATAAATACAAACCTAGATACTTGCTATGTCTAATTCAGAAGCATCATTTGTTTCACTTGCTTGATATGTCGAATGTAACCCTGAAATTTGTTTAAAAGCATGAACTAGCATAGAAGAAAGAAATTTTTAAACAATTAATTGCATCTAACAAAACAAGCAAAGAAAATGTAGATGTTATATTCCCGGCTATATGACGATCAATCGTGGGAGAGAATAAGGTAACACCTGCACCCTCAAACTGCACATTATTTGTCCAAGTTGAATTCTTAGTTCAAACAAATTATAACATTCTACTCTTATTAAAATATGCATATTTGTCTTGAGGAGTTATTTTTCACATCTCATTACTTATTAGGTTAGAAATTGTTAGTTAACTAATTCAGCTCTGCAATGTTTTGAGAGAATATTTAAAGGATATTTCACAGATGACCAAATATTATGAAACCACTTAGAGAAATCGGAGACGTCCTGATCTACAACTTACATATTCAAGGTTTCTCTAGATTCAGACTCTATCCATAGAAGAACAAAGAATCAATCTGAGAAAAATAAGGAAGGTTGATTTAGCTAAGTCGTGTTTATTTCTTATGTAAGCACTTAAAGCAAGTCTAGTTAAGTTATATAATCCACCAAGGCAAGTTCAATTAAGTCATGTAAGCCTCTAAGGCAAGTCTCAGTTCAAGTCGTATAAGCCTTTAGGGTTAGTTTAAGGCAAGTCCTAATTCGAGTCGTATAAACTTTTAGGGCTAGTCCGAGTATAACTCATTGTACCCCACCTCTATATATAGAGATCTGGGTATCTTTGTTAGGGAATTTAAGTAAATTCAAGCATTGAGAATTAATTGAGTTTAGTTATTTTTGTAACAACCTAACCATTAAAAAAAATTATTTTGGCCACGACTTGGCCGGCCACACTGTGGCCGGCCTCGTGCCATCATGCATCTTGCATGGTGGGGGCGCCACACGCCCGCTGCCGCAGCCAACGGGCTGGGGCCAGCTGGCCGTGGCGGGCCCCGGCACCGCCGCTGGTGAGATCCCTCATTCCCCCTCTATTTCCTTCTCTCTCTCTCTCGGAGGCGAGCCGCCGGCGAGAGGCTGGCCACTGGCTAGCCAGCAGCGGCCAGTGCCCTCCCCGCCGGCCTGGGTCCGCAAACTCCTCCCTCACCTTCTCTCTTTCTTCTCTTCCTCTTCCTCTTCTTCTTCTTCTTCTTCTTCTTCTTCTTCTTCTTCTTCTTCTTCTTCTTCTTCTTCTTTCTTTCTTTCTTTCTTTTTTTTCTCCTTCCTCAGCTCCTTCTCCATCTTTCTGCACAGTGCTGGGCCGAATCTAATTAATTAATTAATTATTTTATTTTATTTATGTTATTTATTTAGGTATTTTTCTTCTTAATTAATGCAAATAGATTATTTAGACATTAACTATTTTAATAATATTATACATTCTTCAATATAATTTTATTAATAATATTTTTTATAATTAATGATTAATTAGGTATAAATATAGGTAATACTTATATTTATTTATTTATATATCTATTAGATTAATAGATAGATTTGTAAATTATATATTTTAAGTATTACCCTCATCATATATATTTTAAGTATTTCTATTAATTTTATGATTATTCTGCAACAAATAAAATACTAAGCTTATTTAGTTATTTATTTATTATTTTATCGAGTAAAAATTGCATTGTCTCTAATTAATCAAGATAGTGTATGAATTATAAAATTAATTATAATTAGACATTGTCTATATTTATAGTTATTTAGCCTTTTATTTTATTTTATTTTATAATTATATATTAGAAATGCTCTCATATAAAAGGAAAGAGGCCTCCTCTCCTTATGTTATAACTAACATTTTATAATAATAATATAATTATAGTATTTGAATTGTATCTATATTATAGCCCTAGTTATGTAATCAAAAATAAAGAAAAGTGATTTTAAACCTAATAAACATTTATATTTTAATTGAATTAATTCTAATTAGATAAACGACTAACATCATACTACTTAAATATTTCAGATCCCGAACCCCTTATTTGAGACCCCGTGGACCTTGCTAGCGATGAATGTTACTCGGTTAACTGACGGACGTGAGATGGTTTGTGTCTTCTGATCAAACGGTGAGTAATCTTATCCCCTAGACGCCTTTCTCGAATTAGAATATATTATATCTTATGCACACTCATGTTTTGGCCTCCAGCATGATTATATGACTTTATATAGAGATGATTTTAGTCGAGCATATTTTTTCATGTATTAGATTAAACTGATCTGAGATATGAGTACATTAGTGATATATAGAGATGATTATACTATTATGGTTTTATGTCGGGATGATCTCTATCATGAGTATGCATGTGATAGACTAGCAAAAGTATACATGTGTTAGATACATGGTTAGAGTTGGCATTGCATCATTTTTCTCTTAGCCTCTTTACCACATAAAATTATGAGTTGCATGATCTGTTGTAGTACTGAATATATGCATATGATTTATCATGTATAGGAAATCATAAAAGTACATGTGCATGTGATATGATGTGATAGCTGGAACGGTATTTGGTCCGGACTAATAGCATACTCTTAGTATATGGAAGAGTATGGTGATGGCTGATGATTATACTCTTAGCGTATGACAAGGTACAACTATCATTGATATACCCTTAGTGTATGGCAGGATATGATTTATCTACATAGTACTCTTAGCGTATGACAGGATATGCTGTGAGCTTATGACATGATGTGTATCGAGTATGGGACCGAGTACCGTAGTCCAGAGTTGAGACGCATGATTGTGATAGTGAGAGATATGTGGATTATATATGGCTTTGACATATACGATTATCTAGTGGTTGACATGCATCATGCATCATCATTGATGTGACTAGTATCATTGAATCATAATTGTTATACATGATATGTTATTATATTCGGTGATGCTATATGATAATTTCATCATGTGATATATTCTTTGGTTGATGATATAGTATGCTCATTCATGAAAATTGATTTCATTCATATATATGTCATTGGGGATATATATATATGCTCATACATGGCATCGTGCTGCTTTTTGATTCATATTATTCAGTACATGATTTTCTCTCTATTTGGCATCACTGATTCGGGGTAAGGTTTATTCACTGAGCCTTTTGCTCATGAGTCTCCTTATTTTTTTCTAACACTCACAGATAATATGATACATGATACCGACTCTAGATATTCCGAGGAGATATTTTAGAAAGATGAGGTGAGCTATAGACGCGAGATGATATAGAAGATAGTTTAATCAGATATTAAGTTGTACCATTATTTTATATTTGTACTTCATTGTATGAACGATAATTGGTGTAATAAAGGTCAGATTATAGTGTACTCCTGTATCAATTGTTTAGTCGTACCTTGATGGTTTGTTGTGGCCTGTGTGGGTTCTGCCAGATTAATTAGTGGCCTAGTGTATATTATTGTGGACTTGGATTATGTGAGCATTGATATGTTAGTAGGTAGTATTTGATGATGTCATGATTGTATGTGCACAGGAGAGTATTTATGCATGACGGTCCCCGCCCGACCTGTCGCGTGCGCCGCGCGTGCTATTTGGGCGCGTGGGCGTGCACGTGTCCGTGCCAGGCGGGGGGCATTACAATTTTCTTATTAGCGTATTTACCGTTTTATCGTAGCCCTTAGATCGCCTTTACATTTCTAGAAGTAGATCGTAGCCCTAAAACCTTTCCACCTTCAAACCCTAGCCACCATCTTCCTTCAGCAACCACCGTACCATACGACTGTCCACCACTACCCTTGGTCGTCCGCCACCCTCCGACGACCATCGCAACGTCGGATATTTACTATTATGCCCCGTTCTGACCTTGCTCCATTGTTTTAATTATATCTTTCCATCAAGACATCTGATTGACGTAAAACTAAAGCCATTAGAACCCTATCTCGTGAAGCTACCATCACCTAAATTTTCATAATCATCATATTAATGGATCATTCCAGATCTGGTCTGTAACATTGTATACTTTTGAAGGGCAATTTTGAGATTTAAAAAATATATGCAGCGTTTGGTTCGTGAATAACTGATATTTATTTATAAATTATGACTCTCTTAAATATATTTTGCAACCAAACATTTATTTACGCACATTTTATAAGATAAGTCACATGACAAGTTATCTTTAATATATTTATTTATAGTTAATAACTAAACACAAATTCTTATATAAACTTATAAAATTATTTTTAAAAAACTTTATGTACAAACCAAATAAAATTATAATAGTGATTTAGAATGAATAGGCACACACCAAATTTAGAGCCCAATTAGAATGCACAGAGCTCCAAATTTGAAGTTCCAGAGCCGACTTAAAACTGATGTTATAGAGATAAAAAATAATTATGATATAAAGATTTATAATTTTGTAGTGTAGGGTTATCCTATTTAGCTTAGAAAAAGAAATTAAAAAAAAAAGAAAAAGAAAAAACAACTAGTTAAATTATCTAAAATTAAATAAAAAACAAAAAAAAAATTATACTTAAAAAAGAAACTCTGTGAAATCTATGTGCCATTAGATTACCGCTCGTACTAATCTTGATGTACAGATCAAATCAAAGTCAACCTAGGGTTCTAATATAAAATAGAAGCAGCTGTCCTGATAAGAGTTCACCCATTCGCCGCCTCACATTTTCGCTTTCCCCTTTGTAGTGTTAGGGTTTGGTATAATCAGGACCCCAATCTCTTCCTCCCCCAAATCTCTCTTCCTAGGTCTCTACTTCTTTCCTTTGAATCGATCATGGAGATGGAGTGCGTCACCGAGTTTCCTTACATTCACATGGATCAGCGCCCCAGGAAGCGTCCGAGGCTTGGATGGGACGTCTCGCAGCTGCCTAGGGTATAATTTCTGTTTTTTCTTCATCGATCACTTCGAAACGCCTCTAGTTATAGGCTTTTTTGCACTAATTTGATAGATCAAAGGTCTTTTATTATCCTGTTTGGATTATATCAGAGATGCTACGGTCTATGTTTTTTTTTTTGTGGTTTCGTTATTATCCGCAGATGGTTCTGTGAGGGAAAAAAATGTAATTTTTTGTATTTTTGATAGATCGGAGAGTTTCGCTTCACTTCTTTTCCGATTTTATCAGATATATTGTTTCGATTCGTGTCGTTTTTTGTGACTTGGTACTAATTGACGATCGCAATAAGATCTGCGAGAAATTTTTGCACTTGTGCAAACTTTGTTCCGGAAAACTTTAGATCTGGAAACGATCTTTGTTCTCGTCCCTTCGCATTAAAAATTAGATCTGGAAGAAATCTTTTGTTGGATTCGATATTTTTGGGATGTTTATTCTTTATAACTTGGTTGTATTATGTTACATCACTCAGTTTTCTGGAACGTTTTTCTTTTCATAGATTGGACTGCGTCTATGCGAATAGTTTTTTTGACTTATAGGAAATAATCCTTATATTTTTGTGAGATAGTTTCAGTTACTATGTTAAAGATGTAATATGTTAATGTCTAAACACTGTATTATAAACACTGTATTTTTGTGAGATAGTTTGTGTTACTATGTCTTTCCTTGTTGTCTTATTGTTCCATAAACTAAGTAGAACAACCTTTTTGGTTATCTATTTGATCTTCATTGTTTCTTTAAAGAAAAGTTTGTTGTAGATTCTTCACTGGTTTCTCTTCTGCTTAATTTCTTGGGTTTTACTTCGTCATTTTGTTTTTCCATGGTTCTCTTCATTTTTAATTATTCTGTCAGAGGTTGTCAAAAGTTTGGGATAGGTTGGGCTGGAAAAGTTGTGTAAAAGGAATAAATTATATTATTGTTTTATTTTGTTAGTGGAGAAAATGAATGGTCGCTGTGTGTAGGCTCAGATAGAAATTTTATGTGGGCAAGAAGTTGGAGATGTGGCCAGCTTAGTGTCTTCTGGACAACCTTCGGGCCATACTTGTTCTTCTCTGTATTCGAAGGGAGTGTCACGAAATGCTTCCCCTCCATGGAGAGAAGATGATAAAGATGGACATTACATGTTTGCGGTTGGGGAGAATTTGACCTCTCGCTGTAATTACACTTGACTACAATTATCAAAATCTTAAATATCTGAATATTCTTCCCATTCCTGTTTGTTTTTCCTCACTTTAGGTATTTCTGTTTTTCACGTAACCTTTATTTGAAAGATTAGTATATTGAGACCATCTCTCGTTAGGAATTCTGATCCTTGCATAAATTTATATATATGTCTCGGCTTCTCTAGCAACAGAGTGTTCTCTGACTTTATAATCAATATGATTGTTGTCAATAGTATTTTTATGGCACAAAATTCTTGCATATTCTTTGCTATGCTACATAATAAATTTTCTTTGGACGGTTGCATGTGTTTTTTTCGCATTAGTCATAAATGTCTTCTAATGGTTTCTTTATTGTTATGAACTTTTCTGTTCAGTATTTTGTTTTTTATCAAAAATTTTATTGTTTTATTTTGTAGTCAAAATTTATTTTGGACAGTAGCACTATTACATACAGTTATGGATTTTAGCTTTCCAATGATTCATATTCCAACTCTGTTTAATGCTGTATCTTTAAGCATTATCCTGTGATAAATGTAACATTTTCTCAGTGCAATTTGTTATGTTGTCTCTTGAGTGCTATGATTTGATGTCCAAATTAGCAATTGTTCTCACATTTTTTTGACCTTTCCTTCTGTGCAGATAAAATATACGGCAAAATGGGTGAAGGTTGGTTTCCTATTCTTTCAGAAAATTGTACCAGGAACTCTTTATTGATGCTTTAATCTTTTCTTACCTCCTGTAGAATAGTTGATATAAAATTAATTTTTGATCCTGTAAATTTGTTCTACAACCTCCATAAGAAAGTTCTTAGTCTTGAGAAAATTAATCATAATCAAATTTTAGGATCATTTTTGTGCATCCAGGTACCTTTGGCCAGGTATTGGAATGTTGGGACAGGGAAAAAAAAGAAATGGTAGCTATCAAAATTGTCCGGGCCTTGAAAAAATATCGGGAGGCTGCTATGATAGAAATTGATGTGCTCCAGCAGCTTGGAAAGCACGATAAAAGCGGCAACCGGTGAGTTCTTTTAAAAGTTTTCCCTATAACATTCAGTGCTTGTATTTGGTTGTTGTTTCAGTAAAGGATAAGGTTACATCTCTGTAAGCGGTTTTTGCAGTTGTGTGCAAATACGGAACTGGTTTGACTATCGTAACCATATTTGTATCGTAAGTATATGATTGTTTTACAATAATTACCCAAATTTAACAAGTATCCCTGGGGATTAAAACTTGTCAATGAATGTAAATGACCTCAACAGGTATTTGAGAAGCTTGGGGCAAGCTTATATGATTTTCTTCGGAAAAATGGTTATCGCTCATTTCCTATTGACCTAGTTCGCGAGCTTGGCAGACAATTGTTGGAATCTGTTGCATGTGTGTGAACAGTACTTCTGCAAATTTACTTTACTTCATTGATGTTCTTCTATTATTAGCTCCATTTCTTGATAATTTGGAATTCTAATTTAGTATCTTCCCCTTTGTTATGTCCCAAGTACAAGAGCTAAACATGCTTAGATTTTGTGGTACCCCCCTATCATAGGTTTTTCCAACTTTGTTAAACCACAATCCTTTTGGTAATGTTTTTTTTTTCTTTTAACTCCCTTCCCCAGGGTTAGTTTACTGTTTTATTAAGAGTTGCAGATTAGGTGGCTTGTTGGTTGAGATTATAATGGTATTCATTTTTAATTGTTCTTTTTTCCTTTACAGTTATGCATGATTTGGGTCTCATACACACTGATTTGAAGCCTGAGAATATCCTTCTCGTTTCATCGGAATACATTAAAGTACCCGATTACAAGGTATGCATTTGGTTGAATCATATTATTAGTATTGTAATTGCTCTGGTACCTCTTTATTTAGTCTCTATAATTCTCTTTGGTGAGCGGTATGCCAGAATAAGACTACTGCTTGATGTAGGTGATAGACTCTTCTTTATGTTGCTCTTTGGTCATGCCATTAGATGATTGCTGAATAATAAATTTGATATTCCTTTCCTTGAAGGATGATTCGTGCTCAAAGAGATTACCCAAATCAAGCGCAATTAAGTTGATTGATTTTGGTAGCACGACTGACATTAAACAGGATCACAGCTACATAGTATCAACTAGGCATTATAGGGCGCCTGAGGTTATATTAGGTAACGAACCAGGTGGCATTTTTTTATATTTTTCTTGACACATCTTATATTCTTGTTGAACTGAACTTCTGCACAATTTCCTATCAGGACTTGGATGGAGTTATCCATGTGACATATGGAGCGTGGGCTGTATTCTTGTGGAGCTTTGCTCGGTAGATATTTTTTCTACTAATGTACTATCTATCTGCTATTAATTGGTTGTCTCTGATGGACTTAGTTTAAACTTCTTTGGACTGTTATAGGGGGAAGCCTTATTTCAGACACATGAAAATTTGGAACATTTGGCTATGATGGAGAGGGTATTAGGTCCACTACCCCAGCATATGTTGAAGAAAGCTGAGTAAGTTCTTTTCTGACTGCACAATGAGCTATAGTAGTCTGAGATATCTACGCCGTGTCGCTGTTGGTGTGTAATATCATTTTGCTGGCCACTGTTTGACATGCTCTCTTTGATTTGTTTCTATCAGCCGACATGCAGAAAAATATATTAGAAGAGGCGGATTGAACTGGCCAGAAGGTGCTTCTTCGAGGGAGAGCATTAGAGCTGTTCTTAAGCTTCCTCGCCTTCAGGTAGAAGAAACAACCTCAATGGAAGCATCTAATTTTTTTTCTGCATCTCTATTTTTCCACCTTGTTCGATGAATGCTGTGTCACGAACTTAAGAGAGGTTGCTGGTCTGCATTAGAAGAATTTCATTGCCTTAAGTTGTTTGATGTTAATGATTACTGCATGGCCTATCGCTGAGTGATTTGCCAGTTTAGCTTGTGTGCTGTAGCAATTCCTTTGATGTGTCATTGGGGTTGAGTTCTCTATCATTTACTGGATTTGCTTTTTTCATTTTTGTTTTGCAGAACCTTGTGATGCAACATGTTGATCACTCTGCAGGAGATCTTATTGACCTCTTGCAGCACCTTCTGAAGTACGATCCGAAGGACCGTCTGACTGCTCATGAAGCTCTTAAGCACCACTTCTTTACAAGGAATCATCACCATCGTAGGTCCCGCTCATAGTTTTAACAAACTCGTTCTTTCTTGTGTTCTATTGTACCATTCTTCAAAGATGCAAATCTATGTCAAGAGTAAAGAGTAAAGAAGTTACGAAATTGGGAATTTGCATCCTAGGAGCAACTGTGATGACCAGGAGTAGTTTGACCCCCACAAACTGACCTGACAAATGTAAAGATGTGTTGTAATGTTTGATCTTCTCTTTTTAAGTTCCATCCAGTTCATACTGCCGTGTACAAGACTCGATCAAAATGTAACAAAGTTGAATTTCTCTGAATGTTGAGACATATATTAAATGGGATGTCGGTGAGGAGGTTGAATATGGCTCGTCTTTGACTAATCTACCATCAATTCGCCCCAAAAGTTTTATAATAGTTCTAAAATTATTTATTGAAACATTATAGGTATTGCCACGTAGCTTCATGTTAGTAAATGACAACGTGACTATGATAATAGTCTGCTGCGCTATTTTTCTTTCATTTGGAGATAGGTTTTTTTTTTTTTTTTTTTCTATTGCAATGAATAGCCAAAAGAAAATAGTGCAGATCAAAGACCAGAGAATTTGAGGGTCCCAGAATTTTTTTCTATTGCAATTGATGGTCTATGAGCTTTTTAAGTTCTCTCCAATCATCATCCGATTAGTTAATTTGTAAAGCTCTGACTGTTATTTTTCCAAAGAAAAGAAAGAAGAAAATTCCCTCTTCCTATTATTAGCATCAAAGCGAGGTTCTCTAGATGGATCTGGACGAGGTTTTCTGGATGGAACTGAGGAAATCCTTCTCATGTTCACATATGACGTGGCAAAATTGGGACGGAAGAAAAAAAAGCACACGAACTCTCTCATTATCGCACTCTTATTTCTTGGGGCGAAGAAAAAACCACGTTAACTCTCTCATTTTCAGACATCTTTTCAATCACGCATTCGCGTGCCATGTAAGGTAACGAATCACTTTTACTTTGGAGTATTTACACCTTAAATTTTTACTATATATAAATTAAGTTTTTTAATTTAATAAATACATATAAAAAATATTTTGAGTTAGAATACCTTATTAAGTAGAGATATTTTAAAATGCCCGTACTTTTAAAATAATTAAAATATTCTAAGTATAACTTGGTTGATGATATTTTTATAATATTTTTGTTTAGTTAAATTAACTCAAAATTTTAATTAAATTTAACTAATTGATCTAACGATATAGTATTTTTTATGCATATTCACTAAATTATAAGATTAATTTATAAATAGTCAAAGTTTAAAGTGTAAATCTCAATTTTATTTTATTAAAAGACAATGTGGAGTTCTATCACGGAGTTCAATCCATGTTAAACGAGTAACGTGTATTAAAAGATTTGAGTTGCTTATAAAAAGGACTCATCAGACATAATACGTTGCAGTTAACTTATTATGAATCCGTCTAACTTAACCTGAAATTTTGCACATATAATTATATTTTTTATCATCGATAAGTTAGATGTTTAATATGAATTCGAAGTGACATTTTGGAGAGCATTGCTAGCATGCCCTCTTTTTATATAAATATAATTGTTTCAATCCACCATTCTATTATGACTTTTACTTACCACATTGTTTCATGGTGTATAAAAATAAGGATTTTTTTAAACATAATTGATACTAAAATATAACAATTATTACTAATTTCTTTTAAATTTTTTAGAATTGACATTATAGTTAGTTTTTGACGAAATATTTATAGAATATTCTTGACACATAATTGCTAAAGTTAATAAATATATGTAAATAATTAAATATATTTATTTTTAAAAACTAAGATTTTTTTTTGTACTAAGATATTAGGTAATATTAGACAGCCTCGTAGATTTTAAGCAATTTATACAAGAAAATGAGTCTAAATTTAGTTTTAATAATAATTAATTAAATTCCTTTTTTTTAAAAGAGTTTAATTATTTTGGTGTTAATTATGATATTTTAAAGAACGAAGTGACTATTTTAATATTTTGAAAGTTTTTAGCTGTAATTTTATAAAAAAAATCCGTAAAATTAAACACACGTAAACAAGAAGTGTTCAAGATTGGTTGCTTCTCGTATCCACTACAGTTAATAAATAAAAAAAGCGAGATTAATTTCCAAAACCCCCTCTCCAAGCAACGAGTAGCTGATAATTAAAGAGAAAATTACAAATAACACCCTTTATTTTTATTATATATGCATAAAGCCTTTTTCTTCTTCTTATTTATGAATAGAGCCTCCTATTTAATAAAAAAATGTGGAGCCGTTTAATTTGGATATATAACTAATTTAACATGATGTCAGATTAAATTATATCTATCTATCTATCTATCTATCAAATTTTTAGCAAAATAGGAGGTTCTATTTCTAAATAGTAAAATTTAAAAGAAGGATTTATCTGTAATATGGTCAAAATATAGGATATTATTTGTAATTTTCCTGTAATAAAAAAAGCCAAATACGACCACCTTTCCAAAGTCTTATAATAAGTCTGCGATGTATAAGCCAGGAAAGAGTAATCGAGATGGTTTTGAACGCTCGACGCCGACTTATCGCCGCCAAACTGTTCTTGCTTCGAAGCTTCGCGGAATAAATCTCTATGAATACAAAAACCGATCTCCGATATCTCTTGTTTGGAATCGATGGGAGCGAGCAATTCACGAGAGACGGGAGGAGAGTGGAGTTATCCGCAGGAGCCATCTTGGGAGCAGAGTTATTCCCACGGAAACCCGAGTTATCCGCCGCCGGCGTATGACTACTCTGCCACTTATTCGCGCAATCCCCCGGAGACTTCGCAGGCGCCGGGAGCCGGTGGCAGGAGGCCGGGGTTGGATCGGAGGTATTCGAGGATAAGCGATGATTACCATTCTGTGGATCAGGTAGGCAAGTCCTTTTTTGGGATTTGTAGAGTTTCTTTTATTTCGTTTTGTTAGGTTAGATTGTGTGGTTAGGGCACAAGAAATCATTTGGAAATTTTAATCTTTTCTAACTTGATCAAGAATACTTGACATTTTGAGAAAAATGAAATGGAAATTGGTTGGTGGGAATTCTAATTCACAGCAAGAGAGAGATTGAGGTTATGAATATCTCCTAAGTTGCAGCCTTGCGATTCATGTAGGTATAACTTCCTTCGTCATAGGGAGGGAAGGAGGTAGGTTTCTTGTAGGTTTTTGCGAGGATTTTTTTAGGGATTGCGTTGGATTTTTGTTGACTATGAATTATGTACGCATGTTCCTTCTGAGGGAGGGGAAGATCGAAGCTAGATTTGGTAAGAGAAGAGAATAGAAGTAGTCAATTTTTGTACGTCAAGTTCAGATAAGGGCTGACCTCTCATGCACCACAACGCGCTAAAATATTGGTTGACATAAGTGTCTTTCCTACCTAAGCTTACGCTCATTGGTTGCCAAGGGACTAGTTTGTGCTGGTACATTGGACTTGGTATTCTAGTGTTGGGTACAAGCTGGTGACTTTGTCAATGGCAGAATGGAACAAGAGAATCATCTCAAGGAGATGATCTGCCAGCGAGTTGCCACAAGCCTGCTATTCCAAATTTCCAACTACCAGTGGGCATGCCGTTGGCACAGCAATTCTTAATATTTCGTGCTCCTTTTGTGACGCCATGTGGATTTGGCTCCTTAGTAGTTGGCATGTTCACCTGCCTGGGATTTGGCTCCCTCGTGGTGGTCATGCCAATTGGCAATAGAATTTTGACATGACGTATGCACCTTGGCAAGTCAATCCTGTTTAGGGCACCCATTTCTCCACTACTATTAAGCATTAAGTTATCTTTATGAAATAAGAATAGTACTTTTTATAGTTATTTTAAAGGGAAAATTTTAATTTACAACCCTACGGTTTGACCCGATTGCAACTTACTTTCATGTACTTCAAATTGAAGTATTTAATTCCTTTGCGGTCCAGATCAAGTTGCAACTACTAGTCAATCGTTAACTGGGACGTGAAAAAACTTAATTATCCTCATAAAAAATAGTCTAATTTGTAGATCAAGAGATAGGATGGTCATTTTGCTATTTATTTATGGTGAAAAAAATGTTGGCACCAATAAAACACTGTTAGTTTTGGATGAAAAATGTATTCAATATCACAAACTGTTCTTCTGTTTGTGAGTTGTATACTAGTTCTGCCATGTGGATTTGTCTCCTTAGTGGTTGGCATGTTTAATTGTCACATATATTTGGTTAGTTAGTGGTGGGCATGGCAAATACCAATAGACTTTTGACATTCCCAGGTAGGCTAATCAATCCTTCTTGCAACACCCATTTCCCAATATTATTAACACTAAAGTGGCCTTTATGAACTAACATTAGTAACTTTTGCATACAATTTTGAAAAAGAAGGGATCATTAGGATTATATACACATTACCACCAACTTCATGTGATCTGTAAACTTGTACTTATTTAACTTGCATAACTACTCTTCTAAAGGCCATTGCTTTATAAACATGGAATGCCATGCTTAAAATAGAAGTAGTTCCCACCTTGATCATTATATGTCTGACTTGCAAGCGGTTTATGAGATTTTTTTTAAAATTATTTGTTGTTTTCTAGATAAGAACGTGTAAGGAGAAAGTGACTTAAGAATTATGAACAAAAAGGAGAAGTGCATGATTCATTTGGGACGTTTTTTATATCATCAATGTTTCTATTAATTAATGAAACAAGTTAACTGTAAATTAAGGCAAATCAACACAAGGTTTCAGTGAAATATATGTAATGCTTAATGTTTAAGTGTTTAGGTAGCTACTTACCTACATTCTATGCCTAATCTTTTTATATTTAGCTTTAATTTGGTAGGAAAAGGCAGTCAGTTGTATTCCTTAACTTGCTGCCTAATTAAGGAACCGCATATGCATGCGGTTACATACTGAGGCACAAAATACATCATAATCAACTGTTTCTAAATGTATTATTCATTATATGTGGCTCTTCCTGCTAATTCCTTTCTTTGATGTGCTCCTTGGTGTTAGTTCCAGAAGAGAACAGGGAACAACCACATTTTTAACTGTTGCTTGACAGAGTCTATAGACATTAAGTTTTAATCTATCTTTAATGCCCAATCTAATAAATTAGAAAATATATATGATTTTTTTATTGTTTGTATTTCTTCTTATGGATATTGTGACCCTTCACAGGTCACCGAGGCTCTTGCACATGCGGGCCTTGAGTCGTCAAATCTTATTGTTGGCGTTGATTTCACAAAAAGCAATGAATGGACAGGTTTGTATTCATTTACTGAAGGTTTTCAGTGACATTGTTGGTGAATTTATGTATATTATGGTTTTTCATCAGGTAAACACTCATTCAATAGACACAGCTTACATCACATTGGTGATGCACCAAACCCCTATGAACAAGCAATATCTATCATTGGACGTACATTATCCAAATTTGATGAGGATAATTTGATTCCATGCTACGGCTTTGGAGATGGTAACATTATTTTTTGAGGCTCTTGAGGAATGCCATTGTTCTTTCTGTGGTTCACTGAAATGATGAGAGCTCTGTGTTTTGACAGCATCAACGCATGATCAAGATGTCTTTAGTTTCCGCCCAGATGGGAGACCCTGCAATGGATTTTCAGAGGCTCTTACGCGATATAGAGAACTTATCCCACAATTGCATTTGTCTGGTATTTTATTATGGATTTTTGGGGTGTTTAGTTCAGAGCATGGAATTTGATTATTAGTGCTTTTAGTTTTAATAAATTTCTTTTTCCTTTTCAGGTCCTACCTCCTTTGCTCCCATTATTGAAATGGCAATGACAATTGTGGAACAGAGTGGTGGACAGTACCATGTTTTATTAATAATTGCTGATGGTCAGGTATATAAAACTTTACATCATATAAAAGGTCTGTAGCTTTTGATATGCTTAGCTTGCATTCATGTATGCATGACAGGTATATATACACAACAATTGCCATGCTAGTAGCACATGCGACGCCGACACCATGTCGGCACGTTTCTAGTGTGCCACTAGCACATTGACATGCCTCTAAATAGGTTTTTTAGGATTTTTATATGTATTTTTAAGTTCTAATTTATGTATTAAATCCTACGTTCTAATATTATACGTCTATGTATATTCTTTTTTGTGTGTGTCTATATCTATATATATAAGACTGACTTGGTAATAGGTGTTACTAAAAGAAATTGATACAATATATAAGATTAAGTTGATGCAAATAGCACTAACTTTCGGTAGAAGGAACTTTTGATATTGTCTCATGATTACATCATAGTTTGTAATGGTATCGACATATATATTTTGGTGAAGGGACAAGAGATTTGGATGATCAAATCATAGTTTGTATGCAAGACACGTTGCTAGCTACAAACTTGATTTGCTCTATTCTCATGTATTACTTTTTGTATACGACTTAATTTGACGAATTATTGCCCTTTTAGTGTCCTTTGATTTATGCCATGTTATTCGTACAATATTTGTTTACTGCATATAAAATGTAATCCAGAGCTCAAGACCTGCTACTTTTGATTGTGTCTTCGTTCCTATTTCAATTCCAAGATCAAGTTGATGAAATATTTGTAACTGGGTGGTACAGGTTACAAGGAGTGCAGATACTGTACCTGGACATTTCAGCTCCCAAGAGCAAAAGACTGTTGATGCCATTGTAAAAGCCAGGTATTTATCAAACTGTTTTTGTTCCCTGCATCATATAATATATGACCTTGCCCTCGTGGCTTTTAATAGATTTGTTTTCTATTTTGTATATATATCATGCTTTCACGTATACATGGCAATCAGTAATCTAACTTTTTTTTTTCTTATCATGTCTTTAAATGTTGTAGTGCGTTTCCATTGTCCATTGTGCTGGTTGGAGTTGGTGATGGACCTTGGGACATGATGAAAGAATTTGATGATAACATTCCAGCCCGATCCTTTGATAACTTCCAGGTAGGAGAAAAGCTAGACATTAACTCTACTGTTCTTGCCTACTACTTGATTTCTAGTCTGTGGTGCCTTTTAAGTTTTAACCTTCTGAAATTGTATTCTCCTTTTCCAGTTTGTGAATTCTACAGAGATAATGTCTAAAAACATGCCACAATCAAGAAAGGAGGCTGCATTTGCTCTTGCAGCTTTAATGGAAATACCCTCACAATATCAGGCAACAGTGGAACTGGGGATATTAGGGTATGGATGCAAAACCTTGGCCTAAAATATTATTAGAGTAAATTATGAATTGTCTTGCTTGTTGTTTTGTCTAAAATCAAACTACTTCATAAACTTTTATTTGTATCACTTTGCCTCCATGTGGTTTAGATGAATATGGAACTATTAACTTTCCCATCCAAACTTAACAGAAAAAGTACAAAAAAATTATTAGAGTGAACTTTTTTACCATAATGAATATTTATATTCTATTTTTTAAATTTAAAATAAAATGTACTTTCAACCATGGATGACCGTGCCAATCGCTATCTACCTCGTCATTGTCATTGCCGCTCGCCGCCGCCTGAGCTTCCACTGCTTGCACGCGTCAGGTGACCTAGCTCGAGACGGTCAGTCGATTTAAAATTTAAGTTGCAAATTCTGATCTCGTAGGGCATCGACAAACAGGTGCGAGCGGCAAAGGCGACTTGGTGAGCCAGTGACGACGAGCGATGAAGGGTGAAGATAAATAGTCCCTTACCTTTTTCTCTCTCGCTTTTACGGTACGACCGGTGGTCGACACAATCCGTGCCTGTGGCATGGCCATCGTTGCTTTCAACCTCTCCTATCTTCTCTTATATGAGATTATAAGTCTTAAATCTTGATTATTATCTAATTATTATAATGTACATTCTTTTAAATATAAGATCAAAAATAAAAATTTTCAATCATTTTAAAAATATGGGTAGAAGATTTATATTTACTTAAATAATAATATGGGTATTATAGTAATTTTACTTTTTTTTGTTAAATTTAGTTGGAAAAGTTAATAATTTTATATTAACCTAAATTATATGGGGGTAAAGTGATACAACTGAAAGTTAGTGATTTTAGGCATAACTACTAGGGTAATTTAAAATATACCCTATTATTAGTGTCATTTATTCTGTCGTATTGTTAACATATGGTGACTTCTCTTGTTATTATTCAACCAGACGTCACTCTGGTTGGTCTCCGGAAAGGGTTGCGCTTCCACCGCCGAGTGCTGCTTATTCCTCTAATTCTAGAAGTTTTAGTTCAAACAGTTTCAAGCAGAGTGCATCAACTTACCCTTATCCTGGGTATAAGGTGACGCCAAGTACTACTCCTGCACCCAGTGCTTCATCAGATAATCAGGTACACTGTTTTAAAGGCTTAGAATCTATCATTTTAGCTCTCTATTTTCTCCATTTGTACGTTGAAATGACCAGTGAGCTTGGGATATCTCTAACTGCTTTTTTTTTTTTACTGTTGGCAGGTTTGTCCCATTTGCCTTGTGAGCCCGAAGGACATGGCTTTCGGGTGCGGACATCAGGTGAAGCATTTTGATCTTATAGGACTTCATCTTCCTCCTATTTACTACATCTCTAATCAATTGTTTTTTTAAACAATTGTTACTTTACGTAATATATATATATATATAGTCAATTGTTATGCCTAAAATCAAATTATCTTTTCTAAACTTTTATTTGTATCACTTATCTTCCTGTGGTCTAGATTTTGAAACCGTTTAAATCTTTTTGGAGTCGATTGTTGTTCAAGACTCCTGATTGTGAATTTTCTGCTTGCAGACTTGCGGGGATTGTGGTCAAAACCTCCAATCATGCCCCATCTGTCGTAGTGAAATCCAAATGAGAATAAAGCTGTACTGAAGCAACCATAGAACAATCTTTGTTCAAGCCGTCGAAACTCTTGGATGTTCTAAAGTCAACATGCCTGAGGTTGAAGTAATGGAAGGGGCGATGTTTTACGATCAGCATGTGTCGTCGCAAGATAGAATTTATTTTTGTACATATTCTCAGATGGTTATGCTTTCTCTATTTTATCATCTTCATATCTAACAACTAGGCACAGGGAGATTTGTCTCTTCTCCTTTTTATTTCTTATTTGATTCGTTCATGGTGTGTTATGTAAAATGCTATTGATTTTTATTATTCATTTCTTGTTGATATTGATGAAGTTATTCATTCATGTACATATGGTTAATTTGGTTGTTCAAGAATATTTTTCTGGTTTGATTATATATTGCTCCTCTAAATTTTGATTCCGGATTATTTCATCTCTCTCAACCATGCAAAGTATAAATTATCTTTTGTAATATCTAAAAGTGTAACCTTCGGCATCCCTTTATAAGTATGAATATTATAATAATTTTAATAGTTCAAGAGCAAACTGTAACGTTAGGCTTCAATCATGCTTGGAATAAAATTAATTCGACAATAAATTTTCTAATTTTTTAATACCTGAAGAATTAGAGAGCTAATATTAGTATAAATTATTATATTATTTAGTTGAATACTATATAATAACTAGTAATTATATTTGATGTGATATAAAATTGATATTATAATATTAGAGAAAAGTAAATTTGTATTAGAAATTTATGATCTTTTATCCAAATGATAAAATTAGGATGTAAAGTAGTATTAATAATATATATTATTTTGAAATTATAATATATTTTATTATAAATGCAAAATTAAAATGGTTTATGATGCGATTCGAACTATATGGAATCATCTCGAAAGAAATTGGCTCAATGGATTGAGTATCTTATTTGGTTATTTGGTTTAGTTAAAGTCTTAGTAGGTTAGGATTTTATTTAATTAGCTAAATTCAGTTGTGCGTAGTTTTGGAAAAATATTAGCAGAATATTGTACAAATATCCGAATAATATCAAACCAGTTTGACCTTATGGCTTGTAGCTTAGACTTGCTTGAAATAAAAGATTAATTGACTTTTGCCCTAGTATCTCTCTCAACTAAGTCACCGGTCTCTACATCTCCCTCCTCCTCCTTTACCAACCAGCGCCATCTCTTCAGTTGGCACGATCTCGTCTAGCTTCTAATCTCTCTCTTTCACCGATCCTCTTAGTCCCATATGGCAGGCCTACTTCTCCTCCTTTGTTTTTTTATTTTAACCATCTCTACCTCCCGTACGATTTTTACCACAGTTGTAGGCCAATCATAGCCTTCAACCATCTATCGCATTTGCATTTGCAAGCCACCACCACCACCATCTATTGTCGAGCCACCTTCATCAACTACTTGGCCTCCACTCCATCATCACCTCCATCCTATACCTAGGAATCCGTGCCTCCACCCACGAATTCCAAATCCGGTGTAGACCTGAATCTCAATTGCTACGAATCAGATTAAGTCGGTTCGTAACAGTTTATATATTCACACTAGGACAAATGCATGACATTATAGACATATAATTATATAATGTATTAATGTATGACAGTGCAGACATATAATTATATAGTATGTGACAGTGTTGATATATAATTATTTAGTGTGTGACAGTGTGGACATATAGTTATGCAGTGCATGACAGTATTGACATATAACTATATAGTGCGTGGTAGTGTAGACTATGTTACTGCTTTTCTAAAGAGAGAATGAATCTCAACTGTAGCTATTTCTAAAGAGAATGAATCTCAACTGTGGCTGAGGTGATGTATAAATAATATCTTATCTAAAGGCAAAATAATAATGAGTTATTATTAATTAATTTTTTAAAAATTGTATAGACTAAGATAAAATAGAACGATATACCAGAAAGAGCTAAGTTTTTTAATTATTACACCATAATAATGAGGCTTATTCTAGAATAAAACCATTACTATTCCAACGGGGGATTATAATTTAGGGATAATTAAGCCCAAAAAAATTTAAACATAAGAGTAACAATCACAGTCAAATCCCTAAGTTGAAATGCTTTGGACTTTCTGTTTCTTCATATTTTGTAAGTTTTTAGATAATTAAACAGACTTTTAAATATTACTTATTTTTATATTTTTGTGATAAATCGACCCTTTTAACTATGTAAAAATCTTCAAAATTCTCTTCGGTTAGATTTAGGTTTGATTTTTTTTTAGTTAAAAAAGATGTCCCGTGATTAATTTTAGAAGTTTTGAGAACTAGTTTAATCTTATTTAAAAATAGAGAATAATTGAGAATAAATAGCCATTTCATATTTTTCATCCAGGTATAATTAATCCTTAATTTTACAATCCCAAAACACAATAAATGGGGGAAAGTTTTTTTTTTTTAACAGAAAGTTTCTAGTTTAAATATATATATATATATACATTTTTTCTTGATGAAATAGAGCTTGTATTTAACTTAAATAGCCATAGAACTCTGAGTGTAAGGATAAAATTATACACAAGTTAAGGTGGAAATGAGACTTCAGGCTCAATCATATAAAACTCCAGACCCACAACTATCCCTCCGATTGCCACCTCTAAGCACTCTGCGGCAAAGAAGTTCTTCTACTCCCTCCAAGCACATCAGCCTCCCTAGAGGCCCAAAGTTCCGAGAGTAAGATCTGACTCACTAGGACACGACTCCCAAGCTATGACTACGAGTAATCCTTTGCCATCCCAAATGATCGAGGTACCAAGGCGGATCGGTAAAGGCTCCATCTGTGTTTAGTTTGAGCCACCCGGCCTCCGGCGGATATATACTTCTCGTATATATTATTAAGCAGCTATTGAGGCCAAGTTCAGATTTGGCTGGACTAAATCGTGTAGCATGTAAAACAAGTTCAAACCAATGGCGGCGCGTCAAGTATCCGGCTGGATAAAATGCCTACAACCAAACTTGCAGACAATCCCGAATCACACCCTTCCCTTCCTCTTTTAAAAGTTAAAACCCAATCTCCCCCATTCGTATACCAACCTCTTCCCACCTCTCCTCTACTCCCCCCTTATCCCCTCCTCCCTCTCTCTCTCTTCCCTTCGCAGCCATGTCGTCTTCTCCGGCTCTGATGAGGTCCTCCTTATCCATGGTGGAGTCCTCCCTCCCCACCCTCTTCCCCTCCTCCAAGCCATCTTCCCTCCCTTTCCTCCCCTTCCCTGCGAAGCCCACCACTTTCCTCCACCTCTCCCTCTCATCTCCTTCCATTTCCCTCAGAAAGAAGCTTCCTTTGGTCCCCCTCGTGGCCCAGACGTCCGATTGGGCTCAACAGGAGGAAGAGGAGAACGAGGTGGGGCTCGCCGCGGAGGGAGCCGAAGCCAGCCTCTCGGATTGGGAGGGGGCGGAGGCGGCAGTGGAGGGAGGGGTTGTTGAAGAGGGTGTGGAGGAGGAGGAGGCAGAGGAGGAGGCTTATCAGGAACCTCCCGAGGAGGCGAAGCTATTTGTCGGGAATCTCCCGTATGATATGGATAGTGAGAATCTCGCGCAGTTGTTTGATAAGGCTGGTGTCGTCGAGGTCGCAGAGGTATGATGTGTTGTAAATATCTTGAACTGAAGCTAAGATTTGTTTTGCTTTACTAGTTCATCAATTTTATTATTTGGGGGATATCATAAATATTACTTCCCTTTGAAAGGTGTTGTTGTGTAGAAAAAAATTGAGAAGGTTATATACATATATATATGGTGTACGATAACAAGAGCGTGAGATTCTGCTGAATTCTGGGTATTATCAATGTTGTCGTTATATATAGTTTAATGAAGAGCCTCAATTGAAGCTAAGAGACTAAGAGTTTCCTTACTCTAATGGTTCCTCAGTTTCCTGCAATGAATTCTTGATGCTTCTGTAGTTAACAGTGGGTTTTTATAAATTTTTTATTCTCTGAATTTGGTTAGGGCGTTTGTTGAGATTATTAGCAAGTGCTTTGTTTTGTGGGTAAGCAAATTGATTAGGATATTTGATGCGTGTTGTAAGATAATGAGAACATGGGATTGTGTTGAATTTCTGTGCTATTTGTATTTGTTAAATATCTGAGATGTGGGTGATGTAAATTCTTCTCCCTTTTTTTCCTTCTGTTTCTGCGTTTGTAGGTTATTTATAATAGGGAAACAGATCAGAGTCGAGGCTTTGGGTTTGTTACTATGAGCACAGTTGAAGAAGCAGAGAAAGCTGTGGAGATGTTGAATCGTTATGTAAGTTTCTTGTTCAAGCTTATTTGTTGATTTTCTTAGCATGTATTCCTCTGGTCGTCTGGAGTAGCTGAGCTTATTGATTATTGAATGATAGATTTTCTCAAATAAAATAATGCTTGAAATATTGTTAATTAAGAATGTTAGTGGATTTCTTGAGAGAATATTTTCTCATAGCATGTTTCTATTGGATTTCATTTAATATATTTGCCCCATGATTAATCATGATGTCTATCATTTTTTTACATGTTTCTAAAACTGTTTATAACCTGTCTTGTGACTCTTGTCCTTGAATCGAAATGTTATGCATGGGCATTCAGATTCTATATTTTTGTTGGTTCCAGGATTCCTTGCTTTGGGTTCTGATTGTTTGGTTCAGAGGAGTGGACATTTTCTTATGCTTGTTTTTGAAAAATGTCCATCTTAATCATCTATTGAAGAGATTCACTAGATTTTCAAAGTAATATTGGATTGGATCTGCATAAGCATGTTTAACTTTAGAGTTGAATAGCGAATCTTTCTCATATGTTCACAGAAGGAAGATTCACTGGGTTCATGTTTTGTTTATGATGGAGTTTATGTAGAATATATTTTGTTTTACTACTTCTAGGATTGTTGTTCTCAGCCCCTAATATTTCATTGATAAAATTGTTAAAAATGTAAAATTTTTGTTAGGTATCCTAGATTCTATGAATCTACATGGATTTTCAATTTAGAAAGCCCTATTCAGTTAATGTGCACCCATCGGAGTAGGTCTCATCCATTGTAGTATATTCAATACATCTTTTACCTCCCTCTCTTCATATATATTTACGTATTAGATATGTTTTTATCTATTATTGTTTTTATCGATAGAGAGTAAAGCTTCTTGCCTTCCATCTTTTTGAATTTTTTCTATCGTCAGATGTTTTGGGGATGGAGTTTAAAGTTTTAACTTTAAAGCTTCTTCATTTTGCTGATTCAGAAAGTTGTGTATAGTACATCTGGAAAGAATTATCAAACAATGAACAATAATGTGGGTTAATTGGATTACTAAATGCTGTACAATTACGGCGCAGTGGTAGACTTTAGTGTTAGCCTCCTGGAAGTTCTGTTATTCAGATCTGATATTCTCATTGAGCAGTATTTTTTTAACCTATGAGCCTGACTAATGCATTGTGGGTCTTGTTCTTCTCTGCATCGAATGAGGAAGTTAGATACCCCTGCCTCTAGCAGGTGATGGATCAGAAGAAACAATTCCCAGTAAGCCAACTACTAAAGTCATGAGCAATGCTTCTAATTTCTAATCGTTGGTGTCGTTATGAAAAACTAACAATTAAGACATTATGCAAAAGGCCAGTAATTGGACATTCTGCTAGTGTCATTATACATAAACACAGAAACACATGCTAATGCTCATAAGTAGTAAAATAACTAACAAGAATCAATTGGTAAGTGGCTAAGTTCCAACCTTTTGGTTTTGGGCCTTTTGGCTACTTGAATAAATGTTCTCTTTCTCCAATTTAATGCTACTTGGGACTTGATTGTCAGTCAAAGAACTATCATGTCAAATCTAGCTTTCTACTTCCACCTTGATCAATTTTGCGTTCCCTTTTAAGGTATCTTCATCTTGGAGTGAATCATTTCTTATTGGTTCAATATGGTTAAATGTGTCCAGAGTAAAAACATCCTGAAACTTTTCACGACCTTTAACTTATCAGAAAGAAATTGTGTATCTTTCATTGTATTAAATATGGTTAATCATTAAGGCTTCGTTTACTTTAGGAATAATGTCAATTCTAGAATAGGTATATTTTTTGTTATTTCTAAAATGATATCTTTATTCTAAAAATAACTATTCTTATGTTCACTTGTATTTTATAATAAAAGTGTAGTAATTAACTAATTATCTTTAATGTGATATAAAGTGAAGAAAAAGATGGAAAAATTATTTTATCTATCTTTTATAAAATTGCCATGAATATCCTTTGATTTGTTATAAAATATGTTGATGGAATAGATATTAAGGGTAAATTAGTAATTGAGTTAGTGTGTGATATAAAATATAATTTGATGAATAGTGTTTGTATTTTAGAATGAGGTTATTATGATGTTTAGCTAGGGGTGAAAACGGGTCTAATTAACTCCGACCTGACCCGCTACCTGATCCGGATAGGATACGGGTGCAAATTTGCTACTCGTTCCGGATCCGGATATAATTTAGAAATAGCCCGGATCTGGATTTGAATACAATTTAATATAAGTTAGTCGGATCTGGATCTGGATACCAGATATTGGATATCCATTAACCTGCTTATATATAATCACTTAATCCCATCCCTCTATTTCACAAACCCTAGCAGTTGCCTCCTATTTTTCTCTTCGCTTTCTCCATCCCATTGCTGCTTCACTCTACCACCACTGCCTCCTTTTTGCCCCGCCCACTAGCACCACCACCATTCCATCTTCTCCCCCTCCATTGTGCACTGCCTTTATCACCTCTGTGAACCACCCATCTCCTCACCTTCTGCCCACCGTAGCCACGATACCGAGCTCTAGATCACGGTGGCGGTGGGCAGAAGGTGGCGCACGACTGCGACCTTTTGCCGGAGCTCAACCAACCACCGCCACCTCCATATGTCGGGAATACACCGTTGTCGGCACCGGATGCGTCGAGGACGAACTTGTGCCAGAGCTTCTACAACAGCGGAGCGAGGAAAAGGATGGGAGGAGGAGAGTTAGAGTTTTGGGCGTCAGCATTGAGATGATGGCAGTGTGAAATGGGATCGGGTGCTCCGCGGATAAGCGTAGCTAGTGCACGCACGGTTTATTTTTCTTTTTTATTTATTTATATTGGCTGATAGATATTTATGTTTGTGCAATGGTGGCTTCCTGATCCAAAAGAGTCGTAGGCTTTTGGTAGCAATAGTGACGTATAATGTAATAATAAACTGAAGCTTATCTATTGCCACATATCAAAATGGATGGTTGCTTTGTGGAGCGAGACAAAGTTTGTTGGTTTTATTGGGTATGGGTAGGTTTGATTGTAATTGTCATTATTACTATGTGAACATGGTGATCTTATGTTTCTACATCTTATGTTTTTGTAATAGATGATTGTGAGTTTATTAGTTGCAATAGATATGTAGATTTTCTAGAAGTATGCAATAGATGTGCAGATTTTGTGAGTTTATTAGTTGAATTGTGAGTTTATTAGTTGATTTTGTGAGTTTTCTTGTTTATGTATAGATGATAGTAATAAATTCATTTTGTATTCTTATCCAATTAAGATTTAATTTTTTATCCAATTTGTATTCGTATCCATATTTTCGGATTTGTATTCGTATCCGATTTGTTTTCATATCCGATAAATAATTTTTGGGGATAAATATGTCGGCTTGGTCTGACAAAAATATTGCAAACAATATATCCTAGCGTCGGAGCCTGAAAATAGCATCATAAGCACAATCTTCTAGGAGTGTTTAATTAGGGAAGTTCTGAGAACTTCCAGTAAAACATTGCTGGCAAAGCCTTGTTTGGGCGAATGATATATATGTTTTGATTGTGTTGTAATTATTCTGTTTGACTAAACATTCTGATATAATCTTGAATTTAGCTGTCACATATTAAAGGTTGGTCCTCATTTATCTTCTGCGTCCTTGAACTAGTAATTCTTTCATAATCTATGTACTGCCAGCATTTTATTTTGAGTTGTGATAATTAAGAATCAAGTAGTGTACAGTATAATAGTATAAGATAACTTATTTTACCAAACTAAAAGTAAATTGGAAACATATGACACTCCCATTGATCTAATGATGAGTGTGCAACAAGCTATTCTATAATTGATGTTGAACCTAGTCTACTATCCTATAGAATAATTCAACATAGCAAATTGGCTTATATGCTTGAGGGCTCGCTCCTCTCTTTTCTGATTTATTGGATAACTAAGGAAATGTCTAGTAAAAGTAGTTTCTTCATAAAATGGATACTTTAGTTTGTATGATTAATTACAATTCTGAAAACTCCACTAGGGATTCACTCTAAGGATATATTTGAAGCAAAGAAAACACCATATCCCTGGCCTGGTCTCCGTAGTGCTCATATAAGCTTCTTTTCTACATTGTGAGCAGGACGTCAATGGCCGGCTTCTGACTGTAAATAAGGCAGCTCCAAGAGGTGCTCGCGTAGAAAGAACTCAAGAATCTGCACCTTCATTCAGGATGTATGTCGGCAATCTTCCATGGCAAGTGGATGACTCACGTTTGGAGCAAGTATTCAGTGAACACGGCAAAGTAGTTGATGCAAGAGTTGTGTATGACCGGGAAACTGGACGCTCACGTGGATTTGGTTTTGTAACAATGGCAACACAGAACGAATTGGATGATGCAATTGCTGCCCTTGACGGACAGGTGAGTCCTCATTGGTGTGGTGTCTTTTGGACACATTTCTGGCCTAATTAAATTATATTTAAATGTTGAAAGACTAGGGCAACAGGCTGTTCATAATCTGATTGAAATACTACTACTAGTGGTATATCCACACCATTCTTAGCCATCTTTTATGATTTATTCTTATTATTATTGTCATCGTTTATTTGGGTTCAGATATTATAATGAACTCTGCCGAGTAATAGATCAGTTGATCAACCAATCATATCTACTCATGTCTTGTTCTATTTGCTGGTGCTGCAGAGTTTAGACGGTCGAGCTTTAAGGGTGAACATTGCAGAGAACAGACCACGTCGCAGCTTTTGATATGACCAGTAAGGCAGCTTCTGATACTGGAGAGCACAAGAACATCTATAAAGATGACAACTAGTATCGTTTGCAGCACTCAGATTATTCGTATAGCTTCCATTAATTTTGTAGTTTACCATCTGGTATTTTCTCCTCCTTGCTCACAACACTGTCACCATAGGTGATCTCTTTTCTTTTCTTCTTTGTTTTCGTCAGTTAACTCTGCAACTTTGGTACTCCTATTAAATTTGCTATCTGAGACTGTCGTTTATTTTGAATTTTTTATTGTCATTGTACGATACAGAGGCAAGCCCTGTTTCTCTAAGTTCATCCATTCCATCCTTCTATTATGGATTTATGGACAACTTCTAAACTGGTTCTCCATGTGAAATGAAGTAGCGGAATAGTAGGATCTTATTTATTTTATTTTAAGAAAAGTGGGAATCCAATGGTAGTGTTGTTTCGTCAAATTTTGAATTGAGAAGCATTCATACATAAAACATGAACCCTTTTAACTATCTGAGCACTATTCTATTGGTCTTTTAACGGTCCGAGCACTATTCTATTGGTCGGGAGAATTTGTATGTTATCTGCATTTTCTTGTATCTTAGCAACAGATTGATATCTTCTAAGGATTAGGTTGGTTTATTTCTTTTAGAGTGCTCCATTTTTTGTATCTATCTTTGAGGGAAGGCAGCTTATGGGTGTGAATTGATGCTAACAATGCCTTCCATCTGAATTGATGCCAAATAGAAAGATCCAGGAGTGAAGAGAAACATTATTTTATGAGAAAGATCGCAGTAGCGTTGGTTGAATTGAGATACCACTTGTTTCCACCTCTTTCTCTCTCTCAATACATAAATAAATATATATTCTGAGGAAAAAATAAATACATGACTACCCAAAGCTCGACTTAGGCTATGGTCTTCAATTACATCTTAAGCTCGTCTTGTCTTATTTAATCATATTTTCCCCGTGTTATTATTCGTACTCTTACCACAGAGATATTTATTCAACTACTATATTATAATTTTAATGTTTAAAAAATATATGAGAATAAAAAAATATTTTGTTGACGATACCCCTACTTGTATCTTACATAATTGATTCTCTTTTACTTTTTTACCTTAATCTTTAAAAAAATTACTCGAAAATTTAAAAATAATTTTATATTTATATTTTAATTTTAACTCATATATAATGAGGTAAAATACAGAAGTCGAACAATCAATATTGGTATGAGAGGGCGTGAATGATAATAAAATAGAATGTAGGGATTTTTTTTATTTGACCGATTGGTCAAATATTCAATTATTATTAGTGCTTATTCTGGATTATTCACGTATAAATCCCCCCTCTTATCGAGGAGCCGGCAGCCACTAGAGTTTACTATGCCTTTTGGGGCGGCGAGTATTTATAGCCAGACTCGAAAGAACAGCGGGAGGGAAGAAGGATTAGAGTGAGCCAGGGAGCGGCAATGCTGAGGGTGGCGACGTACTTCGCGATGACCTTTGTTGTCTTCCTTTTCTGGCAATCCACGGATAAGCTCCACATCTGGATCGCTCTCCATCAGGACGAGAAGGTCTCTCTCCATCTCTATTTCTTCAATCTATGTTCTTATTTTTCTAGATTGTGATTCGACTCTCGAGATCTCTTATTATCGATTTAGCTACCGGAAGAATGAATATTTAGAAAGATCATTGCTTATATCTACAACTTGGCAGAAATCATTAGCCAAGTTATCTAGTAAAACAGAGCTTCGATTTGCCAAGAAAAGAAACATTTTGCTTTAGTTTTATAATAGTTATTTAGGAGTTTTTTCACAGAATGTTACTATCCAGGTTGATTTAGAGGATGGGCCATAGGCTAAAGTGGTCCAGTATTGAGCTCGGCTCAATAAAATTATCTACTATATTTACTTATTTATTTATTATATTTGCTTTAATTTAGTCCCATATTTGGTAATAACTCACTTGTATCTCTCATATAAATAGAAGGGCTAATCTTCACTTGTAGGCATCATGGATGAATTATTATAAAACTTTTGACTTGAGCTCACTTCTCCCCCTTTTATTAGTCTAGGATTTGAAACTCATCATGGTTATGTCTCTATCCCCCCGTATTCGACTAGTCGTTTCTTCTTAACCTTGAGAGCCGACTTCCTCCTCCCTCATTTTCTCTGCCTTGCGTAGCACCTTGATCTAGCCCGCACCATTTCATTCACCTTCTTCACATCCTAAGGTCTTCCCTACGCCCATCCTTAGGTTCCACCTTTTACGTCCATTTCACAACCATTTGACCTTTGGTAGGTATTTGCACAATAACTCTTGATCTATTAATCTGATCGACCTAATTTAGATTATGTTGGATCCCTTTAGATTTGTTCCGCAATCTATCAGAATATTAGATCTTTTAGATAGTTAGATTAATTTGAATTTATTTTGAAATATCCATCTTTAGATTTGTTTTGATATTCGATAAAATCTTGATATTTAGAAATCCACGTATCGCCCTCGAACCCACCACCCCATTCCGGAAAGTTGACTTAGAGATATATCTTCCATCCAAATCTGATCAGTATCCCACGGTTGGATCATTGGTTAGCTGTATTGAGATCAAAATCAGATCTCAATCTTCTTCTATTTCGAATTCGTTCCTAGATTTTCTTAATTATTCTTCCATATTTTTCCTATCCCAGTTCATCAGATTCCGTCTACTATCCATAGCCATTCTATGTGCACCATTCATCCCTAATCCTCTATAATCATCCTCCATCTAGCTACTTATCCACCATATTCTAAGATCCAATGGTTGGATTTGATACATTTTACTAATGCCTCTAATTATGATCATAACACGAAAGTATTGCTACATTAATAAATATTTACTAATGTATGTCATTGTTAAAACTATTTTCAAAATTAATATAATAGTGAAATTGCTATTTCTCGAACTAGTACATTAGTAAAATCAAAATTTAGTGGATTAATTAATTTTCTAATACATTGAAAAATTGTTAGGAAAATCATAGACGGTTGGAGCACCATATAGTTATCACTTTCTATTGGAAGCTATTCTGTGAGGTAGTTGCTAACTCTTGTGAAGTAGCACAGAGGTCATGTGTTCAACTCCAACTCCAAATAATATTATGAAGAAATTATTTAGTGGTTGTTCGTTTGGTAGCTTAGCTTGATTCAGTTGATGGCTCGATAGTGCGGTAGCTTGGAGGACAGCTTGGCAACACAATGGCTTGAAGTAGGTCTCGACGGCAAAGGAGCATAATTTGGTTGTTGAATCCGACTGCTTGGAGGCACTCAACTTGCTAAACCACAATGGAGCAAGCCCATGAAGAGTTAAGGAATTCGGTTGTAGAGTGCCAAAGGTTAGCATCGTGATATAAAATTTTCACATGTGTAGAGAGTGTAATCGGTCGACTGACTCGGCAGCCTGCCAAGGTAGGTTGTCTATTGACATATGTATTCTTGGGCCTAATGACCCACCTGACCTAGAATTTTGTAACCTTATTCTTCTAGATGCTCGATCGCCTCCATCTGGTTGAGGCAGGGCAAAGCTAAAAATAACCCCTATTGCTCAAAAAGAAAGAAAGAAAGACAGAAAAAAAAAAACTTGGAAGCCTATGCTCTCTTTTGTGCCACTGAGATTCTATCTCGCTTCATAACGAACAAACATTATCTTGGAGGTGGATTGCCTTGGCCTGCTGCAGATAATAAAAAATGAAGATAACCATCTTTCGCATAAAGGATTAAACTTAATATTTCTTCTTTATCAAATGTAAAATATTTTTATTCCTATAGGAAAAGGAATAAGGTAGGCGATCGAGTTCTTCATAAGAGATAGAGGTCATTTTACCACTTAGACCTTAGGAAAATTTGTGTTTAGTCTTATCAGGTTGTTGGTCTCTCGTTTGATAGAAAAAAGTAAAATAAAATAATAAACAATGATTGGATTAAAAAGTAGATTTTTAGACTATTTTAAATTTGCTAAACTTTTTCATGACGTGTCTAATTTACATCAAAACTTAAATATGAGAATAAATGAATTATAAATTTGTCTATTCTATAAGCCATTTTAAAACACATTAGTTATGAATAACTATTCTTATATTCACTTATATTCTGAATTAATAATATAATTATTATTAATATAAAGTCAAAAAAGAAGATGTTTTTTTTTGATGAAATTATTATAACTATTTTTTGATTTGATATAAAGTAGGTTGATATGATAGATATCAATAGTAAATTAGTAATTATGTTAATGTGTGTGGAATAAAATATAATTTTGATGAACATTATTTGTATTACAGAATAAGTTATTATAATATTTAGTTGTTATTTTAGAATAAGAAAAAAATTATTCTTGAAGTGAATAGGGTTTACGTTTTAGTGATAATAAGATTGAGCTTTCGAAATCGAATGCATTTATTTTTTATAATAAAGCGCACATAATTTACATAAAATATGAACACAAGGGCCCACAAGAACCTAATTTTATTATTTTAAAAATTAAATGACTTTTTTATGCAAATGACCTAAGGTGAAATTAACACCAAGGCGAGGGTGTTAAATGAAAACAAAAAGAAATCCCTTTAATTAGTGAACAAGAGGCAATGCTTTTCTATTACTATATGTCAGAGGACCTGAACCTGTTTGTTGTTATGCGCGACCGAAGGAAGAGGCTACAATTACACAGCTAAGTTGGCGCTTCCCCTCCTCGCCATTAGCAATATTCGCTAAAACAAAGTAGACTTCAAAGAGAGCGCGCAAAAGATAGACCTGGTCGTAGTCGTACCTTCCTGCTCGATCGAGATCAAGGGAAAAAAGGAGAGAAAAAGAGAGAGAGAAAGAGAAAAGAGAGAAGCGCGCAATCCTATGATCCTTCGATCGACGGCACCGCCAGCGAGCTGACCCTTACCATGTGCGGATGCCCCGCGCCGCTCTCGGATTCTCCGCTTCGGATTCAATCCAATCCCCTACCCTCGAATGGACGCTGCTTCTCGACCGGCCGTCGTCATTGACAATGGAAGCGGGTACTCTTTTGATCTTTTCCTTCTCCTTTCTTGGATCTGTTTATCCCAGTTGGGCCTCAAAGATCTGTTCTTGCTATTGAAAGCATTTAGACGTTTTTTTTTCCCATCCATATGTTTGTGTTTTGTGCGAGTAATCTGATAGCTTACGTTGCTGGGCATTGGTCAAAGAACTGTTTGTGTTTTCAAATGGGAAAGAGGATTAGGCATAAGTTTTGGTGGTAGGATAACTACTTCTATGTTATGATTACATTCGACGGATTGAGTCGGGTTACCCTTCCTTGTATATGTTGCTGCGCTGATTGCTTAGTGACTTTGTGTTGATTTATGAGCGCAGAGTAGCTTCCTAAAGTCTAACTATGGAGGAATGAGGATTATGGATAAGATTTGGCATGTCAAAAACAGACAATTTTTAATGAGAGGATATTTCTGATTGGCTTACTAGCTCCAGCAAGAACCAATTGGTTGCACAAAAATTGCATTGGTGTGATCTCTAGGCAAATGGAGGAATCATCAGAAGAAAGGGATAGAAAAAACCTGCCAAACCTTAAACTTGTTAAATATCTGTTTTTTCTGATTCTAGAAATCTCCTGTTAATTGATGAACTCCCATTTCCCTTTTCTTTCTTCTTAGCATTATTTTAAATTGCTTGAGTTATATATAGTTGGCAAGGCTGCCTCCGCCTACATGGTAAAGCATTAAGCAGGCCTAGTCATAGGCTCAAATAATAGATTGAAAGATAAAAGTAATTACTAATATCAAAATATTGCAAGATTTTTGTGGTAAGACAACGAATTACTTCGTTGCAACATATACTACTTATTCATAGACCTATCTCATCTCCCGTGCTTTAAAAGTCACGATAGTAGGCCTACAGCCTGAGAATCTCTTAAGATTCTTGCTAAAATGTGAAATAAATCATGAGAGATTGTATGTATTGTGGTTTGGGAATCCACAAGAAATTGTAATTTATGGTTTATACTTGATAGTTCAGACAGTTTGCTTTACTTCTTTCATCCTCATTGTAGGAGTATACATCGTCAGGGTATGAAAGCCAGGTAGCTTACTCTCATTGCATCTGTGAATGGAAAGTTTATTTGCTCTTTTGACATTGATCGGATTGATTTTACTCTAGAAGCTTTTAGATTGTTTACTGTGAAATAGAACTATCTTTACTGGGTTAATTGATTTAAGACGCTGCTTCCTTAATACATTTATTTGAGCTTCTCTTATGTGCATTCTTGAAGTTGACATAAATTGAAGGCTAGATTTTTCTGCTTTTGTTTAAGTTAGGTTCTTCCTTCAACTTTTGGTTTTCTGGCCTGCAAGTATTCTTCTCTTTCCATTGCAAGTCCTTTTAGGTAAAAAGTCATAGCCCCCATGCTCTACTGCTGATCTTTTTGTTGTTCTTTTCTTTTTGTTGGCATTGCTCCTCAGCTAGAGGCACATCCTTTCCAGATACACATAAATCAGTCTCCAATTTGCCAATTTCATGCTTCATATTCTCTCCTCTTGATGAATCTAGAATTATGTGCTCAACATGCACATGACTCCCTCTCTCCTTTTTTTTTTTTCTTTTTTTTTTCCTTAAAGTTTCTGGTTTTCTTGTGCTAGGTATTCGAAGCTGGGATTTTCTGGTAATTCAGAACCGTCATTCACCATCCCAACTGCTGTAGCTGTCAATGAATCATTTTTGAATCAGTCAGATAGTTCTAGTAATGGAAATTCGATAGCGCAATACAATGCGGGCATTATGGCTGATCTTGATTTCTTTATTGGTGAGGAGGCTCTGTCTCATTCTAGCGGCATATATAATGTAAATTATCCTATTCATCATGGTCAGGTACACATCTAACTACAATACATCAAGCTGTATAGTGCATACTACACAATTTAACTAATATTGTTTCCTTCCAGGTTCAGAACTGGGATACAATGGAAAAATTCTGGCAACAATGTATTTTTAATTATTTACGATGTGATCCAGAAGATCATTACTTTCTTTTGACTGATAGTCCAGTCACAACTCCTGAAAGTCGTGAATATGCTGGAGAAATTATGTTTGAGACATTTAATGTCCCTGGGCTTTATATTGCTGTCCAATCTGTCCTTACTCTTGCAGCTGGATATTCAACTCCCAAGGTTGGTTACATATGACATTTCCATGTCTGTCCCTTTCCAAAGTTTTCTTTTCAAACAGAAACTTTTTATGTCATTGTATATCTACGTCATGCCAATTTATTTCTCTAAAATCCCAAGTGATATATTTGGTCACTTGCTATATTGGTCTCTTGTGTGTTTACTTCTCTTTCTAGACTTCTGAGACCAAGGTATTATTTCCTGTGCTTGTCTGCCATGGTTCTATTTTGACAAACAATTATGCTTCCAGTGCAATTAGTTTTGTAATATTGGTGTGTTATCTGTGTGCACAAAGCAGATGTCATAAGAAAGTCATAATATGTAACAATTCATGACTAAAGCATGTATCTCAATGATTATAAGCTTGAGTTTGAAGTGTAGAACTCTCCTTTTGTTGTTACATTGTAGTGGCTAGTGAAGACTCTATGTCTACTTGTAATTATGTAATGGTACGGGATACTTGAAACTCTTGAGACTGAAGATACGTAATTTTTTTTAAAATACTTGAGACACTTCTACATATTTCCTTCATTTGCAAAATTGTACTGAGGACATCATTCATTTCCTTCTAATTTGGATCACTGTTCTTCGGCTATTCTATTCATTTTGAAGCTCTGAATGTCCATGTTGTTGCTTTAGACTTTGCACTATTTAACATTATAATTTTATTTCCATTTGTCTGTGAATATATTATTATCCATTATTTGTGTTATTACAGTGTAATGCCATAGTATCACATTGTGAGCATTAGCTACACACTCGAGTGACTTTTTTTTGGTGAGGACCAAATTGGCAATATTATCATAATTAAGCAAGGTGCAGATAGCTGATGCTTGCTTATAAATTTGATAGCTTACTTGCGGTTTGCAAATAATTGCATTATCAATCTTATTGTCATAGGGTCACACCTTTATAGATCCTTATAGGGACATTTATGCTTTCTCATCGCCAGAGTAGCTTCCCTGTCATTGCCAACAGATCACATAGTACTCAACTAAAGAACATTTTGACATAAATATCTCTGCTTGAGATTATTATGGCATATGAATTACATTCATACAGTACTGGAAAAAGATTTACCTTTTGCTTTTATTTTTGGACATTTATAAGTAAATCTAAATATCTTCCTTTATTGTTAATCAACACATTTTTTCAGTCTGATATGACAGGTGTTGTAGTTGACATTGGAGATGGATCCGCACATGTTGTGCCAGTTGTGAATGGCTATGTGATTGGGAGTAGCATAAAGTCTTTTCCTATTGCAGGCAATGATGTAACTCAGTTTGTTTTGCAACTGTTACAGGTATGGTCTCTTTAGCTCACATCTTTTGGCATTACAAAGCCCCTTTGTTTAGCATGTTTACTATATGTAACTGAATGTTTCTATTATGCTTGCAATGCTCTTAAAATGATTTTGCTTCATGTCTAATTGCTCACTAAGCTAATTGGTGCTATTTGAGTTTTGAACTCCATTAGTTCTTGATTTCTAGATACGATTCTGTGGATGTAATGTATACTATATTTTATGCCTGCATCATCACTTTAAAATAAATCATCTTCTCTTTCCACCTTTCCGTGATCTGCATACTGTGCATGTATTCTGTAATTGTATGAACACCACCAGAGGTATTGAGGCATTTGTCACATTGCAGCAAACCAATACTTATATTCAAATGAAAGATGTGTTTTCTAAAATCTCTTCCTATGGTTGCTGCAAAGTAAAATATTTCTTGGGTGCTGTTAGCTGCTGGCATACTATTTTAGTATACACAGTTCTGGTGAAGAAGTAGAATATTGTGAGGATTTTTAATGGTTGCTCTCATTGTTAAAATCGTTTTCTATGTGATGCCTAATATTATGATATTATCCTCTCTAAAGTTCAAAGGAAAAAGAGTGCCTTACATGTTCTTATATTTTATTTGAATGCAATTATCAGCCAAATGGAAAAGCATGGATATCAAATATTCTGATATGTACTTGCAGATGACAGTAATAAACTCTGAGCAAGTCCTTGTACTTCCAAGTCTTTTATTGTGACTCTGAATTGGTGAGATAGGACCTTCTAATAACTTGACATGGATCTTAGTTCCCACTGCGATGCCACTTGATTTCAACATTTTGAATAAAAAATATCACTTAGCTTATCCATAAGCTGATTGATAGATATCACCAATAGAAAATCAGAGAAGGACATTTCCCTTCTTGAAGCAAAATAAGGTGCTACTCCGACATGGAATATGGAGCATCTTTCTCTATCCATCTTGATGTTGATATGCTAAAGAAAGGTGATGTCTGACTGGTTATTCATGTAAATCAATACTCAATCCCTTTCTCTTGGCAGATGAATTACACTTTTATACCAATTACCAAGAATGTCATTGATTTCAACTTTGGTTTCAATCCTCTACATTGTGCATCATGACAGAATATAGTGCCTAACTGGAAGCTCATCCACAAGGTATGAAGTAGGGCAAGAGAAATGTTATGAATGTTCTAGAAAAATTGGACCCTTGGGGTATATTTTGGTGTTTGCAGGAAATTTATTCTGGAACTGAGTTTAGATAGTACTGAAAGAAGATATTTGAAATTTTTAAGAAGATATAATGTGTTATTAGTGTAAGCAAAAATTCCAGGATTTTTATTTGATGGTTTTCTAATCGAGCTCTATTCAAGTGCTTACTAGCACAAATATCTCTAGCCAATATTATGAAAGTACCTTGCAGTAGTGGGCCCTGAATTCCTGCATTAATAGTTATCACCTTAAAAGATAACGGATGTTACACATTTTAATCAATGTAGACATGCTTGACTTTTTTCTCAAAATTTTCTTACTGATTTTCATTGTTGTACTATCTTCTGTGTCAGAAGTCATATGAAATTAAAAATGGCTCCCGCTTCCACATTGCAAAATATATCAAAAGTTCTAATTTATTTGGAAACTTGAAATTATGATTTTCTCTGTTAAGAAAATTGGTGTGCAGATTCATTAGGAATTTCTTCTGTTCTGGAAGAGTATCATTATGAGATACGGTGTGCTGACCTTATCTTTGAAATATTATACAGGAGAGGGGAGAACTTATACCACCAGAAGACTCTTTTGATATAGCTCGGAAGGTGAAAGAAATGTACTGTTACACTTGTTCAGATATTGTCAAGGTAATTTTGTATTTAATTCATAGTATGAAGTATGATCTATCAGTCTCATGGTGTACTTATTGTTCCTATGGACGTTATTTAAGGAAGTGACTAGTGTTAAGGATATTAATGATATGATCGACTCATCTAGTTTGACTTGTTGATAGTTTGGAAAGAAAATGATTTGAATTCTCTTCAACATCATAGTGTCCTCTCTGTTTTATATTCTTTCTAACATTCTAGAGTCAGTTGTCTCTTAATCTGATGTAGAAATCATCACTTTTATGTACATTTTTGTTAATTATATTGAGTGCACAAAATATGCTAGTATTTGGTTGCCTGAAACTTGACAGTCCTAGTTTTGGTTGGTACTTTTAATCTACATTTTTGTTTTTGGGCAAGCATCTCTAAAGCCATAATGTATATGCTTCTGCCAAAATTCAGGCATAAGCTAAGACATTTGTTGATTGACATGTACATAATTTCAGGAGTATAGTAAGCATGACAGGAAGCCTTCCAAGTACATAAAGCAATGGTCTGGTGTCAAACCAAAGACTGGGGTGCCATACTCAGTTGATGTTGGATATGAGCGTTTCCTTGGACCTGAGGTTGGTTTACCTCTAATGCAGTTCACCATTTTAGTCTTAAAATTAGTTCTCTTTCAAAGAAAATTTGTTGTCCATAAAGATCCACTTCAAATAAAATGGCAATATGGCATTATATACAAATTAGAAGTCCAACAAAAATAGAACTTGTTGCGAATTGGGTCAGATTGGATCGTATCATAAGGACATTAGGCTTGATAGATCGAGTCTATTTATCTTTTAATTGATTCATATTTATATCTTATGTAAGCTCTTAAGATAAGTCTAGTTAAGTCATGTAAACCACTAAGATAAGTTTATTTTAAGTTCAATAGCCACTAAGGCAAGTTTAATTAAGTAATTTAAGTCTCTAAGATGAGTCCTAGTTTGAGTCGTATAAGTTTTTAGGGTTAAGTCTGAGTAGGACTTATTGTATCCAACTTCTATATATAGAGGGGCTGAGCTTATTTATTTAATCATCCAAACATTGAAAATTATTTTAGTCTTAAGTTTATCTTAGGAGTAAGTGTTAAATAATTTAGAAGTAGAAGTAAGTTAATTATGGCCGTTTATTTTTCTAAGAGTTGATCTAACTTAGAAGCTTTGATTTTACCTTCAATCCATAGCTACTACCATCTCCAGCATCTGCCCTACTTTATGGTCGTTTGCCATCACTCTTGGCCATCCGCCCCCCTTAGACGATCGCCACAACGTTGGATGTTTACTAATATGTCATGTTTTGACTTTTCTCTACTATTTTATTTATATATTTTTATCCCGACCTTCAATTTATGTGAAACCAAAACTATTAGAACCAACGATGGTCGTGCTAGTGGCATGTGCTGTTCTCTACCACTATCGGCACGAGGCATGCCGAGCGACACACCCCGCCGTGCCAGTAGCATGCATTTAAAATATTTTTAATAAACTTTTAAGATATTTAAAGATGTTTTTCGGCCTTTGATATGTCAATCTTTAGTTTTTGGTTTAAATATATGTATTAAAAGTTTAAAACCTATATTATAATATTTTATCTTTAGATTATTTTTGTAAATAATATATTTTATTAAAGATAAAGCAATAGTTAAATTTAAATATTATTCAACGCATACTATGATTGAAGATATTCATTAAAACTAATATTAATGATTGAACACTCCATAATATAATTGAACACATAATATTAATCGATAATAGTTTAATAATTAAAATTAATATCTAATTGAACATAAAATGACGAGGAGAATCAAATACTTTATTTGTCGGCTATGATGGTAATTATGATGAACTCATATCATCTTGTGGGTGCACTTCTTTTAATGTTTTGCTATCTACAAACTCAAGTCCTCTATAAAAAGAATATCTCTCTGAGAAGGTTGTATAATAGGGACGCATGTCTCATCTCTATTATCATCTCCACCAAATTGAGTCTCGTTATTATCACCATCACCATCACCATCATCAATTTTATCTAAGTGTTCTAAATTATCAATTGATTAGTTGATTTGATAACGACCGATGAAAATAGAATAAATTTTAAAAATATGGCTCTACATGATACAATGACTAGCACAGGGCCATGCCAAACAGCACATAGCTATGCCAGCTCGGCACGGCTCGGTAGGGCATGCATGCCGGTTGGCACAGCTCAACACGGGGGTGTGCCACTAGCACATCCCGTGCCAAGTGTCATGCCATTATTGGCAGGGCAAGTGCCGGTCTGCACAGGGTGTGCCGACCGGCACAGCCATCCATGATTAGAACCCTAACTTTTGAGCCTACCACTATCTATATTATTATATTTTTTTACGTCTGGATTGGTCCAGATCTGGTTCGTAACAGAACCTAGTTATCAAGTTGATGGTTATTTATTTATTTGCCTCTTGGAGCATACTGCATGCTACTTAAATTTTAATACCAAAGTGGAATATGATTTTTTTTTTTAAAACTCATTTACATGTTTTATTGACTAACTGCTTTATTATCAAAAGAAACTATAGCTATTTCTTTCTCCAAGGACCATGTCTGAGCACCTAAAAAATTCATGTTTAAGGATGGGATGAAATGTTTATTCCCTGATTATCCAAAAATCATGGTGAAATTAAGTACAACACCTCGAGGGACACAGAAACCTATAAATGAGAATGAAACGAAGGGAAATATTCTACAAGTATTATAGGTAAGAGAAAGAAGTGAAGGAGATGACTTAGAATTAGTGGTGAAAACAGATCGGATAGTGTTCAACCCATATCTAGATCAATATTTTTGGTATGGATACAAATTCAGATATGAATATTAAACAATAGCAAAATTTAAAACTAGATCCTAACTAAACGAATACGGATAATTTTTGAATACGGATCAAATAATTTTTTGATAGAGAATTGGATCTTAAACGAATGTGAATTGAATTTAAACGAATTATGACATTTCTTTTGGAGACAATTAACACAAAATATTAAGAGTTTCAAAAAAGAAAAAAAATTCTTGCATGTCAAATATGTATAAAATTAGCAAAATTGATCTCTAAACAATATATAACACATCTTTAGTAATAATTTCAATTTTCACTATTTAATTAAGCAAACTAAAAACTATATATCATTAAAAAGCAGGTAAACGGATATTTGATATCCATATTCGTATCCGAAAAATTATATCAGACTCGTTTCCATATCTGTATTTGGATTTTAAAAAAAAAAGATCTACCTGTATCCGAATCAATATTTGAGTATATAAATCCTATCTATATCTGGATCTATATCCGGATTGGATAGGAATTTTTTACCCGAATCATCGGATAACGGGTTGGGTCAGATTAACTCCGACCCGCTTTTGACCCTACTTGGAATAGAGGAATTTGGTATTTGATTACAAAACAAGAGCAAAACTAGGTTGCTGTCACTCTACCAGTTCTTGTTCCTAGTTACAAGAGCAAGTGGAGAACTGGAGATGGTATGATCTTGTTCAGTCAGGATAGGAAGAGGCTTAAATAAGAGGGCGTGTAAAAGGAAAATCAGGAAAGATAAATGTTAGGGAATAAATAAATTACAGCAAGATGTCGTGTCTGTGGAACAGTGGAAGTGTCTTTTTGTGGGGTGCTTGAAGTAGGGTTGTACATCATGAAGGCCAACAATTCTGGAAAATCTTAATAGTATACATTTTTTAAATTGGTTTTACAGAAGCAAGTTGAGATGGTACAATCTTGTGCAGCAAGTGTAGGAAGAGGCTCCAATAAGAGGGCTTTGTATTAGGAAATTAGGAAAGAATATGTTAGGGAAGGTGAGACCAAAATGACCTGTGCTTGTGGAGGTGATCTTGGATGGGTGTTTGAAGAAGGATTCACATATGAGGACCAAAAATTCTGGAAAGTCTTAATATTTTTGTGACGATCATGTCACATATATATGAAGTTATTTGCTGGTGGTTACACATAAGGCACTTCTCTTTTTCATATTCTTCTGTTAGCTCCTACTTTTGGACATAATTTACATTCTTTGATATTGGTCCATTGAAAGATGATAGTGACAATTAATATTGGAGAACTTAGCAGGAGGTCCATTACTGTAGCCATTTTGACTCTTCATTGCAGGTGGTTAAGATAACATTCTTAAAAACTGTCAAATTTTAACCATGAAATTTTTGGTCTTGCATTCTTGAATGTAGGCCAATATAAACTAGAAAATATGGAGTTATTATGGAAGTCTAAAGAATTCACATCATACTAAAGGGCTTTGACTTGGAAGACGGATAATAGGTGGAAGCATTTGAGAATTTGTGTTATAGGCTGGTAGACTGCTAGGTTTCTGTTTTTCGTTCTTTTTATGGTAAAGAGTGCTTGATGATTGTTGATCTTGTGTGAGTGGGGCTCTTTACCATTTTCTCATGTTACAAAATACTTGGAATACATTGAGTTCTTTATAAAATCTTAAAGGTTGGAAATTTACTTTTTTTTAAACATTGTTTGTTTGAGAAAATTACAGAAAATACCCTACATTTTGACTATATTATAAATAAAGCCCTCTCTTTTTGTTATTTATAAATACAGCCTCTGGTTTGCCAAAAATAACTGAGCAACATCCTGAGTTAAGTTTACTTAACAGGAACATAACAAAATGCCATGAAAAGTAGAATATTTTGTCCATTTCAAATGAGGTTTTTATATTTTGTAAATTACCCTTTTCTCGCTCCTCTAATATGACCTTTGAGATTAAACAACAATAGTTTTGGATCTGTTAAGTTTGTGGGATTCAATATTTGGATGTGATTTTAGTGTTTTAAATGCTTTGTTTAATCCTATTATGTTAGAAATTGGTGGTTTTGGTTTGTAGCCAAGTTATTTTGAAGACTTAATTTAGTTATATAATTAAGTTAACGTGATGGTTGAGTTAAATTATATCTATCTATCAAATGGTAGGGTGTTGTTTGTATTTTTTAAGAAAACAGGTGCCTTTATTTTTAAATAATAAAAAAAGAGGGCTTTATTTGTAATACAGAGAAAATGTGGTGTGTTATTGATAATTTCTCTTTTTGTTTAAATCCGAACAGTGAGAAAGCTCCTTCTTATCCTATCTAACCTTGTTCTTTTTATTGGTAAGTTTATTTATTTCATGCTTGGATGAAAAGCTCTATAAGGATTTATTGTTGGACTTACCAAAAGTAAAATTCTTGTGTAGATCTTCTTTCATCCAGAGATTTACAATGATGATTTTACTACTCCATTACCTGATGTGATTGACAGTTGTGTTCAATCATCACCAATTGATACAAGGAGGGCTCTATATAAGGTACTTAAAGATTTTCTGCTGACATTATTTTGATATATATTTATCAAGAAAAATAGGTAGAAAAGAAGAGAAAAGTGCTGTCTCAGAACACAAGTTGCTTTCTTCCATAAGTTTGTCACTTTGAAATCTGGAATTGCTCTCAGAATATAGTATTATCTGGAGGGTCAACCATGTTTAAGGACTTCCATAAAAGATTGCAGAATGATGTAAAGAAGATAGTAGATGACCGCATTGCTGCATCCACTGCTCGTCTTGGCTTGGATGTAAAAGTAAGTAAAGCTTTATTCAATTCTTTTAGTTTTTATGTGCAACTCTGATCTTTTATTTCTTTTTTCTTTCCAGCCTCAACCTGTTGAAGTCAACGTTGTCGCTCATTCTATCCAGGGATATGCCGTTTGGTTTGGAGGTTCTGTAGTTGCATCTATGCCTGAATTTTATGAGGTATATCAATCTTTTTACATTCTTTTTCTGTCAAATTCTCTCTTGTTTGTATATGTTGGTTATTGCATATCTCTGAAGCAATAAACTGGAGAAATAATCATATTGAAAAAATTGAATGCTCTGTTGAAGTAGTAGTAAAGCCTGTAACAAAGGCTAATGAAGATTCCCAGTAGTACCTCCTTATTTGCTACGACAATATTAATATAGAAATTAGAATAATTACTTACAGATGTAAGTAAAGAACAAAATAACAAGGTTTTTCCAACCACAATAAAACCAGTATGGGAGATATTTGATTTAATAATTGAACTCTGAATGAGTAAGTCTTGGATTTTATGTGATGCAAATTCTTTGCCAACTCGTCAGCTTCACATTCCTATGCTTGGTGTCATACATTATCATCCTTATCCTGGACTATTTGATATAAATGTTTCTTTTCCACAAGTACAAGTTACAAGAAGCAACCAGAATACTTGCTCCATAGATCTAGAATAATAGTGAGAAACTAGAGTATGGGAACTCAAACTGTGCTGCTGATGGTGCATTATTCTATATATTTATATTAGAAGCGGTGTCATTGGCACTATTCAATTATATTCCTCCATCCTCTTTTTTATTTTTTTGTTTATTTATCAAGATTCTTCATCTTAAATGATGAAATTAAGATACCTCGAGTTCAAATCTTTCCTTTTTCTTTTCCAGTCGTGCCATACAAAAGAAGATTATGAGGAATATGGAGCAAGCATATGCCGAACAAGTCCAATTTTCAAAGGGATGTACTAACATTCAGAAAGATAGCTAATTTATCAGTAACTGATTCACTTCATATTCTGTGGTTGCATATAGCATTCTTTTATTAATTACCTTTTAATTTAACCTACACATCTGACTTTGTAAATTACCTTTTAGTACACTAGTTGTATACTAGATACTGTATAAAGCCTAATTTGTGTGCATTTATTTCAACAAAATACCTCTTGATGCTTTATAGTGTCAATCTATTGTATTTTTTTGGTCTGCATTGTTTTTTAGAAATAGTTTTTGGACTTCATTCATTGTTGATTGGGCTACTTACACTTGCAAATCTGTACTGATACAATTAGTAATTGTTAATAACAACAGCAGGACTTGTTCCAATCTTGGGAGCTCTCCATCACCACCTTTTTCTCTTTTCTGGCTCCTTAATTAAAACCTAACTGCTATTTTCAGCTGACACAACATTGCTGAAACAATCCAATTTTTTTGGTTATTCCTGAAATAGTAAATTGCATCTCCTCAATTCAATTGATTTCATTTGGAAATGAATTCTACTGTTAGGAATGAAATTCATCTCATGAAAATTAAAGATTAAGCCCCATCTACTCGCGGAATAGAAATAGGATTATTCTAGAATAAGCCTATTTCTAGATGTTGCATTAATATATGCAGTATTTAATTCAAAACCTATTATTTAGTTTTCATGCATGAAATCTAAAAAGTAGTATTTTAAAAAACTAATTAAACTTAAATATAATCTTTTGCATCTATTTGGATGCCAAATTGTATTCAGCCATTTTAATCTGACTCATTTTTTTTCCTCTAATTTCAGCCTTAATTCAACCCCAACCTCTCCTCTTATTTCGATCTCAATACAAACCTCAAATCATCTCTCTCCTCTTGTTTTCATCGTCAATCCTAACTCATCTTTTCTCACCTCTCTTCTATTCTCATCTAATTAAACATTTCTTTACTAATTATGTTATTATAAAATTATACGAACTAAGCATTTATTTAACAAATACAATGTTATGAAATATAATCAACCAAATAAGTTATTTGTTTCTCTAGATACAACATCTAGACAAACATATATATATATATATATATATATATATATATATATATATATATATAAGAAACCAAATTACTCCTCAGTGTAAGAAATTTATCAAATCTTTGGAATGAGATATAGGAAATTCATTTGGTGATGTTTTTTTTTTATCCATAGGCAATAGGCATCGATAATGATGTCATAAAATAAGGGTTAATTTTGATATTTGATGGTTGATTCTACTATAGGACAAATTTGTAACTAATTATATAGCTTAATTGATGATCACCATCTTCTCATAATTAACTTTCATCTCTACTAATACTTTATTCTCATGTTTAAATTTTTTTATATCTACCAAAATGACACTGACAACACGATCTATATATTAAAGCCTCTTTCAGGTTTGTGCATAAGTTTTTTGTAAGGATAAGTTTATACATATCTATTCAAGGTAAATTAAGTATATCAATAACTATATTCATATTTTATTATTTAGTTATAAATATAATGATTGTCTTAAAAATTTATGTAAGAATTTGTATTTAATTAATACATCGTACATAAGTATGTTAATTATAATAAAAATTTTACTTCGAAAAATATGCATAATTTTATTGCACGATGAGATTTTATGCATAAATTTTAATCAAAAAAATATATATAAATAAATATTTGGTTGTAAAATATTACTTAAGAGAAAACTAATTCATGAACAGATACTCTTTTACATATCTCTTACGCTTGTTGGAATTTAGGTAGGTATCCAAAATATTATTATTATTTTTTTCTTTTTAAAAGAAGGCAGGCACGAGTTTAATGCGCCAACTTTGGTGTGGGCTAATCACTCTCAAAGTAGGTGTTTCTCTTGGTGCCATTTTTTTTTTTTTTTTTTTGGGTCACCTAATCAATAGTTGATAGTTGTGAGATTTATATTTAGATTTGGGGTTTGGGAGAGAGAAGATAATAATTAGAAGGATTAGTGATGATGGTTATGGTGTGACATTTAAATGCACTATTAGGGTTTGGGAGAAACATGATTAAAAGGAGAAAGAAGAGAACAAGAGATTAAAAGAATTATTTTGGTCGATTATGATGTTATGTCTCAATCATATGATAAATTTTTATTAGAAACTCTAACAGTAACCGATGAAGGACAAATTTGATAATTTTAAATAGTTTAAGGAATCTTCTTGTTTTTTAAAAAAGAAGAAGATAATCGATAAAAAGAACACTCAGTAATTTTATTTTATTTATTATTAACACTTTAACTTTAAAAGTATTTATCATTCAATAAATACCTTAACGTTAATCTTTTTAACCGAAGATAATTATACATATTAGTTAACTTAAGACTTAATTATACTCTGCCTCCCTATACTTTGACCTAATATCACTTTGCTTCCTTATAATTATACTTTGAAAAAGTTTTTTTTAATAGACTAAATTACCCTCGTGAAGGTAAACACAAAATTTTTTTGGACAATTTTGCTCTCATCTCTTCTAAGCCATCTCTTTCCCAAGTATTTTTTGGTTAGATCTGCACCTCAGAATTTATCTCTTGTTATGTAATTGTATAGAAAAAAAAATACTTCTATCATATTAGGCTTCCTGCAACTAAAAAATAAAACAGAAATATACAAATATGACACCTACGATCTATAAATAATTTTTAAAATTACCATTGGATGTTGTAGCAGCTAAGTATGCAATGAGAAAGAAAACTGCTACCTTGAGGCTAAAGAAAACCAAATCTTATCATCTTCGTATGAGATAGAGATGTACGACTTTTAAAGTAAAAACAAAATCCATCTATTATGATTTTAAAAAATAAAATAAAATATCGATATTGTCAGGACAAGTGTTTTTTTTTTCAAAGACATAAAAAGAAAGAAGATGAGATGAGAATTGAAGTAAAAGGGGAAGAAAGAAGAGAAAAGATGGGATGAGAAGGGAAGAAAATGAGTTTCATCCAATTGGTAGTATGTAAGGGTAGATAGATAATTTTATATTATCAGCTAGTAAATTTTAATAGAAAGATAATTTTAGGTCATCTGTTAACGGCGTCTAAGAATTGTAGGTTTTCAAAAGTCTAGAAAATATTTAGATGCTTATATAGTAAATGAGTCAAAGTTATACCAAGTTAAAGTACAAAATGTAATTAAGTCTTAATTTAACCGTAATCTTTGTCAAGTAAAAAAAAAACACATAAAAGTGTTTTTGATGAAGGGTAATTTAGGTAGTTAAATTTTTTATTTTTTAAATGAATGAAATATTTTTTATTCTAATACATGGGTCGAATGGTAAATAACGATAAGGTAAGGTGTAAATGATTATATATGTAAAACATAGTGTGTTTTTAATTAATTTTTAAAAAAATGAGGGGGGTGAAAGTAAAACATTAGCTGTATTTGAGGGGTCAAAGTGTAAAAAAGATTCCATTACATTTCACCGGTGAGCAACGACGATTCCTTCCCAATAGGCCATATCTCCGGCACGACTCTCTCTTCTCTTTCTCTCTCTCCTCCTCCTCAGTCCTCAAGCCGTTCCCTAGAATGGCTTCTCCCCTCTCCTTCCAATCCAAAACCCTAACCTTAACCCCCTTCCGGCCTCCCCCGACCTATCTCTCTCGCCGAGCCCACTTCGGTTTCCTCCCCACCCCCTTCCTCCTCCGCCGCTCCTTCGCCGCCAGGCTCGGATCGGGCCCTCACCTCCCGGAATTCGAGACAGTCGACGGAATTGCGCGGGAGCTATTCGGGAGGGTGGAGGGATTGATCTACACCGTCGCCGATGCCGCCGTCTCGTCCCCCGACACCGCCGCGACCGTCGTCGAAGGCTCGAAGCAGCAAACGGGGGATTGGTTGTCGGGCATCACAGGATACATGGAGACTGTTTTGAAGGTTGGTAGTTTTTGTCGGTTTGAGTTCTGGATTTGATTTTGAAGGCTGTTTGGATAACAAGGAGCGGTTTTTGTAACATATATAGGGATTGCAATTATGTTAAGCAGTAGTTAAGTAGTTGGATTTAGTTCAGGAGTGTATAATTGGAAATACAAGCTATGCCCTGTGCGACTAGGCTGAGGGATTGTACATGCATATTTTGGTGCATTTTAGAGTTCATTTCAGTGATTCAGATTTTGTACAACATCTATCTTAATCTTCTATTTTGTATTGAGTAATTTTAAAAACAATATGGATCTAATAGTCCAATATAATATATTCCCTTGCTTTATGCTATCGACATCATACCTTTTTAGTGTGTTCAATTATCATCTATTAGATATTCAACTTGGATGCTTCATCATAAGAATTACATTGTTTAGCCCCCTGAGGACTATTAAAATTTGTGGTCCTTTGATGCATATGCAAAGGATGTGTAAGCTAACGACAGATTTGGAGCACTAAAGCTTCATCAAAATTATATAGAGCAGACACTATTTTAGTTGGGAATCTTAGATTTTGTATTGGCAATTTTTCTGTTGATATTTTTCTCTTTCTTGGTTCATCTACTGCAGGTTTTAAAAGATGGGCTATCAGTTCTTCATGTTCCATATGCATATGGTTTTGCAATCATTCTTCTCACTATTCTTGTTAAGGCAGCTACATTTCCTTTGACTAAGAAACAGGTTTGATTTGTCTCGTTTTATTGTTTAACATGATCTCTTCTAGTTGTTCTGCTTTTACTGGCCAGGGTTTATCTTCTAGTAGTTTTTGCCTTTTTGATTGAGCTGCTTTTTTACATTTCACATTGAACGGAATGGGGAAAAAATAGTGAACCTTCCTTTTATCACTACTATTTATGATCATTTGAGATAGCAGAGTGATCAACTTATAGTCTTATATGCATGTTAGCTTATTTGTTATCTGAAAGACACTTCTATAGATGCAATAAATGAAGTTCTACATTATTTTAGCTAAAATTTTCTTGCAAACAGGTTCCTGATTTAACTTAACAATGCATAATAAGATGAGGTTATATAATATGTGAACTAGTCATCATGGAGAAAAGTAAAATAGAATCGGTTAAGAATTTATTGATCAAAAAATTAGAATATCATGGGGAATGTAAATTCAGCAGCACACTGTAAATTAAGTGAGAGATAGGAATATATTTTTCTTTCAAATATTGCTATACCCATGGGAATTTAATAATACATTATCTGTTAGATTGGGAAGCTGCAGAATTATTAGATTTTCTATCAATAGATGAGTAGAAAAGTGTTCTCACAAGTTAAACTTCACATTTTCTGAATGAAATTGTATGAATTCAAGAAAACTTTACAATTATGATATGAGGTTCTCTTTCAAGAGCACTTGGAAGGCCTATTTTGCAACTAAACAATATTCAAGCATTAATAATATGAAGGAAAAATGTTAAACAAATGGGGTTCCTCAGGACATGAACCAAGTAAGAATAATGTAAATAAAGAGAGATGGAAAGCACGGAGGGAGTCAGATGAAAGATATGTAGATTATGGAGATTGTTGTAGCTTGTAATAATTGAGTAGCATAATTAGGAACCAAAGATTGAAGTGCCATCAACATGGGTGCTCTGGCTGCACAATCTTATATCCATGACGAGGATACAAATAAAAACATATAATTGATCTGGAGGTTCAAATATAGTTATTAAATTGTTAGCACATGTTAATTGGAAAAGTTCATTATTTAATGTTGTAAATTAGCCAAAATGTATTGAGAATGCAATAGAAAGATGAACTTTCTCTATGAAAACCTTTCCCTTCACTCTCGGTGGATGGGTGGAGTTCAAGTCTCGAGTGCAAAGGAAGAATGAAGACCAAGTTATATGTAAAAGTAAAGAAGTGGAGGCAAAATTTCAAAGTCTATGTAGTTCTGTGTGTACTTCCTCTCTTTCATGAAGATGGTCAAGTGGCATGAAGAGGGATAGGTTCCTTTCTCTTATCCAATTAGAACCTTGCATCTGATTAGATTGTTTGTGGGGCCATTACTTACTAAAGTGATAATAGTAGTTGAGATCATTAGTGATGTAGCTGAAAATAAGGAACATTTTGATATGAGGAAAGATAAAGAGGTATAGAATATATGTATATAGTCCACTGAGAAATAATAGGTTATCCTAGGATCCCTTTCTCACATCCAAGTATATTTTTCCTTACTAATATAGTAAGATAAACAAGGAGGATAGGAGAATGCGGCATCCACCACAAAATTACAAGAGAAGAATAAAGAGAGGAAAAAGAAGAGTCCAACATGGGATATTAGAATCCTCCACAGTCCACAGTCCACAGTCCACACCAAGAATTAATTTCAAATTCCAAATTAAAGCTAAATATTTTCTAATTTTTTATTAAGACCGTGGATTCAAGTATTGGTCGATCTCTATCCGTATCACCAAAATGGATTAGCCTATATGGCTGATTTAGTCAGCCCCACTTCGAATTGCCCAAAATGGATGATCGATACAACCGACATATATTTTTTTCAAGTACCCAATCCCAATTTTGAAACTGATACTTAGAACCTTAATTAAGACTACATAAAGAGATAGGTGAACTAAAATGTATTTACTTTTAAATCTGATTAGTAACAAAACTGAGAAAGTACTTAAAGATAATTAAAATATCAATAAATTATCTCCGAATCAACTAAAATTTAACATTAGGAAGTTACATGTTAATTAGGATACTCTGAAAGATAATATTATTTTAGCTCAAAATAGTCTGAAAATTTGTAAAATATTGGAATACTAAGTTTCTATTTCTATATGGTAGTCTGAGTATATACTATATAGACCCCATATAAATACATTTTAATACTATTCATGCTTAGTATTGTTGAAGATGTACAGTTACATGCTTTCTTCTTCATATCTAAATTCCTTTAATACACCTTAATATTATGAGATGGTTCTTAGGATAATATACTGCTTTCTGTTAGTTTTTTTTAATCCTTGTCTGGCTCCTTTAATCCTTGTCTGGATCCTGACTAGCATGTTTCTCATCTCTTTTCTATTTTTATATTTTTTTACTGCAGTGACAATAAAAAGATTGTCAATGGTTGGTTAACTTGTTACTGAATATGATCTTCCTTAATTTTTAAAAATTATGTTTGCACAAAAAAGCCTCTTGACTTTTGTGCAAAATTTTCATATATTTCTGTAATATGATTTGTTTCTTCTAGTTTCTACAACATTCTCTTTCACTCAGTAGATTTAAGTTTTTGTTTGTCTTCAGGAGATCTTATTATCAAGTTCTGTTAACATCACCTAGTTGAAAGTTTTAATTTTCTGGACTTGGTTCGTCCTTTTGGAGTCTGAGCCTTTCTTTCTTTTCAGGTTGAGTCGGCTTTGGCAATGCGATCACTTCAACCTCAAGTCAAGGCTATACAACAGCGTTATGCTGGTGATCAGGTAGTTGATCTTTATCGAACTTATAACCTTGTAAACTTTTGAAAGTGCTACTATTGTCTGAATAGGTATGGTTAAGTTTCTGATACTTTTTCTCTTTCTGTTTCTTGGTGTCTAGTTTGGAACTAACACTACTCTTATGTTTAGAAAATTTAGCAATTAATATATATCATAAGGTAACATTCATGAAAATTCCTTTCTCCTTAATTTTGCAGGAAAGAATACAACTTGAAACTGCTCGCTTGTATAAATTGGCTGGTGTCAACCCTCTAGCTGGTACTTTTAACATGATTCTTCTTTGTAATATTTTGCTGTTGTCATAAATTTTGGCAGCTTGTGTTTTCTATTATGGAAGCTTGTGAGTAGGGTGTCAACAATTTCATCAAGGAAATGTGGAGACATGTTCTACTTCAACTAGAACCTGACCAGATAGTTGCTTTCAAGATTGAGCATGTACTTAGTGAAAGATCACTGCTGCTAGTCTTGGCATTATCTTTTATAGCAATTCTGGACATATTTATATGCACTTACAATATTTAAAGGCAAGGACGAATAGTGGACATGCTTGTTGTGAGCAATATTACTGTATATTGCGCAAGATATAAATATCTACTTCAAATATATTGATATGTAGTTGCATCCTTTTTTTTTTTTTTTTTAGGAGAAGCAATTCAATGTGCATTTATTTGTTCAATTATATGTTTTTTAGGACTTCTTTATGTCCTTATATTAGTGTATCTAATAGTCAACTTCTTGAACACCTTTACTGCATCAGGATGTTTGCCCACTCTGGCTACAATACCAGTTTGGATTGGGTTGTACAGGGCCCTCTCAAATGTAGCTGATGAGGTCAGATAGTTTAAAGTTGTTTTGGATACACTGCACTGCAGTCCTTATTTCTTTTTATGTGTTATATATACCTGACATGGTTTATTATAAATTAAGGGACTTCTGACTGAAGGCTTCTTCTGGATACCTTCTTTGGCTGGTCCTACTACCATTGCAGCTCGACAAAGTGGTAGTGGAATCTCTTGGCTTTTTCCTTTTACAGTAAGTGCACTGCATATGTTTTTTGTTTGGTTTTCCAGGATGCTAACATTAAGGAAACAGATGAATTATGTAATGGTATTTATAACCTCACCTAAGTAATATACAAGCTTAGCAACTTTGAAATCTGCTAACTTTGATTCATTTATTTGGAATAAGAGTGAAATAATCTTCATCTTTATGACATGGAAAGATATGGAAATGCAATTGCTAATCCTAACCATTTTGATATAAGAGAGTAATGGTGTCGTAATTAAACCGGTGTAGTTGAGATCCGAAACTGGGAATCCTGAAAGCAATATGAACCCCTTTAACCATCTAAGTACAATCCTATTGGCAGGTATTTGTTGTTTTTTTTTCGTGTTTACTATAATAAGAATCATAACAAGAGAGCTAAATCTGTGTATTTCATGAAGATAAAGCTTATGACAGTGTTTCATAAGAAATTAATGTGGTTGCATTTGAAAGTAGTGGTTATTGAGACTGTAAGTGTGTTCAAGGATGTATGCTATAATCACAAGTAGCATAGGCCAATAGGGAGAGAAACAAGTGAATTTCTAATAGTTGTTTGGAAATCTTGAACTAAAAGTGCATCCAATCTGATCATATATCGTTTATGAAATGCTATATATAGTCATCTAATTTTGAGATGGTTCATGTCTTCTTCAGGATGGTCATCCACCTCTTGGATGGTCTGATACATTAGCCTATCTTGTTCTGCCAGTTCTTCTGGTTATCTCTCAGTATATATCAGCTCAAATTATGCAGCCGCCACAGGTTAGTGGTATTTGTAGAACTGCTAAACATTTTCTGTCATGTTTATATGACTATATATTTTTCTCCTAAAAGCTACACTTCCATTGGTCCTTCAGCATATTTAATAAGATTCACTCCATGATTGCTACTTATCAGCTCATTGGTTATTCATCAAACTATCAGTTTCAGATATTTTTAATTTGTTACTTCTTGCAATAAGAGGCTTGTATTGTTATACTTAATACACATGTTAAATTCTTATGCATTCTTGAGCTTGATAACTTGGGTTCATTAAGATCTACTTTCTTTTTCTCAAATTTGATCACCTTTATTATTGTTCCTTTCTTTTTTAACTTTTTATCTATAGTTTTTTATTCTTCAAATTGTCTTTATTGCATCTTTTGTGCCTTAGAGATGAGCGACACTCCTGACATCAAACATTAACATAGTTTAATGTTTAGAGATAAGCTAGACTTTTGCATGTCTAGGACCGTAGATGTACTTTTGGATGTCCTGGTTGAATGAGTCTTAACTACGACAATAGTTTAATAATTATTACTGGCAAGCTAGGTTTCATTTCTTGCAAGTTTTTTTTTTTCCTCTTGCTTTTGCCTGAACTTGGCACCAAATTTAAAGGTTGATGCAGGCTTTTGAATAGTCATAGTTTGAATATTCTTCATTGAGCTTTGTCAACTCTGAGTTCTAATCATATCTGAAGCCTGCATCTAGCTATTTCTAGATTTTTCAGTACTTATTAAATCCCACTGAATTTGGATATATTATTGTCTTTGAAAAAGAAGATCATGCTTTTAAGTTTTTCCAGGCACGAAAAGTTGGAGTATGCATACCTTGAGTTATATTGCGTATAACAAGTTTAATCCTTCAACTCTCTAAGATATGAAATGTAATTGGAGAGCTTCAGGCATTTTTATTCCTATCATGAGCATGGTCCCTCTACCTTCTCAATCACTATTACATTCAGAATTGCTTTCTCTTCAAGCTCCTTGTTTCATAGATACTTGTGCCATTTTTTGGAGAGAGTGTCTTGCTAAATTTTTCAAGTTGTTTGGCTTCAGTAAACTATGATACATTCAGCAAGGCTCTGAATCAAGAAAATTGAATTGGAGGTCCAATTAAAACTCCCAATCCCTCTATTAAAAAGAAAAATATCTATTAGGTTTTTTTTTCCTTTTCACTGCCAAAAAAGTAAAAAAAGAAAGAACTCACCAAGCCTTTTGTCTCAGCTATTTATGTGGGGATCCTTTTTGTCCAGTCATCTCTATTTACTGCAATGGTTGATGTCAAATCATGTCTTTTCTTACTAATTCCTCTCATGTTAGTTTTGGCTTCCCTTCCCTCTAGATGGGTGCAAAGATTCTTTTCACTTATTTAGTTTCTTTATTGGATATTGTCAGAAACTGTATATTAACGGAGTTACCAATATTAAATTAATCTTCAGTTTAATGGTTCATATTCTGCTGTCTCCAACTGGGTGGTGAAGTGGCCAGAGGTCCTAAAAATGAGAGCTAGATTATAAATTCTATGCCGGGGAATGGAACTATTGTAGCATATTAATTTTTACCTCTCCGTGAAGTGTAATTATTTTTCAACATTTCATTACTTGATCTGTCGATTACAAATCTCTATTATTTCATTTTCAGATACATGCACCGCTATCTTTCAGAATAGTCAAATAAATATCAGTGTTGATCTCTTAATTTTTGTTTTCTTTTGTTGTGCAGAGTAATGATCCTAGTCAAAAGAATGCTCAGGCTGTAACTAAGTTCCTTCCTTTGATGATTGGTTATTTTGCTCTTTCTGTTCCTTCTGGACTAAGTCTATATTGGTGAGCAGGTGTTACTTTCTTTTCAACTGTTCCTATTGAATAACTTATACGAGGTCAGAGAATAGTTTAGAATACTGAATTTTCTTGTAGAAAAATAGTTCTTATAGTCTTACAAGGTTGATTTGGCATGAAGGAGCTGGTTCTCTATTATTTAGTAAAATAGATTGTGATGTTTGTGGAGGCTTATGTAGTAAATGGTTCATGAGGAGATTGAACTGATTCAGAGTTTGGATGCTATTCTACATCTTTCTTATTCTTGTGAAATTTTACAACTTCTAGAACATGTTGAACAGATGAATTTAGCTGAGAGAAAAGGACTGGTTAGAAGATTTAGCAATCACTTGCTGGAATTAGAAAAATGACTTGGATGTTTGCTAAAAACTGGCCTGAGATTTGATCATTTCATAAGGTTGTACAGGAAAGCATGGTGTTTATGAGAGAGATGTGGGTGTTATAGTTAACCTACAGATTAGGCTTCTAGAGAATTTTTTTGATACCCACATAGAGATTAAAGAGTAAAACCTCAGAGTTGCTCGAATTATTAGGATTGGTGTTTGATTCCTTATCTGATTGTCTTAGCAAGCTTAATTTGATAATTTATATTATTTTTATAGGCTTGAAGGAAATATTCAGTGGAACATGTATTTTATTCCTCTGAGTTTCTGTTTCTTTCAGTTTCTGAACTAGATATTCTGTCCTCTTCTTAGTCGCATTTTCTTTGTATCTATGCTATTACCGTTATTTGTATTTATTTGGCATGATATACTCTTCTGTTGTGGAAGATCCTTGCTAGTCTGAGAAAATTTCTGCTGCCAGAGATATATTTTGATCTATTAAAAAGGATCTGATCAGTCAGTTGAACTGATTTCTAGGTTCACAAATAATATTCTGAGCACAGCACAGCAATTATGGCTTCAAAAGCTTGGTGGCGCAAAGAACCCTGTTATAGAGTACATTGACAGAGCGGCTAGAGATGAACCATTGAACACTGACAAGTCTGGATCCACCATACAGAAGTCTGTAGGTGAACCTAAAGCAGAAAAAGCAAAGTCCAGCCAAGATATAAATTCTGGTGGATTGCGTCCTGGTGAAAGGTTAATGTTGGATAATGCTCAGAAGACCATCTTCAAATCTTCATTTCCATTTTGCTTTTATTTAGTCATTAACTATAGGATGCAGGTTCAAACAACTAAAGGAGCAAGAGGCAAGGAGAAGAAAGCTAAAGGAAGAAGAGAAGAGAGCAGAAGAGGTAACTATAAATTCTCCAGTCATTGCTGAACAACAAAATATGGATGTTAAAGTTGTAAAGAACGCTGATGAACAGGTAGAAGCTGATTTATGCCTGGCTGTAGTTGGAACTCTGTTGTGCTACATCAATATTTTCTCAATAATAAAGCCACTGACACAAACAGTGTATATAAACAGGATTTTGACCAGGCCCAAACAAAAGTATACCTGCCAATGAGTAACAATGGAGGACTTAGCCAGGGTGCTGATTCCACTACAGATGTCAGGAATCTTAATGGGAATACACACAAGGTACTCTCTCATTAACTAGGACTCTTATGTGAAGGAAGGTTTCATCTAACATGAATGTGATTTAAATTACTTGCAAAAAGAATCCACTTCTTTCTTTTCTAGCATAGTAGTTGGACAAAACGGAAGCGAAAGAATAGACGTCGTAATCGACATTGCTTGAGCTGCATGTAGAACAGTGAGAACTTATGTCACCTTGATGCGTTAAATTAGGTGCCTTTATGCCTTGTCTTATTATTTCTTTTGTGTGTTAGTTTTGGTCTTCCCCTCTCTCAATGCCTATTTCAATTAAAGCACTCTTACTTTTACTCTCTTGAACATGTCCAAACCACCTACAATCAATTATCATAGAAGCTATTCTCTGTCAGATGCACTAATTTTGTCTCTCATTTCTTCTTTCTCTTTTGCTAATAGCCCAACCTTGCTTAAATTCTATATATACCTCGCATACTAATTTTTCTGTATATTGGAGGTGATTATGAGATGTTAGTTGTTACTCATACATGTAGTTCCTTTTCAGTTCAATTATTCAGTAAATAGTGATATCATTTATGTGCCTTGATTTAGTTATCCATTGTTATACAATTATTTATGTTGGTACCCGGTGTGAATTCTAAGTACAGCCACATGAAAGATATCCATTCAACCGACCTTAAGAAGAAATATATATTGCTCATCTGATCTAATATTGAGTTATATGGCTATATATCAGGATGAAGTGGCTGAGATGCATGCCTCCAGTATCAACCAGACTACAGAGAGTGCTTCTGATGTAAGAGATCAAGAGACTGAAAGAGAAGAAGCTTAGGGATGTAGAAACTGCAGTAACATTCTCCTGACTACTCATGGCATTCTACACCATGTCCCAAATTATCATTGGGAGAGGTTATGCCTTTTCCAGGGATGCTTGCAAGTTCAGCATTTATAGTGCATCAAAGTTCTTATTCCATGGTCATACGAAATTTTAGACCCTTTGGATGTAAAATATGTGATGCAGAAAAAAGAAGAAGAAATCTCTATCCTGTGCATCAGTTTTGTTGGGATATAAGAATTTTACCTTCCAAGACCTATTTTTTCTTCTTCTATTTTTTTTTTCTAGGTATTATAGTATGATTTTCTCTCGCTGACTTTGGCAAAATGTATGATGAAAGCATGGATGATTCAATAATCAATCCTTCCACCTTTCTATTTAAAAAAATAAGGTTGATTTACATACCTTTTTCTTCCATTCGTCCACATTGTGACTTGATGCCGTCATATAATTTGTGTAATGGTTACTAAGGTTTTGTATCCTCAACAAACAAACAAAAACAAAAACATCAAAAGAAAAAAAAAAAAAAGAAGAAGGAAGAAGAGAAGATAGTAGGATCCGACCATTAATATTGAGCTCTATAATAGTCGGACTAACTGAATATATAAATTGTTTGGAAACATACTAGTTTAAATATACAAATTGTTTGGGGAACATGCGAGTTTGGTACAATTCCCCAGCGAGCAAGATATTCCAGTCGCAGAAATTTATGCATCTGATTAGCAGCGGATCCGAGGCAAGATGCAAAAACATTGGATATGCCATATGATAATTCTTTTTTTTTGTTAACAAACCTATACCGGAATTTTTTTCTTTTTGTTTTTTGATGGTCAAGTGAATGAGCATGTTACATAGGCAGGTGATCTGACCGATAGCTCATGATTTTGGCTAGCTATTAAGCAGCAGCTTGTTACGAATTTAACATTTTTTAGCGTTTTAACGAGTCCGTACGGTACTTCAACTTCTTTGCAAGATGAAATAAGCCTCAAAGTAAAGTTAGTATAGAATTAAGAAAGAAAGAAAGTCTTCACTAACACTTAGAGAAAAACTACTTTGATAAAGTCTTACTTCTTTTTATGTACTCAAACTTTAGATAAAAATACAAATAGTGAGTTCAAGCCCTCTATATAGAAAAAAATAATATAGCTACTAAGTTACCATAATAAATATTTTTCCTAAATACTTAAAAGGGAAGGGATATGATCGACAAAGTGTTGTCCTTTGCCTTTATCTATCCAGCAGTAGGTAAGCTTGAGGCCAATCCAGTAGTGAATAAGATCGATTTGCTTAATTACCGTAGTCCCTTGGGTCCAGCTTAGCCTTTTGTGTTGCTGATGCCTTTTGCACTGCGGTTTTGACCAAAACTTTAATGAGGTGTCACATTCTCCATCACCTAATGCATAGTCGTCCTAGCTGCCCGACGATTTTAAAAATCTACAATGAGGCTTTTGTATCGCTATAGCGAGTCCATCTTTTTCTGACTTGTTTCACCACGTGGCAATCATCTCCAACGCACTAAGTATTCAATGGTTGGTAGAACTCTTTGACATCACATCATTCGAGAGTCAATGATGGCTTCGACTTCTTCGCTTTATCAAGAGCGGATGTCATCGTTGTTGGGGTATGCCGCGACACTTCACGGCTGTAGTCTTCTAAGTCTTTTTGGTAAGGCTTGAGGCAACTAATATAGAAGACTGGATGGATTTTGAGATCTGGAGTTAACTCTAGTTTGTATGCTACTTTGCCCACTTTCTTAACAACTGCAAATGGCCCTTCGTATTGACGAATGAGCCCCTTATGGACCTTGCGGAAAGCCTTGATCTGGTGTGATTGAAGTTTGATAAGAACTTGATCGACCACTTCAAACTCTAGATGCCTTCACTTGTCATCCGCCCACTTCATCTTCTACGCATCTTTCTCTAAGAAGGCCTTCGCAAGGTCGTTCTTCTCTTTGAGATCTGTTGCAAATTGAGTGGTATTTGGGCTGCGACAAGCTTCTCTTGTAGCAGTAGTATGCAAAGCGAGTGGTTGTCGTCCCGTTGCAAGCTCAAAAGAGCTAGTATGCGACGCCTTGTTGCACTGCATATTGTAGCAAAATTGGGCCATATCAAAGTGATACTCCTAATCTCGTTGGTTGGCACTCACATAATGTCTTATGTACTCTTCAAGTAGGGCATTGATGTGCTAGTTGTACACAATCTAACACTAATTATTAGAAGCATTCTCGCACTTCGTTTGTGATCCAATCTCGCTAATACTAAAAGTGAGCACACTGTTAGAATAAACTCAGTACAAATATTTATGTGTAAAACCTTCTCAATATTAGAAAATTGGAAAAACTACGAGAAAATAGAGAAAGTTCACTAAGCAAGAAAACATAGTAGATTAACTCTGTAACAACCTGCCCAAAAAAAAATATTAAATTAATTTTTGGGCACGCACTGCTCATGCAGCTTGCATGGTGGGGCGCCACGCGCCCACTGTGCCCCGGCCCCGGCGCCACCGCTACCCCTCCTCCATCGCCTTCCCTCTCTCTCTCTTTAAATCTCTCTCTCTCTATCTCTCCCTCGGTCACTCTCTCACTCTACTCTCTCTCGCACTCCTTCCTCTCCTTGTTGCCGACGTCGGCCCGCCGCCGCCGCCAGTGAGATCCCTCATATCTCATATCTTTCCTTCTCTCTCTCTCTCTCTCTCTCTCATGCTGAGCTCGGGCTCGTCGGAGCCGAGCCGAGCGGCCGGTGCCCTCCCCACCGGCCCGGGTCCGCAACCCCTTCCCTCACCTTCTCTCTTTCTTCTCTTCCTCTTCTCCTCTTCTTCTTCTTCTTCTTTCTTTTTCTCCTTCTTCCTCGGCTTCTTCTCCTTCTTTCTACACAGTGCTAGGCTCAACCCAGCACTGAAGGCAGAATTAATTAATTAATTAATTATTTTATTTATGTTATTTATTTAAGTATTTTTCTTCTTAATTAATGCAAATAGATTATTTAGACATTAACTATTTTAATAATATTATATATTCTTCAATATTATTTTATTAATGATAATTTTTATAATTAATGATTAATTAGTTATAAATATAAGTAATACTTTTATTTATTTATTTATATGTATATTAGAATAATAAATAGATTTGTAAATTATAATTATTAGATTTCTATTCTAATATTCTTATGATATACATTTTAAGTAATTCTATTAATTTATTATATATTATTATTCAGCAACAAATAAAATACTAGGCTTATTTGGTTATTTATTTATTATCTTATCGAGTAAAGATGCATAGTCCCTAATTAATCAAGATAGAGTATGAATTATAAAATTAATTATAATTAGACATTGTCTATACTTATAGTTATTTAGCCTTTTATTTTGTAATTATATATTTAGAAATATCCTTATATAAAGGAAGAAGACCCGTTCTCCTTATACTATAATTAATATTTTATAATAATATAATTATAGTATTTGAATCATATCTATAAGATAAATCTAGTTATGTAATAAAAAATAAAAAGAATGATTCTAAATCTAATAAACCTTTATATTTTACTTGAATTAATTCGAATTAGATAAACAACTAACTTCATGCTACTTAAATATTTTCAGATCCCGAACCCTCTTATTTGAGACCCTTTGGACCTTGTTAGCGATGAGTGTCACTCGGTTGGTTAGCGGATGTAAGGGATACATGGTTTGTGTCTTCTGATCAGGGTGAGTAGTCTTATCCCCTAGACGTCTTTCTCAAATTAGATTATATTATATATTATGTATATGCATATTTTGACCTCCAGCATGATTATATCACTTTATCTAGAGATGATTACAGTCGAGCATATTTTATCATGCATCTGATTATGTTGATTTGGGATATGAGCACATTGGTGATATATAGAGATGATGAGAGATGATTATACTGTTATAATGTTATGTCCAGTTGATCTGTAGCATGAGTATGCATGTAATTGATTAGCATGAGTATGCATGTGTTGACTACATAATCGGAGACTATATTGCATTATTTTTTTCTTAATTCCTGTTCCACCTAAATTCCTGTTATGTATTGACTTGCTATCGTACTGGATATATGCATATGATCTGTCATTTAGAAGGAAATCATGAAATGTGATTGATATGATAGTTGATAGAAAGCGTGAGGATCCCCGAATGGGCGTGAGAGTTAGGACGCGCTTGGTGGATGATTGATCGCTCGACATAGTCGCGATCCTGTTGGCCTTACGTCAAAGGTCGTTAGTCTGTGTGCGCAGCAGATATTCGGACACATGCCGTTCGCTAGGGCATATGTGGCGAGTTATCTTCACGAGATTTCTATCAGCTAGAAGGGTGCCTAGTCTGGATGGTTGTTGATACCCTTAGCAGATGGCAGGGTATGATTATATTTGAGATACTCCTTGTGGATGGCAAAGTATGCTCTGAGCCTCCGGGCATAATGTTGAGACCGGGTACCGGGTGTTGACTATGCACAGTGGTCTAGTATGATAATGACATATAGAGCTGACATTAATGACCGAGATGTTGAGAAATGCATATGATTTCATTATCATTTGATTATTTGATTATCGAGTGGTCAATATACATCATATATGGTTGCATTTGATATCATAGCATGGTCATGGTCGGCATGCATCATGTGTCATATTTGAAAGAAAGTTATGATGATAGTATGATATAGAGATTTGTTTACTCATTGTCGAGGATTATATACTTTTATCAATTATGACATGTTATCTATTTTTCATTTATATATTATTGAGGATGCATTCATATATTCATTCATAACATGATGTTCTTTCGATTCATATTATCCAAGTATATGATTTACTCTTTGTTTGACATCACTGATTCGGGATAAGGTCTATTCACTAAGCCTTTTGCTCATGATTCTCTCTCTATTTCTTTTCTAACCCCTTAGATATGTGGTACGTGATAGCGACTTGAGATATCTTGAGAAGATATTTTAGAGCGATGATGATGTGAACTATAGATGCGAGATGGTATAGATGATAGTTTATATAGAAATTGAGTTGTACAAATATTTAATATTTATACTCTTTTGTATTAGACGATGATTTGTATAATATAGGTCGAATCATAGCGTACTTTTGTATTAGATGTTTTAGTTGTATCTTGATGGTTTATTATAGCCTGTTGTGAGTCCTACCGATTATATAGTAGTCTAGTGTATATTATTGTCGACTTGGATATTTTTATATTAACAAGTTTATTTGGTTATTAATATGATTTATTTCATGATGGATTATGTGATCATGGATAGGTTAGCAGGTTTTATTTAATGATGTCATGATTATATATGCATAGGAGTATCTGTGCGTGACGGGTCCTGCTTGTCCTGTCGCATGCGTCGCGTGTGCCGTGTGAGCGCGTGGGTGTGCATGTGCCTGTGCCGGGCGGGTGCGTTACAAACTCGTACCTCGTTGATAGATCAATCTGTACCTGAGGAACAACACTTGTACAACACAGCACAAGAATTTCACAATGATAAACCACAAAATGATATATAAACAAAAGTATGAGAGAAGATAATACTCGATTGAGAGGATGCACTTTATCACAGAGTCCGAACTATAAAACTCGATGGAGACATCAAAAGTCAACTAGAAATCCAATTAAGTAAAGTTTTTCTTCTACTTCTCTCTTTTTCACTATGTTCACTCAATTTTTACTATACTCCATCTAGCACATATCGACCTCTTTAGATAGGTGTCTAAGCCAACGCCCTAATCTCATTAGAAGACTTTTGTTATTTTAATCTCCAAACTTAACTAAAAGATACCCCGTTATATCCTACTTTATTTAGGAAACCAAAAACAAGATGAACTAATATTCTTACTCAAATTAAATAAGACTCCTTATGAGAAGTCATAATCCAATGGTTTCCTTAGAGGGTTTATTGTTAAGGAGGTCCAACTTTGTCATTGTGTCACCTCCTTTTACTCTGAAGTCTATAGGCAACGTTGATGGGCTTTAAAAAGGCTAGGATACATTATGAAAGGGTCATTATAGAGACTGGTTCTGAAACCATTTTGAAAGGTCCTTTGCTCAAAGGGGAGAAGAGCTCCTCCTGGCATAGCAGGAGCTTAGCTTCTTTATATATATATATATAGATAAATGTCTTTCTCTTTTGCCCTCTTTTCCAAGTGTTAAAGGATTCTTCACACTAGATTCATGTTGTTGAATGGGTGGGTAGCTAATTCAACAATTTGTTGGCTAAATATATACCTCTCAGCCCTAATTCCTAGTAGAGTTTTCAGGTCTTTTTTAGTTAGAATTTTGATCCAATGTACCATAATACTATTTTATAATGGATACAATAAATATGATAAATTATTAGGATGCTTAAATTACCTTTCTTCTTATTAATTTTCTAATAGATATATTTTAGTCATTTGAGCGAGGCTCTGTTAAGCGGAACAGAAACTATATAGAGTTCGTATGAGTCATAATTACGACTAGTTTTGATAAACAAAATTATAATTTTAAATATATGTACTTCTCGGTTTGTTTTTATTAGACATAATACTTCACTTAATATGAAAATGCATCACCCACCAAAATAAATCCTCTTATACGTTATGCTATTGATATGGAAATGGTAAAAACCTAAATTTTAACCCTCTTAGTAAGATTTTGCACTGATTAACATGGCTCTAGGGAACTGATTTATTGTTTGAATGGTTTTACAAGATTATATCTTCTTGCCACTGTTATATTAAATATTCATTGCATTTGATCTAATTTAAAAGGTAATTTTATTTTCCAACAATAAATATGAGGAATGATATTTATATATAGACTTTTTATATATAAGTGGTTAACATCCATGTTGAGTTCTTTCTTTGAAAACTAGTAGGTGAGATATCATTCATTTTAAATCATAAGATTTTAATCAGCAAGTTAGTACTAGTAAATTACAAGCCTAACATATAGAAAAAAAATAGTTCGAAAACCCCACAACTTGTTGTAGTGCAACAATTAAATATTGTATCAAGACCTTTGGGCGGAGTAAATATGGCAATTACAAGCACACCACAGATTGGAAGGAGTTTTCATTCGCTTCGTCACAACTCTAGCAAATATAGAAGCAAGCATAACATCATCCTACACAAGAAAGAAAGATGAAGCAAGAAATGAAAATAAAACGAAAAAAAAAAATTATCGATTGTGTTGTAGTTGTTGCAACCAAGGCAGCGATAGGAAAGGTGAGAGCAACGATGATGACAACTACATTAGCTAAGCAAAAGGGGGAGGAGATTGATGATAACAGAAGTGGCAGTAACCCCCAAAAAGACCAAAGGAGAAGGAATCAAATGAAAAATGAAAGTAAAGATAAGATTAAACAGTGAAAACGACATTGATCCGTTAAACAAAGTTAAGATTAGCCGTTAGAAATTAAACAAAAAAAAAGTTGAAAATAAATTTTATTTTAAATTTGATCCGTTGCTTCCGGTCAACATCTTAGAGAGTACGTGCATCAAATGTACTTGCAAAGTGGCCTAATATTTTTTTTTCGTACGTCTACAAATTTTTTCTTTTTCTAAAAAAAAAAAAAAAATTTTAATAATAACAAAAGTACCCCCTCCCCTTACATATGTGATGCATGATTGGCATGGGCATCATTGTCATTTTGCTTATGATTACTATATCAATAGCAATGCCCACAGATTTCACTCCTCCCCAACAAAACCACACTGCCACGTCTGCTCAACCCGCCCGCACGTCCTCCAACAAAACCACCCCTCCCGGTCCCGGAAGATGATCCATCGTCAATCCTTCTCCCCTCTCTCCTTCTCCTTCTCCTTCTCTCCATGGCCACCTCCTCTAAGCTCCTCTTCCGCCGGGCTGCAGCCGCCCGCGGCCACCTACCTCCTCCTCCTACTGCGGCCCGCCTAGTCCGTTCCCATCCCCACTCCTCCAGCCCAAACCCTAGCCACCTCAAGACCTTCTCGATCTACCGGTGGAACCCGGACGACCCATCGAAGAAGCCCCACCTCCAGAGCTACGAGGTCGACCTGTCCCAGTGCGGCCCGATGGTCCTCGACGCCCTCCTCAAGATCAAGAACGAGGTCGACCCCACCCTCACCTTCCGCCGCTCGTGCCGCGAGGGCATCTGCGGCTCCTGCGCCATGAGCATCGACGGCGACAACGGCCTTGCCTGCCTCACCAAGATTGGGTCCGGATCTAATCATCATCCGACGGTGATCGCGCCGCTGCCGCACATGTTCGTGGTGAAGGATCTGGTGGTCGACATGACCAATTTCTACGCGCAGTACAAGAGCGTGGAGCCGTGGCTCAAGAGGAAGGGGCCGGCGCCGGAGGAGGGGAAGGAGGTGCGGCAGAGCAAGGCGGAGAGGGCGAAGCTGGATGGGATGTATGAGTGCATCTTATGTGCTTGCTGTAGTACTTCGTGCCCTAGCTACTGGTGGAATCCCGAGACCTACCTCGGCCCCGCCGCCCTGCTCCAGGCCAATAGGTTCGTCATTCCTCGCTTATTCACATCTATTTCTCCTTCATTTTAAAAGGTTTACTTTATCGCATAATTGCCACAACTCTCTACAAAGTTATCATAAACGCCGATGAGATCATTTGGTTCTAAAAGTAAAAGCAAGAAGGATATTTTGGTCATTCAGATGGGCCATCATTTAGTAGGAGTGAATCTCTTAAATAATGGAAAATATTCTCAATTTCTCTTTTTTCCTTAACAGCGGTAAATTGCCTTAAGATAGCCTAACATTGACACTGAAATGTTATTTTTTTAAATAGAAAAATCTAATGGACGACTAATAGAAGGGACATGCCGGCGGGGTCATGAAAGAAATATATAAGGGGGTCTAGGTAAAAATGGACAACAGTTCGAGCAGTCTATATGTTATTATTCCTGAGTAATTTTACTATTTGATCACTATATCTATCCATATTTGTATTTGTATGTAGGAAATAAAAGGAGATCAATGATGTCGTGCCGATGGTGGCACAACACCTTGGCACGGGCTAGCACACCCTGTGCTGAGACATATCGACCAATATGGATGCATGTTGGATCGGTATGGGTGAGTGTCTTGCTATGCCGAATCAGCGCGAGTGTGTCGAACCATGCCGATTGACACAGATCGCATGAGGTTCAAAACGGGTCCATTATAGTGGTAAATCTAAAATATTTTATGAGGTTTTTTTTATCATGTGACAAACATAACTTTTTTTTTCTATTTCAATCATATAACTATTTGACTATAGTTATATCTTTAATTAAATAGGCCATTTACCAAAATCTAAAGATAATACTATTTCAATCATATAACTATTTGACTATAGTTATATCTTTAATTAAATAGGCCATTTACCAAAATCTAAAGATAATAGATTTTAAAACATATTTAAATGCTCTAAAATTTTTATTAAAGATGTGACAAAGACGTGCTAAATGTCGGTGGCACGCAGGGGGCGTGCCAACAGGAGATTGACACGGCACGTACCTTCGACACGATCATTATTGAAGCAAATATAGTTTTGCAACTATGTGATCCATTTTCTCCATTTCCATTAGCGATGTGTTGGGAATATTCTTTAAAAATTAACTATAATGATATTTCCAAAAGAGTCATATATGAAATTTTGTTTCACACCAGGTCCGCTATCATGTATTTGACTCGGAATTTTGTGATCTTCCGCTTTCCAATACGAGTGTTAATTCATGTTTGATGATATATTACATTTTTTTTCCTGCAAAAGCATGGGAAACAGTTTTTCAGGCTACATTTTCTGACAAAATTATTCTGAAAATCACCTGCAGTTTGGAAGATGTGGAGCTCATATTTTGCTGCATAAGCACTTCTATATGTAGACTGATATGCTAGCTCTACCATAGGAATTTAAGAAAGCCATCTGAAAACAAGAGCATGCATGATATATCTTTGACACTGGAAAGAGCTAAGAAATTGTTCAAAGATTAGCACTTCTTTATAAAAAATTTCTCTTCTATCTTTTTGCTGCTATCTGAAAGCCTCCTACTATGAGGTGACTATGACTAAAATTTGTTTGGCGATCAACATATATAGTTGCACTGACACTATAGTCTTGGCTGTTTATATCAACATTTTTATAAAGCCAAATGTGTTTTTCCTGTTGCTCTGTAGATGGATTCAGGACAGCCGTGATCAATACACAAAGGAGCGTCTCGAGGCCCTAAACGACGAGTTCAAGCTCTATCGCTGCCACCTTATAAAGAACTGTGTTCACGCCTGTCCTAAGGGATTGAACCCAGCAAAGCATATTGAAACAATCAAGAAGATGCAGCTTCAGTAACTGGTTTCTGGTGTTTTCCTGTTCACAAGATGCATGGAACTTTTGTCTGCTAGTAATTGCTACCCTGATCTCTTCATATTTGTACCTGTGAAATAAAAGCCAGAAGTTTCTTTTATCTTCAAGGAAGGACCTGATTCTTGGTTTTGCATTCTGGTGTACTTTTGGTTCAGATTAGTATGCCTCCTTCAATGGAACTCATTTCCCCTACGACTTGAGGCATTTAAGAGAGTCATTACCGTTTCTCCTGAGGGAATGATGAATTTATTGTGATTATTTGTATATTTTCTGCTCTAGATTATGCCATTAGTGGATTGGACTTTTTTTTTTCTTTGAGTCCTTTAAGTTGTGATTAGTTGTTATTGCAATTTTCAGAGCAGTGATTGACGTTAACTTGTGAAATAAGACTAATATTTTATAGTTATTCCGATTAATTATACTAGTGTAAGAGATAGTTTGGCACTTGTTTAGTTTATGTATTTAGTTATATTCTAGTATAATATATAATAATTATATTTAATATAATATAAAATTAAAATAATGGTTAGCGAATGATTTAAAATATTTTCTATAATAATTGGACGGGGAGACGAGAGAGCAGAGGAAATAGAGCTAGAGAGTGAGTTATTAAAAGATGAAAGATAGAGAGGAGAAGGAAGTAGGTATTACTATAGTAATATAGATAAAGTAGTTGTTTACTTATTGTATTAGTGTAAGGATATCTTATGAGTAATGACCATTTATTCGAATCTCAAGAAATTATTGAGCCTATTTGAGAATCATGAGAATAAATATGTCACTTTACTCTTATTTCCAGTTAATGAGGCCTTTTAGAAGACTTATAAAAAAGAAAAGCACGTGAGTAAAACAAATCGAGATAATTTAGAAAAAAAAAATCATCTTTTGATTTGTTAGGTAGCTAAAAAGTGAAATTTAATAAATAATTGACAGTGATCTTTTTTTTTTCTTAAAAAATAGAGCTATTTCTTATAGGTAAAAAAATATTTTTAAATTTATTTTCACAATCAAATATTAGAACTTCTAAACACTCGGTTACAAGAGACAGTAATATCAACTGTTTTCTATGACTAAAGAGGTCATATAATCGACTCCAACCTTAAGCAATTAATATGGAGAAAATTATTTATTGGCTTAGCTCAATGGTTTGACTCGATTAATAGTTTAGCGGTAGCTTGGAGCAAGTCGACTAGGTGACACACATGATTTGAAATCTAGATTAGACAGCTTACTATATTAGCTAAAATTTGGTGGGGTCTAAGTATCATTTTATTTAGAGAGTATTAGCTAAAATTTAGTGGAGCCTAATTATTTCTTTTATCTACCCAAATCTATCTTTCAGGTTTTTGAATGAAAAAAGAAAATAGACAGTAATAAACAACTGAAAGGTACCGGATCCAAGCACCCTAAAACCACCGGACGGACCAGACCAAGATATCCGTGGGACCCGTTCTTGCCCTCTCTCTTCTCCACTCTTCACCAACCACAACACACCAAACTACACTAACCGCCACTCTCTCTCTCTCTCCTCTATTTAAATAATCTTCTTCCCTCCTCTCTTCTCTGGCAAACACTCTCCAATCACCACCACCCACCGCTATCAGCCATGCACATCATGGCACAAGCCCGACCTCTCTTTCTCGTCACCACCATCCTCCTTACCATCGCCGCCGCCTCTGCCCAAACGTCATTGACGACGCCGATGTCGGAGGACTACGGTTACGTTGAAGGACGGACGATTGTATACGATCCTCAAATGCTAGATAATCCTTTCTATAACCTCTCCGACTACGGATCTGCCGGAGCCGATCCCGGACCGGTTTCCTATTTCAACCCCAAACCCAAACCCAAACCCAAACCCGAAGCCAAGCACGAACCTAAACCGACCAAATCCAACCTTAAGAACGAGACCAAAGCTGACAACCCCAGTCCTGCGCCTTCCTCCGGGGGTGAGGAAGGCATGCCGAGCCTGGCCCCTGAATTCGTTGATGCATTGGAGGATATCGACGCAATTGACATATTAACTAATTCCACTGACGTCGGCCCGCCGGGATCGGACGACGGTAGCGCCTCCTCTGCCGAGGTGCCGTCGATGGCCGCCGCCGTTGTCGCCGCCGTCGGCTACCTGCTCTTCTGAGCTACTTCTTCTCAGTGAATGGATTTTTATTGGGTCATGGTTCCGAAAAGTAATATTAGATCGTATTCCATATAATGGAACTCAAATTGAATAATCTCTAGTTTTGTCTCCATATGAGGATCAGACGAGCAGTACTTATTTTTAAATTTCTTTTTCTTTTTTTTTAAATGAATTTTTTTGGATTTTATAAGAACATTAATCTGGTTGGAGATTATATTAGCTACCAAGATGATGCAATAACGTTCTCATTATTTTCTTTTAGGGATTATTTTGATAATTGTGGCGGAAAATTTGCAAAACTTTATAATTGCCACTTAATTTGTTATTTATTGTGTTCCTTCGAAAATATTATTATGTCAGTTAAATCTAACTAATCATAACTAAAACTAAATTTAGATTAATAAAAGACTAATTTACCTTATATAAAATGCTTCAAATGGTTCGAAAAGCTATCTAACATTACCAATATGAGATTTACAAAAGTTGGAGTTAATTTTATACATGCTAAGTTACTTCTTCTTTTTTATTATTGAATAGCTGAGTTACTTTTTATTGCCCCATTAATAACATCACTTCTTAAATATGTTCTCCTCTATGAAAATATTGGGGTATTTATTGAAAACACTCTATCTTTTATTTTATTTTCATTCTTGCCATATCATATAAATATTTATTATTTCACCCTATATTTTACTTAAAATACTTTAATATCATGTTATTAGATTTTTTTAACGGTCAGTTACTATATAGATGAGCTAGAATAACTATAGATGCAAAATGATATTAATATTCTTGAATACATTTTTTTAGCATAAGATAAAAATAAATTATAAAAATTATATCTGAAAGTCAAATTAGGGATATTTTAAGTATTTTATTTTATTTTATCTTCAAAAGTAATATAATATTCTCTAATTTATTAACTGTTGTTAGAGTAAAATTAAAATCAAATTGAGCACATTCTCTCGGAACTATGATCCGGTAGCACTTATACCTAAGGATGAAAGTGGACCAGATATAATTGAATAGTAGGAAAATCATATTCATATTTTTTTTCCGGATACGGATCTAAATATGCATACTAAATATGATTACCATATTTGCTAAACATGATTACAGATATGGATTGGATCAGATATCAAACATATCCATATTTATTTTCTAAATGAGTAAGAACTTGTTATATAATTAATCATCCATGGACAATCAGTAATATATGTTAAAAACTATATTAGAGATTTACATATAAGTATAATAAAAAAATTTACATTATGGGAGATTTTAGATAACACACTTACATTTTTTATCATTATTTTTACTAACATCTCGGCTTTGAGGCTTTTGTAATTTTATCCTTCCTTTTTTTTTCTCCTTTTGAACATATTACAGTCAGTTTTTTATGACCTTTCTTCCTTGCAAAAGAAGCCTTTAATTTCCAAATGACTGATTTAGGACCTTCCACAGTTTGATTTTGACCAGTATCATTTTTCTTAAAGTCCAAGCTTTTCTTGGTCAATTATAATTCCTATAACCCTTATTGGTGAGATTGTCTTTAGGTTAAACACTTAAAAAGTAGTATCTTATCTTTCTACAATTACTCTTCCTTGGAAACACATTTGGATATAAGTTTATTTATACTCTAGGATTTATTTTGGGTATTGTAGGCTGTCTTAATTTGGCTAAACTCGAGAGACAAACAGTTAAAAAGTATAATATACGATGAAGTCATTAGGTATGGCAACAATAAAATCCTTAATTTTGGTTTGAACATGAATCATCTTAAAAGTATACTCTCTAATCCTATAAGCATCTACATATTTCATGCTGTCAGATCATACAATAGTTTTTCAGCTTCAACTTTATTAGATGTAAGGTATTTATTTCCTACAAGAATAAAGAATTCTTTGGCAAATACTCATAAGATGTTCGGAAATAGATTTCTTTCCATTAAAATCATGCTTAACCTATTGATTTCTCCCATTCATATAATGATCAATGTGTTTAGGAGAGCTATTAGTAGTAGTTTAGGAGATTCTCTTCATGCAAGGTTAAATCTATGTCTGCGAGTCCCAGGGCAAAAACAGTATCTTGTTTCCATCTTTTGCTGCAATTCTTAGCAAATGAAAATATGTATCATATTAGCAACTTAAGCAATATATATATGCTTTAAACAAAATAAAATATATTTATCTAGAGAGAGTCCAGTACATCATTGTAAATTTTTCCTTTCAGCAGAGAATGCAACATATAGTAAATCCTCTCTTCATGAGACTGATCTATGGAAAATATAACTAATCTTTGAAGACTCTATCCAACTTTAGGCAGATAGACTTCTAGATTAGCACATTTCTGAATTCAATCTTCATACTTATTCTAAAATTACAATACACAATAACGTCCTTTAGACAGATAATTATATGCCATAAACCCAGATATTACGATATTTTTCTAACAACCACTTATCTTTATTCTTATGATTTCTTAAATAGGAATATCACAACCTATTGCCCGAAAACAAGAATATACATACTAAGATAATAGGTATCCTCACGATCAATTAAAGCACATTTTAGATCACTCATACATGATGCATTCAAAATTTAATAGCAATAATTTTTACAATAATTGCATAATTTAGATATTAAATTAAAAAACAATCATTTATTAATAACTAGCAAAAGCTAGCTAGACAGAGCATTGATTAATAACTAGCAGATTGGTATTATTCGAATGTCTTAGGCTTAATCGAACAGGCATTACAGATTTAAAATAATAGGTATAGCTTATTTGAATGTCCCAAGATCAATTTTTGTTTTGCTTGGTTTTCCAAATCCGTATTTAAATTTATTAATGGAAATTTAATTTTATAAAATTCTAACATGTATTAGAAGAGCATAAAATTTGATAAAAATTGGAAATGAGAGAAATTGAGAGAGATCGACAAGAATATGAGAAATAAGAAATATCACCCTAAAACTTTAGGTTTAGGTTTGGATGGAAGAGAGAAATATAAGAATGAGAGCAAGGAAACAAATAACTTTTCCCCTATATCTCTCTACCATCGCTAGCCCTAGCAGAGCAGTCTGCTAGGGTTGGGATTTTCCCCTCCCCTCCATCAAGGGTTATCCCCATTGTCGTTCGATATCCTTCTCCCTCTCCTCTCTTCCCAACCTCGGCAGGGAGGATGAGAGAGGTTTTTTTTAGGATGACAAGGTATTTTTCCCTCCTCCTCTTTTTTCCCACTCCCTCCTCCTTCCTTCTCTTTTTCTTCTTCCTCCTCCTCCCTCATCCCTTCTCTCTTCATTATTTATTCTCCCCCTTTTTTCTTCTTCTTTCTCCTTCCCTTCCTTATTTTGCTTGATTGAGGTCATCGCTATCGAGGCTGCCGCAACCATGGTCGTCAAGGTCATAGTCATTGCGGATGAGGCCACTGCAACCATGGCCATCTAGGTCACGATCCCCTTTCTTCCCCCCTCCTCTTATTCTCTTCCCCTCTTTCTCTTATTTTATTTCCCCTTCTCTACACTTTTGTATCACCTCCATGTCCGTTGCTGCCACCTCCACTACCGCCTACTACTGCCTTCATCTCTATTTCCTCGTTGGTGAGGGTAATAACCATGGTTGGTGACTGCCAAGTCACTTAGTATTTTTGGTGGCAATTATTTTATCTTTTTGCAGGTTGTAGCTACATCACTTCAGGATCTATTCGAGATTGAAAAGAAACTTAAGCTAGGTTGTCTACTATGATTGAATGTGTTAGGTGTGTGCTATTTAGATCTTGTGTGCCTTTAGAGCTTGATGCTTATTTTTGTTATAGTGCCAGTCGAGAGGCTCTTCAAAATACCTCCCCTTTTCTTTGTGTATCAAGCTTGTAAAAGATGATTGGATTTAATGAAATTATTGATCTATGGACCTTCTTTCAAAAAATAAGAAAAGAGAATGAGGAAAAAAGTTGAGAGATTGAGAGAAGTGAGAATGATAGCTATTAAGAGACGAAAATGTTAGGAGAAGAATAGAGAGAGTATTAACAAAGATCAGGAGTTATGGAGGAAGTATAATTATAGGCTATCGGAAGGGGCATTTTAAAATATTAGTTATTCTGTTCATTTTTGGAATAACTTTTTTCTTAATCCAAAATACGACTCCTTATTTTAGAATAATAATTAAATATTATAATAACCTCATTCTATAATACAAACACTATTTATTAAAATTATATTTTATATCACATACTAACCCAATTATTAATTTATCCTTGATATTTATCTCATAAATTCACTTTATATCAAATAAAAAAACATTCATGATAATTTTATAAAAAATAAAAAAAAAATTCTATCTCTACTTTACTTTATATCACATCAAAGATAATTATTATATATTTATTTTAAAATATATATAAACATAAGAATAGTTATTTCTAAAATAAATATCTTATTTTGAAAATAATAAAGAGCAATACATATTCTAAAATTAACCTTATTTCCGAAGTATCCGAGATAGTATCACATTTTCTTTAAGAGGTCTATTTGTAGTGATACTAGATCATAATTCGGGAGATCAAGGTGCAATTTAGTCTCTAACTAACTCAACGTATTTTTAACGTATTTTTAAGGCACTTTAGTATCCATACGGTAGGGTATGAATGATAATAAAAATAAAACACATGCGTTTTGGTAATTTTCCATTAAAAATATATATATATATATTTTTCCCTTGGTTTAAAAACTAATGAAAATCTAATTAAATGCACATATAACATATTTTTAAGTGCAATTAATCTCCTCTTTGCATGCATGCATGCATGCCTATTCCTACTTTGGTATGTGCGTAGTTTTATATCTTCCCTTCTTTTGTGGGACAACAGAGGACGGTCATGGGATATCAACTGTTTTTAACCAAAATTAACAATCTCCATTCTCCACCATTCCCTCCTCCCTCCCTATATAAACGCATCCACCCCCTTCTCCTCCTCTTCCATCCTCTCTCACCTCCCTTTTAATCTCTCTCTCTCTCTCTCTAAAATTTCCTCGTCACCTCCACCATGGCCGGAGCCCGGCCCTTCCTCATCGCCGCCACCGTCGTCGTCCTCCTAGCCGTCCTCGCCGCCGCGTCGGCTGACGACTCCGACTCGAGCATCCTGACGCCGGTTGCGATAACGCCGGTGTCGGACTATGGATCGGCCGAAGTGCCGTCGGCCGATTACTTGGACACCGACGACGCTGCGCCTGCTGGAGCCCCTCTCGGGACCACCGCGACCAAGCCTGAGGACGACAGCGGCGCCGCCGGATACTCGCCACCGCCCTCCGGGAACGGTGCTTCTCCCGTCGGGGCAACCACCGCGGCCGCCGCCGCTGCCGCCGCGAGCATCTTCGTCTTCTGATCGTTAGCTCTTAGGGGGTGTTGTGAGAGGGTCTATTCTTGATCTTCTTAATTAATATGCTTGGAAATACGTGGAGCTCTCTTTGTTATATCTCGAATGGAGACTATGTACGTGAACTGTTCATTCATATTCTAGTATTGTTTTGGACTTCCCCGAGATGAGGATGAGGTGAGAATTTAAGACAGATCTCTCGTGTGAATGTTTCCCTTTGTCTCAAGGGTCAACATAGAAAGTAATGTATGATCATTATTAACTAACTATTTTATATCTATTTGACTTAATTATTTCACATTTGAATAATGAAATGTTTGATGGAGAGAGAAACTATCTTAGTTGTTCAATCTTTAGATAGCTTAGGTTGCAAATATATATCTTCCCACTTTCTCTCTTGGACTCCTGGGTTTGATTGCAAGACGTGCCCCAAGGGGCTGCCATTTGTTAAAATCGTTTCAAACTTCGTTTCTTTGTCTGAAAACTCATGCAGGATAGATTGCCTTCCAATGATAGAACTCCATTAATGGAGATTGGCTACATCGAGATCACCAAAGAGCAAAATCCTTTGTATTCTATTATATATCGAAGAGCAGAAATACTTTTAGATCTTAAGGGCTCCGAGCACTCTATTATATATCGGATGTGGAGGGATATGTTATTATGACCCTGGATTAGTTTTACGTTAATCTAAAGAAAAGCGATACCTGGAAGCCTCTTCCTCTCTTATCTCCTCATTTTTTGAAACTTTTTCTTTAAATTATGTTCTTCGTGAAGCAACAAACCAAGATGCCAATTGGATTTAGTTATTATCTTATTTTGAGCTTCAACTTTTTAATAAATTTTTTACTTGGACACGGCCGTCGTATAACGAAATTATTGTTTACATCATATACATATTTTTACTATTTATAAATTATGCCCTATAATTTAATGAATATTTATAAAAAAAAACTCTGCTATTAAATCCGTTAGCCAAATTTAACCACAACCCTAGGTTAAGCTAACTATACTAAAAAAATTATAAAATATCATCAGCTATGTTATAATTACCCAATATATACTATAGGTATTTTAGTTATTTATTTTTAAAAAAAATAAATTTGATGGAATATTTCCATCTGTCATGATAGTTTTAGTTCAATTCTAACGGAGGGTATTTTTTACATATATTGATTAAATTATATAGCTCGACTTATAAATAGTAAAGTATAAACTATAATTTTATTAAAATGCAGAGTATTATATGAAAATTTTCCTAAAATTATAAAAAAAATCTCCTCTCCACATAGATAGAAGCCTCCTAACACCCTTTTCTAGATATAATTTGTACCAAAAATCTATCATTTCTTGCCTACATCACTTTTTTTTTCTGACTAAATATGCATTTTATTGGAGGGAAAGAGAGAGAAAATAGTTTGCATTGCATCAAACATAGGTAACAAGTAATAATTCATCCAATTATGGACTTAAAATTCTCTCTGTATATATATATCTGCAATTTTTATTTTTAGGCTGCATAAATTCGCACTATAATATATCTATACTAAAGTCTAAGAAAGAACGTGTGTCTATATATATATATATAGTTAATATGGTACTAGAGCGAGAGGTATCAAATTTATACCTCAATTTGATATACATTTTTCTTTATAGAAAAAGTATATATTATCTTAAAAATAGATATATTATTTGTCAGTTACCTAATAGTTTAAGATTTTAGGACAATTAAGCATGGATCTAATATAATTTTAAAAGTCAAATGAAATGTAATTTTAGTTTTTCTACTTTTGAAAATAATAAAATATTCTTTATTAATGATTGTTAGGGTAAAATTAAACCAGAGTATGTTTGTGATATCTAAAGTAAAATGTAGGGTTGAATAATAAATATCCATAGAATATTCTATGATGTTTACAATAATAACAGAATATTTTTAATTCTAAATATATTTTTAAAATTAAAAAGACCATTTTGCTTAGTAAAATCGAGACCTTACTATGATAGAAATTCTCACACGAGTCACATCAATCAAACGCCAACAGAGAAAAAAAAAAAAAAAAAAGCTTAGAAGGAGACAAATGATAGTAATCGAAATCTAGAAATGCCCAGTAGAAATCAAATGCGCGAAGGGATGCGATTGGCAATTCCTCCTGGTGCAATATACAGGAAAGGGTACGATTCAGGGAGGGAGTCTTGGGATCTCGTTCGACATTTGCCCAATTTCTTTTATCCCGTGACAAGATCTGTCGCTGACGACGCGTTCGATAAAAGTCCTCAGAGGCCATGAAGATTGGATTTCTGGCTTGAAACCCATCTCAGTTATGATGGCAAGAATTGGGTTTTTTCTGATGTTGTTGCTAATTGTCTTGGCGGCGGCGGCGACGGCGGCGACGGTGGAGGAGCAGAAGGCGCCATGGAGGATCCACACGTTGTTCTCGGTGGAATGCCAGGATTACTTCGATTGGCAAACAGTGGGGCTGGTTCATAGCTACCGCAAGGCGCGGCAGCCGGGGCCCATCACCCGCCTCCTTAGCTGCACCGACGAGGAGCGCCGCCATTATCGGGGGATGGACCTCGCGCCCACCTTCGAGGTCCCTTCCATGAGCCGCCACCCCCGGACAGGAGATTGGTAAATTCTCATTGTTTGGTTGGTATTTGTTAGTTGCATTGAGTTTATCTGTCTTTGGATTGTGAAAATTTTGAGATTACACGGTATGACGTTCAAAATTAGAGCTTGTTAGAGTTCAGTTGGTAATAAAGTTTGCCTTTTGAGATGAAATTTCGAGAATTGAGTCAAACAAGATAACACATGTGACTTGCTGAATAGGTATGCAAGTTGACTTTGTTGGGTTCCACTTAGTTTGATGGTTCTCAAGGTAAAGGATGTTCTACATTTGTGATAAATATTGGACGACTTGCTCCTTCTTTATTGGGAAAGGTATGTGAGGCTTGTTTCCTGTGCTATAAAATGAAGTAAGATGCTAGTCTATGTGGACTGCTAAGTCTTGCTCATATTGCGATGGTATCTCTGGAATTCACTTATTTGGGTGGGGGAGAGGAAGTATTCGGAGGCCAATGAAGCCATTAAATCTTAGTATCTCACAAAATGAATAAAATAAGATTTTCTTTATCTTTCATTCTTCATAGGTATGTTCTGAAATTTTCTTTAATTTTTCTTTAACTACAATGTTATAACATTGCCAATATTCTAGTGTCTGGAGAGAGCGAAAAATGTGTGGATTGATTATCACTTTCTTCTCCCTATCTTCTTATTCTCAGGTACCCTGCTATTAATAAACCTGCAGGTGTTGTCCATTGGCTAAAGCATAGTAAAGATGCAAAAAATGTTGACTGGGTTGTAATTTTAGATGCTGATATGATTATTCGAAGTCCAATAATTCCTTGGGAACTTGGCGCAGAAAAAGGCCGGCCTGTTGCTGCATTCTATGGGTATTGATATTCCCTGATAAGTTTTTTTTTTTCTCCCTGGTTTAGCTAAACCATGGAAAAGGATAAGACTTTGATTCCTTTGTTCTTTCTTAAACTTATCACAAGTTACAAGTTTATAAGTTTATAACTGCATCTAAGCTTATTAAGTCTAGGAAGATGAATGCTATGGTTTGTATGCAACTTCAGCTTTAATCGATTCTTGAGCGCAATTGTTCTTTTCCTTATTTTTCTCCTGATTATATCATAAAATATTTTATTCATGCATTTATAACTAAATATTTAGTATTCTTTTGCACACCTATCCCTCAAAGAATGCTATTTTGCATATATTCTGCTGAAATTATTACAATGGTACATTTGCCCTTCTAGATGGATATGTCATCCATTTATATATACAGAATATAGATGGAGGTTTGGAAGTTTAGAGGAATATGCATGAATTCTGAGTGGAAACATATACAATCGATGAAGTATAGGAAGATTGCCAAGGCTTCAAGTACTGCACAGGACCACTTCTATCACTAGCTTGGGTTCTCTGCACCTATTACGAAGTTGCATTGTGTTCAACATTTTCACAGTATAAGGAAGTAAAGTGGATAGATTACAAAATCGATTGTATAATTGTGAGTCTAGATTCTAATATATATATATATTTTAATCTGAAATTTGATCGGGCTTTACTTTGTTTTAGGGGATCCATAGACATGTGGAGTTTTGTTTCAAAAGAATAAGTGGCAAATTAAAGCTTTCAAATATTGTAAAGTTCATGATTGGAATTCTACAGAATCATATTAATAAATTCCTTCAGAAATAGTTTTTACAATAATTTGAAAATCATAATCATCCCAGCATGTACAAGATGAATTATATCTTGTTTCATATAATAAAATTTCAAAGTTGGATGTCATAACCAATCAAGGTTAGACTTTGAAATAGAACATTTATCATAGTTCTCATCAGCTGAATTAATGGTAATGTGGATTGGATCAAACCGGTTTTCCTGCTTTGAAATAAGGACCCCCTTATAAGCACTTGTGGTTTTGGTATTTCTTAAAAGTAAAGATTGTCATGCTGTGGCACATATATTGTCAGCCATAGATTTGATTCCTCTATGTTGAAGACACTGAAAGTTTTGTTTATTTTATTACTTTTGATATACATTAAGCTTCTATCTAGTATCTACTATTTGAGTATTTTCTGTTATTGACCCTTTTCCAATATTTATCCAGCTTATGTGTTCTTTGATTTAGATACTTAAGGGGCTGTAATAATATACTTGCACGTCTGCACACGAGGCATCCAGAATTATGTGACAAGGTTGGTGGACTTCTAGCTATGCATATTGATGACTTGAGGGCTTTGGCACCATTGTGGCTTTCAAAGACAGAGGAAGTCCGAGAAGATCGGGCCCATTGGGGAACAAATATTACTGGTGACATTTATGGCCAGGGTTGGATAAGTGAGATGTACGGATACTCATTTGGTGCAGCTGAAGTAAGCAGAATTCGTGTTCTCCAACAAATTCTGTAGCTGCTTTGCACTTTTGCCTCATTACGACAATATGTTTTCTTTGACAATTTCCTTTGTGTTCATTGTATTATCTTCGACAGGCAGGCCTTCGCCACAAGATAAATGATGACTTGATGTTATATCCAGGTTATATTCCAAGAGTGCATGCCGAGCCTATTCTCCTGCACTATGGTTTGCCATTTAAAGTTGGGAACTGGTCTTTTAGTAAATTAGACCATCATGAAGATAGCATTGCTTATGATTGCAATCGTCTTTTCCCTGCACCACCATTTCCTAGAGAGGTAAAAAGGCACAGTTAATCATATTGCAACATTTAATCTGTCTGTTGAACTTTCCCCAGTAGATAGTCAGGTACTCGGATGTACTACAAAACACCATAGTATGATTTCTGGTTGTTTTGGGTATGCAGGTCGAGATGATGGAAGTTGATCGAAATGCACGTCGAGGCTTATTTCTAAGCTTAGAATGCATTAACACTTTGAATGAAGGACTTCTGTTACATCACGCATCAATGGGGTGTCCCAAACCACAGTGGTCAAAATACTTGAGTTTTTTGAAAAGTAGGAGATTTTCAGAGCTTACCAGGCCAAAATACCTAAAACCTCATCAGATGGGTGATCAACTGTCTAAGGAAAAATTGATCTCTGATGAATCAGAAAAGGCGCATCCTAAAATACACACTCTTTTTTCAACAGAATGTTCAACATATTTTGATTGGCAAACAGTTGGGCTTATGCATAGCTTTCATTTAAGCGGCCAACCTGGTAATATTACACGGCTGCTTAGTTGTACTGATGAAGACTTGAAGAAATACAAGGGCCATGATCTTGCCCCCACACATTATGTTCCATCAATGACCGAACATCCACTGACTGGAGACTGGTAATCTATCTTTAGCTCAATTTATATATTTTGGCCAGAAATAGTTTGTTCCTGTGCATCCTTTTGCGCGTGTAATGCTGTAATGCATCCATCTAAATGTGAATACTCTAGCTTCATGTTGACCTTCCCATTAACATATTTTTTGAAGATAAAGGTCGGACGAGTTTGTGGATCAAATAATAACTCCTTACCATTATAAGACTATATTCACTTTCGCTGCACTGTCACAGTTCATGGCTTGATATGTACATATAGACATGTATCGTGTATACATCCATGTATTCAAAATATGCATACAATTCCTTTCTGAAAGATAGTCTAACATAGATATAGGGACAGTGCTGATGTATATATATGATACACACACATGTGCATGTGTGCGTTAGATTCAATAAGTTGAATTTTGACCTTACATCCTCTACATTTTTGGTGCTTTATGCTTTTTGTATGGTACCCCATTTTGTCCACACTCCATAGGCTGCATGGGAATTGAGTCCTTAGCATGGATGGCCATGCCGGCAGCGTACCGGCACGTGGCACGAGCGGCACCCCTCCTAATAACTTGGCCATCGATCTTGTCGTCGAGCTCACCGTCGCCGTTGCCGCTCACTGCTAGCCTTCGCTATTGTTGTCGCCGCTCGCCTTTGCCATCGCCCGAGCTCGCGTCGGGTGCCCTAGCTCGAGGGAGGAGAGAGAGAGAGAGAGAGAGTATCCGGATCCGCAACTTAAGTTTTAACTGATAAAACTTAAGTTGCGGATCCGGATCCTCTCTCTCTCTCTCTCTCTCTCTCTCTCTCTCTTCCCTTCCCTCGGGCTAGGGCACCCGACACGAGCTCAGGCTACGGCGATGGCGAAGGTGTTACCTTTTTCTCTCCTTTTCTTACGGCGGTCCGCATGGTCCGTGTCTGTGGCACGGCTATCGTTGTTCCTAAGGTTGTAGAAAGATGATCTCACCTGTTTCCCTTATAGGGGCTCAAAAGTTAATTCTGAGTTTATTCTATCTGGACACTTGGCAATCAACTTCTTAATTTTTGAATTCCCTCTAGTCATTTGACATTAAGTTGTTCCCTCGAGACATGGTGATGCTTGCACCTACTTTTGATTTTACTCAATGTAAGGGAGTACTTGGACGATTTCTTCTATATCTTACTTTGTCTCTTCTCAGTCAATTCCTGCTGCAGTTATCCTAAGCTATATCCCTACTTGTATTGTGTGTGTTATATTAGTTAAAAATTCATGAAGTTATGCTTAAGTTCTGTGGATGTTCAAATCAACAAACTTTAACAATCATACATAATGGTTAACACTTGTTTGGTCATGAACATATGCTGTGAGGGAAAATATACATACATACATACATACATAATAATAATAATAATAATAATAATAATAATAATAATAATAATAATAATAATTTATTTCTTCTTGTTAGGTACCCAGCTATCAATAAGCCAGCAGCAGTTCTCCATTGGCTTAACCATGTGCGGACTGATGCAGAGTTCATAGTTATTCTGGATGCTGATATGATAATGAGAGGTCCAATTACACCATGGGATTATGGTGCAAAACGTGGCCATCCAGTTTCAACTCCCTATGAGTGAGTGCGTCACATTGATAGAGATAAACAATTAAACATAACATGCCACTAAACTGTTTATATGTTCTCATGGAATTGTCCTTTTCATGTCTCAGATACCTTATCGGTTGCGATAATATTCTTGCAAAGATTCATACTCGCAATCCTGCAGCGTGTGACAAGGTTGGTGGTGTCATCATCATGCACATAGATGATCTACGGAAGTTTGCCTTACTGTGGTTGCACAAGACAGAGGAGGTTCGGGCTGACAAAGCTCACTATGCAACGAATATTACTGGGGATATATACGGAGCTGGTTGGATAAGTGAGATGTATGGTTACTCATTTGGTGCAGCTGAGGTATGTTTCATTTTTCATTATCAATACTGCATTTTATTTTTCTCTTTTAAATTTGAATAGGTCTAGCCATCTAGTTTACATCTGAATTCATCATGAACATGATTATGACTTCTTGCTTGCCCTTATACCAGAGATGTCTACCCTCGAAGAACTTTATTAGCAATAGTCCTCTAGACTTATCACAGATTCTTCAATCTTGTAAAATTTCTATAACAATAACCATCCCATCTGCTGCATGCAACATCTGAATTAGCAGGTTTAGTTTGTCCTTTAGCTTCCTTGATATTTCTTCTTGATGACAGTCTACTTGAACAAACATTAATAGTTGTAATTCTATATTTTACCTATCTCTTCCCTAGTACCTCTCATTTAAAATTAGTTCTCAAGTAATGAATGAAATTGTTCATTAACTGCTTCATCTTTGAAATGGTTTTCCTCTAATGGAGGTGCATATTGTGATGATATCATGATAACCTATTTATTGCCTTATTGGTAAGCCCATTTGTAGTTTTTGTACAATATATGGATAGATATGATAGCTGAGACATGAACCTTGTCAAAAGGGGGACACAATGGGCGGGGAGAGATGATAAAAAAAAGTTACATCTATATAATTGTTGTCTGTAGATACACAGTCAACAATAGTATGGTTTAGGAGTTGATATTTTGGATTTAGGTTTTATATCATATTACAAGTAGCGTACTTTTTCTGATAAAAGATAATGAAGCATCTCTTACTTATTAAGAAAGAACGGAAGCAGGGATTTAAACGAGCTGAGCTTGAGTGAGCTGAGTAGGCTCAACTCAGCTTGACTTGAAATAGCTGGAAGCTAATATCTACCACTGCTCGAGCCGGCAAATAGCCGGATTAAGATTGGTTCTATTGGCTCAAATTTCAATTTCGAATAGGCTCAATCAGCTTGGATTACAAAAATCCAGCTTGAGCGACCCACTTCTCTGTTCCACCAACTGCCAGGAAGCTCTAAATCTAATAAGAACATTGTGAGAATTGTGGGACAGAACTTCTGATATGGGACTAAACAGAAAATCAAATATAATAGAAGAAACTAAAAGCAGTTGCACTACTATGGATTCGAAAATTGAACCCTTCAGCACCTTAAAAAGTGCTCTACCAACTTCGCTAGAGGATGCAGAGTGAGAAATAAACAACTATATATATATATAGTGTATTACACTATTACTAATGCATATGTTCAAGCTAAACTGAGCTGAGCTCGAGTGAAATTCGTCTCATTTAGCAAGTGAGTGAGCTCAAGTCATACTGCAAGTGCAAACTGAGCTCGAGCAGCTTGCAAGCTGACAAGCCTTTTTGACAGCCCTAGATGAAGTGGTGCAAACTAAAAGTATTACATACAAGAAATAAGTTACGCAGTATCCTTTTGTTAATTTGATTTCTGCTATAGTACCATGTCCAAGTTTTGTCATCTATATGTCTGTCTTAGTTTCTATAATTAGACACAATATTTATATGTTCCTCTTTGCTCTGCAATATTAGATTTGGAAATCTCTCTTCAAGTTACCCTTTTAATGATCATATTGACAATGCTTCACAAAATAAATACTGTACGCCCTTTTTCCTTAAAGGGCTAATACCGACATATATCTAAACTGTATCCACATCTTTCATTTTTTTTATACTTCAAAGAAGTATATTGTGTATATCCATGTTGTAATAGGTTTAGTACCAATAGTTACCCAGTACAGATACACACAAGGATATTGGGCATATATATTTCATAGATTCCACGTAACCTTCACATAGGATCATCTTGAGTAAACTGTACTGTAAAATGATAGATTATTATGATATTATTTACACATAAGAAATGAGACTAAATTCCTTGACATCAAGCTATTTGTAAGCTCAGTTTACACCCTTTTGTATCGTACACTGATCTGCATACATGTTTCTCCTCTGTTTCTGTGTGCATGTGTACCAAAATTATCTTAAATATTATGTAAAAGATTTCACATTTTGTTAGCTATTGAATACACCTAGAGATTTTCAAATGCTCATCCTGAGGTGACATAAAGTGGGAGGACTTGAAGGTCACAATCTTGAACCTATGTAGAATCCAAAGACAGACTATGGGGTACTTCCTTGATCAATGCATTCATTTGTATTATTCATTGCATATGAGTACTCTCAGGAATCAGGACCCATACAGCAAATTCCAATTAATGACGGAACAAGGCTTCCCTGCTGTTTTTATAGTTGAATGTTGTCTCAAAACCAATTTAGATCTTCTGAGTGACATTCTCCAATGTTCTCCACATGCAGTTGAATCTCAGTCACATCATAAAGAGGGACATACTGATATATCCAGGGTATGTCCCTGAACCTGGAGCCAGTTACAAGGTGTTCCATTATGGTCTGAGGTTTTCCGTTGGTAACTGGAGCTTCGACAAGGCTGATTGGAGAGACGCTGACATAGTTAACACATGCTGGGCTAAGTTTCCTGAACCACCTGATCTATCTACTGTCTCCACAGATGACGAAAACAGTCGGAAGAGGGATCTCCTAAGTATTGAATGTGCAAAAACTTTGAATGAAGCTCTATATCTACATCATCAGCAGAGGAACTGCCCAACTCATTTTGAAAAAGGTGCAGGAACATTTATGTCAATAGATGAAAGGAACAGTGAGAACTTGCATGTCACAAGGAAAAGCCCTATTTCCAGTTTTGCATCTAATGTGTCATCATTTCCTCAATCAAGCCGAGTGTTCAGATCCTTGAGGTTTCGGATTGTTGCACTTTGGGCTCTTCTAGTGTTAGGCTTCCTGATTGTGATCTCCATGGGCCTCTCTAGCAATAAAGGAGAGGGTTCAAGAGCAAAGTCTAGTAGAAGTAAGAGAACACACACTAGAGTTCTACCTACCAGTGGAAACAACAAATTTTACGATAAGGATGATTATGATGTTGATATAGCTTCGAAAGCTTGAAATATTGTAAACATTATCTTTTCACATGTGCAATTTTCTCATGCCGAGCCAGTGCCGGATATTGTAAATGACGCAGGTGGCTGACGGTAAAATGGACCAACAAGTTCAAGAAGGTGAAAGGATCACTAAGGTGGAATAATATTAACTTCATCATAGATGCCCTTCTCAGAAGTTTGTTTGGTAGATGGTTGCTAACTTGAATATCATTGTCATACATGATGTCTTATCTTTTTGGGGGAAATTGATCCTTTTGGAAGTTATTATATCATTGAGGTATCTCCACTTCTCGTCAATCCATAGAACTTTTTACAGATGTAATCAAACTGACCGTGCTCTCTTATTATATTGAGAATTTTGTTGTTTTGTGAGAAATGTGAGCATAGTGCATATTCCTTCTCTTGTTGGGAGTGGCTTTTTGACAAAAACTAGGCCTCCTCACAAACTTATTTACCCAGTAGATCCATCTCTCAAACTAATTACTTAGAAAAGATCTAGTTTTTGGCATGTCAACTGCAAATAAATAGGTCCAATAGAAAAATGTTGAACTCTTAACGTTTGCTGATCTTTTCTAAGTGTTTTATTACAAATATAAAATATAATCTTATCAGTGAGAAATATAAAAATACGGAGATTTGACTTGTATTTATCTTATCTAAATTTAAATTTAATATTTTTCTTAGCCTAACCAATTGTAATATGATAAACTTCTCCTGTTTACCTTAGTTTATCAGCACTAGAGAGGACTTAGACTCGGCCTTAAACGAACTAAAACATATACATCCATTTAAAAAGGAATTTGTATAGGTTCTCACTTTCTATACTAATCTCTATTAGGAGTAAAACATCAAAGAGAGTAGCATTGAATTTTTCAATGGAATTTTTCAATGCTTTACATTACAACTCATGTAAAAGTATTTTTTTTTCCATTAGAAATATGAAGTGGCAGCTGAAGTGTTTAAAATAGACTCCTTTCCTTTTTTTATATTAAAGTTTGAGAGGAAATTATTTGAGTAAATAAATTTATGAGGAGGGCCAATTTGGTAAAAACATAATTATTAGGACAAACTTTCCAAATATCACAATTGGGCATTCTTCAAAATATCATAATGTCACTAAAATTATAGAGCTCTTTCAATAATATCATTCTGTCGGTTAAATATAACTAATCATAGTTAAAATTAAAAAAAAACTGATTGAGAAAAGACTATTTTGCCCTTATATGCATTATTTGCAATAGTTTTAAAACTATCTAGCATTACCCAATATCAATCATGCTACTTCATTAAATGTTTCTTAAAGAAGTAATAGCAATTATCCCTTTTTTTTTAAGTTTTCAGTGGCAATTATGTAAAAACAAACAAACCCAAGTTTGTATTTGTATGGACCATGGCTATAGCATTTAATTTCTTATCACTGTCTAGATATATTCTAATATTAAGCTAAAATTCAGTGTTAATATATGGTGATTAGAGAAAACACAAGCCTCCAAGAAATCCTTTCAAAAGAAAACCATGAGGAGGTTTGCAAAAGAGATGGACATGCTGCATTGCATGCTTGATTTGATATAAAGAATGGTCATGTTTTCTAGAACAAGGACATACTGGTCATATGGAACAAGGATCTAGGGTGGGTTGATGTGGCAGCGGTATCAAGGTATGCTGCCCACCTCACGATCACCCTTACGACCGGACAAACCTGGATCTGGACCACCGTGTATGCTAGCACCGCTCTGGAAGGGCAGCAGGAACTCTGGGAGGAGCTGAAGAACATAGCGTCCATCAACATGCCGTGGGCGATCATGGGAGACTTCAACGCGTTCCTGTCTGTACAGGAGAAGAGAAGCAGCGGGGTGGTCGCCCTCGGGCCTAAAGGGAAGGCCTTTGCGCGGTTTGTGGACGAGACGGGGCTGTGCGACCTTGGCTACGAGGGTATTCCATACACCTGGTGTAACAACCAACAAGGCTCGCGCCGCATCTGGATTCGGCTCGACAGAGCCCTGGCCAACACTGAATGGGTCAGTGACCATCCGGAGTGCAAAGTCCAGCATCTAGACCGGGGAGCTTCAGATCATGCGCCGCTGCTCCTCACGGTGCCGGCAGGAACGACGAGGAGCCAACGACCATTCCGGTTCGAGCTCCTCTGGATGGAGTATGAGGAGTGCCAGAACATCATCCAAGACTCCTGGAAGCGGCGAGCCGGCGGCAACCCAATGCAAGCTTTCACTCACAGACTGAGTGAGTTGAGAAGAAGCCTGAGCAACTGGAATCGCACGACAGTGGGGAGCGTGGAGAGACGGCTAAAGGTCACAAACCAGAAGCTGGCTGACCTCGAGGAGCTAGACGCCAACGGCATGCTGCCGGAGGCGGGCCAGCAGAGCCTGAGGAGCTTCTACAACTGCAAGATAGCCCTAAACAGGCAGCTCAACATCAAATGGTTGCAAAGATCCCGGTTAAGGTGGACGGAGGAAGGTGACAGAAACACGAAATTCTTCCACATCTCGGCTACCTTGCGACGCCGTCGCAACATGATTGCAGGCATCCAGAGTGACGATGGGTGCTGGGTTCAGGAGCAAGCCGAAGTGATCCACTGTTTCAAATCCTTCTACCAACGGCTCTGGGGAGAAGCGGAAGAGGCAGACCCCCGAAGGATGGAATGGCCAACACTCCCTACCATTTCGACAGAGGAAGCGTCAGACCTAGTGAGGCCGGTGACGGCTGAGGAAATTAAGGAAGCGGCGTGGAGCCTGCCGAGAGGGAAGGCCCCCGGCCCAGACGGAATGCAAGCCGAAGTATACATCAAGTACTGGAACACCATGGGTGAAGACCTCTGCCGAGCCGTCGGCCATTTCTTCATCAGCGAGGCCATGCCAAAAGCATGGGGTGATACCTTCATAACATTGATCCCGAAGAAGGAGCACCCCCTCAAGGTGGCGGATTATAGACCGATCGCACTCTGTAATGTCATTTACAAGGTTATCGCGAAGGTCATGGTAAATAGACTTAAGGTGGTGCTGGCCAAAATTATCGGCCCGGAGCAGGCGGCTTTTGTCGCCGGCCGAAGCCTAGAAGACAACACGCTGGCTGCCCAGGAGGTGGCACACTCCATGGCCACGGACAAAAGCGGACAACCCATTATGATGATCAAAATGGACATGGAGAAGGCTTATGATAGGGTCAGTTGGCCGGCTGTGGTGGGTGCGCTACGGCAGATGGGTTTCCCAACTCGGTGGTGCAATTGGGTGCAGGCGTGCATAGCGTCCCCCAGGTTCGCCTTGCTGATAAACGAGTGCCCGACCACCTGGATCACCCCTAGGAGTGGCCTGCGACAAGGCGATCCGATATCCCCCTACCTCTTCATCATCGTCACGCAAGTGCTATCGGGTCTCATCAACGAGCAGGCGGCGCGAGGCCTTCTGCGAGGTTATCGGGTCCGAGATGTGCAGCTGTCCCACCTGCTCTATGCAGATGATCTGCTACTCATGTTGGAAGCCTCGCCGGAGAACGCCAACTGCATCCTCGAGAGCCTGAGCCAATATGAGATCATCACAAACCAGAGGGTGAACTACAACAAGTCGGAGCTGTATCTGTCCAATCGGATCGGAGCTGAAGATGGCAGCCAGCTTAGTGTTCAGCTAGGGCTGAAGGTGGCTGGCATGCCGTTCAAATACCTCGGGGTGCTCATCTCGGGGAGGCGAGTGAAGGTGAAAGAGCATCTGGAGCTGGTGGAGAGGATTGACAAGAGGCTAGCGGGCTGGAAAGGGACGCTCCTCTCCCAGGCTGGCAAGCTTACCCTGATCAAGGCGGCATTGCTAGCGATCCCGTCTTACTGGCTTGGCAGCACGTGGGTGCCGGATGGGGTACTGGAGGAGATAGAAAAAAAAGCCCGTCACTTCCTTTGGAGAAACCAGGATGGCCACGGCCTCCACCTGATGAACTGGGCGCAGGTGACGCAGGCCAAGCGCCAGGGTGGTCTCGGTGTCCGGCGACTTAGATAAGCCAGAACTGCCCACCTGGGTAAGCTGGTGTTCAAAATGCTAAACAGGGAACAGGCGCCATGGATTAACATAATGCAGGCCAAATACGGGAGACTGCACCCGTGGGAGATAACGAAGACCCACCAACCATTATGGATGTGGCGAGCTCTCACCAAAACAGCTTCTCAGCTAAGAATGGGATGCCGAGTGATGATAGGGAACGGCAAAGGCACTCGCCACTTTCGATCCATGGCTGCATGAGGTCCCGTGGTCCAGACTGCCAAGGGTCCTGGCACCTAGGCTAATGGAAGAAAACCTGAGTGTGGCAGACCTCACCTGCGAACACCAAAGGAATCTGGGGATTTTGGTCAGAGAGGCAGGAATGGAGCTGGCCTTCGAGATCGCAACCTTCCCCATAGGTGCCGCCACCAGTGAGGACAGATGGATCTGGTGGCCGCACCCAAGGGGGACGCCTTCGGTTAAGGCGATATACCAGTCCCTGCTTCCTCAGAGTGACCAACTCTGGGCAGGGTGGAGTAACCTCTGGCAACTGCAGGTGGCTCCGAGGATCAGAGTATTCTGCTGGAAGCTCCTGTGGGGTAGGCTCCCAACGCGAGCGTACCTCCACTACTTGCACGTTGGCCCCGAGGATCCTTGTGCCATGTGCGGTCTGTTCAGTGAGACAAGTGAGCACCTCCTGTTCTCGTGCAGATACAGCAAGGAGGTATGGAAAACCCTGGGCACCAGAGAGAGGCTGGAGACTGCGGAGATCGATCAAGAATGGATCACCAAAGCGTGGAACGCAAGCGCAGAGGAGGATGGACGGGCAAAAGGTTTAATAGCATGCACGCTGTGGTCACTGTGGAAGAGCAGAAACAGAGTTGTGTTTAGAGGAAAGCGGTCGCCGGAACTAGCCGTGGTCCGGGCCGCGGTCAAAATGGCGGAGTACCGGTGCGTAAACAAAAAGAAGAACCCGAAGCCAAGGAAGATAAGGAAGCCCTGGGAACCGCCGGAGCCGGGCTGGAGCAAAGCCAACACTGACGGAGCACTAAAAGCAGGCGCGCCCCAAGGCGGAGCAGCGGCCATATTTTGAAATGCCGACGGAGAGTTTCTTCAGGCGGGATGGGAGCCGTGCCCGGGTACCTCGGCGCTCCAAACGGAACTCTGGGCCATTAGACTGGCGTTGAAGATGGCGAGAAGAGGCTCTCGACTCGAGATAGAGTCGGACTGCACCGAGGCCATCAGATGCTTGCAGCAGCCCGAGCTCGGGCCATGGCGCGTCCGTAACCTGGCGCGCGAATGTGCGGAGCTCGCCAATGGCGTTGGTGAGGTCCGGTTATCCCATGTGGGGAGAGAAGCCAACTCGGTCACTGACTGGGCAGCAGCGAGGGCCAGTGTGGCATCGGGTTACTGCCAAGTGGAGCGTCTAAGCAACGCTCCACCGGAACTATGTAAGCTTTTAACTGCCGACACTGACACGTGGCGGCAAAATTCAATAAATAGCTAACCTCAGCTCTTTGCACTCAAAAAAAAAAAAAAGAGTTTAGAAAATATTTCTACACCTTCTTCCTTGCCGCCAACCTAGCTGGGAGGGTAGAAAATCCTATGGTAGCTTTCGATGGCAATGAGACTTCGACTATTTACATGGAAACTCTATTGAGGCAAATTGCCCACTCGGGCCAATCTGTATGAGATCCAAATTGGACTTGACGATAATTGTGCCTTATGTGGCATTCGTCTGGAGACCATGGAACACCTTTTTTTCTCATGCAGATATATCCTGGAGGTGTGGGCCTAGTTGGCTACAGATCAGGGATGGGAATCCGATGGAGGGTGCAATGTAGACTTCAACTGGCTTTGCATGGAGTGGCATCGGGATTAGGCTAAGGATGTCGCTCGTAAGGTGCTCATTGGAGCAACTCTATGGATGGTTTGGAAGTAGCAGAATGCTAGAGTCTTTCTCAGAGACAATGAACAACCGAGAACGGTGGTGCATAAAGCAGCGGAGCTCACTCAGGATTATGCCAAGCCACTCGATTCGGGGAGCAAGTCGGCTAAGCCTAGGAGGGGGTGTAGATGGATGGCCCCGTTCTCAAGATTGGTCAAGGTGAACATGGACGGTGCATTCTCGGAGGGTGACTACCAAGGGAGAGTTGGAGGCGTGCTTCGGTCGGTCGAAGGAAGGCGCTCTTCTGAAAGTGGCCTTGGAGCCTACGCTAGGGACTCCATGTTGTTGGCTGAAAGCTAGGCCCTCCAGCTTGGGCCGGTTCTAGCAAAGGGACTCAACTTGGTGGAAGTTGAGACCGACTCGCTCGAACTTGTGCAGATCATAAAGGTGGAGATCGATTGTCCGTGGAAACTCTGAAGTCGAGTTGCTGAGTGCAAAATGTTTCTCAGATCTTTTTCAAATTATTGTCTTTTGTATGTATTTAGAGAAGAAAACCGTGCGGTGGACTGGATGGCCAAATAGGGTAAGACTGCGTCTTAAGCTCTTTTGTTGGGTCAGAACGAACCTATACCCCAAATTTTTGTAATTGCTTGTCTTTTGATCCCTTTAACCCAACTAGGGGGATAGGCCAGCTGAATCTAGCTCCTATTTCAAAAAAAAAGTTTAGAAAATATTTTATTAAAAAAGACTTGTGAGGAGAGAGAGTGAGAGGATGATAGCAATGATATACTTTCAAAGGTAAAATTATTTATTTATTAGAAAAAAATTGTGAGAAGAGAGACAGAGAGGGAAAGTAGTATTAAAGTTATAATTAATTGAAGTAATATCCATCAAGGGCAAATTGTAATTCAATTTTCTTATTAAATTGATATAAGCTGATGGTTATAAAATAATTTTATTGAGAAATATGCATTAGTAAACTAATATTAAGATAAGTTACTATTTAATTACTAAACTAATATAGATCTCACTATACTAGAATAAGTCACTTCTCCTCTTCTCTCAACATTTCTTCCTTCCTCTTAAATTCTCTCCAACTACCACTCTCTCTCAATTTCTCTCCTTGTTTCCATCCCCACATCTTTCTATCCTAATCTCAACCCAATCTTAATTTAATGGTGATATTGCTTATAATTTTACTTTTCTCTTCTTTCTCTCAATCTATTCTAATCTCTCTCCCTCTCAACCTCTATCAAATCTTTTCTTCTCCAAGTAACGATATAAGTGATACCGAGTCATAATTCATGTGCAAATATAAATTTTAGAAGGGTATACATGTGCAAATATAAACTTTAGAAGAGTATATATGTAAATAAGAAAACTTTGGAGGGGTATTCTTAAAAAAAACATACCACTGGTGTTGTTTCTTTGACGATCTGAGGTGCTTGTTTCTTGCCTTTTTCCTATCATACAGTGGTCCTCTCTCTCTCTCTCTCTCTCTCTCTCTCTAAATTCTCTGTACCTAGAAACCCAAATATACGAAGAAGATACGGAACGTTTTTTACCAAAAGAACAAATGAAAGAAGCGAACTCCAAGTGTGGAAAAAGATTGTAATTTTCTGTGCAAAAATTTATGGGCAATGCTTTGCTTTCTCCAAAATCCAAATCCTCTCCTACTTGGCCACTCCTCGTCTTTCTCAACCACATGCGAGTTAATCTCTCTATATCTCTTTCTTTTGACACATAGCATCAAACAGTAGAGAGGCACTCCAGTCCTTCGCTTCGCCATGCCTTCTCCTAGCATCCAAGAGTTCCAAGAAAGGATCGCCACACGCATCACGCCTTGGAATCGCTCATTCCAGTTTTGGGTTCGGGCAGTTGATATCTATACAGGCTATAAGGTTCTATCTCTCTCTCTATCTCTCTCTCTCTCACTTTCTGTCTCCATATATTATATATGTATATATGTCTCTGTTCTTTTTTACTGTAGACTGGTTTTATTTGAGATTCTTGAACTGGTTTGGTTGGATGTTGTTTAGATTTGTCAGTTGCGAACTGGGTTCGTAAAGGATGAGGAGAAGAGAGAGGCAATGTGGGAGAGGCAGCACGAGCTTGCGGCCGAGAAGATGTATTCTCTTTGCTCTGAGCTTGGCGGGCTCTTTCTAAAGGTACCAAGTTGGTGCCTTTCTTGATCTGTTTGGTTTATGGGATGATTTGTTATTTATTTGGATCAAAAAGCTCTATTTTTTGGTATAGTATGTGATGTTTTGGTTTATATTTTGGAAGAGTTATTGGATAGTATGGTTCAAGACATGAACTTTTTGGTTTTACCTTGTTCCCTGGTTGCTTCTCCGAGGGTGTGAGGGATTAAGGAGTAACTTTTGAAGCATTAGAAAACTTATCCAATGGTTGCTCATTTGGCTATCTTCTGTTCATGCTGTCGGTGTTTTGTAGTTTCTGTAACAGAAAATGACCAATGTTCGGAAGATCTATTATTGTCTGAGGAAATAAATTTAATTTGCTTCCTCTCTTCTCAAACTTGATTTGCATCCCCTAAATAGCATCTTATATTAGATGTAGAAAATATCTCTTTGGGAACTTACTAATGTTGTCTTCTGAAACTCGTTTTTTTTACTTTAATTGGAAGGAATCCTTCCGTGATCATTTTATGCACCAATTTTTAAGTCAGAGATAACAGCTGTCTTGTTATTTTTGAATAATTTCAGCATGTGGAACAATTTGGTGATGTATGTCCTTATTTTAATTGCATATCTTTGTAACGCTGAAGGGTTGATTTTGATATTTCATACCATTGAATTATAATCAGGGTGCTCAAATTCTGGGTAAGCCTGACTTGGCCCCTGCAGCTTGGGTGAGAAGACTCGTCACATTGTGTGACAAGGCTCCTGCCACCTCAATCGAAGTGGTTCAGCAAATACTGGAGGAGGAGTTAGGAAAGGGTTTTGGCGAAGTCTTCGAACGTTTTGATGCTGACCCTGTTGGATCTGCTTCAATTGCACAGGTTTGTCATAACTTTCACGATCTTCACAAGATAAGTTGAGACTGACCATACGCCATAATGACCATCTTTGTTAGTTTCCTCGCTAAATTTTCGTTTATGAATCTATTAATTGAGATTAAACTTCACTTGTAGTTTTTATTATACTTTGACTTGGAAAGTTGCAACAAAGGTGAAAGGGGAACTCTTGTCTAAACCATTTGCATATTTCACAATTGTATTAAACTACCAAGATGGTGCACTTGTCCTCTCTGTGTCTTGCTCTTCCCACCCTCATAATGTTGAGATGGCTTGGATGATGATTACAATACTGCCAATTTAGAAGATTACCAAGATCTTCTGAATTACAATAGGAAAACTTAAGAAGAGATCTTACACAATCTTAACTCTATTTCCTAGGCTGATAAAGATCCTTTGGAAGAGAGCAGAGGATCCTCTGCATATTGAGGATGGATATGAAAATTATGTGTATTATTCAGGAAGATAATTTGTGCTGCAACTTTTGAGATGTATCACATGGAGTCTATTCTTTTTCTTTTCCTGTCAATTCTTCTGTTCTATAAATGTTGGACCAAAGTGAACTTCTAATATCACTCTGTGGAGTGATAGTGTATCATCTTTTTGGTTTCATAATGGTACTAGGTGATCAGTTCATTCAACAAAAGAATTTGAGAATTTGAATTAGGAAATTGCTAGCTATTTAGTATTTAAGCAATTTCAAAGTGGTGATACTATGTCTAAAATACGTTATGTATTAGTATCTTTTATTTGGATTAGGATAAAAAATTACTTTTCCGGAAGTGACCACCTTGATGCTATGTTCAGTCAGCTAATGCAAATCGCCCGTGAACTAAATACGTACACCTGACTAGCGTCTCCAGGGATGACTAAAGAGAAAGCGAATGAAGCAGAGCAATTTGTTGTTGGATAGCTATGTCTGAAATATGTTATGTACTAGTATCTTTTATTTGGATTAGGATAAAAAAAATACTTTTCTGGAAGTGATCCCTTATTTCAATTTTTTTTATTTTTGGCATCAAATGCTTGAACATGTCTGAATCTTCTAATATTGGTGTCATATCTATTTCTTTTATTTTAGTTACTATTCATCGATGTCAACCCATCAGGTTGGAATAGTTGAATCAAGGCACAAAATAAGCTTGAACTTGGCTCAGTATTGAAATGAGCCTAGCTAGGCTCGATCTTAGCTCTAATAGTTTTTGATCTAATCCTGAGCCTACCTCAGCTCACCAGCCCTCCTCTTTTACACCCTGTACATATAACAGTATGCTGAATGGGATGTGGAAAATTTACATTGTTCAATATGTTATATCATAGAATGGTAACATTTTTTTTTTCATATTATACAATAATTATATCTTATCCTAGGTTCATCGTGCAAGACTTAAATGTACAAAGACTGATGTTGCTGTCAAGGTGAGGACCAATAGAAAGGTTCAGTTATACAATTTCTTCCATGTTCAATTTTATATATAGGTATTAACGTCCACAAAACGTTCTAGGTGCAACATCCAGGAGTTCATCATTTAATGATGATAGATATCCAGAATGTGCAAGCGTTTGTCTTGTTTTTGCAAAAGACAGATATCAAGTTTGATCTGTTTTCGATCACCAAAGAGATTGAGAAGCAGGTATATCACTATTTTGTTTAATGCTTCTTAAACTTCTTTCCTATTTCTTATTGTCATTTTTTTTTGCTTGAGACAGTTCTTGCCAAGTTCTGGCAAAATAAAGATCTTAGTTGATTGTTAACAACATTGCTCTTTCATATTTTTTTGTTAACAACATTGCACAGTTGCAACTGCAAAAAAAAAAAAAAAAAATCCATTACAGCTAAGATGTCGCAATAACCTTCTGACATGCATAAAGAAATTCTGGCTTCACATTGCCAATCTTTACAGCAGTGACATTCAAGACAATGCCAATCATTACACTTCCGTGTGCTCAAGAGTCAAGACAATGCCAATCTTTACAGCTATGTTCAAAATTCTAGACAAATCATTTTGATTGCAACTCTAAGTGCCCTAAGCTGATGCTGTAAAATGCAATTGTCATGGGGCCCTCTACACAACATTACTCTAGGTAATGGGAGATAGGGGTTAAACATGGCTTAACTAGGTTTGGATATATGATCTCCAAAAAAACTGGCTCTGTAGATTTCAATTGTAAGTGGTGAACAAGCTTCTAAACAAGTACATTTCTTCCTTACATTTTTAAGTGCTTAGAAGATGCTTTCTTACTTCCTAGTTGGCTCACTGCACTCTTTCCAAAATCTTGTTGTTGCTTGCAAAGTGCACACACATTATCTTATGGTTCCTACCATATCATTTAATTATAATGAATTAGATTGCTACTAATTGTCCATCGCTTCTTATTCTTGTTGAATCTTGTATGCCTGCAAAAGGTTGGATATGAATTTGATTTTCTGCGAGAAGCTGAGGCTATGGAAAGAATAAGACTTATCTTTAATGCTAACAACAAGAAAGTTCCTGTTTTGGTGCCCCGAGTGATTCCTGGCATGGTGACCAGGTATGGTGTAACAACTGCTACTAAAGACTAGAGCAAGTGATAAATCATTAGCCATTTTCTTTCTAACCTAAAACATGTGTCAGATAAGCACATGATACATGTATATGACACAGTGAGAGATATACAGATATTCTTTTGCCTAATTTCCAAGATTTTGGAAAACTGTCCAGAAGATACAAGATGATCATCTGCATGTATGCTGTATATATTATGTTCAATTCTTAGTCCTTGACTTCAATAAGACCAGTTATCCATGAATGATATCCAATAAAAAGCTCTTGTGCAGCTAGGACTATCATGCTGTTATGAACATTTCATTTAATGTGATTTCCAAACATAATTTATTTATCATCCAAATTTCAAGAGAGTCACTAAATATCATACATGGATAAACAAGATTTGATGATTCTGTTGGATTTTTTTGTTTTGATGGATAATAAGCACTTTTTAACATATCTGTGCTGCAAGAAAATGTTGAAGCTACTTGATCAAGAAAGACAAATCTTACAAAGCATATATGTTAAATATTTTTCAAAATCTTACTTTTTCATTAGAAATAATTGAAGCCTTGAAGGTGGAAAGCAAGATACAATTGCTACAAGTGATAACCAACTCAGATCACCTACTTATGTTTTGTTATGAATGCGAAAACTGAAAAGCATCCAAGAACCATTAATTCATGTATAGAAAGGCATAAGCACACAATTTGAGAACCATCAATTCATGTGATACATTTTCTTCACTCTCACTTAACCGCAAAGCAGAGGACAGGATCATAAAATAACTCGTCCTTGATTTGCCTATTATGGGATCCATTAATAGATACTCTGGCTAATGCTCTGTATATGTGATAACAAGAGGTAGTGGGATATAAGAAGATTTATTTTGAAAAGGTAATCAATTAAACCTATAAGTAAACTTCTGGATAATATAACATTTGAACCTCCTTATGCATATGAGAAATCATCCAAGAAACATAGGCACATACATCTACTCTGAGCTTTCCTTGGGTCGCATCCAAGAACAAACTTTCTCATATTCATCCTCAGTATGGTTTTGAGTGTTGCTTACAGAAAGACCCTTACTCTCCCATGGAATTTTGAACCAGTAGGTGGAATTTTTCCTGTCAAGAATCCAAAGTCAGTTGATATAATCTTCATTGTCTCATATGGCTTGCCTCATTTTTATTTGTTTCCCACATTCTGTTTTACAACTTTTAGCCTTTTAGGACATGCAATCCTCTTTAATTAGTTCTTAGTTTATGGTTATGTTGTCTTATGCTGTTAAGGTATTAAATGTTGTAATGCTATATCTGTAGCCTAATAGATAAGGATATTTTGATGGATACTCAGAGTTGCTGTAATGAGAATTTCCTTTATCAACTTGCTTCATTAATTACTGTTCTTTATAGTTGAACACAGAATCCTTATCAACTTGCTTCACTAAATTTCTTAACTATTTCAAGTTTGCAACCATATAATTTCTACATTTTGGATCACTTGGTTAGGAAGGTCTTAATAATGGAGTTTATACATGGGACCCCAATAATGAATCTTGGCCATGAAATAGCTAAAAGGGGCATAGATCCTGGTGGTAAAATTGCAGCAATGGCAAAACAGTAAGCCCCTATATCATTCTACAGAGTGTTTTCTCATTTTCTTTATCTGTGCTACTATGGATAATTTAACTATAAAATATTGCTATAGTGATAGTAAGATCTGATAAATATGTGCTTCAGATTAGTAACTCCGTAAATATTAATTAAAAGGTTTTTAAAGTTGACTATACAAGTTCTTTATTTTGTTTCTAGTTTGTTGATCATGTGGAATATGTGTTCTACTGTGGCCAGTTTGTCGCAGACAGTTTTTACCTCTTTTGCTTTTTGTGGTACCTACGATTCCCCTGCTGTAAGTTTTAAATACAAGTTTGGAGAAGTTATCACTTAAATAAGACATTTTTTAAAGGTAATGAAGTTCAGATTTGTGTTTATAATGATTAAGGTGCACTTTAGGTTAGGATTCTTCCTAAGATGCTTGGGCTCAAATGGTTTAATCAAGGCAGGTCATTGGATATGAGATTAATGCTAGCTAGCTATCCTTTTAATGAAGTCGTCAGTGGATATTATGTCATAAAGAAAAGACTTAATCTGTGACTAGCATAAAATAATAAATAATTAAGTATAGGTAGTTACTTAAACTTGTGTACATCTCTAAAAGATCTTCAAAGCATGTGACAATATTGAAGCCCCATGCTAAGCATGGAAATCTATGTTATTACAACTTTGCAAGGTTCTAAGTATCGGTTTGGGGATTAGGATATGCCATCCAAAAAATTAGTATGTATGGTCTCATAGGCCAATCCTTTTTAGACAATTTGGATCAAGATCAGCCAAATCAGTTTCGGCCGATCCCGGTTGGGATGGTCAAAACTTCAATCCATATTAGAGCTTGGTCTGTGTCATTGGTTGTGCCCATTGGGCTGAGTTATGGCATGGTATGTGCACTGCTACGTGTCTCGTGGCTCTTGCCAACAAGGTAGTATGGAGGTCTCTCATGGAGAGTTAAAACTTGTGCGAAGTATAGTTTGATTAACAAGAATATTAAGGTTGTCCTAAAGTACATAGAAACTAACATAATGGGGATGTGATTGTGGTTTAGACTTTAGACTACAATTGTAATTAGAGATTTCTGATGCTAGATGACATAGCAGTCTTGTAAACAATGATGGAATGTGCAACTATATACTTGTTTTCAGATTGAAAAGAACATAGTACTAGTACCACCTAGATTGTTGATTAAACATGTGGCAAATGAATCTACAAAATGAGAGAGCTGTCAAGATCAATTGAGGGCAACATGATGGGGACAAGCTGAGTCAGTTTCAGTTCCCAATTGAAGCTAAATCCTCTTGAGAAATTCTTGTGTTGTGCCAAAATAAAATAATATGAGAAGGATATGGACTTTAATTAAAAAGTAATCTAATTATGGTTTCATAAATGAGTATATATTTGAACAACACTAGTCTGTATATTTCTTTTAGGATTTTAAACCATTTGAGTTGAGCTATCTAAATTGGTCAAATATTTTCAAAATTACTGAGGGTATTAGCTTGTTCTCATATCTGAGGATCTGAGTTATATAATTGGCAACAATAGGTTGTATAGCTTTATTCTTGCTGGTAAAACTGAAGATAGCCAATTGTGTCCCACATTACAGTATTCAGGTATCTGCATAGTTATTAAATTTCTAAAGAATATTAGCTAACATTCTTTTTCCTAATTAAACAATATTCTGAGATGATGAAATCTTTTACAAGCTAGATTTTTTCAAAATTAATAAGAACAAATACCTGATTTCATTTTGCGAAGTTTGTTTTAATGCAGGAAAATTTTGAAAAACCTGGCACTTGCTTATGGACAAATGATTTTGAAGGATGGTTTTTTTCATGCAGATCCACATCCTGGAAACATCCTTGTATGCAAGGACTCAGAGGCAAGTTCTTCACTGTGATGAATTTGGAGTATCTATTTACCTTCAGCCTCTTGTTTATTACTTGCAGTTGTATTCTGCACTCATTAAAGCCTTTGCAGATTTCTAGCTCTTAAGGTCCCATGGAATTTTTTTTTTCCTCCTATTGCCTTTCCCATCAGGTTGCCTTGCTCGATTATGGTCAAGTGAAGCAACTATCTGACAACTTACGGCTTGGATATGCAAATCTTGTTCTTGCAATTGCTGACAAAGACTCATCAAGAGCTGCACAAAGTTACAAGTATCATACCTTCCCTTCCCTAATTGTATAATTGCATGTCGAATATGCTAATGGGTGTATCAAGAAAACGTTTAAAAAATCATTCCATGTCTTGCCTGGGTCATAACAATCAAGTAAAAAGGTTCACCATCAGATAAATATATATGAGTTAAATCCTTATGTCTTATATTATCTAACAGGGAGCTTGGTATAGAGACCTTGAGCACATGTGCTAATGGACAAGAAGAACTGCTTACTTTAGCCCTAAGGATGTTTGATACTAAACTTCCTCCTGGGGTAACTGTTATGTCACCGTTCTCAGAAGATTCTTCACTAAACAAAGTGGCCGTTCAGGTATATACTAGTAATGATTAAGACAATTAATGGTGTATTGTTAGCATTTTGTGGTACATCCATTCAGAAGTAACTTGCAAGTTGCAACTACCTTGGAACTATTGCAGTTACAATTTAGCTAGTCCTTTTTTTTTAAAAAAATTTATGCTGTCCTAATTGCTTGTTGATTTCAGTCATTGTACCTATGGCATTTAGCATTGAGATTATAGGAAACCTTTATGTATAAAATTAAGACTAAGAATGGCTAGGATCTTGGTTATTTGATTAAAGAGGAAGGGGAAATGGGGTGCATAGCTTCTTGTGCTGGAGGAAGAAGAGTATAAAAGAGATGGCAAAACATAGGTAAGAGGTTGTAGAAGAAATGGGGGAGTGGGAGAGCAATGGCAGGGTGGCTGGGGAACTTGGTATACTAGAGCAACTACTATGTAAGAATTTTTTTCTGTTGATTATTGGTTCTCTTCTTACTTTAAAAGAAAATGAAATGCCATCTTGAAAGTTGAAACCCATTAATTATGCAAAACTGCAAATGTTGAATAGCAATGATGGATCCATTATTCTCCAAGTTTTTATGTTTTGAAGAATTGGTAAACATCTTTAAACTTTTGTTGGTTCCATGGAAGCTTCGAGTTAAAACATTCCTAAGGCCCCAATCCAGTGTTCTGCTTTGAATGCCTAAACATTGGCTTTTGGATCCGGAGGGTTAAATGTGATTTCAGACATGTATACTGATGGTGTTATTTCTGGCTTCATATCGAGCTGATTTGGAGTAGAGTAATGTGTACCAACAATGACCATGCCGACTGGCATGTGACACGACCGCACGAGAGATGCTGCACGGCATCTTTCCTAGCAGCACTTCACTAAAGACTCTTCGTCGTCGTCGCAGTCGCTCGCTATCGGCGGCGACGACAATGAAGCGCTACTAGTCTCCCTTCTCTTTTTCTCTCCCTCTCTTACGGCACGGTCATCCATGATGTGTTCTACAATAACCTGGATGAAGAGAAAGCAAATCAGCTAAAGTCAAATTTATTAGGAAGGAAGAGGAAGAAAAAACAAAGAGATAGGTGGTGGAAAAGAAAGGATGATTAGTGGAAGCAAGAACATGTCAGCTAGTGGATCGGTAGGTTGGTAAAGATCTGTAATTCAAGACTAGAGGTTTTGGGAAAAGAGTAGTAATCCCTGGTCAGTAGTCGAAAAGTCTCGAGTTTAGGTAGCGAGAGTCTTGGTTCAAGTCGGACTTCCCTTCAACTGAAAGAGGAAAGTTAGGTTGCCAAGAGATCCGACCTTATCTAAGTGAGAATTGAAATGGTTCATGAACCGTTGATTCTTTGACGGACTTTGAGAGGTTACCTACTATCTTTAAGGTTCAATAAGGCAAGTTGAGTAATGCAAAACAATGTTCCAGATGATGCAAACCATAAGAATCTACCAATGGGGTGTCCAGAGTCCACTAAACGATGGTAACTGAACTCGTGAAATCTACTAATGGGGTGTTAGAATCTATCGACAAAAGAAAATAAGAGGAAGCTCTTAAAATTAATAACTATTCATTACCCTTTAGCAAAGCCTTACAAGCCTTTATATAGGCAACAACTAAAAAGAAATAAACTAAAATATCTTCACAAAACAAGACCAAAGTATCCAACAAATAAAACATAAAACTCTCTCTCTCTCTCTCATAATCTTTCACCCAACCAAGGCTTCCTATACTTGCGACTATACACGTGTCTAATTGATGATTTGGGATTTGTGCTCGCACTAACTCTCTAAGAGTAGGACAAACTTGACTCGATCGAGTGGGACGATGGACGGCTCTGATAGTATTCCTATAAATTTTGATCAATTTATTATAGCTTATCACGAGTAATTCACATGCTATCATAATCTAGATGATCTCTCCATTGGATTAGGAAACTGTGAGCTCCTCCTTTAGTAATAGATATTATTTGTTTATCCAAAATAGTATCTGTCTTTTCAGTGTGTGGGTAGAAAAGGGAAATTGTTAAGGTCAAAACCAGATATATATGGAGGAGTACTGTGTCATATGTAGGGATGAAAACGGGTCAAATTAATCTGACCTGATCCCGTATCCAAATATGGATAGAAGTTTTAAAAAATATCCGAATCTGGATTCAGATCCAGATACAGTTATACATTAGTTGGTCGGATCTGGATCGGGATATCTTATACACATATACCTTACCTAGCTAAACCCTAACCTCCACCTCTCTCCCCATTCAATCAAAAATTGGAATGGCAGCCTCCATCTCTCTCCCTTTTCATGTGCCACTGCCTTCGTCTTTCTCCCTCTTCATCGGCAGCCACCCCACAACGTCTACCATTGGCTCAAGGCAGAGCTCCTCGAAGATCACACCTTCAGCTTCACCGATGAGTCCCGTCAATGGATCGATAAGTTCTCGGGCACGAGATCTAAGTTCAACTCCTTAATCTTCCCCCCAAGCATTACCCTCCCTTTAGCACAACAATCATTACCACCTCACAACCAGATTCCTTCATCACCTGGATAAATCTGGTAACGGGTAGAAAATCAGATTTTTTTTTCCATAGGAATATGGTGTTAAAGTGTATTTATGAGTAGTCGTCTAAGTGCGAAAAAAATAAATGGATTCTTTTACTGAATAACTTTGGATCTTTCTGATTTGCTGGTTTGAATGAAAAAGATGAACCCATTTCTGGAAGAAAATAATATTTTGGATCTTGAAGATTTGGTGTGTTCTTATATTAATAGAGTTTGGATTCTAATAAGTTTCAACTGTTGGTATCTCTGCTGCGAAGAATTTGTATTCCAATTCACTAAAGTTGCTGCAACTATTTCTTGCTGTTGATGTGTTTATTCTAGTTGTTTCATGTCATAGTGGTGATTTGGTAATAACTTCAGTCTGAGAAATGAGGCACTTAACTGCAACTAGGAAAGAGCATTTCTGTAAACTTCCAAATGAATGAGCATCTGTATGATGGATATGCTACATGGTTCTTTTGTTTCTTTAACTAATATCTGTTATGTGACAGATATCCTAATGCGTTTACCTATCTGTGTTTTGAAGAATGTTAATATTTATATATTACATGAATGAATCGTGTTTGTTGGAAATATCAAATGGATAAAATATAAAAATTTTGAACAGAGTACTTATAGATCCATTATTCGCGGTTTTCTCTCTATGAAGCATGAATGTGTAAGAAGAGATTGTTTGTTCTTTCTTTCTTAATATGGTTTAGTTGAACTAATAATGTACTTTTTCATGTTGTAGAAGCTTTCCGATGGAATTATTGTATTTAACTGAGCTATAAGAATGATGGAATCTCAATTTCCTTTGTTATGTTCCCCCACTGAAAATTGTAAAAGATTTTCAAAGGTACAACAATCAATCGGATGATGGTAAGCTATCGAGAACTTCAATTTCGTGGCTATCATGTGCCTATAAAGCCTTCCATAAGTAACTCATAAATCTAACATCCTGATCTAACATGGTCTACCACTAGAGCATTTAAGGAAGTCAAGGAAAGGATGATGGAAGCCCTTGTGAATGCGCCTTCCAGACTTTTAAGAGATATCTGAGGTGGAGTGTGACACCTTCGAGATTGGAATAAGTGGCATCATTAGCCAAGAACACCAATCATGTTGTCAATTTTCGCAAGAAACTAAATGAATAAAGAAAAAACTATTCTACATGTAACAAAGAGTTCTATGCGGTTATTTAAACTTCGTGCAATTGGCATCATTATTTGCTTCTGCACGAATTCATGCTATACTTTGACCATGAAGCTCTTCAGTATCTCAACTCTCAGAAAAAAGAAGTTAATGCTAGGCATGGTCATTGGATATGCCTGAGAGGCAAGCAATTACTTTGTAAGAATCAATATACATATCCTTTTACTGAATACTACGCTGTTTGATGCTGTGATATATAGGATCATCCTGTCAAATAAGAACATATGCATGTGGCAGTAGAGGAGCCAAGCATTACATCTCTCCATTCTATGAGCCAAGTACAGTACCTTTTGTTGGATAAACTCACCACTCAAACAGACCAGCAGATACACAATGGCACATGCATTAGTTAAAATTTTAGTTTACCTTTTTGTTTTTGATTTATGTCTGGTTTCTTGTTTGTCATCATACCATTCTGATTGCAGGACTTTTTCCCTCTTACTATTGTGAGTTCTTACTTTAGTTCTTACTTTAGTTCCATCTTTGTCTTATAGAATTTCCCAGAGGAGCTATTTTGTATTCTTCGAACAATGCAGCTGTTGCGAGGTCTCAGCGTCGGATTGGGTATTAATTATTCTTGTGCAGAGCAGTGGAGGCCTATTGCTGAGGAAGCTTTGTACAGGGCTGGAAGACTAAAAGGTATTCTTGCCTGTCATCATCACTTACATTATCCTCAATCATGGATCTCAACTGCACTGATTTCTGTGTTGTATATAGCATACAGAAAGTGATCCTTGCATGTTATATACCTCCAAAAGCTATCACAAAACTCAGACTATTTAACCTTGATTTTTTTGTTGTCTTCCAGTCGAGGATATGAAAGCACGCAGACGTGGCTTTTTTAGAAGAACATTTGGAAGGAAGGAATATGAATATCAAAGAATATAAACTTATAGAATTCATACTACGATCCTGCAGCTGCTCGAATTTCTATTCATTGAACAGAAAATTTGCGGGACTTCTCATGTTACATATGGTATTTGCAACAAATTTAATCTTTTTGTACACCTGAAACGGCATTTTGTAATTCATGGTACATATTCACAGGATCTTTCTGGCTCTTTGTAATTCATGGTACATATTATTTCTGATCGTTTTTATGTTCAAATATGATGTATAACCTCAGTTGCAAGAGCATTTTCTTTTGCAAGCAAACTTCTTCTTTTTCTTCCCCTTTTTGAAGAACCGGATAAATCCTAAGTTTAAACTTGCATAAGATAATGAATATAATATCAGATGTTAAGTAGTTCAGTGAAAGAGAAATCCCCAGAAAGCTGAGAGATAAGCTGCAAGAACCAAACAGAGAGGAACCAGTCTTTCTCTAATGTATTCTTGTGCATGATCTTCCTCCAATTCTTCGTGGTAAGTGGGTGAAATTTTCTCAATGACGAACTAAATTCGTAGCCCAAGTAGATAGATATGGAAGAAGGATATCTTCCAAGATGAGTAATGCATGACAATATAATCTAGGGTCAGGAGTTTTGACGGTTTGTGATTTTATGGAGTCACCAAAAGTTCCCCACAATTTTGAGTTTTTGCCCATATTCTTTTTATCCAAATAGATTGTGCCCCTTAAAGTTATTATCATTTAGGATCTAATTCACTATAACCCTAATAAAAATGTTAAACCGATATATATATATATATATATATATATATATATATATATATATATATATATCTTTAACTTAATATTTTAGTAATTAAGGCAAAAAATTGCCTGATGATAAAAATGCTGAATTAATAAGCATTTTTGTTAAGACTATAGTAAATTAGACTTTATTTGGTAATAAATTTAAATAACAGTCTATTTCAGTAAAAAAAGTTATATATATAATTGGTCTAGTTTCGTCAAAAACTCCATAATTTTTCAAAAACAAGAAAAAGGAACAAATGCTATAGGTTATATCCATAAGAGGTCGGCAAATATAATACATATATCATTTTTGGTACATTTCTCGACTGATAACAGGGGAGAGTTCACTGTATCATTCGCTTCAACAATGCACAGGTAGGATTCCTCCCATTGTTTAAACACAGCGCAGGGCACATTCAAACTTTGTTCTCAGGAAACTATACAAACTTGTCCCAAATACTAGCTTTAACAGCACAAGAACATAATGAAAACTCTTAAAAGTACAGTCTCGGCAATCTTAATAGATCACTGAAGCAAGTTGCTGTAGAATTAAGGCCGAATTACCACAACAGGTAATATATACTGACTAACTGTAACTAACCAGAAACAAGTGGTTTTGACACAGTAATCATATGTGCCATTGTTCAAAGTTCCCATTCAGAGTATATGTTCAAATGATTAAAATCACCAGACACATGAGATGACAAATAAATTCATTCAAGAATCACCCTATCAAAGTTCAGATTCGAAAAGCATTAACTGTTTGTTCAAAGCCAACCATCAACAAATGAAGATTGCTTCATTAGATACTCTCGAAAGAAAAAAAAAAACCAATCAAAGAAAAGGAAAATGCATGAAGGAATTAATTGCAGAGTTGGATTACATCAACCTTTAGCATGTCAACCAAAAATTGCTGAAAATGATAAGGTCTCTGCTTCTGTTCTTATATGGATTTTGGAAACTAGTATGTGTACTCTCATAAGATTCTTAGACATTTGGCCCTTCGCATGCTTCATACCTCCTATATACAGTCAATCCTGTACAATGTTCATGAATCCCCAAGGTTGTAGAGGTGAGCAGAGAAAGTTATCAGCATTCATAGTATCGATCTCATCATAGAATTACGTAGAGTGAGTTACCAAATAGATAATTTTTATGCAGAAGTTTGCCCAAGTATCATGTGAGGAAGAAGCACAGACGCACTACTTGTAGCTTTTGAAGAGGCAATTTCTTCTAGGCGCTTCCACATGGCCTCCTGTTTAGATTTGATCTCATTTTCTTTGGCTTCATCTTCTTCAAACTTCTTCATGCACTCCATAAACAGTTCAGGGTCATGTTCAGAGAATAGCTTACGGACATTCTGTGTGAGACTTTGAACAGCTTTGTTCCAATGGTCACTTGTATTTCTCTCCAATGCAGGGAAGATTATAGGTAATAACACCTTATAGTTTTGTCTAATTAAGCTCTCAATATGATCGTTGTTCCATAAAAATAATGCTCTCTCAGCCACCTGTAAAAGAAAAGCAGGAGAATATCTATGACTGTAGCCACAAAGTGCTTCAAATATATGTGGATGAACAAGTAGACTTTATGCTCAAAGGTATTAAACCCATAGTTCTATAAATTAGTCCAAGAATTTGTGCAGTTTTGAATAACAATACTAAGCACTTCCATCACATTTATTAGATACAAATATTTAGTTTGACCATCCTTATTTGGCTAACCTCACGAAATATTAATAACATAGATTCTAAATACTAATATACATTCTAGCTCAGTCTTCATGCAGTATCCGTCTTACCACTTGATAATAGTGGATCAGCTGACTGATGTAATGGTCAAACATTATCATGATATTGGTACTAAAATTTGCCACTGCTCTTTTGAGTTTGATGGATATGAAAATTACATGTTCTCAAGATTGCAAAATAAACCAATTCGATAGATCACTTGTATTAAAATGTTCCATTTCTTTTATATCTCTGGATGTTTCGCTTGAAATTGATAAACGCCCTTTTAAGTTACACATGACTAATACAAGGCTTATATCCAGTTAGATTAATATAGGTCAAGTGTTTTGCAGATGTAATCAAGATAGCTCAAAGTAATCTACAAGCCTGACAGCCCTTTCCAAAAGTATGGAGTTATCTAAAGCTAAAAGCACAGTTGAGAAGCTCCATGAAAAATATAAAGAAATTAGTTATGACCTATGGTGACTCTCCGAAGTTGGTATCTAGTTCATTGGTCACAGCCAAACCAGTAGAGAGTGAAGTTTGACATAAACTTTAATAAGCCAGTTGATGGTTGAAACTTATCTACCTTCGCATTGCATTTTCAGCTACAACCTCGAGCAAAGTTGCAAATTTCTCTTGTGCATACATGAGATCTTGAAACTAGATGAAATAAAATAAGTTCCGCTTCTTTATACGCTTAGAAGAAAATTTCTCTTGTGCATATATGAGATCTTGAAAATATATGAAACATAATAAGTTATGCTTCTTTATACGCTTAGAAGATCAATTTGTTGTATCCTCGATCTGGAGATCCTGCAATGTTACTATGAACACGACATCTCGGTTTCCCATCTTTGTACAACATGATATACTATCAGCCAAGGTTCTGAAATTCGGTATTAGGATCAGAATTGGGCGTTAGAAAAAAAAGCGATACTTATCGAGCATATCGGTTGTTTCGTCATATCGACAACCTATATCGAATCATGTTATTTGTAATTACGTAAAATTCTAAATATTATTTAAAAATAAAAAAAAATTATAAAAATTTAGAAAAAAGAACAGAAAAAATAAAAATAAAATAAAATTAGTCACGTATGAAGCCTAAAAATTAAATAGAAAACTTACTAAAAAACTATGATAAATTCTAACTTGAATTTAACAAATTTTTATACTCACAAATTACTATTATAGAACAACAGTGAAGAGAGAGAGATCTCTCTTCACCATTGTTTTATAGCAATAAGAAAAGAGAAGTTAAAGAATAGGTGAGGAAGAGAAAGAGAAATAAGAAAAAATACTCACCTGAATTTACCAGAGTGGGGAGTAGCTCGAGGGGCTCACCAGATTGGCCATTAGATGAGCTCGATAAAGTGTGAGGAGTGTGTGTAAAAAATAGAGAGTAAAAATTGGAAAGAATACAACTGAAGGTATCAATTATAGGTTAGATATAATTTAGATTCGAACTTAATCTTAAAAAAATATAGTTTTGGCTAAGTTTCAACTGAGACTACCGAAACGGCCAATACGACCGAAATCAGCCAATCCTAGAAGGAAATCAGTCATTAGACTAGTTTCGGGGCCATATCAGGATCGATTATCCCTATCCAAATCGGGATCGACCGATATTGGGATCCATGCTATCAGCTCATAAATCCTATTAAGTACCTTGTAAGGAATCCAAAGTTGTAGATTACTTTGAGAAATGTATATTATCATTTTCTAGACCCCACACTTGATATGAATTAGGTAGGTAATATAGATAAAGGTAGCAGCATGCCAAAAAGCAGTGCACAACGAGTGGAGAAAGACTAACAAAAGAATAGGCTGTCATTCAGGAGACAAAGTAGATTAAAATCCTCTTAGAGGAGACATTGTTGGTATGGGAATAGTACTCAAAATCATGGAAAAAGGAAGTCCAGACGCTAGTATGTTTCCATTCCTTGATTCCCGGCCAAAAACAATTAGTACCCCTCAAAATGCTTTCATTTCCTTAAGTTTTTTTTTTGTAATAATTCTTAAACTAGCGAAATAACTCAATAAGACACTTCAATCTTAATATTGTCATGAAGTTGTGCAAACATTGTTTTGATGAAATAGAAGAAAAGTTACCCCCAGGAACTTATAGGCCCTCAAAGTAAAATATCTTATTTCAAAATATAAATAACCAAGACATTTCACTATCTAACAGTAGCCAAATCCTTGTCCCAAATTCGTTGTTCTTAGAAGTCAACTTGCATCTAAGAAAGGGAAGGAAACTATTTCTCAGAAACTTGCACATGTTGAGAAATTGTTCACCAAATAAAATCTACATACTTCACCTATCAACAGTCCATAGAAGCCATAATGATCTTTTATTTTTATCTATGCATGTCCAAGTAGACATAGTGATGCTTGCCGATATTTCTTTCATCCCACTGATACACCAAATAAAATCTACGTACTTCACCTATCAACAGTCCATAGAAGCCATAATGATCTTTTATTTTTATCTATGCATGTCCAAGTAGACCTAGTGATGCTTGCCAATATTTCTTTCATCCCACTGATACTAGAGCACAAACTCTTTGTCACTTTGTCAATCATTTATTCCCTTTAAAAATTTTGACCCAACTCCAGTACAGCAGAACTCTAGCATGCATGGAAACTAGTCTGATTTAAAATAGGTTTGTTTCCATGCTAGCATCTATAAAAGTTAACAATTAGACAGAACTATAGAAATTAGTAAGTCCTCAAATGTGCAACACCCAAAGATCAAACTGATCAAATGGGTGGGAATAGAATGGATGAAATCATAAAATTATTTCTCAAACTTCGACTTCAAGATGACTCCTGGGATATCTTAACTCTTTTTTTCTTTTTTCTTTAGCAATCAGCTTGATGTTCAACTCTCCACAAAATGGGATCAGAACTTGTCAGAAAATGAAAATCCACTTAGCTACATAACTTTACCTTTTCTAGCCCTTGAACAAATCATACTCCAAGTGGATGCACAAAGTGACTGCTAAACATGATAAGATTCATTATCATATCCTTCCAATTTACATACCAATGTCAATGTTCTTGTTCTTGTTCTTGCTACACTTCATTCAACATAATAATTTCTTGGATGGTCTTATTTTATTAGTAGGTTAAGAGGAATATAACCCTATGCCAGGAAATACAAGCAAGGTGACAGTTTCTGCACCTAAAATTTACCCCAAGGATCAAAAAATCTTTGATAAATAACCTAGATAACCAACAATCCAGATGCAACCAGCATAAATAAACATGGATGAAGATATGTTTATATTTGTCTTTATGGTTTTTTGTCTGTACTATAAAACATGTATGCTCCTATAATTTTAGATACCAATCTACCGTTACAAAAGGCATAACCAAACCAATTTTCGACGTGCTATAAAAAATGTAGAACGAGGAACTATTTCTATCACAAGTTGTTGTCAACTAAATGCAGGCCCAAAGTTGGTGAGTAAAGGCTTTGCTAGAAAAGGTTCTAAAATGAAATTTTAGAACATTAAAATAGTAATTTGAGGATCCACATTTTTTTTATTTGCGATTTCAACCATGGTTTGTTGGATCAGCCGATCCCATTTTGAACTCTCTCTCTCTCTCTCCCTCTCTCTCTCTCTCTCTCTCTCTCTCTCTCTCTCTCTCTCTCTCTTTCTTCTCACTCTCCCTCTCTTTCTCTCTCTCTCACTCCCTCACTCTTTCTTTCTTTTTTTCTCTCTTTACCATATAGCCATTGTTTTTCTTACGAAGAGATCTAACTCAGACAAACTCTAGTGAATTCTGATATGTAATTTTTTAATTTTATTTCTTTATTTCTCTCTCAGTTTTTTTATTTCTTCCACTCTCTATCTTCTTTTCTTCTCTTTTCTTCTTCTTCTTCTTCACTACACCATAGTTTTTCTTTCTTTTGTTTGGTTTTCTTCCACTCATTCTCTTTCTAATCTCTTCTTGTTTTCAGTTTTCACTGTATTATAGTTTTTCTTTTTTTATTATTTTTTATCATTTTTTCTTAATTTTAAAAAAACTGTATTTTTAAATAATATTTAAATTTTACGTAATTAAAAAAGTCCAATCCAATCCAAGCAACTGATACGGCCAGTACGTATTGTTTTTCCGGAAGACCGATCTTGATTCCAACTTTCGAACCTTGATTTTAACCTTTCACAACAAAGAAGCAATTTTTATGGCCCTCCTAAACTTAATAGAAAGCAAAATATAAACTAGATTACCATAACTTTTGAAGAACAAGAACTCAACCATAGAAAAAATGCACAATAATATACCTCTACTATGTGACACTAGGGATCCAATATTTCAAGAAAAGCAAAAGAAAACAAGACATATTTTATATGATGAGACAATGTTTTTAATAGTAAAACTGACATATTGAAAGAGTAAAACTATATGTCAGTTGTAAAACTACAAAACTAACAAGTGCATTGCTTTAAAATTTTACAACTTCCTAGAGATATGAATTCTCAGGTTTGGCTATGCATTTTATAATCAAGGCGATACATGTCTATGTTCTTATAGCATAACATGATGACTAATAAGCAACAAAAGAAAATGATTCAAAAAGAAAAATCCATGATATGATGCAGCTATGGCACTTAATTATACTACTGCTCCAATATAAGCCATCAATGTGTTTTCAAGAAAGCAATAAATTATCATGGTGTTTTCAAGAGAGAAATAATTAAACTAGTGCTCCAATACAAGCTAAAATTGTGCAATTCATTTTACCTGAAAGTGAGAGCTGTTCAAACAACGAGAAATCTGGCGGAAAAGTGGATCCATACATTTCTGGAACTCAGCAGGCTGAGTTGCCTCCAAGATCTCCTCTAGCTCACCCAAGAACATCACTTCTTTCGAGCTATTTGTGATGGGCCAGTATTTCAACAAACCCCTTATAACAGTATCCGCAAGCTTGCAGTCTTTCTCAACAAATTGAGTTATGCAATAAGACAACTGCTGGTGATACATAGCTGCACACTTTGGCTTGTGAAGTGGGATCAAGGCCCGCACAAGGAACAACTTGTGCTCTTCCTTAAGTGGTAAAGCAAACCCATTGATTATACTGCCCAGAATTTCTAAGAGTTCTGCAATTCCATTGTGCTTTTCTGTTTCAAAGATAAACTGGTAGAAAATGTTGTTAATAGCTTTCCTGACAAATGGCCTGTGCACCATGAACTTTCCATAGATACGGTGAAGTAAACTCTTCAAGTATTCCCTTTCTCTTGGGTCTTCAGAGTCAAAGAGATCAAGTAGCCTAAGGACAAAGGAATGATCTATATATCTTTTTGCCAATTTGGCATCAGTCTCAGGAGATGAAACAAACCTTAAAAATAACTCATACACAATCTGCAAATGTGACCATGCTGGGTCCATCACGGGCTCCTCCTCTTCGAGATCAATGCCTTCCAAAAGCTTATTCTCTCGAGGTGGGGAGGTAAGATTTCTAAATAAGTTAATGGACACCAGTTTGGTGATCTCCTGCATTACATTTTCAGGAAATTTTCCACTGGCTGAAGTCACATAATCAACAAGCTCTAGCAACGTCTGCCGCTTTATGTCCTTTTCTTTTAAATTCTTCATGGGATCGATGAAGTCAAACACAATGCAGCACAAGTTCACCTTCCTGATGAGCAACATCTGCTTTTCAGAGTTTGGGACATCCTTAAAGCTTGGCAGTGCTTCATAAACAGGAAAGACCAAGTTACTGTTCAACTTTGAGTTAGCATTTGCAGTGTAGTCACTGACATAATCCAAGCCACTTGTGAGAACGGTTGGCTGACTATTCGGATTCATGACCCTGCTACTCTGAGAATCGCCATTTCTTGAATTGGAAGAAAAATTTGGTAATGAAGGGCTCGACCCCCGTAACACATCCTTATCGGCCGATTTTGACGGCTTCCGTGGGAGCCGTCCTAATATTTGCTTAATCATGTTACACTGTAGATTACCTAAATTACTGTCACCAACCACTTAAAATGCTCCAATATTTATACAAAGATCAAGCCTTTCAATGCCCTTCCATGCTCCAACTAAAGAACAAGTATCTCCACTACTAACCAGAGACTTGAGCTCCAGATGTATCGTATGTTATTCCATTTTATTGCAGATCGATGTTGCTGAGAAATATCTACATCCAATTAAGTGATTCCACGCAGAGCATAAAAGCTAAACGATCCTATCCATTCAAGGGCAACTTGTTCTACTCATACCTAGAGAGACTGGATCAAAGAAATTGGATAAGGAATGATCTGTACGCTCTTCCCTCTCTCCTCTAGAAACCAACGAGGCTACTCAAGAAACAAAATCTACCAGAAGAATCCACTCCTCCTCTACGCCCCCAAATCAACAGCTGCGGAGCCGAACCCAGAAACCAAAACAACCTGGCAAACGATCCGGACAGGCAACAATAACATCTTTAGGAAAGAAACGCCAAGAAAGATTAAAAAAAAAAAAGATAAAAAAAGAAGAAGGCAGCCCACCAAAGTCAAAGCCGCGCAAAAGCCAAAGAATGATCAAAAGAAGAGCCTTTCTTTTCCTACCGGGGAAGAAACCCACATCGCTAATTAGAAAGGAAAAGCTCGGATTTTGATACCTTGGAATCGCGCTCTCCCCCTTCCTCCTCCATGGAGAGTCGCAGTTTGGCGATTGGGTAAAGGAAGAGAGGGATGAAGAAGATGTCTCCTTCAGCAGTTAGCAAGAGAGAGTGCTCGAACCAAGGAAAAGTCTCTCTCTCTCTCTCTCTCTCTCTCTCTCTCTCGGTTATATGTATAATATATAATAGTCATGAGGATACTATTGTTAAATAAAAAGTGCCTATCGATGCCCAAACTTTTCTCCATTCAAATCTTTGGATTTTATAATTAATTTTATAATAATAAAATTATTATTATAAATTAAAAGGCTAAATTAAATTAAATTACAAAAGCCTTCAAAACTTACTATGTCTAATTAATAATGGTACAACATTTTTTTATTAAGAAAAAGGTCTATTATCACCTCAAATTGGGCAAAAATTATATCAATAATTCTAAGATTAATATTTGATTTTTATACGTAGGCTGTAGTCAGAGAACAACCTTTTTCCCAAATTTTGGTCGACCCCATTTGATAGTTTTTTTTTAAATAATAATAATATTTAAAGACAGCACTTGAGAGTTAAAAGAGTCAGTACCATAGCTCTTTTTTTATGAAAACTAATTATGCAACTAATTTAATTCAAATATAAGGCTTCAATCAATCGAAAAACTGAGTGTTACGTGGACTGGGCGGAGATCTTTTGACTCATTGAAAGGTAAACCAATCAGTGGGCATAGGGAGGGATACCGCAGTCAAAATAAATCCGTGGGCTTGTCTCTCTAAAATAAGTCCAGCCAAGCTAATCTTTTAGGGCTCGAAACTATAATCGAGCTAAGCCGAGGCTTGCTCGATTAGGCTCGATATGTATATATATATTAATCTAAGTTGAATGCATTATAATATATTCATGTGAGTAATTAAAATTCTTATGTTAATTATTTTCTATTTTTTGTATTACTGTATGTGCTAATTTTATATAGAATTTATATATTTTAAAATATTTAGCTTTTAGAACTTATTTTGTTATATATCTATTAGGCTTAGCCCATTAAGCCCATCGAGTCGAGCAGAGTTGAGCTTTCCAACTCGAATTAAGCTCGAATCTAGAGAATTCAGCTCTTGATCTGAGATCAGCTCAATTAGTTTACACCCTCTACTTAGGGCCTATGATCGTTAAGTTAATCATGGACTTCTTCCTCTATCTTTCCCCCAAGAGAGAAGATCAGTGAAGCGTTAGATGAGCTCCTTGTCCAAACAAGGCATTGCAGCAACGAGAAAATGAGGAAGTCGTATAGAATAAGGTAAAATTTTAAGGAGGAAGAGAAGAAGAAGCATAAGCAGAAGCAAAAGCACAAGCTCTCCTGGGAAAACTCTCTACAATGAAAATAGTTCATCAGTGCTTACTTCTTGAATATTGTTTGTGTTATATATATATATATTATAGTAAAGGTACCATTAAATTTTAAGATATAATGCGTGAATTCATATAATAATATGAATTTTTTTTAAAAAAAAAAGAAAAAGAAAAGAAAAGCAGCAAGATTCGGTAGCAGCGCAGCGTTTATAGATGGGCTTGGGCTTGGGCTTGGGCTTGATAGTTAGTTCTCCTTCATACATGGGCTTATAAAAGAGTGGTCTAAATTATTTCCCTCTATTTTCTCTCCCAAATAAAAGCAATGCTAGAAATAATCTCAAATATTTGATGCATAAAATTAACTCGGGTACAAAGTTTGCAACGCCACATGTTAAAGATACAATATGTTTATTGGTGTTAGACGAGTTAAATTTTCGAATTAATCGGTTATCTAATATGGTATATGTGTTTGAGGCTCATTCTAATATCCACTCCTTCTAAACAAAAGAATGATCGATTCTCTCGCAATGGACTCATAGAAAATAATTATAAAAAATAACAGCATACAAGAAGGTTGTAATAAATTATTTTCTTTATCTATTTATTTCTACAGCAATTATTATCTTGTTGAATTATAATTAATGCTAAACATCTTGAATTGCTATCTTCATTTATCCTTACCTTCAAAAGAAAAATCAATCTTTCTTGATGAATGTACTACGAACTCTTCCCGTTATATATATCCTTAAATGATGTCATACTATATAATAATGTGATATATTCCATCCTAACAATGTAATATCGTTTTTAAAGTATTTTGAGTGTGCATTGTTTTATAGATATATTATTGTGACACTATATGTATTGTATAATTTTGATAATTTTGTATATATATATACATAATTCACGACCCCAAGGCTAGATACAATCCACCCCGGTTATAGAGTCACTTAGACCTCGGAGCATATAAAATAATGAGCTGGACAGCTATGCCCACCATTTTATAAAGCAAGCCACACAAGGGTCATCCATCTCACCAAGTTGCTACTGCACTAAGTAGATGTGATCATCGAACTGGTCGGGTCGCGTTTCGATCAGACTTTTTGGGCCAACTGGACTTAAATATTTGCTCACGACCCAACCCACCAATCACTTGGGCCGGGCTAGAATATTCTAGCCCGTTACTACCCACTAGCCCATTAGATATTGAGTTTGGATTAGATATAACGGCTCTAACACAATGGGTTAAATATAAAAAAATATTATATTTTATTAGGCCGAGTTTAATGGGCTTATATAAAAATATTTTAGTTATCTTTCATAGAAACATACTTATATGTTGATATATAGTTTACTAAATACTCAATGTGGGCTAAAAAATTATAGGAATATACATGCATTATGGGTTGGTTTATAGATGAAAGTAGTGGATCGGGCTTTCGAGCCGGGTCGGGCGGGCAGAGGCTTAGCCCATGCCGCCTACTACCATCTCGGGCTCGAGTCGGGCAGGGCCCAAATTGGGTTTGGGCCGAGCTTAGCCTGGTTAAAATCGGGTGGGTTCGACCCGGGATTGGACGAGTTGGGCCTAATGATCATGTCTAGCACTAAGCTATGCTATGTCGCTAAATCAGACTTCTAAGATAAAATATCATTAAGCCAATGGTTCAAGCAGCCACTTTGCTGAACTGATCTTCCAAACCACTACACTACTAAGCTACCGAGCCCAAACTAAACTACTTAGCCAAGCTAAGCTATTAAATCCGCTTGCAAATAAATAACAATTTTGATGAAAATTGGGTCAGATCGGATCACATCAATGGGAGATTGGGCTCAATGGATTGAGTCTAGTTATCTTATATGCATATTTGCTTTAATTAGAGTCTTATTATGTTAGAATTTATTAGTTAACTAATTCAACTATGCGCAGTTTTGGAAAAATATTCAAAGGATATTCCACAAATGACCAAATATTATGAAACTACTTAGAGAAGATCGAAGACATCCTGATCTACAACTTTAGTATTCAAGGTCTCTCCAGATTCAGACTTTATCTATGACAAAATAAAGAATCAATCCAAGAAAAATAAGAAAGGCTAATTTAACTAAGTCATATTTATCTCTAGGTTGTTTATCTCTTACGTAAGCACTTAAGGCAAGTCTAGTTAAATCATGTAAGTCATTAGTTATGTAATTCTCTAAGGCAAGTCGTCTTTATTTTTCTAAAAGATAAATCTGGTTCTTATTGTGGGGTGGTACCTGTAGCTATCTTATGTGCTATAGATAGTATACATGTACGTGCCTAAGGTTTGGGTGGATCATTGTCTTCACCATAAAGAGAAAAGTGATTGTCAAACCAACTTGATGTCTTGGATCACATCTTTGAATCAAAAAATAGACCTATGCTCTTCTTCTTTTTTTATATCATTATTTAGATTAAAAAAAAGAGGGCAAATCAAGCATTCAATAGTATTTACATAAAATAATTCCGGGATCAAATATAAGAACATTTGAATTATGCATTGCTATATAGAATGAGGACAGAACAACACTGAAATTTAATTATTTGGATCAAACATTAACCTTTTTTATTTACCTCAACTATCATCTATAATAATTCACCCATGATTAGGGTTCTCTTTGTTTAATCTAATCCTCAAACACCTAGTTGCCAAAAGTTACTTGGTGTGGGCTCCATCACCAGCCAGTTCCTTGTTAAGCATGAGCTGCTCTTTTAGATTGTGATGGCTACTAGAGATATCAAATGCCCATTAAAATTGGGACCACTACTTTCTTGCTTGGGTTGACTTGGTGATTGGAACCCTATTTAGTTCATAAGGATTTGTGTTCTTTTTTCTTTTTTTTTCTCTCTATTCCTTTTCCTTTTCTTAAGCCATTAAATCTCAATTTTACAAAGAAATTTTCTACTCAAGATTTATGTGTTAGATAGCCGGTTGACTTAAAAACTAAAATTAGCTTTTAATATTCTACTAACTCTAACATTATATTAGATAACTAGTTGATCTACATATAATTTTATCGTTAGTAAATTCACACACAAACATATAAATTTATAGCATATATATACTTCTTTTGATCTTATAGTAAATAAAGATGGTTAGTCTCTCCTCTCTCTTATCCAATTTAAGATTAAACCATTCCAGTAAGGCTAATCCCTAATAGGAGGGACTTAATTTATCCAAAAGTGGTTGACTAGGGTCACTCAAGACAAATAATGATGATAGGAAGTGGTCATTAATAAGCTTTTAAGCCTCTTTAATTACTTGTCTTAATCATTAAATTATCTTCCAATATCTCGTGAAACCTCCTGAACCCTACCTACAAATTGATATATCTTCCTCATTTATAATAGAATTAATTGTAGCTCTCTAAGAATGTAAGGTTGAATAGGAAATTTTATTCTTAATTGATATAAAATAATCTTAATTTTTTATTCCGTCAATTGTAAAAGTTATCGAGGCATTAATAAATAGATAAATATAGAACATGAATAATTATAATAGTAAATAGAACATAGTGCATTTTAAATTAAAAAAAATTAATAGTTTGTTTATATCCATATCCTATTCCTCTCTGAGTCTCTCTAGGATTGTCAAATTAGCATCCCACAGCTTGGTACCTCATATTAATTAGGTTGAAGATTTGTGGTGATGTAGTTTCACTTGATTGGGCAGGAGATAATAAATGAATTGATGTGATGTTTGCCAATTTGATCATATTGACAACAAAACAAAAATTAGCAGATGCAAACATTACCCAATTAAATCACTCTCATTAATTAGTTGTCTTCCTCAAGACCTACACATTTGAGGGCCTTTTGGTTTAAGCAGTGTCCATAGTGTTAAAAATATAAGTAATTTAATCTAATATAAATCATATTTATAAAGAAACCCATAGGTTCTCTCTCTCTCTCTCAACTATATATAAATTTTTTAATAAAAATAACAACAATATACAACTAACTAGATATTATTATGTTTAAAATTCTAAAATACAACAGCCACAAATATATACATTATATTTATACACAAATATCTCTGGACATAGGAAACTAAACGGTTTGATTAGTGTAATACTTTGTGACTATAGTTTTTATTTATAAGAAAATGTGTAGTATTATCTCAAAACGGCAATAATGAAATATTATATGTTTAGATATCTAACGCATCCCTATACAGTAAGGGGTCTAAATTAGAGAAAATTATATTCAGCCAAATCGAAGTAAAATCTTATTCCCTACCTAGGTCGGCTAATCAATTTGCAGGATAATTAATCTTCCTATAATAATGGGTAACATAGGCTTTAGTGAAATAAGATAATAGATGAAAAATATTTTAAAAAATGTGCTTGGGGCGCCATGGTATACGAGACCGATGGCAAAGAATGTTGATGAGCCCTTTCAAGTTAGACTCTAAAATAGTCTAATTCAAGTGAGAATTCTGAGCTTTGTGAAGAGTTAACTTAAGAGCTTGCTTCCGCAATATCAACGGTCAAAGCAAAGATGAGCGTAACCTTAGCAAATAGAGAGCAGGTAGTATAAGTTCGAGCTATATACCCTACCCCAGCCTTGGCATATTATTGAGAAAAGGAGCCATCAGTGTTGATTTTGACGATCATCCTTGGCCCAGCTATGCTCCAAAAAGAGGTATTCAGTATGTCATCTATAAATGCCTTCCACTTGACGTTAGGACTAGGCTTGGAGGGAGCTTTGGCTTCCAATTACTCCAAAAAATTTAAAGGCTGGAGCCATCATTTTGTCAAAGATTTGATTGAGAGTCATTCTTTTTGTTGGAAGACGAGCTTTTTTCGATTCTTTCATAGTTGTCATATTTCTTGATTGAACATATAGCTTATTAAGATTGTGACCTCCTTGTTGGTGTTAAGGGACTTTTTTGCCTCAAGTCTCTTGAAAGTAAAAAATTAATGTCTAATTGTTCTTCCAAGGTTACGCATAGCTCGTTAGCCTTATATTAGAAAAATAAAGGTAACTAAGAAATTTATTCTCATGTTACACACAAAGCAAGTATCATGATAGTCAAATTAAAATTATGCAACCTAACATTTGTTGGGAGCCGATTTCAAACAATTTTCTAAATGAATGTTTTAGGGTTAAATATATTTTATACCATTGTATTTATGCCAAAAAAAATTTTACCCCTTGTACTAAAAAAGTCTTACACTAATTCATATATTATGATTAAAGTGAAATCATTCACTTTCCCATCTAATTTAACTGAAAATATATAAATTACCAAAATACCTTTAACTCACCTTACTTCAACTTCTCTTATTCTCTACACCATTCTCTCTCCATCATATTCCTTCTCTCCGTTTAGAGGGAGGAAGGAGGAAGTAGAAAGGAGGAAGGTGGTGAGAAGAAAGGAGACCGGAGAGAGGTGAGAAAGAAGAAGAATTTTTCTTCTTTATTGTCATTATTTGGGGGTAAGGAAGAAGACGAAGGTATTTTGGTCCATAAAATATAAAAAAAATTAAAGAAATAACTAATTTTGAAAATGAGGTAAAGTGATTTTTTGGTATAAATACAAGGGGGTTAACCTAATATTTTAATTTTAGGAACAAGCGGCAACCTCTTAAGTATTGGTCATCCATCCTTGGCAATTATATTATGAGTCATAGAATTCACTAGAAAGTGACTAATTGAAGATATCGTGGGTTTATTCACAGGACTGAGATTTCAAATTTAAAAGTTCTCAAGTCTCAACAGAGAAAGTAGGAATAAGAATGACATATATTGCTACTTAGAATTTGATCAAAATAGAACATACCTCTTTTGGTTGTTCTAAATATGATTTGAATGAACTAAGAAACCTTTTTATAATGCATATAAGAAGTATGTTTGATAAAGAAAATCATACAAACAAAGGGAGTAAATGAAAATCCAAGTAGGGTTGTCAAAATAGTCAAGCTGGCTCGAACTCGGCTCAATAAGACTCAATTAAGCTCGGTTGAAAATGAGTTGAACTAAGCTTGGTCTTCAAAATAGGCTTGATCATGAGCCAGCTCGATCAAATAAGCTTGATAAAGCTCGAAATAATAATAATAATAATTATATATATATATAGTATGAGTAATATTTTTTATACTATACTAATAGGTCTCGCATATTCTAAGATTTACTTCAGTGGATTGTTATGTGCTCTGATCTTATATAGTTTAGTTCAAAATTTTGATTATATTAGTTTATAATTTTTAACTAGGCCTTTATTTTAATCTTAATTTAAGCCTAAGTCAATCTTAATTTAATTCAAGCTTGATTAGGCTCGAAATTTGGCTTAAAGTGATAAAAGCTTGAAATTGTTTATTGATCGGCTTTGTTTAGGCTTGAGCTTGAAATTGACACAAATTGAATTGATTTCAATTCAAGCTTAATTAGAATATATGCTCGAAATAAATTTTAATAATTCAAGCTTGATCAAAACCCGACTCAATCAAGTTAAGCTCAACTACACCGCTGTATACAAGGATCATGTATCACATTAGTAGAATGGATGCTCGGTTGTAATAACAATTATAGAGTTAACCATGTGTCAAAAACTAACATGCTTGTTAGACTTAGCCCAAATAGGCCACTATAGATTCCATTTACTATACTTATATTTTATGAGATTGACACCTAATTTATCAAACTCATTAAGCAAGTCCATGGCTTTAAGGCCAACCAAATTGATTTTGGAATTCTTAAGATTTCTAATCCCCAACCCTTCCTTCATCCCTTCACAAGAGTATTAGACATGTATCCCAATTAATACGATCAAACTAGATGGAGTCATGTATTTTTCCCAAAAAAAATAGAATCGACTCCAGTAATAACGAGGATATCGTCAACAAACTAAGATAACAGCCCTAACATTTTCATCAAACCCTATAATTAGAGTATGGTTTGTTTGATTTGATTTCTTTTTTATTTACAATCAACAAAAAAAAGAATCGAGAATTAGTGCAGGTTAGCTCATCCATGTCGGTCTAGGATGAATATATATTGACACATCGATCATGCATATCTCATAGACTCAATTTTAAGAACACGAACTTCTTGTATCCAATTCCAAGTACGATTAAAATAGTCGAATGAGTATGATTGATGTACTAGCATGCATCAAACCCACAAGAAATGGCTCGAGTCAAATCTATACAGCTCTAAATTTGTCCCGTCTGAATCCGATCAAACTGGATAGCTATGTCACATTCATTTAAAGTTTGAAGATAATATGAGAAAGTGATTTTCTTTGCATACTTACATCAAATCCACATGAATTAGAAGTGATCTAGTCCTATAAATAAGTTTGGAACTCGTTTACGATTACAATATTTGATGAGCATAGCTAGAATAGTGAGAAAAAAAAACCTCCTAGAAGAGGGGATCAGATTGCAAATAACTCAAAAGACTGTGTGTTAAATCACTTAAAGATAAGACGTTATTTGAAAATTTCCTTCCTTAAATCCTCAGTTCCATTGATTAATGAAAATTATAGGGGTTAAATTAAAAATAACCAAAAGGTTGTATGTAAAAACGCAATAAGAAAACATCAGGGTGGGAAATGAGAAAAGTTCTTTTTCTTTTTAATTTCCTCCTGGAGAAAAAAATGGAGAATAAGAAAAAAAAAAAAAAAAAGAATCCAGAGTAGCTTGTGACAGTGAGAGCGAGAGCGAGAGCTTTTCTTTCGCTACAGTGGAGAATAGAGTGCGGAATAAATAACCCTCGAAAAAGGTAGGTTGGCTCCTTCTACTCCAATCTTTTCTAGCACCATTCTTTAATCTCTTCCTTCATCTTGAAGCCCTCGATCCACCGAATTCTTACGCAATTAGGGTTCCCCAACTCGATCTGTTGGTCTCTCCCTCTCAATGCATCTCGATCTGTAGCCCGATCCTTCACATGGGATCCGAGTAACGCGACGGTATTCCATGGTAGTTCGGACGGAAGCTCTGCGAACTTAGCAGGAGAGGAATTGGGTTGAAGGGGTTTGAAGTCGTATGGAGGGAATGCGTTAAAGCTGCTATCTTGGTGGGATTTTTGGAAGAAATTGGATGCTTTGAAGCGCTCTCAGTGAGTAAATTTTGTTTTGTTTTTATTTTCCTTTGTTTATGTTGTTACTTTTTTTCCTTCATTTCTCTTTTTGGTAATTTTGAGTATATTTTTGGTCATTGATGATGACTCAAGCCTGCAAAATTGCGTTAATTTGTTGTAAATTCCAATTCTTTTTGCTTATATCCTTTTTATATTTTTAGCTGATAGTGCCCGGTTTTTTTTTCCTTGGGATCTTACGGTTATACGTTTTCTTTGTACTGCTTTGGGAGTACCAAGATCAATGAAATGTTGGGACTTGATTCTATTATGACATTGTAAATCAATTGTTGTTTATTTTGAACTTGTTTTTATCTGTTAGCTTTTGTTGATCTTGCTGGATTTTTCTTTCATAAGTTGTGAGGTTAACATTCTCTCTGGGTAAGTTGATATTTTATTTCTAACATATAATTTTTAGACATCCTCTATTTTCTATGATTATTTGATTTACCATTGAGCTCATTGTTAAAGTCTCAACCTGATGATCAATTGTCATTCACATTGCATAATTTTCTTGTGAAATTTTAATATTCTTAGTGTCATTGCTAGCTAAGATTGGTTGATTTGAAATATCAATTGAATTTTAGTTTTTTTTAAATCTTTTTGTGTTTCGCAACTCCGCTGTTCTTAGGATTTGATTAACTTGTTCTGTTGCATAATTCTTTTGAAATGTAAAAATCTACCATTCTTTTATGCAGTTCTGCTAAATCATTTAATCTTTTCACAAATTGCATTTCAATTTTTTTTGTTGGACTAATTCAAAAGTGGGCGATAATTTAATTTTATTTATTCGAGTTGTTTTTCTTCAGAAACTCTAGATTTTTGTTAAAAGTAAATTCTTTTTAGGAAGTCATCTGCAATCATTTTCTAGCTCATTTTAATTGATGAACTTGGATCTTCTTGATCTGGTCTGTAATTTTTCTTGGAATTTAGAACCTCTCGGTAAATCTTGCTAGCTTTTGCATTGTTTCATTTGGTGTGTAGGACTTTGGTCTTATACTTAATGTGCACTACCTTGTAGAATTTTTAAATTGCAAAGATGTATATCTTTTCCGTTTGACTGTAAATCTCTTTCCCAGCTTATAAACTAAAATACTTCTTATGAATTACAGATTGAGTAAGACCGTACAACTGAGTTGGAACACTGCTTCTCTCTTCATGATGAGTACACAGAATGCCTTTTCAGTTTATGGGCAACATGAGTGTGATCCATGTGGGAATGAAACAATCTTTTCTCTTTGAGAGGTTTTGTTAGAGTGGTGAAAGATGCCACCATCACCAGTCTTGAGGCGCTCTCCTGGGAGGGAGCATAGAGTGGTAAATAATCATAAAAGGGGTCGCAGTATTGAAAGCAGGTCGCCTTTTCAAGCTACAGATGATGACCTTGTCCTATTTACTGACATGCAAAACAGGGAGAGGGATAACTTTTTGCTACACACTTCTGATGATTTTGAAGACTCTATTAGTAATTCTCTGTCTTTTCACTGTTATTTCTTCTTTCTTCTTTTTTAATCACATTTTACAAATAGTATTGCAATAAATATTTTTAAATTAGATGTCTCTTTTTATTGTGAATTGTCTATCTTTAGCAAAATTAAGATGCTACCCAGACTTCAAGCTTGGTGCCAACATTAAACCTCAAGGGGAAGGAGGTGATCTTCTAGGTGCAGATGCAGATAAAAATGACTATGATTGGTAAGTTGCTTATGGAGACCAAGTATTTATGCCCTCATCTCAACCCAATATAATTAACTGAAGAGAATGTACTTGCACGATCATCTCTTAGCCCATGCATCATTTTGCTACTGAATGCTAAATATTGAAAGAAATGAAAGCAGCTCAATAATGGTTCATTAATGATTTGTACACTGTGCATTTGCCTAATATCTACGATAACTAGTCTTCAATCAACTGCTATTGTAATTTCTAACAGGCTATTAACTCCACCTGATACTCCTCTTTTCCGTACCTTGGATGACGATGAGCCTCAATCAGTCGAGTTGCCCTCTAGAGGCAGGCTGCGAAGTCAACCAATTCCAATTATAAGATCATCAATGGTACGTGATCAACTTTCTATTACCAAGTTATTTTACAAAGGACAAGAATATCACCTCATCAGATAAGCTCTTCTTTGTAGAAATTTCTTCATGATTGACTTATGAAATATGATCGCAGACTGAGACTATGCGCAGAAGCAGCAGAAGCAGTGCAAGTCCTCATAGGTTAAGCCCATCACCTCGATCAAGTTGTAGTGCCAATCAAGGCAGAGGAAGGCCATCGTCTTCAAGCCCATCCCCTATTATTCGGCCAACAACACCTTCACAAAGATCTTCTACTCCAAATAGACCCATCTCGCCTACTCCAAGATCTTCAACTCCGGTGCTGCGGAGGACAAGCTCTGGTTCAAGTGGGCAGATATCCTCTTCTGGAAGGAAGGGTATATCACCTGCAAATTCAAAAACAACTCGTGGAAATTCAGCCTCCCCAAAACTACAAGCATGGCAGGCAAATCTCCCTGGTTTCTTATCTGATGCACCTCCAAACCTTCGAACTTCTCTATCAGATCGTCCAACAACACATGTAAGGGGCTTTTCGCCAGCATCCAAAAATGGAAGAGAGATTTCATCATCAAAAACTGGAAGGCAGTCAATATCACCCAATCCATGCAGAAGTAGAACTTTAACACATAGTAATGAGCAAGAGCGATTTAGTTCCTGTAGCAAGGGTTCTTTAGTATCATCAGGTGATGATGATGTGGACTCCATACATTCCACGGCTCGTATCTCTGTCAGCCCGGGTGGAAGAAATTACAAAGTGACAGGTAAGAGCAGAGATATGTCATGCTCTAAGAGACCATCCAGGACACTGTCTGCAAGTTCTGCCCCAAAACGATCCTTTGATTCTGGCCTTCGAACTACGGTACGATTCCATGGATAATATGATAATTTTACTGCACAATGAACAGAAATCACTTTTAAATGTAGAAAGAGTTGTTCTTTACTGTTTTTCTTGGGCTATTTTTATCTCAGGCTTACTTTGCTTCTTATTGTGCAAAACTCAGTTTTAGCTATTTTTGTTCTATTGGAGTCCAGATCATAATCTCTTTGACCATTAGAAATAAATTAAGGAATTAGCTAGTTTTTTCTATTAGAGTCCAGATATCTCTCTGATTGTATTAAGAGATTTGAGAAAAAAACTAAGGAATAAGGATGTCTCTCAACATGTGTATGTATTTAAATGTGGCTTTAATTGGTTTGGTCCTCATTGATGGTTAAGTAAAAGTGGCATCTTGCTTGTTATTTTAGATATTTTATTCCTCTATTTGGTACAGTTTTCTTTAACTATTCCTGGTGAAATGGCCTTCTTTAGTTATTAGGTTAGCTCAAATCCATGCAATATATTCTTTTTCTTGCTCTCGTCTTGTATTCATCCTTAGGAGGCAACTTCCATTTTCTATCTTAGAATTGGACCATAGGATTTTCTACATATTTTCTGCAATGCTCTTATAGGTCATTTCTGCAATTCTCATTGTTGGCATGACCCTTTGTTCTTTTGTCCATCAAAATGGGGAGTATTGACCAAACTAGGCGTCATCACAAACTTATTTACTTAAAAGATCCAACTTCCAAACTTATTACTTAAAAGAGTTGTAGACATATCAGCTGCCACCACATGGGCATAGCAGAAAATAATTTATCAGCATTCTATGTAAGATGTAGAAACCTGATCTTTTCAACGTTTTATCCCAAATATAAAATGCTGTTTTCATCATATGAGAATTATGTATAAATATGAGGATTTGTGGGGAAATGAGGAGAGTGAGAAGATTTAATTTGTATTCATCTTATCCAGTTGTGAATCTAATATTTTTCTCTAGTTTATACAATTGTAACATAATAAATCTCTCTAGTCTATCCAATTAATGGATAAATATAAATCAAAGAATAATCTTCTCATTCTCTATACATATCCTTTATAGGAGTAAAATGCCGATGAAATCAATGTTTTATGTTTAGAATAAAACATTGCAAAAGCCATGAATACTTCAATATCATTACTACTTATGTAAAATGTTAATAAATTTAGTATTTTTCTAGCGGGACAATGGGGTGACAGTTGACTTGTTCAAAACATACCATTTTTTGTATTAAGTTTAGGAGGTGAACTATTTGGGTAAATTATTTTCTGAGGAGGCTCAGTTTGGTAAAAGACTCAAAAGGGGATTTTATTTCAGTTTTGAGTTAATCGTTCTGCTACCACAGTTGGGCTCTGTTTTCAATGATCTATTACTTCCAAAATCTTATGAAGGAGTTAGTTAGCCTTGTCAATGTAACTCCTTATTGTTTCTTACCTCTGTATACTTTTGGTGCTATGGCGTTATATTCTTCAAGTTTTACAATCTTTTTTTTTCTTCAGTTCTCAATCAAACAAAGTACTCGCTTCAGCTTTTGCTATGCACTTCTTCTAGTTTCTTACCTAGGAAGTATGGCAATTTGCTTATTCTGAGATAACACAGAGTAGCTCACTCTGGGTCAGGATGATTCCTGCTTAAGTTTGGATGCAGTGGGATGGGTATAAACCGCCATGGCAACCACCATTGCATAAGCCATGAATACTTCAATATAATTTCATTTTATTACCAAGTTGATAGTCTGCCAGTTACTTTTGTTTTTCATCTTCCAGTATTAGTTGTAAGGACAAAAGTAATCATGGTTTTTTTGTGGGGAAGAACTAACGTCAACTCTGTAGGTATGAGTAAGTTCATGTTATAGCCTATCATATTAGTTCTCCGATTGGTGTCCACCAGATACCGGGTTGATTATATTTCTTCTTTTTCTTTTCTAATCTGTTCATTTGGTTCTGGTATAGTTAAGTTAGAAAGATACTCTGATTAGAAACATTGAAATGTTACCACAATCTCCTATTTTAACAATTGTAAATTAATGCTTGCAGGATTATGGCAAAACTCCACAAAATATGTTTAGGCCACTTTTATCAAGTGTCCCTGCAACAACTTTCTCCACTGCGAAAGCAAGCTATATGCGTCGTCCTATTTTCTCAAGGAACTCTTCACTCACAACTAGTAGTAATGCTAGCTCTGAGCATGGTACAACTGTTGCTCCTGATTTTAATGATAATGACCATGACCAAAATGATCTGATGACTGGTCTAAGAAATATGGAAGATCCTGGCAACCAAGATGAGGTATTTCTCTTTGATAAGGTGGATGAGAAGGATGAAGTAAGTGGAACCTCCGCTGGTAAACTTGAATATAACTACGGCTTATCTGATGGAGTTGTGTCCACAAAGATTGACACTGACCCAGCGACAGTTGTAGCTCCTGAATCTTCACACTTATTTGTGGGCGATGATTCTGAGGATAATAACTGTAGGACAGAAGTAACTTGTTTGAAATGTGGAAAAGTCTTCCGTACCAAAGAGGCTGGTCAGAACACCGATATTTGTAAAGAATGTGCTAAGGGGCATTATATTGCTAGAGAAGCATCACTGACTGATCCACCTATGACTCTGAAAGAAAAAACCCACTCAGAGCTTGCTTCTGCAGCTTATCAGCATAGTGAACTGCAGCTTGAGACACATGTAGGTGAATTATCTGAAAAGAATGAAATGCCCAATCAGATTATAAGGAACTTGGAAGAGGGTTCATATTGCAGTTCAGAATATCAGTCTCTGGTGAACTCTGAACAGGGTCCATATTGTAGTTCAGAATATCATCCTCTTCAGGGAGTGATGGATGAGTTAAAGAGACGTCTTTCCAGCCAAAAGTTAGATGGCAAGCAAGAGGTAGATGCTCTCCAATCTGACAGTGACAATAAACAAGAAGAGCAAAGTTCTCATCAGAGCCTCCGGATTGACAGTCCTGAAGGCACAGGAATATCAGTAGTTCTACTGCAAAGGTCAAGCAGCAGTAAGTGGCCTGTTGTGCAAGGCAGGGCTTTATCTGCTGCTAGTATACTTTGCTCAGACCCTTCTTATGTCAGAGATAAAACTAGTTCCTTGAGATGCAGCATTGGAAAGGATAGTGCTTCAACATCTTCAATCGATCTGGGTCCATATAGACGGATAGAAAGTCATCATCAACGGCAACAAAGCATCGAGAAAGGTGAGATGGATAGCTTGATAAACAATTATGGTGTGAAGATTGAAGATACTGCATTGTCAGTCTCCTGTATATTGGTTAAACCCACTGAGGATTTGTCATGTATCAAGATAGAGTCTGAAGGAAGTTTTGATAGTTCTCAAAATCTGGACTATGAGGCCTCAAGAGAAACAATAGTAGTAAATGAAGATAACAACAAGGCTATGGAAAGTACAGGAAATATTGCAGGACTGTCCTCATCTAGTGGGCAAGTTTTCCCTGACAGAGATGCGTCACTTCATGCTAATGTCTGCAGGGAATTGGATGCTGAAACTCCACAAGCTAATTGCTCCTTTGATAACCCACTGGCAGATTGTTCCAATGAAGCAGACCCTTCTTCATGTCTGAGTCCTGAAACTTTCCAAGACAAAGACTGCAACATTGCAGATTCAAATATCCCTGACTTCTCTCTAATTCAAGAAGATTATTTATCTACATGTGGTGTCTGTGAAATGGAAAATTCTGATGTTTCCACAGATAGCTCTTCAGACATAATAATGGACCTACAAAATGATTGTGATAGCTTACAATGCTCACAAACTGAGTCTGCAGCTTCACAAAATGTGAGTTACTTGGGGGCAAGTAATGAAAACTCTATTTCCATTGAATCAACGAAGGATGGCTTGGCTTGTGTGATTGAATCTATTATTATGGATCATGCTTGCAGTAGCTATGGTATGTATCTCCTTCTTGATATTCTTAGCTTCTTAGTAATCTGCTAACAACTTTTTAATTAATCTCTTTTTCCTTGTATTTTTTTTATGATTGGTTATCATACTGCAACTTTTGCACTTTATTACAAATTTACAGTATAATCTTGGATTATCTTTCTATGTGAAGATTAAAACCCTGCAAGATCTGATTCTCTGCCAAATACCCAAGATTCTTTGAGATATCATTTGCTCATTGCACACATCTAGTATTATTAACTATCTTGCAGTGTAGCTAATATTACCATTTCCCTTTTGCAGAATTCATGTGATGAAATCCATACTCTATAATTATTGTCTGATATTCTCTTACTTGGTCAAAATTCTTCCTTATTTCCTATAAATTTATTACTAGGTTATTTCACATTTTTCACCCAGTGGTCATAATTCCTTGACAAGTAAATTTCTTTCCTTGAACAGTTTTGATCTTGCTGGATAATTCAGAACAACATAGGTCTAGACCATAATGTATGCTTCATATAAAGTCTTTTCATCATGAGGACCATTGTATTTTCTAAAATTTAGTGATTCTGCCAATATTAATCGAGTATTTGCTTCTTGATATCTTTAAGTTTTTTTCTTCTGGAATTTGTCTGAATTAGAGGGTGTCTATACCTGCTTCGAATGATACTTGTGATGAATCACCCTAATTGGCTTTGCTGGGTACTCGATATGAAGTAGGATCCGGATACTCATATATTATCTAAAAAGCATTCACAAGCTATGTTTGACATGGCCATTCATTATTTTTTTCTGAAAAAATTTATTAGTCATTTTAACAGGTTCAAAACAAGGTTAATATTGGGATCGGGACTCAGAATCGAAATTAATTGCCTGAAAAAATGACATGTATTGACTGTATCGGTGTTTCGGCCGCCAATATTAGATTTTAGTATCGGACTATTTTTTAATTACATAACATTCTAAAAAATATTATAAAATATAGAAAATTCTAAATTTAGAAATTAATAATAGATAAATATAAATATCTTTCATATAAAATCTAAAATTATAAAAAGTACTAATCTCTCCATCTTTTCTACTCACTCTCTCTTTCACACAAATAAAATAATTCTCTCTTTCACACTCCCTTTTGTCACGTCTCTCTTCCATCTCATTCTTTTTCCTCTCTTAATCACACACACTCTCTCTCTCCCTCTTGTCGCGTTTCTCTCCCATCTCTTTTTTTCCTCGTACTCACACCCTCTGTTCACTCTCTTGCCTTTCCTCTTCTCTCTATCTTCCTCCCTCTCTCTCAAAACAGTCCCTCTCTCTTCCTTCCCTTTTTTTGCTCACTTTTTTTGTAGCAAAAAGATTGCTGCAGTTACAGACTCAGAGAAAGAGAGAGATGGGGGAGGGAGGAAGAGAACATAAGAAAGATAGGAGAGGCTAGAGAGAGAGAGAAAGGGAAGGGAGGAGTCGGATAAAAAAGAGAGAAAAAGGAAAAAAGCAAAAAATAGAAAGAAAAATATACTCGAGCTCGTCGAAGGTTGAGGGAGCTGGATCTTTGTTAGAAGAGCTCACCGCATGTCGACCGAGGATGGATCTGCGTCAGATGGCTTGAGAGAGAAAGAAAGAATGATAAAGAAATGAAAGAGAGAGAAGCTCTCTCTCTCTCTCATGCTACGTCTCGGGTTGGGATCGGGATCGACCAATATTGCGCTCCATGGTTTAAAAGGTTTAGAATCATTATGTGTTGATTAGAGTTTCTTTTAACCTGTGAATATCAAATTCTATTTGGATTTTTTATTCATTAATTTGTTATCAACTTTCCAACGTTATGTTGCCCATGGATATGCATGCCAATACATTATAGTTGTTCTACCTTTGGCATCTTATCACAATGCGGCATACCTTAGAATAGGATTTGGAATGAGGATGGCCATGCCGATCCATGCCCTATGCCAACCTGCATTTACTGTGTCAATAAAGAATCAGCAGCCAACATAGGTGCATGGTGAACCGACACTTGTGCCGATCGGCTGTCACCCGAAACCCAATAATCCATGAAAGGCTAGTCATTAAGGTCTCTCTTCGACATTTTACTAAAAAAGGTTGAAGCAAGAAGAAAAAAGAGGGGAAATAGAGAAGATTAGGGGCGAATTCAAGATTTCTTTTTCAAATGTCATCGAAAGAAAATTTTATTTATCTATTATTTTTTTTACACCTTAAAAGCTAGTTTGAGGTATATAAATGATAAATCTGGTACTTGCACGTGATGGTGTGCCAGCTGGGTATTGGCACAACAAGTGTCTTCTGTTCTTGTACTTCAATCTTTGATTTGGAATGCCCTTTAGATTTATATCTGATGGTATTTTTCTTTTTCTTTTTGATTGAAGCATTGTACATTAGAGTACATGGTCTATGGTATCATTGCTTATTTTTCCATTCACACGCACTTGTTGTTCAGCCTGTACAGTGGCAATTGAAGTTTACCCGAAATTTATTATCAAAATTGTATGGGATGCATATTATAGGGCAGATCCACAAGTTAAACCCTTCAATGAAAACCAATTATTGACATTTGAATTTCTCTATCTTGAAGTTAACTAGAGGTGAATCTTTTTCCTTAATTTGAGCTTTATTCACCCTAAAAATTCATAGGAATTCATATGGTATTGCTCATTAAAATACACATGAACTCTCTTTCATTGATTGTTTCATTTATTTAAGCCTTATTGTGTTTCTGAAACTACTAATAAGGAATTACGGAAATTCATTTTACCCAACTGTACCCCAAATATTAGTTTATGTTCGTTAATGTTTGTCCATATGTATCTTATAGTGCAAATTTATTGGTTTCTACCCTTTCCAGCCAATAAGATGAAGTCTGAGATTTGTTGGGAATGTAAGTTTTACGTGGATCAATTTTCACGTTAAACATCTTTTCATCCAGAAACTAAGTAACCTTCTAGTCCTCCCCTGCACTTGGTTCTGGTAGTCTATGAGCCTGGAAATGTTTCCAAGGATGATAAGCTCTCCGATAATGATCCAACAAGAAGAAATAGCCCCGCAGATAATCTCATTTTGTTGTAAACTTTGTACTTTAAAATGGAAAATACTCTTTGTTATCACCTTTCAATTAGATAAATAATCTCATGTTTTTGATGCATGAATACAAAAAATCATCTTGTCGTTTTTATTTGGACTATGTCTGATTCACTTCCAGAGATGTCAGTCAATGCAGCAGTTGCAAGTAATACATTTAATCAGAGTTCACAGTTATTTCTTGATGTATAGTCTCTACCAGATAGTAAGAAATTTCGAAGTTGCAAATCATCTGTAACATGCTTGAATATCCATATTTTAACGGATTGTTTAACTGCTTCTTTAGTGTTGTTTGAATCTAAGTTGTGACAACTCCTTTATCTGACAGAAGAATCGACTTCACTCAAAGTGGATGAACAAAGAGGCCATACAGAAGACTCAACTGTGGTTACAATTCAGAACTCAAGAAGCAATATGTCAAGAAGTTTAACATTGGAAGAAGCAACCGATACAATACTCTTCTGTAGCTCTATTGTTCATGATCTAGTCTTTAAAGCTGCGACTATAGGGATGCAAAAGGAGTTGATGCTCACTGATGTTCCTCTCCCAGTAGTTACAGTGGCAGGAGCATCTGTTTCTGCAGCGAAGGGATCACAAATGTTGCACATCAAACGCACTCCAAAATCCAAGAAGGCTAAATGGAAAAAGTCAGAAGATAATGTCGTTGTCTCATCCATGGGTTTGGAAAACAATGTAAAACCCCAAGAAGCAACCCAACTAGATTCTGAGATCCCAAACAAAGTTGATACTCCAAAACCACCGAAGTTGGAGTCAAAGTGCAACTGTACTATAATGTAGGAGTTTCATTTTTTATTTACAGCACGACTGTGACATCAGTTGTAGAGATATGTAATTTTTTTTTTCTGCGGGCGGTATTAGTACTGTGCTCCTTTTCGATTTATTTGTATGGAAACTGGTGATATAGTTATGTAATTACCACATTTTGGTTTTAGGTTTCCTTAGAAACAGATTTTGTAGGTATTCTATGTTTTTATCTTTGAAGTCTTGTATTTAGCATCAGAACATCGCAGGTATGACTCTGTAATTTGTGTACCACTTTGGCATATTTACATTCTTATCAAGATGGATGATTCTTATCATCAAACACTTCTTCCCTATGATGAATATGATGATCATGTGACATGCCAAGGTGCATTCTCATTTTCAGTAGTTCTACACTATTTCCAGGTGCTAGTGTCCTCTTCAGTTCGCTTCATCTTTGAGTTAATATTATTCGCATGTAGATGGAGATGGCTTTTTGGTACTTATTTTCATCATACTGATGTAATAGACACATTAATTCCGAAGCAGACATCAATGTAGGTTACTAAGTATGACACAGAAGAAAGGTTGTCACGACGATCCTCTGTACATTTCAATCTTGAAAGAGGTCTTATTTTCTACTTTTCCACACTTTTTGCAACAACAAGATCGAAGAAAGTTAAGGATGTGCATAAATTAAAAAAAAAAATTGGATGACAAACTTCTAAAAATATTAGTTGTCAATGTAAATAAATCAATAAAGAGAGAGTGATCAAGGTGCATATATCTTTACTACGGCAATAATCTTTTGGAGGGCTGAGGGAAGTAAAAGAAGTGTAATCTTAACTGCAAGAAAGAATGAACAGATTTATTTTCCCATTCGTCGTGGTTTAGAACACTGTCATAATCAATTGCTTATTTTATACAAGTACAAGAGAAAAGAACGTACGTAATTGATGACCTACATGAGCTTAGCTTTTCTAGTTGTCAATACAACACAAGAATACACTATTTTCTCGCATCCATGCTGTACAATGGAGAAGAGAAACCAACAGAATCAGGTACTTTGCTACCATTTGAAAGTACTAGCTGCAGACAGGAACTTGTTTCCGATGGCAAGACTAGGAAATAGCAGGTAGAGAAGTTGCTCAGATTCCATCTTGCCCATGAGCAAATATGACATGCATATGTCTCAAATTTTTTTCACACCCAATATTAGAGAGAAGACTCTTCTAGCTTCGGCAGCAGCATCCTTCACAGTATTGGATTCTGCTCTCCATGCTATGTGCTCATCAGGTCTAACCAGAAGGATGCCCCTGCTTGTCATATGACACATCTCCCACCATGAGTTCATTGGTGGACTCCTAACTTCCTCGACGTCTATAAAGTTTGTCCACGAAGCTAACTCGATTCCACTGGAAGTTGTCTCCTTATTGAATGTACCATGAGGCCATATAATACATACTTTAAGGGATGTTTTAAATATTTCTGCCATCTTAAGCATAGCACATGCAATGTCGTAAGACTCTTTCAGTGGTGCTATAATGAGAAGGAATTCGAGCTTATCTCCAGGTACCAGATCCAAAGTAGAGAAGGTATCCTGCTTAAAGTCAGTTCAAACTTCAAACCTCCAGTTACCAGAGAGAAAATAAACAAAAAATAAAAAGGTTTTGTGACATGCAAACAAGGTTGCAGAAATGGGCAAACCTCAATAGATGATGCTCCCAGTGCTCTCACTTGCATATGGGGTAGCCGTGATCCTGGTTTAGCAGAGGGTACATACTCCTTTGAAGCCCTTCTATAGCTGTCAGTTGCTTCTGTTTCTCGAATGTCATTGCCAAAGTCAGCAACTAGAGCCCCTTCTTGATAGCTGACAAGTACTGAAGTTAGCTTAACAGAATAAACGCTGCATAAATTGAAGAAACTAGCATCAACAATGTGATTAGACTACAGTAGTGGTTTAAACCATCATCATCCTATTTAACATATTTCCACAATTGCCATCCAAGAACAAATCCATCAAGGATAATTAGTACGAACAATGGACAGCCTTAAAATTTGAAAGCAATCTCCAATTAATTGATGCTATATATAGATAAGCTAACCAGAAACCAAGATCCTCAGCAGGAAACTGAAGCTGAAGGCTCTTCCCCTCATCAAAAATACTTTTGAGTCTTGCTAGCCTCAAAGATCCTAGCGGGTTCTTCTCATTCAAAACATAATCTGAGAGTTGGGCCCGACCAACAGACAAGATGCCTTCCAACACAACCTTCTGCAGGCTTCTTGGCATAATGGATCCCAAGCTGCCATTTATTACTTGATGCACTGCCATAGTAGGTGCAAAATGAAGACATAATGTTACAAGTAATAGTCAAAGAGGTGATTGCTATTTGTGTGGGCATGCTATTTACCAGAGTTTGCAACAGTAGGGTCAAGGCCAAGAGCAGCAGGAACAGACATTGCTGCTTTAAAGTTTTCCACACTTAATGCTGTATTAGAGAATGCAATCTGAGATCAACAAAAGTACATGTCATGTTTCTTTGTCTCAGAATACAAAAGGGATGACTAGAGGAAGCAACAGAAAGCATGTGAAAGGAGTCATACAGGCCGACGCTCCAAATCATAAGTTTGAATTATAGATGGTGAAGCAATATCATTCAGTAAAAAGCATATCTTCCAGGCCAAATTATGTGCATCCTGAATGCCAGTATTCATTCCTGTGAAAAATGCTCATGAATAACCATAGCAATTAGATATAAGAAGGAAGGACTTCACCTTCAGGTTTCAGTTCAAAAAGGAACATGCAAAAAACTATCTAAACCAACCTTTGACAGTAGAAATCAAAAGAAATAAAAATCTTAATTAAGTCAATGCAGTTATATATCTGCACATGCAGCTTTCTAAATTTCAACAATGAAGTCCAGATAGACCATCTATCTCTGGGTTCAACTCTAGTACAAAGCATAAAAACCAAATGACTAATAATGAGAAACTACCCATAATCAACTCACGTAGGCCAAGACTATACAGAAAGTTGGGTTCGACTCTTTATGTGCTGTTCCCAGTTTCCGGGACTTCCAAGAAATGATCTTTTTAGAGCAAATAGATAATATGATAAGTGCTAAGACCAAAAAATTTACTAACCCCAGAACCCTACTTCCTTTTGTTCCATTTCACCCAAAAAGACATGACAACAAAGAGGTAATACAGTATTAGAACCACCTCAAGGTCAAAAAACTGAGGTGAAGATGCTGGTCTACTAGCACCCTAGATCTTTCAATCTTTTCCCTGACTCCCTGATCCAGGTCCTCTAGTACTACCTACTTTGGATCACACCTTGTAATATAACCCACTATGTTCAAGGTGCTTCTTCAACCACCATAGTTGCATAATCTGACATCTTTGTGCACTTTTGTAAACCTTAATGACTTCCCTGCCACGACTTTTTCTGAAGGGAACCTATGTCTTCTCTCTAGCCTTTCTACGACAAATGCATCAATAAAGAAAGAAAGGGCGACCACCAAACTCGTGTATTCCTACTCTCATGGTCATATATTGCACCAAAAGAATGAACCTTTCTACCCTTTCTTCTCCTTATAAAAATCTATATCCATATTAGAATAATTATTTTTTTGCGGACTGCATAGGCTTTGGTGGTGGGTAAAACGCCGTCTATACATATTATGTCACCTTCATATGTAGTTGGACCAAATATAGAACCATATGTGGACTGGATATACATATGCACCTGTATATGAACAGCCAATGCGTCACAAATGCATGTGCTCTCATATGCATATGATAGCTATAAGTTGTATAATTTTATATATCCATATTTATTAAGTTTTTTGTTGATTACTGTTGGTACTCTTGAACTAATCATGTATTTACTGACTGGCTTACTAAAGTAATTATATGATTATCATATTATCATCTTTCGTGGATAAGATTCGGTGGAGATAACTCTCCATATTATATATAGCTATTTTTTAACTATTTATTAGTTACTGACATAAAATCTTATGTACTTAGCCTAAACACTGTACAAATAATATTTTTAAAAAAATTTTGCTAGACCACATAGGCGCCTGCCTGCTGACATGCCCCATATGCACTTTGCAGTTGCTTAAAAATTTCCATTCGCTCTCCACAACATTGGGTTAATTATTTGATGTGGTTAAAAGGTCTAGTCCACCAGACTACCACATTTCTGAATGACCACCTCGTGATCTTACCCACTAGTGATTTTGTGTAGGTCTTCAAACATCATATTGAAAGAAACCAGATGCAGAAAGGAAAGGATTGGTCAAAAAGCCACGTACCAAAACCACCAGCAGGAGGAAAGCGATGAGCAGCATCACCAACAAGTATAACACGGTTATTGAATGAAACATACTTCTCAGCAACTTCTGCATGCATTACCCATGGCTTTATGTCCACAATTTGAACGTCCGTAAGATCCCAACCGGCCAACTTGAAAATAATGTGTTCACATACCTACAATAAGTTCGATATCTTTAATAGAACCTGCTAAGATTTTACTGATATAAGAAACATCAAATTGTTGTTGCGACTTCGAGGACATTTGCACGTAAATTTGAAATAAATTTGAAAGATGTTGCAGCAAAGTCTAAATACCAAATATTCTTTCATCAAAGAGAAGCAATGCATTACTGATAGTCACTAAAAGCATGCCAGGCTGACAAAAGCGCAAAGTACAAAAATAAAATACCAAAGTTTCAATTTGCATAGTCTAGGAAATCCATAAAGAAAGATTATTATTTTCTCAGGAATACTGTTTGAAAGAGTATTCAATCACATAGCACACACAGGCTAAAGCACAAGAATGCACATATCTGGAGAACTGTCTGCAGAATTATGAAATTAGGTTAACAAATGGTCAACACAAGACCCTATTAGCCAGTAGAGACATCATCTGATTGAAGAAAATCTATTGTGGGTGTCGGGTATCAGAAGATATGAAACGGACATAATAATTATTACAAAAGAGTTCAATCCTGAGTTACCTTGGACGTGAAATCCTCAAAGTTCTGCTGAGGCGGATAATATGGAATCTAAAAAGGAAAAAGAAGAAAAGGTAAGCCAGTGTTTTGATCATAGAACATATGAAATTTTAACTTGGAAACTAAAATTAAATGATGCATTAAATCACTGACACATTTTCCTTAGTTACAACATCATCAAATCAAACTGACTATCTATGATTTGCTTAATTGTACTACCTGCAGCACAAATTCCCCTTGATTAAGGTCATGTGCAACAAGGACACCTATAGCCTCTGGATTGAAAATAAAGAAGAGCATTCCAGGTCTTTGATCTAATAAGTATTGTGCAAGATCTCTGCTGAAGAAATGCACACTGATAAGTTTCTGCAGGTCACTTTCTCCTTTCATAGATATCCCAACCAGTTTCCGTACAGTACTCTTTGCACCATCTGAGCCAACAAGAATGCTGCAATGGTATTTCCTCTCTTCCATTTTCCCTTGATTGGAAAAGGAAGCTCCCACCATCACACCTTCATCAGTTGACTGGATGGAAGTACATTCATGGCCCATTAGGATTTTCTTTCCCAATGGCTCACCTTGGGTCAAGCCTTCAATCCCATCAGGAGAATATACATGAACGCCAATATTTTCCAGCTTCTCAAGTAGCAAGTTGACCAACTTATACTGTGAGAAGTGAGCAACAGATACAGGGCTTATGATCTTGTCAAAATCTGTACTCGCAATGTTTAAAGGTCTTATGATTGGAAAATATCAGTTGGCAAGCAGCTAGAAAAGATGGACATTTGTGTAAAGAGGAAGAATATTGCATACAAAGAACAAACCTTGGGATTGCATGTGATCTACTGAACCAAGAATGGAACCTGATAGGGAAGTGCAATATATGAACTTCCTCCAAAAGTCCATAGGGGGTTGCAAACTCTCAATGTTCTGCGCTAAACCATCCAATTTGCGGAATAGCTGCTAAAGATTCTCTAATCAAAACAAAGTCTCAAAACTTAAATCTTAAACTAATTCTTTTTGGAAGTTTTGTTGCTAATATTTGAGTCAATAGTAAAAGTCGAGGGATAAAGAAAGTAAATAACCTCCATCGTTCGATTGTTAATGAAGTGAGCTTGCGGATGCTGAGAAAAGGTCGTGCTCTTTTCTAGAACTGCACAAGTGATCCCTGCAAGATTACGGGACAGAAATTTCTTTAAACTTTTTCCATATACCATGGACCAACAGTAAAAGCTAACCTAGATCCTCCTAGACCAAACCACTTTCAAAATCAATAACGTTGTCTCAAAATTATAAATCCACATGATTCATTAAAGAGATTTTTACAAATCACACCCTATATTTTACCTATATTGTGATTCACATCCCGTCTTTGAGGATTTTGTAATACGACCCCTCATTTTTTCTTATAATTTTTATTTAACACTCTGAGTTAATTTAGACAGTACTATAAAAGGAATATTTCGTTATAATATATAAAATAGTTTATAAATACCTAAATTATCCATGTCTTCTTTATCTTATTTTTCTCTTCCCAAAAAAGAAGAAGAAGAAGAAGAAGAAGAAGAAGAAGAAGAAGAAGAAGAAGAAGAAGAAGAAAATGAGGAGGTGGAGAGGGAGAGGAGAAAATGAGAAAAGGTGATGGCGGCGACGATGATGGAGGAGATAAGTGGAGAAGCTAGTGGAGAGATATAAAAAATGAGAGGGAATGATAGGGGTATTTTGGTAATTTGATCAATATTAGTTAGTCAAAATAATGTCAGAGTGTTAAATAAAAATTATAGGTAAAAAATGAGGGGGCGGGTTATAAAATTCTCAAAAACGGGATACGAATCACAAAATAGGTAAAATGTAGGATGTGATTTGTATAAACCCCTTCGTTAAATTACAATGAAATTATGAAAAGTAGACATCATATATTCAACTGAAGTGTATCACACTATAGAACTTGAAAATCCAAACTGTCTGCTCTTGAACTTCCTAAGTACTAGTGTCACTCAATTGCTCTATGTACAGTCAGCACAATGGAACTTTAAAAAAAGAAATGAATAATCATAGGCCTAGTAGTTACACTTGCTTGTATTCCACATTAATGTATTACTAAACCTCAATTTAGAGGCATAGGCCAAGAACCAATATATCTTAGCCCATGAAAGTCAAAAGCCTCAATCACCTAATACTTGTGAATAGCTATTAATATAAAAATATAAATAACAAAGTCATAAGGTTTAACTAGTACGTAAAGAAACTCATGGTAAACTCAACACGAGATGCGATTTACCAACAAGAAACTCAATCGCGACGGTATCTTCTTTTCTTCCCTAATCTGCCAGAGTAACGACAAGGTTTTATAAAGATAACATATACTAGGGCTAAGATCTTAAAACACACCCAACATCCACATATTTTGGTTAGATCAAGTACTTGAAACTAAACAAACACTTTGATCGAGTACTTGGATTGACATTTGGTTGGGGACTGTATTTTAGCAACTAGATTCCCTGCTTTGTTTGACATTGTTTAAGATAAATCTGTGTTATTGTCTGAGGTGTGGAATCGGCGGGAGTGGAACTTCCAATATAGGAGGAGGTTGTCTGACACACTAAAGTCTAAAACTTGAAGAATAATAGCTAGGAATTATATAACAAGTAATGGTTTTAAATATGGTATTGTTTCAGACCGTGCCAAGTGAAGATTTACTTCTGACGGGATTTTTACGGTGAGATCCCTTTATCGATTCTTGAACAATGGAGTTGTGATCTCTAGAACTTTACCTAAGTTGCAGAAGATGAAAATTCCTCTAAAGGTGAGACCTTTTTTATGTCTTGTTTATCACAATTGTATTCTAACTAGAGACAATTTATTGAAGAGAGGTTGGTCTGAGAGTGCTCAATGTGTGTTGTGTAATAAAGAGGAGTCGGTTGATCATATTTTCCTTAGATGTGCTTATGCCAAGAAAATTTTGAAAGAGAAGACCAGGTTTACTGGGTTTCAGATGAAATCAAAGTACGCAAGAGACTAATTTTTTGAGACTTGGAAGAAAGGTGATAAGGAGAACAGTAATTGGGAAAAATCTGGTTATCGGCTATGATTTGGAGTATCTAGCTTAAAAAAATAATAGAATATTTCAGCAGAAACACGGATCATGGAAGGAGCTTTCTTATAGAATTATTTTTCTTTTTCTTTTGTTGGGCAAGAATTCAAGGAGAAAATGCAGCTAAGAAAGCAAAGATAATGGATGACTGCTGAGACGTGTCTGCAATTCTTTTAATTTTGTTGTTCTTGACTATGGACCTGGTAGTTATGATGTAATTGGTATATTTGGTAGAATTGTTATTTTGTACGGGTAGGTCTGCCCTAAAATTTTGCGATGTTTTTCTTGTTTTCGGCCCTATGTAATTTTGGGAGGTGGAGGATGATATCTTGTTATGTTGGGTCGATTTGCTGTCTGGTGTTATGGGTAATCCCAGGTACTATGTTTTAAGTTTCAATGAAATAGGGCTGCAGCCTTTTAGTAAAAAAAAAAATTGAAAACCTTGAGACAACCAATCACACAGGAAAATGTGCAAAGAATGTTTTAAATGTTTCTTAGGAAGATTATGAATGATGGAACTTATTTCATACAAAATAAGTAAATAACAAACAAAAGTCTCCTAAACTATACAGGATTCACTCAAATTACCTTCATCAGAAAATCAACTGACTGCTCTTGAGCACAAGTAGTACACAAAAGAACAATGTGGCTGTAACAAAATCATGCTTCGTACTCCAATGAGACAAAGAATTAACCATGAAAGGTAGCTCGACACTAACAACATATGCCACTTAGATTCCCACAAATCTATCCAAATAGAGCTCTAATTGAACCCGAGAAAAATGCTTCTTTGGTTCTTCCCGGCTTCCAAATATTACAAACAGTAGTTTTTGTTTCTTTTTTCCATTCCGAACATGGACTCATCAAAAACAACGAAATTCAATATGCACACCACTTTGTCGACACCAAAAAGAAGAACTAAGAACTGAACATCTACTCACATCAGAATTCAAAGACTATTAAGCTCTAGATTTCCTACAATCAAATCGACGAATTAAGTACTACGAAGCATTCCGGAGCAAAAAGAGTAATCGGAAATTTAAGCATCAAGAAACAAAGAAGAGCAAAGAGGAACTACCCATTTTGGTGAGGAGAAAGGAGAGGACGAGGCCCACGGGCCCGGCCCCAACGATCAAGACCGGCACGTGCGGCACTCCGCCGCCGGAGGCGGCACACGATGAGAAGGGGAAGACGGTGATGTCACCTCTCGCACAGGGACGGCGAAGGAGCCCCGCTGTCAGCCGATTGAATCCGACCGCTGCCGCTGCCGCCGCCGCTGTCCTCATGGCCTCCACGGAGAAGTCGATCGAGCCGATTGCACTCGGAATCGGCGGTTCCACGTATGGGAGAGGGGGAGGGGGAGGAGGAGAGGGGGTAACTGGTAAGTTAAGGCTATTGGGTTGGGTTGAGTTTTGAATTCGTTTTGGGATCCGAGACGCAGGTGGCTTCTCCGGTCTTGGACGTGAGTGGCGAAAAAGATATTGGGAGTAAAAAAAAAATCTTATACGCATCTTACCCTTAATTATGAGCACTCTATTATATATATAAAAATATATATATATGCATATAGTATTAAAAATAAGCATAGTTTCAAAAGTCCACTTCTTGCTATTAAATTATTTCACCTATGAGCCCAAGTATAATTTTACTCTTACTTTGATTAAATTTATTCTAAAAACAACCTCTCCTACTACTCATTTGCTTGCTTTAGGGTTATACTTTAGAGAGAAGACATATGTTTGGCTTCGGATTGTTACGCTAGACTTATAACAGCAATCAATACTAAAGTAAATTGATGGAATAAGCCATTAGCCTACCACCATTTTTGTGTTTAACATATAGTTAGCAACTTCATTAAGATATTCTAGGATATAAGCTTAAATAACTATATTTAACACGACTACTCTGCAAAATTATATTCTAAAGTTTAACTTCCATGTGAGTTAATGGTTTGATAATATTCTAAATGCAAAAAAAAAAAAAAATGGTTTGATAATATTTCGCTAGAAAAATGATCTCTAGCTCATTACCAGGGTCATCGGGATCACTATTATTAATCTTTTAAAAATATTAACAAAATAATGCAAGGTGCTCATGGCTTGCCAATAAAGTTTTTGGTAGAAAGATCATTTTATCTAGATGTGGCCTTTCATATACTTCATAAAAATTGGCAGATGAAACAATACCCAAGTATCAAAAATATACTCCTATTATTGCTATTATGGCTAGTTTCAACGAAAATTCTAGATTACATATAATCTATTAATCTAATCATCGTTGCAGTGTTTTTGGAGTCTTGTTTAGTTCGAGACTAAGCTCAAACTCGATTAGTTAGTCTCATTTTTTAATCTTGATTTTTTGAAAAGTAAACTATATTAGATATGAAAAAGATAAAAAAATATTTAGTTACTAAACAAATTTAATAGTTCTTGAATCAGTTCAAAGATGGTCCCTAAACTCAAAGCAAACAAGGCTTGGGATGCCAGGCATGCTCTAATTTGAGCACCTTAGGACATGAATAATATCAATCCGTTGAATTAAATAGCTACAGTTGCATGTGCGACAAAATGCAATAATACAAAGCCTATACACATATATACTTGTTGCATGCAAAACTCAGAACTTAGATTAGCGGGATGAATAATGTACATTGTGTACACATACTTAAGTACATGGGAGCTTAGCTTTCATCCTCTTCATGATAAAGATTAATGATCAGATTATGGTGATCCAACATTACTACCTTATCTAGCTACAAATGGGGTAATTGCGAAGAGACCAAAAATGTCAACAATATGAATGAGCAGAAACTTGCAAAAAGAACTTGTGCGGCCTCTATGGGTAAGAGCATAACTAACATAGTCATAAGTGTAAAAATATAGCTAATGGGCCTATCTAAATAAGAGTAAGGTGTTAGATTAGGTCTCTTTTTAATTTATAATATAATTACTTTTACTTAACTTATTATTTTAAATGTGTTAACTTATTATTTACTTGTGTTATCCAGAGGAGTCAAGCACTATTGATATATTAGCATTGAGTTTTGTAGAGACAATAGAGATTCTTAGCGATATGGACGGGAGAAATTTAGATTTATGATTATGTCTTACATTTTAGGGTATTCAGTATTGTTATTAATATTTCACGTGTTCATTCTTAGGACTTCGTATTTTGACTTATAGGCATCATATATTGTGAGACAGTGGGAGCCTAATCCATAGATAGTTGATATCTTAGTACATATTAGATATTACTTTATATATTGTTTCACTGGAATACATATTAATAATTGATTGAGACTAACCTCCAACAGGACTTACATTTTGATAATTATAAGGGGCTTAAATTTTACAAATAAGTAGAGATATAGTGCATCCTCTCTTACATGACTTCAAGCATATAAGCATAATTACTTAGGGGAGTGTTGCGCTAGCAATAATTTAATGGGAGCTATGTCATACTAGTCGACATGATGCATGTGAGATAGTTAAGTCACTTATTTTGTTGCGTATCATATTATGTGTATATATCTTTGTTAACTTGCATGTAGTTATCTATTCACTTATTAAGGCAATTATACCTGTGTAAGTGAGAATGTAGGTTATGTATTAGGAAGAAGGGCTAAAGCAAAGAAACCAAGGAAAGAAAGGATACATTTGAATGTAGGTTTCAATATTTATTTGTTCATTCAATGAGTCAGTGAACTTGTAAATTATTGCAACCATGTGAAAGTTGAAATATAGTAAACTCATGCTTTTGAATCAATATGGATTAGAAAGCCCCGACTAAGATGGGGAAAGTTTTGTCTTTTGGTTGCTGATAAAACTAGGATCACATCAATTTATTATGATCTCCAGACAACTTGTGTTTTTTTATTTTTTATTTTTTCTTTCAATTATACAAGTGACGGCGATAGTTCGAAATCCATTATTACGTTGTTGGCCATCACCTTTTTCCTACGTGTATTGAGTTTGTTGAGCGTAAAGGTGCCTTTTTGACAGAAGTTTTACGACTGATGACTGTTGCTGGGCAATGTAAAATACTTCTTTTATCTGAGTATGAGGCTGCCTGTTTAGAGATACAGCAGCAAGCGTACAAATCGCAAAGTTGTACATATATGCAATTTATCTTTTGGACCATGAGTTTCGCATATCATATATATATATATATTCAGAAATTTAACAAAAAGAAACAGATAAAACTGCTCATAAAGGGGCAGCAAAAGATGCACGACATTAAACTACGAAAAAAAAAATGCAGAAGAAATCAAGAATACAGTATGAGAAGGCAACAGCAAGACCTTTGATGTTACCTGCCAGCCCTCATTAGTTAGAAACTATCAAGGTACAACAAAAAAAAAACCATTAGCTCTGATTGAAGAAACAAGAACAAATTTAAATGATGACAACCTGATATTGATCATATACACACCGGACAAAAGAACTTTCCATGCATGAAGTTAGCGTGGTATTAATTCTGTTAAATGGCGTCAAGCTTAGAAAGTTCACCTTCTTGAAATAGCGTGGTTGCTTATCTCCACAAGTTTCATTTTAGGAGCGATCTCTGGTGGTCTTCTGCAATTAGCATTTCTCACTGAAATGCTCAATGTCCACCGTGATGTCAAACATGAGGATTGGAATAGTCAGATACAAGATCATGTGAGCTTCTTGACTTTTGCATTAGTGGATTGATCGCTTTCTATCAACAAAATCTGATGAAAAGTACTGCTCATTTAGGAGGAAACACTCATGGTTTCACCAAGAACAAAAAGCACGAGAGTGAGCTCAAGGGAGAATATTGTGCTAACTAACGCACGGCCAACCATCAACCCGAAAATAGTTATTCCACCAGGGTTAGACATCAAGTACATAACTGCAAAGCCAGAACCATAAATGGAAGAAAGATGAGATATTCATGAGTTAAGATGTAGCACAAAGAACTCTTTAACAATATATATAAAGCAGAGTGCATTACAGGATTAATGTGGATGGTGGGAGTGGTCATGCAGAACTAGATGATCTTAGAAAGCAATATAGCCTCGGACAATTCTGCTGTATATGTATTTGTACTATATATATATATATAGAAAATCAAAAGAATTAGAAAAAGCTACAAAAAGAGGAACTTGAAAAGAGAATATTATATAGACCACTGCATATTACAATTAGTTCTTAGTCTTCATCTTATCTGCATATATATTTCTATGTGTAGATATAAGTTGTTATCTTATGCAGATTAAAGTTGGCATTCCTTATCACAAGTTACATTTACTCAACCAGCTAAATTAATGCCAAAGTGTCAAATTATCTATTATGTGATTCCATCGTGAAAAAAACATCTAATCTAAAACAGCTTAATGTTAACATTCCTTATCACAAGTTCCATTAACTAGCTAGGTTATTGTCGAAGTGTCAAATGATGTATTATGTGATTCTATCATGAAAAACATCCTCAATGGGTTACATAATCTTAAATAGCTTATCTAGCATAACATGCATTTTGAACATGGACATCTGCGTGACATTAAATTAATTGTTCAATTTGAGGTACATTTTGGTACTTTGAATTTCATATGCTTTGGGGTCTGTTTTGCTGAACAAAGTTCAAGGTAAATCTTTCATAAACTTCATTAACCTTTATATGTCTCTCGTGTTCAAGTTTTGTTATGCTTACATTTTTAAAAGGGGAAAAAATATGAAAGTCAACTAGAGGTAACATTATGATGGATAGGAATATAGGATTAAAGTTGCATATGCACAAACCCTTGAGAGTTAAGCAGGAAATCCATGAAGCAACACACCATAAATTTTACAAATTAGTTAACAATGATGGGAGTTATGTAAGGTTATGTAAGGTTACCTTCATGGTTGTTCTAGATGATTTTCCTATGCCTCAAGTAAACGTTACACTTTTTGATTCGTTAATTGGCTAAGTGAAGGAGAAGCTAGAACATGGGAATGAACACTTCATCAACCCTACGAAAACCTAGTGGTACTTCTTAGTAACTGGATAAACTCCATCTAGTTTCACGGTATCATGTCTTCCTAGTTCCTAATACTATCAAAGAAAGAACGTTGTCAAGTGAACCAGTCTAACAAACCTTTCAATTGTTAAAAACATCAGAAGAATGGGAGAAAGTAAAATGAATCTGGTCATAACATATGTAGGATTTGGTTAGAATTACATACCAAGTGCATTTCTCTTGTGATATGGCAAAAAAGAAGCTAACTGAGAATTCTTATGCACCATCAAATTATCAAATGATTCCACATCACTTTCCGAATAATCTGTCCGCAATAGATTTGCTGGAAAGGCCTCCAAATTTTCAGAGCTATTTGTGCATCTTGTAAGAGTAGGATCACTAGAACTGCAGGTTACTAATGCATGCCATCTACTAGCTAATGATGCAATGCCCTGTGCTCTGTGAGATATTTTAGCAGCTGCATGCAGATAAAGGACAACGCCAGCAACTTGGATAAAAGAAGTTGCCTACCAATGTCAAGAAGGATTCTATCAAGGTCACTGAAAGAATAAAATAAATGAGAATTCTCTTCAAGAAAGAAAAATGCATACCCTACTTACAGCTAAATCTCCAGCAATAGTGAAATTGATTGTCCCACCATATCCTGTAGTCTCAAAAAGAATGACAAATTGACTTGCTGTAACAGACACGAACAGTAGTAGAAGAAATATGCGAAACCTATGACTGATTTTTGAGAGATTGTAGCGTAATTGTAAATGTTCTTCCACATACATTAAAGTATCTGCATCTTGTTCCAATATTTTACCATAATCCTCAAGGTGAACAATTTGTACATTGCAAATCAAGTTGAAAAAAGTGCAAGATGATAAATATATTGTGGTCAAGTAAGTCCATGAAGTAATGGACGCTACTGAAGCAGCAACAGATCTCCATACTGACTCATGGGAGATGTATATAAAGCGATAAATTTCACAAGCAGTCTTCACCAGAAAACATGGCAATATCCACCAAGAGAGTAAGAAGAAGTCCTGGGAATATGGTGAATACTCTCAGTTTACATATGAAGGATAATAATTTAGAAGATATAAAGTTATAAACTTCACAGAGCTTCAGTAATTCAAGATGTGAGACTGATAAATAAAGGAAATACATTGCAATTCATTTATATTTGTTTAACTTTTAAGGACAAAAAAGAGTAAATAAGAACATTCAATGCAGAAAGAAAGTTCGGATTATTAGGAAAATATCACAGATCACGGTAAAACCACAAAGGCTAGAAACCTTCATCATAATGTGCTTTTCCTCATCAGATTTGTTAAGGCCATTTCATTGACACCTCCCTTCAACAGGTCACGAAATAAATTTCAAGTATAAATCCTTTCGCACAGTTCAATCAATCTACAAACTACTTTGTGAGTTTCATAGTAGAGGAAAGGGATCATAGCCCTTGATGATGACTTTCCTTTTATATAAGTTAAAAACAGTTAAAGAATTGTGCAAAAATGTAAGTGTATCCTGAATTTGCCTTAGAACAAGATATAGAGAACAGTAATCATAAATTTTTTATACTAGGTATATGGTCTTGATGAATTTCTAACTGGTTTAGGGAAGCTCGCAACAGAATCTATGTGACAGAATCTAAGCATGTTCCTCGTTACACTCAACCAAGATATAATTTTTGAGCAGGTAAAACAACTTCTCAACCACCTTTACAATGATATACTCTTGCAAAAAATCGCAATTGATGATTAAAAGCGAGCACAACACACAGGTACTTGGTAAAAAGATGTTACCCTGACCTGGATCTTGCGAATGTACTCCTTCTGGAACCTATCCACCCGCCCGTAGCGCTCGCTGACGAATAGCAACCGTCGGATCCCGTACTTGAGGAGATTCCGAGAAACACAGACGAGCGAGATCGCGGCCGCAACGCCCTGGGAGACCAGGACGACGACGTCGAACCGCTCGATCCGAGATCCGTCGCACCTGGAGAGGAGAAAGACAGCGGCCGAGGGGAAGGCGACTCCGAGGACGAGAAACTCGCCCACGGAAAGGAAGATATCGAGTGGGGCGGAGGAGAGGGGGAAGCCGAGGAGGCCGAGGACGGACTCGAGGCGGCGGATGGAGCGGTCGACGGGGAGATCGCGAGGGAGAAGGAGAGAAGATCGAGAGGGAGGAGGAGGAAGACGGTCCGGCGTTGGGGTTAGGTGTCCGGCGAGGTGGTCGGATTCCATCGAGGGGAGGAGATTGAACTTGAAGTGGAGGAGGGAGGATGGGAGAAGAAGAGGCGGGAGATGGAGGAGGAAGGGAGTCAAAATGGGATTCGGGTTCTCTTAGTTTCAGGGATTTGTCTCGACGTGTGAACTAGAAAAGGAGAACGGACGGTGGATTTCTTTTCCTATATTTATGTTTTGGATGGTAACGACTAACGCGTGGAGGGATTTGACTGGTCGAAGAGACTGTTAGGTGTAAAGCGACGGGATCTGATACCCTCTCCAGCCGAACTTGTACTGGGTAAACCAAATTGAAACCTGCCACGTGGGGGATCTGATATTAAAGTTGTAGGAAATTTAGCAAATTTTAATAGTCAATTAAAAGCTTTAAATACTGAGACTTCCGTAGAGGTAATTGTTTATCAATTAATTTGATAAAGATCTAATAATTAAGATCCTTAAGAATATAATAGGAATGCAATAAATTTAAAAGATATTATTGATTCAATAGGTAATTATATTATTTTAATAATTTATCAAATAAAAACATATATATTCTTAATTAGGAGTATATTATGTCATAATAATGATATTGATGTATTTTTACAATTAACTTGATGAAAGTTTAATTAAATTTTATCTATTTAATTATTTACATATATCTCTCATTAGTTTAAGATTAATTTAAATTAAATTTAATAACATATAGACATAGACAATCATATTTAAATTGAAGTCTATTTCTAAAGAATTAAATTTATATGGTTTATATTCAATAATATCTCCTAATTAAGGCATAATTATATCTATTATAATTATATCTAAGAGAGAAAAATATCTTAATGGAAGAAAATAGGGACAGGTAATCAAATCTTCTGTTAGATTAATATTATAAATTTTTAAGGGGTTTTGAAGTATTTGTCTCGAATATTTTAGAGTCATGCCTAGCTCTTATTGGCTGTAATATCCTCTAATTTCGTATTTATGTGAATACCCTTCAAAACCTATTATTTTTGCATGGCTGCCCTTCTAGTTACTTTCTGTTAATAATAAATATGCCCTTATTTGATAGCAATGTATTCAAAAACGAACAAGAGTATTTTTAACTTTTTATTATTAAATAGATCAAAATTAGCTGTTAGTTAGCATTTGGAGAGATCTATACAAAAAATAAAAAAAGTTTTACTTAGCACCCATGCAAAAAAAAAAAAAAACCCATAAGTATTTTGAGATATATATATATAATAAATATCAACTTTAGATGAGTATAGGGATAGTGCTCATGTGGTTAAAATGCTCATTTGTATTAGAGTTTCCAAGTTCAAATTTTTAAATCTCAGCAGCATCGAAATTTAGTAGGTAACTATGAGTATATTTATAAATAAGAGATTTTAGGGATAAACACATGAAAGAAAAAAAAAAAAATCTGGCATTCTCTAGCCTCTAGGCTGGCACCCATGATGTCAAGTTTACTCCATTTCTCCAAGTATATTTGCATAAAGAAGAAACCTACATCTGATCATTAATAAAGTATGATATGCTAATATTCTTTTCTTCTTTGACTAAAATTATCTTATTCCCTCTCCCTACCTGAAAGGGATTTTAGTTTAAGAAAATGTGCAAACCATTGAAGATATTACTTTATGAATGGGCAGGAGGTGATTTATTGCAAATATACTGCAAAAGATTATGCAATATAGCAAAAGGAGAGTTTTCCATAATAAAGCTAAAACAGGCAGTACAATATGCAAAAGAAATCCTATTAAAAAAATAACAATTTGCTCAGCTGTGTAAGCTCTGGCTGGCATGTTTTTTTTCTCACTTTTTCTTTTCGAGAAATCATGCTGGTATATGTTTACCAGCTGAATTTTTATGCATAGAACCTAAAAGCACAGCAAAATTCATAAACAAGAACCAGCAACTCTGGTATAGAAGAAATAAACCAGAAAGAAAGATTCTTCTCACATTTCTCCCTCATTCAAGTTCTATGTTACAGACTTAACGCGTCTGCAAAACCGGTTACATTTATCTAACAAAAAACTCAGAAAATGGAACTCTTAGAAACCCACAAACGTTGATGATTTATATGCCGCAGGCCAGAAAGAACTTGTGGAACCTTGTGGTTCTCCGACCAAATTTTAGAACAATTGCATAGAGATACGGAATTCCAGTAGCAATGACACTAGGTCATGCAGTGAGTTTCTGTGGTGAATTCGGGGCATCCATATGCTGGAGGTGCAATGCAGCTAAGAGGCCTCGCCAGATTTCACCTGGTCCACCAGATACTTGAAAGTCCAAAAGCTTCTGCTGCTTCCTGTAGTATTCTTCCAGCAGCTTGCTCTGCAAAAAGAGAAAAAGAAAACTCAAGTGTTAGTGAGGATTTGGAAAATCCTTTCAGGATCGAGTCCTTTAATACTATCTCTGATGAAAATCACAAATGATAGGAAGGTCCTTTGACAATCAAGCCATTTAATTCTATTTCCTCAAGACAAGACTTTGTAATAACTTTGTCGCAAAGTAGATAGGTTGTAGTAATTACAATTCACAATTGTTACAAAATGTTCAGAGTGAGGGGACAACCAGAATCAAGCCTTTAGCCCATACAACTTGGGTTGGCTATATGAATCATTCTTCTTTTTATGTTTTCTGGGAAAGTGGGGAAATCTGTAGTTAGAATTTTTATTTGCATCATTGATTAGATATCATAGATGAAAGTCAAAATAGATCAGCCAGGTACAATAAATCAATACCAAGTTTATAACACATTTGCTATGATAATAGATCCTTCACATTCTTCAGATTTTTCGCAGACCTGTATGAAATCCTGTATATATATAAGCAATCTTCTCTACAGAAAAGGAAGGTAGGAGGTCTCAAAGCTTAATTCTTTGAAGGATGACTCTGCCTCTCCGGTATATTCATATAGAGCTTTAGGCCTTGGCTTCCAGACTTCTCTTCTTGTAGAAGAGATTACATCACTAAAGTTAATAAGATTGTAAATAGGAATTGGTATAGAAACAACCAAAAGCTGTCAAAACAACCAAAGCTGTCAAAACCTCCAAAGCATTTTATACCATGACAAAGGGCAGCCAGCCAAAACAGCCCTTAATTGAGTCGATTCCATACTAGCAAGATGATTAACTTTTCTAGGTCATATTAGCCCAAGCAAGAAGATTAATAATGTCTAGAGAAATCACCTTTCTCAATTCATCTCCATTTAGTGAAAGATTCATTCAAATCAAGTCCCATTAAGTCTTCCTTACTATGCTCTCCTACGACAGTTTTGGTATCTCTCTCTCTCTCTCTCTCTGAAAACCTTCTAGTTGAATGAACTCATGTCTCCATGCAAAGAGGCTGTCAAATCAAATCCTACATGCCCTTTCTTACTATTCCCTCTCATGCCACTTTGGGTCCCTCTCTCTTAAAGAAATAAACCTTCATTAATAAATTCACTCCTCCATACTTGAACATGAGTGAAGTGTGAACTCACATAATTTATCCCCTATGGGTGAAAGGAGTTACTCATCTTGGCAATACTCAACTTATGCATATAGTATTTCCTAGTTACAGATCATTCTGATTCATAATTCAATTTTAATCTGAGACTTGTTGTAAAAAGTTCCTTTTAGATTGAGGTGTATATGCTGATATCACAACACATTAGATGCATTCCTCCCTAACTCTATGTGCAATACCCTCATCAGAACTATAAACTCAAGATACTAAAAGAACCCTCTTAGATACTTCTTGTAGAGCATTCTCTCTCCATCCATTACCCACATGCTAATGATATCAATGTTTTAATGGCTCCCCAATCTTCTCTAAATCCAACAAATTCATTCGAAAATAACTGCCGTGTGATTTTTCTAAGTCAGTAAGTATCATATGTTGATCTTTTCTTTTCTCTACACTTTCCCATCTATCATTTAGCAAGCACCAATATTACAAAATGTGTTTGGCAGGTGTATGACAGTTATAGTTCTCTGTGGGAGCTGGTGCCATGAGACTAAATCAAGTTTTTAAAATATATTTTAACTTAAATTACTAAACATCATATATTGTGAAAGTATAATCGTTAATCCCTCGGCGGACAAAGTACAATCTTAAAGTAAATTTCATGTATTAAAAATAACATTATCTAGATAGCACAAGAGAAGAAACACCAACCTATGAAAAAAAGACCCACAAAAGCATATGACAGCAACCTGTCAACGTCTAATACAGTAAGAACTAAAGCTGATTTTGGCCCAGGATGCACCCTATGACCTTGGAAACCACTAGAGGTAGCCAAAGCACATAGCTACACACCTTCTTAGAGCCAGAGGGTCTTCCCCTGTTAAAAATGCTCTCCCTCTCCTCTATCTTAATATCCCTCTATTGGTTATCTTTCTTTATCTTCATTGTCATTTGGTTGATAAAGGAATACAAACCTATCAGACTGCTAAACCATGCTAACATCAGTGCATAAAAAGCTCAAGGATCTTCTAGAACTTTATCGATAATATTTTTTAAAAAGTACCTGCTCAGAATAAGCTCGAAATTTCTCAACATGACCATCATCCAAATCCACTGCAGCAGAAGGTTTTAGCAAAGCATGCCGAGTTCGTGTAGCTAAACATGGATTGAGGCTAGTAGACTCCGAACTGGTTGCATTGAAGGTCCTTCCGCAGTGGGAACATATATCAGTTTTAAACCTTTGGTTCACCAAACAATCATCCATGCACTTGAAATTCACTACCAAGTCAATCTCTGCTATCTGATCAAGAATTTCCTGAAATAAACCAAAGAAGAAATTAGACAGACCGCAGCACCAATGCAATCCAAATGACATACTTCTCAATGAATAATCAGATACAATCCCAGCTGCTATGGTAGTTCTACTAGAAAATTGGGTACATTACTAGAGCAAACCAGTTTAAAGTATCACTTTCCTAACTTCCTAGCATTACAATATGAAGTGCATTAAAAACAACCATATCTCAGAGAAAGAAGTTACAGCTTAGACTTACAGCTTGAATCCGAGTTCGTGGGATTCCATCGAGAATAAAGCCAGTTTCACCCCTATGATATCCCTCCTCCAACCGTTTTGACAACAGACCAAATATGATATCTTCCGGAACAAGCTTTCCATCATTCACAGCATTCGAAATCTTTAACAACACCAAAACCAAGAAAAATTTTAGTAGAACAAACAAATCTACATAATGTATCTCCACAAGTGGAGCTAGGCTCACAAGTCTGAGAGTAAAACATATTCTACAGACTGCACAATGACCATTTCTGCAAAATTACGTGGTGTGTTTGGCAATAACAAAATAAAATCTCTCATTTCTCTATACTTATAAATTAACCAGTGACAGGCTGGTCATATTCTCTGGAGTCAGCTCTCGAAAACAAAAAAGAATAAATCCGATATTGCAGGAAATTTCAGGGGCAAAAACGGAAACAACGAGACAAAGCCGCCATGGACCCCACGTGATTCCAGAGTAGGATGCTTGTGATGGAAAGTTCCACAATCACAAACCCTAGCATCAGGGAATTTCCTGAAATAACCCTGGACTCGTGATAGCCACATTCAAATGTGCCCATTTCTAAGAACAACCATCCCAGCCACAGCCACAGCCACAGCCACTGCCATAGCCACCGTTGAATATTCGGGAGATGCCATAAATTAACGAGTGGAACTGCTAAAAATCAAAACTTATCAAAACTTTTATACTCCAATGAAGCTAGAAAAACGATTAGGAAAGAAAAAAAGGAAACTTTTAACCAGAAAAAGGCATCCTAGAAACAAATTTTGGCGAAAAATACACCAAAATACAGAAAAAGCTCGATCCGCTTAAAATTAATAAGAATTCGTCCATTTTAGTGCCATTGTAATCGATTAAACCTCCCGAGAATTCAAACAAAAGGAAAACGGCTCAAGATCAGAGCAACAAAGAGAGAAGAAGAAGAGGGGAGAGAGATACAGAGAGAGAAAGAGAGAGTAACCTTCTTGTAGAGAGATGATCTAGGATTAAGCTCCTGACGAACTAGCGTCCCCATGGAGATGTAAGGGACCTCGAGTAGCTCCGCGACGCGCGTGGCATACACGTGCTTCTGCGCCCCGGGGCTCCCCATGAACACCCACTGCGGACCCCTCCCCTCCCTCTTTTCCCACGTATCCTCCGCCGCCGATCCTACTTGGCGGCGCCCCGCCGCCTCATCCTCCTCCCACTCGGTCCAGTACTCCACCTCCTCCTCCTCAACCACAGCCGCGGCGGCGGCGAAGTGCCGGCTCCGCGGCGCGCCGGAGATCCGGCGAGCTAGGGATCGGGCGACGGAGCTCCGGAAAAGTCCTGCCATGGCGCCGAGAAAGGCAGGGTTTCGAGTTTCGGATTCGAATATTGCGGCGATCGAGAAGGGGCTTTGGTTTTGGTTTCTCTGCTCTTCCACTATTCGAAGGGAGGCAGCTGCCAAAAAGAGGAAGAAGGGTTCTGGGGTTGGGTTGAAAAATTCTGCAAATACCCCTTGTCTTTGAAGTAATTACGAGGATGGGACTGGGTGAGGTGCGGTGGTTTTTATAGGGTTTTACGGTTGGGACCGTTAAAAGAAGGGCTCGAGAGTCTGACTGACCGTTAAAACTACCGTTATAACGGTCACTATTCGGAAATTTCTATTTTAATCCTACATTGTTATTCACCGCACGTGCGAAATTGGTGACACGTGTAGGTATTGGACGGTAAAAATTATTAATTTTAAATATTGTTACGATTCATGCGTTGATACACATCTGCTGATACGCCATATGATTGAATCGAATAGTTACCGATCGAACTAAAATTATGTTACGTGGATATCATGTCCAATGTATCTATGCTATAAAAAATAAAATAATTTATTACTTGAAACATCTGATTCTCTACAAATTCCATAAAAATGAAATGCAACGAGAAAAAAAAAACTTTGGTTATAGTTGTGGGTGGATATGGATATCAAAGAATGATTGGATTTTAAGTAGAAATAGAAGAAATCAAGTAAGGTTTGAGCTTTTATAAATTTATTTCAAATGCTAGGTGGAATAATAAATAGTGGATGATTCTTTTACATTGGATTAGATATTCTACAATGGTGCAGTAGATGGATGATTAGAAGTGATTAACAATTTATGAGTTTTATTAAATATATATATATATATAAGTTTTTTATTTTCTTTGTTGCGCGTAAATAATATTGTTGTGTAACAAATAGTTATGAGGTGTATAATCTTCTCAAATATTTGTTATGCATTACATACCAAATATGAAACAAAATGTTCCGCATTAGATGCCAAATATAAAACATACGACAAGCGAATAAGATGCATATTATTACCTTGGGTTTCCTTGATTCCCATGTATTTAAGAAAGCTAATTGAGTTGTAGATTGACTTGTTAATTCGAAAGTTACTTCGAATTTTGGTTTATTTATATCTAAAATTGCCTTCTATTGGAAATTTTTTTTTCAGTTTTTGTGCTCCTAATGAAGGGTTTTTTTGGATTTTTTTAATGTTCATGGCAATTAACTAATCCAAAATTTTTGTTTTCCTTTAGAAAAGAAATTAGATAAGAGGGGAAGAACTTATGGTTATAGAGTGTGATATGGATGGAGTATGGATGGGTTGCATGGTAGGTTGGCATATCAATTGCTAGACTGATGATTTTGAGTGGTGTGGATGGAAAGGTTTATATGCTTTTGGTCACACATAGGGTAATCACATAATATTATTTTTTTTCCTTTCTTTTGAAAGCCTAGTGAAAGAAGAGATCTAGACTTTTAATTTACAAGAGAAAGGATTTTGCGCTTCAATGATTCAATTGTAGTTGATACATATTTTGTTATAATAAAATGCACATAATTTAATGTTACCAATAGAAATATATAAAACTTTGGGTTTTGATAGAACATATATACAATTCACCGTTAATACATACATACATATATATATATAGTTATATATTTACGTATATTTAGGATGAAATAGGAATTCATAGGATTAACAAAGAATAAAGATAGTTACAAATCAATAGCATTTACCATTCACATTATAATAATTTTAGTTATGTAATAGAACTTAAATTATCTTTTATACATTTCAAAAGAGAATTAATGTTTTAGAAAGATTATATATTGCACTGTAGATAGATTTTAGATTAATTCTATTTTATAATTATATGAATAAATATGTATAGGAAGTCAGGAACTCATGTTACTTCTATTCTAAGGCTTAGTTTGTTTAAATGATTCAAATTGTTCTGAATATTTTTGGGTTCGAATTCTAATAATATCGATTTAATTAGGACACCACTAAAATATCATTTTAAAAAAGATATACAAATATATAAATAAAAAAGTGTGCACTTGGTATAATGATTTACATATTATGATACTACAATTAAAAAATTGGGTTGGATTCAATAATGCTCCCTATACGGGTTGATCGAAGTACACCCTCAAATATATATTAATATATCGATAGTATGTATCTGATGGCTCAAATTACACTTGTTCAAATCTTATAGACCATATGTTCCCTTTTAAAGACAATTGAAGCTAACACACACTTAGGCTCACACTAAATCATAAAAAATAAAATATATTATTTATACAAATAAGCTAGTCATAAAAAATAAGTGTGGTGTGTGAAGACAAATTAGCCTTAGATTCTAAATAATACTATTTATTTTAGAAATAATTATATCTACACCCCTATGATTTATTATTCATTTATATGTAGGCTTTCTTTTTCTCGTGATATATTGACATTTAACTATGAAAAATCTTCTAAATGTCTCTTCCTTTATTTCTGTTAAAAGAATATGTATTATGTGATCAATTAATGTTAGGTTATCTCGGAATTATTTTACCCTTATTTAAGATGAAAAACAGAGGAAAAAGAAGTCGAGGATAAAATGATAATTTGAAACCTTTTGTTTTTACTATCAAGAGATTGAGAGATTTTCCACGACTAAAAAAGTTAATATATATATATATATATATATATATATATATAAAAAGAAAAAGATGAGATGGTGCATGTGAGAATGAGCAATTGTTCACGGAGTCGTAGAGTAATTATTCCTATACTTTTAATCTATATTTATATGTTCTATAATATGAATATAGAGTCCAATTATATTGCAAGTAAAAATTGTTAAATAAAGTATGAATAATATCGTATATTTTGACTACATTATAAATAAAATTATATATTTTTATTCTTTATAAATAAACCTCTTATTTGCTAAAGAATATCGAATAACCACCGATACTAGAATAGTTTATAAGTTTTAGTAATAACAAGAATAGGCTTTTGAAATTGAACGTATTTATTTTCTTATACTAAATATATTTTATAATAAAATGCGTATAATTTACACAAAAAATACACATAAATGTAGAGCCTAATTTTACTATTTTGAAAAGAAAACTGACTTTTTATGCAAATGCCCCATAAACCCTTGGAGTTAAATTAAAATTAATATGCACCTAAATAATAAAATAACTGTAAAATATATCTCTTTTCATAAAAAAAAACTCTTAATATCAATTATCTAATATGATATTTGAAATAAAAAAATATTAGCTTTGAATCCACTAATTCTAGAGAATTCAATTTTAAATGTGATTTTATAGTGCTTTGGATGCTTTATTGATCCTATTTTGGGTTCTCTCTAAGATCTCTTAGATAAATAATTTGGTTCTAATTAGGTTATTTAATGGTAGGATTAAATAATATTTGTATTTATCTAAATAGATTGACCCATCTAATTTAATTATCAAATGGATTGTGTTCATATCTATTACTACAATCTTTTACTCGACCATGCTAATTTGTTTATAATGTGATATTTGTTTTTTATCACTAAAATAATCTTATTATAATACAAAAAATCTATTTATAACCTAAATGAATTAATTTATATCTAAATATTTAAATAATTTGTGTCATCCGTTTAATAAATAGGTGGAATTCATACTTAAAAATTTCGACCGATTTAATAAAAGGAACGGATCGGTGTTCGTATTACCTTTTGCCCGACCCGACCCGACCCGGCTAATCCGACCGATTGCCACCCCCTTCCCGACGCGAGGAGGAAGCCCAAGGAAAAGGCGGGACAAAACTCCCAAATCCCTAAACCCTAGAACCAGAGACATGCGGTGATCTGAAGCTCCTCCTTTGAGCCCGCCTTCTCTTCCTCCCTTTTCTCTTCTCTTCTCTTCTCTATCAGCGACGAGGCTTCGCAGAGGAGGAGGCTGCTTCGACCTCGGAAGCCATGGCTAGGCTCCTCCGGAGCGCTTCTCTGAAGCGAGCTCTTTTCTTGCACGAGGTCCTTGACCGAGCTCTCTTTATACTTCTTGAGCTTCTCCATGTCTATCTCTTAGCTCGGAAGACCCGATTTCTGCAGTAGGATTGTAAAAATGGTGTCTTGGTTAAAAAGGCTGCTTTGTTGATTGACCAAGTTGAGGGTTTTTATAGCGTACGAGTGATTAATACCAAGGAATAAATAGATGCTGATGTGACCAAAATAACTTTCTGAATTAACCATTCGTTTGTGTTGTAAATGTTTTGATTTTGTTAAAACAAGCTTTACGCGATATGGTATAGATGGTTTAAAAGGTTTAGCTAGACATGGTCTTAAGTTAGACCGTCCGCTTGGTGATTTGTTTACTGTTTCTTTATGCTTCTTTATGGGTATATCAGATTTACGTCCTCGTTTATGATAGTAATCTTAATCGAGGTAAGCTTGCGATCGGAATTTGCATAGACTCTTAACTTTTCCATTATTTTGGTTGCTTTTCTTTTATATAATTGCATACCGAACTTGATATTGATGTGTTTATGCAAGTTCAACACTAGATTTAAATACACCGTGCTAATGGAGAAATATTCCATGAATTAGTGCTAAAGATGTAATTAATCTACCACCTTTCCTTATATCATGTTTTCATAGGAAAATAATGCTAGCTGGATATGATGATTGAGAAAGCTGCAATTAAAAAAAAATTTGAACTTGCTTTACATTTAGTAAAATATGGCTATCTGTGGGGCAAAGTACCACTTTGACTTGTCAGTAGATTAGTCTAGTGAAAGGCTAATAAGAAGCTTCAGAGTCTCCAATCAACTAAAATAGGATGCTTCCGAGTATTGTTAATTAGATCATGCTGTTGGAATTTGTTCCATGTTACAAGATCATGAGATAAGGTAAGGAATCAAGAGTATGAGAGAGCCTAACTCCTTGAACTAGCGATTCTCTGTTGACCTTCTGACAATGTGTACCTTATCCTCCCCAACACCTAATTTTAATTGAGCTGCAAGGCAGCAAAATCATCCTAGTTTTGGAATATGCCTGAGATAGCGACATGATTATGTGAAGGTAGCGTTTATCTTTTGGGATTTGGGTTTGTACTTGCTGCCTTTCATCAAGGGTAGCTAGGTTATAGAGTTGAGCATATATGATGTGCTAGCAAAGTTGGACTGGAAGGGACTCTAGGTGGTAACTTCTCGAGATTAGAAAACACTAAAGAAGGTTGAGAAATTGTTCTAGAGGGAGGTCGCAATGACACCAAGGTCAGTAGAAAACTTGCTTGACAGAGTGGAGTTGTTGAAACTGCAAAGGGACTCATTCGCTCTTCCTAATGGTCTCCTAGGGAAGGCCTTGAGGCAAGAAAAATGGTACTTAAGGTTGGTTATGCGTAACATCAAGCTTAGTGTTGTTTCCAGTGCTTTTTGTCAGGAGAATAAGGAGGTAGTGGATCCAGAGGAGCGTAGGGGAGGGTAATGGACATCCTCAACATTATTGGATTAGTGTCGCTTGTGTCAATCATCGACAACAAGGACCTCGCCACTGCGTGAGGATACTTGATAGAGAACCAAGCTCCATATCCCTCATTTCTATTTGATAACTAACTCTTACCATGTGGTGCAAATCTTAGGTGCCTGATGTTATTAATGTCAATGGGAAAATCTTATTGACTTGATTGGAGCTCTCTTATTTGGAGAGAAGCTGAATTTTTTTTTTAGCAAATTAATTTTCTTGGTTTGGCATGTTTTTGTAATCTTTAGGGGATTAGGTGTGAATTTGGATTCTCTTATATAATATTGCAAAAAAAGTCATGATCAATATTATTAAGAAAGATTGCACTGATAGACTTTTATGCAAGAATCCTGAATCCTAATACATTTCATACTCTTATAGAAGCACCTTTTACATATAATCCCTCTACACTTTCACACTGATAAATAACAACTTCTGAAAGATAGAACATTTGTCTTTATCTGAATGACATGTCCTTACAAATGCTTTTATTTGCAGGGTTGCAGGCATGGGATTGGTGGTTCTGCTTTTCATTTTCGCACCTTCTCAGCTAAAGGTGATTAAATTTCCTTCTCCAATACTCCTGATCTTTTTATTTGAAAACATTAGAAGTTGGCTAAGTAAACTAATTTCTCCAGTCATTAATAAGTTCGAACTATACGTTTTTAGACTTTAGCAAGATTTTGCGATCTATATCATGCTAGAATGTCATGGAACACAATTTGCATTTTGAAACATCAGCAGTTGGAGTGACCCTAATGGATCTCAATAATTCCTCCGAAGATAAGTGGTTGAGTTACTTTGCGTTTTTGTTATCCTTTTCCATTCATGGCTAGTTGTCTGGTAGTTCTACAGATCAAGGATCCTATACATCTATATCTATAGACTCATAGGCACACCTGTTTGTTGAGTTGAGGATTGTTGTGCATCTATTTGTCTCACAATGTTGATTTGCCTAAGCTTGACTTTATGCTATGATGCGGATGCTGATATACAAATTCTTACTTATATATGCCATAAAGTCTTATACATGTAATCAAATATAAGTAGACATAGTTGATTTTCAGTTGCAGAAAATACCAAGAGGGCATGCTACTTGAGGATAAGAGTTGTCCTCACTTAATATAATCTTAACCTAGTGGAGGATGTAGGCATGATCTTACTTATGCCTCTTTGCTCATGATAAAAATGAACTGGAGCATGATAAAAACGAACTGGAGAATGAAATAAGACTCCTACAAGGTAGGGTAAGGGGCAAGGCACCCTTCTTCCCTTCTAAAGAAGGTTCTTAACTAGTATATCATACTATAAATATGACTCTTGATCTAGTATATATCATACTCATGTTATGTGTGCCGACAAATGCATCATGATCAGTGTTCTGAAAAAGTGGAGTATATGGTTGCATAGGTGCTGATGCCACTTAGATTGCATGTCAATATGCAGTCTTTAGATTACCAAAGGAGCTACATCTTAGCTACTCCATTCATGGCTTGGTTTTGGCAATTTGCAGTTTGCTACATGTTCATTTATGCATTTTATCCACGATTTGTTGCATATTAGATTTGATCAAATCATGCATCCCTTTATGATGCCTTAAGTTAGGTACCCATATCCACTAAGGAAAAAAAATTTCTAAATCCTAAATTCCAAATCCTGAATCATATTCCTTTCTTCTCTCTGTCAATCTTTCATTTAACCTCTCTCTCTCTCTCTCTCTCTCTCTACCACCCATAGTAGGTGGATCTCTCTCTCTGACATATGATCCCAGTATCTAACTACTAATGGGATGAGATATGAGCCATTAGTTGGATCAGATTTATAGCCAAACCAAGAAAACTGGGGAAGACCCAAATCCTTCATCATGATCTGGGTATAGAAGTGATCACACTGGTTGTTGCAAGTCCCACATCCTTCATCATAATTTTTCTTCAATTCCCTTTTTTACTTTGATCTTACTTTTTTCTGTGTTTCTGAAATCCAAGGTTTCATCTTATGCGAGGAAACCTTTTAATCAGTTTACTCAAAAAAACTGCTGGATATCTTTTGCTTTTGGTAATTTTGAGCTTCCTTAATTTAAACCAATCATCACATATTATTATCTTTCAGTTGTAAAAGTTATCTGCAACATCCTAACTTATATTATGTACAACGAGCCTTCCTTTTGATGGCAGGGTTTTCATAATTCCTTATGAGACAGAAATTAAGAGGTGATCTTTATTGACTTCATTAGCTTCTATTTAGATGCACCACCTCAGATATAGGCGGAGGTTATTTTGAGGTTTTGTTCTTCCTCTTTACGCGACAAGGGGTACCCATCTTTTTTACAAGTTAGATGAATAATAATCAGCAAGACCTCTCTGGATGCTTGATTTCTTTTTGTGCATAAGTACAAAAATATTACATATGGCTGAGTGAACTATCTTGTGAATCTGGTCATGTTAGGGAGAAGAAAGTCAAGGTCAGATGAAACCGACTCTAGTGAGGAGAACCTCTCTAAGAAAGACTTGGCTCTACACCAAGCCCTGGAACAAATTACAGCGTCATTTGGAAAGGGGGCAATAATGTGGCTTGGTCGCTCTAATGGGCCTAGAGAAGTTCCTGTTGTGTCAACGGGTTCGTTCTCTTTAGACTTGGCACTTGGAATTGGTGGACTACCAAAGGTAATTGATTATGTTGATCTTTAATTGCGTTTTGGACATGGCATTCTTCTCCATTGAATTCCCCTTGATGCTAAGACATGCTTTTATGTAATACATCGTGTTCTAGGGTAATGAATTGTGACATCTTGAAACTTTAAGCCATCAGAGATGCGTGCTCTATTACCATCTTACTACATGCTGCATTTGTAAACTGTGTTTCTTTTGAACGAGATTTAATGAACTGGAACCAAATGCTTCTTATTGCAAATTATGTCCTTAAATTCTTTGTATCCTCCACCCTAGTTTAGTTCACCTCTGAGTTAGGAACTCATGTACTATTGCATCTCCTTGTCCTCAATTGCCTATTTTGGTGATTTTCATAGATAATTACTCTATATTTTGAGACTTTATCTACTTAATTTGGAATTGTTATATAAATGAGGTTATGACTTTGCCAGGGACGTGTTGTGGAGATATATGGACCAGAGGCTTCAGGAAAAACTACACTTGCTCTTCATGTTATTGCTGAAGCACAAAAAAGTGGAGGTAATATTGAGGATTTTTTTTGTTCATTTCCGTTTCCCTACATCCATTCCATCCTCTATATTAATAAGTAGGAACAAGATGATCCAGATGAAAGTTACATATTTGGAGAATAATTCATTTTAGAAACTAAGAGCAGAGAAATTGATGACATGATAAAAAAGAAATGAGATGCATATGAATGATGATGTTATGTACTCTGTAACAGCTTTCCAATGTGATACAGGAACCAGGTGACCTTTTTTTCGTAAAATTATTTAGTGTTTCTCTTCTAAATTTGTGATGCTTGTAGTCCTCCCATGGTTTTCATACTTGGTCAACTAGATTACACTCGTAACTGAGAATGCTCCACAGAAGAAGACAAAACTCTAACTAGTTATTACAATGTTTTTATTTGATGTTAACTTAGGTAAGTCCTTGATAGGGAAAAGTTTAGCAAGACAGAACTTCACATGAAACTTGTACTCTATCTGGCAGTTAGGGTAGTATGTCTTGTTAGTGCAATTTCAGTTCATGTCACTAGCACTATTTAAAAATTACTTAGGCACCTGCCACAGATGGAGTATGCCTAGGCTCTACCTTAGGTCTGTCAAGGTGTCCGTGTTAGTTTTTTTTAACAGTGTCTTAGTATGTAGGTTGACCTTGAAATTCAAAAACATAGTAGATGTCATTAGGTTTGTTGATTTGAATGGCTCATTATGGATCTCAGTAGAAGGGCAATAATTTATTTTGTTAATTTTATGAGTTAATCTTTTGTTCTACTATTAGTCCATCATATGTTTATTTATAAACCGCCTTGGATTTTAGGAGTCTGGGTATGTACCTTCTTAACACCTTGGTATTAGGTGGGCCTCTTGGCTGCCCATATATTGCCCACAACCCTTAAAATGTTGGTCAGTAGTAGTAATCCTTTAAACTTTTCTTGAGAAACAGAAAGTATACTTCATTTTACTTTCTAATTGTCCTTTGGGAGACTTTTATCTTCTATATTTTCACAAAATTTTCATAATTTCATTCTTAACTTGTTAACATTTTTTTTCCTCTTATTTTCCTAGGTTACTGTGCCTTTGTAGATGCTGAGCATGCTCTGGATCCAGCACTGGCGGAGTCTATTGGTGTAAAAACTGATAATTTGCTTCTTTCTCAGCCAGATTGTGGTGAGCAGGCACTTAGCCTTGTTGACACCCTGATTCGAAGTGGTTCTATTGATGTTGTGGTTGTAGACAGTGTAAATCCCTTATACCTTATCTCTTTTTCCCTGTGCACCTGACACACACATGCTGTATATTATATATATATGAGTGTGTGTGTATATGTGTTTTCCTTTTCAATGGTTCTGTATTTACTTCAAAGGATTATATGTAATGTACCATTTAGGTTGTTATAAACTGCTCTGTCAAACAATTGCGGCAAGCATACAAGTACCTGGCCTCATTTATGTTCAATTATTTTATGATTGAAGTAGAACTGATCATATTGGCAATTTGTACATATTAAATAGCAACCACATAATTGCAAAATCATCAAATCTCAACTATAGTGGATTAAATAGATCTGAGAAGAATTTGACATATCATCCTTCTGTTGCTCTTCTTACTTTCCTTTTTCTAGTATGTGCTTTGTAGTAAAGTTGGGAATGTTCTCTTCCATGATGAATAACTTTGCTTCCTACTATTTTTTTTTTCTGCTTTGTAATATGTGTCTGCATCTCACTTTTATGCACAATTCAAAATGCTTCTTTATTGTGAATTCTGAAATGCAGGTTGCAGCACTTGTCCCTAAAAGTGAACTGGATGGTGAAATGGGAGATGCACATATGGCCCTCCAGGCAAGGTTGATGAGCCAGGCTCTTCGCAAGCTGAGCCATTCTCTCTCTCTTTCCCAGACTATTTTGCTATTCATTAATCAGGTATTGAACATTTAGCATCTTTTTGAGATACAATTTACAGAGTTCTGGATTATATAAACCTTAACCTAGTTTATGGTGCTTTATGGATTCCATTAGATCATCTGATCTTATTATGTTGATGTATCTGAAATATTGAAATTAGACAAACATATCAACATCTGCACAAATGATTTTTCCCAACTATTTTCTTGGTCTTCTGCATAGAAATAATTTTGTTTCTTTGAGATCTCATGAAGGATTTCTTGTCTAGAATGCTGCACTCTTTTAGATACAAATATCTCACATTGTGTCATTGTTTGATTTCTTTATTTTCACATTTTCACACCATATCCTTCCCCACAGTCCACTGTACTGTACTAATCCAGATGGATATTTCTTATATATTAGTTTTGCTGCTGTTACAAGACCATGAAATTTCTTTTTTCTTGTACTATGATATTTGGTTAACAGGATAGTTTTTGAACCATCTTAAACAATTTATACAAGGGCAAAATGGTCTTTCTGAATCTAAGTTTGGTTCTAATGGTGATTAGTTGGATTTAGCTAACGGAATAGCATTTTTGAAAGAGTGCAATGATTTCAGTGGCAATTATGATATTTTGAAGAATGTGGTAAATATGATAATTTAGAAGCTTTTTTTTGTGGCAATTATGTAAAATCCCTAACTTATATATTTTACACTTATTAGAGCCTATTGACGAGCCTCTTGATCTTTTCCTCAGTTCTTCTAGCAATTTCCTTTCTGAATATTAATACTATTTCTATGGAACGATGCATTATGTCATGCTGTCATGCATATTTGTTATACATACACACACTTGTTTGTGCTTGAATGAGAATGCTGCTTTCAGATTTCTACATATTAATTAATGCTAGTAAAATAAAGGAATACTAACAATTGGTTTTAGGGACATGAACATCTAAAATTTCTTGTATATGCGGAAATCCATTTTTATGCTGCATCTACCTGATATCTTGCCAGACCATTCCTATGGCAATTTTTTAATAGTTGGCAATAGAATTCATCAAATTAATTTGTCCTAAATCCTAATGCAGCATCTGGTATGCACGTGTTTGTAGGTGAGATCAAAGCTAAGCACATTTGGAGGATTTGGGGGACCAACTGAAGTTACCTCTGGGGGTAATGCCTTGAAGTTTTATTCCTCTGTCCGCTTGAATATCAAACGAATTGGATTGGTAAAAAAGGGTGAAGAGGTAAATAAAAATAATCTATGTGTTTACTGTTTCTTTAACGAAGCCTCTTTGAGATGTAAGTGGTGCATGATAATTACCGATGAACCTCGTAGAATGAAGTATATGCCAAGTGCAATGTGCTGAAAAGTATAGAAACATAAGCATCTAGTAACATTTAGAGCATGTTTACTTATTGGTGTGTCCCCCTAAAGAAACCACTTATTTTTTGTGTTCCCCTAAAGAAAACACTTGTTTATGTATCATTTTACATGTTCCTGTTTGAAGACCATAGAAAAGTAATCCATATACGTGAACTATGACTAGACACTGCTAAAGTTAATCCCCATACTATTTAAATTTTCTATGAGGCATCATGGGATTAATAATGAATGCTCACTTATGCTTATATCAGTAATTTTCTAGTCATGTGCCAGAAATTTTTAAATGTTTGTCTAGCTCTTTTCCTTTGCATGCTAGAAACAATCTGCTATCTCAGTCAATCACCTTATGGGAGTGTCAGTTGATCCACATTCAGCTAATTCTTTACTTGTTCTTGATAACCATAACGGTAACCATAACAATTTTTTTTTTGTTTGCAGACTGTAGGTAGCCAAGTTCTAGTGAAGATAGTAAAGAATAAGCATGCCCCACCATTCAAGACTGCACAGTTTGAGCTTGAGTTTGGCAAGGGAATATGCCGTGATTCAGAGATAATAGACCTAGGATGTAAGCACAAGTTCATTACAAAAGGGGGAGGTGCTTTTTACAGTTTGAATGGTCAGAGCTTTCGTGGCAAAGATGCCATTAAACGCTATTTTGCTGAGAATGAAGGTATCAGGGAAGAACTGATGATGAAACTGAAGGAAAAATTGATGCACAATGATATAGATAAAAAACATCAACAAGAAAGAGAAACACCAGATGATCCTGAAGAGATCGTCACATCTGACGCAACGGATGAGGAGATGGTTGCTGCAGTTGAGGCATGATGCATCATCGAGTGCTTCTGTGATATAACTCATTGAAGAAGTTACAGGTCACACTAATTATGGCTTCAGGAAATTGAATTCCAAAATGTGGCCTTCCAGTTCGAAGATTTTGGGTAGAGGATTGCAACAACAGTATTCAACCTGGTGGCAATACCAGTAGTGGCTGGCTGATCTTGGATTATTTACTTTTCAGCAATCCTTTTTGGTGCATGTACATTGTGTCTATAGTCGACGACATATGATCAGTGATGAGTTTGATCTCGGCTTTTACCCGAGTGATTTGGGAAATGAGAATCCTTAATAGGTCAGTCAGCTGTTTTAAATTCTGACAATATAATGCAGCACTATTCAAGTTATAATTCTCAATAGTTATATATTTATTGCATAAACGGATAAACCTCAACATTGGTCTGCTTATGATCTATACTTTGTGTTTCCACTGAAATCTGCTACTTGATGACAAATACAAGAAAGTCTTTAAAGAAGCTTTCTATCTGTAGTTTTACTTCACTTTGACCAAATACCAAGCAGTTATGCAGGTGATCCTTATTGGCTTATATGCAAAGCCAGTGCTTCTGTTGTTATTGTACTGGACTACTTTTATAGCTTCTTTGTGATAAGCCGGTAATGTACACTAATTTAAGTTATCACTGTATCTTAGTGTTTTGGTATTATCAACCTTATGGAGATTATGAGTTGGATTCCCTTTGTGGATATAGGGGTTGATATTTTGATGGATTTTTTTTATTAGAGTACCTATACATGCATGGTTGGGATTTGGAGGGTTGATTTAATTGTCCTATTTATATAGTTAATCACTTTGTCTAGCACTTTGTCTGGCCTTGTGATCGATAGAAAAACTGTACACCAATTGAAGAATTAGATTGTCAATCATATCTGCCTATCAGACATTCAACATTATTTGAAGTTTTGATTTTTTTATATTAATTGGCACTGAAAATTAAGAATATCAACTGGGGTATACGAACTCAAAGGAGTTCTAGGCTAGCTGGACTAGCGATGAGATGAACAAACTTTTACGAAATTTGGCCTGAGCTCTAATGAGCAGAGCTGAATTAGATTTTTAAGCTCGAAATGTTAATCGAGCCGAGCCAAGCTAGAGTCGGCTCGGTTTGAATAGGCTCAATATATAATATGTCAGATGATATTATATATATAGACATACAAAATAAATATAAAGATGTTATATAGTATGGTTAGTTAAAACAGCTTCTATTAACCTAACCAACCTAGATTTGAATCTTATCCTTCACTATTTATTTGCTATTTTTCCCATATAAGACTGATTTTTTTATCTAAGTTATAGGCCAGCTCATGTGAGCCTATTAAGCCCACGAGCCATAGAGCACAGCTCGAGCCTCATCGAGCGGAGCCGAGCTCAACCTTTCCCGCTCGAATTGAGCTTAAGCTTGAGTTGAGTTCAATTTTTTTCGAGCTCTCACCCCTTCCCATGTTCTATTAAAGGGTCAAATTTTGTTGTATTCTTTAAAATATCATATTCGCCGTCAAAGATTTGCCAATGGATTTGGAAAATGGACCTAATTAGCTAAAATATGTTTGCATTTGTTTATATCAATGCAGAGTTTAGGCTCAACCACTATCATAAGAGAGAATTTTAAATATCAGAAATGACGTGAGGAGAATTTTCTTGCTAGAAAGAATTTCAAATATCTGAAATGACATGAAATTTTTTTTTTCTTGCTTTGATTCAGCTGTGATTGGAGTTATCGGATGGTTTTGCCTAGTTATCAAACCTAAGTATCACCCTCATCTTCTAGACTATAGGGAAAAAATTAGGGTTATGAAAAGGGCAAGGGCAATTAATAGAGGAGTTTTTGATCAAACTAGACCTTTTTTAAATTTCATTTGTCGAAATAGGTTACACCCAACACTTAAGCATTTTAATATAATCAGCATTTTAATTAAAAGAAAAAAAATGCTAAAAAATTTAGCGCTTTACTAATGAAAGATGATACACATAAAATGTCGAATAATTAAATATTTTATTATTAAAAACACTAAACTAAGAAGCTGAGCTGCTTATCTACACATATCATAACTTTCTAACTCATAGTCCATTTTGGAAATATGATATATCGTTATAAAAATAAATTTATTAAATATAATATTATTGATCAAAGCTTATTTAGATCTCAAATGAGAATTTTGTCTCAGTTATCTATTTTAGTCATAAAATATATCGATGTGAAGATATAAAAAAGAATAATGTAATCATTTCGCAGCCAACTGTGCTCATAATTGTAAAAATATATTTTTTATTTTAGAAAATGATAAAATGCCTAATTTTTTAGTGTTTCGAAAACGTAAAAGTTTAGCATTTTATAAAATAGTGTTTTTAGTATTTTTATCTAAAATAAAATATTAAACTTATCAGTATTTTATTTAAGAGTATAATAGAATAGACCCATTTTAATATTAAACTTGATGTATAATTTATTTGAATAAATAAAATATAAAAGACCGGTAGATCGGTCAAAACTCATCTATAGAGCCTTATAAAAGATCTCATTTCCACGACAAAAGTTCATGACTCATGAGTCACGATTTCTTTGGTACAACAAAGTCATCCTCTTTGTAACTTTAAAAGTTTCTACTAAAAAAAGTCAATAAATAGGGATTCATTAAATATATCTTAACATTTATATCGTAAGAAGGAATAGCCAGTTACAACAACAACAAAAATTGCAGTCAATAGACAAAAAATGACATATATATGCTTAAAGACATCCTCAATCCTTCTTTGAACTCTTCTACTGCCCTTCTAATATACCCCATGCTTGCATTCACTGAAATAAATAAATAAATAAAAATAAATTCTTAAATAACACTCTATATATTATTTTATTAACATTATTATTTGAGGAGTATAATCCGACCTCTCTTTTTGCTCTTTAATTTTCATACGACACCCTGACTTAATTAATTCAATCATTTTCAAATGAAAGAGTATCAAACAAGGAGTATTTAGTTAGAATACTAAATATAATTTCTAAAATATTTAAATTACCCTTTATTGGGGGTATTGTAAAGTGATTAGATCTAGGAAGATGTTTCTGATTTGGTTGGATGAATTAATGTGGGCCATGACTTAATTAAAAAAGGGTTTAGTTAGTGGGGTTCAAAAGAATTTATATTGCACGCTTGGATAATGACACATTCATAGGTCAGTAATTAAAGCAGTCTGGTGAAGACCAGAGCAATTGAATCCTGGACTAGATGTAGTGGAGGACTCAAACCGGCCTAATTCATGGCTGCTTGACTGCTCTTAATGGAGAAAGAGGATGGCAAAATATTAGAGTAAATTAAAGGTAGAAGTTAGACAAGGGCTGCTTGGGATAAGAGAGAGATCATGGAAGACAGCATTTGTATTTTTATTAGTAGCTTTTTGGTGGGTTTCAGGCATGCATTTTTCCTTTTCTTTTTCTTTTTTATTTACGAGTATTACTGCCCTATTTGTTTGCTTGCATTTGTAGAAAGACAAACGCTTTGATGTTCTTTTTTTTTTTGTTGGATTTAATATAATTTTCATAGAAGAATATATTTCTAAAAGTGAGTTTAATGTATTATAAATTTTAGGTTTTTCTTTTCGGACGTATGTATTTAAAACGCTGTAACTTTTAATGTTTCTTTTAGTGTGTTTGTTTTCGAAGTACTTATAAAAGTTACGACATTTTTATATGGTATAGATACTTAAAGAAACTATAAAAGTTTTTCAACTTTCAACATCTATAAAGATGCTAAAAGTTTCAGCTTTTATAATTAGAATTGCCACGATGCTTTGTTGTCTCTCATACCTGGGTAGAAAGAAACCAAAATTTACAAATTATTTATACCCACTAGTAAAACTATAATTTTTTTATTATAATAATATTAAAAAAGGGTCTGATTTGACGTCTAATTTCTCTGTCTTCATCTAATGGTTGAAATTATATGATGTTCTACAAAATTGACTGGAAGAATATGGCTTTCACTTTTTAAGAGTAAATTAGTCTCTTTATTCTCTTTTCTTACCTCTTACTTGGTTCATAGATTAAAACAACCTAACCAAACTTCTTTTATCTTCAAGATATCCAATGAAATGATCGTCGCTCAAGTTTTGGGACTAAATTACAAGTGATATATATATACAAAATGACAGTTTTATCTCCTAATAGATCTAGGGAATATAAGTTTTATTTTAGCAATTCTAGTATGTATCAAATCGTTGAGTAGAAAGACTAAATTGCATTTGACTCGCTAGCTACTTCTTAAAGAAGTTTTTCTGACTGTCTACATTTATAAATATATTAACATAGATCAAAATATATCGACTCACCAACTGCTTAAGCTTTTAAACAATAAACCAACACTAAATATCATGCAATAAGATATCTCTTCACACGTTGCTCATGCACAAACTCAGCCTCAAAACAAGAGAGCATAAGAGAGAGAGAGAGAGAGAGAGATAAAAAAGCCCAAAATATCGGCTCTCTATTCATGATAGCAGTAACAAACAGCGATTAAAATAATGTTACATAGCAACTTCAAGCTGTCTTTCCTTGTCTGTCACTGCAGGAAGTGATTATTTTTATGGGTGCTGAGAAATAGAGAGGCTGATCGAGCTTGGTTGTTATCAATATTACTCATCAGTAGCATGGAAGCTTATTATTTAATTGGTAAAGTAGCCGAAATTGGATAATTTTATGAACCTAAGAAGAGTAAGCATTGACATCCTTACTTGTATGATGGATAACTGCAGCCATATATCCACAAGTAGATAGATTGATAGAGAACATTGAATTAGATCTCCAGTGGCAATACATAACAACAAACAAATGAGTAGAAAAAGAATCAGAGATCTATGGAAAACCTTGCCATCTTTCACGGTAAAGCAATCAAAATTAAATTAGTAATTGCCGTTCTTGCCAACAAGATTATTAGGATAATAATAGGATTTGATTTGCATTTATCATCCTAATAAGTCGGAAGAGGAAGATAAGAGCATTTCAGTCATTGTAATCTGCTAAACGGTGTTAGATGTTAATCTCTTCATTCAATTCAGTGGTACCTCATGAAGAACTTGATCTACTCTTATCTATTTTCTGAATAAAATACACTGGAAAACAATCTGAATCTTGAATAATATGGAAGCCAGTTAATGCTCTTCCTTTTTGTAATCATATATATTTAACATACTTTATAAGCTTTGAACCTTCAAAGTAGTACAAGAGGAAGAGAAGCTTTAGGATTAATACATATTATATAGAGGAAACAGTGGGCCAATCTGGGGAACAGGATTGCTTCCTGTCTCAAATACCACTGGAGCCCATGCATCTCCCTTCCAAGGTCAAAACTACAGGATGCTATACATTCCAGCTTGTAAAGTATTCCTACAACCTATAAAAATTATGTCATATCAATAAATGGATTATGCCCTTACTCAATCTCACACTCCCACATTAACTTCTTTTATATATCTTCCTCCATGCCAGTTTTATATTTTTTATCAACTCATTCTAGAACATAATGAGGTGGCACTTTCATAAGTGGGGTATAGTAGTAACCAGGCCTTTTTCTCCAATGTTGTTATAGCTTTCACTTAAATCTATTAAACCTATTAGGATGGCGTTGTAAGAAACAAAATAGTTTATGGGTGTCAGTGAAAACGGACAATATTTCACAAGGTGTAAGATAATAATTGCATAAGAGACTATTATATAAAATTTAACGTAGGTTATATGCTTATATGCGTAAAAATAGAACTATTCATTTTCGTTACAACAAGCACTTTTTTATTCATTTCAAATAATTAATTACAAAGTGAGATAAGAGAAGAAAAAAAAGAATAGGGTAAGAACCCTACGAAGAAGCCTTAAACTTAACTAATAATTAAAGCATGTATCTAAACAAACACTCAAGTATAATAAAATAGAGGAGATCTAGAGCAAGGCCTCCGCCTTAGCCAATGGACAAGCTCTAGGCCGAAAACATCCTGAGTTTTGAAAGACCGAGCACTCCTCTAACAAGCAAACTCAAACAGTACTGTGAGGCTAGCTATGACCACCACTACAGTACATGATAGTAGTGCAAGAGGTCATAGATAGATTTGCACACCTATGGATACAAATTCTTCTTATAAAATAATTTAACACTTGCGTGAACTCAGCCAACGGAGAACTAACACATATCACTGGCCTGGTGGTAGTAATCCTTTCTATGTTACACCTAATATCTATGTGGTGCATCACCAAGCCACATACACACGAACCAAAAGGCACACGTGTCGACCTCCGGGAGCCGCTCTTGTCCCGCTCCCCCTGTCGGAGATTTGACATCCGTACCAAAATCCAGTTGGATCGATAGCAACGCGCGCCTTTTGGGGTTCGACGCCACCGTCACCTAAATCGGACGGCCCTAATTTAATGCCGGTACCATCGACGGCCGATACGAAGCCATCCTCAGGCGCGTTGACGTCAGATAACAAATCTAACGAACTACGAACTACGAACTACGAACTCCATCACGAGGAAAGAGGCAAATGTCGGCGTTCGTAACGATCTCCTTCTCCTAATTACATCTCTTTCCTCTTGGTCTTTTCTCCTTATGGATTAGATAATTTTATAATTGCAATTAACTAAGTAGCAGCCTAGGAAGTGGGATGAAACCAACCAAATTTACGCATTAATCAATCTTCCAAAAGAGTGAGGGTCTATGGTCAATCCCTCGCCAAACTTACTCACTGCCTCTCTCTATATATTCTTCATGCATGCACTCTCCCTCTCTATCAACTTAGTAAGATTTTTGAGATTTAATGGCTTCTTCCATTTCACTACTAAACCAACCTCTCTTAACGAAAAGGCGGCTTCGCCGTCCGCTGCCATTTGCTCGTCGGACGGCGGTGGCAGCTACTTCTTCTTCTTCTTCTCTACCTTCCACGTGGCGGGAAATCCAAGGCTCGGATGACTGGCGCGGCCTGATCGACCCGTTAAACCCTCTCCTCCGGTCGGAGCTCGTCCGATACGGCGAGTTCGTCGCCGCCTGCTACGACGCTTTCGACCTCGACGTGACCTCGAAGCGCCACCTGAGCTGCAAGTATGGCAAGGCGACGATCCTAACGGCGGCCGGCATCGGCAGCTGCGGCTACGACGTGACCAAGTACATCTACGCGACGCCGGACGTCCCCTTCCCGGCGGGCATTGCCGGGCCACGGTGGATCGGCTATGTGGCGGTGGCGTCCGACGAGGAGGCCCGGCATCTCGGGCGGCGGGACGTTGTCGTCACGTTCCGTGGGACGGCGACGGCCGCCGAGTGGATCGCAAACCTCATGAGCTCACTAACCCCGGCGAGGCTCGACCCGAGCGATCCCCGCCCCGACGTGAAGGTCGAGTCCGGATTCCTAAACCTCTACACCTCCTACGATACCACCTCTAAATTTAGCCAAAGGAGTTGCCGAGATCAACTTCTCAAGGAGCTGTCGAGGATTATAAAGAAGTACACGAATGAAGAGATGAGCATCACATTGGCCGGACACAGCATGGGGAGTGCTCTTGCCCTCTTACTTGCATACGACGTCGCCGAACTCGGGCTCAACGTCTCCCGGCGCCGGAATTCCGGGAAGACCCCGGTGACGGTGTACTCATTCGGCGGCCCGAGGGTCGGGAACGCTGGGTTCAAGGTGCGGTGTGAGGAGCTCGGCGTGAAGGTCCTGCGAGTCGCCAACGCCCGGGATCCGGTGACGAAGCTCCCCGGGGTTTTGCTGAACGAGAGCTTTAGGATTCTGGGAGGGAGGTACGGGTATGCTCATGTTGGGGTGGAGCTGCCTCTGGACTTCTTTAACATGAAAGATCCTGCTTGTGTTCATGACTTGGAGACTTATATAAGACTACTTAAGTGCCCTCAAGAAGGGGTACTACTACAAGCTCATCAAAAGGATAGAAGAGGATTTCTTGGCAAGAATAAGTTTGATGCATGGCCATGGCAGGATGCTGCAATGCAAGTTGGTAGCATGGTGCAGTCTCTTGGATTTTGATGATACAAAGAAGATGAACCATTAATCCTTGTATATTTCTTGAGGCTTAACGGTTTTGTAATATTTGTAATTGTAGACAGATACACGAGATTAATTGAATTATTCTTTTACACGAGATTAATTGAATTATTCTTTCTTTCTTCACCGATATATATATATATATGTAGAAGAACAATTCTTATTCTTATTTGGAGAACTCTATTGTCCGAATGGAAAAGGTGTAAATAACAACAAAAACAAAAGAAGAGAGTAGTGTAAAATATAGTTCTCCGAAAAGAAAAGAAAAATAAAACAAATATATAGCAACATAAAACAGTGGTCTTTGTCTAATTATTATTGATCTTAAATTAATTATATATGTTATCTGTAGCAAGAAAATGCAGGGTGATTTAAGAATGAGATGGTAGGAGGAATTAAGAGGCAAAAAGGGAGGTGGAGTGGATAGAGAAAGGAAGTGTGTATGGAAAAATATGGACATGTTAGTAGGGTGGAAAGGTTGGTGGGAGACATTAATTTGAAGTCAACACAAAGACATACGTTGATGGAGACTAATATTGCAACATTTTATGTGGCTTATAAGATGGCAATGGTTGGCCAAAGATTGACCAAAGATTATTGCTTTTGGGCTATAAATTAAATGGGTTGGTTGGGTTCCATCCCACTTTTTTGGCTGCTTGCAATTTATTTTGCTGCTAAGTTTCAAGGACCATAAAAAGTTAGAAGAATAAATTAAATCAACCAGAAAGCAATAGAAATTAAACTAATCTCTAGAAGTTCTTCTTCTTTTTTTTTTTTTTTTTTGGGTTGGGGGGAGGGGGGGTATATATTGACTTTTTAACTGTTAAACGGTTCAGATTTTAATTTATAGTTGCTAGAGGAATATAAATATACATATATAAACACACACACACACACACACACACACACACACACACACACACACACACACACACACACACACACACCGACACACGTAAATAAATAAGGGATTTTGAATGGGTTTATTTGCAAAAATTCCTCATCCTTTCGCGCCATACTTTCTCTGTTCCTCGGAAATTGAGTCAGTTAATATCGTTTTCATACGCGGGCTAAAGGGCTCGCATCGGCCGTCGATGCGAGCGGGATTAAATGTCAGCCGTACGATTCGTGTGACGGTGGTCGACACTGGCCTCGTCGCATTCGATGGCGCTCGTCGCGACACGTGTCTTCTGGGGGATTAGGTCTAAATACGTGGGCCCTCCCCCTGAAGATATGATGCTTGATATGGCTAACTGGAACATGAGGTTGTAGAAAAATATGTAGAATATGATCACAAAGTTTGTAAGCTAGTGGGCATGTAGTTACTAAGGACACAGGTGTGAATTCGGCGCCGTTTCCATCGATCAACAACACATATCATGGTCTTAACTGTGTGCGTAATTGGGTCAGATCGGTTCGCATCAAAATTTTTACTTTGAATTTCTTTATTTAGTCGTCGTACAGTTTGTGTATTGTTTGGTATTTATTTTTTAATTTTAGTTGGTAATCTCTTTCATCTTCTAGTCTTTGAAATTTTATGAGATTATATGTGAGACTATTGATTGTGACGGAAGCACAAGTTGACCCGAGGCTCTTTGCACCAATAAAATTTATGAAAATTAATGAAGTGCTGTCGCCTATGTGCTATCCCTTAAAAAAAAAATGATCGCATCACTTTGACTCATAAATATATACTAACATCTAATTGGGAAAAAGTAAGTTAATAACTATGATCATTTTATTTATGGAATGTGTATAAAGTATTTACGAGCATAGCATTACTCATATTTTTAATATATATTTATATTGGTAGTGGGAAAGGAAGCAAATTATTGCATCTCTTGTGTCAATTGCTTCCAGTATGAATTAATAATAGTGGGAAAGTAAGCAAATATAAGTCTTCAAGGCTAAATTTTTGGAAATGATTTAATGAGTTCCAAGCTGTGTTAAGGCTGGTGATGAGAAGGTATCTTGTTTTAGTCGGTTATAAATTTTATATCAATTTATGTGATGTGTATATCTTGTGCTACTACTTCAAAGATCCTAAGCTTTTAAAAAAAAGAAGATAATGTTAAATAATATGATACAAAGGTTGACTATATATCTAAGACTAAGACCTGACTGCTGGCTTCCATATCCTTCTCATCCAAATTTGAGATTATTTTCTAAGATTATATTGTACATAGAAAGGAGGAAGGAGAAAGAAGAAAGATCTTTCTCAAATTGTTTAAACGTAATACTTTGGTAAACTACAAGATGTTTGAATGGAGTTGATGAATTAGATTACTATGAACTGGTCAAGTAGAGAAGAAATTATTATTCTAAACATAATCTTGTCATATGTCAAGCATGGAAATAGCATGCATGCCATGAAACTAATACAAGGTTTTTGACCAAATTAAATAAAAGTAGATGAGGTTTTCTTTTTCCCTTCGGAATGAGTCATTTCTTATGGAAATAATTTCTTAGGAAATGCTTTTCAATATCAACATAGGCAATAGAAAGGAAGTTGCAATCACTTAATCTTTTGGGCTTACGTTTTTTAGTTGAATTTTAGATTACAAGATTTGTGTTACATCTCCATGGTCTGTTACCTAACAACTTAGATATTTAGTTAACTTGTGATCTAACATAGTATTAAAGTCAATTTATATCTAACAAAATAGAAGAACTAGTTTCTCTCTTACAGTTAGGCCATGAAGATTTATTCCACTAGGATAAACTTACATATAATAGTTCCTACAATTCCTTGTTAAAAGAATCAACAAAGCTTTAATTCCAGTATCTCTAGCCATCTGTCCTGCGTATCTACATCCAAGCATCCAACCTCGAGCAGGATCTAATAATTCTCTTCTACTCTCCTAAACTAACACTAATTACACACTGAGACAGGTGGAGGCAAATGCTTTATTGTTTGAATCTTTCCAAAAGAGAAGGCTTCGTGGATGTCATCACTATCACTTATTTGATACTTTTAATTCAATGCAACTTTAATTTGGTGGGCACAATGCTCTTCCCTTTCCTAAGTTTTCTTATAATATACCATTTATTGGGATGCAACTTCTTAATAATTGAAGATTACCTCAAATCAACTAATGTCCTTGTTAATTGATTCCTCATTTTCATATATTACTTCGGAGTTTCCTTATTTTAAATTGTCTTTGTACACCATAGGACCAAAGTTGATAATAATTGAATGATATAGATTTATAGGATGTACTATGTGACATGAGTAAAAATATAATACATCAAAAGACTGTGGGTACTATGTATAATATATAATGATGATTATTAATTAAGTTATATAGTCGGTTATGAGTTTGTCACATAGAATATTTTCTACATCGCTTACATTAAATATCTAACAAATAATTTTATAATATTTGTTTATTAGATAACTTTCCATTAATTAAGAGGATAATGTTACATCATAACTAAAATATTGTGGAGAAGATTTTCAGATAGACTAAGTATTCTTTTAATTAAAAAGAAAAAGAAAAGTACAAAGCCCATTAGATAGATCATGAAGTTTTTCTTAAAGCAAAAAAAAAAAAAAAAAAAAAAAAAAAACTAAAATTTGTAAGGTAGTCACCACCTTACGAAAAGCTCCACTAAAATTGAATATCAAGTTATAAAATTTAAACAAAAATACTACATCCAAATATTCCTATAATATGATTATCTTTCCTGATTTGTATTCACTTATGGAATAAGATTAGAATAGTATTATTATTCTAATTTTGAATAGGAGAAGAATAAAACTAATATTAGTATAAGTTCTTCTAATGTCTAGTTCAATATTAGTATAAGGAATAGTAATTATATTTAATGTGACATAAAGTTGATATTAAAGTATTAGAAAATAATAAATTTGTACTGAATTAGTGTTGTTTTATACCAAATGATAAAGATACTATCGATCGGATATAAAGTAGCAGCACTAATATATATTTATTTAAAATTATAATATCTTTTATTATAACTACAAATTTAAAATACTCTATATATCATTCTATGAGAAAATAATCATACACTATAGAATAATGTAGGGTTATAAGCTCGCAGTGTGAGAAAATAATCCTGCATTATATGTAAAATAATCATGCACCATAAGAAAATAAAAAGAGGCACTACGAAGTTATAAGCCCGCATTATAAAGAAATAATCTCATACTCTATGTAAAATAATTATGCACTACGGGATAGCATAGAGTTTAAGCCCACATATTGGAATAATCCTGCACTATGTATAAAAAAATCATGCACTGTGGGATAATGTGGTATTATACGCCCACACTATTGGGAAATAACTCTACACTCCATATAAAATAATTATGCACTACAAGAAAATAAGAGGCACTATGAGATAATGTAGGGTTATAACTCCGCACTACGAAAAAATAACCCTCCACTCTATATAAAATAATCATACATTACGGGGTAATGTAAGGTTTAAGCTCGCAATATGAAGAAAACCCCACACTTTATACAAAATAACCAGACAGGGCAAATGCGGGGTTAGGTAATATGGGGTTATAATCCTACACTATTAGAAAATAACCCTCCACTCTATATAAAATAATTATGCATTGTGGGGGTAATATAAGGTTTAAGCTCGCACTATGAAAAAGTCTCGCACTTTATGCAAAAAAAACCATGCATTGCGGGGTAATGTGGGGTCATAAGCCCACACTGTGGGAAAAGAGTGCTAGCTTAATATTTATTTTTGCAGAATTCACTAGTAAAAAGAAAAAATGGAATCTCACCGATAAGTGATATGACCAATATTTAAAAGAAGAGATAGAGAAGAGAGAGAAAAAAAATCTAAATTGTAGCTGAGAGGATTGGTATTTAAGATAAGAGATAGATAAGAGAGAATCTTAAGTGTAGCTGAGATGATGTATAATTATGTGTTGTCTAATCTAAGAGCAAAATAGTAATTATGAATTATTATTAAATTATTTTTTAAAGTTGTATGTAATAAGATGAGAGAGAATTTTAAATTACTATACCATAATAATATAAGTGTTTGTTTAGTTACTACACTATAATAAGGAGGCTTGTTCTAGAATAAGCTTACTAGACAAAACTAGAAATACCGATGTTGTGATGGTCGTCGAAGGGTAGAGGTTGGCCGTATGAGTGGCTCGTGGAGGAAGATGACGGCTAAGATTTGGAAGAAGGATTAGGATTTTAGATTAGATCTACTTATAGAAAATAAATGGCTACGATTAAAGATAAAAGAAAGATAATAAAATTAACTTAACTCGATATTCATACCGCGACAATAAAAAACTATGAACCCTCTTATTTATAGGAGTAGAGTTATAGTGAGTTAGATCCAATATGCCATATTGAGCTTAATCTACAGATTTATCCGCTTTAATTTAAAATTAAAAGTAATAAGCATAATTAATTAATTAGTCATCCTCAGGCTCGTACTCGAGCCCTACATCGTGCTCATGAGTCGAGAACTGACTTGCACGAGGTGGTCGAACCAATTCATGAGGATTCAACCTACCTTGAGATTTGTGCACTTTGTCTCCTCCATAGAATTATCCTAACTTTAAGGTTGAAAATGTGTTTCCACATAATGGCACTACCACAGGCCATTGTAGCTTCCATGGCGGCCGGGCAAGGTCCTTAGCAGATGGCGGTCGTTGTCCGATAGGTCCTCGTAGTGGCCGAACTGGGGCTAAACTTGTTGCATGGGCGGCCACGATGGGTCTTCGACGGTCTCGTCAACCTCTGGTGGCTGCGAACGGTGCTGCAGGCACCACCACTGAAGTGAAGCCGCAACGGCGGAAACTCAATTGAAACTTAATAGAGAAAATATAAATTATCATAATACTTCTATGATATTAACAATTTCATTTATTTGAGTAAATATGAAACTTCTACCCATATTTTAAGACTGACAGTAGTTTTTTATTCTATGATTATATACTTAAAGGGATGTATATTGTGATAATTAAATAATAACTAAAATTTGAGAGTTGTAATATTAAATTGGAGAAGATAAAAGAGGTTAAAAATGTATTTTATCTTAAATTTGAAGAATAGAATGCAATTGGTAAATTGAATGGAATGAGAACAACAATTCTGATATTTGAATATTTATTGTGGTGAGAAAATTTACTCTAAATAACTTAAAGTTTTTTTTTTAAAAATATATAAGTCTGATTCATAATGCGGCAGATTAATACAAACGGAAGTTTAGGAGTAGTTTGAATTTACACAAAATTACTTGCAATTTACCGTTGAATTGATCTTCTTTTACTTTTTGTTTTGTCTGATGGCTACGTTAAGTGTTCACCGAATCCCAACCGTTAGATCTTTCATCAAGCGCTCATGTCGTCACTGTACCATCACCACATGTAACATGAACTCATATGTACCATAGATTTCTCTTGTTCCATGTACCATTTCTTTTTCGCCATTATTTTAATTTATCTTATTTATTGCTCCTTTTTATTATATTCTTTCCACCACCTCCCAAAGTCCTCTGCACCTTTCCCCTTCTCCTCTTCCATTTCTCCAATTACCACGCCTTTCCCTTCGATTCCGCGATCTAGATCGGTCGAAATCGGAGGGAGCCTCTGTGATTTCCTGTGAAATCCAACGAATTTCTCATCCTCCAGCGTTGGGTTTTGTCCGATCGATCTTGATTAGGTTTCTCGTCACATAATGATCACATCCTTCGAATCCGTGAGTCAAATCCTTGGGGGGTTTTTGCTTTCGTTCGATTTCATGGAGAAAAATCTCAGCTTTCTCGATTCTTAGACTTCCCTTCAATTTTTTCTTCTAATTTTTTCTCTTTTAATAAATCTATTTTTATTTTTGTTGGCTTCCAGGATTGTTCTGTTGTCTGCAATCTATTAATTTCCTTCTATTTTTGTTGGATTTTAGAAATTTTAGATCTTTGCGTTGTTCCTTGTAGTTGTTCATAGATCAAAAAGATGGCAGGGGAAAGGTGCAACCTTGACAAAGATGAGGCTGAGATCCTCAAACCCTCTTCTTCTAATCCTCCTCCTCCTCCTACCTCTTCTTCTCCTTCTCCTCCTCCTCCTCCCCCTACTTCTTCTCCTTCTCCTCCTCCTCCTCCATCATCGTCAACGACTCCACCTTCTCTTTTCCTTAACGCGTCCCACGAATTCTCAGCTCAGAGACCGGAGACTCCAGCAGCCGAAGCTGCCGCCGATGTTGCCCGCACCCCGGAGCACAATGAAGAATCCCAACCTCCAGTTAGATTCATTAATAGATGCTGTAGTTGCAGGAAAAGGGTTGGGCTCACCGGCTTCCGATGCAGGTGCGGGGAGCTCTTCTGCGCCCTCCACCGATATTCCGAGACCCACGATTGCTCCTTCGATTACAAGGCTTATGGTAGGGAGGAGATTGCCAAGAACAACCCTGTTGTTAGAGCTGCTAAGATCATCAAGATCTGAGGTGGTTACTTTTATTTCCTTGGAAAGATTTATCTTTGCTGCTATAGAGCATTGCATTATGTTTGGTTAAATGCTCTATCTTTACTGCAAACTTGTGTGTTGTAGTCCAGTTGATGTCTTGTGGTGTTTAGATGATATAAATTGAATATAGTTATACTTTGGTAACTGCTGCATCGCTTTCATTTGCATCTCATTGTGCTCTCTGGCTTTTTACTGTTGTGTTGAGGATCAGGTCTTCTTGCTCTTTGATTTATTTCTTAATTTTCTTTCTCTATGAATTGTGATGTGAAGCCTTGAGTGTTTTTCTTTTCCCCTTTTTGTTATAATAATGCTGAAGTAGTTAACCATTCTTTAGGCTGTATAAGCTCCAGATGCATCTACTACGACGTTTTAGAAGAATGTAGGCGGTAGACAGCGGACAAGGGATCATAGAACGGATAGGTGCTAGACAGGTGCTTAGGTCAGTGCCCAGAATTTGAGACAGTTGAAAAATAAACAAATTAGATAAACAATAGTTAGAGAAAAATTAAAATTAATACATACAATCTAAAAACTGAATAACTCGTTTCTGTTAAGAACCATACAAAGCTATTTGTATCCAAAAGTTTATCGACATCTACTGCGATTTTAATTTCAAGATCAACCTACATGCTAAAAGCCTAAAACATGAGACAAGATACAAAGGTGGTTAACTAGGAGGGACTTAATCAGAGCCCAAGTATATTCTGTCAAAGGCTGGTGGCTAGGCTGTAAGGTGGAAGTTTTTATTTTTTAATTTTTTAAACAATAATCTTTCACCCTCTCTCGTACTAAATTTTGTGGTTAATCAGGCAACAATGACATAGTGCCTATAAACACATCCAATTTACCCTTCCAGAATTGCCCAAAATCTGGATGTACTCATTTATGTTATGCATCTTTTACCTTGTTTGAGTATGTTAATAATGCTGAGTGGTCTCCTATGGATGCAATCTTTCTACGAGGTGATAGATGCTCTCATCCCTGCTCCAGCCTAGGGGTGCCAAAATAGGAGAGGTAGCCAGAATCGATTCAGCCCTGGAGCAATTAGAACTCCATTGGATTTTTGGGTTATGAATTCTTTCAATGTTTTATCTGTCCTCACTCCTTGGGGGAAGGGGTGGTTTTAGTAGCATAGTAATGGTAAACTCTAAAGCGAGTAAGTCACAATAATTATGTGAGTAATTGTGAATGAGAGTAAAATAGCAATATCAAAGGATTATGAGCTTCTTATCATGATATTTCTTGATAAATGGACAAAACATCCCACCTCTTCATGATACTGCCAACATTATGATGCAGTTAACTATTTCCATCGATGTATCTAGCACCAACTAATATGTATTCATTAATTCTAGAAAGTACTGATGCTTGCCCATGAAGTATCAATAGATCATACATAGGTGTTTCATACTGATATAACTCCCGTTTTACTGAGTACTTTAAGTGCTTCTACCTAAGTACATACAAGTATATGTAATTCATTCTCTATGTTCTTGAATTATCTAAGTCGAGATGGCCAATATTACTATGTGTTTGACTAGCGCAAGAAAAAGATTGTTTGAAATGTTTCATTGTCCTTCAGTCAGAACCATCAGACTGTGGCAAATTGTTTTTCCTGTATACAAATGATAATTAAGTGCCCCTCTTTTTCCATCTTTCTAACCCCAGCCTTTTTATGTGATTACTGGTTTCTATTGCATGCAGGTATGTGAAAGTATCTTTCTTTTTTAGCAACCTTTCTTTTTTCATGCTGTTAGATGTACTTGTTCATTATTCTTTCTGGTGCCTAGTAGAACTCTCTTTGGTTCTCCTTTTCCCTTTCTAGTGGTTCATTTCCTTGGTTTGGTGATCACTTGCCATCTTTTATAGATGCTTTGCACTTAGTACACTATACCTACAGTTCTATTACTATATGATGATGGATTGATTTGCATATTGACTCCTCTCCTTTTCCAATTTGGTTTGTAGAATTGGTGGCTGTGAGAAATTTGCAAGGTCAACCTGGAGCTCAAGCAAATTGCTTCATCTACCTCTCCAGTGGCAGAGAATTGTCTAAATTGGCTCCAATATATTGCTCCAGTCTTCAGCTTAATTATCTTTATCAGCCATCTAAATTGGAGGCTTTAGATATTTGGGTTAAGATTCTAAGCAGATGACCATATACATCTTTTTATGTGTTCTAGTTTGGTTTTTGTGAGAGTTAATTTCTTTCATTAAATGGTGCTTCAAATTTTTATACTTCTCATTCCAAGTGTTTCTCATCCATCATAAGTGCATAAAAGGATGTTAGTAAGTTAAAATGTATCAGATATTAGAATAAACTTTATAGTATACAATAACTCCACTGCCCTTTCTTTTCTGAAGAACTTAGAGATATCCCAAATATACTTTTGATCAGAAATGTACCATTGGAGGTACAATTTGAATCTAGTCTTTTAAGAAAGACTATACTTAGATTATCCATTAATGGCCCAAATCTAAGTCTATTTAAAGTTTTCAGAATCGTCCTTGAAAGATAAGGTTGGGATACATTTTGAGGATGATTCGCTATTTTTTTAAGACAGAACTCAAAATCAAAATAATTAACTTCTTCTTTTTTAATGAAATTAAACACAATAATAATCAATTAAAATAAATTGTAATTAAGAGACAATAAATTTTACATGAAAAATCCTTCAATATGTGAGAAAAATTACAGAAATTAACTCCATCTTAAAATCTCCACTATCAACAAAGATAAAGCTTATAAGAAAAAGGACAAAAGTAACTTTTTTTAAGTACCTTAATTTGCTTTAGATATATTTTAATTAAAAAAAGGACATAGTTGTTACTTTTTATCTAACTTAATATCCATCAGAAAGTAGCTAGAAGGGTGTTTATGCAAAAACAACGGGTTTGTAATGGTATTCACGTAAATAGGACATTTAGAGGGTATAAAAGCAAATGAGGACCTTTTGAGGGGTATACATGCAAAAATACCCTCTTCTCTCTGGATCATTTCGTCGTCAACCCTTCCTTCAACTTGCGCTCGGTCTGGGTTTCTTCCTTTCTTACTCTCCCATGCCTTCCTCCGATACAAAGGCGGCTACGACGACGTCCTCTCCGGTGGTAAATGGCGGAAAGAGGCGTAAACTCGGACAACCCCTCATTCAGATGCCTCACTAGAAGTAGACATTGCTGCATTTATCCCTAGAATCTTTTATCACTTCGTAGAAATGATGTCTACCTATCCTTCTTTTAAATTGCCAAATACTGTGAGCAGTAACTTTATTAGATGCTCGTGTTCTTAATTCATTAATTTAGGACTGGTGGTCGAGCATGTTTACGATCTGTAGGTTTACTAATATTCTAATTCTTTCTTAAGAATTCCTTGTTATAGCAATAGACCATCAACATCTTAATGGAGAAATTCGAAATATGACATACTTGTATGGTGCTAGCGGTGGTGAAATTACTATTCGGAAAAGCGACACATGTCCTGAGTGCTGTTACAGGAATCGAGTTACTGGAGCTTCAATGTTTTATTGTAACTTCTTGTAATGAGTAGAGATTTCTAACTGTCATGGTGTGTATCTTTAGATCGTAATTGATTATTTCATTATGCCCTAGATTTTCATGCTTTCAGAACATAACTTTGCACATTCTGGTCTCTGCCGAGTTCATGGCTCAACTTTCATACATTCGGTATGAGAAAAACAATATTTTTAATTATTCATATACAGGCTTACATTTGCACAAATGAGGAAGTCTAATTATTCATATTTTTCTTGCATTGATAAGGTGGACAACAAACTTGTAGTCGCCTACATAAGCTAACATCTTTGATTCATGTGCAGATCACATTGAATAGGCTGGATGGTGATCTTGTTCCTCACATGCCATAAGAGCTTTGACTATTTCATCCATCGATGGCCTATTGCTTCTTTCTTCTTCTAGACAGGAGATTGATATCCTTACCATTGCCTCTGCTTGCTTGTGATTGATCTGTCCCCGTAGTCTGACATCTACAATATCTGTCATCGACGAGATCTCTCCGCTGGAAAATACTTGCTTTACCTCCTTGATAAAACCCCTGATATCCGTCTGTTTTCCATTCTCTGTCATCCAGCTGAAAATCCTTCTTCCGGTCACTATCTCTAGGAGCACAACTCCGTAACTATAGACATCTACCTTTGCAGTGATTGGCAAGTTTAGTGCCCATTCTGGAGCCATGTATCCCATTGTTCCTCTTATTTTAGAGAAGTTAAAACCCGAACCATCTCTTTTGGATAGTTTTGCCAGTCCAAAATCTGCTATCTTGGCTTCGAAATCTCTGGTCAGGAGTATGTTCTCAGGCTTTATATCACAGTGAATGACCCACTCAAGGCATTCATGATGGAGATAAGCCAGTCCTTTTGCTGTGCCCAGTGCAATACTGAACCTTTGCTGCCATCCAAGTGATCTATCATTATTGTTGCTATCAAAGAGGTACTTGTCCAATGACTGGTTTTCCACGTACTCATAGACCAAGAGCCTGTGCTGACCTTCTGAGCAAAATCCCCACATTCTAACCAAATTCATGTGGTTGATATTACCAATCACACTCACTTCTGCCCAGAATTCTTCCTCTCCTTGCGTCACATCTGTAAGCTTCTTCACTGCCACCACTTTCTTGTCCTCCAATACTCCCCTATAAACAGCACCAGAGCCACCTCTTCCAAGCTCTTCCTTGAACTTTGCTGTTGCTTCCTTTAGCTCTCTATACGTAAACCTTCTAAATTGATTTGATATCATCTTGTATCCTTCTTCCACCGACTTGGGTGTGCTATTCTTCCTGAAAAGGAACCACCAGCCTGTTATGATAAAGAGCAGCTCCAGACCTCCCAGCACTGATGCAAACACATAGAGGTATGGCCACTTTGTGGTGTTTCTGTTCTTCCCATACAAATCCACTGATCCTACTACAATTTCAGAACTAACATGGCTGCAGGTGAGGCCAGATTGTGTGGAGACCAAGGACGATGCTGAGACATTGACATGATTGGGTAGTCTAAGATAAGTGCTTCCTGGGAAATTTGGGGACTTGTAGCCATTGAATAGTGAGCCCTTTGGGTAGCAGACACCGGTTCCTGTCAACCGATACCCAAAACCCATGCATGAGCAGTTCTGTAAGCAAAGCTTTTTACATGATTCAAATGAAATAGGCGAGGCGAAAGCCAAATCAAACCCATAGAAATCTGTTTGAGGGAGCTCTATGAACTTTGATTGCTCTGGTGGTTGGTTGCAACTGGTGGTGAAGTTAGGCTTGCAACCTTTGCTCCAATCACCAGGATTGCTCATCTCATAGCCCGGAGGACAAGAACACCTGAGCTGTGGCGAGTACTCACAGATACCATTTCTACCGCAAATCCCATGCACGTTACACTGTTGTATTATAGCTTCCCAGGTAATGATCCAGCTTCCATTTGACTCATTCAAGCTATACATTCTGAGGATGCCGTCATAATCCATGGTCAGCCTCCGTTTGATCCTGGAACCTGAATCAGAAGCTCGAACATCCAGTCCGTCACTTGAGAGAAACCGGCCAGTGTCATCGAGAACTGCGATCCTGGTGCTGTTGTAATTGGTCCGACCATTCTGGTACACATTGTAATCTGTGCTAGGCCAGTAGATGCTTGAGATCTCAGGACCATCATACATAAGTCGGAGGATATTATCATTGTCGAAGTAAAGGCTATAGTAGCCCGACCCAAGAGCACCCTTGTCGATCGGCGAGATCAGTCTCTTACCTTTGGTTAGTGGCTGGGAAGGGAGCAATGTGTCTGTCAGTGAGGCAAAACTCTCCCATACTATTTTACCACCTCTGTCCTTCAATACGAGGTTTCCGGTGTTGAGGAGCTCTGCCATAGAGACACTGGTCGAGCTAGTGTTTGCATTCCAGACAGGCGATCCATCGACGTCAGTGAGGACCAAGTTGCCATCTTTGAGCAGTGAGATCTCTGAGGCACGGCCGTTCACCAGTGAGTCACGGTTTGCAGTCCAGACGACAGCTTTATCCGTGGCATTTGTGAACCAGATGGAGAAGCTGTAGGCGTTTGTGCCGACCTGGTAGAATCCACAAGAGAAGGTCTTGTCTGGTGAGATGAGGAAATCCTGATCATGTTGTTCTACCCTCAGGGATGAGCCCCTTCTCAAAGTGGCTTGAGATGCTGCAGAGGAGCATAGGAAGAAGGAGATAAGGATTAAAGAGAGAAATGAGCTCCTCATCTCTAAATTAAGGCCACAAACAGAGATATATCTTGGTGGGTGTATTGGTTTTCCGGATTTCTTCTCCAATGCTTCTGATTTTATCCGTATTTCCGATCAGTAGGAACTCAATCATAGGACGCCTCATGCCCGTCCAAGATGAAAAGGAAACAAAACGGTGACCAGATCATCTGCAGCCGCAATTGCAGGAACTTGCTGCAGTCTTACCCGCCAACGAATCTGGCAGCTAAGCAAAGGCTGCCAAGTACCCAAATGCAGGAATTTCTCGCACTAGGGGCCTGCTTCAAGAGGCGAATTTTAGATAAGATATACAAATCCTATCTCTCTCTTGCTTCGTCAATGATTCGATAAGGATGCCTTCGTCAAAAGTTGGGTGGTTGTGCGTGCATCACGGACTTAGTCGCCATGCAATTGTGGAAATTGAACGACTACGAAGTAGGAGAAAAGAAGAAAGACAAGAAAAAGAAAGAAAAAGGTTTGAATGGTAGGTATTTGGGCAATTGATTGCAGGAATTGGAAGAATGCAATTGGCTTTACATAAATAATTTTTCTGACATAATTACACTTAAAGCTCGTTATTTATTTTTCATGACATATTTAACTCTCTCTCTCTCTCTCTCTCTCTCTCTCTCTTAGTTATTTGTTATATTTTTTGATTAAAACTTATTTACATTTTAGAGAAAAGAACGCACAAAGTTGAGGGTAAAATGATTCGCTTGTGAGATTTTTATTTTATTTTATAATTTAAGAGTACTGACGTGACGGTCTGTAATTATTTATACTTTTAAAATTATTTATCTATCACAGTTGACTGTATGCTGATTTGGCGAACGGGTTTTGACCCCAGATTCAGAATTCTGTGGTCAAGTCCGCCAGCAAATTCCCATTGTTATTTAACGTGGTGTATAGATTGGGGCATGGCAAACTTTTTAATGCCTGTTTGGTGGGTTTTAAAATTAGAATTAGAATAACAAGAGGATTTATTGGAGTAAAAGAGTATTTTAATTCTAATTTTTGAGTTTCGATGTAAAAAATGGTAAGTGTTGAAATAAATATATGGGGTGTAAGATGGTGTTTGGTTGTGATAGTTTGAATAAGGAATAAAAGTGATCTAAGTTGACCTTATTATCTTTTTCCTAGTTGAATATAAATAGGCATTTGTTATTATTATTATTATTATTATTTCTTTTGAGGAAGATAGTGTAATTTTGTTTTACAACTTTTATATTATATTTTCATGATTTTTTAACAATTCTTGGCGAAAAAAAATTAACTTAATTTATCCTAATTTATAGAATATGAATACTATTAGAAGCAACATCACAAATGGACATCCCATATTATAATATTTTCTCACTCTAAATATATTATAGTCATGCCATATTATTCAACATGAATCTAAATCACAAATAATATATTACTAAGATGGCGAATGAGTTATTTGAGTTTTGGAATAAGTGGATGAATTACTCAAAGAATTATTTATAATTTTATTTTACAACTATTGTATTATCTTCTCATGATTATTTTTATAATTCTTGGCCAAAAAAATAATTTAACTTTCATAAATTAGCAAAATATAAAATCATAAAAAAGTGTATTTTTGAGATTAGGTGAAGTTATTCAAAATTTGTTAAATTGAAATGGGGACAAATGTGCTATTTGAGAGGAGGTGAAGTTATTCCAAAATTTTAGAATAACTCTATTACAACCAAAACATATAATAGAAATATTCCAAACTTTGAGGTTTATTTTATTTTCCTATTCCAAAATCTTATTCACTGTTTGGGATCTTTATTCCGAAATAAAGGAGGTTTAATATGGAATATGGCTCTCATTAGGTCTAACTAAATGGCTCCTAAAACTAAACCTATGCAAACAACTGAGTTCAAGAAAGAACTAATGAGATTAAATAAGCTTTATAAAACTCTATTATAAATGTTTAGACAACATATAATTAAATTTTAATATAAATAAAAATACATATATTATAAAAAAATGTATAATAGTGAGCAGGGTCTAAGTCGGGTTTATGAAAATATCATCGGCCCAAGCCTGACCCGTAGTTCAATCGAGCTTAAACTTCTTGGACCATTAGGTTAAAAAAAAAAAAAAAAAAACTTCGATCCGAACCCTAAAATAATTGCCGGGCTGATTCGGTCATGAATTTATTACTAATTTCTAGACGAATTTTGTTGCTATTTACTGAGGAAATAATTTCTCACATGCTCCAGTAGTGATAGAGGAATGCAAGTTGCTATTGAAGCAATCAACAAAGTCTGATACATGATATTAGTTTGGTTTTGGTCATAAGATGCTCGCAGGTTACATTCATCTAACTATTTAACCATAGACATTATCCTCTTCGTCCTGCGTTTAATTATGAGTACTTTTGAGGCATATATATGTTGCTAAAGTGCCTGCAGAAACATCAGAATTAATCTTGAATCAGTGATCGATGATGGCAGCATCGATCATTGATGCATAACAAATGCCAAGGATCATCTCCAACTCACATCAAATCATCCTCATTATCTATATACACAACAATATGCCATTTCTTTTCTGGCTCATTCAACAAGCCTTGCATATCAAACAAACATTCCAGCTCACAAATAATTAGAAAGTCAAGGTTTTTTATTTTCTTATTTTATTGTTCATGTATATCCCTCTAATATTCTCTTATTTATATATCCCTCTAAAACACTTTGATTTTTTGCATGGGTACCTTGAAACATTTGTTTTTACATAGATATCTAAGAAAATTAACCACTAATTAAATTTTGAATTCAAATTTAATGATAATCCTAATCTATGACATAACGACAGCCTAATGCGGAAATACAAATATATAAAAATAACTAGAAAAACAAAGAAATACAAACCCACGAGTAATAATTACATATCCTTTTTCTAGGATCAAATCAATTAGTAATAATGTTGCAACGATGAATTGATTCAAGTAGTTGATCAACCGATCTCAATATTCCTTGATATGACATGTCCTATCTGGGTGATCCTCAAGACAAACAACCCACTCCAAGGAAGGATGCAATAGTAACAATCATAAATCTCCAATGAATCCCATCTCTCTAAAATCTCATGACTCTTCTGGTGCTCCAAATATCTTCAATCAATGTTAACTCTCAACCTAGGGTTGTTTGATATAAAGTATAGAGAAAAAGATTTTAAAAACTAATTTAGGTTGGACTAGAACTCAACTTTCTCATCTTAAGCATTCAAACACCGAGTGTTTGTTCGCCTAACAGGTCTTTGGAACAACCTTCCACTTATCTAGAAGACATCTTTAACTCATTTCAAATCTTATAAAGTATGTGCTACATAAAAATCAAACCTCTTCTATAGTCATGTTCTTACATAATATCCTAAATACATCCAAATAAGTTTTTTTGTACGCAAATTACCTGTACAAAAAACCTAACATAAACTATTTAGGGGTTTTTACATGTATACCCCTCAAAAGCTCCTTATTTGCTTGTATACCTATCTAAATTTTGTATTTATGTGAGCCCTTCAAAACCTATTGTTTTTGTATGGATAAATTTTAAGACACCAATACATTCAAATCCGAAGAATTTAATAGATAAAATAACAATGATGCTCTTATTTGAGAACAATATATCCAAATATATCAAGATTTAATTGTCGACTAATTTTCATAAGTATCTATACAAAATTTCAAGGAAAGTATACATATAAATAACAACTTTAGAAGGATATATACATAAAAAAGGGATTCTAGAGAGGTATACATGTAATTTTTTTTTATAAAATACAACTCTTTGATTCTCTTTCCCCTTTTTCAGTGATTCTCAGTAGGTATATTTTTGTATATATATCCTAGAGGTAATTACACTCAGATCCTCGTGAACGATCACTATTTTTTACATACCTCATTTGAATATTTTTTGTGAGGCATAGACTCGGGCCCCGAACTACTGAAAATATCTCCTCTTCTCTTGGTGTCGTAGATGGAAAAGTTAAAAAGACGAAAGTATTCGCATAAGAATGTAAGAGATTTTATAAATTATAATTTCTTTTTTTTTTTTCTAAAATATAAGAGTAAATATGTCATATGATAACTTTATGGATAGAGAACATAAAGGGAACTTAATGTAAGGGGGTATTTTAGAGATTTTTAATAGAGAAAGTCTGTCATAAAAAAGTTAAAGATGAGGCGTATAAAAATGGTGATAATTTAGGGGCCTAAGTGTTATTAATCCTATGCTCAACTTACTAGCAAAACCTCCCTAGTTCGTTATTTTGTGGCCGTTAGCATCTTTAACATATATACTTCTTACTAGATAAATTAACCGAGCGTAGTCGAATGATTGTTATTATAACTTTATCAAACCCTAAAACAAAATGCCTAGGCAGCACTCAACACTACGTCAGCCCATGCAATGGACATCTCCCATACATGTCAATGAAAAATATTCCTATATAGTATGCTTCTCTGAGACTGGTAGAATGTAGTTCTCATGGTTTAAGAATCTTTCTTTGCTAAAACGAGTTAATTTTGTCTTTCTTGTCTGCAATTAATGGAGTCCATCAATTTTATAGCAAATATATACTCGTACTCCATCTGACCTGAATGAATATTTCTTGTTGGAATTTATAGGAATCATGGGCTATGAGCATTGTATCATTTGATCCATGCATTCATGAGAGAGTAGTAGTGCCCAAAGAAAAAAAAAATAATTTGATTCAAGAGTGTGGAACATGTGAAAGTCAATGCAATGGTCTGCAGTGATATATCATTGACATGACTCATTACATGCGTATTTGTAATGCAATCTATATTAATTTGCACATTTTATTCATCACACAATTTGCTTCAAAGAAAGGCAAAATTGAACTGCATGTTTGTAGGACCAACTAGACTTGTTTTTAAACTATGGCCATCCTTACATATTCCTGAACTAATTATTCTTAACTATTATTGCAACATCGTCTTTCTCAAAACAAAGATTGTTCCGATATTATTATATAGATATGTGTTTATATTTTGCACTCTAAATAGCTTAGTATATACTGCCATACATAGGTAGCCTTGTATGACAATTGATACAATACAAAACTAATCAAGTCATCAGTAATGGTTGTAAACCAAGAATATTCTAAATTACTCTTGTAGTACTTCCATATTTAAGAAGCACACATTCGATCCTTGGTCAAAGAAAGAGGAACAAGACATACAACAAAGTGTTTGGACATGTCCTCGCCGAAATAGGGTGTTGTGTTACGTAAATATATGAAAAAAGAATGTTGGAAAATACAGATATCATGGATATATATTACTTATAGACATATATGTTCAGAGTAGATGAATATTCACGTATCTTATTCCAGATACATGAATATATGTATAGGTTTATGCGTATTCATACATATATACAGTATGAACTTTGTCTGTTATATATGATGACAAAAGAGAGTGTCTCTTTCCCAAAAAGAAACTAATTCAAATTCAAAATGATTACGAGCAAGACAAAACTTGAATTAATTTTTAAAAATTTGATTAGTGCGTGTATAATGTGTCTGTAATAAATGAGTGGCTCAACATTTCATTGCACTACCCGCAACTCTATCTCGTCGTTACCATTGAACAGTTGCCAGGCATTGCACTTGGTCGGATGCCCACCTAGTGAGTGTCATGCTTTAATGCATTTCCTTGTATACACTTGTATGGTGTCCTCTTCTACTCTCTTGTGTTCCAAGAATAGCAAAGCAAGCTTCTCCTCCTGCCTTCCTGTACCCCTCTCCCCTCAACCCTACCCTACTCATCCATGGACATCTCTACCCCTATTAACATTGTCCATTCCTACCACGCTAAGGAGCGCCAGCTCTTTGCTCGCATGGTGTTTGCCCTCGGAATCGATCCATCTCGTTCCATGCTAATTATCGCCTTCTGGTTATGGCTTGAAGAGAACGGGCATGCTGACATCATCCGCCGCATAAGCTCCTTCGACGATGATGTTGTTCTAGCCATCGCTACTGTTGGCCAGAACTTCATAGAGTCCCTTCATCTCAACCCCTTGCCAAGCCTCGATGATCAACCCTCTACTGAATCAAATTCCAACAATCACTTCCGTCAAGCAGCGATACACGGGATCAGTTACTACCTCAACAATGTCTGCCTCAAGGCCTTTGATGACATCCGAGCAAAGGCGGAGGCGGAGGCACAAAATCGTGAAGTGGAGACGCTTGTTCATCAGATGAGTCAAGCTTACCTAGACTACATGAATGTGAGTAGAGCTACTCTAAATAGTGTTAGATTGGGGCTACACCAAGCTGGTAATACATCAGTCAATTCTCATAGAGATAACATGCTTAACCTCCAAGAGATACCTTCAATTGGAGAACATACCTCTCGCTTGACAAGAACTGCTTCTATTCAATCCTATGTACCCCATGGGGAGGGTACTAGTAGGAATACCAGCAGGAGGATTCCAAACATGATGGAAGTAGCGCATGCACTGGAATCTATCTATCCCCTGAGGGGTTTATTGAAAAATATGGGCATGTCACAACCTCTGTCTAGTGTTGATGTGCCAATGTTATATAGGGCTAGCATTGCTAATGTGGAGGAACATCCTAATCAAAGGGCTATCCTAAATGATCATCTGACAGTAGGAGGCAACACTCTTTTACAAAATTATTTGCTGAGATCTGACATAAATTCTAGTCTTTGTCCGCCACCGCCACCGCTACCACAACTCCTCCCACGTGGCAACATTCCACGGGACGAAAGGACATTATTCGTTACCTTCTCTAACGGCTACCCGTTAACTGAGGAAGAACTATATGAATTTTTCATGAGGTATGTTCTTTCTCTTTGCATAATTCAATATAAGTTGTTTATTGTAATGACTTGATTCACATTTGAAAGGGAGGATGTCTATTAACTTTGAAAAAGATGAGCAAGATTTGATATAAATAAAAGAAATTGTTTAACAACTATAACTTTTAACAACTATAATTAAAATTTCAAATGGAAAAAGTTCATTAACTTGGAAGGCAGCATCTAAGATAAGACATACTTCAAGAGTATTTGACATGGTAAATATGTTCATAATAGACAAAGTTAATAGCATGTTTAGCATGATATATAACAATGCTCATCTCTAATTTGTCAATATATGTTGTATTTGATAAGTAACCAATCTTAGCTAAGTTGTCAAAATTATTAAGCATAGCTGTATTGAATCTGGGTAAACTATTATATGGTTGAGTGAAGGAATAGGCATATTTTAATTGATAGATGTTGCATTAAAGGATAGAATATCATCTTCATCCCTTCTTGAAATAGTAGAGTGAAGAATCTCCAGAAATTTTAAGATTAAATTTTGATATTGTTTTTCTCCTCTAGTACAAATCAATTAGGAAATTCAAAATTTTATAGCTTGCCCTTAAATATCAAATATATAAAACTTGGGCCAAAAACATGATTATCGTCTAATGACTACTTTGAGTTATCATCTATACTAATTTTCAAACACTATTTGCATAAATTGCTAAATTAATAGAAGTTTGAAAAATTAGTAGTTAATGAATCGATAGATTCACTTAGTACTAGAGAATAACCTTTTCTTATGAGAGATTTAGAGAAAAGGTGTCAATGTGCAAGAGACTCTACCACACGGACGGCAAGATGTAGAGAGTTAGCTTCTTCTTGTGCTAAAGCAGTTGGTTTTGTAATTCAAATCAAGATATATACTGGCATGGGTTGCAAATTATTTTGTGATTGCTAATTTATAGAGGTTATAGTTGTCATGTAATGATTTAGAGTGCAAATGTTTGAAACTAGAATAGAATTCACTAGGTTATCTTTATTGTACTGTGGAAAAATGGGATAATTATATATATGTCTTTGATTATGTTTAGAAATAAAGGCAAATGTAACTTAATTATGTATCTATAGATTCAATTTGTTGTTCTTTTTGTTAGCAATTATATGACATTTAGAATTGTTCAAAAGATGCTAGGGTTTGATTATATGTACATGAAGAAAACAGTAAATGGGGTTTTATTTTTCTAAGAGAGCATGTGTTTCAAAACTTGTTTGAAGAAATTATATATATTTATCCCTTGAATAAGCAACCAACCAGTCTCAGTAACAATTAATCATAGGATAGTGCATGTGTTTTATTTTTATATCATCATTCGAATTACTAAGTATAGTAACTATTGACTTCCAATGTGAGGATGAGAACTATGATATAATGCAATTATATAGATTATATCCTAATTTATTTTAAGTACTTATTATAAAGTTGTAACGGGAAACGCCACTATATAATCCTTTAGCCTACATAGTGTTTTTCACATCATGAAGTGTAGCGCTAAATATTTAGACATTTTGGTAGTTTCTCTAGGTTACTAACAACGTGAAATGATCGCAATTTTTTCCTTAGTTTTTGTATTATTGTTGCATTTTTGTCTAGTTAATATAATTAAATTATGAAAGTAACTGCTATAATAGAATTATAGAATAAAAGGACTTGCTAAAAGAACTTATAAAAAAATATAGAAGGCAACAAGATAACGAAACAAAAATATCTTAATTAATTTGGAGTTTTCTTAATTCTGCTCTTTTCCACTTCTTTTCCTTACTGATTATTAGTAAGAGAAAGGTAGTAGTTCTTTATAGTATTATTATTATCTTTTGCAAATTAAAGCATAAACATTGCTAATTTTCCACTTCGGAACTTACTTACCTTATCCATCTCCGTTTTTGTCCCAGCAATGGGAACTTGTGTCAACTAGATTGTGGAACTTTCATGTAATTATGTATCAAATTTATCACTATTTGTTATATGGTAAATATCTTTATCTTCTTAAGGTGGAAAATATGGCAGACCTTCTTATAAGTTATATCTAGAATATATATATATATATATATATATATATATATTTAGCTATAAGACGATGAGAAGACATTACGTGATTTTAATTGGTTTAATGAAATAAAAACTGTCAATACCTATCAATTTGTGAATAACAAAGAAAAAAGATAAAAAGAAAATTCAGATCTTCTTTTTGTTCATCCTTTTGTCTAGGTATTAATATCTGCTATATGTTCTAGTATATAATTATATAATAGGAATATCGTGAAAAAGAAAAGAGTTTTTCATAGTTTATTTGATAATGCATACCACTAAGACTCATGACCATAAGTATTGCTGATTTCCTCTATTTTTCAAATGTTTCAATATTCACTGCAAATATAGATGTCAAGCATTTTATATTTTATTATTCTATCCCATCCAAATGACAAGGTAGAAGAAAGTAGACAAACTTCCTGTGCCACCCCTAGGCGGTAATGCACTTCATAGTTTCGTTTATTACCTCCGTTTAGTGTTAAATAAATGAACAGACAAAACAGTAACGTATATTTAATCCTCATGTCTGAGATTGTTGATATAATTGACTTGGGATACTATAAAGAACTGTGTAGTTACATTTTCATGCGTATAGTTCTTAACAAGAATTCTTATGCGTTTGTGCTTCATGAAGGAAAGTTTGACCCGAGAAAGATGAGTAAAGCTTTTACTGTACCACTAACTCTTTCTATCATATGTCATAAGTAGTTACATTTACATTTATATCTACCATAAATAGGAAGACAATAACATACATATAGGAGTAAACATGAAAGTTATGATTTATTCTCAAAAATACATGAAAGTTATGATTAAACACGAAAAACTAAGCTATCTTTCATTCGTTCAATCACATAGAATTAGAGTTATAAGCATACTAAGAATATGCTTCAGGATAACTTTGTGTAAGTTTAATCATTTAGAAGCAAAATTTCTTACATGCTTTTCGATCTAGTGGTGATTTATATCTCCCATGTTCTTATTTCCTTATATCGTAATTAATCTAAGATACAAAATGTGTATCATTCTCATCATTGAGAATGCTAATTTCATTTAAAAATTTCGGTTGAAAATTCTTGATGCACGAGTTATGGAAGTATAGGAAGTCGACTATTGTACCTTTTTCATTGCAGTTAAACTCTAGCCTATCAGATATTCTTAGGGTTTCGTCGTTCTTTTGCTTATCTTACTTCTTATGAAAAGCTAACCTCTTGGTTTAAGGTTAATAGTATCTATGCTTCCCAACCAGATAAGGCCACATCTAGGCATTGCAGAAATTAATGTGACAATATACTTAGCTCCTTAATTAGTCAGATGTAGTTCCCAGTTTCTCCTGTAAAGATAGAATAACGATTCAACAAAAAATTTGCGTACTTCTGCAGTTTAGACACATCTAGTATTGTTATAATTATATCTTTTCTAATAGAATATACACACGAATGTTATGCAACCCCTCAATATAACAGGCATTACGGAGATGTGGAGCTCATAACTGTTGAGAAACCGATGACAGACAGGGCACCACTCTTTGCTCACGTCTCCTTCTACTCATTAGAGACAGTCCTTCAAGTCCTTGATGGGAATCGAAGAGTAAAATTCATGACGAAAGGAAGGCACTTATGGGCTCGACGTTTCATTCCAAAGAGGTTGCAGAATCAAGTTTGATCACTAACCTAGTATAAGTCTTTCTGGCAGTAATGTTAATATACTGATTAGTCAGTTTCTGCGACGAGTTTGTTCAACAACTTTCTTATGGACTTTGTTTAACACTTTCTTATCAATCGACTTTTCTCTGCATGTATTTTCCTTTATTCTCTTTCTAAAAGAATGCTCTTTGCACCTGCAGCTTTATATTTCTGAAATATAAATTTGGGTTTCGTGGCATGAGACACTACTGAATGTTTCTTTCAGAACTTCTGAGGATAGAAAGGCATGGCAGGGATTACATAAATAATAAACTGAGTTAAGGAGTTATATATAATTGATAATTAAGTGGTTGTTATGGAATTAATATTTGTGAAGCTACATGTATAGGGTGGCTACAAATGATGTTACCAAAGATTGGTAGCTAATCCACACTGTATGATTGTAGAATTTGCAAGGTTTTGCTCCAAAGAAATTACAAAATCTCGATTTCATCCTTAAAATTGGCACTTACACAAAATGGTGCAAGTTTTAAATCAACCATTATTCTCGATCTACCACAATTTCTACTTCTTCTTCTTCTTTTGTTTGAAAACAAAAACCATTATTACAGTACTTAGTGGGCCTAAATTATGGAATACTTGACATGTTTTACACGAATGATGTAGAAATCAAAGTTCAAGTGAAGATAGAGAGGCTTCCTAATGTCTGTGTAGATTGCTAGCTACTTCCATATTTTTAACATAATTATTATAATATTAAGGAGTATATATTTTGTCAAATTCATACGTTCAATTACTGGAGAAAAGATGAGTCAAGACATCTCAATGCATTTATCGAATTTCTTTAGTATGCATTAAATGTAATGGACCAAAGAAACTCCATAGTTAATTATTGTCAACCTTTCTTTAATTGTTTTCTTCTAGAACTGCAACACACTTCAATCTTTTCGAAAGCCCTAAGGGACTTCTGGAACTCGGTTTTTGGATTTGGAACACAAATTACAAGGTTGCTTGGATGAAAAAAAAAAATTACATCAAAAACATTACTTACGGTATCACATCTACAAGAAACTGGGTTTACCAAGATATTATTTAGGAAAAAAAAACTACATTTTGTGCCTGACATTTTTGCAAACTTATGGTGTACACCCTACATCCTCGAGCTCCATGTTTTATCTTTATTCTCATAAACCATCCCAAGGTAACTATGAGTAATGTGGAGGTTTTAAATTAATGGAAGAAGATTCCATTACCCTCTTTTTTTCTCTAAAAGAAACTCCCATCTTAAAGTGAAAAAAGAATGAAGCTAGTCGATCACTAAACAACAATATATGCTTCCATGAAAGAAAAATAATTAATAGGGAAAAAATCAAGCACATTTTCTGTTGTGTTCTAATTTGAAACAATCATTCATTGCATGTTTTGAATATATATTTTATAGTACCTTCAAATATAGTTTTGCACGACCCACAAATATTTTTATATATAACATTTTCGTAATAGATCTATCTATGATTTTACATAGTCCATCGATAATTTTTCATAATCCAAAAAATATTTCTACGGATCCATATTTATTTTTGCTTAATTTACAAACACAGAGAAATTCGTAAGAAATACCATCCATTTGCAGAATGATATAAGAACAGTGAGAATCCACAGATACATTCTATTTTAAGACTACTAATTATGGTCCAGATTCTCATTACTGGATAGCAAAATTAAGAACCATAATAAATGGGCTAATTAAATGTTAAAAGTCCTCAAAGAAAGTTTAAATCGAAATAAGTTAAAAGGACTAAGAGATTGGGTAACGCTACATTGTCAAAATTAAGAACCAAGATAGATATGATTTAACGTGGTTGGCTATGCCTATATCCAACATCCAGGGGAATAGGAGAGAATGTCTTCTCATTCATGCTTCTTAGCCATGAGAGCATAAATAGGTATATTAGATACAACAGACAGGAGAGCAAACAATCTATGCAACCACAAGGACTCGAAATGAAATATTTTCCAACATGTCGAGGCCATAGTTCTATATTCATTTTCAGCACTTGAATGTGGCACTACATTTTACTTTTTTTGCTCTTCCATTGGTTAAGTTACCTCCAACAAATGTGCAATAACTTATGGTCAACCCTCTATCAAGTAAACTTTTGGCTCTAATTTGCATCTGAAAAACCTTTGATTCTAGCGTGACCATTCTTTCTCATCCATAGACTATATCCTAGAGAAGATTTTAAATATTATTGAAGAATTCTATTAACACCATTTGTATGTACAGTCTCAAGAGCATTCACAAATTAGCTAGCTAGGCCAACTACATATATGATATAAGGTCTTGTAATAGTTAAAAAAGTCTTTAGATATCAAATAAATAAGGCTCTCCTTCTTTGCTTGCTTTCCATAGGTCATATGTTGGAGCTCTAGTAGATCTACTTCGCACATACCTTTCTAGTTTCATTCAATAGATCAAGTGCATACTTTCTTTGACTTATAAACAATTTTTTTTTAATGAACAGCTTCTATCCCAAGGAAATATTTTAAAATTTCCAAATCTTTGATACCAAGCCTTTATATAGTCTTAAATTTACTGATTTCTCTACTATCATTTTCTTTAATAATAATGTCATTGACATAAATAAGAACGACAGTTACAATTCATTGAACACGCCTATGATTAGTGTTGAGATAAGTTTTGCATATCAAGTTACAAAGAGATTGTTTGAATCCATAGAAAGCCTTTTCTAATTTGCAAACTAAGCTCTTGGCAGATTCTTTAGGATATCCTAGTGGGTAGATCCATATATGCTTCCTCTTCTAAATCCCTATGCAAGAAAGTATCTTTTATTATCCATTTGAAATAAAAGACATTTATAATTGACAACTATCGACAAAAGTACTTTAAATGTGTTTATTTTTGCTATCAGAGCAAAAGTTTTTTTTTATAATCTATTCCATAAATCTAAGTAAATTTTTTTAAAAAGAAGTTTAACTTTATATATTTTTGTTGTTCTATTACTGTGATGTTCGACTTTATAAATCCACTCGTATCCTATAGTTCTTTTCCCTTTAGGTAGTCTAACAATGTCCCAAGAGTAATTTTTTTTAAGAGAAAAAAGTTTTTCATTCATAACTTGTTTCCAGATTGTAGAATTAGCTTCTTAAAAGGTGGTAGGTTCTTTGACATTAGAGATAGAGCTCAAAAAACAGTCAAATGAGGATAGAACACATAGTTTTGTATGGGCTATATGGTTTTACGATAAGTGTAAAAGTCCTAAAATCTAGCTAGTGGTGGCGATTGACAAATAGATTTGTCTAAGATTTTTAGGAGCCATAGGACTCTATGCTTGATTGCGTTGACGCTCTGCTAGGGTTTGGCGCAGGGGCTCTTCCCTCCCTCTAAGAGGGATTATCCTCCTCACGTTGTCGACAAGATCTTCTCCTCCCCTCCCCTAGTCCATACCCTAGCCATGGACTAGGGGAGGGGAGCAAATCCCCTTTCCCTTTCCCTTTCCTTTTCCCTCTCTCTTTCCCTTCTTATCCCCCTAAAATCTATTGTTTTTTTGTAGCTCCATGGCTGCTCTCCATAGCTATCTCTTTGCTCCCCCTCATTACCGTCGTGCATTGACCACACCTCCGCCTCTCCACTCCCCTAGACCACTCCTATCCACGACCAAGCTAGCTTACTCCTCGACGCAGCCCACCCTCAGTTTCAACTAGCTCAACTGTTGTTGCATCCTCAACTCTTGGCGCCGCCATCCCTCTGACCATCGTCGTCATTGTTCCTCATCAATTGCCACACACCCCCACTACGGATCCACTCCCCACTGCACCCAGCCCTTGATTCGTGCGCTGCGCGCTCGACTACCGCCACTTCGCACCGCTGCTACTCCTTCAGCCTCGTTGACTTTGTCAGTGCAGAACTCTTGCCAGGCCCACCATTGGGGACGCTAGTGACAGCAGCTGTTGTCGGTGACGTTTTGGTATTCTCTCTTTTTTTATCAAGCTAGGCTCTATTTGCCTCCTTTTACATTTTCTGCATGTTTCTATTTAAGCTATGCTTGTTGTGGGTTTTCTACAGTTGTGAGAGGCTGGATCTATTATGCAATCGAGCTCCTCTTTTATTTTTAGGGTTTTAGTTTGGTATGCAAATTGCTCTTTCAGCTCTATTGTGCTATTAATTACACCATATGATGCTAAATCGCTTATACCTGCGCCTTCTCCTAAGCTTCTTGATGCTCCTAGTCATGGTGCTGCTTGAATTTGGTCAAGTGAGAGGCTTATTTCCAGGACGGATGTCCTATGTCCTCTGTTTTCCTACAAAATTGCTTGTGTTATGTTCAAAGCTTGATAATGTGCCTACTTGTTTGGTTAGTCTGCTTGTCAGCCAAGTGTAGGGCTTGTTAAAAATGTTCTATTTCCCTTTTTTATATTTTTGTATCAAGTTGTTACAATTTGCAAGATGATAGTCTATGGACTTTTTTTTTTTAAAAATTAGGATCTAAAAAAAAGGTTGGAGCCATAGGTATGTGATACAAAAAGATCAACATTATCAGCACCTTCTTGGACAAATAAATTCTGGTCATGCTCAAGCAATGTTTCCTTGGCATTTGAAGACATATAACACTCCCCTGAGGCATAGTAATGGAAGCTAGTGTCATCAAGAGATTGAGTCAAATAGAGCTAATGCTCAACAAAAGGTACATCACGGGATATGAACTGTTGAATAACAAAATAACCAATTTGATTGCACAAAACTTTCAAATGAGAGATGACAATTTTTGGACTCTTAATATAAGGAATTCAAGAGGTGACTTTTGATCAAAAACTGACTAGGTAGTCTTATAATAAGATATGTGACAGAAAAATGCTAAAAGATAAAACTGTTTAGTGAAGTATGAAAGTTAAATTCTAAATAATTAAGTGCATGCCCACCACTTGGGTTGATAAAACTAAATTCGGATGGCTCTTTCACTGGGCCAGTATAGGTGGCAGGGTTAGGTTTTGTGGCCTGACAGCCTAAGAGTCTAATGAAGCTCCTATATTTACAGAGTGCCAGTATGAGAGACTACATTCAATCATTGCTGTGGAGGGCTATGGCTAGGGCGTCAAACTTGACAAGCGGCTCGGGCTCAACTCGATTGGAGCTCGAGTCCGGCTCGGCTCGATCAGAGTTGAGCTGAGCTCGAGCCGCTGAAAGAGGCTCGAAATCAATATCGAGCCGAGCCTGAGCTGAAGCCGGCTCGCTCAAACTCGGCTTGATAGGCTCGGTATAAAACTAAATTATAAAACTATAATCCCCAAATCTAATATCCCAGTCCCACATCCCCTCCCCGCCTCCTACCCCAAATCTAATATCCTCGTGCTCATCCCCTCGAGTTGCCGTCGCCTCTTCCTCCTCCTTCGGCAATCGGTAATTAAGTGCATGCCCCCCTCTGTCTCCTCGAGTTGCACCTCGTCAAGCTGCTACGGACCCACGGTGCTGCCTTGTCCTCTAAGCTCCGCCTCACCTTCCTTCTCCAAGCCGCCGCCGCCGCGTCATCCTCCTCCATCGGCCGGTAAGAGGTATCCTCTATCGTCCTTCTCCATCAGTCCATTTATTCCTTAGAGTTTTTTTTTCTGTTTCTAGTGGTATCAAAATGCTGCTGTGCCTGAGCTTGAACGCCAAACAGCTCTAGATTCGTGGGTTCAGATATATTGGATGAATCCCTACTTATTGACTTTTTTTTATTTACAATCATTGATTTGAACCAGATAATATCTAAGATACAAAAAATAGGGTCCAGATCCTTTTTCCGATTTTTTTTCCCACTTATTGAACATGGTCTATGGTAGAACAGTGGCTTTAATTTGTAGAACAGTGACTTTAATTTGTCAAGTTTGTTAGAATAGAGTTTACAACTGCCTATTAAATTGCTTTGCTACTCCTAAGTCTTCCAATTATGAACATCAAGGTAGTAATTTATTTTATTCTATTAATTGTCCATTGTTGTATCTGTCATATCTATTTTTGTTTTGTACTAATTAAGTATTATAAAATTTAAGTAGTACTTTTGTTTTTGTTTTTTGTTTTTATATGTAGATGTCAGAGTCAGAAACTAAGAATCTTTCTAATACTGTTAGTGAAAATGAACCTATTGAAATTGATATTGGTGAAGAGGATAATGAAACTAACAAGGAAGAAGAAAGTAATAGTCAAAAGAAAGGGAGGAGAAGAACTTCTGATGTATGGTTGTATGTCAAGCAAGTTAAGGTGAAAGAAAATGAAGAAGAGGTAGAAAAGTATCGGTGTAATAATTACCCGTCATTATTTAATGTTCCTAAGCAAGGCACTATTTCACACATAAAAAGACGTGAAATTTTACACTAGTTTGGTAGGCAAAGGACAAAAAAAATTTCTTTTGCTTCTGTATCTATTGTTACTGGGGCTTTAACTATAGAATAAAATTATCTCAAAACTATTTTATTAGGATACAACCAAAATATGGTGAGAGAAATAATGGCAAAAATGATGATGGTACATGAGTATCCTTTTAATATGGTTGAGCATACATGGTAAAATATTCTTCTGAAGGTTCTTAATCCATGTTATGAACGAATTTCTAGAAACATAATGAGAAGTGATGTTATGAAAGTATATGAATCTGCAAAAGTATTAGATCCCTAATACAAAATAAAGCTTATTAATTTTTGTTTTCTAAAAATATATTGCTTTGCAGAAGCTCAAATAAACATACAAAGGGTCCACATAGTGTTATATACTATTTTTGAATCATATAAACTTGAGAATGCATCAGGCGAAAATAATGGAATGAATGATAGATCTCAACTTGATAAGAGTGATGACTTGATTAGTGCTAAAGAATCAGAAGGTCAAGCAGAGTTTAAAATTTTTTTGGAATCAACAAATGCAGTTGAACCTCTGAAATTTGAATTAGAAATATATTTAGAGGGGCAGACTACAAGTTTGATTGATAAGTTTGATGCTCTAGAATGGTGGAGACTAAACATGTTGAAATTCCCTATTCTTTCCAAGATGGCTCAAGATATCCTTTCGGTTCCTGTTACTACTGTTGCATCTAAATAAGTTTTTAGCGCTAGTGGTAGGGCTTTAAATGATTTTCGAAGCTCTTTATCTTCAGAGACAGTGGAGGCTTTGATATGTGGAGGGAATTGGATTAGAGAATCATAAAAAAAAAAAAACAAATTAGCTCCTGTAGGGTATGTGTACTATACTTCTCATAATAAAATTTTCTCATTTTATGCTTTTATAAACTATTGCTAACTTCTTTTTTATAATCTTATTTTCTTTAGGTATCGGCGATGGAAAATGTGTTTGTGAAGATTCCAAATGTAGTTTGATATTTAGGTATCATACATTGTATGTCTTTTATATTTGTATAGCATTTTCATTTGCATAGATGATAGAAGAGGCAAGGATATATTAAAAATATTTTGAATTGAGAGCAATGATGTTTAAGTTAATTAACAACTAAATTTTTTGAATTTTCCCATCATTATTTGTTTATACTGGTTGCAATGATGTTTAAGCTGCAATTAATTTGTTTCCTCTTTTTTTTTTGCAGTTATAGGATGAAGCTTCTTTTTGGTGTTGAGACTTGAGAGTGCCAAATAAATTTAGTTGTAATATTTGACATGCTATCATATTTTATTGTAATATTTGGCAAGATATAAGTTAAGTACTTTATATTGTAATATTTAGCAAGTGATAGACTTATGATTTGGATGTCAAAATTTGGATTTGCTTTGAGCCAAATTTTGATGAATAGTACTATGTTAATATTTTGCAATTGGTGTGATAATTTGGTTGGTTTTAGTAAAGTTTTGTATAATTTAAGTTAAATTCATTTGGTTGGCTTTTGTTATATTTACCGGTAAAAATTTTGAAATTGGTGTGATTGCTTTGAGCCAAATTTTGATGAATGGTACTATGTTAATATTTTGAAATTGGTGTGATAATTTAGTTGGCTTTAGTAAAGTTTTGTATAATTTAAGTTAAGTTCATTTGGTTGGCTTCTGTTATATTTACCGGTAAAAATTTTGAAATTGGTGTGATTGCTTTGAGCCAAATTTTGATGAATGGTACTATGTTAATATTTTGCAATTGGTGTGATAATTTGGTTGGCTTTAGTAAAATTTTGTATTATTTAAGTTAAGTTCATTTGGTTGGCTTTTGTTATATTTACTAGTAAAATTTTTGAAATTCGGGTGATTGTTTTGAGCCAAATTTTGATGAACGGTGCTATGTTAATATTTTACAATTGGTGTGATAATTTGGTTGTCTTTAGTAAAGTTTTGTATAATTTAAGTTAAGTTCATTTGGTTAGCTTTTGTTATATTTACTGGTAAAATTTTTGAAATTGGTGTGATTGCTAATCACTGATTAACTTTAAAATTTATAGTCAATTTGGTTGGCTTTTATTTTATTTACATATTAAATTTGTTATTCAATCTCAGCTTTTCTTTTAAATAGGTTGTGGCTCGGCTTGGGCTCGAATTGGCTCGGTCCAGCTCGGTTTGAATGAGGCTTAATAATAAGCTCATTTCAGGCTCAGCTCGAGCTGAGGCGAGCCGAGCCTGAGCCCAATAAAGAGGCTCGAAATTAATTTCTAGCCGAGCCTGAGCAACTAGCTCACCCAGGCTCGGCTCGTTTACACCCCTACCTATGGCTATAGAGAAGGGCTGCTAACTTTGAAGAATTACCTAGTCCAAAATGTTTGGATTGAAACAAACTCTTTATTACTAGATAAATTCTTTAATAGGATTCACAAACCACCTTGGACAACACCTTTCATCTCTTACAAAAATTTCACAATTATAAAATCAACCGAGTATATCAAAAAGCCAACAAAGCTATTGATTATCTTGTCAATATGGATAAGATTTTGAGTTACTGTGTACTTAGGTTGGAGTCGTCTCTTCCTAGCTTTTGGGTCGATTGTGTTTCGATGTTAGTGGAACTTTTTGTAATCGTGGCAATTGATCAAGGAAAATTTTTTCTTTTAAACAAAAGATTCTAAATAAATTAAAAAGGGCCATATTTATTTTTAATTTAAAATTGGTATGGATGTTAAAAGAAAGAAATAAAAAACCAAATTGGTTTCTAAGGCAATCCATCTTTATTTGAAAAAAAAAAAAACTTTTAATCAACATTCACTATATACTAAACTTGTCAATTGTTCTATATGTGTGTGACTGTGTGTTTGTTTATAACATTATGTATGTATGGTTCGGATGCGGGCAGCTTGATTGCTCAAATCTCCGAAACCCAGCTGGTTCTCTAAACGGGTCTAATTGTAGATCCAAACCCGCATCGTTTGTGTTTAACGCCTTCAAGAAAATTTAATCCAGGCTCTTTTATATCTCCCTCACACTTCTATGAGGCAAAAAGTCGAACATAAAGCTGATGGGTTTCGCCATGCAACTCCACCCCCGTAACAACGCTCTCCTCTCCCCCGCCCTCTCCTTCCCGATCTCAAAACACTCCTCCTCGCTTTTGATATCCCAAACCCAGCGCTTCGCCTTCCCCGCCACCTCTACGATCCCTAGACCCATCAAGATTAACTACCCGAAGAGCTACCCCGTTCATGGTGCTCGTGCTTCAGCCGGGGAGTCGCCGGCGAAGCAGCTCCGGAGGATTCTGGGCTCTCCTGGGATCCACCAGGGACCCGCCTGCTTTGACGCGCTGAGTGCTAGGCTGGTGGAGAGGGCCGGGTTCGAGTTCTGCTTCACGAGCGGTAGGTGTTTGTTCTCTGGTCTCAGTAAATAGTTTTGGATAACTGGAACGAGGAAAACGGATTGATAAGCAAGTAAATGATGATCTTTCTGTAGATTGGGTTTGTTTGGAACCGATTTCAGATGGATTTCAATTGATTTCATTTGGGAACGAATTACGCTGTTTGGAATATAATGGAATTGAAATGAAATCCATCTAAACTTTGTTTGGAATGAGGTAGGAATTCATTTTATTGTGTTTCATTTTCCTATTTTATCCTTGGGCATCGATAAGGATATAACAAAACAAGGTCAGTTTTGAAATTTGGATAACTTAACTTAAGTGGCAAATGAATTATGTCCAAATCCGACCTCAAATCTTCGAATTCTATTACACTTACTGAAGTCCATCCAAATCCACTAAAAACAATTGGAACTTGAAAGAGTGGATTTGGAGAAAATAGAATTCCAAATCAATTGAATTCCATGGATTTGGAGTTTCCAAACAGGGTGTTAATGGTTCTGAACAACGGATTCGGAAAGCTAGAATTCAAAATCAACTAAATTCCATGGATTTGGGTTTCCAAATAGGCTGTTAATGTGGGCCCTCTTTTCCTTTTGATTTCTTAGGTTACTTGTTCTTGCAGCCCTGTTATGGTAAATGCTCTTCTTTTACAAATACATGATCATTCAGCTGTTTCTAACTGCTAATTGTACTTCAGTTTATTTTGAGTAGAGAAGTGTATATAACTCCTTTTACTTGGCTCTTTTGAGACATTGGTCTGTATCTCAATAACGTCTCCAACCATCAATAATCTGTTAATTCAAATAGAAAATGAAAGTATAACTTTGTACTTAGTCCGGTGGCTTGTGCATGACAAGGCCATGCCTGGGTGTAAGGAGAGGAAGCATAGTTGTATGCTCCCAATAGGAGCCTCTTTCATGTCGGCATGCCAGCATGTAACATATTGAGAAAAGTGGGGTCAACATGGTTGACATGTGCTAACATTGCCTAATGTCATGGTAATGGTTGAGTAAGAATTTTATTTTGGGTTTAGCTCATTTACATGATATTTGTAATATGTTTTTACTAAGTATTTTTGTTCCTCTTGTTCATCAAAGAAAGTTCCAGCAGTGACTCTTGTTTGGCATTTAAAACCAGAAAGTACTTCATTCTATAGAATGCACCATCGTTTTGGTGTCAACTAAATATTTTTTACTCTCCAATCTTATGATAAACTTAACATAGAAATAGATTTTAGAATATAACTTATCTCAGACCTCGGAAATGAGATTGATGCATGTGGGTGACTGCTATTCATCTTGTATCTGGAAAAAAAATGATGTATCTTATCAAATTTTAATCAAAATTGGTCATCTTCAGGGTTCTCTATTTCAGCTGCTCGGCTGGGGTTGCCAGATGTCGGTTTTATTTCATATGGAGAAATGGTAGATCAAGGTCAACAAATTACTCAAGCTGTATCCATTCCCGTTATTGGTGATGCAGACAATGGATATGGGAATCCCATGAATGTCAAGAGGACAGTAAAAGGTTTTATAAAAGCTGGTTTTGCTGGGATAATTCTTGAAGATCAGGTATGTCCATGAATTGCAGAGTTGATAGCAACAACTTCTATTAGGTAAACTTTGCATCATTGGGTGTTGAAAATCACTGATCCAAACACTTCTTTTACTTGAATTTGGAACCTGTCTAGATAATGAAATTTATACTTTATATTTTCAAGTCCTAAGCTTTACGGTTCTTTCCCAGGAGGCTTATTATTACCATTTAACAGTCTAAAACTGATGAGTACTTGAGAACCATAGCTTGCTTTGAGCAGTCTCTGCGGATCCAGACTGAGGTGACTTCAGAATAGGTTATTGGGCAATGTTCACATCGTATATCAGGATATCAGATTGAATTGCTCAGGTTGATTTGGCTGAGGTTTATGGTTTCTTGCTCAGGAAGCTTGTTATTAATATTTAACTGTCTAAAACTGATGAGTATTTGAGAACCATAGCTCGCTTTGAGCAGCCTCTCACTCTTTATCGATGTGACTTCAGAAATAGACATACTCAGTTGTTCGGCAATGTTCAACATCATATCTCAGATTGAATTGCTCAGGTTTATTTCGCTGTAATTTTTCTACCCATTGGTAGGTTTAACTTTCTATATTTATCAGTTTGCAAGTAAAAGATTTTCTGCACATTCTTCATGCACCTGTGATGCTGACATCAACAAGTTCATGAAAAAGAAACTGGTGTTTTATTAAAGTCAGATTCTTTATTTCTCCTTAGAAATTTTTCATGGTTTTAGCATTTCTCCTTAAAGGTCTCACCAAAAGCCTGTGGCCATACTCGTGGGAGAAAAGTGGTCCCAAGAGAGGAGGCAGTCATGAGTATTAAAGCAGCTATAGATGCACGAATGGAGAGTGGCTCTGACATTGTGATCATAGCAAGAACTGATTCTCGTCAAGCTGTGTCCCTAGAGGAATCCCTAGGGAGATCGCGAGCCTTTGCTGATGCTGGAGCCGATGTTCTATTTATTGATGCTCTTGCTTCTAGAGAAGAAATGAAGGCCTTATGTGACATTTCTCCTTTGCTTCCAAAAATGGTAATGCTTTTCATTCTCCATTTTTCGGGTAATGGATGAAATTGGTAATTTCCTATCAATTTATATGATTCTCTTGCTCTTGTGGCAGCAGATTGTATAGTAAGTAATGTGATTTATCTCTTTCTCCTTGTTTAGCACTGCCTCACAATCATATAGGAATTGATTCAAGTCTTTTGCAACTTACTCCTATATTTATATTCTGACTACACATCTGAAATAAATGTGGTTGCAATTTTCACAGATAATGTCCACTTGTTTTATGCAATGTCACTTGCCTATTTTACAATTTTAGTAATAATGCCCTCATTAAATCTCAGTCAGAGCTTTGTGATTGTTCTTGTAGGCCAACATGCTTGAAGGTGGGGGAAAGACGCCCATATTGAACCCTGTTGAACTTGAGGAGATTGGATTTAAAATTGTGAGTTATCCTCTATCACTAATTGGGGTATCAATCCGAGCAATGGAGGTATGTCCTTTTAGCTTGTGATATTCTCTTCTTTTTATCTGAAATATATGGTTAGCCATAAGTTCCAGGTATATGATTTTGTGGAGTTTCGTAGCATGTTACTTCTACGATTTTGATTTTTAAAACTTGTGCTGCATTGTCGCTACATTTTTGAAGTTTATAATTAATATTTCTTCTGATATATTTTATGGGTACATGCCATCTTTGTTGACTTGCTATTTTAGCCTTAAACTCCTTTATTTATACATTCCTGGGAACTCTCAATATGCCTTAGCCTAGATATAGATTTTGCTTTATCTTCAGTGAATGTTCTTGCTATAAAGCCCCTTTTGAAGTGAAATAAATTAATAAGTTTCTTTTAGCAATTCTTTTCAGGCTGTGGAAAGCCATAAATTCTTACTTGTCTATTTTTGTGGAAACTTCCAATTAAACTTAGCCTAGAAATAGAATTTTATTTCTTGTCAGATTTTGAACTCTCCTTGATGGGTAATTTTCATATAAATTTCCCTTTTATATATTAAGCAACCAAAAAGGCTAATAATTCCATTATTTTACATTCACTTTAACTATTTGGAATGAATTGGTTCTTAAGCTACTTGAATCAAGTCGTTTCGTCTGATTAAATTGAGAAGTCCATTGGTTGTATTTGCCCATCCTTTTGTGAAGTGGATACCATGCCATTGCAATTAATAAGTTCTATTGGATGCCCTTATTCCATTTGGTTCTTGAAAAACCCCAGGATTTTGGTGTAGTATTAGCATAAACTTTTATTGGTCGGGGTGTGAAAAGATGGAGCTCGAAGAGATAGGCTTGGAGCATGTTTTGAAGTATTGATTAATATGTATCGATATTGACCATTGTCAATCCATAACAAGAGCCGAAACCACTCATTATTGGCCTTGTATTAGCCATATCAGCTGATTTGGGATTCATTATGGTAAATGAAAATTTTGAATTTTATTTTTATGCGGGCTAGATATGTGTTTGGATCATTAGTTGGATCCGATCCAAATGCAACTTTGGACATTAATTATTAGCATACTAAGCATAGCGAAGCTCTGGGAGGTGCTCTTCAGTGAGGTAGGCTCCCTATCTTCTCTCTCGCCTTTCTCTCTTTCTCTCTGCTTGTTTGTTCTTTTTTTTATCTTTCTTTTATCACCACTTACACTCACTTTTGTCCTAGAGGTGCCTTTCCATCACCTCTCTAGCAAAGATTGTTGTTGACCTCCTCTAGTAAAGGGATCTCCCAAATGTTATGGAGTGGAGACCTAATTGGACTTGGACTTGCCAAAGCTAATCATTAATTCATAGAGGCCTTAGAAATATTTGGGAATGCTAATTTAATTAGGATTATTAATTGGAGGCTTTCCTATTGGTATTATTTTTCTTTGCAGATTATCCTTGGGAATGAAGTATCTATCTTATGTGGTTTGTTCTAATTCTATTGGGACCCCTACATCCCTTCTTGATGAGAGCCTATAGATATATAAGAGGATGCTAGGGGGTTTAATGTACAACTCACAACACAGCCTATTATTACAAGAGCTTGTGAGGGACCTTGTAGAGGGCTGAGGTGTAAATATAGAGAGGTATGAGTTTTGTAGAGAGAGAAGAGAGAGAATATTAGTTCTTGGGTTGGGTTGAGAGTAATTTCTCCCTTATATTTTCTCTTCTTATGATCTACATAGTGAAACTGGCAAGATTTTCATGAACATAGCTCACACTGAGTGAACCACATAAAAATCATGTGCCTCTTATATGATTGCTTTTGTGTTTTTCTCTATATTTCGCTCACCTAGACTCCCTGTGGTATTCCCAATGCCACTCTCCATCATTGAGATGACGACAATAATTAGTAGGGTTATTTAGTATATTTACTCGGCCTTTGATAATATTGAGTATTTTTACTCTTCATATTATGTTCCACATTCTTTGGGTAATTTAAATTTTCATAATTTTCTTCCATTGTTTTTAGCAATTAGGATTTGTGTACTTTATATCATATTTTAGAGTTTAATAAATTAAAGATATTATGTTGAATATTTTTTTTCCAGAATTTAACATAATGCTTGTATTCTAGCTATTTCTTTCCCTATATGTATACTATCAACATTCTTTGGTGGTTAACTATATTTCTTTTTTCATGTAAGTATACATGGGAGTGAGATCTGGCTTTAGCACATGGATAATACAGATAGCAATATGTCTCACTAATACTCAGAATTATATCTTCTGTGTTCTTCAGATATCTGAGAGATTGTACCAAATTGTTTTGATGGTTAAACAAGTAGTTTTTATCTTATGATGTTATCATGATAAGGAACTCATAACCACAGGATGCACTTACAGCCATCAAAAGCGGTCGCATACCTCCTCCCGGAAGTTTGCCTTCTTTTGAGGAAATCAAGGATACACTGGGTTTTAATGACTATTATGAGGAAGAAAAACGGTATAGTGTGACTGCCACTCGACTGTCAAACCAAAGTGGTTAGCTCTGCAGTCTTTCACCTCATGTCCTGATGCTGTTTAGAACTCTTCCTGACCTGTACCTTTTAAATAAATGCAGGTTATTATGTTGGTAGCAACAGCAGTTATAATAGAAGGGTAAGTCAAGAAGATTCCGGGCCACAAACATATCGGACTCAAGAGCCTGTTGTTGAAATCTTACCTTCATACACGTCTGGTAACTACAGCTCAAGTGATTCAAGAGGTCCAATGTCTGGAATGTGGTCTCGCAAGTTGAGATTAAAGATAACTGGAAGGGATGGGATCGAGAAACTTGATGTGAGAATACCAGTAAGTTTTTCTCTTTACTGTAGAGGAGCATGTCTCAGTGAGTGTGAACTGCATTGCAAATCTTTCCTGCACCCTGAACTTCGTTTTCTAAATGATCCTAATCCATTTTGAGTTTTCTGTTTCTACATAATCCCTGATGAGATTAATAAAAGGTCAGTAGATCTTAGACCTGCAATCTCTGAGCTTGAAAGTGTTGCTTTGTGTTGCTTCTTTTGTAAATCTTGTATCCCTATATGGCTGATCTTGTTGTCCTGAGTGCATGTTGGGTTCTGGACCATCCTTCTCGTGATGAATGAGCTTTAATATATGCAAAGACGACACAGAAGGATGCTTCTCTATGCATTCATGCAACATTCAGTTTACATCTTTTAGGCATTGAGAGACTTGGAGTTTATCGTAAAAGAGAATGCATCTATACTGTAATAGTTGTCCTTAATGCAGGCACACACATATTTACTGTTGTTAGAATGATTTACTTTTCTTGCCTCTCTTAACAGGCTGGTTTCTTGGAAGGGCTCTCAAGAATGATTCCAGGTAATGGTTCTCAATTACAACTTAGTTATAGAGAAAATTATGTGGAACAACTTAATAAAAGTATATTCTAGTACACAAGACATTCCACTGGTACAAGGTCTGGAGATTACTCTTATGAGTGAAGAGGCTCTTTTCATGATTCAGGCCTGTTATTCTAGGATGCATGGAACAATAACACTTGTAACAAGTGACACATTGGAAGATCTGACAGTACTTCTGCTCTGCAGGTTTGGCCGGTGTCGATGTCATGGAGATTTTAAATGATGCTGAGGATGTTTCCAATGGCCCTGAAAGAGGGAAGGTACTTCTTGATTTCAATGATGCAATGGGAGACAGGATTCAGGTGTTTGTTGAGTAATTGTGCTCCAACTTCCCAAATCAGAGCTCAAGTTGTTAGCGCACTGCAGAATGCATACTCCGTGGTTGCTGCACTGTTTTAAGGAAGAGCAGTTGTCTAACGCTGCATATTCTACTTACACACATTCAACTATTGTCTATTGATAACAATCTATTGAAACTCATCCTGAAATAGATTTATCTATTATATTTGACGAAAGCATGTAATGGAGACCAACATGTGGATGAAGATTTCACTTGTGGGATCTACATGAAAACAATTCAATCTCATTGGTCTTGACAATCTTCGAAGAGGTTCTTGCATTGCCACTTCAAATAAGCTCTTTCTTACCTGGCTTCTTTGTGTGACAACTCTTTCCATTGCACTAGCTACTCAGTGGTTAGTGGGAGTCCTCGACAACACACCGTGCAAAAGTTGAGTACATTTTAACCTCTTTGTCAATGGTGGAGGTTAATGTTGCGGAGGCACACTGAGACACTCCGACTTATAAAATGGAGTGGATTTTAAGGTCCAGGTATATTGCAATTTGTAGGCCACCTTGTCCATTTTCTTGACCATTAAAATGGGAGCCTTCATAACTGTGAACGGCTGCCTTTATAGACATTGCAGTGTCGAGAACTAGTGGGACTGAAGTTTGACAAGAACTTCAGCTCCCACTTTGAAATTTAGAGGTCTCAATGTCAGTCCACTTTTTCAATTATCTACATGGATTTCTCTAAGACTGCCTTCACAAGGTCATTCTTTTATTTGAGATCAGAGATAAATTGAGTGGCATTTGGCTATGAAAGATCTCTCAAGCAATAGTTTGCGGCGTAAATTATAGCTAAACACTAATACCACTAAATCATAGCTAAATCACAGTAAACATTTGCTAGGCTCGTGAATTCGATAAGCATTGTACCTTCTTCTCAAGGTAGAGCTAATCTTTTAATTGAAGTATAGCGGTGAGAATAGCGAAAATGAGTATTACAGAAATCTATAAAGGCTATAGGAATTATAAAAGTTTTCTCTTTATTATAATAACTTCGTTATACTAAAATTGGATAATATTATATGTAGAGAGTTTAGACCTTTATATAGAGGCAAATGATACATAAGTACAAGTGAAGAACATTAATAAGTTGAAATGCTCTGACTTTTTGGTTCACTTTTTATCTTCCTCCCTTGTGACTTAGATAATACTAAGCTTCTTTCACTTTGGATAGTTGTGTGCCTATTGATTAATTTGGGACTAAAATGATGACACTTTGTCGTGTCCTTTTTATGATTCTTTAGCGCTAATCTCTGACAATTTTAGTTTGACAAATTGATTGTTATTCTTGTCTTACTCGAGGAGTTTCTCAACAGTGACAATAGCAACATTAGGCTCATTAACATGTTGGGCCACTAGTTTTTTGTGCACCTATTACTGCAACCCATCGAGGAAGTAGAATAGATGATATTCTTCCGTTATGTTTGGGATAGACAATATCGAAAATGTAAACTCTTTGGCACAATTTTTAAGAGTACTACTTTGTCTATTGCAAGTATTTTTGGGCTAAGAACTCAATTTTTCAGTTCTTGCTCTTCAAGTCCTCCAAAAGATAATTTGGAAAAACCCTTCTTAATCTGTGTAGCTCATTGATTCACCACAACATAGCATCATCAATAAAGTACATGTCCATGTTTGTACCTTTTTGGCTTCGTTCTCAAACTATATATATTTGAAGTAGCACTCTATATTCCATAGAAAATTTTCAACTTTTTTGCCATCAAGCACACCTATGAAATAGCAACGTTCAAAGAGGCAACCTAGATATACCCCTTATGGTCGTACCTCTCTATGCAACATTCCTCTCGAGGATAACAACATTGGTCTCGAGATCATTGATCTCTTTGACCATAGTTTATAGCCCCTTGAAGTCTGTTTCAATAACTCGTTGTTCAATTCATCGAGCAAGCTTCTCTTTGATCTCATAGAATTGAGCTTTGAAAGAGGCTATGCTAGGGTAGACACTTTCCTTCACATTACCATATTCTCTTTGAAGCCGGTGTGAAGGATATCTAATAGAATCATGCAGTTATCTAGGCGCTTGTAGCAACTTCTATTATGGACAAATGATCATCCAAAGGTATAAATTTATTGTAAGCTCTTTGCTATTGTCGCACCTGTAGTGCTTTCTTTTTGGTGCAATATCTATAGCAGCTTTGGAAAATAATTTCCCACTAAATTATAGCTAAACACTAATACCACTAAATCATAGCTAAATCACAGTAAACATTTGTTAGGCTCGTGAATTTGATAGGCATTGTACCTTCTTCTCAAGGTAGAGCTAATCTTTTAATTGAAGTATAGCGGTGAGAATAGCGAAAATGAGTATTACAGAAATCTATAAAGGCTATAGGAATTATAAAAGTTTTCTCTTTATTATAATAACTTCGTTATACTAAAATTGGATACTATTATATGTAGAGAGTTTAGACCTTTATATAGAGGCAAATGATACATAAGTACAAGTGAAGAAATGAGTGGTGAGAGCTTCCAGATAAAACTGTCCATCATGTTAATTTGCTGCCCATTGGCTTCTTCTAGTAGTAAAAACACTCCCTATAGTCAGAGAATGCTGGAAGGGGTTAATAGGAATTCCCAAAGGCTGTTACAAATAAGTCTGTCCAACAATAATGATAAATTAGCAACCATAAACTTGAGTGTCCCTTCAAATGATTTTAGGCCTCATTCACTTGTGGAATAAGTCAAATTGTAAAATAAAAAAAATTCAAACTTTTAATATTAGAAGAAAAGAGCTAATATTAGGTATAAGTTTTTTTTTATTATTTAGTTGAACATTAGTACTAGGAGTAGTAATTCCATTTGATGTGATATAAATATGATGTGAATTTGTATTAAGAATTGATGGTATTTTAAAGCAAATGATAGAAATACTTTTAATTTGATGTAAAGTAGTAGTAGTAATTAAGTATTGTCTAATCTAATACCAAAATAGTAATTTCATATTATTATATTAATTTAATTTTTATAAATTGGATCGAATAAGAGGAGAGAGAATGATAAGTTAATATACTAAGAGCATCTCCAATGCTTGCTCCATATTTGGAGCCCAAAGGCTCCAAATATGGAGCCAAAAATGGAGCAAGAGCCCAGTGCACTCCAATGCACCGGGCTCCATATATATTATAATAATAATATAATATATATATTATTATATTAGCTATTTTAAATTGCTTAATAGATCATCTTAGCGTTATTATTTTTTATTAAAAAAATATATGGTTAGAAAACTCTCATCGAGATCTTTAAAATAAGATTAATATTCAATAGTTTTAGAAGTAATTTTAAATTACTAATTTTTTAATCAAACGCATCGAAATTACATTACACGAAATAAACATCGAAATAAGCATTACATGTCATTAACTAAAAATATCAAAATTACATTACCTAAAATAAGTAGAAATTAACCAAATATAATAAAAGCAATAGATGTTTAATATTCTGGTAAGTCATCTCTATAGCCACCGGTTCCGGTTCCGTAGCCACCTTCTCTTTCTTGACTGTGTTCACCTTCTTGCGATGAACCTCCGATTTAAAAATGAAAATGAATATTGCTTATGGCAGAGGCACGAGAATGAAGGAATATAAATTTTAATGTAATTTTTATTTGATGTATTTCATTTTTAATGTATTTCATGTTTGATGTATTTCATATCTAATATATTTTAATTTTTAATATTTACATTGGGGATAATTTTGAGTAATTATATTTTAGGATACATAATTTATTAGACTCATTTTTATAAATAATAAAAAAAATTAAAATTAAAATTAATTCAAAAGTAATTTAATATTAGACTCATTTTAAAGGTCTTGATGAGACCTTTCCAATGGTATTATTTTTGTTAAAAACCGATTAGTAAAACTAATTATATACTTAGCTTAACTAACTAAATTATTTAACAAATGATACAAATAGAATTAAAATTATTGAATATAACACTTATTGGGCAATTTTGGCATTTTCAAAAAGTTGATGTGACAAATGGAACCCGGCTCCATTTTCATGGTGAGGCTCCAAATTTGGAGCCCCATATAGAGCCCGGTTGGAGCTCCATCGGGCTCCAAATTTGGAGTTTTGGAGCCCGGTTGGAGATGCTCTAAAAGAAACTAAGTTGTTATTTAGCTACTACACTAGAATAAAAATACTTATTAGAGAAAAAGACTATTTATATTTCTCAAAAGAATAAAGCTATCAATATTTCACAAGTGAATAGAGCTTTAATCTTTCTCAGGACAAACTTAGTCACAACTTATTTTAGATTCTTAAGCACACATGGGCTGCGACGACTCTCTCTTTTTACCTCCTTTACGAATGCAATAGATAATGAGATTCTTCACCGATGGGTCCACTCGTTATTATTAAAACTTAATTCAATATCAAGTAGGGTTTGCAATTATTATAGTCTAACTTACTTAAAATATACTATACCGAAATAATACCTAATCTAAACTATTCAAATAGAAAAATATACACATATTTAAAATAGAAGATAATTAAATAAAGAAGAGAAGTTCTCTATAATAAATAATACAAAGATGGCATGAACATACTACATCCGATTCTCCTTCCCATTTTGAGTTGAAGCTAAAGCTTTGATAAATTTATTAAATCTCGTCCTAACATTCAAAGCATCTATTCGCAAGTAATTATTATAACATTTTTATGCACATCAAATGTTCTTCTTAGAAAACTTTCTACGCACTAATAAGTTCTGAAATGGCCACTATGATTAGTTATAATTTTTTATTACGTTGCTTTATGTATTGAGTTAAAGAAAATTATATGAAAATTACTTTGAACTTTTACTCCTATCATTATTAGAATTTTGACCATTATACATAAATTACAAAATAAAAATCGGTAAGAGGTTGACATAAATGTTGTTCATTATTATTATTTTTTCACATTTTTCTTTTTTTAAAGAATTTATTAATTGAAGCGTGCATCGAGCATTTGATTAGAGTCAATGCACGGTAGAGAAAGCTTTAACAATTTAATTATTTATAATAATAAGTTATACGTGTACTATGTGAAATTATGATTTACGCTCTATATTTTTACTATTTATAAATCGAACTCAATGATTTAAAAAATATATATAGAAAATATTCTATCGTTAGATCAATTAGTTAAACTTAACCAAATCTTTGAGTTAAGTTAACTATACTACGAAAATACTCTCAACCAAGTCATACTAAGAGTATTTTAGTTATTTTAGAAAATAAAATATCTCTATTTAACTGTGTTAATTTAAATCTAATCGAAAGTGTTTTCTGTAAGTATTCACAAAATCATAAGACTCGATTTATAAATAATAATAGAAAAATAGGGTGTAAACGATAATTACATTCTAAACTGAGTGTTATATACAAATTTTTTTATAATAAAATATGTAAGGAGTATATAAAAAATTTATTCACTCATTATTATATGCTAAATATATAAAAAAACTAAATAATTGTAACTGATGTGGACTCTCCTTCATTTGAAAATTGAAATCACGAGACAAGTATGCCACTAGGCATTTATTGTGCTAGTATGAAACCTCCATTTCTCCCACGCAATTTACTAGGCAAAGTCCTAATTAATATAATAATCTACGACATTTAAGAGCTGCCTTGATACTCTCACCCTCCTCTCATTTTATAAATAACTTTTTTTTTTATTCTAAAATAAATTTTTTATTTTAAAATAATAACTAAACATCGTAATAACTTAATTTTAGAATAGAAATACTATTTATCAATTACTTTATATCAAAGGATATTTATGATAATTTTGTAAAAAATAAAAAATATAATTTTGTTACTTTATATCATATTAAAAATAATTATTACACTCTTATTTCAGAATGAATACAGATGAATATAAGAATATATTTTAGAATTGAAACTTGCTCGCATTCATGGGAAAATTACAAAAAAGTTGTTGAATTATAGCTAGCATAATAAATGAGTGCAATTGGTACAATTAATACAAGTGGATTGTTTAGTTTACTTGACAATTTTCTATAGTAGTAACTGAAGAATAATAATTTCCTTCTTGCTGGCATATTTCACTCTCTTCTCTATACTTTTCTTATGTACTTCATGTCATCATTAATTATTATAATTATCTAATTATACCATAATTATTTATTAAAGGTGATTTGAAAACTTTTTTTTAAAAACTTTCTCTCATCCACTTTTTATAAACAAAATGCACTAAATACATCCTAAAGATATAAAACCATGTAGAGTGAGTTTTTTTTTTTTTTTTTTTAAAGTTTTGCTTGAGGAAAACATTATTTCCTAAAGTATAATATTATTTAAATTATTCTTCAAATTATTAGACTTTTTGTCAACTCAATGCTTTGAGAAAGATTTTCATGCTTAAGACAATGATTCCTAGGTGATTAATTAAAATTGTTCTTATCTAAAAAAATATATATATTCTTTTGTATAAAATTTACAGAAAGCGATTAATGAATCACTTTATGTAAAATTATGATATTCTTAAACTTTTACTTTTTATTTTTCTCTATATCTTTCTCATCTAAGTTTAAATTAAACTCCAATCAAAATTATTACATCCTTTTTTCTTTCACCTTTGTGATATATAATGCATACAAAATTATGCCATTCCAACATATAATTTTCTAATATATTAATATTTTGATAAGTAAACCGTCTTAAAATTAAATTAGAGATAATTTCACTTTAATTTTTTTAACTATCATCATTTTTTTTCGTACACTCTTTGATTTCTTTTTACCACATACACTCTCCGATCTAAAATTTTTTTTGGTTTAGAGGTCTGAATAATTTTTTTTTAGTTAAAAAAAAAAATATATATATAAATATATATTTTTATAATAATTTAGGAGTCTGAGGGACTATAAGATTAGTTGCATAAAAAAATAAAGTTAGATTAGAGTCGCTATCTGGGCCTTAAAAGGCGTGATAGAATAGCTTGCGTTACTTAGATTAAAATAAAAAGTCATATTAGGGTCGCTATCTCGCCTTAAAGCCCCGATAAGGAAGGGGTCGGATATGTGTACTTTATCCTTACCAGAAGAATCATCTCTACGGCTCTACCTACACGTTTCCGCGCATATCCTCCGTATCTATATGCGAATCTGGATTATCTATCTTATGCTATCCTCGCCATCATAAAGACACGTGCCGGTAACTTATTCCGCTGCTATTCCTGTTCCTGCACTTATCCGCGTTATCTCCCCCCTTAACTTATCCGTACTCTCCTCTTGACTGCGAGGTATGGAGCCAGTGAGAGTAACTCTAAGGACCGACAGGTGAGGAGAAGCTTCGTCTCTCTCCTCCTCGTTTAAAGCTCCCATGTCCCCCTCCTCTCCCGCCATTGCTATCGTGTCCTCTTGTCGGCCATGTTCGGCGACTGCGGGCTTCGGCTCCCCTGGCTCCGCCGCGTCGCTGGCGCTGGAGATGGAGGAGGCTCCGACCTCGACCCGGTTCTTCTCGTTTCCGGAATGGGGGGGTCGATCCTGAACGCGAGGAGAAAGAAGAGCAAGCTTTCGGTCCGCGTTTGGGTCAGGATCCTCCTCGCCAATCTCGAGTTCAGGAAGTACCTCTGGTCCATGTACAACTCTAACACTGGTGAGTCGTTCAGAATCGGTCGGCAAAGGTGGTTCCTTTTTGTGTTTGAGTCTGAATTGGTAGGAATTGGGGTTGATTAGTTTGGATTGGAGGATTATTTGATTTTGACTGGTGGATTGGATTGGTTTGGAAGGGTATGCGGAGGCGTTGGATCCGGATGTGGAGATCGAAGTGCCGGAGGATGACTATGGCTTGCAGGCGATTGACATTTTGGATCCTTCGTGGGTAAGGTTCATTGGTCATGGTGATTGTTGCAATCTCAATTGCTATCTTGTTATGCAACTGATATAAAGCAGTGTTGGCGGAGGGGAGGATCGCAAGAAAGCATAGTAAATAGGAATTAAAGTTTTACTTGAACTTTCTCATTTTTCTTGGCACCTGATATTTCGTTGACTTGATTTATGATTAATGTTATTGCATAAACTTCATTTGCATTGCAGCATATATTCTAATGAAGATATCATTTCTAATATTTTCTTGTCTTCTCTTGTGCTTTTGGTTTTCCAGTGGGTGAAATGTTTGCATCTCACCGATGTTTACCATTTCCATGATATGATTGATATGCTAATTGAATGCGGTTATCAGAAAGGAACCACACTCTTTGGGTACGGTTATGACTTCCGCCAAAGCAATAGGTAAGGTGATTTAAGATAAAAGTTTGCAATATTAAAGGCTGTAAACTAATCTCTGCGTGAAAGATCCTAGACTTGCTGGTTCCTGTAATATTTTATTCTCAGTACAGAAAATCCTGCTGATATTACCTCTGGATTTTATGTTATTGGCAGAATAAGTAAGATAATGGTTGGCTTAAAAGTGAAACTTGAAACTGCTTATAAGGCTTCTGGAGGGAGAAAGATTAATATAATTTCACATTCTATGGGTGGATTACTTGTCCGGTGCTTCATATCTCTGTACAATGATGTGCGTACTTTGCCTCTTTATGAGGATAAATATTTTTGATATTAAGTAATTTTAGTTACAATGAGAGAAGCTATGAAGTAGTATGCAAAATAATTGAATATCATTGATCATTTATCAGGTATTTGCAAAGTATGTCAACAAGTGGATTTGTATAGCATGCCCCTTTCAAGGTAATAGATGGTAGAACAGGTTATTTGTCTGCTTATTTTGTTCCACAGTTTTTTATTTTCTCCTTAAATATTTGCTGGGTTTCCTAAACTTCAATTTAAAGTTGCATATCTGCTGCCTATGTATTCTAGCTCTTATTCCTGAGATGGGTTTATTGACAGGTGCACCAGGATGCATCAATGATTCTCTTTTAACAGGATTGCAGTTTGTTTATGGTTTTGAAAGCTTCTTCTTTGTTTCTAGATGGACGATGCACCAACTGGTAATGCTTTGACATCTTGTTGTACATCCCAGCCAATGGAATCACCTTGTTTGTCATGTTATTGCATTGCTTTGTGATAAATAAGTTAAATAAGTTACATAATGTAGTTAATTATCTATTTGGGATATGAAGATAATTAGATCAAATAATGTCATCCTATTTCCTGCTTCACGCTATCTAAGGTACTTTACTTAGCCTTTAAATAAAGAATCATGTGATTTTGCTGCTGAATTGATTATGTATAATTGCGAGGTCACCTTTCGATGTTCTTCTGATTTAGCTGCTGAATTGATTATGTATAATTGTGAGGTCACCTTGAGGTGTTTTTCTATGTTCTAATGAGCAACAAGGGGACACTTTCTAATTAGTTAACCAATTATACTGTCAATTTTTAAACGTGTACAAAATTTGGTGAAGAATGAATATATGGTAATTTATGTGGAAAAATTATGATCTTGATGTGTTGAAGTCGATTTTTAGGAAAATAACAAGGATAATATCCCTTTTGTGCGAGAAGAAATTATTGTATTCTCAATTGTTGTCCAAGGTCCTTCCAAATACCCTATATGCTAGGTGGTTCCCAAAGGTCAAGGCAAGCTAAAAGAAAAATGGAAAAGCAGATATTTAACGGTTTAAAGAAAAACTTAAATGCTTTTAGTAACATAAAGAATAACGTCTCATATGAGTTTAGAATCTAGTCATTCAATAAAAAACTATCAAATTGGTAAATCTGTGAATAGCTGGATAATCCTTTTGTCTATACTCAACCATGACAGAAACATTTCTGGATGTGATGGTTGGTCCTATGGCTCTGATTTCCCATATTGGTAGGATAGTTTGATTGGTATTTCCTAATTTTTGTCTCTGATTACATCGCACAAAAGAAAACCAATAAGACAACATGCTCTTACCGCTTGTGTGTTCCAGTACAAACTGCTGGGGCACAACATCCTATGAAGCAGAAATGCAAGAATTTTTGGGTCAATAATCTACATCTGTAGAATTTGTAAAGTTAAAAGGTTTTGAAAGAAAACATGCCAAATTAATTTCGAACTGAAGAAATCATTCAAAAAAAATGGAGAAGGTTTAGGACATCTTTGAGAAAAGAATTTAAGCCCAAGTTTTCTGAAAGCCATACATCTAGGAGTTCTTTTTTTCCTATCTCTCGGAGATGTATCTAGCACATCATATTTGGAACTCTCAAGAGCATTTAATATGAGGAACAAATGCTACTTTTTTTTTTCTTTTTTATTTTTTTATAAAAGGAACAAGATGTTACTTGTCAGCTAGGTCTTATTTTAATTCTTGCAGCTGTAGAAACATTTTGTTCTTTTGGAATGTTTTGTACTACAGAAAATTATAGAATGATTTTCTACACTTTTATATGAGACTATTTAAAATTTTTAGATCCTGAAGGCATAGAGAACTATATCTTTGTTCAAGAGTTTCTTCTGTCTCTTCACTGTTCGTAGTCATTAATTAGTAATCTCAACAGCCTTATAGATATGTTATCGCATTTGTAATTTTACATTTTTGCATTGGTTTAGTCCACATCTCTTTGAGCAGCAGATTTCCGTATCTGCACTAATTTTATATGCATTTATGTAAAGTAACTGTTGTTTTGTCTCATATTATGAAGCTGCAAGTTCAAATTTTCATTGTTATGTGGTTCTTCCACTTAAGAAGGATAATTTTGGTAATTTTCTCTGATATGCAGTTGGTCGAGTGCCCATCTATCTACGAAATGTTGCCAAACCCTAATTTCAAATGGAAACAACAACCACTGGTTAAGGTTTGGCGAAAGCAATCTGGAGAGAAGGAAGTGGTCAAATTGGATCAATACAATGGAACTAAGTGTGCTTCTCTTTTTGAAGAAGCTTTGAGGAATAATGAGGTTTTCACTTACATGATTACAATCTTTCTTTTAAGTGCTTTCAGTTAGGGCATTGATCAAGATACTGCTTTAATAACATGTGCTCTGCTTGTATCTCTTGTCAATAATGGAACTGTTTGCAAGTTGAAGACCAATTTTAAGTTTTATTCATTCAGATTGCAAAGGACTTATTAAGACAAGTTACATGCTTCATAATCTAAGTGAGTAGGGGCACCTCTCTCATGGTAAGAGAATATTTTCATGAGATATTGCCCAACTGTGTACACTACTCCAGAGTATAGAATTTTCATGAGATTCCCATTGTTGAGGAATTTGAAAATGTAGGAGATTTGCAACCTAAAGCATTTGGTTCACTGCCAATGCCCTGCTGGTTTCTCTGCATCTATCTACCACCTGGGTATTGTAATATTTATTTTGCAATAGGGATCCAATGCCATAGATTTTGTTCCCAACTTTTCTTGACCTTAAATTTAGTTGCCTATTCAATGATTGGATTATTCTTCGTATTTACTTGGTATTACTATTTGGATAGCCACTCTGTTTCATGAGCTACACAAGAACTCTAGTGATTGCATATGTTGCTTTCTGACAGATGCAACTAGTAATAATAAGCTATTTGAATATATGATAATGGCATATTTAGCTAACTCAGATTAGACATAAAGCAATCCCGTGTGAAACATCTGACTGCACTGTTCTTTACTTGTATATAGCTGAAGTTCAACGGGAAGACAATTCCTGTACCATTTAATTTAGAAATCCTCCAATGGGCTGCTGATACTCGCCAAATTCTCGACAATGCTCAATTGCCAAATACTGTCAGCTTCTATAACATATTTGGGATATCATTGGACACTCCATATGATATTTGGTATGTTTATTTAAACTATTTATTTATAGTTCTATCAAACTCTTTATGAACTACCTGACACTTTCCCTTCTTTGCTGTGCATTTTCTACAAGTATCTGTACTTTTCAGTTGAACTATGCATAATGGCTGCTTATTTTTGTGTTCTATTGGTTGTAGAAATTGACCTTGCTGCTGTTTCTAGGAAATTCCAGTTCCATTTGATTTTTTTACTTAGATTTTGAATGCAAAGGTTGGAGTTTAAGAAGTCCAGACCTAGGGTTACATGCACATTCCACATGCTATTCAAATATGCCCATTGTCAGCACTCCGCAACATGCAATTGTACATTGACTCATCGTGGCTGCACAGCCATGGTTGAGGTTCGAGAGGGAGGACTAGGTGGTTCAGATTGCCATTGCGGCAGCCATAATATTATTTTAGAACAATGTTTGTCATTGTTATCATGTATCTTTATACTCTTATTCTGCTCTTAGATTCTTGATTTCTTGTAATTTTTGTAATTTGACCTTTCTTCATACCTTCTAGTTATCACACTATGATTTCTTCAAAAGGGAACCACATTCCATTTGGTAAATTTCGAGCGAAGTGAAGCTTGAACAGAGAACTTGTCCATTTCTTTTTCTCCTTAAGCCTATCAATCACTGATCAATTTCTCAAGCTTGTATACATGAACATATGATTAAACTTTTGTTCCGAAGGAACTTCTTGTTTTCTTTTTCATACTTACAAGCATACTAGCTTTCTCTATCCTTTTAGATTGTAGTGTTGACGACATAAATGACACTCTTATGTATGCATTCCAAGCAATTCCTATTTTACTTTTGGATATTATTTACAATATTCATGCAGGTACTTTAAGATGTGGCTCTTTTTGTCTATTGCAGCTATGGCTCTGAAGACTCTCCTATTGGTAACTTGTCAGAAATATGCCATAGTATGGTATGTAGATAATCTCTCTTTTGTGGATGTGTACGACATTTTGCAACTGATTAATGTGGAAGCATCTGACATCTAGATGGTCTTATTTTCAGCCTCAGTATACTTATGTGGATGGAGATGGTACTGTTCCTGCTGAGTCAGCTAAGGTAGGATTTCCTTTTTTTTTCTGGCATTCCTGTGGGGTAAGGGGGGAAAAGCAGTAATTCTGTGAAAGTTCAGATATAACAGATCATCCTCTAAGAAAAATCTTATGAATCACTTTAGATACTTGCATAAATAGATACTGTTTCAATATTAGCAATTTGGTGTGATACAAATTAACAGACATGAGCAATATCTTGCTACTTTATGTTAACCGATCAAAAACCTTGTAGGGATCTCTATGAATAGTGCATATTATAGGACAGATGTTGCTAGTACCTCAACCTACATGTAAATTGAGATTGATCTTTAGATGTCAGCTTTTTCTTGCTGATGATCAATTCTAAAGAACATTTTGGGAAGTTGGTACCTCCGTAGATAGCAATTTACTTGAGCTAAAATTATGTATTTTTCTTTTCTATCATGGATCACATTTCTAGTCAGATCATAATTCCTAATATCACCCTCCTTTCTTCTTTTGTGATTTGTACATTGTCATTGTCATGGAGAGAGAGTCAATGCCACCCAACGGAGAGTGGTGGTGTTACACCATTTGAGTGGTTGTTAAGTATGGTTAGCTTAGGATTAGTGTCTATGCCATTTTGGGGATCATGAGTACAATAGAAGGTTATGTGTTGTCTTATCCAGTTTATGGATGGTGGAGTAAAATACTGCAACTAGAATGGAAGAGAAATTAGAACAAAAGTTGCAGCAACTTTCTCATGGTCGAATCTAGGAGTCAAAAAGCTACAAGAGTTGGCATGTGGTCTCTTCATAGAATGCTTAACCACATTAGCTGAACAAGTGGAAATACAAGTCTGGCTGGTAATTTTGAACATGGTAGGTCTGTATAGCATGGTTTAGTGATTAGTGGTGAAGTTATCCTTTGGCTTACAAGATGGTAGACTTGTCAATTTTGTAGAGTTTCTTTAGTGGTGGACTTGTAAGATAGATCCCCATAGGCTTTGGCAAGCTGCAGGTAGAGCATGCTACGCTACATTTCACATTTATTTTACTCCGAGAACTAAGATGGCATTCCAATGACAGTCAAAAGATAGAACTATATCTTTTGAAGAATACAATAGCCACTTGAAATGAATGAGGTGATAAGAATCTGGAATCTGGTGCATGAACGTGGTCTCCAGTATCCAGTTCATAGGTGTGCATCTTAAAAAATGTACTTGACATAACCTTATCTATTTATCTCAAGGCACGTAAGCTCAAGGTATATACAAAAGGTTTGAATAATATATCAAAGTATAAAACACTTGGCTAACTTTGGACAAAATTTTTAGGGGTAAGACTTGCAAAATTCTTAAGCTGTCGCAACATAGATTATGACATGCATGTTGACATTGATGCTTCCAGATGGAGAAGATGGAGATTGATATGACTTCTGCCCTTTTGTGCGTCGTTGAAAGAAATATCCAAGTCTCTAGATGCGAACATGTGATGACAAACATATTAAATCAAACAATGGCTGGGATGCAACTATTTCGTTTATGTTGATCAATTCAATCCTTTTTGGATCTGGATTTAATATCTGATTGCATCAATTGGGGCCTTGAATGATGTATTAGGTTTAATTTCATTGTTGGGCCAAGTTGATTTGCTTTTAGATTTCATTTGGGTTTAGTTTGAGTCTATGCGTCATTGAAAGAAATATCTAAATCTGTGGATGTGCAATGCTGAACATATTATATCAAACAACGGCTAAGGTGCAACTATTTCATTTATGTTGATCAATTCAATCCTTTTTGGATCATAATTTGATCTTTGGGTGAATCAATTGGGTCTAGAATGATGTATTAGGTTTAATTTCATTGTTGGGTCAAGTTGATTTGCTTTTAGACTTCACTTGAGTTTAGTTTAAGTCTATTAGAGTCATATGAGGTTTAGTACATGCTAATTTGTAATAAGACATGTAACTCAAGGGTATGTTACGGACTAAGTAGAGTCGGTTCGCAACAAGGGTTTGCTTTGATACCAAATTGTTACAGACCGATTATGGTCAATCTGCAACAAGGGGTCTAGGTGTCGATTAGATGTGGCTAATTTAATGAAGGTGGAAGGTAGTGGAGCACAATGGAGAGAGAGAAGGTGAATTGTGATGATGTTAACTGAATTCGTTCAAAATAATACAATAAAAGTGATTTATGATTTGGGAAGGTTTGAGATATGAAACAGAGAGATATCCTAGACATCCAAATCTTAAAAGTGACATCCAATACAAAAGTTAACTTTTTAAAAATGGTGCAGAATACATTATTGAAGTGAATACTCGATGCTAGTGACGAAGAGAAATTAATTTACTTGTATTCCTATGTTATTCTTATGACTACTTCTATGCTACTCTTACTCTTACTTCTAAGATAATCTAATGCTAAAATATAATTCTCAATGATGGATGCTTAAGCAAAAAAAACTGACCCCTCCTATATATAGAGGTTGGCTTGAAGGTTTACAAAACTTAACTAGGATTTATCTTAAAGACTTACATAACTTAATTGGAGTTGTTTTATTTTATGAATGTCAACTAAGTATCGTAAGTAAATTGATCCCGGTTGTTCAATCATTTGATAACCAGAGTTTGATAAATGATCACTAGAGTCAGGCACAATAGAATTTGATCAATCTTTTTTCTATCGTTAAGATGTAACTTAATTAGACTTACCTTAAAGACTTATATAACTTAATTAGATTTATTTTAAAAGCTTACATAACTTAATTGGAGTTGTCATAAAAGCTTAGATGACTTAACTATACTTCTCTTAAGGGCTTATATAAAAAATAAATATGAATTAATTAAAAGATAAATATACTCGATCTATCGAGTTAAATGTTCTCGTGAGATGATCAGATCATACCTAAATTACATCACTCCACCACGCTTCCGACTACTTTGTCATCAAAGCATCCATTGTGGTTTTCAAACTTTTCGTTGCTCTCAAACCGTGTGTTCTCAATCTCCGTGTGGTTCTTATCTGCCACGTGGAGGGTGGCCCACAGTGGCTTGGGTCAAATCTTAGCTATGGGTGGTTTGAGCTAGGGTCTTAATGCAAATAGTTTAGCCTGCTCTAGTTTAGGCCAAACCCTAGCTGTAGGTGGCTCTATCCAAGCCTTAGGTGCTGTCAGATCAGACCAATCCCTAATTGACGAATTCGGTAAGGTTTCAGCTAGTGTTGTATCATCTTGTGGTTGGGTAGGACCTTGGGCACCCAAGGGGTGGGTCCGCCCCAAACTTGAGTTACCACGGAAAATCGCAAGCGATTTATACCGGGACTATTCTTTAAGTCGTACCAATACTAATCTCAGTTTTCTTTTCACTAAAATTTAATATTTGCACAAAGTATGGTGATGCACTGAGTATAATGATTAAATAGATACAAAAAAATGTAACAATTAAATTTTTGCACGTAAGGATGTAATAAATAAATTTGCACACAGAAAATTTACATGGTCCGACAAGGTACAAAATGTAATAAAAATAAATATGTGAGTGAACTCACTCATCTGAGTCTAGGCAAGACAACCGAAATCTCAAATATCTAGCTCACATACTAAAAATCACCACCTTTAATAATAAATAATAATAAAATTTTCAATTTGAATAATATCAATATTTTTAAAATTAAAAAAAACTAAAAAGAATTAAAATGAGTTAAATTACCCATTGGATTGGGTTGAGCTTCTGCTGGCCCAGCCTATTCCAAAAAATAGAACTAATCGGACTGGGCCAAGGCCCAGGCAAACAATGGATTGGGCTACGGGTTAACCTGCAGTCCACCCAAATTTTAGTGGTTCGGCTCGGGTCTTTGGATCCGAAATCCAAACCCGAACCCGAAAACCAAATAAAAAAAAAGGGTTGGATTGGGTTAAACCCGAGCCAAACTAGACTTTTCCTTTCCCGCGATCGACGCGAGGAAGAGAAGAGTTGAGGGAGAGAGTGACCGTCGGCGACCCCGCCGGCAGTGGCTCACGACCACCCTCAAGCCTCTCGGCTCTCACTCTCTCTCTCTCTCTCTCTCTCTCTCTCTCTCTCTCTCTCTCTCTTCATCGTCCTCATGAGGTGGAGAAGAACCCACCATAGACGGCCAACTCCGAAGCCGACGACGACTGGAGCCACGAGGGCTTTTGCAGAAGACGACCATGGCACAAGGCCAACGACATGGAGCTCTCGAGCACGAGCAGCAGCAGCCCGAAGCCGCCGGTCACCCTAATTTGCCGATGAAGCTGCAAAACCCAATTTAGGTATTTTCAATTTACCTTATTAAACTTTAACTAAAATTGAGAGGTGGGAGAGGGCTTACCAAGGAGTCACGTGGTGGTCTCCGATGGCTCCGGCGGCACTCTGGCAGGCCAATTCCACGGCGTGACTCCGACGGTGAGAAAGAAGAAAACGAAGGAGGAGAAAAAGAAAAGGGAAAAGGAGGCTGGGGGGGTTGAGGAGAGAGAGAATTAGGGTTTAATTTATAGACTAAAAAACAAAATCCAAATCTAATTTGATTCAGATTTAGTGAGATCTCCGCTGCGCCTCGTCGCATGCCGGAGAGGGAGAGGGGAGGGGGTTGCACGTGCAGAGCACGTGCACTCTCCTTTCTCAACCCCCTTTTTTTCTGGTTCTTACAACACCTCTGGCTGAGAAGTTAGCGGAGGTGGGGTCAGCGGTCCCGGTGGTAAGTGTTGATCTCGGGTGTTGCCTCGGTTGCATCGATGTATCCTTGGCTGTGGAAGTTTCCCTTGCCAATCGTGTCACCATCCCTCGAGTGGTTATTTGGCCCAATGATACGATGGCTCTAATACCAATTTGTTATGGACTGACTAAAGTTAGTCCTCAACAAGGGTTTGCTTTGATACCATATTGTCACAAATCGATTATGGTTGATCCACAACAAAGAGGTCTAGATGTTGATTAGATGTTGTTGATGGTAGTGATGAAGGTGTAAGTTGGAAGGTGGTGGAGCATGGTTGAGAGAGTGAAGGTGGGCGGCAATGGTGGTGATGAAGAGAGATTAGTTTACTTGTACTCCTATGTTATTTCTTATGACTACTCCTATGTTACTTTTACCTTTTCTTCTAAGATAGTCTAACGCTAAAATATAATTCTCAATGTTTGGATTCAATCAATTAATGCTTAAACAAAGGAGACTGACCCTCCGATATTTAGTAGTCAATTACAATGAGCCCTTCTGGACTAGCCCTAAAAGCTTACATGACTCAAACTATGATTAGCTTTGAAAGCTTACATGACTCAATTAGTACTTGTCTTAAAAACTTATATGATTTAACTGAACTTGCATTAAAGCTTACATGACTTGACTGGACTTGTTTTAAAAGCTTAGGTGACCTAAGTAGACTTGCCTTAAGGGCTTATATGACTTTACTAGACTTACCGTAAGAGCTTCCATGTCTTAACTAGATTTGCCTTAAGAGTTTATATAAGAGATACACATGAATAAATTAAAAGATAATTAAACTCGATCCATCGAGTCTAATGTTTTCGTGAGGAGGTGATCCGATAAGACATGGATCACATCAGAGTAAACCAGTCATAATGAGAATTACAAATCTTACTTAAAGAAATCAAACCCCACTTGTACGAAGATTTTCTTTTGATCTTGAAATAAGATCATTCTTTAATAAGTTCTTTGCGTAAAACATGGAACCATAGGCTGTGAAATTCTCTAGAGCAAATTCAGGTTCTCTCTTTATCCTGTTCTTCTTATTCCTTATTGATTTCTGAGTTTCAAGTATTGTAACACCATACTATTGGGTGTAAATATCAAGATACTGAGAACCTACCAAATGTTCAATATATAGAGTTTGAAACAAATCTTAAGGAATTAATCAGGAAAACGATAGTGATTACACCATCGATCCCAAAATCAATCGATTCGGATTGAGATCGGCCATAATCGATCTTGATCCAGATCTGGGATCGACCAGCAATATCGGCTGAAACTAACTTTTTTTAAGATTCATGTTGAATCTAAAATGTATCTAATCTAGAAAACATCAGTAAATGATGTAATTAATTGCTTGTTTTTAAATTTTTTAATTTTTGCCGTCTATTTCTCACACACTTTAATGTTAGAATTTATATATTGAGTAATTTATATTTTTCTAAATGTTTTAATTTTTAAGATAGTTCTATATTTTAGAATAATATTTATCGTAATTATGTAATTAGTCATAGTTTGATTAAGAAAAAACATACAACGGACTAAAACAACTAATACATATAATTTTTCTTGGCTAATCTCAATCAATATTTGGACCTTGCTTTGGAATATCAGTTATTTTACTGTTTATCTTTTTGGACCTAATCTATTATCTTTTTTTTTATAATGACTTTTTGAATTATTTTTTAGTACACTATGACCTCCTGAACTTATTAAAAATACATCATCTCACCCATTCTGTTAGGTTTCTATTAACTATTTTCACTCATAAATTATCATATGATAGTCACATGATAAAAATATGGCATATTTATCAAAATGGAGGGGCAATTATGTTATTTCTTTGATTTCATTTATGGTGTTAAAGGAGTGAGGTATTTTTAATAGTTAAAGGAGTCATATGTATCAAAAAATAATTCAGGGAGTCATTATAGAAAATGATAATAGTTCATGGGGTGAAAAGGAAATTATCTTCATATTTAATTGTGTGCATTTGATTCACTTCCTATCGGTAATTAAACTTAATGACAACATGATTTATATGGAGCCCATACCTCAACTCAGTTCCTCGATACTCCTTACATGCTAATCTCAGCTAACCCAAACAGTTGGGATTTTAAGGGTTGGTTTCTCATTATTTTATTGTCTTGGTGGTGGTGATTGTTTTCCATGACCAAGTGATGCTTTCACTTCATTTCATTGGGAAAAGTTGATTAATTATTATGTTGGAAACCTTTTGCCAAGTCATATTTCTCTTCATGCAACTTAGAAAGCAAAAATTTCATTGGACATGGGAAACACCCCAAGAAGAGACCTGTGCAAAGAAATCAAGCCAATTGATATTTGGTATATATTGGTTTTTAAGATGTATAAATCATGGTTAATTGTGTGTTTTTCATCTTTACTTTTTTTTTTAACATTTTTATCATGCTGGTACTTTGCCTTTCATTTTAACTCTATTTGGTGCATAACTGACCTATAATACACATGATATGTCATTTGGTGGTATACCATATTTTGTTCTATACATGGAGAGGAGTCCCTCTATAAGTCATTGAGATGTCCTCGGATTAGTTCAACTTGAGCAGAGGCAAATTGGTAAATATATTTGTGGGCTTGGTTAATCCAGGGTTGAGATTAAAGCATGTCGACTGACTGACCTTGTGATAGTTTCTGACTCTGGAAATGGGAAGGCTCGATTTGGAAACGATGGAAATGTGCTCAAACTGGGCCTTCCCCGCTATTCTCAAAAACCAAAAGAAAAAGAAAGGAAATCCTTACTCTGTCTATGTGGTGAAATATTCTCTCTCTATAGTGTGGGATGTTAAAATGCAAAATAAATTTTGCATTATTTCTTTATTGTTATCACTGACAGATCTAATTAACTGGTTATTTACTTCTGATGTTAAACTTATTGTTCTTCAGTTTAGTTTACTTGCTTTTTGGAAGAGTTTTATTTACCCTGATCATTTTTTTGTTCTTCCCTACTTTGAATAGGCTGATGGATTTGCAGCAGCAGCAAGGGTTGGTATTAAGGCTAGTCATCGAGGGCTTTTAAGAGATAAGCAAGTGTTTCAGCTTTTGAAGCAATGGCTTGGTGTGAGCCAGAAATCACAACATTCATCGTCAAGTTCAAAAGTGATGGATATGTTTTCAGACCAATTTTCAGCTCCAATGCCTTCAGAGCATATGTTTTGATATCCAAGATGTTTACTTAAGTGGAGAAGAGGAAGGGTGTTTTGACCCAGCATAGTTTATTTATTGGCCATATATTTATATATATGATGGAATAGAAAAGATAGGTAAATTATTCACATTGTCTTTATCCATCTGTTTGTTAAATTTGGTCTTGTTCTCAACTTTAGTTATCAGTGAAATGAGCAAGAACTGGACAGTTAAAAGAGGGAAAAAAGTAATTTGGTAAGGCTGCAATTCAAAATCATATTCTAACTAAATTTGATACTGATACAGTCCTTTATTAATATTGGTTTTGGGCCTTGGTCCAGCTCGATTATTAGAAATATGTAGCCACCCTCAGCTCAGCTCAACCCTTTGGGTTTAGATTAGTATATTTTAGTCATTGTTAGTTTTAAATTTAGATATCATAATATTGGTTAAATTAAAATATATTATCTATTTATTATTAAGGGCGGTGATTTTTAGCACATGGACTAGTATTTTATTTAGACTCAGGTAAATGGGTTTACTTGTATGTTTATTTGTCATGTATTTTGGTTTTTTAATTAGATCACGTATTTCTCTGTATGCAAATTAGGTGAGTGGGTTTACTTGTATGTTTATTTGTCTTGTATTTTGTTTTTTTAATCAGATCACACGTATTTCTCTGTATGCAAATTAGTATTATATTTTTATGTGCAATTTAATTATTATTTATGTGTGCAAAATATGCGACTCAGTGCTTGCTATATTTTGTGCAAAATAGCAATTTTAATAACTAAGAATATTAGTAAAAAAAATATGATTGATATTTTGTATGACTTAGAGAATAGTCTCGGTATAAATCAATTGTTGCTTCTCGTAGTGATTTAAGTCTACCTGGAAGTTTAGGGGAGTATCCTAATTTAGATATCATGGTTACTTTCTTGGCTGATTTTGATGGGGTTAGGAAATAGTCTCATATTAGATCGAAAGACCTCCTAAGGTGATTCTAATATCTCTTAATGGTTTGTGAAAGAGATATGATATGTTTATCAGATAGTGACACCTCCTAGTGACCTTTAGGAAAAGAAACAAAGTGTGTTTGCCATATAGTGACACCTTCTAGTGATTCTAGGAGGAGAGGTCGTAATGAGGGGGGTTGCAGTGGTAAGGGTAGCAGTGAGAGGAGGGGAGAGTAGGATGATTGGCGAGGTAGCCTAGTAGGAAGGGGCGACCTAGGAGGAGAGGTCACCAGGGAAAAGAGTGTTGCTATGTAGGAGGTTCCATTTCTTGCCTTCTTAGTGGCAGACCATTGGATGAATGGATGATGCTAGGTTAAGGTTATGACTATTGGATGAAGAAATAATTATATATCAAATACTTAGGTCCATATCGACTAAGTTATATCAAACATATCCAAATACGAATGTAGAGATTTTTTAAACATCTATTTGTATCTGTATCCAAATATGGGACGAATAACAAATTCACACTCATATTAGAACCGATCCATGTACAGCATCGAGTCAAGTTGATTTTAATTCAACCCATTTTCACCCCTAATTTTCCCTCTATTCTACCCTCCTTTGTTCACTCCCGTTGGCCTTTATTCTCCTCTATGCTCCTCTATCTAATCGTTCTAATCTAAGCTCCCCAGAACTGCCATTTTTCTAGCAGACAATTTGTTATTACTTTCCGTATTGAGAAGCTCTATGAAGTACACTCTAATGAAAGAATCATTGGGGTTGGAACTAATAGGTTTACAAGATTGGGGAGGGCTGCTTTGATGTCACTTCCCCTCTCATAAACTACTCTAAGAGACTGCCCTCTGAGGCCACTTCATTATTCTCAGTGGTGTCATTATCCTTAAACCCTACTGCATTGGCCAAAGTGCTATGTAGGTATCTTTATCGTATTGCATTTGGATTTTTATGCTTAACCTCTCTCGTGATTGTTGGAGAGTCTCTATTGTCCAAGAGATTATTGGCACCTCTGGAGTCCATGAGATCTTTGACTCTAATTGTTGATGGTGCAAGGACATGCCCTATTTTGGCCATAATCTCTTATGGCAACCTCACTTGCATCCTTAAGTACATTTGGGTAGTGTTGGGAGGCTATAAGCACTTGATTACACTAAAAATTATCTGTTAAATACAATGGTCAATTATAGTTCATTTTTAAGATAGTCAAATTTATAGGAAAATGGTGGCGAAGGATACACACTACACAAGATATAGGAAATATCTTGTAAGTCACTATTTGTGTAAAAAGTTTAAATAAAATAGTACAAAATGTAAGATAATTTAGGAAGATAGAGCGAGAGATTATGCGTCAAGGTTCCCTCGGACGACTTAGATTTTATCCACTTTAATTTTAAATTTTATAACTCAATTTGTTTATATCATTTTAAAGATTAACTTATTTTATCATACGATCCCTACGTCCTAATAATTGTGTACTTGATATCCTTCATAGATTCAGTCTAATTTTTTCTATCAATAGGTTGATTTACATTATTATATCTAGATTATTTAGCATCTATTTAGTAGTTTGCTCCTCTGCTGCAATGTCGTCTTCAAGTACATTGATGTTGGAGTAAACTAACTAGAGCTAGCTACATACTCACTAAGTGATACAAAAATGGTTAGAATTATTTTAGAAATTTCTTTTCATATTATAATACTAATTATTCATTTTGAGGATTTGGAATGTAAAACTCCTAAATTGAGTTATAAATATTGAAATTAAAGTCGATAAAACCAAATAATTCGAGAGAGCCCAAAAACCTAGTTTTTCTCTCTTCCTAAATTATCTTATATTTTTGTATTTGTTTAGTTATAAACTTTTTATACATCAATGATCAATGCAATATTTTCAGTGTTAAGTATGTTTATAATAATCATCTACGTGGGGTATTTGTTGGTGGACAGACATATCCCAGTTTTGACCATAATCCCTTGTAATGATCTTATTCACATCCCTCAACACATTTGGGTGGTATTTGGGGCTACAGGCACCCGATTGACATCCTCGTCTCTTCCTCGTTGCGGGGCCTTGCACCCTGGCCATTCTATCTCAATCTTTGGTCTAATTGGACCTCCTAATATGGGGTTCTAGGTGAATACATCAAGCCAAAAGAAGTAGGAAGGCAGTTATCCTGGCCTCTTGGGATCAACTTGGCTTGAATGGTTTTCCTCCAATCTCAGCTACTGATGAGGCAGATCCCTCATCTTCTTCTACTGTTGATCACGTTGATCACTCTTTTTTCCTTCATCTTCCTTGAGAAACTATAATAAACAAATTGAAAAAGGTATATAGTCTATGCCATATCTCATTTTGCCTTTCAATTATTACCAATACGGTGTTTGGTAAACTTTTTCCTCCATTCAAGATGATTAGACTAATATGGACAAGTTAGGATAGTGGCGGTTAGGTTTTTAGTATTGACAATTGTGTACAAAATATGCTAAGTATTTTTATATATGTAGATGAGCATTTATATAAGTTTTGATAGAATTTGGACTGAAGAATTTCAAGATTAGCGAAGAAAAGCTTCTACGTTCACACCACGTTCGAATGGGGCGTTCGAACGCGCACTTAGGCGTTTGCATCAACAGAGAACTGGTTTCGGCCGTTCAAATGAGTGATTAGGCATTCACAAATACAAAGAACGCATTTAGGCAGTTTTAGTCTTAAGGATCATCTAGACGAAAGATCAATCTTGAGGGCTACTGAGATTGGAGATCAATCACGGGAAGTGGTGAATTGTGGGTCTAGCGAGCGAGACTGATAGAAACAAAGTCATGGGGATTGCCAGGTTATTTTGTAAGTCAATCTTATAACTGCTACAATTTTAGTGATTAGTTTTGATTCGAGTTTGGATCCGTAATTTTTTTTTTTCGTTTAGGTTTTTCCACGTAAAAATCTTGGTGTCCATCTTTGATTTAGTTTTTTTTAATATTTATTTCATATTTATTTAAGCAAAATGGTGATATCATTGCTTAAGATTTATATACATACGTGTGTCTAGGTTTTCTTTCAGTAGCCTACCCCGCTAACTTCCTCATTTGTTACTCAACCACCTCCTTCAGTTCTCTTCTATCCTTTTATTTCTTTGACTCGTGTTATAGGTGGGTCCTTGCTTGAACTTGGCCCCTCAAGTCCACCAACACTTCATACACAAGTTTGTTGGCCCTAAAGCCAACAACACACCTTGCTCTAACCCAGTTAGGCTTGGTTCGCTACATGGGAACCAAGCCCACCAGAAATTTACAACAGATGCCTCTCGACGTTAACCGAGAACTCTCACCCCTCATGATTTCTCTTCCTTTGCTTAGGGACTATTTTTTTTTACTAAAGTTAACTCTCCTAATATCTCCTCTCTCTTTCTCAGCTCATAAAGGGAGTTGGTATGATCATCTTATCTGCCAATGAACTCCAACCAACAGTAGATGATCTCAAGCTTATGAATCCCCACTCATGAGAACAATGACTGCCCCTAGTTTTTGTCATTTTGGGTTTTGTAATATTTCTATGTTAATTACATCCAGGGATGTTAGAGGACTTAGATCCTCCTTCAAGAAGTGCCATCTCTGAAACTTAGTTGTTAATTCTTTGAAATTAACTTCTAGGGGTAGGGAAATTCTACTCCAACTAAGTCCAAATAGATATGGAAAGTAAGGAAGAAAACAAAACCAAAACCCAAAAGAAAAAAAAAAAAAAAAAAAACTTCCCTTACAAAAGAGATATAAATACAAATTACTTATAACACCTCTGAACACTCCAATGTCTAAGTATTTAAATCTCCGTTCTCCTCGCGATGAACTACTCTCGTGACAATAGGAAGCCTTCACATCTGGTTTACACTCAAGCTACAGACCTCTAATAAGTTCTGGTGACATTGTTGTTGTAAATGTTCAGCTCCTCTGATGTGAAGACGTATTTGGTGTTCAACAAGCTCTAAAACTACATAATATTTCCTCACACTTTGATGGAAAAATAAAATATTTTGGATGCATACCTTTGGTTTGTCTTTAGATCATCTTTATATAGAGTGTGGAGAACCTTTATGATTTGTACTATGTGAATCCCCAAAACGGAACTCATGTCCGACTCTAAAGTTGAATTTCCTTGCTCAGTTTGTGCGTGTTGTTCAAGTACCATTTAATCCGTTTGGAATGCATCTTTAGTTTTCTTTTGCACTCTTTGCCTTTCTTGTGCCAGCATTCAAATGCCCTATAGCTTGTTTCGAATGGACTCTAAAGTTACATGCTAAATTTGCTTTCTTTCACGTTGAACTTTAACTTATTTATTTATTATTATTATTATTTTTTTGTTGCTCAATCTTATTTTCCCTAAGTAGAATTCTTAGCCATATACATGAATTTAGTTTGTCCAACTCTATTACATGTAATTCTATCCATGAATTTTCCATTCTAATATAATTGTATTAATACTCTCGCTATAATACATTGTGTATTCAGGAGTCTAATCTCTCTAAACTACATCAAGCTTATTTCTTCTCCTTCCTTGGGCCTTGCCCTATCAATTTTTGGGTTCAGTTGGACACGGATGATTCCAAGGTATGCCATCTGTTGGTAGTTAAGCTACAAACTATAGCTGACTCAAATAAAACAACAAATTAAAAAAATAAATTTCTTACTAACCAAGCAAAGCCTCATATGGCTAAAATTCCTAGATGATCTTAGTGGCTAAAGAGCAGTACAAGTGTATAATCAGATGTTAGGACAGGTGGAATATAGTACAATAGTTAGTAGAATTGTATGGATGTGTGAAAATCTCTAATTTTACTCCTTGTATAAATATCAGACTAATCTGATTGTGAAAAAGAATGCAGAAGATAGAACATTCTTCATTCCTTTGCTTTCATTCTTCCTTGAGCTACAATACATATTACAATTCTGTTTTCTAACATGGTATCAGAACATTGGTTCAGATTTGGTGTGCATTTGGGCATGTTGTGAGGTCAGTAGGGGAGATTTCATAGAGTGAAACTCCTGCAAATCGATTTCATAAAATCAATGATCGGTTCTAGTAGTGGTTCAGATCTCAGGGCTCTAATATTCAATAAAGATAACTATGATTTTTAGAGAATCAAAATGAGGACTTTATTTTAAGTCCCATGATCTGTGAAGCTTTGTAGAAAAGGGTTTTGAAATATTTGAAAATGAAGAAGAAGAGACTGAGCTTAGTATAGCTAAGAGAGTTGCCTTGAAGGAGAAGCTCACCAAAGATGTAAAGGCACTCAGTCTTATCCAGAATGTTATTTCAAATGATATTTTTCTAAGAATTGCAAATGAAGAATCAGCTAAGGTAGTCTGGGATGTCTTATAGAAGGAGTTCAGAGGAGATGAGAAGGTAAGAGTTATAAAACTTCAAGCTCTCAAACATGATTTTCAATACACCAGAATAAAAGAAAATGAGTTGCTTAAGGATTATTTCACTAGACTGCTTGATATTGTGAATAAGATGAGGAGTTTTGGTAAATAAATACATAATAAAAGGGTTGTGCAGAAGATTCTATTTAGCTTAACTAGGTCATATGAATCTATTGTTTTTATTATTGAATAGACAGGACCTAGATAAGCTAAGTGTACAAGAGAGAGCTCCATAAAGGTTTTTGATCAAAGACTTGAGATGCACTCTGATTCAACTACAGAGAATGCATTTCAATGCCTAAGTATCAGCCTTAGAGAAGAGCAATCTAGTGGAGGTTCTAGCAACAAAGGTAAGAAGCCTCAAAACAGAAAAATAAGAAATTGGAAGGAAAAGGTGGTATTGCATTAAAACAATCCATTAATGCACCTAAAGCAACTTGTAAATTTTGTGGCAAAATGTATTTTGGTGTTTGCTGGTTTAAGGATAAACCAAAATGCAAAAGGTGTAATAGATTTGGGCATATGCAAAAGGAGTACACTGCAAATGGAAATCAGTAGGCTAACTATGCACATCAGGCAAATGAAGAAGGCAATGTGTTCTTTGCTTGTCAATCTACAACTTTAGTAAAAGATGGCAATGTGTGATACTTGGATGACAATGAATGAGACATTGCTGATCAATGTAGATACCAATATCACATCAAAGGTGAAAATGGGTAACGGTGTGTTGGTGAATGCAACTGAAAAAGGAACTCTTATAGTCTAGACTAAGAAAGGTAAGAGGCACATCAAAGAAGTGATGTTAGTGCCTTGCATAGATGAAAATCTACTAAGTGTAGGGTAGATGATGGAGCATTGTTACTTCATTGTGTTCGAAGATCATGCAGCAGCAATTTATGAAGACAAAAAATATTTAATAATCTGATTGCTAAGGTGAGAATAAAGGACAACATAAGTTTTCCTCTCTCTTTGAAGTATTTGAATCCAATAGCTATGAGAGCATATGTTATGGAGACTATTTGGCTCTGACATAAAAGAATGGGGCACTTCAACTTTCAAAGTTTAAGAAGTTTGTAGAAAAATGAGATGGTGTATGGTCTTCTAGAGATTCATGAAGCAAATGAAATTTGTGAAGATTGTGCACGTGGGAAGCAGCATAGGAAATTATTTTTTAAAGATCAAATCTGGAGAGCTTCCAAACCCTTGGAACTCATCCACTCTAATATTTGTGGACCTATGCAAACTGCAGCTCTCGCTGGAAATAGATATTTTGTCACTTTTATAAATGATTGCCCATGTCGTATGTATCTGTTGAGACAAAAATTAGAAGTTTTTCTTGTGTTGAAGAAGTTTAAGCTTATGGTTGAGAAGCAAAGTGAATACTAGATTAAAAGATTAAGAAGTGATATGGGAGGTGAATTCAACTCAAATGAGTTTAATAAATTCTGTAAAGAGATGGGATTAGAGAAGCAATTGATTACTGCCTACACTCCTCAATAAAATAGAGTTGCTGAGAGAAAAAATAGAACAATAGTTAAGATGACAAAGTTAATGCTACATGAGAAGTAACTGTCTTATATTTTCTAGGGAGAAGTTGTTAATACTATTGTATATTTGTTGAATAGGTGTCCAACCAAAGTATTGAAGCAAAAAACTCCATTTGAAGCTTTCAGTGGAAGAAAACCATCAGTTAAGCATCTAAGATTATTTGGTTCTATTTGCTATGCTCATGTGCCTACACAATTAAGGCAAAAACTAGATAAATCAGCAACAAAATATTTGTTTGCTGGTTATGACAGTTGTGGAAAGGGCTATAGGTTGTTTAATCTGAAAACTAGTAAAGCTATCTTGTCAAGAGATGTAATTTTCAATGAAAAATTACATTGGAATTGGAAAACAAATTCTGAGCAATTTGTTAGTGTTCCAATCAATAACAATGAAATTGAAAATTCTAGAAATGAATCGGAATTTGATGAGACTATAACTCAAGTTCTATCCCCAATTCAATCCTCTCAAGCTGTAAATGCAAATTCACGAAGCATTTGGATCACAAGATTCAACTCCCAGCTCAACACCAATGAGGCTTAGAAGTTTAAATGAAATATATGCATCCTGAAATTTTTGTATTATAAAACTAGAAAACTTTGAAGAGGTAGAGAAGGATGTTGCCTAGCAAAAAGCAATGGAGAATGAAGTGTTAATGATTGAGAAATCAAACCTGGCAATTGGTTGATAGACTAAGTGACAAATCAGTCATTGGTGTCAAATAGATCTACAAGACAAAGCTTAATTTGGATGGTTCAGTGCAAAAAAAATAAAGCAATGTTCGTAGCAAAAGGATATGCTTAACAACTTGGTATGGATTCCAATAAAACCTTTGCACCAATTGCAAGATTATACACCATCAGAACACTGATTACCTTATCAGCTAAGAAGGATTGGAGGTTATACCAGCTTGATGTCAAATCTGCATTTTTAAATAGTGTATTGGAAGAAGAGGTCTATATAGATCAACTGGAGGGTTTTGTGGTCAAGGATGTAGAAGAGAAAGTTTGTAAATTATAAAAGGCTTTATATAGCTTGAAGCAAGCTCCTAGAGCTTGATATGAGAAATAGATTCCTATTTTACTAAAAATAAGTTTGCGGAGGAGCCCAAGTGAAGCTATATTGTACACCAAGACAGTGAACAATGTAAATACACTCATAGTGTCAATATATGTGGATGATGTTGTGTTCACTGGTGGCAATGAAGAAATGATGTTAGAGTCCAAGAAGGACATGAAGAAGTATGAGATGACTAATTTAGGATTGCCGCATCATTTTTTGGGAATTAGAGTAAGTTCAAAGTTCTGACAATATTTTCATTCACCAAAAGAAATATGCTCAAACATTTCTTGAGAAATTTGGGCAAGAAGGTTGCAGATCCTAATTTATAGTTAATGAGAAGTTAAAGAAAGATGATGGAAGTAAAGCAACAGATCCTAATTTATACAGAAGCATGGTGGGAATTTATTATATCTCATTGCTACTAGACCAGATATCATATTTGCATATAATCTACTCTCAAGATTCATACATTGTTCAAGCAAAATTCACATGGAAACTGGTAAGAGGTCCTTGCATACACACAAGAAACTTTGGACTATGGCATTAAATATGAAAGAGAAAAATCAGCAATAATGATTGGTTATTGTGATAGTGATTAGGAAGGATATGAGGATGACATGAAGAGCACTTTGAGGATGTGCTTTTACATTTGGTTCATGAGTAATTTCTTAGGCATCTATAAAACAACAAAATGTTGCTCTGTCAATTACAGAAACAGAATATGTCAATGCAACAGAAGCTACTTCTCAAGTTGTTTGGTTGAGGTTTGTCCTAAATGATCTTGGTGAGGTTCAGTTGGATGCAACCCCTCTAATGTGGCAATACTTCTGTCATTGCAATGACAAGAAATCCAGTCTTTCATCACACGACTAGACACATTAAGAGAAAGTATCACTTCATAAGAGATGCATTGCAGAACAATATTATTGAGATGTTATACTATAAATCAGTTGCTAACATTTTCATCAAGGCTTTGCCTAAAGAAAGGTTCTTTTACCTAAGGGATCTTCTGGGTGTCACTCCTGCTAGTAGTTTAAAGGAGAGTGTTGGTAGTTAAGCTACAAGCTATAGCTAACTCAAACAAAACAACAAATTAAAAAATGACTTTCTTGTTGACCAAGCAAAGCCTCATATGGCTAAAATTTTTAGATGATCTTAACAGCTAAGAAATAGTACAAGTGTGTAATCAGATGTCAGGACAGCTGGAATATAGTAAAAGAGTTGGTAGAATTGTATGGGTGTGTGAAAATCCCTAATTTTACTCCTTGTATAAATATCGGACTTATCTTAGTATGAAAAAAAAATGTAGAAGATAGAATATTCTTCATTCCTTTGCTTTCTTTCCTTCCTTAACCTACAATACACTGCACATTCACTACAAATACATAATATAACAAATACACTGCACATTCACTACAAACACCTCCTAGTTGATTGGTCCTCCCTCTTAGTCACTGATCAAGATTAATTACTGTGAAGGGTGTTTTTCCATCCTCTTTCACGACAAAACATCCAACTTTACATATATTACTAATGTTTATGATCCCAACGATCACTCTGGATAAAACTTAGCTCCTCAGCCTTAGAGGACTGACACCCTTTCCTTGAACCACCATGAGACTCTAGCTCCACAAGATCTCTCATTTAGTGCAATAGTGCCACCTCTGTGAGCATGACTGACCATTTCAAGTCTTTCCTATGATCAAATAGTATGCTCGATGTCCCTCTCAAAAGCAAGCACTTGATTTGATTTAACTATTATCCAGCCCCACCCTCTCCAAATTGGATCACTTCCTAATCAACACAAACTAGGACATTTCCTTCCCTAGTTAAACAATGGAGATCATCTGTGTTCCCCACCTTTGACCACTCCAATCAAACTTGATACAACCACCTTCACCAAGTTGTTGTCAGACGCCTTGCTCTCATTCTTTAGGTTTGGATATTCTTTAACAAAGTGTTCAGAACCAAGACTTAGAGCATTTCACCCATTTACTTCAATTCTTTTATTTTTCCTATTTTGCAAGTAGAAGTTAGAGTACAAGTTGCTTCATTTGAAGTCTTTCCTTTTTTTTTAGAGTTCCTTCCTTTGGAGTTCTCTGCCATCTATTAGTGTTCTTGAAGAACTTCTTAAACTTTTCGGCAAATAAGATAACAATTGCAGGATTAAGATATCGTAGTCATGACTAACTCTTCATTTTTTAATTGATGAAAAAGCAATACATTTTATCTTTTAGGAAGATGAAGCGAAGATTCTTAAGTTTACAAATTTCTTACCAAATCTTCAACTTTGAGGGTATCGATATCTTTCCTTTCTCTATGAAAGTTACCTTTGTTTATAATTGTTTAGATAAAGATCGAAAGATTTTTCTCACGACCTTGCTTTTAGGATCCTTTTGCCAAGGTTGAAGCTTGGGTTGATAACGTCTCTTAGCTAGTTTGTTGTAGAATTCGTTGAAGGTATTTGACTCGTCCATCACTTCTTTTGCAATTTCATAGGTATTGATATGTCAGAGATGCCATTGAAGATGGCCTTGATAGCTTTGTTGTTGCAACCCATGCCTTCAATGTCTGTTTTGTCCCACTTCTCAATGGGCTTTAGTACCATCTATTCTCTTACTTTTCAGTACTATAGAAATCTAAACACGTTCATCTGTTGACTTCAAAAAAAAAAAACCTCATTCTAGCTTTCCTGTAAGGATAATTAGAATAATCTAGAAGAGAAATCCGCTCTAATATTATAGGAGATAGAGATTTCTAGTTTGACAGGATTTTGAGATATGAAAAGCAAAAATGTCGAAATCAAAGTCAAGCCCAGTAAGAAAACTAAATCCTACTAGGTTTAGAAAATTAATTTAGAGTTGTGCTTTGAAAACTGAAACCAGATAGGAAAGAAAATCCAGATATAATTGAAACTAAGAAAATCGAACTCAAGTCGGTGAGCAAAAAACTGAATAAGAGTACGAAAGAAAAAAGTCGAGAAAGAATAGGAAAAATAAAACACGAGAAACACGTGGCCATGATTTTTTAATGTGAAAAACCTCTCAATCTATCAAATGGGAAAAAAAATAATGTAGATTTGCCCAAATTAGATCCATTTATATTATACCATTTGTAAGAATAAGTACTTATAAACCACTAAACAGTATGTCATCTAAATGTTAAAGTTCACATCTCTTACTTGAAGTCCATCTCAATTAACTACTTCGTGATTAGATTATTTTTGAGTCCTTGCAATACATCACTTTGCATCTCTCAAACGCCTTGATGGTCAATAGTGGTAGTCAATGTAGATGACTCAATTTAACTCCTTCGATTCTTTATGATCATCCTCCGGTTGAATGTCAGCACTAGAACACATGTGGTAGCACTTCTCGTTGTTTAATGAAAGTTATGCGCCATGAAAAAGCTAGAGAACTTTTTAAATTGAGACTAAAAATTCATTAAGTTTTTTATTAGATAGATGTCTCATCCTTTGCTGTTAAATCATTTAAATAGAGATTAAAAAAAATCTGAGTTTCACACTAGGATAAATTATCAGAGAAAACTCTAAGTCAGTTTCTAAATATGAACTTTCCTTCATTGTATTATGCGTGCCACTCGGACGGACGCTCTTGAGTGTCCCTTAAGCTTCGGACAAGATTCTAAAAAATACAATACTGAATTTGAAATTTATTTCTTCTTTTATATAACTATGTGACTTGACTATATATTTGAATTTAAATTGTATAGCTTAATTATATGTACCACGAATTTACCCTACTTCTTAGAGATTTACTTATACACAATCATACTCTATACACCCAAATCAACTTTTTTTGGCGTCAAAGGCTTCCATCCCACCAATCAACTTTAGTAAAGTTAGTAGACACATTTCTTGTGACCAAGGAGGTCGTGGTTTAACTCCAACTCTAAATAATATTATGAAGAAATTGTTTGGTAGTTTGATAGCTTGACTTGATTCGGTTGATATTTAGTAGTGCGGTTCAGAACAATTATTCGACGACGCATATGACTTGAAGCCTAGAATAGGCAGCTAAAAACTCATCGGCCTAAGTAACTTTGTATCTCTTTATTATGCCAATATCTAGTCTTTGCGCTCATAAATGATATAAAAAAATATATAAAAAAAGGCTTCATCCCGCTTCCACGACTAGAATCTTACGGTTCCCACAAAGGTCAGAATCTTTCTCTATCTCGCCTAGACAAACCCATACTAGGTAGAATCTCATCAAGAATTGCTTCCGAGGACCATCTACTTGCATCCTCTGTGAAGCTGCCGTGGAATATATACATTGATCATATCTTCTTTGGCTACGATTACACCTTCTCCATTCCTACTCGCTTTTCTTCAAAGCCGGATGTTCAATCTTGGCTGGCCTCTTGGTCTACGTAAACGCATCAAATTCTTCTTGCCATCATCTGGTGGAAAATCTAGAGAAAGCGTAACAAAATAATAATCCAATTCCGAGCCCTTACTCTCTCCGGTTTTTTTTTTTCTCTTTTTTCTTGAGCTCTCTTTTTCAGGAAATGGGAAATTAATTTATTCTTTTGATTACTTCAGAGCACTTATGTAGTTCCATGCTTGATTTCTTGAACTGGGTTTCTCGGTTCTCTTATAAGTTGTCTGAGACTTATAAGCTTGTTTAAGTGATGATAATTGACATCAAAAGGAGAATGAGGTGAATATAACTATGTAACCTGATGCATGAAGATATAGATGGAGTAAGTACACGTCATAAATTTATTAGTGATTCAACTTTGCTCTTGATGTTGCAAATGATGATGGAGTATTTTATTTCCTGCATGTGCCATCCTCTACAATATGAGAGTTATGAATTGGAGCAACAGCTACCTTCCTAAATAACTACTGAGACAGACAATAAGGAAATTAATCTTACAAAGAAAGAGAGAGAGAGAAGAAGAAGAAGAAGAAGAAGAAGAAGAAGAAGAAGAAGAAGATAGCAATTAATGATAATGAAAAGTAGAAGCACATCATATCCCCACCAAATGGATTAGTAGATGCTTTCCTCTGTCACATGAAGTCTCACTGAATTCAACTCCTTGATAGCTTGTATTTCCATTATCATGAATATGAATAGCCACCGGTAAAACTCCCGATCGATAAGTTCGTCAGTTCTTCGTTAAAACCTTTGATTCAACAAGAAGATTTTACTCTATAATCCAGAAATCATTTTCTTGGAAACTATAAATCTAAGTACTACCAATTCAAGCAAGAAGTACATACTTTTGGTTGGTATTCTCCTGGACCATAAGTTCAATAAAAGGAAAAGGATCATTCATTCAGGAGCTAAGATATAAATGATGATGAAAATGCCGTGTCAATATTATTTTTTCTCAATTACTAGTATTATCATTAGATTTAATTATCTGTCTTAAATGTTACTCATACAATGCTTGGGTCATACAATAAGGATGAATATAAAATAAGTCCAAAACTTCGTTAAAAAATTTGAGCTAGCTCTATGTTCTATTTGATCCGAAAAATAATAATAATAATAATACAAAACTTCAACTAAATTGTATTACTGTAGCTAGAAGGAAATATCGAAATTAAAAATAAGAAAGGATCTATGTCCATCAACCTTGAAATCTACCTACTATGGTGTTTTATTCAGATGAGTAGGAAGTAAAGAAAATGGAACTGAAAAATTAATGCAAACATATTCTGCGGATTGTTCTATTGAACTCAAATAGATATTAAACAAATTAAAAGTTGTAATTCTGCATAGATATATTTTTTGTGTTCTCTATATATATATATTGGATCTTCTGCTTTCTATTATTTATGTATTTATGCAGAAAAAAATATTAATTCTAAGATATTATCTACCTTCTACCTCCAACACCGGTCTCTCTTTGGCAATTGAAGTATAAGGCGGCTACTGGAGCAATATTATAAAAGGCAGAAAAATCCCTAGTATTGAAATTTTGGCGCCATCCAGGTGCATAAACAGTTTGCTGAACTTCCTGTCGAAATAGCACAAAAATGATACGATGAATTCCTGCCGACGGTCGCGGACCTTCATAGGGGACTATCTCATTTCCTGAAACATTGTGTTCATTATTTTAGGTTTTGCAAAAATATAATTTTCTTACAAAGGATCAGGGAAGAAGTGGTAGTAGCGGGGCGGGCGGCACTTTTCTTAGAGAAATTAAATTCTCTTTAAATTACTTCTTTCGAATGTCATACTCTTAGTAATAATAGTGAATGTCTTCTAAAGCAATACAAAATTCAATTCCCTAAATGCTTATAATTTTGTTTTCCTTACCTCTTCTTTGGATGAATGTGCAAAAATATTAGGAGGCAGACAAGTATAAATTCTATGTTATATTTTTAGAGTTTTTTTTTTTTCCTTACCTCTTCTTTGGATGAATGTGCAAAAATATTAGGAGGCAGACAAGTATAAATTCTATGTTATATTTTAGAGAATTTTTTTTTCTCTATAGTTTCATATTCCATACCAAAAGTAACATGCTAATTTACTCAAAAGCTAGTGAAAACCTAGTAACAGAAAGTAATTTAAATTATGAAAGCCTGGGTCTACGCATTTTGTGGATAAACCACATTTCCAGCTTTTATTTAGTATTGCTTTTAAGTTTGTGTTATAAGCAACATGTAATTCCATGATTTAAAGATACAATTTAATATTAGTTAAACTGACCAAAATAAAGTTCTCATTTAACATATGAAAAGCATTTCAGTACTTTAATGTGGTTGTAAAATGTTTTAAAGCTTCTAATAAAAAAAAGGATTTTTCAAAACTCAAGAATGTTATAATTAGACACAGTGAACTATTCATTACCTGGTGACACTTTTCTTGAGAAATAAAGTTATTACTTGATGTCATCTGAAAAGTATATTGCTTATGATCTAGAGAATAATACTTCTTATTTAGAAAGAACTGTTCATTTTTCTTTAAAATAAGTGCATAAGACTAGAAAGTTCATCAACATTCATTCAGAACTTAGTCAATTAACTACTCCCTTTTTGTTCCTGACACTTAATTAAGACTAATACTTCTAACATAAGTCTTCTTTCATTTACAGTTCCTAACACATCATACATTTTCGAAAAGAAAGCAAACAGATATATATATATATATATAGAGAGAGAGAGAGAGAGAGAGAGAGAGAGAGAGAGAGAGTTCCTTATCATCTTCCAATAGGTGTAATATATCATCAATTGTTGTTATATCATTTCTCTGGGGTCTTTTTTTCTGTCTTAATTTGCATCTTTTTAACATATATATGAATACAAACACACAACAAATATGCTGAAAAATAAACAGACAAGCACACACATATAGCATTATAACTATGAAGGCTAAAGGGGTATAAATCAATGCAATTTAAAAAAAAAAAAAAAAAAAAAAACTTGCACATGCATGGATGCATGGTAATATGCTATGTAGAACTTGCAAAAACAACTATCTAAGATGAATCTATAGATCCAGTTATCATTAACTAATGATATTATTACCAATGTTATGTATGAAAGCTGATAAAAGGGAAAAGTATGCACTAGCAAGCTAGGTCAAAATGATTCAGGTAGTGCAGTGTACATGATATGATACTGAGTCATAGTTCAAAGGGTGAATATATAATTAACACTTAATGCATATGTATGTATGCAGAATGAGAGTATGATGATGTTTTGCCAAAGGTTAGGTTTGGTTTAAAGGTTAGCATGTAGGGTTTAAGTAATAGATAATATTCTCACTCAAGAGTGCATGCAGAGGGAGACATCAGAACCGTAAGTCCGTCCATCAAATAATCCGTAGAAAATTAGATATATATATTTTGTTCTCTTCTTGTGGGCCCACACACAGCATCGCGTAGATCACTGCGAGGAGGAGGAGGAGGATTTGCCGGTTGAAGCCCTGCCACGCTGGCTACTAGATCAAGTGGGGCCCACAGAGAATAAAATCACGCATCTCGAGGCACCGTTGGGCGAGATGATAACAACCGTCCAACTGCTCCTCCCTCTCACCGACCTGCATCAAAAATAATAGGTGCGGTCATATACCGGGAGCGGGGCCCATCCCCCCCTCTCTCTCTCTCTCTTCTCTCTCTCAATGTTTGACTTGATCCTCTTTTGGAGTTTTCTTTCTTCTTTTTTTTTTTTCCATACCTAATTGCCACTAATTTTTGTGTTTTTTCTTTAAAAATATTATAATTACACACCGAAATTATTGACCTATTTCCAAAATATTGTTCCTTCAATTAATAAGTCTAACAAATTACTATTAAAACTCGACTTAAATTACAAAAAGACTATCTTGTCCTTATTTAAAAGTTTGAATTATTTGTTTATGTAAGACAGAAAGTTATTGATAAATATTTTTTGCATTCTAAAATCTCTTCTTTTTTTTTAATCCTTATCTACCTCTAGGGTTAGTGGGATAGTGATATGAATAGAGCAACCATGAAGGTGACGAGGTTAATAGGAAATGACAATAATATCCTTATAAGGATGAATGATTGTAATAATAAAGAGGGATAAAATAAGGATATATTTGTCATTCCCTGCTCCGTCGTCATTTTTAATTTGCTTGGCTAATATCACTATTCTTACAATTATAGAGTGCATTGTCCTTCCAAAGAAGCATTTACTTCAAAACATTGAAGTAAAACTGCAAATGGACCCAACAATAATAGGCCCATTTTCTCTATTGCTTCTCTAAATTAATGTTAAAATAGTCTAAGAGTTCATATTTGATGCATTAACTGAAAGAAAACTCAATGTATGCCTATTTGCATCAAATTTCATGAATTATGGCAAGCACAATAGTTATTCTTTCATTAGAAAACAATAATGCTTTTTTTTTTGTCTTAAGAGAAAAAAAAAACCTTTAATTCTACAAAGTTGATGTGAATAAATCATGAGTGAACTTTTGTTTCATTCAAGTTTTGATGAACTAAATCAACAATACATACTCTAAAACCAAAGTTGAACCTTTTTTATTCCATGTTGTTTTACAAATTTTATGTGCCATATATATTAGCAATGCCATTTAGCCTACATTACAATTATTAAGTGTAATCCATTTGCCATTCCTTATGTTCTTGGCTCCAATTTGTGCTGATTGATTCAAGAATCCAAGAAAATTAAGACCAGAAAATTTGTGTGGTTGACAGATTTAAGAACTTAAATCGATCATGCTAGCAAATCAAAATCTTGATAAGTATTTCGAAAAATAAAATTATTAAGTTTGAAACTCGGACTAGTCTGCCCCACGTATATTTTCACTCCCCAACTGTTGTGTGTGAGAAGAAAAAAAAACAAGAAATAATGCAATAATGTAAAGAAAAAGCTAGCAGCAATTTTTATATATATTATGTATAAATATAAGTAAAAAGAGGATGAGAATAGTAGTAGAAATGTCACCCACCAAAACTTGCATCAGTTGTTTCCGGAATATCTGTCACCAACCTATAAGATCATCAAAGGGCCAATTAGTTCTTTCTCATGCGTTTCTAATGAAAATCTACAAAAGTATAAGTTTGATTCATTACTTCATTAGTACTTGGTGCACCTTATTCTAAATATATAGATGTCTGAAAAATACTGGGATAGGTGAAATATATATATATATATATCTTTTTCTCAAAATATTATTATATATATCTTAGATTATTATGTATTTCTTCTATAAAAACTTAGATTATATATATCTTTTTCTCAAAAAAATATTACCAAGATTTTATATTCCTTCATTAAAAGTTTGTTGGGATAGGTGAAATATACGCTAGCTCTGTTTGCTTGCAGACCCAACACCTAGTAGAGATTCAAGAGCTAAATCATCTTGCTTAGAAGTTATAAGTTTGATCTATGGACATTTATTGCAATGGCATAATCTACAATCAAGCCCAAAAGCAGTTAAAATCGACCTGAAATTCAGCATCTTCATGAGCTAAAAATAGGGATTCACAATTTTAATTTTTTTTTGATGTGCCACAAAGGAAAAAAAAAACAAAGAAGGCATGCCAATATGTATCCTTAAGATTACTCGACTATATATATATCAATTTTATAATATTTGGCATGTATTAAAATGTGTATTCAGATGCTAAATCGTGTATGCACACGTGAATGGACAAAAAAAAAATATACATTAAGTGCACTTTTTCTTGTTTGCATAGTCAAATAACAGCTTCATATTCATTCCTCCAAAAAAATAAAATAATAAAGATACTTGCAACTCATGATTCCACAACATGATATATCTGAGATGCAATAGCAAAGTTAACTTTTCTAACAGCTGAGTTTGTCCTATTAAACATATCTCGTAAGCCTCTTTGGTGTATACACAAAATGTAAGTCATAATCATTAGTCCTTCTACTAAATCTTAATGAAGTTAGAAGATATTCCTTCACCTGCACTGTGATGATTTTCTTGCAGATAGTCAAGAAGCAGAACAAATTTATGAACTGTATCTTCTACGAACTTGAAAGATTGTTAGGAGTATGAAAATTCTTGGTTCTTACCTAAATAATACTGACTGACATAGCCCTGAGCTGGCTGGTTCAGAGGAAGAAACAATCCCCTCCTTTTTGGAGAAAGCTAGATTCAATTCCTGCAGGTTGTGTGGATAGGTTGTGTTTGAACTCTAATAGTGTCCCATACAACCAATTTTATGAAAATGGTAATAATTTTAGAAGTCGTCTAACTTTTATTACTTCAGCAGATCTACATCTTGATAAACGTCAAAGTAACTCATGCTGGAGTACGACCACTATTGTTGATTTGAACAAGAAAAAAGTAAATATGATAAGGAAATAGGAAATAAGAGAAGAACTCTACCAGGTGTACTATATAGTAGTTTCATGCAAAAGTCAATCAAGAATCATCTGATTCTAATGGACACCTCACTGATGCGCAATTAACTATAATTCCAATGAAATGGGAAACCATGGCGCACGTAAAGATAAGTTGGTTATCCAAAGTTAGAATCACTCACATAAATAGAGGAAAAAAAAAGAAGGGAGCTTCAAGTTCAATTATTCTGTTAGTTTTCTGATCAAATTTAACTTATCACGAGATGGTTATATAAGAAATTCTAATTGTTAATGTATTTTATTCCAGTTGACATGTTATATAAGAACTTTGTAGCCTCATGAATCATCTTATCAAATGAAAAGGCAACATTATGTAACGGAACATGTTCATTTTTAGGAAAGAGTCAATTAATTAAAGACAGGTGCTGAATGACCATAACATTTGCAATTATTTATATGTGTGACAAATTAGAGTAACAAATAACATTTAGTTATCTTTCACAATAACCCACTAGTACTTGATAAAAACAAATGATAATCTTAAGTTGCAAATAACTACATCATTCTTTTCATTATAGAACAACCCTTCTCTTTTTTGTAAAATTGTAAGTACTCTTTTGAGATAAATAGTCCCTAAGTTTAAGTTTTCCTTGGTAAAGCTAGTGGTCCTATGTACAAATATACTGATGAAAAGCTGAAATGACTGGAGTTATTTCATAAGAAAAATTAAATAATTAGTCCCATCCAATCATCTGTAAATCCTTTCCTTTTTTGTTCTGTGGTTGCATGTATTTACTTAAGAAATTAAAGAACTTATAGTCATAGGTTGGATTTATATTTCCACTTATTGTCAAATATATCATATATATGGGCAGATGCTGCCATAGTCTTGATAAATAGTTTTGAAGGCTATATCATCCAAATTTCTCTTCTTTTTCGAGAAGAAATTTCTCATGCTTATTTTTTATATGCACAACAATTTAGTACCTAAATTTTGAAATTAGATTTTATTATGCTACTGCTTCTACTTAAGATAAAGATGTTGACAGAAGAGTGTGGATTATTAATTTTAGAGGTATCTAAACTAATTTCAGTAGTTCTTTTATCCTACAAACATAGTTTAGAGAACCCATCTAACAATAAACATGTAAAAGAGTAAAGAGTTCTAAGCTCACCAGTGCAAATATTCTCTGTGGCTTGGATTGCTTGGGCTTGGCGCGTCAGGGTCCACCATCACCTTGTAAAATGATAATTAGACAACTCAGTATTGGTTATTCAAAGACTTATAAAATTAACCATGATCTACATTTTCGGCATAATATAAGCTGATATTGCAAAGTAACAAATAATATTCAGGATGGCACATGAACTTTAATAATCAGATACTTTAAAAATTATATTCAAAACTAATAATTTAAAGAAGTAAAAAGACAATTGTCAGAAGTAATACACTTTCAAGCGTTTCTTGCTTTTAATTTCCTCTAGCAAGTAGTACTCTCGATTTCTTTCCTAATATTAAATTAATTAATGGTCTATCAAATTATGAGGTAATCCAAGGTCAGCAGTTTTCATCAGTTAGTTTTGCTTATTTTTGTGCTCTATGCTATGTTTGTTTTAGCATGCAATGATATCTGAATGTATGAGATTCTGAAGCATATTTCACTGCTTGAGAATAATATCTTATATTCTCAGGGATCAGAGTCAAAAAGGCAAAGTCAACGGAGGGGTATGGGTTGGATTCGTATTCAAAATCATAGTGTGTATCAAACTAGTGTTTCATAAATATATATATATATATATATATATATACATATACATAAGATGTAGCTAGTAACTGTGATGTAACTTGTCTGAGGAAAGCGAAACCGGCGTGTCTCACCCTTGGTCGTGGATACTAGATAAGTCACCAAACCATGTAAATGTTATGTATATTAAATACATGATATATATTATTAGTTTGTTAGCTAACAGTTAGTTTAATATTTTAAATCAACTAGTTATCTAAAATCATGCAAGTATTATTTCTCTTAATTTTTTGAATCAACTAGTTATCTAAATACAAATTAAAATTAATAATCGAATAAGCCATTATACAACAGTAAAAGAATATGCGTGGACCAAAAATATGTTGACTTTGAGAACATTCCAAGAATAAGAGAATCGCTAGTCACTAGTCATGTTACTAGTGGAGTGAGGTTATAACATATCTTTTTTCTTATATATCTCATGATAAGAGAATGTGACTTGCGGAATGGATGCCTAGCTGACTTTATTTCTTTGTCGTTTATTTTCTTCTGAGAGAGGCATTGCCTAAAGTTGACTAATCTAGTCGCTCCACTAGCTCTCTCTCTATCTATCTATCTATTTATCTATCTATCTATCTATTTACATGTACATAATTAATTTTTCACCATTTCTATAACTCTAACATTTGCAATAATAGGTATTTGACATGATAAAGGTTGTAACAAGGCCTTGGACACAAAAATATAAGATGAAGTGTTAGAAAGTCAAATATACGGATGTTCCTTTTGCAACAGCTAGCTATAACTCAAAAATGATAATGGTAATAGTAAAGGTTGAGAAACTCAAAACTTGACCAACTTAGCTTCTTCTTGGCATAGCAATTTCTCACCTGAGCTCTGTCTTCTTGTTCTATAGCCAATTAAGGTTCAAGTCATGCGTGGATCAAACAAGGGTCAGGTGGGATATACACCACACTGTCCAACCAAGTTGTACCCTAATCACATCTTGACCCTACAAGTTAATTATTAGGGTGACTTACAAGTGTATATAGCTTCCTTTGATCGTGCCCTTCGATCTCGACATGAGGCTTAGTGGCCACCGCCGATGCCCTTAGCCCGGTCCCATTCGTGATCTCCTTACTGTTGTACATTATTCTCATAGTAGCCGACTTGACGAAAGGATCCAAGACATCACCAATGACTTGCCCTAAGACCAAAGGATCCCTTCCTCTTGACATAGCAAACCCGGCCTCCTGCCTAATGTAACTTAATATAACAAAGAGGAGGAGGAGGAGGAAAGATGATGATGGCTAGACAAGTGACTTGGTTGGTGGTAGTACAGAGAGAAGGTAGGAGTGTATCTATATAGTGATATAGGAATCCACTTTTTATTCACGACATGGTAACGGCCATGGGGACACACTAGTTCTGTGGCCTCAGAATCTAACTTTATTATTGTTTTTTTTTTTTCTGTCATCTCTTTTTCTTCTTTGCTCAACCAAGTGGGGGTTGAAATCTAGTGAGCGATATGAATAATATCTACGTGCCATGGCCTCCTAACATAATAAATATGGTCCTCCACTCCTCCTAATATGACCAAGGTTGAGGCCTTGGAAGGATATGTATCAATCAAAAGGTCGGTAGCTTTTGGCCTCCCCCGAATGGCGCCGCGCCCGGTCGCAGCCCGGAATGAATGGCAGAATCTGTTGATACGAGAGGCTTGTCGTGGTCGGCGGTCCGGCTGTGGAGCACTCAGATGAACAAAAGAATCTTGCCCTACGCATGAGATCAGGAGGCAGAGGCAGGTCACTACCAGTCTTCCTTTTATCTCTCTTAACAGGAGAGTATCAGGTACCTTCACCTTTGGATCTGCTGCCATTTTTGCAAAGGTCTTCTGCATCCACGAATGCAGGAATTCCTACAGTACGGGTACTTGGCAGTCCCTGGGTTCCCCTGCTGAGTTAATACAATAATTTAAAGTGAAAGATGCTGCCATGGGGTCCTAATCTGAACAGGCTAATAGAGGAAAGTTTTGGAATCTGGCAGCTGGATGCATGCATGTTGTCGTACTGTTGCTCTTGCTATGCTTGCATGTTATTCTATGTGTATCTAGACATATCCTCACGTTGCATGGTTGCTAAGCTATAGCTTGCATCTAGACTACAAGTTGGATAGTTGGATGCGTGGCAGATTTTGGTTAAGGTTGTGCATGGTTGGATGTTCATTTAAATATTATGTGGTCATTAATTGGTCAAATTCTACAAGTGAGACGTATCAGAATCATATCATGCACTCTCTCATGCATGGCATGGGCACAAAAGGCAGGCCATCCAAGAGAGTACACATGTAGACATGACACAATTAATATGACCATCTTGTTGTAATCGGGATCATGCATGCCTAGATAGAGAAGAGAGTATCAAGTTGTTCGACATTTAGTCTATCACAAAATATTAAGCCAATTAAAGAGCAGCTAAGTGGAACTCCACGGAGAGTATTATGGCTCCACCACCTGACTGTAATCCAGGACAATAGGATATGGCATGTTGACACTATGGTGTAGTTTGGCTAGCTAGCTAGCTCGGATATATAGATCTTTTACTATCAACATCGATACATCACGATATGACATATATGCCAATCAAGCATCTACCATCATTATGTACTTTGAGGCCAAGCAAGCAAGATGCATTCCTACAGTGGAAATTAGGAGTGAACTATGAGGTGCAAGCTATCTTCTCGCAATCTAATGCAATGCAACATTATCTAGAAGCTAGTTGTTCCTATGATTTTGTCTCTTCTTAATTAACTAATTTGGGGTTAGATATGCCTCTTGCAAATTTTATATTATTGTTTCTGTTACCATGTTTGTACATGGTATTTTTGTTATATATACATGTCCCCATTATATTAGAGTGTAAAGCAGTATACATATAATATTAATATATATATATATATATATATATATATATATATAGAGAGAGAGAGAGAGAGAGAGCATTTGTGCATTTGTGTGCATCTATGTATATATTTTTTAAATTGTGGCCATAAATATATAGACCTAGGATAGCATATACGTTCAATATCTGCACAAATAATGTACATCAAAAAGAATGTTGTGAATATAGATTTACATGCATGCAAATATTAGTGTTTTCTTTTTTTTAGAGAAAGCATTATATTGACGGTAAACTAAAGTTTACATAGAAAGGCGAAAGAAGGATAATTCATCTATAGATATGGATAATAGATACTTCAAACCAGCTAAATTGTTGAAAGTTGATGTTTGAAACTATAGTGCAAGATGTTTGAAAACTATAGTGCAAAATGCAGTCTTTTCAAAGATCTGATTATTTTCTTCTTCAAAGTCTCCACCAATGTCAAACAACATCTCACTGCTCTTTCTTATATTCTTGGCGACATATGTAGTGCGCCAATTAGTCCAATATTTGCCACAAGGGAGAAGGGAAGATAGTCAGGCCACAATTAGCAACAAAGTTCATTAATAAAATCTTTAATATATATAAGGGCTATTAGTGAAAATATGATGAGTACTCTCATTCTCTGCAACACATAGACTATAATTGATCACCTCAGATACATTTTTAATTTATATCTGAGGATGTACATAATACCTGTTGAAGTGTGGAGATCGAATCAGCCTAATCAATCGAATGCCATTTCCCTAGAGCAAGCATTCTAATAGATGTTCAAACGGGCTTCAAACAGGTTGGCAAAAGATGAAGTTTTTATTAGGCATTTGAATGCCCCTTAGGTGTTTGAACGTCCTAATTAATTTAGTTGGATAAGTTAGGTTTTCTAGAAAACTTTTATATTAATTGTTTGCATCTCTAAAGGAGTTGTGTGAGCATGATAACATTGTGAAAGACCTAAAGAGATTTGTAGAGAGAGAAAAGAAAGAAAGAAGGTGAAGTTCTAGGTTGTAGGTTGAGAGAGCTTCTTTTTCTTGTAATCTTTTTTATTCTATATAGTGAAATTAGTGAGATCCTCGTGGATACATAGCTTTAGTTGGATGAACTATGTAAAATCTATGTCCCCTTTGTTTTAATTTTCTTTCTTCTTGATTTCTACGTTTCTTCTCTCAATAACTATTATCAGAGCCTAGATTGTGGTTTAAGTGGAGAAATGGCAAAAGAAAGAAAGCCCCTTATTGCAAAGTTCAATAGAAACAACTTCACTCGGTGGAAGATGCAAATGGAAGACCACTTCTACCTGCATGATCTTTATTTTTCTTTAGGTGGAAGTGAAAATAAATATAAAGATATGGATGATGCAAAGTGGAGCACATTAGATCGAGAAGCCCTAGCGATGATCAAATGTACACTTGAAGCATTAGAGCCCTTCAACATCTCCAAGGAGAAGATGGTTGTAGATCCTATGACGACTTTGATGAGGATGTATGAAAAATAATTCAACTTCAAATAAGATTTTCTTGATGAAAAACTGTTCAATATGAAGATGCCTGAAAGCAATAGTGTTGCAGAACATCTAAACAAATTCAACACTATTACAAATCAATTGAAATATACTATATCAAATTTGGTGATGAAGTTATGACCATGTTGATTATATCTAATATATTGGATAAATGGGGTAACCTAGTTATGGTGGTGAATAACCCATTAGGATCAAGGACATGAAGGTTGATGATGTACTAGTGGGAGTTCTTCTCAATAAAAAATCTAGAGAGAAAAACATCTCATCAACTGAAGCACTAGGAAATGCTTTGAGCATTGAAGGTAAAGGAAGATCTATCAATAAAAATGGTAAAAGTGAAAGATGGTTAAAATTAACGAAGAGCAATTCAAAATCTCCGCAAGGGTGCTAGTATTACAATAAGAAAATGCACATCAAATATGACTGTAGGCCACTGAAAAATAGATAGAGAACAATAGTCAGGACAAGAGTTAATTAATAAATCTCTCTAAAAAATCCTCTTTTGATAATGGTGATTTTATTTTTCTTGTAGTAATCAAAGTGAATCTTCAATAATAGATTCAAGCACAAGGTTTCAAGCTACATTGAATGTAGCTGTGCTTTCTAACTATGTACAAGGAAAGTTTGGAAAGATGTATCTTAGTGATGATAAACTATGTGACATGTGCCTAAATTAACTAAAAATTAAATTTATGCTGGTCAATTGTCATACTTAGGATACGTCAGTATATTCACAAATGACTCATGGAAGATAACAAATCTATAACAATAGCCCGAGGCAAGCATGAAGGGACTTTGTACACAGCATGCATCAAATAAGAATGCAATTGTAGTCGCATCATCTGGAGTTGGCACTATGATCTACTATCGGAGGTTGGGCACATGAGTGAAGGAAACAATGATGATATCAAAAGAGAAGCTAGATCGTCTTAGTTTAGTGAACATGATTTTTTTGTGAAGATTGCATCCTTAGAAATAGAAAAAACTAGTTTTACAAAAAAGTTATTAAAACACCAAAAGATGGAAAACTAAAAGTTATTCACATTGATGTTTGGAAACCAGCACATGCATGCATATTCTCTTGGTAGCTCTCTTTGTTGTATTACTTTCGTAGATGCATGATTCAACTATCAATCTTTGGGTTTATTTCTTAAAACATAATTTTAATATGTTTGAAGTGTTTAAGAAATAGAAAGATTTAATTGAAAATGAGATAGGACTAAAATTAAAATGTTTGAGATTAGATAAAGGAGGTGAAAAATGTAGATAGAGTTTAAAGAGTTTTATGCAAAGAATAAAATAAGGGGAAGAAGATTATTCCAGAAACACCACAATAGAGTTGTGTTATAAAGTGCATAAATAGAACACATACATAATGTGCTAGGTAAATAGGGATAGATGATGCGTTACCAAACTAGTTATGAGCAGATACAGTGAGCACCGTAACGTATCTTATCAATAGAGGACCAATAGTTACATTGAGACCCAAACTATTAGAGAAAGTTTGAGCAAAAAATGAGGTAAATCTGTCACACTTAAGCGTTGTTTGTTGTACTTTTTATATTTATATTGATGCTGAAAATAGATCTAAATTTGATGCTAAATCAAGATTTTGTACTTTCATTGGATATGGTACTAATAAATTTGAATACTATCTTTTGGACCATAAAAGTTGTAATGTCATTAGAAGTGAAGATATTCAATGAAGCGGTATTATACAAAGACAAAAAAAGAATGTAAAGAAGCCACAAAGATAGAATATAAAAACTTGAAAAAATATTTGTAAAAAGATATCATAGTACAGTCGGACAAGAAAATCGTAGAGCTAGAGATACCACCCACTGTGATTAGACGATCAAAGGTTACATAATCACTAGCTCATTATCCTCTGTCTCTTTATAATTTATTATTGACAGTTAATAAGGAATTGGAATGTCTTGATGAAGCATTGCAAGTCGACACCAAGGTTGCATGGAAGTATGCTATGGACGAAGAGATGAATCTTTAAAGGCAAAACAAACATGAGATTTGGTTTAGCCATCTTAAGGAAAGAGAGCTATGCAGAATAAGTAGTGTGCATATTGAAAGTGAATCCTAATGGCTCTAAGAGATACAAAGTTAGATTGATGATGAAAGATTTCCAATATAAGACAAATATTGATTTTATAAAAAAATTCTCACTGATTCTAAAATTATCTATTATTGGACTATGTTCATTATTTTGGCTACAAAGGATCACATCTAGAGTAATTAGATATGGACATCATTTCTTCATGGAAATTTAGAAGAGAACATTACCATAAAGCAACAATAGGAATATGTGGAGGTAGAAAGTGAGAATTTTGTATGTAAACTCAAGAATAATTTATATTGAATGAAACATGCTCCAAGGCAATGGTACTAAAAATCTGATAACTTCTTAGTACAATATAGATATTATCATTGCAATTCCCATCATTATTGCTACTTTAGAAAATTTAAAAATTTAGGCTCAAAGATGAATGAGATAAAAAATCTTAAGGATCAATTGTTTTAGATATTCTATATGAAATCCATTGAAATAGATAAAGACACTCTTAAGATTATCCTAGAAAAAGTAAATTGGCAAGGTATTAAAGTGATGTAATATGGAGAATGTTGAAATAGTTAGCACAGTTCTCGCACGTCATTTCAAACTTTCAAGTTGCCAATTTGCAAAGATACAAGATGAGAAGACAGAGATGGCAAAGGTTACACATATATAAGCAGTCGAGAGCTTGATGTATGTTATGTTATGTATATGACCAGACATTGCACTACATGGGAAATTGAGGCGGTGCATTAGAAAGCTATGAAGTGGGATTTGAGAGCAAGTAAATAAATCCTTGGACTGCGGATTGAAAAGATAAGAGTAAGGCACTCCTTGGACTATCTCAAAAAGAGTACATTAGCAAGGTATTAAAAAGGTGTAATGTGAGGAATGTTGAAATAGTTGTCACAATTCTCATTTCAAAATTTTAAATTACCAATTTGTTGGAAGGCAGAGATGGCGAAGGTTCCATATGCATTAGTAGTTGAAAACTTGATGCATGCTATGGTATGTACAAGACTAGATATTGCACTATATGGGAATTTGAGATAGAGAGCATTAGAAATCGATGAAGTGGGTATTTAGTACCAATATTCTCAAACAAGCTTCCGACAAGTTGGCGAAAAGTTTTCATCCAGCATTTGAATGCTTCACGAATCATTGCTGGATAAGTTAGGTTTTTGAAAAAAAACTTATATATTATTTTCATATCTTATATATGAGCATGAAAACATTTTAAAATACCAAAAGAGCTTTGTAAAGAGAAAAAAAAGAAGAGGAAGGACATAAAGTTCTTAATTGGTTGTAGGTTGAGAGGATTTTTTTACTTGTAATATCTTTCATGTTGGTGGAAACAATCTGATTCCAATAATCACAAAATCTAATCCAAAATAAGTAAATAAATTAAATAAACTACGATTTTAGTTTTGGCCACTATTTTTGTGTTGGACACTATTTTTTTAAGACTAATTCACCCTCAATTGATTGCTTCTAAAACAATAGACGTCGGTCTCCTAAGATACAACTACTAACTTGCACTCGGAAGAAAGTTGCTATTTGAATACATTGTCAAACCAAAAATCATGTTGTACTCCTCTCTGATGCAGACAGATTACTCAAAATTCAAATAGAATGAATACAATTCCGTGAAAAGCATGATGAAGAAATGCGAACGGTTAGATCCAACGCACCATTTCAGATCTAAATAAATTAACTTCTTCAGATGCGAAGGGACATACCACATCGGGTTCAACCAGACCTAAATCCGACTCGAACTAGATAAGATTTGAACCTATATTTTGGACTTGATTCGCGCGTAAACTGAACTGAGCTGAGCCGAGTGCGTATGTATGAGTTAATTTGCATAATATTTTTTATCTACAAAATAGGTACCCTATTTAGAGCCAAAGCCCATAAAAAATTTGGCATTTATATACCATACTAATATTTTTTAATATACTAAATTTATTATTTTTTTAATTTTTATTACTATAATACTCACTTTATAGTCAATTTTTATTCACTATCTCGAATATTCTACGTAACAACTCTATTTTCATCAACTAAGTGTTAACAACTTTTACATTCCTAATCATCATTCTACATCAATGACAGAGAAAATGATTGATTCCCATTAAATATTATCCCCTTGTGAGCAAGTAAGTTTACGAGGGTTTTGAATCTGTCAAAATCGTATCACACCCGAAAAGAAGGAAAAAAACAAAGAAGAAGACTGGAACCATTGCGTTGACCATGAGAAGAACCGAAACTTACAATCAGGCATTGGCTTAATTATTTATACACTATCTTCATGTCGCTTTTCTTGTTGTGCAACTTTTATATTCCCTAATCCGTGTCTCTTTTAATTCATACCCAAGATGCTCATCTCATGTGCATTTATTTTTACAACAATATTGTTGACAAATAAAAAAAGAAACTTGACAGATTCCCTTCTAGACAACTGGATTGTTGTTATCAAGCTAAAAGCATGATATTTACTCCTTTATCTTGATTTTTTAGTTGGAATCATGTGTTTGATGATCCTTTTCTTGTTGTTTTGTTTTAGAGAGATGCATGTGTTTGGTGATCCTTCGCCAAATTAAAGAGGAATAAAGCAGTAGTGCCTTGGTCATCTGCTTTCCTTGTCCCACTTTTTGGAATATATTTGGTGGTGCAGCTCCACCAAAAGCCAAAAGATAGTGGCCTTCGCCTAGATTTTTATTCTTGGGCGACAAGTTCTCTATCTATCCTTCGCTGCTGCTTGGACATAAATTCCAACCAGACGATCTCCTTGTCATCTTCGTCTTGCAAGGATTCCTGGGTGGAATTACATTCTAGATAAAGGAATTAGAATTTTCTTTGGTTTGATGTTATAAGGATTTGAGCTTTCATACCGTACTTGACGTTAACTCTATGGGTTTTGAGAAAGATTTCTTTCTTTCCATCTCGGAAGTACGTATGATAGCAATGTATCTGAGGGATTTTGGCCAAGACTTTCTTGTATATTTCATGGCCTCCTTTTTGTCGGTACTATTACAGCACTTCTTTTACTTATTAGGTCTATTTCAGCATTAGAGATCTTTTCACAAGATCTAACATAAGGTTTGTACAATGAATTATGATTATATATCTATACTAATGACAACAACATTAGATATTACACATGAAAGAAAGTGGTAAAGGTATTGTTAGGAGATGAAACATGGAAATCAAGAAGCAAGGACATAGATTTTACATGGTTCTTCAGACTAGAGCTACGTCCAGGGAAATTCCACCAATTTCACTATGTATAATAAAATATTAAAAATATCATGTATTTAACATAAATATTTTATTAATTAAGCTAAATTTTAAATGAGGTTCATACATTATTAATAATAAATTAATGATGAAGTTAAAAAACTTAAATAGTACTCTATTATTATATATTTACTTTAGAACTAATTTTTATTCACTTCTTTTTATAAAGCTCATGTACCAGTATAGCTTTAAAGCTCTTTAGTTGATAAAAGTTGTTTGTCATTTCTCGGGCCAAAGTAGAGTTAAAAGTTCAGAATATTTGCATATATATATATGCAATATTTGCATCTAGGGATGTCAAACATTATGGGCTGGGCTAACCTTAGACCTGATCTTGATACTCTTTCCTTAGGCCTAGCATGCACACTACTTTGAATAAATATAAAAGAATTGATGAGATGCCACAACTCCAATATCTAATTATATTCCAGTCTAGACATGCATACAACTTTCAAATACATCCTCCAAAAATATTTTATTCTCCTCTTTTTTGAATCAAACTCTTTCATCTTGGTAGATAAACACTAAAATCAGCTCTCCAACTTTTCTAGGACTAAAATTAAACTACCCTCAATATTTTTATTTATTCCATTTATCCCCTTTGTTTTGGGTCGATACGAAACCATTTTTTTTTTTTTGCTCAATTTAATTAATAGTTGATGGACTCATAGTCCTTATTCTTGCATACAATAAAACCAAATATTATTAACATATATGCGTAAGTAGTGTAAGGATATATATACTACTTTAATTTGCTATCTCATCTATCATCTTTATCTTTATTTTTCGCTACTAAATAATAGTGGAATATAGTCATTTTGCATCTCCGTTATATTAGTTTTTTTTTTTAATCTAAGTTTAAATCAAGATATCAGATATATAATGGGTTACATTAATTTTAGAAGTATTCCTTCTTCTTTTTTCCAATTTCTTTTCACGAATCATTTTTGCATGGGGCACGTGCATGTCTTGTTATCAACCCTACGTCCCACCGGCTCCAACGGTCATCCAGCTCCGTTCCGTTGCACGGAACCTACCTTTCTCCCATTTGTAATAAAATTTATGAGATATTTTCATTTCAGACCCTATATTATGCGCCTATTCCGTTACGCCCATTCTTTTCACCATCTTCAGATCCATTCTTATGAGTGTAAATAGTAATAAATGCATTATGTAGGGGGCGGAATGGAAAGAAATCCCCGAATGTAATAAATTGACGTATATAAAGAAGAGAGCTAGAGAGAGAGAGAGAGAGATATATATATATATATATATAAGGCAGGGCAGCTCCTTCTCCCGGAGCTCCGCCTTCTTCCTCTCTTTCTCCACTTCGCCTTGTACCATTTGATCCAATCGAAACCCTACCTAGAGGGGGGAACCAATTCCAGCTAAAGGTCCCTTCTTTCCCTTCCGTTGCCTCTCTTTACTCTCGAATTTCACGCTGCGATCGCGGTGTTTCCTGGACGGGGTGGTTCGTTTGTTCGATTCTTATTGTTGGGTTCTGTTCGTATCTCTTTCGAGTTTTGTTTCATTGGGGAAAGGTTGGATTTGATTTCGGGCTTGGGGGAATAAAAATCTGCCTGTTTTTATCCGAATCCTATCGTTTAAGCTGGATTTGAGGCCCTTGAATGGAATTCGATTTGTTGGAGGGACTTATATTCTTTGAAAGCTCGATTGGATTTGGTTTTTTTATTTTTTATTTTCACGATTCTTTACTTTCAATTGGGAGTTCTAGGAATTTGTGGTGTCAATTATTCTTGACATTCTTGAAAGTGATCAATGGGAATCGTCTTTCACCCAAGATCTAACTTTTCCTACTAATTTTCTTCTTGATGTGGGTACCTTTATGATGTATAAATGTTTCGACCTCATAAAGAACTAGCATTAAGCCGTTCTATGGATGGACCGTCATGAATATATTAATAGAAAAGCTACGCGTGAAACATTGCAAACAATATATCGTATCTGCTAGAATAATGTTGGGCTCTGTTTGATTATCATGATGATTACCCTTTCAGTCCTCTTCTAATCTATTAAACTGGATAGTTGGAGAACATTATGAGTAGTTCATATCTTCTTTTGGCACATTATGATGCTAAAGATTAGTATATATGATCACAGTTCTAATTATAAACTACGATTTTAGTTTTGGCTGGGCAATTGGAATTTCAGTTTCCGAAGTTTAGGGTTGTTTGGACTTTGGACATTTTATTCTCTATTGAGAATACTCAAAAGGCTAATAAAGATCAGTGGAAGTTGTATGAGTTTGAAACAACCTATGATATTTAGTATGTCTGTATGTGTACACTTGCAGTCTTGCAGTTGTTGTTGCTTATTTACTCATATACTTTAAATTGTGAAAGATTGCTCTTATCATGGAATTTACAAGTATACCTGGAATTATATTATTTTGTGCATTTCAGATGAAGTTGCCAAAGAAGTCCCAAATCCTTGTTGCATATGAGTTCTAGTCGAAAGAACCAAAATGGGCTGAATATAGCTAAAATTGGCTAAGAATACCCAAGACTTGCTGTCGAAACTGCCAATACTTAGTAAATAACCAAAGAATTTTGAGTTTGACCAATTTGGGGCATTGGATAATGGGAAATGGATGTAGATCTTACATGCTATAATTCATTGAGATTCCTATGTGGCCATTTAGGGTTCCTTTGACATCAGCTTTGCTTCGCCTCAGTTGTAAATTTACTTTGAAGTATATTAATAGATGGCTCCTCACCATGAGGAAATGTGACGGATCAAATTCAGTCAATTGAAATTATTTCGAAGTCAAATCAAAATAGAAGTCTGCTATAAAAAAAGGTAATCCAAGGCTGAAAAAAGATACTTCCACTAGATTCATAGTTTTCAAATGAAAAACATGAAAGTTTTAACAATGAAAAAAAATATGATGCCAATCTTGTCATTATTTTTGCACTTTTATTTTTTTTAATTTCTATGATAATTAACTTTCAACTTCTTTCTTCACTATTTTCTAAGCAATATCTTTAGTGGAGTATACTCATATTAGTTCTAATTTCTAGTTTGTCACAGTTAGTACCTATTCAACATATATGCTTATATATGGCTATAATTTAATCTTTGTTCTGTTCTTTGCTCAATTTAAGGATAATGCAGCACAAAGAAGAGATATAAAGAAGAAGAGTATGATGCGAAACTGGCTTTGCTGTAGTTGCCCAGTGAATGAGTCTTATGATGAACATGATAATGAACATCTCAAAGGCCCATCCGGTTACATATATGGTGTGTTCTTTGTCTACTTTAATACACAACTTATTGATTGATAACAGCTTTCATGAAGCAGTATAATGTTTCTTTGCATTATTGCTTCATTACTTTAAAACATTTATTGCTAAGAGTAAGCCCTGATTTTACTGATCATTTATCGAGAAAAAGTAATCAATGGTTTGTATTGTGAACGCTAATCTTGTTTCTTATATGATCTTAAAAAATACTTTGTCTTCTTTCATTAGTACTTATATTTGTGTTGGAAGTTGGAACTTATGGCGCTTACCTATTGACTAGTGAGAGTGGCAATTAAGATTTTGTTAGAACTTTCTTATAATAAACATATTTTTCTGTGACAAAAAAGACGGCTAGATCCTTAGTGATCTTTTTTTCATTAAAGTAATTTTATTGCAAATTAACATTTTTCCTTGCATCTCAATTGATTCCGGGTCCCAACTTGCATAGTGTTAATGGTGTGATTTAATAATTAACATTTTGGCAGAGATATAATATGCCTTTCAACATAGAACTTCTCTTTGGATTCTTCTCGTTGAGACACTTCCATGCTTAGATTCCAATAAAAAATTATTGCAGCAAGCAGTTTGCAATATAATCTCGCTTTTACATTTTTACTTATACAGGTCTTTCCTCTTTAGGAAGATTTTTAACACTATGTGTAATTTTTATATATGTAAATTGGGGTATGACCTTTTATTATTCTGGTTTATGACTCTTAATCTTAGATAGTAGTGACTAATTTAGAAAGTACGAATACTCCAAAACAGCTGAGGTATCCATATTCGATACATAACGGATACGGATACGTATCGAATATGCTAGGATATGTAAAAATTTGCTGTGTATCGAGAATATTTGGATTAAAAATAAATCATTTTAATTGTTGGATACAACTTGGATATGCTTAGATATGTAATGGATACAGTTTGTATTTGGTTATTGATTACAATGATGGCCGTATCATAGGCACGGACCGTGCCGACCACCGGCCAATATGGCATGGCACGGCATGTGCCGCGGCACTTGTTGGCCGTGTTGTAAGATGAGAGGAACAGAAGGGATACTTATCTTCGCCGTCACCGTCGCCGATCGCCGCTCATCGCTCGCCTTCTCCATTGTCGAGAGAGAGAGAGAGAGAGAGATAAGGATATTGGTTAAAACTTAAGTTGCGGATCTGAGTCTCTTTCCTCCTCCTCCCTCGGGCTAGGGCACCCGACGTGCTCGAGCGACGGCGACGACGACGGTGATCAGCGATGGGTAGCTCGACGGCAAGTGGCGGAACTATTAGGAGGGGTGCTGTGCGGCACCCTCGTGCCATGTACCGGTATGCCGTCGACACGGCAAGTATTGACCGGCATGCCCCGTGCCGGTCGGCACGGCTATCCATGATTGATTATATCAGGTGAAAAGAAGCTATCGACTCGTTAAATTATTGACTTGTAAGCTATCAAACCCTATTCCCCTCATCCCTCTCTCGACAATGTGCCCTAGCGTCATGCCAGTCTTCCTTCATAGATGACATGGCGTGCCTTCGTCTCTCAATGCCGATCTCCCTTTCTTGACGACGTGTTTCTTCCTCTCTCCATCGATGATAGCGTCGACGATGACACCACTCTTTCCTCTCTCGAATGATGATGATGACAACGAAGACGATGATGGGTGACGATAACCCTTGTTTCCTTCTCTCAATGCCGATCTCTCTTTCGTTCTCTTTTCTATTCTTTTCTTCTTTTTTTTCTTGAAGTTGGCTGCAGTAAGAGAAATATGTTAGCATAGGCCATAGGTTTGTATAAAATGTTTTGATGTTAGGAATATGTTAGTATAGGCTGTAAAGTTTGTATAAAATGTTTTGATATTAGGAATATATTATTATAGGCCAGCAGCAGAAATATTTTAGTCTGCAATTGCTTTGATGTTGGCAATACATGTACAAATATATTTTTTATTAATTAATTTATTAATGCATCCTTGCTGTATTTGATGTATCCCCGTATCCGTATCGCCATATTCTTGTACCCGTATCGCCTTATTTCCATATCCTCATATGTGTATTGCCGTATCCTAGTATCTATATCGTTGTATCTCCATATTCCGTGTTCATACTCATGCTTCATAGTGACTGACTGACAGTAGTCTAAATCTTGTTTACAATCCTTTGGTTTTTCTAAGCTAGTGCTTCTTGTCTAACTTCATTTGGTTGCATTAGAGGGTGCTTCCATTTATATAGTGAAGCTATGACCCATCAGTATTATAAACATATTGTCATAAATAATTAAAATATTGAATTAGAAGTTCATTAAGTCTACATAAAGCTTGTACTGTTCATCAATTTATCTTGCCACGATGAACTACCTGGGGCTTTATTTTTTGCAGTTAAAAGAAAAGTTCCCACTTCAACGGAACTATTAGACTATTTATTGCTTCAGTATTTACTTTCTGCAAGTGCCTTACAAGCAAGCTGAACCACTGCAGTTCATTGAAAAAGATCTATTGGTTGTTGGGCCTGTGAAGACTTTAGATTGAAAGACAGATACCTTCTATTTTATGATTTTCTATTATTTGATGTTTTTGACCTTAAATGGCAGCTCTATTTTTCACTGGAGATTAGGGTCAGCCAAGATTATATTCCTAGGCAGGCACCTGAAAGCTTCAATCCATACTAGATTTTCTTCTGAAGTGATTCCATTTGATTTATGGCTACACTCTTGCTCCTTTACCTGTTATTTGTTTTTTGGTTTTCTTCTTCTGTTGATGCTTCTACAGACTAATCTTTGTTTATTTTGCAGGAACTCAAAAGAGTTCAAAGCTTTCTTCTGCTCCCACAAATGAACCCCAAAAGGCACCTCCTCCCATTGAAGTGCCTTCATTATCTTTGGATGAATTAAAAGAAAAGACTGAGAATTTTGGGTTAAAGGCTTTGGTTGGTGAAGGATCATATGGAAGAGTATATTTTGCAGTTTTGAATAATGGGAAAAAAGCAGCAGTTAAAAAACTGGATGCTTCACTGGAGCCAGAGTCCAACATTGAGTTTTTGACTCAGGTATGACTGTTTATATTATATCAGTTGTTCTTGTTCTGTTTAAACATTCCCTATTTAACTTTATAGGGGAGTATAATTTCAGTTAAACTTGGACTGTTTGCTTCTTTATTCCTTAAGAATTCATGGTTACTTTCTGACATTAGGTCTCAGTGGCATCAAAATTGAAGCATGAAAATGTTGTTGAGATGTTAGGCTATTGCATGGCAGAAAATCTCCGTTTTTTGGCCTATGAATTTGCAACCATGGGATCTCTGCATGATATTTTGCATGGTATGACATTGGCATGCCATATAATTTAATAATACAGTATTTAGTATTCATAACTATTTGCAGATTTTAGTCTTTGGTCTTATATGTAAAACTGACAGTAATCCATATCTGGAAAAACAGGAAGAAAAGGAGTTCAGGGTGCACAACCTGGCCCTCTACTTGACTGGATGCAACGGGTGAGAATTGCTATTGATGCAGCAAAAGGATTAGAATATCTCCATGAGAAGGTTCAGCCTTCTATAATTCATCGAGACATCAGATCAAGCAATGTCCTTTTATTTGAGGACTTAAAAGCAAAAATAGCCGACTTCAATCTCTCAAATCAGGCTCCAGATATGGCCGCTCGCCTCCATTCAACTCGTGTCTTGGGAACCTTTGGATATCATGCACCAGAGTAACAACTCAACTAGTATATTGAATTATTTACATATGGCCACATAATAAGTTCAACTACTAGGTTACTCCACAATCTTTGGTTTCTGCCTTACAGTTCAATTAAGCTTCTGTTCTTCATTATGGAAAAAAACGTTGTCAGGTTATACAAAATTACTCATAATTAACCTATCGTAGATTAAGTCTTAGAAGTTTAGCCTTCATCTTAATGGTTATAAATTATATGTGTGTGATATTTGGAGGATAGAATAGTAAAATACAATAATAGAAATAAGGTAATGCAAGTCTTTTGGTGTATGAAGAAATAAAAATGTCAAAATAATGATGTATTTAGCTGCATTTTTTTATTCTTTTTTACTGTTTATAATTTCAAATATAGAATTTCTGCTTTTCTACTTTTGTTTTTGAACTTGCTTTTTTATATTCTAGATAATTTCTAAATCTTCAGAAGTAAGAAAAGAATCATTTTGTGACTTTTTGGGGTCCTTTTGTTGTATGGATTGTAGTATCGGCCGATCTCAATATGGATCAGCCGATACGGATTGGGATTGGCCAAAGTCGATCCCAACCCGAGACATAGCATGAAAGAGAGCTTCTCTCTTTCACTTCTTTCTCTCCCATGCCATTTGATGCAGATCCAGCCTCGGTTGACATCCAACGAGCTCCTCTGAGGAGGATACAGCTCCCTCAACATCCGACAAGTTTGAGTATGTTTTTTCTTTCTATTTTCTATTTTTTCCTTTCTTATCTTTTTTTTATCTAGCTCCTCGATCCCCTCCCTTTCTCTCTCTCTATCCTCTCCTCTCTCTTTCTCCCCCTCTTTCTCCCGTTCTCATCCTCCCTCTCTCTCTCACTCTAAGTCTATTATTGCAGTAATCTTTTTGCTACAGTAACAAAGAGAGATAGAGGTGAGGAAGAGAGAGAGAGGATGGGGAAGGCTAGAGGAGAATAGAGAGAGGGTGTGATTGAGAGAGAAAAAAGAAAAGATGAGAGGGAGACGTGGAAGTAGGGAGTGTGGGAGAAAGAATTATTTTATTTGTGATAGGGAAAGAGTGAGAGAGAGATGGAGAGATTAGTATTTTTTTTAATTTTTAGATCTTATATGAAAGTTATAAAGTTATTTATATTTATCTATTATTATTTTCTAAAATTTAAATTTTTTATATTTTACAATAATTTTTAGAATTTTTATGTAATTAAAAAAATAGTCTGATACTGAAATCTAATATTAGCGGCCAATACAATCAATATGGTCATTATGTATTGTCACGATCCGAAATAGTAATCATGACCGGCCATGCATCTCAATATGTTTGAGATACACGAAGCCTTAATAATACTTTCTACGAGTACGATAGCAAATAAATAAATAAAATAAAAATCTGCTTTATTAAATTTATAACTAATTGCAATAAACATAAAACAATGTTATTGCTTTTGAGTCTCTAACGAAATAAATAAATCTTCTAATCTAAAGCGTAAAATCTAAAAGAGCGAAAAAGTAAATAGGTAAATCCTAAGTGGAGGTGGAGTCCAGGTACATCTCACTCAGTCGCACTATTACCTGAGATAGATAAATAAATACAGAAAAAAAAATCCATGAGCCAACAACTATAGCTCAGTGAGTAGAATCCACTCGAAAACTAAATAAATTCTTAATTATATTAATGTTCAATAAGATTAACTAAAAGTAACAATATCCATAACAATTTGCAATAAGCATGCTCTTTAAAATAATAAAAATGATAACCATAAAGAGTCACAACTTGTAACCTTGCACAGTTTCAACGTATTAATATTTTTTTAATATTTATACTACCATATGTTTCAATGGGTCTAAACTCTGTGGATCTACATCAACTAGAAGTCACATCGAGATGACGCTCGGGACTTTTCTTCATAGTTGATCCGGTTATGGTCATCAGATGGTATCACTATGTGATCAACCCATTCTGTCTTTTGTACTAATCGTTGAGAGAAGTTAGAGTTACCTAGGAATTTCTCATTCATCCTAGGACTGTTCCCTAACCCCGCCAGAGTCACCTACAAAAGTCACCACAGTGATTTGATTTAGGACTTTCCTCTGGACTTCCAGATAGACTTGAGTTACCACGGAAAATCGCAAGCGATTTATACCGAGACTGTTTTCTAAGTCGTACCAATACTAGTCTCGTTATTCTTTTCACTAATTTCAATATTTGCACAAAGTATGGTGATGCACTGAGTATAATGATTAAATGCACACAGAAAATGTAACAATTAAATTTTTGCACGTATGGATGAAATAATAATTTTGCACACAGAAAATTTATATGATCCGACAAAGGTATGAAATATAATAAAATAAATATGTGAGTGAACCCACTCACCTGAGTCTAGGCAAGACAATCGAAATCTCAAATCTCTAGCTCACATACTAAAAATCACCACCTTTAATAATAAATAATAATAAAATTTTCAATTTGAATAATATCAATATTTCTAAAATTAAAAAAAAAACTAAAAAGAACTAAAATGGGTTTAATTACCCATTGGATTGGGCTGGGCTACTTCTGGCCCGGCCCATTCCAAAAATGGAACTAATCGGGCTGGGCCAAGGCCCAACCGAGAAAATGGATTGGGCTGCGGTTTAGCCTGCAGCCCATCCAATTTAATTGGTTCGGGTCGGGTCTGTGGATCCGAAATCCAAACCCGAACCCGAACCCGAATTCAAAAGAAAAAAAGGGGTTGGCTCGGGTTAAACCCGAGCCCAACCAACCCCTTTTTCTCCCTTCTCGCATCCGACGCGAGGAAGGGAAGAATCGAGAGAGTGGCCGCCGGTGACTCTGTCGGTGGCGGGTCACGACCGGCTCCCTCCCTCTCTCTCTCTCTCTCTCTCTCTCTCTCTCTCTCTCTCTCTCTCTCTCTCTCTCTCTTTCTCTTTCTCTCTACTTTGTCGTCCTCACGAGGTAAAAAAGAACCCATCACCGACGGCCGATGCCGACACCGACGTCGATTGGAGCCACAAGGGCTCCCTAGAAGATATCACCCTCACCAGGCTTAGAGCATGTAGCTTTCGGTGACGATGCGGTTGCGACCCGAAGCCGCTGGCCAACCTGATTTGCCAATGAAGCCGAGAAACCCAAATTTAGGTATTTTTGCTATATCCTATTAATATTTAATTAAATTTGAGGGGTGGGAGAAGGCTTACCAAAGAGTCACGTGGTGGTCTCCGTTGGCTCCAGCGGCACTTCGGCAGGCCGATTCCAAGGCGTGACTCCGTCGGTGAGAAAGAAGAAGGTGAAATAGGGGAGGAAGAAGAAAGAGAAGGGGCTGAGGTGATTAAGCAAAGAAAGAAAAGATTTAGGGTTTAATTTATAGATTAAAAGAAGATCAAATCTAATCCGATTCGGATTAGATGAAATCCTTTCTGCGCCTCGTTGCGTGCCGGAGAGGGAGAGGGGAGGAGCTGCACGTGCAGAGCACGTGCACCCTCCTCTCTCAACCCCTAAATTTTTTTCTAGTTAGTTTTTACATGTATCATTTTATAATTCAGATCTCAATATTTTGAACTTTGTTTTACTGCCACACCTTTCTCTCTTAAATTATATTGCTCATCACATTATGATGGCACCCTTCATATCAAACATGTTTCGTAAATAGAAAGAGATACAAAATTTCTTTTAGTTTCTAATTCCAATTTTCACAAAGCTGGAGCTGATGCCAAACAAAACCTTGAGGTATAAGATGCTGGCAAAATGTTTAGATTATTACAAATCTTGGGTCCTTATTAAATTATTTACTGTGGATGAAAGCCAGCTTCTTATGTAGTTGTAGTTTTTTCTTTTTGTTCTCTTTCTTGATAATAGGTGAGCCTCAAAGTTTTTTGTGTAGACAAAGTCCCATACTTGATAATCAGACTATGCTCGCTTACACCAGTGTTTGCATTGCACACTGTTGCAAGCTGCACACTCATATTCCTCTTGTCCTCAGTTTAACTGGTCGCATGGCTGTATCTTTGACTTTTGTCTCTTGAGCATGTGACTATACTTGCTTATACAACATATTGTCTTTCCTTGTGATCTGCCCACCTGGATTTTCAAATAGGGTAGTATGACAACCACCATCAAGACCCTTCTGAAGTGCACATCAAAGTGCATGTGTAAAAATTGGTACCAACTCTAATAGTTTCCTACTATATATTTTCTCCATTTTCATAATGTAAAATCTTTTCCTTTTGGAATTTTTTTTATTGTGATGAAAGTAGATAAAAAAAAGGGTTTAATATATTTTTACTCTCTATATTTATGCTCAAAATCATTTTATCCTCATTTTCTTCAAAAAGTCTCAAATCAGTCCCTTTAATCATATTTTGTCAAAGTTAATCAAGCGTGCCCAAATGATTAAAATGCCCCATCATATTTATTAGGCAAAATATATGAGTTTTTAATCTGATTTTCTTTTAACTTATATTTGTCTTGTTTCTAGATGTGATATAATTATTACATTTCATATTGAAATTTTAGTGACATGGATATTTTCCCTTATGATTGATTTAATTTATCTATATTTTCATACCCAAATTGATGGAGGACAAAGAGGAAACATCCTCCAATGTGCCAATGTGCCTAAAAGGCTTAAGAAATGTAAGGTTTTGAGAATGATAAGAAAGAATACTTCATAGAGTCTGTAGTTACAACTGGAGAGAGAAAAGGAATAGAACACTGTAAGAAGGGAGCGAAGAGAAAAATAATGAATAAGAGACTTCGAGCCTTTTTTCCTCAAATAATGATTGTACATACCTAGGTACTGGCTAATTCAGCCCTTTATACAGAGAAAACAACCACTAAGTGTAGATCTGTAGATTTTTATATGAACTGTTCTTCATAGCAATCCTTGTTGAGAAGTTTTAAAAACTCTACAGAGTTGAACTCTGGGTGATCTTTTAATCACTGAATGAACACAGAAAGATAACTTTCATCCTTTATATCATAGCTGTAATTCTAGATACTGCAGTCAAATGCAAGGTGCCTTTATCTTTCTGTTGCCTATACAAATGTTTGCATTTTTGTGTAAATTTAATGCAGAATGCTGTTTTTGTCTTAGAAATTAGAATGGTCATGATACGCAACTTTGTGCAGGTATGCTATGACTGGCCAGCTGACCCAGAAAAGTGATGTGTATAGTTTTGGAGTGGTACTTTTGGAGCTTCTTACAGGAAGGAAACCGGTGGATCATACCATGCCTAGAGGGCAGCAGAGTCTAGTTACTTGGGTAAGCTTTTACTGCCTTGTTGATTGGTGTTGATTTGAATAATTACAATCCTCAATTGACATCTGATGATACTATACAAATCAAAGATTAGTGGTTCATATAGTAAGAAACTAAGAATCATTCGTCTAACCATCAAATAAAGCAAAAGTGTAGACAATAAGAAGGATAAAAGAAAATCAAGAATCAGTTTAGTGTAAATTAGAATAGAATTATCATCCTTTCTCTCTTGATGCATACATTAAAATGATGCTGCTAAATCCTTCTCTTAGGAGTTGGTTGGCTGACATAAGTTTGGCTTCCAGAAGATGTAATTATCTCAATATGTTTCTCAATAGTCAATAAGTTTGTGGATGACATTTAAGATCTTCCCGATTGTTAGAAGCTCCACAAGAAAATTCATGCATATGTGTTTTCTTGTGGCATGTGAAATCTTCCCTCTGCAAATACAATGATATACTCAATTGGACATATTATCATTTCTCTAATCTTGAATTGTTTGATGATAGGCTATGATTGTGCAGATAATTGATTCTGGTGAAAGGTCTATGACTCCACAAGAATATTTTGCAGACCCTTTAGCCATCTGACAACACTATTCCCCTTGCATAGTAACTGATAAGACTCTGATACTGTTCAAGTGATGTTGTTATTGCTTCTCTAACGTCTGAAGGAAGAATCAATGTTCATATAATTGTACATATAACTTGATTCATATTTCTCCTAGATCAACTAAAATAGTCTGTGTGGTTTTTGCATATTATGCAATAGTTCAGAAATTCTGAAACTCTGAAATTTACAGGAACCCCTATTGTTGGGTGATACCTAATAAAGAAGTATTTGCATGTGGTTTATGCAAAAAGAGCCTCTAAAATGAATAAAAGTATCATGTTGGAATACAATTCTTATAATATCTCTAGGTGTTCTTTTGGTTTGTCTTAAGCCTTGAATTTAGATAATAAAACTTTACATGTTTTCTGTTTCTTTACTGTAATTTTATGTATTTTCTTACATCTAGAATATCATATTGTAAGAAACACTAAATCATAGTTTGTCCATTATATGTTTGGTAGATTCTAGATTTGAATGAGCGGTAAAAGCATGCATTAGATACTTACTGAGGTTTAAAATTTGACCTATTAGTATCTTATAAATGATATTTCAGCTTAAGCATGTATTTGATACTTACGGAGGCTTAAAAGTTAACACCATATGATGTTTTAGCTTAAATTTGCGAGTAGGTTTCAGATCTCAGCCTGCATAATGATGAGTATTCCTCCTAATTATATATAAAGGTCAGCGTGTATCTCTGTCCTATGACAAAGTCAAAGAATTTAATATTTATCTACATATCCTTCAGTCCTTGCTTAACCTGCATTCGGATGATACTGCTTTTTCACCCCTCATGCAGGCAACTCCAAGATTGAGCGAGGACAAGGTAAATCAATGTGTAGATCCAAGGTTGAAGGGGGAATATCCGCCAAAAGGAGTTGCTAAGGTCTCTCTCTCTCTCTCTCTCTCTCTCTCTCTCTCTCTCTCTCTCTCTCTCACACACACACACACACAAATCATCTCATTTGACATAGAAAATGATAGACAGTATCTATAATATCACTGCATTCTCTGAAGATTGACCATTAGGTTCTTTCTATGGCTGCAGCTTGCTGCAGTGGCAGCTCTATGCGTTCAATACGAAGCTGAGTTCAGGCCCAATATGACCATAATAGTGAAGGCACTTTCTCCCCTTCTCATAAACAGGCAGACTCCGCTAACTGCCGCCGCTCCAGCCATGACTCCACTTACTTGAAATCTGTGGTTAATATATAAGAAACAACATTCTTCATTGGTATGGATATATTTTACGATCAACTTTCTGTTTACTCTGATATTCTCTTACTTCAGAACACGAGCATACATCTATTGAAATATTGAAATCTACTCTGCAGATTGCAAATTTATTTTGTTGCTTGAGGTGATTCATTTTCGGCAAGAGGCTTTGTTTCATCAACAGAATCCAAGTCATGAGGAGAAATGTATATTGATAGTAGTCTGCTATTACTAATGTCTCAGCTCTGCCATATGAGATAGTATGTGCTGATGAATGTCCTTAAAATGTTTAATAACTCTAATTCCTTGTACCTCCAATTAATAAATGTTGGTTTGATGCATGGTTTCATTATATAATTCTCTTGTTCGGAGATTTTTTAGTGTTTTAGCAAAGATTATATGCAAAAATAATGAAAAAAAAATGTAGAACCTTTCTTTTTCTTTTTTTACTTATTTATTCCTTTTATATTTGAATGTAATATTTGATCTAATCAGGATCCAACTCGAGCTCGGCTCGAACATAATTTCAAGCTAAGCTTTACCATGAACTGACTCGGTCAAATAGACTCGACAAGACTCAAAAAGTTATAATATATATATATATATATATATATATATATATATATATATATATATATATATGAGTAATATTTTGATGTGATTCGAGCCTGATCAAATTACCTCATAAAAGAGATTAGATTTAATGGGATGAACCTAGTTATCATCGAAATTTATTTTTTTCAGTAGTAGTAGTCTCGGGCTATGGCATTCGTGAAACATCCACTTCCAAAAATTCATGTGTTCTTCACGTGGAGCATGTCCACATGATTCCCACGTGATCGGTTAGTGAAATAATCTCACCAAGTATCTGAATAAGTCAAGAAATATTATAATAATCCTGAATTATAATATCACAGGCCTCAACAAGCTTCTAGGAATACAAGTCCAACACAAATTTGCTAAAACATAAATACCCTCGCAGGGGCTAAGTCCAACTGAAATGATAGAATAAACAAATGCTAAAAATAAGGAATGAATCTGCTACTCCTCGATGTCCGCATCCTCTATAATCATCTTTGAAATATTCCCACAAAAAATGGCGGTGAGCACGGGGCCCAGCAAGTAAAATCTAATAATAATCTAAGAATATTACATAATAAGTAAAAATGCAACTCATAACATGTCAGGAAAAAATGTACATTATGACTTTTAATAGTTTTCATCATTATAGCTTATTTTACATAGAAATCCACACAGGAGTTGAGTCACAATAACATATCTCACATAGCATCATAAAAATTGAGGGGGACTAGTCAACTAGCGGTATTATCGCCCATACATGCCTGGCGACGCTGCATATGACTGGTTGTCTGTGGCCATCAGACTAAGGACCCCAGTCGTAGGCCCATCAACACCGTTCTAGTAATTATCGCACAAAGCGAAATCATCACATACGGCTGGTAAGAGCACACATCTCAATAGACGCCCTGACCCTGCGTCCTCGGGTACCGCTAGAACTACAATCCTTTCCTCTCAATCATCTTTCTAATATCATACTAGTCAAGTCTCCAACTATGGCAGTGTAATCACCTGAATGCTCCACCTGCTACCGACCTCAGGTGTAGGCTGCTAATATGATACTATATAATATACACTCTACCCCTAACCCCGGGTTGAGTAGGTAAAATAGCACTGCCTAACTGGGACTTAACTAATAGTGATACGTGCACGTGGTGCCATGACTTCTATTATTTAATTAACATAATCATCACAATAACAGATATCATAAACAAACATATAGTCTATCATACATGTGCATTAAGTGATAAATAATACAAGTAAGAACTGATATGTAATTAAATGCAAATATGAGATGTCATATAAGTTTCATAAGAAAACGACATTTAACTATCACAGGTAAGATGTGACATAAGCATGTATTTTTAAAGACTATTATGAAATTCTACTCGCTTAGGGTATTTCTGGAATCCATCTTACTCTCCTATTCAGTCGGCTCTTCTTGAATTTCAATATCCTTCCCGCACAATGCTGAATCTGACAATCAAGGTGAGGGGTTTTGGTTGGCTGCCGGCGCTCCGGTGACTCGCTGCCCGTGACGGAAACTTCGGCGGCTCGGGAGAGAAAGAGAGAGTAGGGAAAAGCGAAGAAGAGAAGATTTTGAAAAAAAAAAAAAAGAACTCGAGGGGGAATTGGGTGGAGATTAAATAGAGAAGAGGTAACTCCACTCCGGCTTCTCTCCCACCTCTCGCAACTAACTGTGAGAGGTGGGGGAGAGGGAAGAAGGAGTCAGCGCACGCGCCAAGCGCGCGCGCTGCGGTTAGGGTGCACGCGCATGGCGCGTGCGCTTAATTTTTTTTTTTTTTTTTTTTTTTTTTTTTTTTTTTTAACGGGTGTTACAATTCGAATGCCACAACCTCGTCAAAGAATAAGGCTCTCGGATTTTGGCATTCAAACGACCACAGCTCGACATTTGAATGCTACAGTTGCTACTTGCTCTCAGGTTTTGGCATTTGAACATCGTTAGCTCAGCATTCAAACACCATAGTTACTAACCGCTCTTAGTTTTGTCTTTCAAACACTGTCTAGTAGCATTCAAACTCCTAAACCCGCGTGTAACCTATCCAACAATATTCGAACGCCGACATGAGGTCATTATGATAGGGTTAGTTTGATTTATTTTAAATTTGATTAGCTTCTAAATATATGGAAGACAACCATTTGAGATTAGAGAAGAACATTGACATTTCTATCTGTCTCCTACCTCATATCTCTCAACCTTCTCCTTCGATTCAAAGCCGACGCTATTTTCTTTCTTCTCGACTATTGATTCTCCTAGTCTAGTAAGGTCGGTCATTTTCTCCCTCCTCCCTCAAATTCTAATCGTCAATTTGCTCCTTCCTCCTCATCCTTCAATCCCCCTTCTTCTTTTAGGATCGACCATCTTCTCCTCCTTCCTTTCTAAATCACAAATCTATCCTATGCCATTATCATCACTATTATATCTTTCACTCTCATCCTATAGATTTGACAATCTCTATTAAATCCACTGCACAATTGCTGTCACCATATCTATAAATAAACTTAGCTTGGTTCACAACATATTTTCCATATCATATTATAATTTAGTTATGTTCTAAGATTTACTTAAGTGGATTATTATGTACTTTGATCTTATAGAGTTTAGTTCTAAATTTTAATCATATCATATCTTTTCTAAATACAGGAATATTTTTTTAAAGCTTGATTCAAGTCTAAATTAAGCTTAATTTATTAGCTTGAATTGATGAAGTAAGGCTTAAAATTGTTTTATTAATTTGCTCGTTTAGGCTAAAAAGCTTGAGCTCGAAATTAGCTCCAATTAAAATAATTTCAATTTAAGCTTAGATCAGATATAGGCTCAAAAGTCAAAGTCATCTCGGTCAATCTCGGCTCGGTTACACCCCTACTTCTTCTGCCTCCTTATCCGATTTAAAAGCCCACTCCCTTTCTCTTAGACGACGAGAGCCATGGCTTTGTTCCTCCCGTCCTCGTCTTCTACGCTCTTCCTCTCGCTTCCTCCCCCTCGACCGCTACCCAAATCGACGTACGCCTTCTCCCACTCCTCCTCCTCCGCCGCCGCATCCTCATCCTCCCGTCCTCTCTACGTCCAAGCCCTTCCCTTGAATTTTGCGGGCTCCGTCGTCGAGTCGGGCGCCGGGGCGGGCACCGTCGAGGAGAAGAAGGAGCCGCATTGCCCCGCGGGGCTCCGCCAGTACGAGACGATGGCCGTGCTCCGGCCCGACATATCCGAGGACGAGCGCCTCGCCCTCGTCCAGAGATACGAGGAGGTGATGTCCATTGTTTTTCCTCCATGGTCTTCTCATCCCTCTCTATCTCTTCTGAATTCGCCCTAATTGCGGGAAAGGGCTCTTCTTTGTTTATGATATGCTGCTTAGGTTGGATCCGGAATTGGAGCCTATTAGGTTGGCCAGAACATAGGATTAAAGAAAACCGAGAATTTGGATCTTGAACGTTAGTAATGCACAACGTATGCATGATGTAGTTCATCAATTTATTATAAGCAGTTGGAAGAGAGATGCCTGTTAGTCTCAGTTATGCCACCCACCCCTTTCACCAATTTAGAAGCACTAGACGCCTGTTTGTATTTCTAGTTTTGCTTCCAAATTCTTATCACTTATGCACTGTTATTAATGTTACTTTGGTGTGACTGAGGCTTTGCTGTTGCTCCCGCTCCCAAATTCACTTCCTCTTTGGTAGCACAGCCATCTTTAATAAAAGAACCTTGCCCACATATCATTTGTTTAGACTTTTGAGTTTAGACATTATTGGTCAGAAGATATAACATCGAAAATTAAATTAAAGAAGATATTGGCTAACTTAGTATGAGAATCCAAAATGTGCTAATTTATATCTGAACTTATACTTTTCTTAACTGTATTATTGTCATATTTGTACATAGTTTTCTCAAAATGCAAGAGGAAAAAGTAACAAAATTCCATTTCTTCTTTGAAGCACTCATATTTCTCCAAACATATTTTGAAGAAACTCAGTGTAGATTTACAATTTTGATAGTTTGTGGCTACAGTATCTCTCATTAGTTGAGCTGCAAAAGTGGTGAAATTGTTCATCCTATTTTAAAAACAATAACTGAGTCACAAGTTTTTTTCTGTTGTAGCCTAGCATGTTTGGCTTCGGAGTAGATATAAAGATCAGTGGATATTATATAGATGTAATTTGTAGAGAAAGGGAAAAGTCTTGGAGTATTGAGAGAGTGCCATGTAGAGGAAACTTAGCTAAAATTTATAATGTGATTTTATGTTTTGTAAAGACATTTTAAAATTTTGTTCTCGTATTTGTGTTGCCTAGAAAATTAAGTACTGGTTGTGTTAATGACTACTTTTTTTTATGATCAACCTACTGCAGTTCTGTACCAGGATATCCATTGCACCTTCTTTCACTGTTTTCAAAGTTTATTGAAGATTTAGATTTCATCAGCTCTTTTGTCATGTCAATTAATTCTGCTGCTTGTTTCAGTTGCTCGTTGCCGGGGGTGGGATGTACATTGAAGTGTTCAACCGAGGAGTCATCCCGCTGGCATATAGCATCAAGAAAAAGAACAAGGCAGGAGAAACCAACACATACTTAGATGGAATATACCTCCTCTTTACATACTTCACCAGACCAGAATCTATTGATGTCCTTGAATCCAGGCTCAGTGCTGATGACGATGTTGTCCGGTCATCCAGTCTGAAGATTCGAAAGCAGAAATATTAGAATCTTTTTCCATGCATGTAAACTCTTTTTCTTTTTCCTTACATTGCAAATTTTTATTATTATGAAGTTGTAAGAACATAGTCTTGAGGGGTTATGCAGAATCTGTTCAATAAAATAGTCTTGGAGGCAACTTTAGGAGTTCCTGTTTATTATGCTTTTGTAAGTATGTATAATAACTGTAATAAACATAGGAAGTGAGTCTGTACCTAAATTGTGTATATATAAAGTTTCATGACCAATTGACCATGTTATTGGCTTCTTTTGATATTATGAAAAAGCAATTAATACTCTATTTATATGGAGAGAGGAGGAGAAAATAAGATAAGAAAAATATTTTCTCTCATTTGGAGAGAAATTTTACGAGAGAGAAACAGAGCTCTCCATAAGTGGAGAAAAATAAAGAAAGGAATAGAAAAACAAAATTTTTTTATCCCTTTTAACTGTTCTCTTTGTATATCCGAATAAGATGAAAGAAAATTATTTTCTCTTATCTTCTCTACTCTTACCTTCTTTTTTTTTCCCCTATTTTGGTCATAAAAGAATGAAAAAGAAATATAAAAAAAATCAAGAGTTATGCATTAAGCTTACGATTTAGCATTTACCTCAGGAAACCATCACTTTGTTTTTTTTTGGCATATTTGCAAATTGATATAATTTTTTTTGTGTTACTTTTGTATTAGTACATCTTGTTAATTCATAAAAATCTTAGTTTTCTTCAATAAAATAACTTGGTCTCATCTCCCATACGCTTCTCTTAGACTCGCTTGTATGGCCTAAACCTCACAGTAATTAGCAAAATCCCTTATTGTTAGTTTAGCCGCCACTTAAAGAAGGTGATCATTCTCATCTCGAATGTTGAATCTAGCTCCGCCCTGGTAGTCAACCATCGATATGTGATGTTTCGAGATCTTTACTCCAAGGTACATGAAAGGCATTGTGGCTTGTTTAAGATGTAATTGATCGCAGAGCTCTTTCTTGTCATCTTCATGCAGTCATGGCAGGAGGAAAAGATTGACTTCTCAATATTTACTTTCTATTTTATTAGCTTGGAATATTGGTCCAAGGCTTCAACAACACCTCTACATTCTCCCTAGTAGCCCTCGCCACTAGTAGCAGATCGTCAGTGTAAAGAAGATGGACAATTGACTCCATATTTTTTTGATAGCCCTCAAGCACACTAGCTTCTACCTTGGAATTCAAGATGGAAGTTAAAACTTGAGAGTATAGTATAAACAAGTAAGGTGACAATAGGTCACCTTGCCGAAGGCCTTGGTGTACAAAATCAATCCGTCGGTGTGACGTTGATGATGATCCTAAACTGAGGTGATTCAATACATGCACAAATCTAGCTGATTGAATCAGCTGGGAGGTTAGGTTCAAAGCTTCAAGCATCCGCATCATCGCATCATCGCCTCCCCAAGAGAGGCGATCATATGCCTTCTCTATGTCCATCTTAGCCAACATCAGTGGGGGCAGCGGTCTAGTCGTTCATTAGCGAGTGTGCAAGCTCTTATGCAATAAGGGTGTTATCCTGGATGGATTTGCCCACCACAAACACTAATAGCTCTTGCTTGATGAGTTTGCTAGGGAGTGGTTTCAACCTTGCTATAAGAACCTTTGCAATCACCTTATAAGTCATGTTACACAGCTATAGGTCTAAAATCTTTGACTACAGTTGGGTTCTCCTTCTTTGGTATTAGGGCAATTAAAGTCTCTCCTACCATACTAAAAGAATGCCAGCACAATATTACAGAGATGTGTTCCACTGGACTCCCAATAGGTTGTATAGACCAAGGATGGTCGTGCCGGCAGCGTACCGGCACGTGGCACGATCGTCGCTCGCCGCTCGCCGATCGCCGCCCGTCGCTCGCCGCTCACCACTCGCTTCGTGCCCTAGCCCCAAGAGAGGAGAGAGAGAGATCAGCGAGTGGCACGAAGCGATCAGCGAGCGGCAATCGGCGAGTGGCGATCGGCGAGCAATGGCGACGACAACTACAATGGCAAAGGTGAGTATCCATTACCTCTTTCTCTCATTCTATTACGGCACGCGCCATGCTGGTCGGTGGTCGGCACTGTCCGTGCCTGTGACACGGCCATCATTGGTGTAGACTTCCACCTACAAGTCGTTCGAGCTTAGAGTCTTCCCACAAGGTAAGCTCCAGACAGCCGCACGAACCTCCTCAATTGTGATAGGGGTGGTTAGATTAAGAGCTTTACTATCGATTAACACTAGGAGTGTAGGAAGAAAGTGTCAATCTCTGTGCATCGTGTGTATAGAATCTAGCAGGCCCTACAACTCTTGGTAATGTTTTTGGAAGCAGCTTCTTATAGCCTCATGGTTAGGCACCCAGTATCCTTCCGCGCTCATCACGCTAGCAATGCAATTCCTATGTCTTCTTATGGTCATCATCGAGTGGTAGAATTTGGTGTTCATATCACTTTCTTTGACCCATTGAATCTAAGACTAATGTAAGCATTTTAAATTTATCTACCTACTCAAAGCATGCTTCTTATTCTAAAGGCTGCAGAGGAGAATGCTCCTCTTCTCAGCTTAGCCCAGCCACCACATCCTTCTTTTCCGAGACCTCAACTACCCATTGCGTCTCCTTCATCTTCCTTTTCACCGACCCAACATAACTTTTGCTCCACTCCCACAATGCCTTTTAGCATTACCTTAACCTTGTGCGTGAAGGCATCCATTGGTCCTATGGCTTCCTACACTCCAAATTTGCTCCAAAATTTTCTTGCACTGTTCATAATCTATCCACAACCATTTGAAGTAGAATGTAGCTCACCTAGCCGCAAATCTCCTACACCAAACAATAGTAATGGTACATGATCTGAGCTGGAGCGATCCAAATGTATTACCTTGTTGTGGTGATAGGTGCTAAGCATCTAGTGTTCGCCAAATCTCTATCCAACCTAACCCAGATGTGATCTTCGTCTGGCCTATTATTGCACCACGTGAAGAGAATTTTGTCAAACCCTAAATCACAAAGGCCAATCTGCTCCAAAAAATCTCGAAGGGCTTTGGCCTTAGGCCCGAGTCACCCCACAATATTCCTTGTCGTTGATAGTGAGGTAAGAGTAAAAATTCCCCACCACCACTCATGGAAGATCAGTCGAGGCTATTTTTGTTAACTCCCTCCAGATCGCATTGTTCCAAAAGATTGTTGCTGGCATAGACTACTGCCATCATCTACGTTGGCACATCCGGTGGAGAGATGAATGTATAAATTGCATATCTGGATTTAGCAACGACATCCACCCAACCTACTTTAGCACACCACATGAGCAAGACACCTCCCAAGCTCCAATAGCAACAGGAATACAAAATTAGGACAACTAGCATCCCATAGTATTAGCCGTAATGTAGCCTCTATCCTAGTCCATGTGAGTCTCTACTAGAAGATGTAGATTGTGTTTTCTGTGAAGGTCATGATAACGGTCTAGATTCTCTTTCTTCAAAGCTCCTTAACAGTTCCCTATGACACTCTTGATCATTGATAATATGTAGATGGAAATGGAGGACTTTGCTATTCCTTCCTCCTACTCTTCAAGTATGACTAGTCTTTTTCTTGGATAACATCCTCCTCCATCTTCTCCAGCTCTGATGTCAGCATTATAGCCGCTAGGGTGAGGTCCTTATATTAGTCTTGCACCAACTGCTCCACATAGCTCCCATGTGTCTCTATTTGGATATTGCATTTAAGCAATACCATGTTTGAGTGTGTCCCTTCATAGGCTCTAGCTATACCTTGGAAGGAGGGCCAATCCTAATGGATGCAAAACCTTCGATGACCATTTCTTTCAGGTAAACTTCCGCAATGGAAAGGGCCATCATTTTAAAGTTTTTTATTCTTAACATTAGTGTTAGCCATAGAATTGATCTAACTGTTGCAATGATCTGAGATTCATATATGTTGTTCCTTTGAAAATTATAAATCCAATGCCTTTAGAATCTTGTCAATTAAATTAGTATATCAAAAGATATAATAGAAATACTTATCAAAGGGTTAGGGATGGCGGAATGGACGTAGATGATGAAAATTAGTGATGTGTGTAAGGTTAGGGTTATAAAAGTGGAAGATGGCTACGGTGGATGAGTTAGTATCTTGAACAAGTCGAAGGGGTAGAAGGGGGCTTCTAAGTGGACTTGGTCATTGGAGTGAGGTGGGAGAAGCAATGGAGGTTGAATCTCGAAATAGGTATCGAGAGCGAGATAAGAGGAATAAGAAGGTTGGGTCAAGCCAAGATACAAAATAAATGCCAAATGTTCAATAATCCCAAAGTGATACGAACTTGGTCGGATTGGATCCATTCATGACATATTTGACTCAATAGATTGAGTTTATTTATCTTATTTGCTTTTATAGTTTAGTGAGAGCCCAAATAGACTAGAAATTATTAGTTAGCTAAATCCATTCTGCGCAGTTATGAAAAAATATTCATAGAATATTCATTAGATATCCAAATAATATAAAACCACCAGGATAGGATCATACGTCCTAATCTAGAATTTTCATATTCAGAGCTTCCTTAGGTTCGGATTCTATCTGCGACAAAATGAAGAACTATTTCGAGCTAGATAAGGAAGACTAATTTAACTAAGTCATATTTATCTTAAATGTAAGCCCTTAAAGGCAAATCCTAGTTTATAAGTTTTCACTATGGTGTAATATAGGTTTATAAGCTCGCACTGTTGTGTAATACGAGATTATAAGCTATTATTGTGGAAAAAAATGTTTGGGCTTAATATTTTTTTTTATTTTTGCAGAATTTACGAGTTCAAAAAAAATCTAACTGTAGGTGAGATAACTACTATTTAAAAGAAGTGAGATGAGAGAAAAAAATTAAACTATAGTTGAGACGACCGATATTTAATAGAAGAGATAGTGGAGATAGAAAATCTCAACGAAATGATATATAATTAAATGTTGTCTAATCTAAAGGTGAAATAATAATGGCAGATTGTTATTAAATTATTTTTAAAAGTTGTATAGAATAAGATGAAAGAGAATGATGAATTACTATACTAGAATAAGATAAGATGTTGTTTAATTATTACACCAAAATAAAGAGGCTTATTCTAGAATAAGCTTATTCTTATTAATTTATTTTTGATCATTCATAATCCTGAAGGTTAGATATGGGCTGGATAAAAGGCCAACCATCCCTAGATACAGAGACACTTAGGCCCCATCGAGTTTTTAGCTACCTAGTCTAGGCTTCAAACCATATGCATCACCGAACAATTGTTCTGAATCAAACACTGCTGAGACTTATTCTAAGCCGTTGTGCTGCCGAGCTATTTCTCAAGGTTAACAGTACTATCAAGCCATTAACCGAATGAAACCAAGTCACCAAATAATTTCTCCATAATATTATTTAGGGTTGGAGAGTTGAACGATTGATTATGGGGAAGTAGGTACTCTACTAAAATTAGTTTAATAGTTTAGCTTAAAGAGGAGCAATAGAGCTGTTGCTTGGATGAGTAAATATGGGAGGATGTCAACCGTTTAACCTCCCTGCCGGATGATTTTGAAACTAATTCACTGGGATATTTATATCATAAAAAAACATATGTGACGAACAATTTTTTTTTTTTTTTTTTTTTTTGAAATTGAAGAGCTTCATTCAGCTAAATTAACCCAGGTTAGCTAACTAACCTGGGAATCGGTACACAGTAAAATACATAAATCTAGAGGAACAGTCTCCCCCATCTCCAGCCAAGCAGTGGCCCCAACCATCTTCCCGCGCTTAGCTGCCCAATCCGCCGCTCTATTGGCCTCCCTATAAACACACGAAACACTCCACCCCCTGCACTTGCTCAGAAGAGTTTTGCATTCGTCAACCATATTCCTAATACACCACGGCGGGCTCGATTCACCGCGAAGGCACCTGGCGAGCTCCCCGGAGTCCGTCTCTAGGATGAGCTGACAATCCTTGTCCACCATTCTGAGCCCAAACCTCGCCGCCCATGCTTCCGCGTAGATGGCTGCAATGCTAGGGCACGGTTCCCACGCAAGCTGTAACAGCTTGCCTACTTCATCCCGGAGCACCATTCCGACACCGCCCTGAGGTTTCGATGGATCGTAGCTCCCATCTATGTTGAGCTTCACCCAGCCTTTATCGGGAGCCTTCCATTTAGCACTTCCCCTAGCCGTCACTTCCTTAGAAGCCTTACCAGTCTTAGCATATTCACTGGCCATGGCTAGCGCCTTCCGGATAACCACCCTTGGACTTAGCTTCTCCCCTCCAAAGGTAACCACGTTCCTTTGCTTCCAGATCATCCATAAAGCTGTTGCCACTTTGGCCTTATCCTCCATATCCTTCTGCCGATCCGCCTGCCACGTTGAGTTCATCCAGTTCTCGTCCACTTGGACCTCCCTACCACCGACGCAGCCTTGGAACTCTTCCCAACATTCTCGGCTATACCTGCATGTGAAGAACAGATGGTTGATAGTCTCGTTGTGGACTCTGCATAACCCACAGACCGCCTCGTATCCCAGCCCAAGCGCCTCCAGCATCGAGTTAGTGGGTAACCTTCTCCATGATAGCTTCCATACAAAGGTTCTGACCCTAGGTGCTACCTGGAGTTTCCATATCGCCTTCCATCCCGGCCAGGCATCCACCACTGCTGGGCTGATGAAGGAATAGATCGACTTCACTGTTGGCGTACCCATCGGATGAGGCCACCAAATCCACTTATCTTCAGAGTTGTGACTCCCTGCTTGGAATGACAGGATGTCGAAAGCCAAGTCTTCCTTTGCTTCACGGACAATACGACTATTACTCCATCTTTGTCGGTCCAAGATTTCCTCAACTCTGAGTCTCTCATCCAGAAGGGAGGTTCCCATAATTCTTGGTTGTCTATTCCAAGGAACCACTGAGATCCAAGGCTCAGTTGCCGCGCTGGTGGTGCACCCATTGCCGATCAACTTCCTGAAGCCCATTTTCAGACTTCTAGCCACCCCATTGAGCGCCCTCCACAGCCATGAAACCTGTCGCCCTTCAAACCTGTTCCAAGGCCTCAGCTGTCCATATTTAGCAGTTAGCAATCTTATCCATGGCACCTCCTCTTGGTTCAAGACCTTCAGCGCTAGCTTGCCTAAGTGAGCAGTCCTGGCCTTCCGAAGGTCTCTAATCGCCAAGCCACCCTCCTCTTTAGGTTTGCTCACCGTCTCCCAGCTAACCAAGTGCATTCCACGACCGTTGGCCTTATCCCATAGGAAAGACCTAGCTCTCTTTGTTATTGAGTCCAGCACCGAGTCTGGAAGCCATATGCTTCCTAGCCAGTACGTCGGAATTGCAAGGAGAGTAGCATTGATGAGCGTACAGCGGCCTGCCATGGACAAAACACCTTTCTTCCAGTTCGCCAGCTTCCTATCTACCCGCTCGATCAGGAATTGGTGCTCCCTAACCTTAACTCTATTGCCAGAAATGAGCACCCCCAGGTAGAGGAAGGGAAGTGACGCACACAGGAGTCCGAGCTTACCACTTAGTTCATGGCGCTGAGTAGCTTGCAACCAGGTAGGCAGATACAACGCCGATTTCTGGAAGTTCACCCGTTGATTGGAGAGGGTCTCGTAGTTGCTAAGGCATTCAAGGATGCGATCCGCATTACTCGGCGTGGCACATACGGTAATCAACGGATCATCCGCATATAATAGGTGGGATATCCGCACATCTCCAACCCGAAATGCTTTCAACTCACCACTGCTCACTTTCTGATTGATTAACCCAGACAATATCTGGGATACCAATATGAACAAGTAGGGCGATAAGGGATCACCTTGTCTTAGACCTCTGTGCGGATGAATCCACTCAGATTGTTTGCCATTAATCAGGATCGCATAGCTAGGAGATGAGATACAGGCCCATATCCACCTTCTCCATGCCGCCGGGAAGCCCATACGCGCCATGGTCTCCATGACAGCCTCCCATTTCACCCTGTCGTAGGCCTTTTCCATATCCAGCTTTGCCATCATCACCGGAGGTGATCTCTTGTCTGAGCACATCGAGTGCGCCACCTCTTGGGCCGCCAGCGTGTTATCGACAATATTCCGTCCGGCCACAAAGGCCGCTTGCTCCGTTCCAACCAGCTTCGGGAGCAGTGGCTTAAGCCTGCCGACCAGGATCTTGGCTATTATCTTGTAGGCAACATTGCAGAGCGATATGGGTCGGAACTCCTACACCCGGGTCGGGTGAGCAACTTTGGGGATGAGCGTGATGAAGGTCTGACCCCACCGTCTGGGTAGGGCGGCCGCATTGAAGAACCGTTGAATCGCCTGAATCAAACTTTCTCCCATAGCATCCCAAAAGTGTATGTACACCTCCGCTTGCAAACCGTCCGGTCCTGGTGTTTTCCCTCGGGGTAGACTCCACAAAGCAGCCTTAATCTCCTCACGAGACACCGGGGCTTCCAGCCTCTGAGCTTCTTCCGCAGATAAAAATGGCAACTCAGGCCAGGGTACCATAGGATGGGTGCTGTCAGCGACCACACCCCATAGCTCCTTATAGAAGGCCGAGAACTGCCTTTCTACCTCCTCCTGCTCTTGCACCCAGGTGCCCGTAGAATCAAAAACTCCCGAGATCTGGTTTCTTTGCCTCCTAATTGTGGCCAGAAGTTGGAAGTATTTGGTATTATGATCACCGTCTTTAACCCACCGTTGCCGCGCCCTCTGCATCCATCTAAGGTTTAGTTGCCTGCTCAGAGCCGCCTTCCTATTGTACAAGCTTCTCAGAGAAGGCAGAGCCTCCTCGTTTAACAGACCTCTGCTATCTCTCTCCTCCATCTCCACTATATCCTTGCAGGTGCTTTGGAACCGCCTCTCCACGTTGCCAACCTCATGTTTAGCCCATCTTCTAAGGTCCCCCTGTAACAAGCATATCTTGTGCGTAAAATCATGCATGGGACTGGTCTGGCCTGCTCGACTCCACACCCTATCAACCACCCTGCCGCAGCTCTCATTTTCTAGCCAGCTTAACTCAAAGCGAAAAGGCCGCATCACTTTCCCAGGGCTCATTTGTACCGTAAGTAGCAACGGTGCATGGTCCGATGCCGATCTGTCCAAGTGAAAAACCTTGCAATGAGGGTTTTCCCCCACCCATCGAGTGTTAGCTAGCATCCGATCTAGCTGGGACCCAAATGCGGCTAGCCCCGCCTGGCACATTGCACCGGTGAACGGGACCCCACATAACCTAGGTCGCATAGGCCCATTTTCTCAACCCATGCTTTGAAGGCCTTGCTCTTTGGACCCATCTCCACTCCTCCATTGCTCTTCTTCTCCTGCACTGAGGTGTAGGCATTGAAATCTCCTCCAATAACCCACGGTACATTGATGCTTCTCAGCGTTGATAATTCCTCCCATATTTCCCTCTGAATATGGATGTTGTTGCTCGCATATACCGCCGTCCACATCCAAGTCCTGTGGTCCTTGTAAGTAATCACTAGATGGACTGCATAGCGAGAAACCGCCACCGCGTCCACCCAGCCGACCTCCGTCTTCCATAGCACCATAATACCACCCGACACACCTAGCGCCGGTACAGCGAACCAGCGCCAGCAGCGCCCTAAGGCTCTTGCCACCCTCTTGGCACCTTCCCAGCTAGTGTGGGTTTCCAACAATATCAGCATATCAAGATTATGCTCCCTATTTAAATCCCTACATCTATCGAGTGCTTCCTTTTTGAGAGCACCCCTACAATTCCATGTAATGGCCTTAAACATTGAATCACTAAGGTAGAGGAAGAGGGGCGCGCTAGACCTGTCTGCCCCGCTTAGCTGCCCCGGGCCGCCCATCATCAGCAGAGACCCCCGTGTTTCTTTGTGGGCTACTCATATCCCGGGCTCCTACCTCCACGATCGCCAGGTTCGACTCCTCCTCTTCCACGTCCATAGCTACCGCTCCCTCCCGGTCTAGCTCAAGCCGGAGAGCCTGCTTCACTGTAGCCACAACGGCAGTGTGGGCATCCGTTGGTTCCTTCATCTTCCCTTCTTCCGGTCTGGACTGAGCCGAGGCAATGCCCATTTGCATGATCTCCTTGGGATACCCGCCAGTCTGCATGTGACCAATAGCCTTTGGTTGTATGGTTTTTACGTAAGGCGAGCGTTGAGATCGTGATCCACCCGAACCCGGCTTTATGGACAGCCATTAATACGGCTATCCCGATGCAATGCGTGGAGGTGTGACCCGCCTTGTCCATACGCGCCCCTTTGTCGACAGGTGGCTCGGCCTGTTTCTGAGTCGAAGATGGGTTCAGTAGAGTAGGCTTTGGTGAGATTACAGCCGTACCCCTGCTAGGCAGAGTCGGCTCTTCCTGATCCAGTGAAAGGGGCCCACCACTTGTCCTTTCAGGTAAATTGTTGGTATCTGCACCGTTGGTCATTTTACCTTTTGCTTTTCGCCGGTAGATGCATCGCCCACCTCACATCCGTCGCCCTCCCCTTCCTCGCATGTTGACTTTGGTTGGGAACCTTCGCACTCGGCCATCGTGATATCTTCTCGGTCTCTCGCTCCTCTTCTTCTCTCATTTTGGGATAGCCCGTGCTTTTGGCTGGTTGTCTTGCTTGCTTCGTGCCCGAATGAGCTTTCCGACTCTGGTCGGCCGTACCTCGGGTGGTCTCAGCGCTACCTCGGTTCTCCCTCTGCCCTGCTTCTTCACGTCTCCTTTGAGTATCCCCCTTCTGTCTCGATATCTCGCCAGCTGGGGCATATCCTCTTCGAGCTTTACGTTGAACAGTGAACCAGGGCCCGTACACTGACCCTGGTTCCTCCTTCTCCTGCTTCCTCTCCGGTTGGTCGCCACCTTGCGCCGGCGGCATCTCCTGTTCCTGGCCCGCATAGTCTGCACCATTTTTGGAACCAGGAGCCTCTTTGCAACCCTCCGCCTTGTGTCCAATCATTCCACAGAGATAGCAGAACTGCGGAATGCTCTCATAGATCACTGTCTGCTCCAGTTGGTCCTCCTTTGGCCCCAGCCAGACTGCCGTCTTCAGCGGTTGCCTGAGGTCCACCTCGATGCAAACTCTGCCGAACCTGCTGCGTGAATGATCCAGGGTCGTTTCATCAATCCGGAGAGGTTTTCCGAAGTAGGCCGCTACTTGAACCAAGTGCTTCCAATTCCCAATATTCTTTGGGAAGATTGTGGAGCTGGATCCACACCGAGCCGTAGCAAAGGCCTCCATTGATGGCCGGAAATTATTCCTCCATGGTATCAAATTTAGCACCCTTCCCAATATGGTCCAAGGGCCGTTAGTCAACGCATAGGTAAGGTCCTCCCGCCGTTCAAAACCGGAAGGCATAAAATCCTCTTGCATGTCCGAGACCTCGAAACCTTCTATACCATTCCATAACTTAGCCAATATTGCCTTGACCTCATTAGTGGTATGCCTCTCCCCAAGAATCTTCCGAATAGGGTGAGTTTCCATCTTTCTCTACATTTTTCCAAGATCTCGGGGTCGATCACCACAGAGTCCTCCAGTTGTGACCGGATTTTTGCCAGCACCTCCGCCGGGATGGGTTGCACTGTCGGCCTCCTCGCTGTTTGTCTGCCGGCTGCTACCGAAGCCCACGACCGACCTTGGGTCTTCGTTCTATCAGTTCCTGCTACATCCTCCCTGGCCCTGCCGGACTTCGAAGACGAGGCCCGGCGCTTAAGCACATCTTCCCCCTCATCGCCCATGGAGTCGGTTAGAAATAGATGGGTTCCTACCTATCCCGTGTTTCCATCATCCCAACATATCTCTCTCATTAAGAGGGTAGTTCCATATGTGACGAACAAAGAGCTGATCTAGAAATATGTAACGACTTTCCTCACGCAGGATTGTATGTCGTACCGAAAGCAGGAATTCATTACTACCTCTACTTGGCAAATAGTGATACGTTAATCCTTTTCACATTCCAATATCCCAATTTTCTGTTCTAACCTCCTCTCTCCTTTCTCCCCCCTTCCCCAATCTCCAAGGACCCCCCCGAAACCCTAGCAATGGCGATCGCGTCTCTCCGTCGAATCCCCCTTCTCCGATCTCCTCCTTCCCTTTCCCTGCTCTCCAAGCATTTCTCCACCTCCTCTTCCCCTTCCCCCGCCACTTCCTCCTCCAAGAAGGTCGCCGATCGCATCGTCAAGTTCTCCGCCATCGACTTCGACGGAAAGCTGCACGAAGTCGTCGGCCTCTCTGGTCAAACCCTTCTCCGAGCTCTGGCCAACACTGGCCTCATCGATCCGGCCTCTCACCGCTTGGAGGAGATCGACGCCTGCTCCGCCACGTGCGAGGTCCATATCGCGCAGGAGTGGCTCGACAAGCTTCCACCTCCGTCCTACGACGAGCAGTACATGCTCACGCGCAGCTCACGGAATCGGATTCTCAATAAGCACGCGAGGCTCGGGTGCCAGGTCGTGCTCGAGCAGGATCACCAAGGTATGGTTGTTGCACTTCCAGAGCCCAAGCCCTGGGATACCCCGTGAGATTTGCGGAGTTGGTAGTATGGATCTGTGATCTCGAGGAAAAAGGGATCTTGTTAAGGGGAAAGTTGGGATTTTTACGTGTTTTGAAACTGAGAATAATGATGGATGATACTTGATTAAATTATCCTCTCTTTTTTTTTTTTGTTCTGTTACATGCTTTATATTGACTAGAATTTATGGAAATGACAATTTGCGATTCAAGTTGTGTATAAGCTCCCTTTGGTGGGATTGATTAGATTAGATGAGTTTTTCTCGTGATAATGGGAAGAGATATGTGATCTTGATGCTTGTTTACTTGAAAATTGCGTTATTATCTTATGCTTATTAGATCTTGGGAAAAGAAAGCTTGACGTGAGCTTATTACTTTATACTGTGGCTCTCTGGGATGATATTTCCCCTTTGTTCATATCTCAATATGTCATTGTGAGATCTTGTAGTTGCAAATATTATAGGTTAAGCCTGTGGGGCTGCATTCTAATTTTAACATAGTATATAATTTTATTTCTACTTAGCTTTCTAGCAGGTACCTATATAGATGATCTTTTCTTGGTGTTGATGGTCATCTAATCTGTAAAAATGTGTTTGTTTGTAGACTAGTTAGAGATTTAATGTTTTTCTGGGCATAATCAAGTAAAACAGTATATATATATTGTGAAGCTTGAAATGGTCAAGCATATGAAGAATAAATTTAAGAATGGTGAATGGTCAGCCAATGGGATCTCTAGATTTTTAATTTTAGTAAATGATTAGTACATGGAGAAGGGGCTGTGATTCATCAGTAATGCAGTTCGGCTGCTGATGTTGAGGAGGTTTGTATGATAAGAGATCAAGGGAAAAAGCATGACACACAGTGTGATCTCGCAAGAAGGGCTTCCTATCGATTGAAGTGATGATGATGTACAGATTGATATGATAACTTGCTTCGTAGGATTTCTTATTTGTGTGTATTTATAGACATTGGGATGCTTATAACTAGATTATATACTGTTAGAGATTGATGGATCAATATATGTGTAGGTCCAAGAACTAAGGTGAGAGTACTTCACTACTTTTAAGCTGAAATAGGAAAGTTTCAGATGCACATGAAATTACTATTTACTAGTTGCAAGCATCTTTTATTCATAGTTATTTTATATAAGACTTAGAGAAAAAGCTTTTACAAATCCTAAGAAACAAACCAACTGAAGGTAGCATTTTGAGTTTCTGACACATCATGCTAGGAATTAGAAGAAAAGGTTTCGGAAAGAAAATCTAGAAAGAGGGAAACAACATAATTGCCCCTAAGTTTTGGGTTTCCTTTTCCATCTGTAAGCAGTGATATTTCTTTAAAAGATCCTGTAGTGTTAAACATTCCCACGAATCACTTTCCTCCCCATCTTTGAGGATTTGATGGAGTGCCAACTGCCTTATTCGTGAGCAGAGCAAATTTGGGGACCTAATGTAACTAGGAATCTTTGGGATCACCTTTTTCTTGCTTTAATGGTGAAAATAGAGTTACTTAGTGATGTAGGAATATAAATAGTGACCGAACTTTTTCAAATTTTTAGTCCGATTATTTCTGTGGGGAAATTTTGGGAGTTGTCTAGATTCTTGGAAAATTTTCAGTAGTGTTATAAACTTGAAGTTGGAATATTTTAAGTGAAATATTAGGATTATAAACTTGTTTTAGTTTTTGAGCAATTTTATTGGGAAGTTGTTTCAAGCTAGGTTTCTGAGATTCGGAAAACTGGCTTCTGAGGATAGGAGTTAACAGTCACTTACCTAGTTAACTATCTTGTCAGCCTCTTTGTGTTTTGGTAGTTGTAAGGATCTCCAGTACTAATGGAATATTCATTGATACAATTTGATGTTTTTAATGTCTCTGTTGCATATCTTCTTTATTATTGCTGATTTATAAGGCTAACTACAAATTAATGGTTGAGCGTACATGTAAATTGTGACTTTAGGCACTTATTTAATTCTTAATGTATATGGATCTGTAGTTAATAATAGTTGTATCCATTGTGGTGCAGATGTGCTTAACTACATGCTTTACGTATAATGAGAAGTAAATTACCCCTCATGAAGATTATGTTTTTTTTTTTTGGGAGGCAAATGAACTGACTATCCAAGGTAGGTATGCTGAATGTGACCTGTAACAAAATCATGCAACATAATATATGAAGATTTTGTGATGATGCATTCTATGCTAGATCTTTTTCATTCTTTTCCTTGTCAGTAAGTGGGTTGGCCAACCTTCTAATTTGGCATAACTATGATGTTGGTGTATAATTTAGCCATTAGCTTAGTTATTTTGTGGTATTTGTGTTATGGATTTATATTACCACTGTTCTAGTAGTCAGCCAATATTTCCTTCCCGATGGGGTTTGAGAGGCTTCAATTCAAAGTCTTGTAAGTCATAGGAGTCCAACCTTCCAGTAGTAGTATATCACTGTGACTCTTGCAAGTGATCCTTGAGTAGACAACAATAATGGCTAGGATTACCTTTGCATCCAAATGTAGAAAAGAAATTGATGATTATTGAATATTTGTGAGACTAATATGCTGAAATAGGATTGTTCTGTATTGTTGGACCAATTTTGAACAGGGAACAAGGATGCAATATTTAATGGAAGCAGATGTTCAGATGAGTTGTTCTAAATATTAGTTGGGTTCAGATTGTGTTTGAGTTCTTGTATAAATTATAATTTTCAAAAAGGATAGTATCCAGAGGGTTGGAATTCTGTCTGATGATATCTTTGAGGTTTAAAGGATAGCATAGCAATGGTGAATTTCTTAGAAGCATATGAATGTTGATATGCTTGATACTCTTCATGTATTGTCCCCTTGGATTTAGATATGCATATGCTTATAACTGTGGCTTCTTATGGCTTTATTGTTTAGCATTATTTACCTTTGATATTCATGGACATATTTTAAATACAACATGTTCCGTATTTGCAATTTTACTACAAGATTTCAGAGTAAGCACTTTCCCTTTTCTTTTCTATTTAGGGGTTTATTTATCATTTCTCTACACCAAGTCTTGTTATACTACTATTTTCTTGTGGAGTTGATTGATTTTTTTAGTGAATATGATGTGATTCAAGATTTTAAGTTTCAGAATTAGTGCTTCTTTTGTTTCAGTTCGCATTTTTTATGAGATTATTGCGAGCGATGATTTGCTTAATTGTTGATATCAAAGGTTATCTCATTTCCGAGTCTGATCTCTTCTCTTATGAATTATGCTGCTTGGTTGTAGATGTGTTAAGTGGTACTTTCATACCAGATGGTTGTAAACATTTCCATGTTTTCTAAACATGGAAGAGCCGAGGAGGTGATCTTTTTTGCATGTATACCGTTCTAAAATTTTCTTATTTTCATGCATACCCAACTAAGGCTGATATTGTCATTTTTTTTCCTTTAAAAACATTACATAGATACTCATTAACATTCTTGTTCTTTTTTGCATGGATGTCCCTCAGATATATTAAGATTTCATTTGTCTGTAGAAAAGAAAAGAAAAGTTTATTATTATTTATTCTAAATCTAATTGCGAAACGCCGAAGGGCAACACCTCATTTGTTCAGAGTCAAGATTTTTTTTTTTATTATTTATTTTAAGACAAAAAGGCCTCAACCCCGTTAATTGAAACATAAAAAACTCGTTAACCTAACTTCTATCACTGAGATTAACAAAAACACATCCACCAACAGCAACTATAATATCTGAAACAACATAATTGTCCCCTTAACCAAAGACTATCAGGAAGGCCAGAACCAACAAATAACGTCCCAAACAACACCACTCAACATCTACCACAACATCACAAATTTGAACTAAAATTACAAGCCAGCAGATAAGCAGACAGAAATGAAATCAATGAGGTCATCCAGAACCGCTCCACGAGTCTGCCTTCGAGCCTGCTTAACAGCAGTCAAGATTCTTATTAGTCTATATAAATTAATGACACAATTCTATAACTTGAATATGGTTCTAGATAGGTTGTAGAAATTTCCACAAGTAAACAAAAGCAAAACTAAGATGACAAATGAACTAATCATTGATTAAAGTAAGAGTGTAAAGCCTATGATATCTTAGTATTGGGACTCCCACATTTTATCAAAACTTCTCTCTCTCTCTCTCTCTCTCTCTCTCTCTCTCAAGCAAGCAAGAAAGAAAAGGATAAGAGAGAAAAGGATAGAAAAAGAAAGAAAAGAAAAGAAAGATGTCTTAGGGATCAAGTGCGTCATGTTAATCTGATCCCCAGCTCGCTAGATATGGTGATGGATTGCAGGATGAAAAAAACTGAGGTAAATGCTCAGGTTCGAGAATTCATCCAGTCCAAGAACAGTAACAATCCCCTCTGCCAACTGACGCAGAAACCATTCTGTTGCTGAATAAGGCAGACGAGCATCTTAAGATTCCTACAGTTAGGTGCACATGCGTTGCCCTTTCATGAAGTTTGCAGTATTTTGATCTGAATCAACAGAGGATTCCTAATAGATGATCCTTACACTTGTTTTTGCCTTTAAAATCTGGTTGGAGGTTCACAAGTTCTGGCCCTTGTTTCCCTTCTATTTTGTGTCACAAGCTTCATCTGCTTCCACAGATTCTCATGAGAACCATATGCAGTTAATCCCTTCAAAGCGAGAGCTACAGTACAATGGCTTGGCAATGGCTATCAGTAGTTGTGATCTCCATCCGCATTGATGCCCAGACATGGTCAAACCTCTTGAGCTTCACTGTTATGCGAGTGCGAAATGCGTCAGCCCATGGCTCTTTATCTTGCCTCAGGCTCATACCACAAGGAACTGTGAAACTGTCCCAGCATGTACAAGCACAAAATTTGTATTAGATGATTTTCCTTTGAGATTAATATGTTCAATATAAGTACAAAGTACGGTAGATAAAGAAATAGAAGAGCTGCTAATTGAGTCTCTGAAACCTGAATGACACTGGAGCAACACTTACAGTTGTACATTTACTTGTACACAGAGTGGCATTGATAATTTCTTAGATAACTTACTGTGTCAACCGCGATTTGCTTCCCTACAGTACTTGGAGACTGAACTTAGATGCTTGTTTTTTCTGTTTTAGGAGTTGAAGTAATGTCATGCAAAGAGAAGTATAAGTGCAACTAAATGGGACTGCAAGTGTAAGGTTGAATGTTAAAAGGCAACAACAATATTCTTTCACTTGGTATTGCTTCATAATTCTGGCAATTTTATTAGAAGAAGCAGATTATATGTCTGTAAGCAAATTTGAAGTTCTTATTCGCGAAAGAAAGAATAGATTATGAAAAAAAGATAGCTCACCTCATAAGTTCATCTTCAAAATTTCTTGAGCTAGACTTCCGATTTCTGCAAGAATCGGCATTATGGCAATCGTTTAAGAAGACCCTTCAGACATAAAAGTCCTCTGAATAAGAAACCAGAAATGTCAAACCTGGAAACAAAAACTTTGAAGATATGGAGAGATTGGGTTGAGAGATTTCGCATTGCTTGCTCAGCATTCTTCTTGCTAAATAAATATGTTACAGGATAACCTAGAAGCCACCTACAGAAGATAGAGCACTAAGTAGGTAATTGATTAAATAAAAGATGCATGCTTGTCAATGCTGTTGCTTCATTAGCTTCATAAGCAATAGGATCTCCATATTCGAATGTGGAATCAGACACCAAAGAGTAAAGAGAAAACAGAGGACCCTCAAACTTAAATATGATAACATCAAACGGGCATTTTCAGTGATTCAGTTAGCACTCCATGTGTAATATTACAGAGTTTGGTGACACTAATAATATTCTTAGCACACTTCTTGTTTTTCATCAGAGAAATTTCCAGCCGATCCGATTCATATAATGCATATTGCAAAACTAAAAGCCAATAAAGTAGTAGTTATTAGGTGGCAGAAATTACCCATTTAATGATGGGAGAGTGATCTGAGCATCCTGTAGGAAATCAAGAAGATCAATAGCCTCAGAGGCTCGCTCAAGCTCACCACTGCAACTTACATCAACAGTCTTACATTTTAATGATTCCTTGTTTAGAGTTGCCATGGGAGGTTGCACCGACGATAGATCTTTGCTGGTTTCAAAAGGAAATGTTAATGAAAATAAACTTTGCACCTTGGCAAATTCTGATGCAATTTCCTTTTCTTCTACACATGACAGCATCTGTCATAAATTAATCTGTCAATGATAATAGAACTAATAAAAGAGAATCTTTCTCTCTCTTTTTCCCTAGCTGCTTTAAAGGAAAGATGAGAAGCACCTTTGGAGGGTTTTGCTCGAGATCCACCAAAAGGAGTTGTTGCTGCGCGCTAAGACTTGATGATACATGCTCAGCAAGTGCTTTTACATGAGTTATGTAAGCAGTGTCTTCTATGACCATTACTCTTAGTGGATGTAAAATGACTGATTCCTGCAAATAACTCATCATTTTAGTAAAATTAATTTCCAAACCCAAAAAGAAATCACAAATAATAATTTCGAAATTTACATGCACAAATTTCTGATTTATTTTCAAGCAATTTCCTGATGATATACATATACATTTAGAAACAGGCGATATCTGACTAAAAAGTTGATATGTCCCCTGCTGTTGGTGAAAATTAATTTGAGATTGGTTCTCCTTTCCTAACCTGCAATAACTCCTCTGTCTAGATTGCATTAGTTGCAATCATCGCTCATGGGAATATCAACTTGCTCTTATTCTGCAATATAATCCTAACTATGATCAGCATTTGATTTATAGAGAGCTGTCAGTTTCACCAAATTGAGCTCCCAAATTTCTGTAGAGCTTGCTCCAAGACTAGCATGGAAAGTACATATGTAAGTACTGAATACCTTTGGAAAATCGCCAAATAAAACAATAACTGAATGTGATAATCATGAGAACCAACATGTAGGTTATATATTTAATTGTTGATATCAGGGTCCAGACTTTCTGGTCTCATTAGCTTAGATCACCAGGATCATAGAAACTATGTTCACAACTTCACATGTGAGATAACCAGGATATTAAATGCTGATTAGGTTCGAAGTCTGTAACCCGTCCTCATTTTTGCAGTAATAACCATCCAAGGGAGGCATATATCAACCAGAAAAGGACAAGATTACCTAAAAGCATGAGATCACAAGCGGAAGTACTTGATGAGAATATTAAGCTAAAAAAAAAAGCAAAGACCTTTTGAGCAATACAAAGTAGCGCGCAGAGATTCTCTTGAAGTTGGGGCATTGTTCCATCATAATCCACTAACACTACAGGCCTTAGTCCAGTGCAAAGAAAGAGAATATCTGCCCAGTCAGAGAATATGTTAAAATTAGTTCTTCAAGTTAAATTGATGTTTAGATTAAGCATAATATCAACTTAAAAAAGAAATTTCATCATCATCATTTTTTTAGGTAAACAAAATGGCATGAAAAATTTTAACTTATATAAAGCAATAGAGTAGAAGATCACAAAAAAGGTGCAAAGCAACAGATTTATCATGTGTGGGAAGCCGAGAACCAGCATATAGACATGATATAAATAGACCCAATTGCGCATATCTTAGTATTTCATATCAAAGAAAAAAAAGCATGAACACGTCAACTGACTAATACAAAGTGACGCCAGAATTCTAGGCTAAGTACTCGGAGATCTTATGTGAACAAACTCAAATATTGAATTAAGGGCAGCACATTGTGGAACACATTTATAAGATTGAAATTAGTGGCACAGAAGTCTGAATAAGTCCCTAAAAAATATTCAATCAAGAAATGAAAACATTCAAGATAAAATGAAACTAAACAAATACAACAAAAATGATAGGCCGTAGGTGAAATTACAGTGTTGAGACTTCCGGTTGTCCCTGCAAATGTATCATGGAAACCATCCTAACACATCTAAATCAAGAAGATCCTTGTAGCCACTAGCATAATTTCCAGGTGGCTATCGAGTTGTTACAATCCTTTCGGAATTGGTCGCAAATGATCACCCAGGCAACTTCACCAAGAGATTCCTCACAAACCTTTCGAATTTAGATGTCTGATTAGCTGGTAGGGGGGCCTACTTAGTTTCTAATAAACCAAGGAGCAACCTTTACAAACGATTTCTACTCGGAACAAATTCCAAGAAAAATAGAAGATAGCAAAGGGAAAATTAGGAGCTGAAAGCATAACACCCAAACCTCTGTGTCCGCAATGATCATAAACTGCTCGCCGAAATGACCAAATGAAAAATCAAATCATCAAGAAAAGCTAGCGCCAGAATGCAGCAGAATTTAACCCAAAACCACACAAAACACCACAAAAAGAAATAGAAAACGAGACAGGGAAGAGGAGAAAACCGTTGAGGAGACGACGCTTGGAGGAAGGCTTGAGACGCCATCGGATGCGGGAGATGCAGGAGTCGACCACCCGAAGCATCTCCTCGTATGCGCTCGTCTCCTTTTCCTCCATCTCGCGATCTTTTCGAGATGGACAACGGAAATGCGAGCACTTTCGCTCACTTCCTTTAAAATTGATTGAGCGAATTGAGTATTACTAAGTGGCAGGGTAAAATTCGTAATAAATTAAGAGATAGTGGGTATTACTTGAGTAAATTGCAAAAGGAAAAAAAATATATGATTTAAACTCTAATCGACTTGATGTTTCTCACATCCCGCTTATCACATCTGATCATGTGCTCCTTTGATTACTCAATTTGGGTGAAAATAATTTTCACTTTAAGCCTATCTTTAAGTTTAAATAGTTTTGGTTTGAATATCCTCACGTTAAAAATATCATTAATGATATGTGGGCTAGAAGTCGTAATCTAAGTGTTTCTTCCCCTCCCTCTTTGCTTAATCATAATCTGCCACTTATTCAACATAAACTTATTAATTGGAACCGCAACTATTTTGGTCGCTTGGAAGTGCAATTAGATAGAGTTAAAAATGATATTACTCTTTTTGAATCTAAACAGTAAAACAACACTCACTAGACTTAGTTTGCCTCAATCATAGATGTGTGGTCTGCTTAAGTAGATTAGCCTCCAATGCCATAGCAACTAGAACTATGTGGATAAAGGAGGGAGATGAGAATTCTCATCTTTTTTATATCGCTACTAAAATCTATAGTAAGAGAAACCTCATTACTAGCATTTACAATAATATGGAAAAAAATGTAATTAACCACACTGAGGTGTAGAAGAAATTCCTGAATTTTATAAGGGGCTATGTTTTGAGGAAGTCGAGGGGAACTTCCCCTCGGATCACTAGCCACTGGTCCCTAGAATGGATAGGCTTAGTATTCACTAAGGACATTTTTGAGATTGAGATGAGAGATGCTCTTAGGCTGATGCTTAGCAGAAAGGCAGCATGCCTTGACGATTATCATGCCAAGTTTTATAAGAACTATTGGAACACTTTTGGCCACACTATAGTGGATGCTATGGTCTATTTTCAAAGGACGAGTGATATTCAGTGGACACAGGATCAGATCTTTATTACCCTTTAAGCCTCACCTCTAGTCCTTGGTGGGTTCTAAGCAAATGGCTTTTGTAGTCGATAGACATATCCATGATAACATAGCCGTCGCCTAGGAAATTGTGTACTCTATCAACTCTTCTAGATCTGATGGTATATTATGATCAAAGTGGACCTTGAGAAAGGCTATGACAATATTAAAAGAGAGACAATCACAAGTGTTATGACTAAAATGGGTTTTCCCAATATTTTTGTTAACTGGATTGTGGCTTGTCTCACCTCTCTTACCTCCGCAATTCTGATTAACGATACTGTTTTCGAGTGGTTTGTGGGAAAGAAGGATATCCACCAAGGAGACCCCCTCTCACCCTATCTTTTTATTATGTTCTCAAAAAAAAATTATGACCCTTATAAAAAATGTTATTCTTAATAATGATCTGATCATTTTGTCATTAGCCATTTAATATATGTTGATGATTTGCTAATAGTGATGCTTTTATTGCGTCATACTCTTTGTTAATGAAAATTTTAAGACCTTTGAAAGCATTACTAATATGCAAATCAATAGGCAAAAATTTTAATTTTATTTTTCAAATAATTTTCCAGCTCCTATTAAGGAAGATGTCCTACGCATCCTTAATATGCCAATGGAGTCCTTTCCTTTTAAATACCTAGGAGCTAAAGTCTTTTCTAAATAGTTGTTAATCCATAACCATAAGGATTTTCTAGCTCGAGTTGAAACCAAGTTAGCGGGTTGGAAGTGGGCCTCACTTACTCAAGTGTGGCGCTTTACACTTATTAACTCAAAACTCAACTCTATGCCAATTCACCTATCCTCAACTTGGACCCCGATAGCCGTAGTGGACCACATTACTAAGCTATCACAGAAATTTCTCTAGAAAAAAGGCAAGCATGGCAGTGACCTCCACCTTGTGGGTTGGGACAAAACTACCCTCCTAAGACAGAAGGGCGGCCTTGCTATTCACGATCTATACAATGTCTATTTGGCTTTTGTGGCTAAGAAAGTTATTTCTATCTTAAATCAACACCTTAAACATTGGCCGGATCTAGTTAGGCAAAGTATGAAACTTTGCACCCTTGGAAGGGATCTAGGTCAAAGCACTGTGCTTGAGCTGGAGGTTGATTTGGGTTGAGAACCATCTTTAATGTTTATCTTGAGAAACTAAAACAAAGACTTTATTAATAGGTGGCATTGGATCCATTAACAACAATTGACCTCGAACTTGAGCAAAATTGTCAGACAATCCCATTAGGAAAGACATAACGTATTCCATGTGTTAATGATCAACAAGGGCTTTAGTACCTCCACAGGAACATTTAGCACAAGTACAAGCTGGTCTATAGTTGCTAAGTTCTTCCCAAATTGTCTTAAGCTTAGTGAAATAGGCACTAACAGTCAATTGACCCTGAGTAAGATTCATTAGTTCACGTCTAAGCTAAAATATACAAGGTGAAATCTCTCTTTGAGATCAATCCATATTTCGTAAGTAGACCCAAGGTATATAATAGATGTAGAAATATCTTTGGATATAGAATTAAGTATCCATGAAATCACAATATTATTGTTTCGAATCCAAGAATTAATGAGAGGATCAGTACTTACTGGTCTTGATATAGATCCATCGACAAACCCTAGCTTGTTTTTAACTAATAAGGCAATCAACATAGCTCTACTCCATGAAGCATAGTTGTCACCTATAAGAGATTGAGAAACAAGCACTATACCGGAATTGTCTGAATGATGAAGAAAATAAGGATTTGATCCATCTTCAATAGTAGAACTATTCATCATAGCTAAAAATCTCCAGAATTAGCAGTAGAGAAGATAAATAATAAAAAAACAAGCAAGCAAACAAGCTTGAAGAGAAACTCTAGAAGAAGAACGCAGGAAGAAGCACTCTAGTGCTTTAATACCATATTGAATCAAGAAGAGATTAAGAGAAAAACTAAAAATTATGTATTCATTCTCTCTCTGTTTACAAGCTAATCTAGGTTTTTATAAGTAGCCCTCTAACAAACTAACTGCCCAACGAATGAGAAAAAGGCAGCTGTAATAGCCTAACTAACTTCATCTTAATAGGTATTTTGGGGTAGGTTGCCTACCTCTGATTATTTATCAACCATTAATCTTAAGCAACCTAGTCTGTGCACCAACTGCAATCTCTTACCTGAAAATATCAATCACCTCTTCTATGACTATCAATTTAGTACTCCTCTTTGGGCCTTCGCTAAGGAGGCTTTTGGTACTTGCTTTAATCGTCAAAATTGGGCTACCGGGAACTGGTTAAATGAGGGTGAAGGGTAGGGGTGGCAAATCTTGACCTGACCTGATAACCCGACATGATAACCCAGCTCTTAATTGGGTTTGAGTTAGTCTAATCGGGTTTAGATCATAAACGAATATTAATCGGGTCGTGTTCAGGTTTATACCTCTGAATCGTTTAACCCGTTTAAGTAAACAGGTCGAGATGGGTCGGGTCAACCCGCCAACCCGTCACACACACATACACACACACACATATTCTAATTTCTAACCTAATCCTAATACTCTAAAGTCAAGTGAGAAAAAGCGTCGTCGCCCCCGTCCCTTACCCAGTTATCCCCTTCCCTTACCCCTTCCCTTACCTATGCCCGTAGCCCTATCACACTTTGTCATTGCCCCTTCCCTCCTCACTCCTCACACCGAGTAAGATCGTCGAATTCTCCACTCCTCATGCTGCCAATCTCCTCACTCCTCACGCCGGTCGCCTATCGAATCTTCCCCTCACTCACGCCGTCAGGTCTCCTCACGCAGTTGGACACCCGAGCTCCTCACACCGTCATCGCCTCACGCCGTCGGATCTTCTCAATTATGATCTTCTCAAGAACTTTAAGTTTCACTTGATAATTAGTTTAGTTGTTTGTTACAATCTATCTAAGTAGTCTTTACAAGTATTACCCGAAGGTATATTGGAAAGAGTTGTTTGGCTTTAACTAATTTACTGCTCTTCCAACTGTTATTATCTGGCATCCCTGTCTAGCTGAATGTAGGTCGAAATGTTGCATATGTTATGCATTATTGGTCCATTATTTTGCATTTTTGGATTGTCGTTGAATAGCATGCCAAGTCTTCATCTCAGTATGATAGGCTTATTTAGAGGCATTCATTATTTCTGCTAAACTTTTCAATCTAAAAGAATACCATTAAGATGAGGATATATGTGTCCACATATAGTGGGTAAATATTTTGCACCAACTAGAGTACATTTGCCGAATGCTTTCACAATCTCATGTGTTCATTGAAGTTCCACTCAGAAAAGATCCATCTTGGCAGAAAATGATCTCATTTTACTGAGTGGCCTTCCATTTTCCAAGTTGCAAAATTGAGTGTTATGACCATTCCTCATTTTATTGAATACATATTCCATCTGCTTATGAGTAGCCCTTTTACTATGCTAGATAATGTCAAGTAGATAATGATATGTTAGCATATGATTTGTAAAAAAATTGAAGAAATGGCTGACAAATGAAGCTGCATAGTATATCGCTATATGGAGCTACATTATGAACATTATATGTAGTAGATTTGTTGTCTTAGTGTGGTTTATATTACCATACCTCTAGAGTCAATATAATTATTGATTATTATTTAATTTCTTATTTTAGTGCATTATTTTTAAATTTTTTGTTAGATCTATTTAGTCAAGTCCATTTCACTTGATTTTAGTTTAATTTAGTTTCATGGCTTTAGTTCTATGTCATGATATTATTTCTCTTGCTCTCATTTTAGTTATGGATGATGATAGTGTGGAGATATTCACTAAAGATGGAGAAAATATTTCTTAGGAAGTGGTTCTCCTCTCATAGTAGGTGAAGAGAATTATAGTAGTAAAAGAAAAAGAAAACAAGCATGCAATGTTTGGGAAGTATTTATGGAGCTACCAAAATGAGAATATGGGTTAAAGAGAGTCAAATGTAAATTGTGTGGTGTTATATACATATCAAAGTACGGGACTGAAAATATGAAACACTATATATCTATATGACCAAAGTCGAAAACTAAAGATAGAAGCTAATTATTCTTTGCCAAATCAGAAGAATCAATATCTTTATAAGTTTATAAGTTTGATCAAGAGAAATACTGTGAATTGATAACAATGACAATTGTTAAGCATGAATTGCCTTTTTAATTTATTGATTATGAAGGAGTTAGAATATTGTATAGTTACTTATGTGATGAGGTCAAACATATTAATAGAAAAACAACTAAGACAGATATTTTAAAAATGTACAGAAGAGAGAAGGATAAACTCAAAAATTAGTTACATTCTATTTTGAAATTGTTTTATGATATTACATCTCTATTTTCTAGATCTATATATCCTATAGTAAATTTATACTTTTTTAAGGTGGTTTTGATCCAATTTAATATAATGGAAGGCATGCAAAGCTCAAATAATTTTATTAGTCGTATGGTCATGAATATAAAATTTGAGAAATATTAGAAATAATACAGTATTATTTTAGCGATAGCTATCATTCTAGATCCATGATTCAAAATACATTTTATGAAATTCCCATACAACAAACTATATGGCTCTTCTTATGAGATGATAAAGGTCTGCGAGAAGTTGTTTGCTCTTTTTTATCACTATGTTTAGAACACTTCCAAAGTTTCCAATGTGATATCTTCAACTTTTTTATGTAAAGTTTTAAATGATACTGAAGATAACAACTCTATAATGAAAGTAATTTAGTACCATTAGTATGTTCTTATCATACTATTTTTAATGTTTTTATATATTCAGAATAATAATTTTTTTTGTAAGAGTTTGATTCATTTGAAAGTTTTGAGTTTGTGAGTAAATCACAAAAGTCACAATTAGAATTATATCTAAAAGAGCCTCGAATTGATCGAAATTCTAAATTGGGTATTCTTAATTATTGGAAATCCAATCAATATAGATATCCAAATCTTTCTCTCATGGCATGCGATATATTAAGTATTTTTATCTTCTGAATCTGCTTTTAGTGTTGGTGGTAAAGTACTTAAACAATATAGAAGTGTTTTAAAGTCTAAAAGCTTTAATTTATATTCAAGATTGGTTGTTTCATACTAGAGGTAAGTATATTTATTATTTTCTTATATAAATATTCAAAAAGTTTAGTCTACTAATCATTTTATCATATTATGATAAAAAATTTGGTAGCATTGGAGGAGCTAACGAAAGATATTACAAATTTAGACTCAATAACTAATGCAAGTGAAGTTGTAGAATCTAGTGAATGCTCAAATGCATAAATCTAAATCCGGTGAATACTCATTGACTAATGTAAGTGAATTTTTTATCTATATCTTATATTTTAGCTGTTTACGTTCTCTTTTGTTTTTTTTGACAAGGTCATGTGATGCGAACCGAGTCAGATCGGATCACATCAAAGGAAGATCAGGCTCAATGGATTGAGTCTAATTATCTTATTTGGTTATTTGGTTTAGTTAGAGTCTTAGCAAGTTATAATTTTATTTAATTAGCTAAATCCAGCTCTGAGCAGTTTCGGAAAAATATTTGTAGAATATTCTACACATATTAAAATAATATCAAACTACTTCCATAAGGTCTCTAACCTCCATATCTACAACTTTGATATTCATGACTTATCTAGATTCAGAATTTATCTGCGACGAAATAAGGGGTTAATCTGAGAAGATAAGGAAGACTAGTTTTGTTGGTTTGTTCGGGTTTTAACTTAGTTGTTGGTTTGTTAGAATTTGTTAGAATTTGTTAGAGTTGTTTAATTTAGTTCATGCTTCCCTAGAGTGGGTTTCTAGGAAACCCTAATTGGAGTTTATGATGATGATATTGGAATTGGCTTTGGCCTTTATCTTCGAGCCTCTAACCACCCTCTTCCACAATAACTTCTCCCCCTTCACACTAAGAACTAAACCCAGCATCTATCTAGCGTGGGCTATCAAGCTAGGATCTAATTGACCTTTAGCCACTGTTTGGTCGATATCTTGAGATCTACTATTTGAATTCTGTGATAATGGATTCGTTGGAAAGCTCTATCCAAGAGTAACAACATATCTAAAATTCAGAAGGATCCATTAGTTAGATTGTTCGCAGATTCCCTTGGAAGTTACGTACTTGGTCGAGTCCAGAACCATTGCAGATCGGATTAGACTGGTCCGTAACATCATGATATTGGGAGAATAAAATGGAGGGCTTAATGTTAGTGTTTGCTTATTTCAAACTATTTGTAATTTATAATGGATTGTAAACTTTAAATTTTGTTCTAATTGTCATGGGATTGTATGGACTTTGTTCTAAACTTTATTGGAACTTTGTTCTAAACTCCATTATATGGACTTTTATTATGGTGAATTATGAGTATTGTAATTTTGATGTTGTATGAGTTTTGAGTTGGAAATGTATTATCTTGTTTTGTCTGAATGTATGATACAATTTTTAAGAGTTAGGAACTTTGTTCTAAACTACATTGTATGTTGAGTTTTGAGTTAAAAATAGGTTATTTTGTTTGTATAATACACCATTTATATATGATAATCAGTAAATATTGAATTTTATGTAGGATTGATATTAAACGGATTAGACGGGTCGTGTTAGCGTGTCGGGTTAACATGACCCGTTTAAGTATACGAGTTAGACGAGTCATATTAGCATATCGCATTGACTCGACCCATTAATTAAACAGATTAGGCAGGTCAGGTCGTGTTACCCATTTATTAATCGGGTCGTGTTCGGGTTTGCCAAATGCAACTCGTTTATTAATCGAGTTGTGTTCATGTCAAAGTAATGTTGACCCGACCTGAACCCGCTTAACCCGACTCAATTGCCACTCCTAGTGAAGGGTTAGCGCCTAAGAGTAAAAATCTGCTCCGAGCAACGCTAATAATCCTTCACCAGCAGATCTAAAAAATGAGAAATGAGGCCGTGTTGAATAATACCTTGAACCCCGTCCTAAAAGTCTAGAACTCGTCCATTAGCCCTTGAGCGAGTGGATATAGGCTTTGTGGTCCGCTACCCTTGAGCATAGAGGCGCACCCAACTCTTGCTGCAAAAGTAGTTGCGATCCAGGAAAGCTTGAAAGCACTAAATAATTATTACTTTATCAATATCTGGATAGAAATCGACTCCATGGTCCTTAAAATATATTGTGCAAAATCCACCAACCTTATGACCTTTTTTTCTTTTTAATGCATATCAAAATGTAAAAGTCACCCATGTGTATAGAAAAGCCAATAGGAGTGCTGATTGGCTTACCTACACATAGAAGACTTGATTTGGTTGCACTTGGATTGTTTGGGTTGGGGCGGTCCCTGGCCCTGCTCCAGCTTTTGCACTCCAACCTCAACATCCCCTTTTGTAACCCACGACACTTGATTATAAAAATAAAAAAAATTCTTATTATAAAAAAAAATTCTTTTTATTTATTTATTTTATTATTATTATTATTATTTTTTTTTATGTGGGCTGATCTAGTACAAAGAATGGTTTGAGCAGGCTGTCAAATAGACATGAGCAGAAGATTACGTACCATAATTTGATGGCTCCACTGATTGTTTGAACCATAGCGAGATAAAATGATAAAAGTTAAAAGTTTTATCAGATAATTTGTTTTCGAGAATAACCAGAGGGGATAATTTGTTATCTAACTTAGATTAGACTAGTAATATTACAAGCATAACAACACGAAGCATCATCAAACAGATCAGATCATCATGAAAGAGGGCAATCATCTTAAAACTTGGTACCTTGAACAAAGGCATAACTATCAGCTCACTCCTTCGATAGAAGAGGAATTACATTGCACCAGAAAATAAAGAGAGGAGCTACTACTCCCTTATTTACATCTTTCTTAGAACCAAACACTGAAAGCTACCATGACTTCTCAGGAGCTCAATTCACATTCACTTCCAATGGGGTTGATGGGAAGTGACTGAATACTAGTGCAGGTTGGAACGACGAGAGTTAAAAAGGCCCAAGAGCTTTGCAGTCCGGTAAACAAAAGTCTCAGAAGTTTAGTAGAAGGGGACGTGATGGTCTTCATATCTGCAAAGAAGTGAAAGATGGGAAGTTTTAATTAATTATCTAATCACAGTTCTATAAATTATTTGCGCAAAATTTAGCGTACATGCAGAAAATTTAAGGAAACTGCTGATATCTATCTATCTATATATATATATGCGAAGTTAGTATCATATGTATATTTTATCTTTTTAAGTAGAGCTTTATATGCATGTAAATTGACTCTGTCCAAAAGCTCAAAAGCACAAACACCTAGGTTGCTCACTGCAATGAGATACTTTTTGAACAACTGACCACATAAATGAATCCTACAATCTCAAACATAATCTTTCTATTCCATATTTTTTTTCTGGACCACAGACAACATGACTGATGAGCATGTAAAACGTTGACTCACTTGGTATATTGTTATGAATCTGTGTTTCCTTAAGAAAGTAATACGTTGAATCACTTGTTGTGAGGAGATGCATGTAGAATTTGAAACAACTGTTATCCCCTTAGAAGAGAAATCAGTGATTTGCATATGGCATAAAAAGTTTCCAAAGACCAAAACATTCATACTAACTAGCCATTTAGATAAACCATATTAAGATATCATGCCAATGTTGAATTTCCCATATGGCTTTCTGTTGCGACACAGTAAAATACTCTCTGTAGAACATGATTAACAGATGCCATTTAACATATTATCAACTAAAACGTATCTTTGATAATTATATCTTCAAATTCAGAAAAAGTAAGTGAAATATGAATGAACTTATTCAAGAAAGTAAAGCAAAACTTAAAGAGTCCGAAAAGTACATAGAGCCAAGTTTTTGAGGATGTATACTCAATGTTGCTTGAATAGACTATAAACTATGTACTAATGACCAGTAAAACTAGCAAAGCCATCTAGAAAAAGTGTGTAAATAGATACTAGAGTTAAACTAATTTGCAACGTGTTGCTGTATGTTGTGAGATGTTGAACTAAAAATAGCTTAAAAAAAGTATGACATTCTCCAAGAACTGGAATCTATCCAGACCAAGCAAAAAATCATTATTAAAGGTTCACCTGTCGCCGTCTTCGGCTTTGTATGAGGTAGCATGAGCGTACCACAACGTAACATGGAAGAAGAAAACCCACAAACTGGAGAGTTACCTGAAGAATAAAGGAAATGCTCAATACATTTCAAGGAGAATTTTCTTTTTTTTCTCAAAACGCAAAAGCAAGAGTAGGTCAGATAAGGAATCAAAGGAAAACTTAAAAATTTTACCCGATATGAAGAACAAAACTAACGACTTATAATTAATTAGTTTCAAACTAAAAAAAATTGACATGTTAGACGTTCATAAGATCCTTTCTTCGTCCTTTAAAAAAGGAGAAAAAGGATCCTTTCTTCAAAGTTTTCTTTAATGCTAAAGTTCATCAGGAACTAGATCAGGAATTAAAATTCTAGAAAGATCGAGCAACAACCAGTCAAGTCAGCAAACAAAATTACCTGTTTTCATCTTTTAGAAAAATGTATTAAGTAAAAGATGAACAGAATTCAATTACAATAAAATATCCTTATACAGGTTCTAAAATTTCTTGCCCTTGAAGTTCAAATGAAATTTAATCTGGTGCGGAGATTGTAAATCTACTTGCATAAAGTTTAACTGCATAAATGGTTGACAAAGAATGTGACTGCATCTTAATTAATATAGAACATATCCACCATGGAAAATAATAACTTTAAGAAGTTATTTATATCCATTCATTGGCACACCTCAACAATAAAACCACTGCAGCAAAGCTTGGTTAGGCATCCTACTCCTAACTAATCTTATGCAAGATAATCAGCATAAACAATTAATACCCCAAACTATTGTTATACCAGTGCTCAACTTTCTGACTTGAATGTCTCAAAATTCAGAAAAGGTATAATAAGCTTACATTAAAGACAGCTGATATATCCTGCAGCATACCAATATCCCTCGTGACCATAAGCATATGGTGTACAAGCAAAAGCAGCATTGACTGTAAAAAACAATAGATAATATTCAGGCTTCCATACAAGATGAGTGTGTATAAATGTAAGATAAGAATGATATTTTAGCATACAACGAGAGCAACAGAGCGGCAACAAGCAACACCACTTGAACTTGCAGCTGCATAATCTTCATACTCAGCTTGTAGAAACTCCTGCTCTGCAACAGCGATGGCTAGAAAATGGGAATCACGAAGATCAATCCGTGTCCCCCAGCTTTGTCTATTAAGAATAAACAATAATTAGGGCCACTTGGAAACAGAATCTTGAAAAAAAAAATTTAAGGTAGGAAACAAAATCAATTTCAGTTGAATGGCAAACTGATGTCACAGCAAGTATGAGAAATTAGTTGAAAATTGAAATGATTAAACTTGAAAGGTTAAGATCATCTCTTCCCTAAGGGGATATTAAATAACTATTACATATGATTACAGAATACAGAGCAAAAAACTTGTGAAAACGAAATAGATTGATGCAACAAAAGAATCCTTATTCAGAGTTATCTTGATTCTAAATAACAAGATAAAAAAAGTCAAAGATAGTGCAAAATTTGGAAAAGAGAACGTTCATTTATACCTTAAAACTTCACCATTCTTTCCTAATTCCTAGCATAACTAAAGCAAATATGCAAAGCAAGAAAGAAGAAGATATGTCTACCCACTTAAAAGGGATAAAAAGAAGGGAGTCCAAAGCATGATGCTCCTACAGTCCTACTTACTCGTGCAAGATTGTAACCTACATTTATGAAAAAGATACTTGACACATAATTCCACTAAAATTTCTGACAATCCTTTATTATCCTCCAAAAAACATACACTGAAGAATCTCCCCAAGAGTGAGAATTTTATCAGTTAACACTACAAAATAAATTTGGCGAACACCAGGAGGTGTAATCAGTTTACTTCACGAATCACAATCAACATAAAAGTATTAAGATCTGATGTATCACATAAGCCTGTGAGTGGTTGGACCAGCTTGTGACCTAAACCAAGCTAGAATAAATTCTCAGTCAGCAGATTAGGCATGTTTCTACCTTCCGGAAATTTCCAAAAACTTGGTAAAATTTTGGAAGTTGCATAATTAAATAAAACCCAGACATGGTGTGGGTCAAACATCTGGTTCCATAATTCTAGTTACCTAACCTAGTCTCACCCCATCCATAATTAATTAAAACCCAGAAATGGTGGGGGTCAAACATCTGGTTCCATAATTCTAGTTACCTAACCTGGTCCCATCCCATCCAATTTGCAAATCCCATCCCATATAATGCAGACTTCTGTCCTTCCCAGTTCTTCCGTAACAAGTTAATATGACTTCTATTCCAGTCCAAAACCAGCAGGATTTATCATTGTATACCTTTTGAGGCCCTTCAGTGCAATCACAATGTCTCAAAGGGGCTTTTGCAATTTAATTGCATTTTTAGATCTTCGATTTAGCATATAAATCTGAGTACATATATTTTATATAATCGATACACATTTTGTTATAATGAGTGCACACAATTTACATATACGATGCACACTAGAGTCTCTTATTACAAATTAAAAAATCAAATATAATTAAATTGCAAAAGTTTTGTATTTCAAGATTTAAAATGCATGGAAATTTTAATAGCCTATGCAAGTTTTACAGGATTTCTGTGCACCAAGAAATTTAGCAGCTATTAACCTTTCGAGGCCCTTCAGAGGAATCATATTGTTATGGCATAGTATGCAAGTACACCATACAAATTTTTGAGAATTTCTTTCTTATCTAGCCTGCATAGTGCATTATATGTAATTTAACTAGATAGTAGAATGTATATAAACATTCTCCAACAAAAGTAATTCTATAAGCATCATGTGGATCTAAATCAAAATTTAATCAGCTCTATATATCTGCAGTGGCTCTCCTTACAGGAAAGACATCATTATTAAGAAGAAGAAGAAGAAGAAGAAGATAATAATTCTATACGGACACATATATGAACATACTCAGATATGCAGATAGCAAGTTTTTATTACCCAGACACAGGCATAAGTCTTAGATTTTAATTGAAGATTTACGTGTTCCAATACAAAGTGGCATCATCTGGTCTTCTTTAGGCAATTTGTCGCATTGCATGATAAAGCAGAGAGAACCTCCCCACCTTGAGAATTACATTGAATAGGCGAACAAAAGGAGACATGCTATAAAACATAGAATATGATCATAAAAGATATGCTTAATACTCATCGAAGGCTTAAAAGCTGAAAATTCTGTATGATACAGAAAGTAAAAGAATAACAGAGGATGGCAAATGAGGCAGTTGCTTTTGCCTTTGCAAATGATTCACATGTAACTAGGGTGTGCAACCAAACGAAAGTTAAACTGTAACGAAAGTTCAGACAAACGAAATTGATGAGATTTCATGGAGTACCTTATATCCATAGCCATAACATCAGAACCAGATCTGATTCGGGGGAGGGAGTAGTTTGGTGCATAGACCTGTTACAGGAGCAAGTTTAATATATTTCACTATTCATTTAAACGATAAAGCAAGAGACCTCATTCAGAAGCTTGATAATTCTAAATTGATAACTAAAAATATGTTAATTACCTTCTACTTAATTAGGAAACTGGACTAACCTTCAATCAGTTGATATATTTTGCCTAGCAAGATATTATATTGACATGTCATCAATGAAAAATGTACAAGAAACAAGATATGCACAAAGCACATCCAAATATTTAGAAAATGAAGCAGTTCTGATATGGAGACAATTTCAAAAGAAATTTATGGAAATAAAGGCCATGATATCATCTGCATTCCCACATTATGGTACGATGGCCTCTCATCATATCAGGATCAAGTTTCAAATCCAATGAATTTGTTGCTATGTAATGGGGCCATAATAGGGGAACCAAGAGGCTAAGCAACTACCTAGTCTTATTGGGACATTACAATCTTACTTTCAATAATGATGCTTTCAAAAAATATGAATATAACCATAGTTCGCCAGATTGGTCAAACCCAATGAATCTTATTTTTTTTATCATTTTTCTTACTTTTTAAAAAAATTTCTGTATTTTTAAATAATATTTAGAATTTACGTAATTAAAAATAGTCCTATCTGATCTGGGCGATCGATACGGTCAATATGGCCAATCCTATCATTTTTTTCAGAAGACCAATCCGAATCTCAATCCTGATTTTTTGAACCTTGAGTATAATTGATATTCTTATCATGGATGATTGTGCCGACCAGCATAAGGCGTACCGGTCGGCACTTGCTATGTCGGCGGCTTACCGGCACGTGGCATGAGGGGAGCCGTACAGCACCCTTCCTAATAGCTTCGCCTCTTGCCATCGATCTCGTCGTCAAGCTCGCCATCGTCGATCATCAATTGCCGCTTGCCGTCACCCGGATCCGGATCTGAAACTTATGTTTTTAACAGATAACCCCTCTCTCGCTCTCTCTTGATCTTTCTTCCTCCCTCCCTAACCTTTTTCTCTCCTTCTCTTACGGCATATGTCGTGCCGTGCCGGCCGGTGGTCAGCACAATCCGTGCATGTGGCACGGCCATCGTTGATTCTTATTATTATCATCTATTTATCTGTAGTTTCAAGCTATTGATAACTTCAATAACATTCTTTTGCTTAAGGTTTGTTGCTTAGTATGAAATGTTTCTTAAAATATGACAATATGTTAAGGCCTACATTAAGCTCAGGTCACCTCTTGTATAATATTAGATCACAGAACAAATAGTTGGAGGGATAACTAGTGTTTCACATTTTTCACCTAACAAAAAGAATTTCTCTTCTAAACTAAGATCTGTCATACACTATATCAAAAAAAATTCAGCAAAAGAGCTATAGAAATGTTGTTAGAGTGCTTTCATAAGTTTACCAGTTACATAATTATAAGAGGAAAAATTAGGGAAGAGAGAGAGGGGCAACATATAGCCAACCTGGTTGCAGATTTCACAAATGATATTCCCTTTTTTGTTGCACCATCTTTGAATACATTTCCGATGGGCAAACTGCAATCCAATGACGTAGTAATCAGTCAACAGGTTATCCACACTATGCCTCCCTCTCCATAATATATGGAAGCAAAAGAAAACTAGCATAAAGAACCACAACACACACGCACACACATATATATATACACAGACCCTCAAAAGAGAAAAATCAACACAAAAAGTTTATACATAGAACACTGGATTTATAAATATGAAATCCACAAATAAAAGGATTAAGGATCTAACAGTATTGGTTAGAATACGAAGAAAGTAAACAAGGACAGCAGCCCAAATAGATCAGCACGAATAAATACATGAAGAAAGGATTCTTAATACATTCGAGGAGAAATGACTGAGACACATTAGCAAAGAGGTTTGCATAACACAATATTGTTGCACCAAGTCATGCAGAAATAGTTGGCAAATAAGAAATGAGATAATATATTTTCCAAAAAAAGGAGAAGCACAAAAATGAATTGTGTAGTTATCTAGGTTCATATGCTCACTTGTAGCCTTTGGACCTAAATAATCAAGATACCATCTCAAAACTCCACTTTAACACCAGCCATCTAACGCATCACAGCCATTCTTATTTGCCTCATACACATGTCAACCTTATTGTCTTTTTTTTTATAATTCTTTGACTATCCAATGCATGACAAGAGAACTAAAAGTCTACAATTCCCCAAATGCATGTTGCGTAATTCGTGTTTCATCTAAATGCCACATCCCATGTTACTGTAAAGATGGAATACATGTTTGATCTTCCCAAACTTCTAAAACTACCTGTCACAACGCAAATGGAATTGAAGCAAAGACCACGGCCAAATGCTAACCTGATAAACTAATTGAACCAAACAGGAAACGGCGGACCTCAAAGAAACAAGTAAATAAATTCAAAAACTTACGGGCAAAGAAAAGAGGAAAAGCAAAAGCATGCATTGTAAATCACAACAAAATTATCTACTTTTCAAGACCTTACAGCCCAAAGGCATGCATACTAATGTGACAATCCAGCTGAGGAATTTATCCAAAATAAGAAGAACAAAATTTACTTATGAACCGATGCTGTGAATCATTAACCACATACAAAAACTACTGAAAGTATTAAATAGAAAGGAAGAAACATTCTGAGAGGCATTATAAAAGCTCATAACCAACTAATCTTAAGTTAGTTTATGATGAGGAAAAAGTCAAGTGTTTTTATCCAACATAGGAGCGCCATCCCTTTCAAAAATAGAAAAAGGAGGAAAAGGTAGGGCTTCAGATAACTGCGATTCACGAAACAAGAATTCCAGATAAAAAGAAAAGAAAAAAAAAAAACACATGCAATCCCAAATTGGCGAAATCCACACCATAATGCGGCACCGGAAGTGACTACGAAAGCAAATTATTTTAAAAATAATTCGAGGAACAACTCATCTGCGAAGAATAAAGCCCACAAATCTTCGAAAAAGGCAAAAGAAAGTTCCATTTCCTTGTACCCAGAAGGATTTATGCCTAAAAACCTCAAATTACATGAAGGACACCAAAGCCCAAAGTTCATTAATCCGAAATTCTTAAAGAAAACGATGAAATCACGCCAATATAAGCAAGACCCAATTCACCAATCCAGAAAAGGAGTGATTTTTATACTCTAATACATAAAAGAGAGTGATAGAGAAAGAGCACGACCTTGAGGGTACCATTACAGGCGCAGGGGACCTCCATTTCACTCTCCTCCCCTTCCTCCTGGCATATCCTGCACTCTATCACATCCCCTCCCTTCTTATTCTTCCTATCCATACTCTTATTCTTCGCCGAATTGACCTTCTTCTTGCTCTCCAAGCTCCCCTCCTCGCCTACTCCACTTTCGACCAGCGGCGGAGCACCGCACCCACCGCTCATGGAGTCAAAGCACGACGAGGCGATGATCCTATCGATTCCCACCATGAAACTGCCTCTCTCTCTCTCTCTCTGTGGCGTTGGGACTTGGGACAAAAAGAAAAGGACAAGGAGGGAGGAGGTTTAGAAAGGTCGAAGAGAGAGGAAAGTTTGGGAATACTACCAAAATGCCCCTACTACGGTTGGTTGATATTTCTGAATTTTCTGGGTCAGATACGGCCTCTTTATATCTATCCGACAAATGGATTCCACCGCTGCATAAAATTCTTTTGGATCTTTTTTTACATTTTAAACCCTACCTTACACATTTATTTTTTTTGGATTAGTTACATCCGAACTATATTTCATTTTCACATACTTCCTCTCCTTACTTATTTTTACAATTGACCCCTCAACCATCAATTTTGTCTTTGGTCATAAAAAATATCAAATAACTCTTCCACTATATACTCTTTCTTTTTCTCTAAAATAAAAATAAAACATTTCATGAGGAGGTTTATATAAAAATAGGTAATTGTTAATCTAAAAAGTAATATTCTATTCTAATTCAAAATGATATAGTGTTGAAATTCTTATAATAAATTACTCTCAGTAATATTATTTTGATAATTTTAGAAGCATGGTTACCTAATTTCTATTTATGATATTGACAACAAAGTGCTACGGTGGCAGAATTACCTTGTAAGTAAATCCTTTTTTTTTTAAAAGGAAAAGCACAATTTAAAAGAATATGAAGATAGGGTTAGAAAATAAAAAATCTATAATGTAGGGAGATTTATGAAAATTTCCCACAAAAATTAAATTAGCAGGTGATTAAGGGGCACTTTTTATCAATAATTAATACAATAAGTAACTGAGAAAAAAGAAAGAAGAGTAATTAATACAGTAAGTGGCAGAAGGTTTATTTATTGATGAGAAAATTAATAGCTAGGTCTACAATTGCTAGAGAGAAGTCAGCTTAAATGGGACAATATAGAGATTGGAAGGTGAGAGTTGGTTTCAGAATATAATAGTTATATATGTATGGTTCTTGTTTTTATGTATATAGACCCCTCTAAATAAATTTATTATTTTTTGTCTTTCCAAATTTTATATTTGTGGGTACCTTTTAAAACCCATGGTTTTTTCTTTCTTTTGTGGAAATATCATATATATTTTTTTGCCTTTTTTTATTAGTTACATTTGAGAAATATTCACGTAAAATAGAAACAAAGAGTTTTAAAAATATCTATGCAAAAGATATAAAAATAAACATCAATATATATTTATATATATATATATATATTATTTCTGTGCGGCTCGCTTGTTTAAATTACGTGCATTTTATGATAAAAAGATATGTATCCGTTCATTTTTTAAAGTTCAATTTTACTATTACCAAAATTTAAGAAATTTTTTTTTAATAAGTAGCAATATATATATACACAGAGAGAGAGAGATAAATTGTCAACAATGTTAGGAGAGGAAAAGTTCTTACAATATTAATGATGAAGATACCCATTGTTTCTCTATTCTTCCTTCAAGAATGGTTGCTAGTTTCATTAACAAGGAAGATGCAGGGAAGGTGAGGTTGTGGGCTTAATTGTGATATTCTCATGGATGCCTCACATGCATAATTCTTCATGATTAGTTTAGGAATTCCATGAAAGAAAAAGTCTTTGTTTAGATATATCCAAAGGAACAGGTAGCCCTTGTAATAAACTAATAGGCCTCTTCTAGATCAATAATAAAGTCTTAACTACTTATAAATCCTACCTCTTAATGCAAAGCTATGACATCTGACATCAGATCTCCACAACTACATGCTTATGTTTTTTTTTAAAATATTCTTTTCAAATGTAAGAGTTAGTAGGCTAGTGGACCCTTCTCTTTAAAAACAAATTAAAAGGTTAATTGCACGTAAACCCTCGAAAGTCTATATAAAAATAGGCTATAGTCCGAAGAATCTAAATATAATTATCTCTAATTAAACCTAACTATCGCTATAAACAGCATCCTTATCTTGAGAAACAAGAGTTGGTACTTTTGAATTCAAGAGAGGAGGCTTTGTGCAATGTTTGAAGAAGCAAAAGTTTAGTTTAGGAGGAGAATTTTGTGTCTCAGAGAGTTGCTTTGATTAATTGCAGGATGGTACAAGAATTCCCACAAGGACTTCATTCATATATGGTGTTTGAATAATTAGAGAATGGTCTAAGAATATATTAGGTGATGTATTATTGGCAGGTAGATGACATGCCCTGATTCTAGTCACCATCTCATAGTTGGACACTTGGACTGCTAATTAGTTGATTTGGTCCATTCCTGCAATGAAGTCCTCTAAATGTTTAAATGACTGCTCACCATCTACTCAAGACTAAGATTATTTTTATTTATTGGCTGCTTCATAGGAGGGAAAATGAGTAAGATAACCACTACTTGTCTGTCTAGCACAGCGTATATCATATATTTAACACGTCTCCTTGATGATAATAATAAATATGAATATAATACCATTTTAGATAATTAGCTAATCTCATATACGCTGCATGAGAACAGAAGATAGAAAAGTAAAATTAGTCGACCTAAAAACTTGGGGTACTAGGTAATAAATCAACAATAATGTATATTCCTCCATTAGTATGATAATAAGGATGACGCTTTCGTGGTGCAATAGCTAGGCACTATTGCTTCAAATGTTTCTAGGTTGAATGGATTTATCTAGTCATAGTACCAATGTTTTAGGTTCATTAGGTAGGTTATGTAATCAGGCTTATCGCACCTCCAATCGGATGAACTAATTTGATTCATAAGGCAAGGATGCTTATGGAGTTTATATTTCCAGTGGTGAATTATTAGGACTATATGGAACAAATCGTTATTCTTTGGGCATTATTTTGCAATATATAAATATGATTTTTCTTTGAAGGAAAAAAAGAATATAATATCACATTTCAGTCCTTCATACATCTAGTAATACTCACAAGATATAATATCACATGTATCATCAAAATATACCATGTTAATCTGTAGAACAGATACTGGGGAAAAAAAGATTAGTCTATTAAATAGAGCATCAAACTATACAATGTCTCCCTTGACAAAATGCAAAGCAAAAGGAAATCTCCATGCAATAATATACTTTGGAATTTTGATTGCTCATTCCATACTTTATATGTGATCCTTGTACCGGTCCTTAATGAAGGCTTTCCGTTCTAAATGAGAGGAGATCAGCAAGCACGTTAGCACAAACCTAATACTCCTGCGCCTTCCTCCGCAGCTCGTTAAGCTCGTTCTCGATTTCTCTATCTGTGAAATTATATGATGCTTTTGAGCTGCTAACTGCTGTTCTACCAGCAGGAAGTTCTCCTTTCTGCAGGTGGCACCAAAAAAATAAGAAAAGAGTGCTGTAACAGTTGACAACCTTATAATTATCACTTTTTCAGATTAAGAAAAAAAAATTTAATTAGGATTCTTGCAGGAAAACGAAAGACAAGAAAACTGATTGAGCATCAATATTGCTCAGCTTATTAAGACTTGAATGGGGAAATGATTGTTGCATATGGATCCAAAAGGAGAAGATTGTACCAATGAGCTTCCTGACAATTCTCTTTTCATTTTTGTAAGATCATCATCAACTGATGAGGTCTCAAGCATTGCAAACTGCAAACAGAAAACTATCAATTAAAGTAACATAATTGTTAATAAGCCTAAATACACGCAATACTGCTCCAGAAAAGAAATGCTACCTTTCCTTCTAGATCATCAGTTGTTAACTGATTAAGGGCTTCTGCTTGGGATTCCATTGTCATAACTGTAGTAAAAAAAAGGCAACAAATTCTTAGATTTGGTAGGTAAGAACCATAGAAGACCATCAAAATGGACTTCAAACTTTTTTATGGTTTCTTATAAGAAAGATTTGACTTGTCATGCATGTTCTACTACAGTGAAAAGAGCCTACCCTTTTCTTCCATCTTCTCAAATGCTGAAAGAGCACTACTTGTATTCACATTTCCCAACATTTCGCTCACTTTTGTTGCCGTCCTAAGGCAAAAGTTATTCCAGCCTTTAGCATGTATATACTTGAGTGATAAACCAGAGGCATTTTCATCAACGAGATAAAAGATACATACTTGGCTGATTGAGCACGGGCTTTCAGGGTATCTTTTTTGGACTTGGCCTCTGCTATTTTGCTCTCCAAAAGCTATAGGAAACAGATATCCACTAATCAAGCAATTCAGTATTATAAGATAGATCAAAATATAAACAGCATAGAAAAGGCATAGCATTATAGATCAAAATATAAACAGCATAGAAAAGGCATAGCATACTATCATAGCAGAATTCCTGAAACTAAATAATAAACATAGTCATAACAAAGTTACAAAGCATATAGCCATGATTATGACAGTTTTTGATTGTTTGACAATAAGGTGGCAAGTAAAGAGTCAGCTGCAGCTTGATGAACAAGATACTAATGTCAATGTTACAAAAAGTGGAGGCAATACCTGCATGGCCACCCAACCACATAGTGCATGCTAATTTTATGTGCAGGAGCATATGTAGTCTAGCATCTTAATATATTAAAAATATTTTATAAATATAAACTATGATCAACAGGAATCTAGTAAAGAAGTAAAACCACACTCGTTATTTCAACAAAAATACTAGAAAATATGCTCACAACAACCAGTTAGACGGGGCCGCCTGCATTTCTAGGCCACATATGCCTATGTGTGGCGGTCCATGCCCCGCCCCCCACACCCCACATCGACAAGGAGGCTGCTAAAGCTACCTTGCACATAGAAAATCTTTAACTTGGTAACCTTTATTCCAAGGAAAAATATGGAAAGGAAGACGGAAGACACTCCATAAAGGTATGAGCATTGATTCTATGATTCTATGATTCTATGCCCCCCAACCCACACACACCGAAAGGAGGCCGCTAAAACAACCTTGCACATAGAAAATCTTTAACTTAGCAGCCTTTATTCCAAGGAAAAATATGGAAAAAAAGACACTCCATAAAGGCACGAACATTGATTCTATTAGTCTTGTGTTCAATTGTTCACCTAATTTGAGTTAAAGAGTTCAAAGCACTCAATTTTTCTTTCTTTAAATATTTTAGAACAATTTGATAAATCAAAGTAAATGAATATTGGAAAAAGTGGAAACAAATGACATGGTACTTCATATGACCTATCAGAATTGTTTGTACATATATATTTTTGGTTCATAAACCGATATAAATCAACAATATCAATCTCAATTTATGTGGACCAATAAAATATCGTTTGACCTATGGATTGCCGTACTCATTGGCAAAGTTGGCACGGGTTGATACATATCATGATAATTGGCATCAATGAGGGGGTATCTTGACACTCCCTCATGGTTATCCATGTCAATGCATGCCACTAGGAATTAAGTATCTCTTACTTTAAATAAACCTAACTCAGATCTCTTTCATCTATTTTGACACATTTTTTGCATTATGATGCTTGATCTATATAACTTATATCATTATACTTCAAATTTTAGAAATCAAAAGGAAATTTTGGTCTTTTTCGAAGTTATTGGCCCCAACTTAGAAGATTTGAGAAAATTGAAGTGAACATAACCCCAGGTTATTTCTCGATTAAGAAAGCTAATCATGATAAAAAAAATGATACTACTATATAACATGAATGATGAGTTCCACAACTTCTGGAGTGAAAACTATGACAAGACATGTGAGAAACAGAGAAAAATACAAGAGAAATGTAAGATGTAGGAAGCTCACCCGGGTATTAGATACAAGATTATCAACTACACTCCTCTGCTGATCAAGTTGAGCCTTTAAGGAGCTCGCATTATCCTAGTTACAACATGTAATGCATATTAGAACTCACACATAATTGACGAAATGTTAGATTTGACCCTTATCAAATTCCAGATATAAACTCATCTCTGTTTTCCTACATATGCAATATATATATTCAGAAAACTATTTGAAGATGATTGACAAATTAAAGTTACAAATGATTACAGATTATTTAACTAAGATCATAATCAACATTCCAGGAAAAAAAGTTATATGAATAAATCTAGCCAAATTTATATCTACATGCATACATACACCTCACAACACAGATCTCTGCACCTTCACATGCATATGGACAGTTTAAGATTTCTATGAATGAAAAGAGAAATCAAGATACTGAGACAGAAGTGCAGAAAACAAGATTCAACCAAATTTGCATATCTAAATTTCTAGCATAAGATCTCTTTTGCGACAAGATAGATAAATAATTCAACACATTATAACACTTTCTTAAAATGGAACCAGGCTTCATAGCAGTTATTGGAAGGTGAATATTAGAAAAGGCTAGCTTATGCTTACATGAAAAGTAACAACTCAATTCTAGCAGACCGCAGGATGCAAAATAAGAAAATCATTTCTATATTATATATCCTATGGGAAAATGAAGCTACACAAGTCAGAATTAGAAACTCTATGTTTCTCAATAAACTACATAGATGAGACATAATGCACCGTAGTCCTAGTGGCTAGTTCATAATAGCTATTCACAGAAATTTCAAAAATCATTAACGAATCAAGGAGGATGAATCCAAAGAACAGCAACTAATATCTTTGTCTTGGTCTAAAGGTAAGAGATAAGAATAAGAGTGAATACAAATGCGGAAATGTTCCAAATCTTTTTAAAAAGCACTAATATTTCATGACTCATAGATGATGAACAATTCGTCCAGTCCATGATAACATTTCACACTAGAGATTTCTTTCCATGTTTTTGGCATGTTGACATAAACAGTTTGAACTTCACATGTAAAAGGACAATATATTCACCTATTGACTTGTAATGGTACAGCTTTCCCTCATCCTACTTATCTCACCAAAGTATTGTCATTTTCTATGTTCAATAAGATTCCACCAGTACAACCAACCTTCGACAAAAGCAAAGAAAGAGTTACCCTACCACCTTATGTGGATAATATTCTTCTTCAAAAAACTTTTCAACAATTTTCTTCACTGCAGATCATCCATTTTCTATCCATTCTCCAATATCCAGATTCAAGCTTATATTCCACCTAAAACTTAGTTACTATGCCACCTCATCCATTTCACTCCCTTCAATATTTATTCCCTCAAAAGATACTATATTTTATATGTGCATAACAAAGTAATAGCAAATTTCAGAACTTCCAATTCTTCAAGGTCTATATCACAAACAATACAGGCACCACCAAATTTGGGTTTCCATGTACACATCAATAAAGATATCTGACAACTTTTGGGAATCGTGTTACAGCTTTAACCTCAAGCAAATCATGAAATGGAAGAGAATGGCGAAGCTACACTGAGCATTTTTCTCTCAAAGTTACCTTTCAGAGAAACAATAGACAGAAAGGAAATTACCGCTATTTCAGATGGATATGATGTCTCTCATTAACAGAAAGTAGATTAATTGTAGCAATCGACCTCTAAGGAAATAGATCTAAACTTTGCAAACTATGAATTATGAAAAGTAACTGGAATCTAGAAAAACTGATTCTATATTACAACTGTTTAAACTAGTAAAGCAATGGCTGATCTCTACCTTTTATACTTCAGTACAACGATTTAGTGAGCAACGTACCATTTATAAGCAATTCAGTCAGAAAATTTTAATACCAATAATTTCTGATAAGAATCCAATTTGTTCTGTTAGAAATATCAAAGTTATCAACATTTACTTTACTTCGAAACTCATGTATAAATGAAAAACTTTAGTCCAATGATTTTATACTTTTATAGGATACCTACAGCATAAGATTTACGCCTTTTGAGGGCCTCACGAGCAAGATCCTCATCTCCTTTTTCCAGAGCAAGTTGTGCCCTGCGATACCTGCAAGTAGAAAGATGTTTATTATTAAAGTTCACAGATACATGCTCGTTGTCGAATAGCACTTCAATGATGACATCACCAATCATTAGAAGCTTGTTCTGCGGCTTTGTATTTGTTCTCCATGCGCTTTTGAGATGCCAATACCTTCAAGACAGGAAATCCAAACAAAATAATTTATTAAACACAGTATATGATCAAGATCTACATATCGTTATGGGTAATGACGATACTCGCAAGAAGAAAATTGAACTTGCTATAAAAGTAACTGTTCTTTCTATTTATAAGTTATAACGAAGTATGATAGATCTGTCCTTCACTGAATCACACAATGGCATCGAGTAAGTTGAGCATAGCTTGATGCCTAGCTCCCTTAAACCTTTTGAGCACAATATGGCAAAAGGAAGGAAAATCCATGGACAAACCTCTAAATTGTATTTTTACTTAATGCAGCTGATTCTTTTTTACATTCAAGAAAGTGAAGTGGCATTGTCAACAGAAATTATGTACAAAGACACTCAAGGGTCAATTTAATCAAGGTTTGTCTGCTAGTCAGCATACATTGGCAATAACTAAACATGCAAATATCCAAGTTTAGAGATCCATCTCTTGTACCTTGGACAGTGGAGTCAATATGAACCTAAATTGATATGAAAGGTTTGAGCACACACTGTGGACAGCATTACCAATATGAGTATAATACAAGACCTTAAAACCTTTTAATGTCACAGTTTTTACACAAAGTAAAGTTGATATCTTACAAAATATTATATCTCATCTGATTTCTCATCATGGACACCGTGCGAATCTGTTTCGCAATACAATCAAAGGCTGAAATTTTTTATATATAAAACCAAGAAAAGTGCCATTACTGAACAACCACGCCGAAAGTTTCCCAATGTAATGTTCTCATTGTTAGAACTTTTTGGTTAGCATAACATTCTGTGGTACCATTCACAAATCACAAAGCTCCTTTCACATTTAGTGCATCTACAGATGTGATGAATTAAATTTTCTATAACTGATGTAAGCCATAGGCAGAAGCTTGGTCATGGCATATGCACCAATGTGGTTTATCAAAACTCATATGTACACATGATCCCTTTAAAATACCTAAATAAGGTTAGCTGAATTCCCAATGTAGATGGACCGTACTGTATGAATAAGAGAGCAGTTACATACTTTTTAATGATATACTTGAAATTCTATGTGATCTTGGTCAGGTGACAAACATAATAACATATCTTCTCTAATTTTATGTAGCTTCTTCTTCCTTGTGACTGTTTAGCTTTCTGTTCTATTTGTTACTCAGTATCTTACATATCAAAAGTTCAAATATCTTTAAACTATAAATTATATATATATACATATACATATATGCTACATCGGTATCCTTTTAGTAGATCACCCTTTGGTTCTTAGAAGGCTAAGGGATGAAAGTTGAAATACCAATACATCCTCTAATCTCCTATCATCTAGTATGGTGACTGTTTCAAATTTCTATAGGGCATGCCTAGTTTTTACTTTTTAGCACCCAACATGATGATGTAATGCTCACTGCTATACTGTACCAAAATAATTCAACTAACATAGTAACTAACAGCTTTTATTCAAAATAGAAACTGAAAATGCCATGCATACCAATCATACACAACTCAATACTTCAGTATGACAAGAGAAAAAAAGGGAGGCACACATAAGAAAAGAGGGAAAAAAAGAGGACAAAGGAGAAGTTTCCAGAAGGGGTTTTTTTAACATTGACTAGCTCCTCTCCTTAGACCTGGCACAGGTTATTATTGAAGAGGTTCTAACCTTCTAGGTATATTTTTGCTTAAAGTTGAATTAAAAGGGGAGTATGTTTTAAAGGTTTCAACAATGGCTAGTTCCCATAAATAGTGATTGGTGGGAAGCAAAAGTGGACAGGATAGTTAGATCCACAGTACCAGTCATGAGTATTGCTGACACCAAAATTACATAACAAATGTTAGGCCAAGTTGGAAAACTGGAAGAAACATGTTACATTAACAAAAAGGTCGCCCTTTGTTTCCCACAAGCTTGAATAAAACATTAAATGAGGAATATAAAACAGAATTATATTGCCTGAAAGAGGACATACCTGTGCTGTAGCTTGGCGCATCTTTACTAAGTCATCATTCATCTCTAGTACAGCTTGTTCCAAGATCTTCTCTGGATCCTCGAAAGAACTAAGGACAGCATTTGCATAGGACTGACAAGCCATATATGTAATAAATTTTACTTTAGCCACAAGAAAACATGAAGAATATATAAGAAATAAGCATCGCAAAATAACACTGAGAACATAAATCAGGTTTCCCACCTTAACTACCCTAGCCAGCCGATCAAATAGGTTCATCCGAGCACCAAGAGCACCACATCTTAATGTGTTAATTTTTGGTGGTTGAACTTGTACTGCTTTTAAAGAACCCACTATAAAAGAAAACAATTGAGAGGAGAAAATTCAGAGGCCAACAACAAGCTGTTAAGTCCATAACACCACATCAGTCTATAAATTCTCTGTCCTGTGTCAATCCTTAAAATTAAAGATACTTGTTCATGTATCATGCACAATGGTTGAGTACACACCATAGTGTACAAGCACAGAAATAATCACATCAATGATAAAAAAACCTCTCATTTGCAAGTTGCAACACACGCTATGATTAACACGTAAACATGACGACACCTATGCACTCAAACACATTCATAACTGCATGCCAATTAAAAGAGAACTTGATTTTGAAACTAACTTAGTGGGGATAGAAATGGTGTATCATTAGAGATTATTACATATTAAACTAACCTTATTCTTAGTCAGAAAGGGGTAGGTTTTAATGTGATACCATATAGTCTAATGACTCTAGTACACCAACAAAAGTGTCTGCAAGTAAGACAATTCAGGACAAAGTTTCTAAATCAAGCATTTCATACCCTTCTGCTAAATCTGAATATGCAGTAAGAGGGCTAAGACGTGACAAAAAATCAAATCAGACAAAACTTGAAATATTTAAAAACAAAAGAATTAGGTAAAAAGTCATAAATTGAACCAAGAAAATAATTAAACAAATTTTATCTCTGAAAGAAGAAAACGATGACAAGTGAAGAACCATAAATGTGTTACATATGCAGGCTATGGTTCAGGAAAATCTAGCTTTGCTCTTTCAAAATACTTCTTTCCGTATCAGCTTTGCTTGTCCTTCTCTCCCTGTCTCTCAATAAACATTATACTTTAATGAATAACTCTCTTTTATATGTGTACTAGGTAGGTTCAAGTAATCTCATCAATTCTCAAGAAGGAAAGATGAAATCAATTTATTTCTAGCATCTAATAGGCTTAAACAGATGAAGTAACTCATGTGATAAGCTTGCTCTCTTTCAATATCAAAGTAGTTATATTTAACATTGGACAAATTTGACAGAAGTAATAACAGCACCAGTTTTCCCAAAATTTTAGGCCTAAGGCCACACTTCCCCGCCACAATATTTTCACAGTAGCTGCATCATTCTTACTTACCAACATCTGAACAACAACATTCAAACGTACAACCAAGTGAAACAAGCAAAAGCGACCTCACAATGGCAACAACTCAATCACAAATTACCCTTCCAAAGAAACTGTCATGTATTCACAAATTTCACTACATCATAACCCAATTCTAAGAATTTGTAAGTTTACCCTTCCATTAAATTACCCTCATCATCACCCATTTACACCAAGTTTTAGTACTATCAATGCAACCATAGCTTAAAAGACATCAGCAAATACCAACAAAAAAAAAAAGGAAAAAGAAAGAAAAGAAAAGAAAACATCATACCCCCGCCATTAAAGAAAGAAGTCTTAAGAAGCGGGCAAGCGAATGAAGCCCTCCTCGAATACGGCACCAAAGCGGCCGACGACGGCGGTGCGAGGCTTAGATTGGTGGTGGGGGCCTTCAACGCCATGGCAAATAGAAACCCAATCTCGCGAAATGCAAAATTATGGAGGAAAAGAAAAAATAAGGTGGGATTTTTTTTTTCTCCCCTTCAATTTTTCGGTCGGAGATTTGATGAGTACTTCGTGTGGAGAGGAGGAGGTGAGAGGCTCCGGTGCCGGGTTCGTAGTTTTATCGTCATCCGACTCGGTTGGGCCGGTCCGGTTTGCCAATCTCCGGTCCGAGTTACCAAGTGGCAATGCAAGAGAGACTAGTTCGGCTCGCATGAACCGTCTAAAAATTGTGAACCGGGCGGTTCAAATCTTTCTTCTCTTACAAGTAGGGGTGGAAACGGGTCCGATCCGGCTCCGTATCTGGTTTTGCCGTAATGCGGGTTGAGATTTTTCTACCCGTTTAGTGTCTGAATTCGTATCTATATCTAGATAATTTTTGTGGAGATGGGTATGATTTGAAAAATAATAGTTTTGTATGACTTTTGTATACTTTTATATGAACATCAAATCTTCTCTTCTTTTTTTGTGCATATATCTACTAATTGTCTATAAATTTCAATAATTATATCACAAGTTTTTAAGTTTTTATGTACTCAGCAAATAATTTGACGAAGAAATTAAGTTCATTATAAGTGTCCAAAAAAAAAAATGTGGTTAGACATATAATTTTATCATTATATGATCTAAATTCGATTCATCCCTATTTTATAGTGTTTGGATAAAGAAAGTAAAATTGTAAGTATCTCTATTTCCCTAAGATTACCGTAATTTCTTAATTTTGGCTCATTTAATTTCCTTTTCTATAGGAAGAGAGTGATGTTTTCTAACTTTTTTTTATATATATTGTCTATCATCATTAATTATCATAATTATCTAATTTTATAACACTTCCAATTCTTACTAAAAATTAGTAAGTTATAATTACTTGCTAGAAGTGGTTTCCTATAAACTTTCACCATTTTCTTCTTTCCACTTCTTATCGATCAAACATAGATTTATGTGGATTAAGAATAGCTTTTGACCAATTTTCTTCTTTCCACTTATTTTTAGTCAAACATTGATGTATGCAGGAGACAGCTTGACTCAATCCATACTTAGTGACCAAACAATAGCTTATGCCTAACCAAATTTAAAAGTTCAGAAAGAGAAGGAAAAAAAAAAGTTCCATGAGTATAAGTTTAAATTAGTTTTAAAAGTATTTTATAAATCACATCTTATATTTTACCTATTTTGTAATTCACGCCTTGTCTTTCACAATTTTATAACTCAACATTTTTTATTCTCTATAATTCTCATTTAACATCCTAACGTTATTTTGACTAACTAATATCGATTAAATTACTAAAATATCATCACCACTATTTTTCCTCGTGTCTATCCCTCCTTCAAAGAATGCATGAATAATTTAGGCATTTATAAATTATTTCATATAAATAACTGAATATTTCTTTGCTGATACCGTTTAAATTAACAAAAGATGTTAAATAAGAATTATAAAAAAAAGTATGGGTTAAGTTACAAAAACCTCACAGAGTGAATCTAGGGTATGATTTATAAAATTTTCTAGTTTTAATAATGATAAAAGGAGTTCTCGACGTTATAAATATACCAGTAAAATGGTTTGCACTTATATTTTCAATGTGTTGTCCATCTTTCTCTCTCACCGTGAACTAGCTCTATAACCATGGCTGAGAGATGAATAAAAAGAAACGATTCAATGGCAAACACCATGTTCCCCTTGGTTACCATTTACCGGCAGCACTTCTCCGACCAAGCAAATAGTTTTGAACACTTGCCGCGTCTGATGGATGAGCACCACCTTTTTTTACCAACTGTAGTGTCTCCGAGACATCCAGCTATTGTAAGTAATCATTCTTTACGACACATACCCATTTATCCAAGGAATATGAGAATAGCTAGATTTAGACCTCAAATTTCAAGTCTTACTGAACTCAAACCAGTGCAAAGACTTGATCTGTGAATCTGGATGAATCTATTCATTTTGGGCATAGAAATGCTCGAAGATGTACATAATTTTAGAACACCAAATTACAAGCTTGAATGCACATAAAAGAAATCTTTGTGTTTGTTATCTAGAAAGGATAAACATACATACAAGGTAAAAAACCCTTTTCAAATCAAATACATAGATCACTGGAGAAAATTCATATACTGGCATCTGAGAGAGAGAGAGAGAGAGAGAGAGAGAGAGAGAGAGAGAGAGAGAGAGCAATCTAGCTAGCTAGATGACTTGGTGAGTTGTTGAACATGGTGTGCCACATGTAAGCTCTGGAAAGGACCATCTCAAGCTCGTGGTGGGTCCAATTCTTTGTCGGAAGGTGTTGTAGGAACATGACCATCTCCTGGAAATCGAGCTTCTGGAGCTTATCTGACCACTGAAACATGTACATGCAGTTCTCAGAATTCTGCCTCTGACTATGTAACCATGTAAATATTCACTTCAAAACTAGATGTTCAACTATGGCACTCAGTTGGAACAATATGTACTACATGTGCAAGTATGTAATGATGCAGACAAAGAACTTGGAAACAGAAAAGAAAGATCAATTCTGGACACTTAACAGAATTGAACATTATCCTATCCCAATAACTAGCATTCTTTCTACTAGATAAAGATGCTAAGAGTTAACTCGACTGCAGCTTCTCACATACTATTCACATAATTTGGTTCTAATCAAAGCTTCATGAGAGCAAATATTCAAATGAAATGTATTTAGACATGTGAGTCAATATCCTCCCAACATTTTATCATTACTCTTTTTCAATAATCTCAACACAAAACCTCTTTTCCACAGTATAAATGTTTCTTTCCTTCCGATAATAGAAAGGTAATGTTGGATAAATTTGCGTCCAACCGACCTGCTAGTCAATAGGTAATGCTTTAAAAGCTGGCAAGTAAGAGTGGGTTTCAAATTTATGTCATTTTGTGCTGGTTTTCCTAAGATGAGGCTACGGCAGAAGTCTTGCATTGGCTTATCATCAAGAGCATGAAGAGAATTTCGGACATGAGGAATTTCAAGTTTTAAAAACTGCTGAGGCACACAATTTCAAGGTTGTACTCTCCCAAATTTTCAAACTCATATACCATAATACCAGTGTTATTTGAAGCCATTAGAAGAATGCAGATGATTATAGGTACCATATAAGCAAAGATAAATTAAATAATCATCTAATCAGTGCATATCCAACAACTAAAAGTAGGGGTGAAAACAGGTCAGATTTAATTCGACCTGATCCGATATCGTATCCAAGTTTTGCCGGTTATAGATTGACATTTTCTTATCCGTCTTGATATTTGAATTCGTATGCGTATCCGGATAGTTTGTGCGAATACGGGTATAGGTCAAAGAATAATTTCCAAATCACCCACATATTATTTAGTTTAAAATATCATAAAAATAGTGATATAAAAGATTTTTTATACTTTTATATGTATTTCTAATTTAGTTTTTGCATATATTTACTGATTGTCTATAGATTTCAATAATTATATCAGAAGTTCTTATACACTCAGAAAATGAATTGGAATATCTTATATGTAAACTATATCCGTGACTGTAATTAGCTGATATGGTAATTAAGTTCACTATCTGTTCACTATCTTTATCCAAAGAAAATAATATAGATATGGATATAATTTTACCACTATCTGATCTATATCCGGTCCATTTTCACCCCTAACTTAAAGGTTAAAAGAAGCTACTTTTACAAAATAAACATCACACCCACCAGAATTGTGCTGGTAAAATTACTTCTCAAAGAAAATGATCTAACAACAAATTAACAAAGTAAAAAACTAGGAAATTGAACTCTGAAACAGTGTCAAGCTTTTTATGTTCAATCCTTGCACAATTTAAAGGAAACAGAACTTACAGTTAACAGAAGACTAGCTGCTATGTACACAAGAAACTCTGGTAATGAATCTCCTTCCGCAAGATAAGTATCCCACAAGCGTGTAACAAGGTGGAAAGGGATCTACAAAATTCCAAATAAGTTTAGGTACTGAAAAACAAAAACAATGCCTTAAAGAATGCCCACCAACCTCACGTATCAATAGACAATTGAACCACCGAAAAGCAAACTGAAGGAACTCCAATCCTTGCTCCTCCATATGTCTTGATACAGGCTCTTAAAATGATAAAAAAAGAAAAGGAAATTATCAACCAAAAGAACTATGAATAATCCGAAAGAGAATTAATTTTTATTAGAAAAAGGAACAAGCAGAATATGAAACAAAAAATTATGCCGAGAACTAATTAAACTCCATGCAAGAGATAGACACTTCTAGTAATCAGATTAATGGTCACATCTAGGAGGTTCGACTGAAAACCCTATAGAAACAATCAAGTTGGTCTAGAGCTACCTGTATGCTTGAAAATACTATCAAAAAGCTGTTAACAGTACAAAAAAATTTAGGATCAGAAACATGTTTAGAACATTTATTCTTAAGACAAAGTTTAGTACTGTATAAAGGTCAAAGACAGGTTCCAAAATTCCCAACATGATAACCAGCAAATTAAGAAAACTCACTAATGTTAAGCTGCAGTTCTACATGAAGTACATGTTTTATGATGAAAATGAATTGACATATATGTTGTAACAAACACAATGTTCTCACTAATTAGGGAAACCATATATTAGATCTACTAGGAAGGTCCAAAACAATAATTCATTCTCTCTCGAAAATAAATATGCCTACTGATAGTGTATTCAATTGTCCAATAATTATAGAAATACAAATATATATTTTTTTCCGCTAGGAGACCACATGTGATGCAATTGTTTGAAAACTATATAATTGCTACAAAAAGATAAGTGATGAATAAGAAAGGTTGCACCAACACACAAATATGGCATCAGCAGCAAACTTGAGAATCAAAAGAAAAGAAAAAGAAACTACTGAGCAGAAATTACATCAAAAAAATGCAATACACAGGATCATGGATTGTCTTGCTTTCCCATATTGGCATGCCATCATACAGTCCAGACTGCTATGGTACAATTTGACTTGCTACGAGGTTTTGGTTACCTATTTGATCTAAAGGCTAAAGCTATGAAATAAAACTCATAGATATTTGTAACACAATAACATACCATAAAATGATATTACTGCGTAACATTTTTCATGCATATATTCGATCGGCAAACTAACAATTGGTAATTCATTTCTCCCAATATTCTAGGTTTAAATAGCATCAATTTCAGTCAATAGTGTTTTTTCATGCTATTCTAATTTTGACAAAACAAACAAGCATAGCTTTCCCAACTTGAATTCCCATATGGTTTTGCTGAATTTTGAGTAACAAATGAACCTATGACGCAACGGAATTAGGCTTCTCTTTACTCAACTGGTCAACCCATATATCAGTGGACACCAAGGCTGTCGTGTATACCTCTTGAATCTGCGTTGGCATGGTGCATAACACCAGAATAAGTTGGCACCGGCTTGGAAACCATGTGAATGAGATGTAGACACTGGTACACAAGCAATAGGAATTCGATAGCGACCTATTAAATGGAACATCTCAAATAAAGAGGAAGGATAAGTGTTTGATAGAGACAATTATACCAATTTTCCTAGTCAAAGACTGTTTTTTTTGACTTGTCAACTCTATGAGCTACTTTTATTTGATCTTGCTTACTGACAACTAAACCTATCAGATATTGGCAGCTCAATCATGAGGCATGTTCATGCATCTAACCACAAAAGTAGACAAATGCAGGTCGAGCTATAACAGCTTATAACAAACATGTTATGAAGAAATAAAATAAAGCACATAAGAGATGACAATTAAATACCATCTATTCGTCGAACTAGCTCTTTCAGTTTGAAAACAAGGCGCTGAATTCCTGGTTGAGCAAAAGTATAGTGATCCTGCATTCCATCAAGAAGCTTTGACAGACACCAATAGCAGTCAGCTTCTATATCAGAGATTACTTGTTGAGAAAGATCTGACGTTGACCAACTCTCCATGCTTCCATCTAGATATTCTGATAAGAACACTATCAAAAATGGTGTGACGAGGTCATTTATTCCTTGAACATATCCACTTGCTGGGTGACGAATAGCCCTGGAAAGGAAAACAGAGTTCAATTACTCGCTATATTTGTGTGTGGCTGTGTGCATGTGCTTGGATTTGTGTGATTATATGTATATATCCTAATTTGTTGAACTGAATGAAGAAAAGAAATTTATATAGCCTGCCCCAACAATTGGATGATAACACTTTGTTGTTCATACTTCATAGTTCATATACCATCATTTGTAATAAATAATTATGAAGGCATGTCACCAGGTACTTAAAGATGAACATTGTAAGAAGAAAGATATTCCTACCATTTATATTAGTGGCTTCTACAGCTAATCATAGTTTCAATCAAGGATGGCTGTGTTGGTCAGGACGCGCCATGTCGATCGACATTTGTCATGCCAGTGGTGGCAGTGGCACCTGATATGGGGTATGCCAATGGCACACTCCCGTGCTGACTTGTGTCAATTTCTGTGCTAATATAGTCTTTTTATCAAAATTTTGCTATTTTTATCAATTATCATTAAATAAAGTCTTTGATTCAATCGGCACTACTGCATGTCGATCCTCGTGCCAATGTGGAAGTCTTTTTTTCAATTTTTTTAACTTCTATCAATCATCATTAAATAAAGTCTTTGATTATCCCCGTCATTCTACACTCAATTAGATATTAGTTTTAATTATTTAACTATTATCAATTAATATTATGTGTTCAATTATATTATAAATTATTTAACCATTAATATTAGTTTTAATGAATGTATTCAATCATATTATGTGTTAGATAATATTTATATTTAACTATTGCTTTATCTTTAATAAAATGAGTCATTTACGAAAATAATCTAAAAATAAAATATTGTAATGTAGATTATAATATATATATATATAAATTAAAAATCCAAGAATGATATGCCAAATATCTAAAAACATTTTTAAATATTCTAAATTTTTTATAAAAATATGTTAAATGCGTGCCACTACTATTGTCGGTTTCAATTGCAAAAGTAGATTGACATACTTTAAAAGAGCCAATATTCAAATTATCTCTAAGGAAATCTGCTATTTAAAGGACATTGTACTGCCTCCCATCAATACTGGGCATGGGGGAGTAGAAGAGATATGCAGCCTTAATTAAGAGGTTGTTTCCATAATTTGAACCAATAATCACTTGTATGCAAAAACATGAGGTTGTAAGCCTTAGTGCCACACTATGTCTACCATTCTGCAGCTTCCAAAGTAGGATCTAGAGTATCAGTATTAAATCTTGATGACATGTAAAAGAGTATCAAACAATTTAAAGAATACTAGATCTTGAACTATAGCTTGAGCTGAAGTACGAAAGTAACTTGAGAAAGGAAGTCATTTATAACTCTTTACAGTCTTCCAGATCCAAAAGTGTTGATGATGCATTTAAATCCCAAATATTGGAATGCTTGCACATAAGATATTGACAAGAAAATAACAATCATTACGTATAAAGAACTTTTCCTTTAATGTTGACCTGAGATAGCCAAACAGTTACTGTGTATATTAGTTAACTACAATACATACGTCAAAATACAATCCTAAAACACTAATATCAAGTACCAATAAAAAGCATCCGACTCTGCCCCTTTGCTGATTACAACAGCCGAACAAGTCAAGATCTCTTACCATGTGTAGAGAATTCGCTCCAAAGATTTCTGAACTTGTGCATGCTGGAAGAAAGTGACATCAGGTACAGTTCTTGGGCAATCAACAGCAATCTAAGAACACAAAACAAGCAACTTAGGATACTGCAGAATTAGTTAATTTTCTCATGTAGAAATAAAAAGTAAAAAAAAAAAAACTAAACCCAGCAAATAACCTGGCGAAGCATGTTAATCTCATCATCTGACCGGTCAGTGTCGGGAATGTCATAATATTGAGAGACACAGTCAACATATTCAAGTCTTTTCCTAGTCAAAACTCCTTTACGTCTATCTGAATTAGGTGGTGCATATCCCTGTTGTCAGCTGATACTTAAATTCAAATATAAGACAGAACACTCAAAATTATACTAGTGCAAATCTTGCAGAGGTATTGAAATATGAGGCATTGTAATGTAATAACAAAAAAATTCAAATTAGATTATATAATTATAATATAGAAATCTATTTAAATGAAGACAACAAGCAGTATTTGACTGAAATACTAGCTTATATTCAGAATTAAATTATTCTCTCTTTGTGCTCAATAAGAGTGACCTGAAAAGTAGCACAAGGCATTCAAAATTTGAAATATTAAATGAATCCTTTTCTTCTTATGTAAACTAGGAAGTTGATAGGCATCCCAGAATAAGCTCCTCATAGTAAGAAGATATTTGAGTTTCAGACTTCCAAGTGCAACAGAAAAATCAGCTAAAAGAACATGCTCCATAACGCAATTATTCATCCTTTATATACAAGCAAACAAAATCAATTTAAACAGATGCCTATATCTGAAATACAAGCTTCCCAATCTGCTGCTCTCTTTGATTAAGTCAAGGTAATGGCATGTCAGGTGGAAAAAGGATCAAATCAAGTTTTAAGTGCTGTCCATTCATAAACAAAATATCAGCTCCTTGAGATACAACTCTATCTTACAAATGTAATGATGTCATATTGGGAATAAGAGTTTATACATCAATATTAATATTTAATACATTATAAAAATGAGTATTAGGGATTAAGAATAGAGTGCTAACACAGAATTAAACTATTGAATATGCTATACATAAAATGATCCCTTATTTCCTATAGTCTATGTTCAAATAACAACTCTGTCTCAAACCCAGAACATTTGTCTGGCTAAATAATAGAAATATAAGCACAGAGGTGTGCACATAAATGAAGTTATGGAGAACCTGACAAGGGAAAAATATTCATGAAAATAAATAAAAAGAAAGTCTATGAGAGTAATACATTATAAAAAAAGGAAGAGAATATATGTAGCTAATCAATGGAAATAATTGTGACAGTAGAAACATGCAATTTTTTTTATCTAGGGACAAAATAGGTATGAGATTGTTTTACCTATAATAAAATGTTTCTACTGAATATTCAAAAGATAAATATTCATAAAATAGTCGACAAACCAGTGTAATTTATCTATTTAGACTACGGTATTTAGCTGGGTATTCTAGAGACATCTGGTCAATAATCAATATAGACAAATATGGACCATTCTGTTGAGTTAAACCAAGAGCCATTGTATCATGTCTTACACTCTTACTAATTCCTCTCAAGGAATCTTCTACGCAAGTAAAACACTACCTTCCCTCTAAAAGCATGTCAACATAATTGATAGTTGATACTTGATAGTTCCCTTAAGTACACAGAGTTTCATAACTATGCATACATGGCCACTCTAGAAAGCATCTCAAGGAAATAAAATTGCCAAAGAACAAACAAGTAAAGAAATAGAGGAAAGTTCAAGTTAACCTTAGAAAAAGTACTTAGCATAATAAAAATAACTGAACACTAGATTAAAGTAGAAACAACTCAGGACCTCACTTACCAAAAGAAGCCTCCATATGTTAGGGCGCATATAAGGTGGAACACCACTCCAAGATAGTTCACGTAATTTCTCTGCAAGATATAGATATCAGCAAGAATATAAATTAATAAGATCTAAAAAGTACAAGCATAGATTATATTTTCAAACAAAACTAAAAAATAAGTAGCATAGTGAGATCAGAGAAATACAATGGAAAAAGATTGCTTTGTATTAAAAAAAAATCAAGACAAGATTAAGAACCAAAATATTCCATAAAAAATGGCTTTACCTCATTATGAAACTCACACAGATAAATGAAGCATCTAAAAGTAAGAATGATAAATGCTTACCAACCAAAAGAGAAAGCAGAACTAACAGCATTGGCGTAAGCAAACTCGATCAATCTCACATTGTAAAGTGATGAATTCTTAACCTCTAAGCAGATCCTGAAAGGCAGTTTGAAACGATCACTTTTTCATTCCATTTGATGCCCATTCAGACAGATTTCTGGTTCTTCTATTTAATGCCAACCATGTGCCCAACAATACCAACAATCCAGCCCAGAAGACTTATCCAAAGCCCCATTACATACAGTATCCTAATTTACGTGATACCCACTAATCCTAGCCTCTACTGGCTTAATAACTAAGGGCCACCCATCCTGGAACACCCATTGGTGTCTATCCTAGTCTCCTCACACACCATCTATCCCTTATTTCTCATCTCACTCATAAACTGACCTTTTTCCTACATGTATTCCTAACCCATCTCCACTTGATTAATTCCCCCCTCCCTCCTTGCTCTCTGTTTTATGGTTGTGAGAAAGAATAAGTGGAAGAATAGAAGATGAAGAAAGAATTCCACAAAATTTACCAAATGGAAACCTTCAACCTTGATAGCTATTTTAATTTTGAAGGAAACAATTAAAATGTAGGAACTATTATTGGTCCTTGTAGTTAATAAACATTTCTCTTCTATAATCTCCAGAACTTGATTTATTGGTTTTCCATCCTATATATGAAAATACTAAGACAAACATAATGCTCTAGCATTTGAAATTTTCTACTTTCTTGGATGTTTCACTTTCATATTGAAGTTTTGATCTCTAGGACTTGATCTATTATTTTAACCAAAGACTGTGTGCCAAAGGAAACATGAGGCACCAGATCTTGGCTTTGTATGGTACATATAGTGACACATGATGTGTCCAACCAGTGTGCCACTAACAGATTGGATGGCCTTAACATGCCTATAAAACAATTTGTAAACCTTTTTAGGACCCAAAATAGGTTTCAACAGCTAAATTGTAATATTTCAACATTATATAAGGTATATTAGTCTAAGACATGCAATAAGGTTCTAATTTGATAATTTTCCTCATTTCTTCTCAATTTTTTAAGTTGGGGCAAATAGCTCAGGGAAAGTCAAAATTTTCCTTTAATTTCTAAAGTTTGATGTGAATAAATACAGCAACAAAAGACAAAGGGAAATCAAAGGGATGATATAAACCCATTGGATTACTTTAAAGTAAGATATGCTCATTGCTCAATACCTAAGGCATCGGTATAGTGGTTATGACTTATGAGGGAGTATCTCATATCGGTGCCAATAATTTACTAGCACAATATCAATATGTACCAACCAGCATAGCAATCCATGGTTTTTCCCTCAATTTGTCTATGGAAATACAAGGAAAAATGTGTTGCTCTAGCATTTGAAATTTTTTTATTTTCATAGATGCTTCTCTTCATATCAAAGTTATGTAATATCCAAGGTTCCCAGTTTCGGCCGATCCCGATCCCAGCCGAAACCAGTCGGTTTGCTGGTTTCGGCTGGAGTTTCAGCCATTTCGACCGAAACGGGTAGGAACGGGTCGGATCCGACCCGGGGGACATCAATAATTGATGTCCCCACCCCCCACCTGCCTCTCTCCCTTTTCTCTCTCTCTCTTTCTCTCTTTTCCTCTCTTTCTCTCTTTTCTTTCTTTCTCTCTTTCTCACGGATCTCTTACTCTCTTTCTCACCGGTGACTAAGTAGTGAGTAGATCTCCGTCTCTCCCGTGACCTTGACCTCCGGGGACGTTCTCCGACGAAGATTCGACGACCTCGATCTCCGACAACCTTGGGTAAGTTTTTTTTTTCAGTTTTTTTTTCATTGTGCGAGGCCGCACTGCAGCGAGTCTTCTTGCGCACCGGCAAGTGCGGCGGCACAACTGCAAGAGGTGTTGCTTTGCGCACACCCGATGTTGCCGCCGCAACAGAGACTTCTCTCGCTAGCGGAAGCGAGCGGCGAGAGCAAAAAGGCGAGCGGCTTCTTCTTCTGGCTGCGGACTCCGGTGCTTTGCTCTTATGCAGTTATGTCTCATAAATTTTAAATTATTTTATATTTTATTTTGATTTTTGTTTATGTTTTTTAGTTGCAGAGCTAAAATATCAATGGCTCCAAAAGAGAAGTCATATAATACCGACATTGGGTGGCAACATTGCAGCACTATTGGGCAAGATAAAAGACGCGTTAAATGTAACTGGTGTGGAAAGAAAATGAGTGGTGGTGTCAGCCGTTTGAAAGAATATTTAGCTGGAAGACAAGGAAATGTAGCAGCTTGTACTCAAGTGTCTTTGGAAGTTAGAAAGCAGATGTTGGCTCATTTAATTGGCAAAAAGAAGGATAAACAATCTGCACAACAAAGAGAGTCAATGATTCATGAAGAATTGATGCATAATCCTGTACACATTGATGATAATAGCAGTGAGCAAAGTAAAGAGGATGAGGAGGAGAGACAGATGAGGAAGGCAATGAAAGAGAGCAGAAATATGCATAGAGAAGAGGAAGAGATGAGAAAAAGCATTGGTAGTAACTTTCAGAGATCTAGATCAGTTAATATACGAGGAGAGAGAGAATATGGGAGCAGCAATTCTACCCATAGGACTCCTGGTGTTACAGCAGAGTCTGAAAATATTGAACCAATGGATACATATCTTCAGAAAAAAAGGGGTCGTACACAAACTTTCATCAAGACAGCTCTCAAAAGAATTAAAAATGCAAAGAAACACATTAGTAGAGTTGTTTCTAAATTTTTCTTCTACAACCATATTCCTTTCAATGTAGCTGATAGCCTTTACTATCACACTATGGTGGATGCTATACAATCAGTAGGGCCTGGTGTTCCCCCTTCTAGTTCAAATAATATTGCTACTAAATATCTTGACTCAGAGGTAGATGAACTTCATACTTATATTAAGACATTTAAACGGTATTGGGATGAATTTGATTGTACACTGATGTGTGATAGGTGGAGTACACAAAACAGAAGAAATATAATTAATTTCTTAGTGTACTCTGGCATGGGGACAATATTTTTGAAGTCTGTGGATGCTACTACTCATTTCAAAAATGCAGATTATATTTGTCAGTTGATGGATAAGGTGGTATAAGAAATCGGTGAAAAAAGAGTAGTCCAAGTGGTTACTGATAATGGGGCAAATTATAAAGCTGCTGGAAATTTACTGATGATTAAAAGACCTCATTTATATTGGACGTCATGTGCTGCACATTGTATTGATCTGATGTTAGAGGATATTGCAAAAGAGCCTGAAATTGACATGGTCATATGTGAAGGTCAGAGGTTACCAAATTTTATATATAACCATGGTTGGGTTCTTAATTTACTTAGACAGATGACTGGTGGTAGGGAGATCATCAAACCCGGCGTCACTAGATTTGTCACTCACTTTTTAGCCTTGGAGAACATCATGCACTACAAGGATGATATTATGCGAATGTTTACATCACATGAGTGGTCTATGAAAATTAAGAATATGAAACCTAAAGATAAATTTTTAGGTGAAACTTTGAAAAATATGGCTCTTGGAAATACATTTTGGGATAATATTATAATTGCCACCGTAGTATTTGAGCCTCTTGTCAAAGTATTAAGACTTGTAGACAGTGATGACAAGTCTGAGATGGGTTTCTTATATGAGGCAATGGACATAGCTAAAGAATCAATAAAAAAAATGTGAGCCAAAGTTATAAGAAGTGGTGGAAGATGATTGATTCTAAATGGAACAAACAACTGCATAGAGATATACACGCTGCTGGTAAGCATGCTTTTAAGTTTTAAGTTTTAATTTACTTTTATTTATGAATATTTAAAAATTTGAATGCTTACAAATTTTAAATTTCTATAGGGTAATTTCTTAATCCAAGATTTCAATTCTCTAAAAATGTCAATAATGATAGTGAAGTCTTGTTGGGGGTTAGAAAGGTAATCAGCAAACTTGAGCCCGATATTCATAAACAAATATTGTGCGATAAAGAAGTGAGTTATAATTCAATTAAATAATTTTATTATTATTTGTTTCAAGTTTTAACTTTCAATATAATCAATAAGCTAATTATATATTTCTGATTTCAGATGGAGAGATATAGATTAAGAGCTGGGCAATTTAGTACTGCTAAAGCTGCTGCAGCTATATCTCATAACACTCCAGCTGAATGGTAGTCTATTTATGGATGAAAGGAGGCACCAAATTTGACGCCAATAGCAAAGAAGATTTTAAGTCAAGCTGTGTCTTCATCACAGTGTGAAAGAAATTAGACTACTTTCTCCTTAATCCACACAAAAATATGCAACCGATTGACAATGAAAAGATTAGAAAAGTTAGTTTTTTGTCATTATAATATGAGATTGAGGGAGAGAAATTTAAAAAGAAAGACAGAAAATAAACAACTGATTGATTTAAATCATGTTTTTGATGAAGAAGACCCCTTGACTCTGTAGATTAGAGAAATAGAGGACAGGTTATTAGATGACAGAGATAACCCATGGTTAGATGAAATATTAGGAGAGACCACGACGAGGGCAGAGGCTGGTACAAGTCATTCAGCAACGAGAGATAATATACCTACTAGTACCAGTCATAGTCCTGATGATACATATGGTGGTAAGATCGTTCCATCTATATTTGTTAAGGAAAGTCAAAGAGGCATAAAGAGTGAAGACAGAGAAATTGAGGATATATATACATATCAGCGACGTCGTCATGAGATGGATTTTGGTTCCTATGATTATGGTACATCGAGTATTTATTATTTGGAGTCATCACAAGATCCATATGCTAGTTATTATCCTCAGTATCCTCAGTATTCTCAGGCACAAGATTCAAATGCTGATTATTATCCTCCTTAAACGCAAGTCACACAACAAGATCCATACAATATGACTGGTATGATGGAATCACTTTTTGGAGCATCAGGTCTCAGACATCAATATTTACAAACTTATGGTGATTATGATGATGAAGATTATAGAAATTTATGAGAACCAGCTCGGTATTCAACAAAGTTTTAAATTTTGAGTAAGTTAATACATTTTTTTAAGTTTTTAGACTTCATATATGAGTCATTTTTGTTTTCTTATTTTTTTGTCATTTTTTCTAATTTTTTCTGCATTTTTAAATAATATTTAGAATTTTATATAATTAAAAAATAGTCCGATCCGATACGAACGGCCGATACGGCCGATACGTATCGTTTTTCTGGACGGCCGATACCGATCCCGATCCCGATACTGGGAACCTTGGTAATATCTAGTACCTTTCTAAGTTTAAACGCAAACATTACAACTGAGTATCTTTTATCAGCCTATATCATAGCTAGATGAGTAGGCATATCTCATCGATCAAAACCACATTGTTCTTGATGTGGGTATCTTCTAACATCACAATGATCCATACAAATATTAGTTATCACACATACAAACTGAATGTTTGTCTACATACTCTAAATGAGTTGTTTTTGACATGGTCCCTCTGGCTGTATATGAATCTTATACATAAGAGATGAAAGGCAATGAGTTTGTTCATAATCCACATGCAAATAGTTATTGTTTTAAAGTTTCCAAATAGCTAGAACTACAAAGAAAATAATCTAGGAGAGTGCCAGTTTAAGTTATAATATTGATAAGAGAAAAGAAACGCCTATCATGGAAACATATACTGGTCATGTTAACTAGTGATGGCAGCATCATTTGGAGGGAAGTACTAATCATCTGCAAAAGAATTGAATCTGTAAATAAATAATTGAAAAAAAAACACAAAGGGGTCTTTTATGAATGCATAGACTAGGCAAGACGGCAACAAGGAAACTGTGACTACCATTAAAATAATGGACTGGGTTACTATTACTGAAAGAGATTATCCTGCAAACTTTACTTTGATAAAAATAAATAAACAAAGAAAATGCATACCTAATATGACAGCTGGTCTTGAAAGCTCCCTTGTGAATTTTGTTATTCTTGCAGAATCAGTGGCTCTAGCACCAGAAACCAATCCTTGAGCATCTGGAGATGATGCCAGGCTACTTGTCGATGATACATAGGACTTGTGAAGACTTGTATTATGTGTCATGCTTCCAGAACTTTGTGCTTCTTCCTGTGGTGAGTAGAACTATTATATGAACATTCTCAGTCATTGTAGATGATAAGAGGCAAACATTAACATTGAACAAAGATTACCACAAACGAACCGTCCAAATGTTCATCTTGATCATGATCAATTTCGGAGTAGCTTCTCTCAAAGTGTTGAGAGTGTTCTGGTGATGCACATTCATTTAAAGGCTCAGATTTGCGGCTTAGCAAAATTTTGCCAGGAAAACTGCGTCCTTTAAGTAACCTGGAGGAAGAACATTAAAAGGCAGCATTGCAATTATTAATTTCCAAATTAATCATCGCTCTACTCAATTAAATCATGAAACAGAAGAAACTCTAACTGTACAACTGTAAGAACTTGCAAATGCCTTTCACAATATGACTGAAAAGATCAAAATTCTGGAACCTATATTTATGAATTTGCATTTTAGATGTTACTTCTGAGACCAAATGATTTGGCCTTAGAAGTTAGGTGGAAAAAAATTTGATCTACAGGCTAGACAAGCTTTCAAGTCAAAGCTGGTTGCATAATATCAAACCTGACATGTTGCCAAACTGATTCAACTTCAAGAATTGAGAAATCAAAGAGACAATTGCTTAATCCTGATTATACTAGAAACTATAATCCTTTATTGCTGCAACGAGTACTTATAGATGCGGTTATTAATCACTTCTAGGATTCAATAGTAGGAGTTTGCAGATAACCGGTGAAATCAGTGATTTTAATTCCCTATACGAAATTTATAGTAATCTTAAAATAGATCAAGAAACATAACGAACCCATCTGAATTTAAATTGCACCCAGATGTAAATGAATAGTAATACTTATAGATCTGTGAGCAAAAATACTCCACGACAGAACAGCAACCTAAGTCAAATCAAGGCAAACATTCCTACAAAGGAAAACAAATCGACGGATCTAATCCTTTTCAGAAATCAAGCCGGAAGTGTTCATAATGATATAAGCTCAGACCCCGGTTGCCTAATTCTACCATCAGCGCACCAAAAGAACCAATATCCCATCTTTATCGAATTTCCTACATCAAGGACTCAAATTTAGAAAACCCATCTGCGTTTCTCTAGATCCAATCGGAGAGACATCGTAACGTCATTAGCATTCCCATCAAAGATCTGGCTTTTTGCCTCAAACCTTTCTCCGAGGATCTACGAAGCTAAAAGAGATCGAATCTTACCCCTGGACATTTCTGAGAGTCTGGTTAAACCTCCACTCAAGATTAGAATTTCCGCCGCCGCCGCCGCTGCTGCTCCCACCACCGCCACTCATCTCCTTGCCTCGCTCTTCTTGTCTGCCACTCTTCATGAATTCTTTGCTGTGGACGACACCATGTTTAAGTACCTCGGCTTCCTCTATTCTGTTGCTATTTCTATTATAATCTTTTCCTTCTGTTCATTATTCCAAAAACCCACGAAGGCAACAAAAGAATATCTAGAAAAGAACAGGATTTCTTCATAATTTGCTATTTGAAACTGTTCTTTTTTATCTAAAATATCATAATTTCTACAGTAAAAAAATAAAGGCTATTAGTAGCCCTGAAAACGAATCATATACCTATTAGATAGTCCTCAACAGACATTTGGATTCATATTTTTAATTTAGATACGGTACAAAAATTAATTCTTTTGTATGTCAAATACATATAAAATTAGAGAAATTAATCTCTACAAATAATATATAATATATTATTAGTAATAATATCAATATTCACTATTTAAATGAGTAAACTAAAAATTATAAATCATTCGAAAAAATGTGCGGGTAAATGGATATCCGATATTGGTATCCGAATCCGAAAATTATATCCAACTCGTATCTGAATTCGTCTACGGGATTTTTTTTTAAATTCTATCTGTATCCAAATCGAATAAACTTTTTTATCCAAATCCGACCCAAATCGGGTCAGATAGCAAGTCGAGTCGGAGTTAATCCGACCCCTTTTCAACCCTAGCTATTAGGCTTGGCTCATGATTATGGCTTGGTTGGTGGCTTAGAAGAGTAGCTTGTTGGCTTGGAGTGATGTTTTGGAGTATAGTTTTGGAGCAATAGTTCGGTAATGCATACAATTTAAAACTAAGATTAGACAATTTAGTATGTTAGCTAAATTTTTGGACTAAGTGTCTTTGTCTCTAGATAGGCTAGTCCATCTAACTGATATTTAACCTTCGTTGTTAAATAATAATAAAAAAGTTTATTTTATCAAAAAAAGAAAAAGAAAAACCATTCTATTTTGTCTTTAATAATAATAAAAAAGTTTACTTTTAGAGGTTTTCACATAAATTGCCACTAAATTTTTTTAATTGTCATTGCATTATTTAAATATTATAATTGCTGTTGAAATCTTTTAACTCTTTTAAAATTGCCATTAAGATTAGTTTTTGATAAACTATTCATATAATATTCCTAACAAATATTTATCAAGATGAATAAATATATATAAAAAAACTAAAATATAGTTTCTTGTAAGTTTAAAGCGTAAAATGTTTATCACTGATTTATTTTTTGCTACCCATATGTTCAACTCATATATCGTGGAAGACTAGCACCTATGTCTATCAAATCATTAGCTTGCAAGGTTATAATTAATTAGAAAATATAGGAATTGCTTTGTAAATATGATTCCTTTTTCTTTTTACATTGAATTTTAAAATATTTACTCAAGCGTAATAAAGTCATTTTACATCCATAGTTAATTTAATTCATTTTATTTCGTTTAGATGGTTCTTCTTATTTGTACTCTATTTACTATTATAACATGATAATATCATATAAGAAGGATTTCAAGAGGCAAGAGGAACTAGCTAATCAAGTAGCAATTTTAGGTAAACGAATTCTCCATATTCCAGTGTAGTGTAGACAGTGAAGTAATAGTTTACTCAATGACTTTATGGCATCCATGTCATGCATGTGCATATGCCTATTTACTAGTAAACATAATTATAATTTATTATTTCATTTATGATAGTGTTCTTAGGTTATCCATGGTGTATGATAATTATGATGATCATATTCTATTAATAGTGATGTCAACCACTACATAATTTGCATGTATCGCTAAGTAATTAAGTCACATATGAGCAATGTTATTTTATTTGCTTAGTCCAGGGTAAGAGGACATAGTGTATATCTAGTACCTATATTTTATATCAGTCAATGCTTGAGATCATTAGATCCATATAACCATAGGCATCGCACTCGTCACTTTGAGCGGGTGTAAACACTGCTGAGTATAGAAACTAAAGACCGGATGAGTTTTAAGTTATGAATCAAAAATAGAGATTGTTAGCTCTAGTAGTACCCAATGATATAAGATTAAGATATCCTTGAGTGGCGACCCATGATTTTTCTCTATGTGCGATGATCCTACGATGGCGATAATAATAGATACAAAGATATAAGCCCATGATTGAGTCCCTAGTATGCGGTAACGAATAGTTAGTCAATTATTCACTGAGCAATAGACAGACAAACCTATTACTATATATCCATCCCTTATTGATGGGTGGTGGTGGTGTGAGAATACGATTATATTTGTGGCATTGTGTGAGCATCAGTTAAATAAGTTGGTGACTCTATGTAATATGATGTTATATTATTTGGAAGTTCTAGGAGAACAGGTGATAAAGATGCATATATGCTTCCTCTATTAATATAGTTGAACTAAAGTTATTGATATGATGAGTATGTTGTACAAATGCATTACTTTGAACATGTTCTATATGCACATCTTGTTGCATCCTTTATTACATTATTTTTAGATTGTAAAGATGCATATTTATTGAGTTTTATGCTCATCATTTTTTAGTAAAATATTTTTACAGATGACTTTGTGTTGGTGGAGGGGTCAACGAGAATTATTTATGCTTCAATTATTTATTTATTCATGTAAATTGACTTCGTATACTGATGATTTGCTCATATTTATTCATGCTAATATTGGATCTTCTGAAGCTCTTAGGCGCATTTTTGATATCTATCGAATTTACCAACTTTTGCATTAACTAGATAAATCTGAAGTGTTTCCCCCTCAAATTTTCTCCTCTCAAAACAAAGAGCCTATCTTAAATGTTTTTCAAATGTCTGAAGGGGCATTTCAAAGTATTAGCAACTAAAATCTCTTCAAAGCACCTTCTTGTAAAAGATTGCAAAGATTTGCTGGAGTTGAAACTAAGTTAGTAGGCCATAAGAGCCCAACGCTTACCCAAGCGGAGGTCGCTACTCTCAGTAACTTAGTTCTTAATTCTATTGCCCATGCAAGTACTCTCTTCTTTTTAAACATTCATTGTGGTGGCTGTTCGGATTTCCCAACTCTCTCAGAATTTCTCGCGAGACAAGGGTAAAGGCATCAAAGGCTTAACCACTCTAGTGCCTTCGACTGTCCACCTCTCTCTTGTCGTTAATAAGGTTCTTATGATTCTTAACCATGCTCCAAATTCGTGGATTTCTTCGGTCCCAGCATTCGTGGAAGCATGCTCACCCTCACTACTATTGCCTGGAGCTAACCAAAGGTTCTTAGCTCCATGCTTGCCATTAGGGAAGGCTTACTCAAGGTAAGTCGTATGGAAGATCTACCAGCCATCCGTCTGAGCCCTGGATGGACCGGTACCTCTTGATAAATGGCCTACTACTTTTCAAATGTAGTTTGCTGTTCTCTTTATTCCAATGTCTTAGACTTTAATTGAAAATCAGGTTTGGTGTTTGGCCTTGCATTTATGAGATCGTTTTTTTTTCCCCATTAATCTGCACTTATCAGAACCAGGTGTGCCAATGGGATCAAGGTGACAAACGCTGAAATCAAACCCAATCCAATGCTTTGATGAGATAAGAACCTTCCCCAGTTGGGTGGATCAAGGTTAAGAAAAATATGGGTCTTTTAAAAGGGCCCAAGTGAGTTAGTTGGGGTTGGGCCAAAGTTGTAGCAAAGGGTTCAATTCTACAGTTGAACCCAAGGCTTTGGAATGTCCGTGAAGCGCTGTAATTATTTCAGACGGTGAACTAATAATCAACGCTTATGGATCAAGACTGGCTTCCCCTTCTTCACGTCAATTATATTCAAATTAAGAATTACAAAATGCCTCACCAACGTTGGAGGCCAAAACTGCAAACGCAGCATTGGAGAAGATCCTTTAAAAATCTCAACTGCACCTGAAACTTGATAAGAGACTAATATTTACAAGCCAATCCACAGTTTATTAACTCGAAACACACGGAAAATTTTATTACATCTTAAGAAAATGTCATCAATCAAGGGTTTCGTCGACCAGCTGACATCGTGGACTCAGCTTATTCATCAAAGTGAGTAATTAAAAGTATACATTCAAGACCCATGAATTGCTAAAAACATAGGAACTACTAGTGTAGTAAAAATAACCAAATATAAAGTTAGATAATTATAAAAGGCAAATCAGTGATCATCTCTAACAGGGAAAGATTTAAACTACGTTCCTAAAATCACCAAACCATCACAACTCTGGAGGGCATAAACTCAATTTTTCTCTCTTTTGGATACAAAACAGGAAAACCTGAAATATCTAGTGTTCCCTTCATCAAATATACTGTGAAACATAACTATTCTATGAAGTTCTTGAACCCAGAGGAAATACACAAAGATTGCCTGCACCAATATCACATCAGATACCGCCGAAGTTGCCCGCACCAAGTACAAATTTAAAGAAACAGCACGTTTTAAGATAACTATCAGTAAAAGGACCATTCACAGAAGCAGGGATACAACTAAATAAATAGTCCTTGATCCTCCAAATTTGCCTTCCAACCAACCATCAGAAAAGCTCAATATCGATCATGGCGCCTGCATTTGAATGGAAGAAATATCATGCGAGATAATTGCATTCCAAACTCATTATCCAAGTATAATCTTACAATTTTACTACACAGTGCAATCTGAGTGCAGTTACAATCTATTAGTATGGTAGTACCTGTGCCGATCATAATCTTGATTGCGTTCCCTTGAACGAGAACGTCCCCTTCGATTCCTTGAATCATAGCTGTGTGACTTACTGCTATCCCTATCTCGCTCCCGATCATACCGGCGATCTCTATCATAACGCCGATCACGGTCTCTACTTTCACGGTCATAATCCCTCCTGCTTTCTCGACTATCAACCCTGTCCTTTCTATCTAGATCCTTATCTCTTGTTGCTTCTCTCCCACTGTCCCGACTGCGTTCTTTTGACCTAAAATACGAGTTAATGCGGTACTTATTAGAAATATTATGATAACTTTCCAATTAGCTGAACAATGAGGAAAGGTAATACCGTCTATCATCTTCAGACCGATCAATCTTTCGCCTCTTATTTCTCTCCTCCTGAGTAAGAAAAAAACATTTATTGACATTGACAAATAAAAGATTGGATATTCATATTATCATCAATAGGCAACAGATAAACTAATATTGCCTAAGATGAATCATAAAAGAAAAAAGAAAAACATAAAACTCACAAAAAAAAGAAAAGAAAAGGGTGAGAGCATTGCTGTACAGAATTACTTTGGGGACTGGATTTACCTACTTTGGGAATAAGCATGTGCCCCCACATCTGACAATCATATATATTAGCCTCAACAAATTAACAATCAAGAACTGCACAAATTTACAGCTTTCTACTTACAAATGACAAGAAAAAATTCGGATAACGAGTGCCTTAAACTTTATCGAACCATATCATCTACAAAATCTTTTGCAAAATTGAGATGGCTCATACCAAGCAGAGTTGCAGTTCAAGTACCAATCTTGGTGACATGCGTATCACTAAACAATAGGCAAAACCATGCAAGAAAAGGTCACAAAATGTGAAAAAACAGAATGTCACAATCAGCTTTAACATACTTTGCATACTATTTCCTCTGCTTACAGTTTTTCCAACCGAGAACAGTTGTCCAGATAGAATGGAGGATGACTGATTTCTTTGTCCACTTATGGCCACCTTGACTACTTCCGATGATGCCTCTCAGATAATTACTATGCTATCCAAATTAAGAAATAAGTAAAAAAAGCATAGATGATACATAATAGCATGCTGATTGTTCCTTGAAGTTAGAAAACTCACTGATGCCAAAAAAAACCGTAACTCTTTAAGGCAGAAAGTGAAACATTATACCAGCACCTGATGAACATGTGCAGAGTTCGAACTTCAACGAAATATAATAGTAAGACAAACAGATCCAAGATTAAACTAGTATATAAATGCAGTACCCTTGTTTGTAAATTACAAGTTTCGCTAGGAGGGAGAATTGATAGGTCCGGCACAAAATAATAACAGAAGCACAGTTACATAACAGTATATATTACAAAAGCATACCTGCAGTTCTACCAGCTTCTCACGGATCTGCATATAGCCCAAGTGTAGCTTCCCTCCAAAATGATCAGCAAGGCGACGATCACTAGATTCCACATGAATATCAACAAATGTCCTTCATTAGAGTATAGAATACAAATATATGGGCCCCATGACTGCATCATTCCTTAAATTGATCTATACTAGCAAGAAGAAAATTGTGCATAATTTAACAGAAAAAAGTTTCTCTGCATAACAGCTATAAAAAAAAAGAACTGCTAGACAGGGCCTGAAGTACACTAGTTGAAAAATAGTTGCGGTGATCAGTCTAGACTAGTTCTTTTAGCCCCCAGAATATAAGACCACATTATTATATCTATGAACTAGCATTTAATAAAGAAAAAGTCATTACTTGTCATAGACGCTCAAAAAAGCTCCACATATGTCGCATAGTCGTAACTTCTGATCGGTCTGCAAAATGGATTGAAATTCTATCATTGCCACTTCCAAATAAAGCAGGCCAAACATTAGTCATCATAGTTAATAAAATCATAGAAGATCAGCTGCATCCAATCATCTCCGAAAAAGAAGGCAACCAAATATCTAGGCAAAAACAATCAGAACTAGAGAGGCAATTGGATGTTTACGCCAAGCTCATCAAGCATAACCAGAAACAATTCTCTGATATAATGAGACCTCCCAAATTTAATTAGAAATACATCAATATACAAAAACAGGATGGAGAAGTGGTGTAACATTTATAAATTATGAAGATTATGAACATTTATCAAACTACATAATGCAAGTCAGGAAAACAATTGTCATGTACAACTTAAAAGTTAAACCTTCCACCACCTCAACCAGAAGGTATGGCAGTGGTGTAGAAGGCAGCAAAACAGCCCATTCTTGATAAAGGCTGCTTTATGAGCAAACCTTGCTAGCGAAACTTTGTCAAGGCCATGCCTTCAGAACCATTCACAAAGTTGACAATGTAAATACATTGGATATACTTATATGCCTATGTCATGCTAGATATTCACTTGTTTAATAAGATGCATTAACTTAAGCAACGATGGTGCCATACAGCATATAGATATCAGGATTTTCTTATTCCTATTACTACTGAAACTTCGTTACAGTTAGAAAATGGAGGTACCTTACTTTGACAGGAATCGACAGGATTGCAAGGAATTAGACAGTGAGCTGAAAGTGGGTGAATCAGAGACCAATTTGATAGATCTGTTTTTTTTTTTCAGCAGTATGATTAGTTTTGAGATGCCAATGTTGGAGGGATGGTGGCTTTGACTTGGTAATGTCATGCCACCTCATCTAAAGTGTCAATCAGCAATAGGAAAAAAGACAACGACAGAAAGGAAAAACAATATATACGTATATGGTACAAGCAGCATTTGGAGGTGGTGATGGGGCACCAAACTCCATGACACACATCGCCTAACTCTTACTTTGCCTGATATCTTAGTCTTCATCTGCATCCCTCTGAGTTTTGGCTTTAAATCCTAGAAAATGTGTGCATTATTTGTAGTTTTCCATGAAGAGCTCTAGATAATAGTGGCAAATCAAGAGTATTCTCTTTTTTCTTCCTCCTCCCTTTTGTTGGTGGGCCAGTTAAAGGTTCGCCATCCCTTTTTCTACTCCAATCAATCACCCTAAGGAAGAGAACACTGCTAAAGTTCCCTTCCTCATCAAGAACTCTATAGATGATCCTCAATTTCTCTTTAAACTCCTCTCATTGTATCCATTGTTGTAGTGTAGATTTATTTCATCCATTACATCGCCTATCCTAAATTCTTCTTCATAGATAACCCTCCAGTAAGTCTCCTCTTGAATGTCTCCCTCATGCTTAATACTTGAGATTCTTTCAATTTGGATCTTATATATCATGAAATTTTCTGTTGCTCCACTACTATAAAGTTTATACATTCAGTTCTCAACTCATGTTATTGTTGCCAACATATACTGAAAATTGATCAATTATAGTAGCATACAGATTATCTGGACAGCTAAATTCAGCCCATATCCTTAGCCAGAATTGAAATTCAAAAATGCATAAAAGATGCCAGCCTGACAAGAGCTGGGATCAAGTTGCCTAATTACATAATGGACTAAAGATCAGTTAAATACTTTTTGAAGGCTAATTAGTGAAACCTAATTTTAGTGGAGAATAAGAAGCTTGGATAAAGATCATTTGTAAGAACTGAAAAATAAAACAAAGGAAGAGCATGCACGCACATGCACTACCACCACATCCCCCCCCGCCCGATTCCCTCACCGATACGAAAATTCGATCTCTCTATAAATAAAAACCCTAATTTCACCTTCTCTCTCTCCTCCCACCTCTCATCTTCGTCTTCTTTTATTTACCAAGAGCAAATCACTGGAGTAATCGGAGTCCACCACTCTTCTCTCTGGTTAGTCCTCCCAGCCCCTCAAAGTTAATTAAAGTTTAATAGGTGAGATTATAAATACCTAAAAATTCGGGGTTGTGGCTTCATCGGCAAATCACACCGCCCGACAACTTTGAGTTGTTGCTGCTTTGTCACTAAAAGCTTCACGCTGTCAACCTCGTGCCGAAGATGTTCTCCTTTAGAGCTCTCATGGCTCAGGTTGCCATTGGCCATAGATGGGAGTCCTTCCACTGTCGGTCACCATGGCTAATCTCTTTTTCCTTCTTTTCTCTCTCTCTTTCCTTTCGTCGATCTCCTCAAGGAAGAGGATGAGGTTAGGCTCGAGCTCAACCCAAGCCAACCCAATTAAATTTCGAGTTCAGGTTGGACTTCGAATCTAAAAGACCCAACCCGCAGACCAACCCATGAATAATAGTGGGTTTGGGCTTTAAGCCCAAACTATTTAGTGGATTTTGGTAGGCTATGGACCAGCCATAGCCTTATAACTGCCAGATCAGGGAAGACTAGATGGCATTAGTAGCTATCTTGCCTTCCTCCGCTCAAACAAATGCTAAGAAAGATAGCAGTCACAAGAAGGCGGCTTCTTGCACGAACAAATCTTTTGAAGGACATGGCCTACCTGGGACTGGTAAAGGTTTAGCCCAACCCTTAAATTTGCCCATTTTAGCCATTTAATTAGTTATCAATTTCAAAAATTATAAAATTTATTAAATTAAAATATGTTATTTATTTTATTATTAAAGGTGGTGATTTTTCCTAACACGTGGACTAGTGATTTTAGTCATTTGACCTAGACTCGGGTGAGTAGATTTATTCACATATTTATTCGTCTTGTATTTCGTGCTGTTTTATTAGATCATATATATTTTTGTCTGCAAATTAATTATTATAATTCTGTGTGCAAATTATATGACTCAATGTATTACTATGCTCTGTGCAATTACCAATGTATTAGTGAAAAATTATAATTGATATTTGCTATGACTTAGATAACAGTCCTGACATAAATTACTTGCAACTTTTTATTGTGACTCAAGTCTATATTATTCTATTTGCCTACTTGTGAAACCTGAATGGAGGCGCCACCAGCGACGACGGGAGGAGAAGATGTGCACCAGAGGAGGGCATCATCGTCGAAGGCGTCGGAGCCGGAGGAAGCAAAGCAGTACGTAGCGGGCAAAAGAAATCCTAGGGAGGCCAACAGATCCTGGGCTTCTGTAGCGGCGGAGAGCAGAAAAGCTCCAGTAAAATCGGGAGCTATACCGGCGGAGATCCTGGCAAAACTTCGCAACCAGCTGGAAGACAGTGTGGTGATCGACCCAGAGGTGCTGGAGAAATGCCGGAATAGGTGGAAACTATCACTATTCGGTAGATTCCTGGGTAAGGGCATACCGCTGGCTTGGATGAAAACCATGTTAGCTAAGCTATGGGCGGGGATAGAAGGATTCTCGGTCTCAGACATGGCGGAGGGATACTATGTATTTAGATTCGAGAAGGCGGAGGATCTGGATCATGTGCTGATCAACGGACCGTGGACAATTCAAGGGCAAGTTCTCAACCTTATACCATGGCGTAACAACTTCCGGCGTCCCCGAGGCGTTCACGGCAAGCCGTGTGGATACAGCTCCATAATCTTCCGCAGGAATACTAGGAACTGGAGGCACTTATTCCAGTTGCAGCCTTCTTTGGCAGACCTCTACGGGTAGATGAAACAACCCTAGATCACTCCAGAAGCAGATTTGCCCGGGTGTGCATCGAGGTAGACCTCAGCAAACCTCTGAAAACAGCGGTTTGGCTTGGGCAAAAGGAAGAAAGAGTAAACCAAAGAGTGCTGTATGAAAGCATCCCAAAATTCTGCTTTAAGTGTGGGAGGATAGGGCATAAGGTGGAAGAGTGCGAGGTCACAGCCAAAGAACAAGGAGTGGAGCCGCCGGCGACAAACGACGGCGAGGGAGGTGGCGAACAGCAAAGTACAAACCCTAACCTGACAAAGGACTTCAAGGAGGAAGACAACACTTATTATGGGCCTTGGTGCACCGTCCAAAGGAAGCCAAGATGGCAGGCTACCCAGAGAGGAAAAGGAACCAGTTACGCAAACTGTACCCCGGCAGGGGTGGGGAAAGACCAGGCTACCATAGAAAAAAAGAAAGAAGGGGCAAAAAAGCCTAGAGAAAGGAATCAATTTCCACAGAGCTACACGGCCCACGGCAAGGAAAGGAGTGCAGGCCAACACGGCAAAGACCATCAGCAGGCCAGCACCAGTAGGAAGACAGATGATGGATTTGGCATAGAAAGACGTCTACGTCGCCCGCACGCTTCCCATGCAGACCAAGAGTATGTAGAGAAGATGAAGAAGGTGGCGGAGTCTAACCAAGGAGAAGAAAGAGCAAAGAAGGATTCCTCGAATCCGAGGCCAATCACGTCAGGAGGTGTGGTAATTAAAGACCGAGCGGCAGGGCCCGCGTTAAGTAAGCAAGCCAATGGAGAGAAACAGAAGGAAGTACGGATGGAGGACCCCGAAGGCGACACCGAGGGCGATCATTTAATGCTAGACGAGATGGATCTGGACGGCAGATATCGCAACTCGACAGGTGTAGGAGCGGTGAAGGGAAGAACTGATGTTGTCCAAGGGATAACAGTGTTGCTGGGCTCGAGAGACCAGTGGGCTCAACAGTCGGCCTACGTCAAAACAGTCAGAAGCCTTGGAGGAGCGCGATGGAACACCAGTGACTATCCGGCTCACTTTGTCCAAGATGGACTAGTCTCGGCCGGCTTTACCCCTACCTCTGTGCAACAAACAAACCCACCGGGAAAACATGGGGAAACGGTGGCTAGAGTTAAACGGTGCTTATTATTGGCAGACCGGGAGGGGGAAGTTAAGGAAGGAGATGAGAGACACCTACAGGTGGCGCTGGTGGCAAACAAAGGAACTGAAGCTCCCAGTGAGAAGGACATGGAGCTGGTGCTGGCAAATGAGGATACCAACGGAAGTGGAAATGACATATCCACCTCTAAGAGAGGTCGGATTCACTGACAGAGCGCCGGCTCGCCATACCTTAAGGTTTAGCAATGTTAAAAACCTTAGTGTGAAATTGCATAGGTGCCCGCAAGAAAGAGGCACTAGACCGTTGTAGAGTAATGATCTGGGATCATAAACTGGACATGTTAGCCTTGCTAGAAACGCATACCAACTGGTTGGAAGCGGAGCAGGTGGCAAAGAAGCTTGGAAGAGGATGGGCGTGGTTTGCCATCCCTGCACAAGGCCGTTCTAGAGGCATCCTGGTTCTCTGGAACAAGGAGATTGGGTGGGTGGACGTGGCAGCTGTATCAAGATATGCTGCTCACCTTACTATTACCCTCACGTCGGGACAAACCTGGATTTGGACTACAGTTTATGCTAGCACCCTCCTTGAAGGTCAGCAAGAACTATGGGAAGAGATGAAGAACATGGCCGCCATCAACACACCATGGGCAATCATAGGAGACTTTAATGCTTTCCTTTCCCTGCAGGAGAAGCGGTGCAGCGGAGAGGTATCCCTGGGGCCAAAGGGAAAGGCCTTTGCGAAGTTCGTGGACGAGATGGGGTTGTGCGACCTAGGGTATGAAGGCATCCCATACACTTGGTGTAATAACCAAAAAGGCATGCGACGCATTTGGATCCGACTTGATAGAGCCCTGGGCAACACAGAATGGGTGAGCGAACACCCGGATTGCAAAGTCCAGCATCTGGACCGGGGTGCTTCGGATCATGCGTCGCTACTTCTCAAGGTCCCGGCAGACACGACAAGGAGTAAGAGACCATTCCGGTTCGAGCTCCTCTGGATGGAATATGAGTGCCAGAACATTATGAAAGACACCTGGACGCGGCACGCCGGGGGCAATCCAATGCATGCGTTCACCCACCGAGTTAGCGAGCTGAGAAGAAGTCTGAGCAGATGGAACCGCGAGGCAGTGGGGAGTGTGGAGAGGTGGCTGAAAGACAAACACCAAATTGGCAGATCTAGAAGAGCTGGACGCCAACGGCCTGCTGACGGAGGAGGGCATGCAGAGTTTGAGAAGCCTATACAATTGCAAAATCATAACAGACAACTTAATATCAAATGGCTGCAAAGATCCCGACTTAGGTGGACGGAGGAAGGAGACCGAAACACCAAATTCTTTCATATCTCGGCTACCATGAGAAGAAAACGTAACAGGATCTCAGGTATCATGGGTGAAGAGGAAAGATGGGTGCAGGAGCCTGATGAAGTGAGCCAAATCTTCACATCTTTCTACCAAAGCCTATGGGGGGAAGTGGAAGAGCAAGACGTCATGAGAAATGAGTGGCCCTCACTACCAACCATATCGACCGAGGAAGCGTTGGCACTAAAGAGGCCTGTGACGGCGGAGGAGATCAAGGATGCGGTGTGGAGGCTACCGCGAGGCAAAGCCCCTGGCCCGGACAGGATGCAAGCGGAAGTCTATACCAAGTACTGGGACACCATGGGCGGAAGCCTCTGCCAGGCAGTTGGCCACTTCTTCACCAGTGCGACAATGCCAAAAGCTTGGGGTGACACCTTCATAACCCTGATTCCGAAGAAGGAGCACCCAATTAAGGTGGCGGATTACCGACCCATTGCACTGTGTAATGTCATGTACAAGGTTATTGCAAAGGTCATGGTAAGCAGACTAAAGATGGTTCTGTCCAACATCATCGGACCGGAGCAAGCGACCTTTGTGGCCGGCCGAAGTATAGAAGATAACACGCTGGCAGCCTAGGAGGTGGCTCACTCAATGGCTGCAGATAAGGGAGGACAACCTATTATGATGATCAAAATGGATATGGAAAAGGCGTATGATCGGGTTAGCTGGCAGGCGATGGTAGGAGCGTTACAGCGGATGGGCTTCCCTACACGGTGGTGCAACTAGGTGCAGGCGTGTATCGCTTCCCCCCGGTTCGCCTTGCTGATCAACGGGAGCCCGACCAATTGGATCACGCCGAGGAGTGGTCTGAGACAAGGAGACCCGCTATCACCCTACCTTTTCATCATCGTCACGCAAGTGTTGTCGAGGATCATCAATGAGAAAGTAGAACAAGGTTTCCTGCGAGGGTATAGGGTTAGGGATGTGCATCTGTCTCATCTGCTATATGCAGATGACCTTCTGCTCATGGCGGAGGCTTCAAAGGATAATGCTAAAAGCATCCTAGAGTGCCTGAGCCGGTACGAGCACATCACAAACCAGAGGGTGAACTACAACAAGTCGGAACTGTACCTGCCAAACAGGATCGGGGCAGAAGAAGGAAGACAACTCAGCGTTCAACTCGGCTTGAAAGTGGCAGGCATGCCATTCAAATACCTCGGGGTGCATATCTCGGGGAGGAGAGTGAAGGTGAAAGAGCAGCAGGAGCTGGTGGAGCAGATCGGCAAGAGGCTGGCTAGATGGAAATGGACGCTCCTATCCCAAGCCGGCAAGCTAACCCTGATCAACGCAAAGACCGCTAGCGATCCCCGATATCGGGCCGGGCAAAGACGTGGGTGCTGGACGGGGTACTGGAGGAGATAACCAAAAAAGCACGGACTTTCCTGTGGAAGAACAACGACGGCCACGGCCTACACCTGATGAACTGGGATTAGGTTACCTTGGCCAAGCGGCAGGGTGGCCTCGGAGTCCGTCGACTCAGAGATGCAAGAACAACCCATCTGGGAAAGCTGGTTTTCAAAATGCTAAACAGGGAGCAGGCGCCATGGATCAGAATCATGCAGGCCAAGAACGGGTGCCTGCACCCGTGGGAGTCAAAGAAGAACCAAAACTCATCGTGGATGTGGCGGGCTCTAACAAAAATCGCCAAGCAGCTAAGAATGGGCTGCAGAGTGATGATAGGGAATGGTAAAGACACGAGAGCCGCCTACGACCCATGGCTGCACGAGGTCCCGTGGAGCAGACAGCTGAGGGAATTGGCGAACGTGCTAATGGAAGAAAACCTGAGAGTGGTAGATATCACCAAAGACCAAAGAATGGACTACAAATGAGACCGGGTAAGGAGGCGGGGTCTGATTTGGCGTATGAGATCTCAACCTTCCCCATGGGTGCCGCCACCAGTGAGGACAGGTGGATCTGGTGGCCGCACCCAAGGGGAACTCCATCTGTTAAAGCCATCTATCACTCCCTACTTCCTCAGAGCGACCACCTCTGGGAAGGGTGGAGAAATCTATGGCGACTACCGATAGCTCCGAGGATCAGAGTTTTCTGTTGGAAACTACTGTGGGGTAGGCTCCCAACGCGAGCTTATCTCCAATATATTCACGTTGGTTCAGAGGAATTATATGCTATGTGCGGTTTGTTCCGCGAGACGATCGAACATCTCATGTTTACGTGCAGATACAGCCGAGGGGTGTGGGAGATCCTGTGCACCAGAGAAGGGGTGGAGACCGCGATGATAGACCAAGAATGGATCACGAGAAAGTGGAGTACAATTAAAGAGGATGACTGCCGGATCAAAGGGACGATTGCATGCACGCTGTGGTCCCTTTGGAAAAGCAGGAATGGAGTGGTTTTCGGAGAGAAGAGGACGCCGGAGCTAGCAGTGGTCCGAACAACAGTCGCGATGGAGGAGGAATACAGGCATAAACAAAGGGAAGACTCTGAAGACATGGAAGAGTAGGAAGATATGGGAACCACCGCAGCCGGGTTGGATCAAAGCTAACACCGACGGCGCACTAAGAGCCGGCGCGTATCAAGGAGGTGCCGCGGCCATTTTTCGCAATGCAGATGGAGAGCTAGTCCAGGCGGTATGGGAGCCGTGCCCGAGCAACTCGGCACTACAAACCGAGCTCTGGGCTATCAGAATGGCTCTGAAGGTGGCGGGAAGAGGTTGTAGGTTGGAGATTGAAACGGACTGCACAGAGGCCATCAGGTGCATGCAGCAGATTGAGCACAGCCCATGGCGCGTTTGCAATCTGGCGCAGGAGTGTGCTGAGCTCGCAAAAGATTTTGTAGAAGTTAGGCTCTCCCACGTAGGGAGAGAAGCTAATACCATTGCTGACTGGGCAGCAGCTAAGGCAAGCGTGGCCTCTGGCTACTGCTCTTTTGAGCGGCCAAGCAACGCTCCCCCAGAACTTTGTAACCTCATCACTGTCGACGCAGTTACGTTTCGACAGTCCATTAATAAATAGCTAGGCACAGCTCATTGGCAATCAAAAAAAAAAAAAAAAGACTCAAATCTATTTGAAAGTCCAGAGGAGAGAGTCATGTTTTAGATTACTATGGTGGCTTTCTTAGGTGACTCTAGCGGCATTAAGAAACAGTCTTATATTAGATTGAAAAACTTCCTAAGGTAATTTTAATCTCTCAATGGTTTACAGAGACTGGGTGAATTTGTGACACCTCCTGATGACCCTTAAAGGAAGAAACATAATATGTTTATCATATAGTGATACCTCCTAATGACTCTGATCGGATCAGCTATGAAAAAAAGACCCGAACGTCATCTCGAATTGACTTCTAATTGATGTGAATCCATAGGGTATTGACATAATTGAGACATATGATATTATTAATATTAAGAGAAATTCAGTATATTGACAAGAAACATGTTATGATTTATGATTTACGTTATTATTACATGTCTTATTATTATTGTTGTTATAAACAAATCTAGTGAAATTATCATTTTACATTTTATATTACTAGACTTGAATTTATTTAAAGTTATAAATTTTGAATTTATTTAGCTTTTGAGTGGATTCCATTCACTGAGCTATAAATATTGGCTAATGGGATTCCCCTTCTAACAAATTCAGTACTAGTCAACGTGATGACTAAGCGAAATATACTAGAACCCCACCTCTACTTAGGATCTACCAATTTTTATCTTTCAGTTCTGCTGGTCTTTATGTTTTAAACTATTTTGTTAATTCAGTTCAATTAGAGACATAGTAGTAGTGACATTAGTCATTTTTATTGGATTACATTTATTGTAGTCAGATATTCATAAATTCTTGTTATTATGGACTTAGAAAATTTATTAGGCTTCATGTATCTCAAGTGTATTAAGAGGTCCATGGCCGATCATGATTTTAATTTTGGATCGTGACAATCATCATCATGATGACTAAGATAGCATTGAGAAACCAAGAGAAGGATTCCAAGAGGAAGATTTCCAGAGAATAAGAAAGAGAGAATGGTGATGTTTCTATATGTTATTTTCAGTATTGAGCTTGTTTCACATGACATTTGACATGTACTAAAAGTATGATACTACAAGATCATGAATCAGAATGAGAAAAGATATGTTTATCCAGTGACAACTTATATGACTATCAACTCTTTTTCACTTATAGAAAATGGTTTTTCTATATGTTATTTAGGATGTTGCAATAAGGAGGGAGTAAGCTTGGAAGTCCCAATTTGTTCTTCTATCATATGGCTTAACTAAGTATTTAAAGCACATAAGTTAAGCCAAAATCACTTGAAGGATTAAAATCTGTGTCCAGAGAGCTGTATAATATGGACAAAGGTCCACTACTATGGACTATGGAGGTAAACCATCAAAATTCTGACTATTACATTGATTAACTCTATTTTGCAGCTAAGCAAATAAATTGATTTTGTATATGAAACAAAACTGATTACAAAAACAAAAATCACAAATATAAGCTGAACTCACAATTCGAACATCAGCAGCTGTGTACTTTGATGATTCCACAACTGGCTCTTGTCGTGCACCCAACTGATGAAAAAACAAAATATATATGTAAGATTATTTAAGTATCACATAAAGCCCAAAGAGACAAAAAGAATGCCACATAGAAGAACATTTATGTATATCAATTCATGAAATCAGCTTAAAAATGCTGATACAGAAATTGACAAGAGAAATCCTCTGAATCAGAAGGCCAGAACCTTTTTCAGAGCCTCAGCCTCTTCCAAAGCTTTCTGAGCCTCATCTATCATTCCCTTTTCACCTACAAAGCAAAAGGAGAATAAGGACATTAACTAATTTTTCATATGCCACTACAAACAATTGAACAAGCAGTATAGCTCAACCAGGCACATTTGACTGATTTTAGTATCAAGTACATGGGTAGTATCATAAAACATATAAGTGCTTCTGTCAAATATTCTACTTTAAACTCTACAAAAGGTAGATTAATATCAGAAAACCCATTGCAGCTGCTTCAAAATATTTAAACACTTTTGACCACAAGGACTCAGAAGATCCTTACAGTTGCCTAAGCATCAGAACATCTTAACACCTATCAGATTTATTTTCTCTCTCAAAATAACCATAACCTTGAGGTCGAGTTGAGCCACTAACGTCAGCTTGAGCACAAGTCAAGACACCAAAATGTCAGCTCAAGCTCAGATCACTCTACAAATGAGCTGCTTGGCTCAGCTCATTTCTAAAGAAACCAATTTGAGTTCACCAACTAGAAAAACTAATACCACAGGTATAAGACATATAGGATGTCAAACATTAGTTGATAGTTCAGAGAAGTTCTATAGAGACCTAAAGGGCTATCAATCTACCGATATAAGACAAAAAGAGGCTGACGCAAAATGGAAGATAATAAATGTATACCATCTGCGATTTGAACTGTGGGCATCTTAAGATGAAGCAAGCATTCAAACTGACTAAAATTGGAAGCAAGTGCTAAACAAGTTTGAAGCCTTATGAATGTACTGCATACATATATTATCTATATGAGCTAAATTGAGTCAAGCTCAAGCAAGCCAAGACGATCCATAAACGAGCTGAGATCTACCGGCTTGTGAGCCAATGAGCTTCCTTGGCGCCGCTATTATACCACATGTGCTTATATACACACACACACACACACACAAACACACACACACACACACACACGAAGATACAAAATTAAGGTAAAATATTATTAAAGATAACTTAAAATGTTAGTACAAATGTCATTAAGAAAAGTAACAATTAGGATATATATCATATAATAGTATAATACAACGGTGTAGCATACCAAGCTCTTCAGCTTTCTTTAACTTTTCATTTATCATTTCCTGGGTACGAGGATCTGGAGGAGCAAGTACAGGCACTGCTGCTAATTGGGGAGGATTTTGATTTGGTTGTGGCAATGAAGCCCTATCTTTGTTAAAAGCATCAAGAAGTAGCACTGCCTGCAACAAAACCAAGAATGACTGTCACACTGGAAGTAACTATAGTGACCAATAAATTTATTGAATTAGCAAAATATTCAGGTTCAAACTAGTTATATAAAGTAAATTGGAAGTTGCACTACTGAACAGTACCTGTTTATCAGCTCTTTTGGCTCTTAGCTCTTCCACCACTTCCAGAGCCCGAATTTTACTGTCAGTTTTCCCTTCAAAATCTGATTATACATAGAGCATGAACAGGTCATCAGAATTTTACACATCAAAAAGTTGTTCAGAATGATCTCCCCATGTAAACAAATCAACTAAATAGCAAACATGTCATAGTACATGTTAAGAAAAGACATAAATTTCAAAAAAAAAGAAGTGACAATGAAAGAACACTATAACTTATCAGGAAACATAAAGAGAGAACTGAGAGTTAGAACTCAGTGTGTTAAGACACAGACCAAGCTACATTGAACTAAATTAAGGGTACATTTAATTATACCCTGTTGCCAAAGGCAGTCAAAACTCAAAACCATCCTCTTCACAACTTCAAAATGATTTCACCAGTAAAACACCCCAGAAAAATTGTAAGAACAGCTTTCATGACTATTCTCTGTCCAAAATGGTGCAGACATGCTCAACAAAATGAGGTGAATGAATAGCGTATCACTACAAGTTTAGCCACAAGTGCTCCAGAGATGTTACTCTCTATCTTTTTCAAATATAAATCATTTTGTATATCTATTAGCACAGAGTGAATTTGTTGTCATACTCTTAAAGAGAACATGTGGCTACATAGAAAGAAAGCAGAGTTTTGGCAAACATGAGAGGTGATATCTTCAATGCTATACCACCTTAGCATAGAATTTTCTCTAGCAAAGGGCATTATTGAACACCTTGCTTTCCAAATAAGTCCATAACAAGGAGATGAAGCTGCAACATTTTATGGTTATAAGTACCTGATCTTGAAACTTCTTTATAATACAATATTGTTTATTATTTCCAAGGAGCTTAATTCTCACATCATTCTTCAATATGATCTTGACTAGATGTCCTTAAAATAGGCCACAAACAGCACATATATGCACATAAGAAGAAACTTGCACACATACAGATCCTAATAACCATGTTCACATACCTGAACACACCAAAAAAAGAAATGACTTATGAATATGCAAGATGCCTAAGACTTGCTGATTTTAAGACTTTTAAAAGACATACAAGTAAAATACTTATTCAGACACAAACTGGACTTCACTGTTACTCTAAAAAGGCCCAAAACAAACATAAGTACTTTACGCCAAAATATACATGCATGTCCAATTTCAGTGCTACTTCAAGTAAAGTTATCATCATCATCCAATCCTCTTCCGACATTATTAGAATGTACAAAGCACAACTTCAAAATGGGAAGACTCCGAAAGAACAAATGATTTTATGATGAGCTGTTAAGCTAACATCCTAGTCCGAAAATTGGTGCCACATTCTGGACTGAAGCAAAAATCAGACAACAGGCAATAGGCCAGTAGCAAGACCGACCATATGCTAAGATCAATTTGCATGTAGTTTGGTTATCTTATTCATTAATAGACATGTTATTCTCGTCCAAAACCAATTACACCATTATAGATATGTGGCACGATTTTTCTCCCAAAATGACGAGATAAAGATTCCATTTGTTTGGTTGATTCTTTCTTTCTGGTACCTAGTGTCATCTTTCACACACATGGCTTAATTTTTACATTATCATATAATTCCTCAATGTATTCTTCTAACACTAATCTACTATTAGAAGGTGAATGCAACATAAAATCTCCGCACATTACTTGTTATTTGATCTTCCTATAGAAATTTACATTTTTCTTTCCCATTAGTTTTTGAGTTAAACAATTAGGCAGTCTCTCAATGTAGAAAGCCATAAAGAAGAATGTTGTAGACAGTTTCATATTCAATCTTATCTGAAAATACAACTTCGACTTATCATAACCACGATGTAATCCAAATGTAATTATCCTCTCCGATGTTAAGGTGCTCAATAGTATTGAAATCTGCATTTCTTGCTACTTCCGGAGAATCTGTTATTATTACTGGCCATTCAGAATCCACATGTATCAAGAAATGCTACAGACTGCTTCTTCATAGCTCCCTGACTAGCTTTCATTTTCCAAATTTCTAACTTTATAGTCACAACAGAATAACCATTTCTTAAAGATATTTATTTTTCATGTTCTAAAATGTAGTATGTGACTATATGCATGCATCACTTTAACATCCTATGTTATTCTAAAATGTTGTATGTTTCATGTTTGAACAAATAGTTAAAGAAAAAAAGAAAAAGGTATAATTAGCACTTGTGTGTGTATCACTAATACAATTGCCTTCCTTCTCCATACCTTCTCTCCAAACACCTCTTCACAACACAACAGAAAAAATTCCACAGCTAAATAGATAAGCATGAATTATCTATGATATGCAATAAGGATTAAAAACTTAAAATAATAGAAAGCAACAATTATGTCAGATTCTTTGAAAATAAGATAACTTACCAAAATCATCCACTTCTTTCAATTTCTCCTTTATTTGTTTTGACAACTCCAAGATCTCAGCTGTCTGCAAATTAATTGAAAGGGAGAATGAATATGAACGATTGACGCAGTCCAACAACTGATGAAAAATACAAAAATAGAAGCAGCCAAAACCTGGGTAACCTCAGATACAGATATTGCAATGGCAGCCTTAGCATCCTCATCCTCCAGACGCTTAAGTGCTCGTTGGATTTTCCTTTCGCACTCAACAATAAGTCTTTCTATCATATCCTCAAGTTCTCGATCAAAATTGTGTGTACCTTTAGTTTTTGCTTCTTCATATCTACAAAAGCTCAGGAAAATGATATTTGCGGAAGTTTCAAAGGCATCATTACACAATAAGGGCTAGAGCTTTTGAACAAAATATCATCGAGATCTAGTTGCTAGTTCACCACATAAATTGCTCAGTCAATTGAATAAACGGGAGGCTTGAACAACTTGACAAGACAATAACAGGTTAGTTGATCCAATGGCATTAAGAAACTAACCAAGAATTATGTAAAATATCAAAAGGACTAATTCCATGGGAATGCCTACCACCAGACAACAGAAAATGGCAAGAAGAAAGATCTGACATATCATTTTACAACTAAAGATGACTTCTTTCGCATTTTGTAGCCCAGATAATACCTCAAATTATTTATAGAATATTAGAAATATGCTCGGTCGATACATCATGTCAAGTAACTGTAACAATCTAGACAAAAGTAAAGATATATTACAGCGAACACATGTATGTTCCTAATGAGAACCAGCAGTTTTCACAGACCATCTAAAACTTTTCACAATAAGTGGTCAAACAAATCAAATATACTATCAGAATGAAGGATACTCTTTCCTCAGCTGTAAGGAATGAACCTTCGGACAAGGACCCAGATCCATTTTCTGTCATAAGAAAAGCATCACCGTATTTAAAAGTGAGAAAACGTCTTCTGAACTCCTAATTCATCTAAGATTACAATCCCTTTCTCTAAAAGAAGGAATTACATATAAATAAGAACTTAAAAATTCAGAAAAGTGGCAGAAATCATAGTTCGCAATTACCGGCACAATTTATAAGCCAAAAAAAAAGATGACTGACAAAAGGAAAACTAAGAAAAATTCAAACTTCCAAACAAACAGACAATCGCGAGTTAGCAAAAAAGCAAGGAGATTGGAGATCTATCACTAACAATTAAAAAGAGAACTAGGGTTTTGGAGAAGGTAACGACCGTGAGCTGGAAGAGGTCGTGAGGGCAGAGGCCGGTGAGGTAGAGGCGGCAGACGTCGCGGTCGTAGTACTTGCGGTTCACCTCGGTCACGTCGCCGTTGCGATTGGCCCCCATGAGGACGTCAAGCTGCTTCCGGATTGCATCCATCTTCCTCTCCCGGTTAGGGTTAGGGTTAGGGTTAGGGTTAGGTCGGAGTCAGGGTTTAGGGTTTTATCTTCTTCCCAAATCGCAATCCTCTTCGAAGCGGAAGTATATAGAAAGGGAGAAAGAGGGGGGGAGAGAGAGAGATCTCTTCACGTTCGACTCGGCTGCTCGGTTTATTAGCAGCGGTACAGACGACAGGGACCAGGATTGCTTTGCTTGTGTACTCTGACTCGTCTTTTTTTTTCTTTTTTTTTCTTTTTTTGTATTTAAGAACTTCAATAACAAAGGACAGAGCGCCCCCAAAATGTTACAATCTCTTGCCAGAAGAGAAGAGGGAACTAGCAGCGTCAAGACATAAGATAAAAACGAGCTCACACATTTTTGAGCCCGTCCACAAAAAATAGGAAGAGGTTAACCTTGCATGCTTTGCTAGATAGTTAGCAGCAAAATTTCCTTCTCTAAGGTTGTGCTTAATTTTAACTTTTGTGAAGGAAAAGAAGAGGTGTAATAAATCATTAATTAGGTTTTTTGTAGGCCGGTTGTCTACTCCTTTCGCCAAAAACTGAGTGAGCTATTTAGAGTCCGTTCGATAATCGAGTAATGGATGCCGAGTTTTTTAGCTTGTTCTAGAGTCTTGCGCACGGCCCAAGATTCAATAGTCAGTGCACTTTCATAATTGGCAAGAGCCCTACCTACCAAAAGAACATCAGCATCAGTACAACTCAAGCTTCCTTTCTGTTTTCCTTACCATAAATTGTAGTTTATTTTAAAAAAAAGTATATATTACCTTCTTATATAAGCTAAATTTAAAGACACTTCGTAAATTTTCATTTGTATTACTCAATTGTCTTATGGTTGTATTTGATATGCAATTACTCCACAGATATTACTTTTGATATAAAAAGACTAAATGTGTCTTTTATATTTTTAATAACTCGACAAAACATTGCTACTCTCATTTTTGTATCATTTAATAACTCAACAGATTATTTTCGTATCAATTTAATAACCAGACAAAAAAATTTTGCTATAAAAATTTGTGTGTTCTGCTCTCAGGATGAATAGATGAATCATCTATTTTTTGAGGTATAAATTTGAAGGCAATTGTTATGATGAGAAATACTAGGAGATTAAGAAGCATATTAAGCATGTGAATGATTGGTTTGGGCTGGATCTGCAACCGGAAAAGAAAAGAAAATATAGTGGCTTATTTGGCTTAGTGCCCTTTTGTTGAGTTTATGGTTGGAAAAGAACAATATGATTTTTTAATAATTGTGTTATAATTTATGAAGCTTTATCGCATAAGGTGACAGTCTAATTCCTCTGCTAGGTAGTGATTCAATAAGAGGTGGTGGTGAAAAAAGGCTCGTCGGCTGACTTAGCGGCCAAGGTGGATGTGGACGTGGAGGAGGCCTGATGGAGGCGTTGGGCACCTTCTTTTAGATCTTTTGATTTCTTATTAATTTTATAATGTATTTGTGGCTTGTTGGGATAATAGTCTCGTAGTTTTAACTGTAGTTGGTTATTGGTTTGTTAAATGAATATTTTCTTTAGTCTATGATTGTAAGTTATTGGATATATTTTTTAATTTTGTTAGAGATATTTCTATAGGGTCTATGTTGTGGTCCATGTATTGTGGCAGGATATTTGTTGTTTCGTGGTGTTTTGTGAATATAACAACATATCCTACTAATAAAATAAAAAAATCTTAGCACGATATGATCGGCCTCGTGCTGAGCTAGGGGGGCTGGCATGCGCTAAGGGTGCCATGCGACCCTAGCCGCTGGCTCGGCCAACCTAGCCAGGCTAGCTGGCGCAGCGGGCCCCATCGCTGTCGCCAACACCCCCCACTGCCTCTCTCTCTCTCCCTTTCTTCTCTCCCCCCCCCTCTCTCTCTCTTTCAATCTCTCTCTCACTCTCCTCTCTCTCTCAAACTCTCTTTCTCTCTCTTCCCTCGTGCCGCCGCTGGCTTGCTGCCACCATGGTGAATCTTGCTCTCTCTCTCTCTCTCTCTCTCTCTCTCTCTCTCTCTCTCTCTCCCTCTTTCTCTTTGTCTCTCTCTCTCTCACTCCCTCTTTCACTCTCGGGTTCGCTGGAACAGAGCCGCCGATGAGAAGTCAGCTATTGGTTGGCCAGCAGCGATCGAGCCCCCTCCCTGCCGGCCCGGTCCCCTCATCTCTTTCTTCTCTTCTTCTCTTCCCTTCTTCTTCTTCTTCTTCTTATTTCTTCTTTCTTCTTCCTTTCTTCTTTATTCTTCCTTTCTCCTTCTTCCTCAGCTTCTTCTCCTTCTTCTCATTCTCTTTCTGCTGTAGTAGTGTTTTTTTTTAATTTTTTTTATGTTATTTATTTAGATTTTTCTTTCTTAATTAGTGCAAATAGATTATTTAGATATTAATTATTTTAATAGTGATATATATTCTTCAATATGATTATTATTAATTATAATTAGTATAGTTAATGATTAATTAGGTTATAAACTATTTCACATAGATATAGGTAATACTTATATTTATTTATTTATTTATTTATATTTATATTAGATTAATAGATAGTTTTGTAAATTATAATTATTAGATTTATGTACTAATATTCATAATATATACATTTTAAGTCATTTTAACAATTTATTATATACTAATGTGTAGAATAAGATACTAGCCTTATTGAGAGATTATTTGAAGTTTACAGATGAGTAAGTATGGATAGCTGTTGTGAACAGTTGGAGTGCATCGATGTATATGGTGAATGATAAGTTTATTGAGAAACGTATTAAGTCTTGGGATTATGCAGATTATGAAAATGTTAGCTAAAATAGTAAGACAATAAATGTTATTTTTAGTTGTGTTTTCTCAGATGAATTTAGAAAATATATCTACTTGTGAGATAGCAAAATATGCTTGAACGATCTTAGAAACTACTCATGAAGGAACCATAGCAGTAAAACTTTCAAAACTTAAGAAGTTGACTACTAGTTTTGAAACTCTCCGTACGGAAGAGAATGAGACATTTAATGAGTTCTATGTAGAGCTAAGTGATATAGTCAATTCAGTTTCAACCTAGGAGAAAAAATTTCTGAAAATAGAATTGTTCGTAAGATTCTTAGGTCTCTCCGAGAAAGGTTTCAAACGAAAGTTACAACTATTGAGAAAAGTAAAGACATCGATTCTAGGAAGGTTGAACAAATGGTAGGAAATCTACAAACATTTGAGTCCACTCTTTCTAAACCTAGAAAGTCCAAATGTATGACCCTAACCATTGTCGAATAAAATTTAGAGGAGTCGGATGATGAAGATGATTTAGATGTTGAGATGTTGGCCTTATTTGTTAAAAAGTTCAATAAATTCTTTAAGAAGCCAAAACAAGTTAAATGCTAAGAAACTTGAGAAAAACAAAAATTTTGAGAAAAAGAAAAATCTTATAAGTTCGAATGTTGGGGTGAGTAACAATAGTGTTAAATAGAAAAATAAGAATTATAATAATAAAGTTCGATATTTTGAATGTTCTAGTTTTAGACACATTGCACAGGAATGTCTTAATCTTCTTAAGAGAAAGAGTAAAGCTATGAAAGTCACTTAGGATAACTCAAATGAGTCAGATGATGATTCTGAGAAAGACCAAGAGAACTATGTAGCTTTCGCCTCTTCTCTTATTAATACTGATTTTGTTATTGATTCTGATAGTACATATAAACAGAAAGTGTTACCATATAAAGAAGAAGAATTAGAAATACAAAAGACATATAATGATTTGTACCTAGAGTCGTTCAAACTCAAGAAAAGCAACTTTAGACTACATCAGAGACTCAAAGTAATTTAATCAGAAAAAAATTAATTTGAGAAGAAGTATAAAATGAAACTTGAACGTGTCAAAAATCTTACTCAACAACTTGATGAAGCTAAAGATAAGATGAAGTCTGATGAAATTGAACTAGAGTGATTGCAAAATGAAGTGACATTTCTAAAAGGGAAGAACAAACTTTTAAACGCTCAGATTTCTAAAAAAGATAAGTATGGTGTTGGATACATTGATAATTCAAGTAATAAAAAGATTGTCTTTGTTTCTGTAGGTCTACAAAAGCAAGAAAACTTGAAACCGTCAATCATATATACAAAGCAAACTTGGATGAATGTCTCAAAATTGAAGTTGAATCAACAAAGTGGTGAATCTTCAAAGGCACCAAAGGTAAGCATTAGACACAATCCTCAATAAAAGTTGAGTAAAAAGGGATTTGTTTCCACATGCTTTCATTGTAGCATTCTAGGGCACATTAGACCTAATTGTAAATTTCTATAAAAACCTAGGAGTACCTTCATTTATGGGGTAAAAACAAAGGCCATATTGGGTTAAGAAAAGTGATTTAAAATATTATATTGTGCATACTGTCTTGAAAGCTTTAAATTTTAACTTATGATATTTAGACAGTGGCTGTTTAAGACATATGTCAGGTGACAGATCCATATTTTCTAAACTCGAAGAATATAAAGGGGGAGTAGTGACATTTGGAGATGGTAATTCATCTAAGGTAATCGGTAAGGGAAAGGTAAGTACTTCAAGTGTTTCGATCCTTAAGAATGTTCTTTATGTTAAACACTTGAAAGCAAATCTACTGAGCATCAACCAATTTTGTGATTAAAATTATAAAGGAAAATTCTACAAAAATTATTGTACTATTATATATTATGAAGGTAAAATTATATGTTATGGATTTAGAATATTTGATAATTGTTATGTTGTTGGAACTTCATATAATCTGAAATGTAATAGTATTTCTTTTGACATTGCAGATCTTTGGTATCAATGTCTTGTACATGTGAATTATAATAAAATATTTAATCTATCCAAATAAGAAGTGATAATGGGAATACCTAAGATGAAGGAAATGTCAAAAGATGTGTGCAGTCTATGTCAAATCAAAAAATAAATTAGGATCTCACACAAGAAAGTAAATGCAACTACCATTGACCATGTGTTACAATTAGTCCATATGAACTTAATGGGACCAATAAAAATTGAAAGTCTTAGAGGTAAATGATATATATTCTTAATGGTTGATGATTACTATAGATATACCTGGGTTGCATTTTTACGTGCGAAGTCTGAAACCTTTAAAGTTTTTAAATCGCTATACTTGAAACTGCAGAATGAACAATCTACTACCTTAGTTAGAATTCGTTCTAATCATGGTATAGAATTTGAAAATGAAAGTTATTCCATATTTTATGATTCTCTTAGTATTCAGCATTATTTTTTAGCTCCTATAACTCCACAACAGAATGAGATTGTGGAGAGAAAGAACCATGTTGTGTAGGAAATGGCAAGAGTTATGCTTCATGCTAAAAATGTTCCTGAAAGATTTTGGGCCGAAGTGGTAAATATAGTGGTACATGTGATAAATTGTGTTTATCTAAGACCAGATATAAAAATGACTACATATAAAATCTGGAAAGGTAAGAAACTTAGTGTTAAATATTTTTGAGTGTTTGGTAGCAAATGCTATATCTTACGTAATCGAGAATATTTGACTAAATTTGACGCTAGGAGTAGCGATGGCATTTTCTTAGGTTATTCTAATAATAGCAGAGTCTATAAAGTATTCAATCTTGACACTTCTATTATTATAGAATCTACCAATATTATTGTAGATGATACTACTGCTGACAAAACTGACGTTACTCCTATTCTTATTCCTGTAGGTATACTTGATAAAGATGTGGAAAAGGAGCTTGATCTATCAATAAAAAAAAAGAACAAGGACAAGGTTGAAAAGAACAAAGATGACTGTAGTGTACTAAAACTATCAGCTAGAGTAAAATTTAATCATCCACTATCACAAGTGATCGGAGATGTGAATGAAGACAAGACGACAAAATTCAAAGTGAGGTATCATTTACTTGCTATACATTTACTTTTGAACCTAAAAATATCAAAGAAGCATTGTTAGTTGATTTTTGGGTCAATGCTATGCATGAGGAACTAGAACAATTTTATAGAAATGATGTTTGATATTTAGTTCTTAGACTTAAGAATGTGAACATAATTGTAACAAAATGGATATATAAAAATAATAGTGATGAACATGACAATGTAGTTAGAAACAAAACTATACTAGTAGCACATGGATTCTCTACTTAATATTGATTTTGTTATTTATACTGATAGTACAGATGATCAGGATATGTTACCAGCTGAGGAAGATGAATCTAAAATTCAAAAGGCATATAATGACTTGTACATTGAGTCGTTTAAACTCAAGAAAAACAATCTTAGACTACTTCAATGACTCAAGGTAATCGAATCAGAAAGAATTCAATTTGAGGAGAAGTACAAATTGGAACTTAAACGTGTCAAAGACTTTTCTGAACAACTTGACAATGCGAAAAATAAAATGAAGGCTGATGAAATTTCTGAACAACTTGAAGTGATATTTCTTAATGGGAAGAACAAACTAGACAAGATTTTAAAAGCTCATATTTCTAGAAAAGACAAGTATGGTATTGGATACTCTAGTAATTCAAATAATAATAAAACTGTCTTTGTTTTTGCAAGCATACAAAATGGAGATAACTTGAGGTCATCGACCACTTTTTTAAAGCAATTCTGGATGAATGCCTCTAAACTAAAGTTGAATCTACAAATTGATGAATCTTCAACGGCACCAAAGGTAAACTTTAGTCACACTCCTCGACAAAAGGTGAGTAGAAAAGGTTTGTTTCGACATGCTATCATTGCGGCATTCTAAGGCATATTCGACCTCATTGTAAATTTTTATGAAAACCTAGAAGTCCTTTCATTTATGGGATAAAAATAAAGGCCATATGGGTCAAGAAAAGTGATTTTGAAATGCTATGTTGTGCATACAACTTTAAAAGCTTTAAATTCTGATTTGTGATATTTAGACAGTGGCTATTCAAGACATATGTCGGGTGATAAGTCCTTATTTTCTAATCTCGAAAAACATGAAGGGGGAGTTGTGAAATTCGGAGATGGTAATTCATCTAAGGCATAGGTAAAAGAAAGGTAAGTTCTCCGGGGGTTCCTATTCTTGAAAATGTTCTTTATGTTAAGAGCTTGAAAATAAATCTTCTAAACATCAGTCAATTTTGTGATGAAGATTATGAGGTAACATTCTTCAAAACTGATTATACTATTTTAGATCATGATGGTAATGTTATATGTTATGGATCTAGAACATCTGATAATTGTTATGTTGTTGGAACTTCACATAAATTGAAATGTAACAGTGCCTCTTTCGACATTACAGATCTTTGGCATCAACGTCTTGGACATGTGAATCACAAGGAATTATTTACTTTGTCGAAATAAGAAGTGGTAAGAGGAATACCTAAGATGAAAGAAATGTCAAAAAGAGTATGCGGTTCGTGTCAAATTGGAAAACAAATTCGGATCTCACACAAGAAGGTAAATGCAGCTATCACTGACCATGTGCTACAATTAGTTCACATGGACTTGATGGGTCCAACAAAAATGGAAAGTCTAGGAGGTAAACGCTATATATTCTTAATGATTGATTATTACTCCAGATATACCTAGGTTACCTTTCTACGTGAGAAGTCTGAAACCTTTGAAGTTTTTAAATCACTATGCTTAAAATTGCAGAATGAAAAATCTACTACTCTAGTTAGGATTCGTTCTGACCATGGTAGAGAATTTAAAAATAATTTTTTTTTTATATTTTGCAATTCTCTTAGTATTCAACATGAATTTTCAGCTCCTATAACTCCACAACAGAACGGGATTGTGGTAAGAAAGAATTGAGTTGTGCAGGAAATGGCTAGGGTAATATTTCACGCTAAAAATGTTACTCAAAAGTTTTGGGCAGAGACAGTCAATACAGCGGTACATGTGATAAATCGTGTTTATCTAAGACCAGGTAAAAAAATGACTACATATAAAATCTGGAAAGGTAAGAAACCTAGTGTTAAATATTTTCGAGTTTTTGGTAGTAAATGTTATATCTTGCGAGATCAAAAATATTTGACTAAATTTGACACTAGAAGTAACGAAAGCATCTTCTTAGGGTATTCGAATTATAGCAGAGCCTACAGAGTATTTAATCTTGACACTTCTACTGTTATGGAATCTGCTAATGTTATGATTGATGAATCCACGACTAATATAACTGAAACTACTCCTATTTTTGTTTCTGCAGATACATATGACGAAGAAATAGGAAAGGAGCTTGATTTGGAAATTGAGAATCAGGATGAGACAAAGTTGAAATGCAATGTACCGGAACCATCTACCAGAGTGAAAACAAATCATCCACTATCACAAGTGATCAGATACGTGAATGGACCAATTAAGACAAGATGACAAATTCAAAGTGAGTTATCATTTACTTGTTATACATCTTATTTTGAACCTAAAAATGTAAAGGAAGTATTGTTAGACGATTCTTGGGTTAATGCTATGCATGAGGAATTAGAGCAATTTTCTAGGAATGATGTTTGGTATTTAGTTCCTAGACCTAAGAATATGAACGTCATTGGAACAAAATGGATTTACAAGAATAAAAGTGATGAACATGACAATATAGTTCGAAATAAAGCTAGACTAGTAGCGCAGGGATATACTCAGGTTGAGTGTATAGATTTTGATGAGACATTTGTTTCTGTTGCTAGATTAGAGTTTATTTGTATACTGCTTGTTATTGCTTGTCATTTAAAATTTAAATTATTTCAAATGGATATTAAAAGTGTTTTCTTGAATAGTACGCTGAATGAAGATGTTTATATGGAATAACCGAAAGGGTTCGAAGATCAAAATTTTTTTTCTCATGTGTTTAAACTGAAAAAGGCCCTCTACGGTTTCAGGAAAAAGTGTTGATCAAACACTGTATAGGAGCATGATTGGTAGTCTTTTGTACTTAACTGCTAGTAGACCTGACATTGCATTTAGTATCGGTGTGTGTGCTAGGTTTCAGTCTGAAACTAAGGAGACACATTTGTTTGCTGTGAAACGTATCATAAAATATGTTGGTGGCACAGTTGACTTAGGTATATGGTTTACTTATGACTCAGGAGCTATCATATCTGGATACACGGACATATAAATATGATTCAATAATATACTCTTGACATATAAATATGATTTTTCTCTTGATTATGAGTTATTATAGTCAATTTTGTCATCTTCTAGTATATTATATCATTTCTGATTTATTCACTCTCTCAACTTCTATGATAATTAAACTAAATTTAATGCACTCATAACGTGTGTATATTCTTAAGTGAGCATGACATCATGAAATATATTTTTTTAAATAGCTCACTATTGACTTTGATTTATACAGTTTGACCTCATGCTTAGTCATCACAAATGTGTTCATAAAATATCAATGAAAAGGGCTACAATGAGTAAGTGTAAAAGCTATGTTATTTAGCGTCCAGTTTGAATCAGTACATTGCTTGCAAATTAAATAAAAAAAATTTAATATTTTTGAATATCTTCTTGCACATTGTTTGATATGTACTATAAGAAAATGGCTACCTACTCATGTGTGAAAGCCATCATTGCACCTATATGGTTTCAGTATAAAAGAAAATAACAGGAAAAATTCCTGTCCTGTTATGGAGAATAAGTCGAAAAGTGCAAATTTAAATACTAAGTCGGTTTGACTACGGTGTTGTATCATTGTTTAAGGAAAATTTATTTAAGAAGAATGTTTCATTTTATCTATGCTCAACTTGCATATGCATATTATTATGATCAATTAAGATTAATTAAATTTTGAGTGATGGATTAGAATTTATTATAATATGCTTTTGATGATTTAATTGATCTGTGTATGACTTATTTCATTCGATTGTCATATTCTATGTCTTGAATCTATTTTGAATTTCTAGAAGTGCATCTCCAAAAATATTTTTTATTTTTTATTTTTAGACTTTTTACTTAAAAAAATGCGTTCGAACGCAGATTTTTGAGTTCGAACGCGATGACTGGCGCATTCGAATGTGCAGACTGGTGCGTTCAAACGCACTCGAGGGTTCTTTATATAATGCGTTCGAACCCAAGGGTTTTCATCTTCCAACTTCCAAACCCTAGAAACCCTTCATTTTCTCTCTCTCAAATCTTTAAGATCGTGGTATTTTTCATCAAAATTTTCACTTCAAACCCTTTTAGATGGTATTTCTCCTCCGGATCTAGCATCTTTTGGCCGAATCTTTTAGTTTGTCTTCACTTTTGTGAGGTATGATCATCCATCAATTTTCTTATTTATTTATTCAATTGAGTCTCTTGATCTTGATTGATTTCGTGTATTTTCGAGTTTTGATCACATTAAAGTTAATATCTTGATGTTTTTTGTGCGATTGAACGTGATATCTTAGCGTTTTCAAGTTGAAGATGGATTTCATTTAGTGCCTTCATAGTTTCTAGAATTTTTTGGATTTCTAGTTATCTTTTTGTTTGCTTTGGGCATGTATTGAATCTTGCAACTTGTTTCTTTCTCAAGAATGCCTAGAAAAGCTACAGTTACCAAGAAACCAAGGTCGCCTTCGTCACCTACTTCAGCTCCCAAGTTTTCTACATCTACGGCTGTAGGGCGATATAAACATAATTTTGGCACTCGACCTATTATCTATGAACGGCCAGTGGTCATTTTTGATTTTTCTGCCTTGGGGATCGAACAGATCTTTACTGAGCGAGAATGGTTATCCGTGTGTCGGATGAATGGGACTGCATATGTGGAAGTTGTTAGGGAATTTTTCAGTAATGCCACAGTTTTGGAACGTTGTATACGTTTCTTGTCCGTGGAGTTTCGATATACTTGGACTCCGATGTCATTCGTGCTGAACTCCAACTTCCTGATGGTGAGTTCCAGTATCCATCATTTGCTCCGCTTCTTGATGTCAACGACTATGTTGGAACTGTGTTAATCAACGGGGAACGTTGGAAGGGAAACATGATGCCTCATGCGAAACTGACATCAGTGGCTCGCATGCTTCACATGCTTTGTTTGTACAACGTCACCCCCAAGACTCGACATTCCAGTATTAGTCCGGATCGTATCTTCCTCTTTCATGCAATGATGTCGGGCATTTCTATTGATTTGGCTACGGTGATATACGATTCTATTTTGACAGCTGCATAGAAAGAAGAGCCTCGTGAAGGGTTGACGTTTGACATTTTTATTACCAATTTGTGCACTCAGAGTGGGGTGCAAGTGGATGCCTCAAAAGCTTCCTTTACTTTGCAAAAACCGTTGGATCAGATAACTCTTAAGTGGAGTCAAGCTCATGATCAGTCGTCTCCTCTCAAGCCGTCCTCTTCCGCCGCTGGACGTTCATCACACCTCGACGTTTCTGATGACAGTTCTGACAATGATTTATCTCATACTGAGGGGGAGTTACCACAGTTCTCTGACCGTTTTGATCAGCTTAGCACTCAGGTGCAGGACCTCCATTCGGTCATGAATGATTTACGAGCTAAGCAAGCTCATCAGGGGACCGTACTCGACTCCGTGTTGTCGATTTTGCATCGTCAGTTCCCACCGAGTTCCTAGTCTTTCGCATTTATGTCAAAAAGGGGGAGAGTGTGTGTGAGTTTAGACGTGTGTTCAGCGTTTAAGAGTTTACTGGTATAGGGAGAGTGCTGGGCATAGGGAGAGTTTACTAGTTTATGTTTACTGCATAATAACTTTGCTTGAGTACTTGTGAACTTATGCTTGCTTAATACCTTGTGTTTGGATTGTTATTCATTTCTAGTTATTTTCACTTGATCTTGGATTGGTGTATTTTTATTTGCAGGGATTGATGTGCTAAAAGTACTAGACTTGTTGAATGCTCATTTTGAATTCTTTGTAATATCTTGTAAACTAGATGTTTTGTCACAAATTGCCAAAGGGGGAGATTGTTAGGGTTTTAATTGCTGGCAATCATGTACAAAATATTCTAAGTGTATTTTTACATATATATGAGCTTTATACAAGTCTAGAATATCTCTGTTTGAAGAATTGCAAGATTATTGGAGAAAAGCTGTTAATTTCACACCGCATTCACAAACGCGTTCGAACGCGAGTATTGCGTTCACACAGACCAAGAGCTGCGTTCAAAAACGCGTTCGAACGCGGTAATTGCATTCACACAGACCGAGAGCTGCGTTCACAAACGCGTTCGAACGTGGGTACTTGCATTCACACAGACCGAGAGATGCGTTCACAAATGCGTTCGAACGCGGATACTTGCGTTCACACAGACCGAGAGCTGCGTTCGAACGCAATCTGAAGAATTCAAGTTGTCGCGTTCGAACGCACTCGGGCCCGTTCGAATGCACCTGAGATCAAGTCAGGCCGTTCGAACGCACCCGGGCTGCGTTTGAACGCACCAACGAAGTTTGAAAATATTGGATTCTTGTGAGTTTGGATAAGACTTGGATTTGGCTTTATCTTGGAGATCATATATAAGAATTGTGATGCCCTATCTCTAGTATGGTTCAAGAAGCATTACTGAAGGAGACTTCTTGAGGCTACATCGGTTTTTCAACTAACAAGGTTCCATTCATATACAAAACTTAATCTTTCGTCTTAAGGACTATCTAGACGAAAGATCAATCTCGAGGGCTACTGAGGTTGGAGTTCAATCACGAGAAGCAGTGAATCATGGGTTCTAGCGAGCAAGACTGAGAGGAATAAAGTCGTTTGGATCGACGGGTTATTTTGTGAGTCAGTCTTGTAACTGCTACTATCATAGTGATTGGTTTTGATCCGAGTTTGGATCTATGATTTTTTCCCATTTGGGTTTTTCCACGTTAAAATCTTGGCGTTCATTTCTGCTTTCGTTCTTAATATTTCTTCGGACTTTTACTTAAGCGAACGAGTGATATCATTGTATAGTATTTAGATACATACTTTTGTCTAGGGGTTTTTCATTTTTATACTTAATTACTAGTAGACCAGACATTGCATTTAGTGTGGGTGTGTGTGCTAAGTTTCAGTGTGAACCTAAGGAGACATATTAGTTTGCTATCATATCAGGATACACAGATTCTGATTTGGCAAGTTCATGTGATGACAGAAAAAGTACCTCAAGTGGCTATTTTTATGTTAAAAATAATTAAGTTGCTCGGCACTGCAAAGGCCGAGTACATTACAGTAGGCAGTTGTTGCTCTCAATTATTATGGATGAAATAGATGATCAAAGATAATGGCATTGAACAAGGTACTATGGCATTGTGACAATATGAGTGCTATTAATATATTGAAAAATCCTATTCAACACTTATGTACAAAACACAATAATATCCGACATTATTTTATATGTAAGTTGGTTGAAGATAAAGTAATAGCAATGGAACATGTTGAAACGGAGAATCAGTTGGGGGATTTGTTTACAAAAGCTTTGGATGTACAGAGATATGAGTATCTTTGTACTTCTTTAGCGATTTGTGCTTTAGAATGATTTCTTTTGTGTACAGGTTGTATTTTTTTTTGTTTTAGGTTTTTTACTCTGAAAATCTTTTGATTTTTTTTTTGGTTTCTTGTTCTAGATTGTATATGAGTTATTTGCTGAGAGTCTTAAAAAAAATTGGTGCACTTCTAGATTCAAAAATATGTTTTTGATATATATATATATATATATATATATATATATAACCTTCTCTTGATTATGAGTTATTGTAGTCAATTTTATCATCTTGTAGTATATTGTGTCATTTCTGATTTATTCACTCTCTCGACTTATGTAATAGTTAAATTAAATTTAATGCCCTCATAACTTGTGTATATTATTGAGGGAGCATGACATAATGAAATATTTTCTTACACAACTTACTATTGGCTTTGATTTGCATAGTTTGATCCCATACTTAATCATCAGTAATGTATTCATAAAAGATCAATGAAAAGGGCTATAATGAGTTACTATGAAAGCCATCTTGTTTAGAGTCTAGTTTGACTCAATACATTGCTTGAATTTTTAAAAAAAAATATATATATATATTTATAGATTGTTCTTTATGTATTATAAGAAAATAACTATAATGAATTAGTGTGAAAGCCATCTTGTTTAGAGTCCAATTTGACTCAGTATATTACTTAAAAAATTTTAAGAAAAAAATATATGTTTACACATTATTCTTTATGTACTACAAAAAAAGGACTACCTACTCATATGTGAAAGCCATTATTTCACCTATATGGTTTCAATGATAAAAAAAAATATAGGAAAAATTCATGTCAAGTTTTAAATAATAAGTCGAAAAGTGCATAATTATATACTAAGTCGGTTTGACTACTGTGTTGCATTATTGTTTAATAAGAAAGTTTATTTAAGAAGATTGTTCCATGTTGTCAATACTCAGCTTGCATATGCATTTTGTTATGCTTAATCAATATTAATTTATAATTTGGGAGATGCATTAGAATTGATCATAATATGTTCTTTATCTGTGTATGACTTATTTTATTTTATTGTCATATTTATGTCTTGAATCTATTTTGAATTTTTAGAAAAGCATCTCCAAAAATATTTTAGAATTTTCTGATTTAAATTATAAAAATAAATATTGTGTTCGAACGCAGTAACTGGTGTGTTCGAACGTGCGAACTAGTGCGTTCGAATGCACTCGGGGTTCTTTATATATTGCCTCTGAACCCAGGGTTTCATCTTCCCCATCTTCAAACCCTAAAACCCTTTCTTTCACTCTCCCAAATCATCAAGATCTTCAAGTTTTTTTACTAAATCTTCCACTCTACATTCTCTCAAAGGCTATTTCTATTCTGGATCTAGTGCTTTTTGGTGTGAATCTTCAAGTTCTTCATCACTTTTTGCGAGGTATGATTTGTAAACACTTTCTTATTTTTTATCCAAATTAGCCTCTTGATCTTGGTTGATTTTGTGCATTTTCAAGTTTTGATCACCATAGAGTTTTTATCTTGATGTTTCTTAAGCGATTGAACGTGACAAACTTGCTTTTTCGAGTGGAATATGGATTTCACTTAGGGTTTTCATGGTTTCTTAGATTTTTTATTCTTTTTATGGTTTCGATATGCTTTGAATGTTACGATGTGTTTTCGCTCTAAAATGCCAAAAAAGCAACTATTTCCAAGAGGCCAAGGGCACCTTCTTCATCGTCATCTGCCCCAAAATTTTCATCATCAACTACTGTAGGAAGATATAAGCACAACTTTGGAATGCGCCCAATAATATGTGAGAGGCCAGTGGCCATATCAAATTTTGCATCTTTTGAGATTGAAAAAGTATTTACTGAGCGTGAGTGGCTAGAAATATGTAAGATGGATGGGACTACTTATGTGGAGGTTGTCTGTGAATTCCTTAGTAATGCAACTATTCTAGACCAGTGTATTCGGTCAACAGTCCGCAGTGTGTCTGTTTATTCAAGACTCGACGTCATTTGAGTAGAGTTTCATCTTCCATCGGGCAATTTTGAGTATCCTTCCTTCGAACCTCTTCATTCTGTTTAGTATATTGCTGGTGATAATTTAGCACAGAGGGAAGAGTGGCTAGGTAATATGATGTCTCATGCCAAGCTGACATCAGTGGCTCGCATGTTACACCTAATTTGTCTCTACAACGTCACCCCAAAGACTCGACACTCTAGCATTAGTCAAGATTGGGTGTTTCTCCTTCACGCGATGCTTACAGGCGTCTCCATTGACATCACCATAGTTATTTATGATAGCATTGTGTCAACTGCACAAAAAGAGGCCCCCCGTGAAGGTTTGCTGTTTGGATCTTCATTATCAAACTGTGCATGCAGAGCGGTGTAAGAGTTGATTCGTCAGAAGCATCCGTTAAGGCTAAAAAACTGTTGGATCGAATCACTATGAAGAGGAGTCAAGCTCATGATCCACCATCTCCTTTTAAACCGACTTCCTCTTCCGCCGTTGAACGATCATCACACCAAGAAATCTCTTCTGAGGACGGCTCTGATAATAAACATATAAACCTGAGGGAGAGTTTCAGTTTATGAATGAACAGTATGATCAACTTGGCACTTAGGTTCATAATTTGCAAATGGCAGTTGCTGGGTTTTCTACTACTATAGCAGAGATACGGGCTAAGCAAGCTCGTCAAGGGACTTTGCTTGATTCCGTGTTATCTATTCTTCATCGCCACTTTCCTTCTAGTGCTTAGACTTTGGAAATTTGTGTCAAAAAAAGGGAGAGCGAGTGAGAGATCAAATTTAGGGGGGTAGGAAATTTAGTTTAGGGGAAGTAAAGAATGAGTTGCATTAGCATTTGCTTTATTTGCGTTATTTTGTATATTGTGCTGAATGCTTGATTTAGATGATAATGCGTAGATTTGCTATTATGATAATATTCTAAGTATTTTTATACATGTACATAACCATTTATATAAGTTTTGAAAGTATTTGGATTGTTTTCAAGATCAAAGGAGAAAAGTTGCTGCGTTCGCACTACGTTCGAATGCGACGTTCGAACGCGCTCTCAGGAGTTCACATATATAGAGAACGCATTGAGGTCGTTCAATCGTGTGCACAGGCGTTCGCATATACAGAGAACGCGTTCGGGGCGTTCGAACGCATGCATAGGTGTTTGCATATACAGAGAACGCGTTTAGGGCGCTTGAGCACGTGTACAGGCATTCGCATATATAGAGAACATCTTTTCGTTGTTTGAACACACCCTGCATACGTTCACAACACATTCACACATACAAAGGAGTGTATTTGTGCGTTCAAACTCAACTAATAAAAATCAAGTCATTGTGTTTGAACGTACTTGGGCCCGTTCGAACGCACCTGAAAATAAGTCAGTCCGTTCGAACGCACTCGTGCCACGTTCGAACGCACCTGCGTAATATGCAAATTCTGGACCTACGTAAGTTCTGATATGATTTGGATTTGGCTTTATCTTAGTAACATATATAAGCATTGTGATGCCCAAATTCTGGACTTACGTGAGATCTCCAATCTCGAGGGCTACTAAGATTGGAGATCAATCACGAGAAGCGGCAAATCATGGGTTCTAACAAGCGAGACTGAGAGAAACAAAGTCGTGGGAATCGATGGGTTGTTTTGTGCGTCGGTCTCGTAACTGCTATAATTTTAGTGATTGGTTTTAATCCGAATTTGGATCTATAGTTTTTTTTCCCGTTTGGATTTTTTTCACGTAAAAATCTTAGTATTTATCTTTGCTTTTGTTTTTTTTAATATGTATTCCACATTTGTTTAAGCTAAGAAGTGATATCATTGCTTAGGATTTAGATATATACGTGTGTCTAGATTTTTTTTCAAAAGAGTTCTTTGAAATTTCACCGAGTTATGAGTTAATTACTAGGAATCTATCTACTATTTTCTAGATTTTCTATAAGGATTGCATCTACAGTTTTAGGTCCTAATATTATATATGTAGTATCAGGTATACGAACTTTTGCTAAACAACCCCACACATTGAGAAAATTTAGAAAATGAGCTTCTTCATTTCCAAATTTTGTAGGGAGTTTTATTACTTTTACTAAAATATACTCAATTTAGGATAAAGCATGCTCTAAGAAGTGCTTCACCCCAAATTTTTTTGGGTGATCCTGCATGGTCATACTAGAGGAAGTATACTCACTTCCTCTATTTGATCTAGACATTTTTAAAGGTTTTCAACTTTGGCTTTATGGATTCTAAATCTATCTATGATGTCGTCCTTTATTTGTAACAAAAATAGCAATAATAGAATCTTAAAATATCATCGATAAGTGTTACAAAAAAATATTACCACCTACAGTAGATATTGTATATAAATCGCATACATCAGGTATGAGCTCTAAAATATTATCGTCTCTTCTAACTCCTTTAAAAACATTTTCTCATTTATTTGGATTCCTTCTGCACCTCTTTAGGTGTTAAGTCTAAGTTAAACTTGGGGATCAAGTTCGAAAAATCTAGGGCAAACCCTAATTTGAACTATACAACCTCTTACGAAAAAAGTTGACAATAAATAATGAACGATAAACAGTAAACATTTGCAAACATGCAATATTTACATGAAAAACTCAAAACTAGGGTAAAAGTCATGGATCCCTTTCACTAGGATCAAATCAACTACCAATAAAAAATAAGTACAAGAACTGCTTATAGATTACTAATTGAATCTCATAGCTATATCTGAAGATATCTTATTCGCTAGATTTCATAATGAGTTACTTTATGCGATTGATTGAACCGATCTCTTTGACCCTTGAGATTAAACAAATTTGTCTCAATAACTCTCGAGATAATGAGTTGTACCAACGATGATAATGATACAATCAAGAAAAATCCTTAAGCGTTCAAATATTTTATCTTCTTTGATCAATGAAGAACCTTCAACAAAATCTTCACTATGGCTTCAATTCAATCCATCCAACTCTTCTAAGGTTCAAGGACTTATATAGGTTTCTACAATAGACGAGAAAACTAATTTCAATCTTGGACTTGTATTTTTTGTTGGGTCGTTCCAACACGCGAAATTCTGTTAGAATGCCTATAATAAGTTGGACTCAACATGCTCGACCATTTGGGCAAACATGTTCCAACGCCCATGGGAGCAAACATATTTGAACTGAGTAGACAGTTGAATGTAAAGTGGTTGTTCCTATGGCCTTGGATAATTTTTCATATTATTTCAACCGTCATGATATCGTTTGAGAACTTCAATGATGAGTTTAAAATCATTTTAAACACTTTGACTTCAAAGTTAATTTTTTATTTCAACCATCTTGTAACTTGTCATAAGTTGTGCATAGGCTCATATATAAAATCTAGACACATTATGATGTGATCTGGGCCTAATCAGATCACCTCATAGGGGACATTAGATTCATTGGGTCTAACTAGATTATCATCGAAATTTTTATTTCAATAGTTGTAGTTTCAAGCTATGGTGTTCAAATAATCGCCAACTTTCAAACACTGCAGGCCTATCAAAGAATAAACGGTCTCGAGTTTTGGTGTTAGAATGACTGCCACCCAGTGTTCGAATGTCATAGCCCCATTAAAGAATAAGTGCTCTTGTGTTTTGATGTTCAAACGACAGAAGCCCGATGTTCGAACGCCAAAACATGCTAACTGCTCTCGAACACTAGTCCAATGGCGTTAGAACGCTCGATGCTAAGATCGTTATGTTATATTTAATTTAAATTATTTTGAATTTTTGTTAACTTCTAAATATGTGGAAGGTAACCATTTTGGGAGGAGGAAAGAATATTAACATTTCTATTGTCTCCTACCTCATCTCTCTCAACCTACTCCTTCGATCTAAGGCCGACGCCGTCAAGTGGACACCATTCTCTTCCTTCTCAATTGTCAACCCTCCTAGCCCAGTAGGGTCCACCATCTTCTCCCTCGTCCTTCAAACCCTAGCCCTCGGCTAGCTTCTCCATTCTCATCTATCGATCCCTCTTCTTTTTTAGGCCAACCATCTTTTTCCCTTTCTTTCTAAATCATAAATCTATCTCACGTTATCATCATCTCCATTATTCCTTCTGCTCTCATCATATAGATTTCACCATCTCCATTAATTCCACCACCAAATCGCTCCCACCATCACATCAAATATACCACCTTAGCCCGATTCACCACACATTACATAAATAAAGATTATATTTTAAAATATAATTTGTCAATTACATATGTACAAATAAAACCTAACAAAATTTATATTTCACCATTTTATTTATTCTTAATCTAGAATGTCTTATACATACATTCATAACAATATTAGAAATGCTAGAATAATTATGACTCAAATTTTTAATATTTAATTTAAATATGCCATCTAATAAATAATGTTAAGTAATAAAAGGTTTTCATGAGTTATTATAGCTTGATTAGAATTTAAGGCAATTTTGTATCCGTTTTGAACTAAAAGGGGACTATTTTATCTAACTCCCAATATAAAAGTGAAGAGTAATTCTCCAACATCATTCTTAAGTCTATCATCATTTCCCTATGGCATGTAAGCACTCATTTTCGACTAGGACTAATAGTCTTTCTCCGAGTGAGTCCTAAAAGATAGTGAAATATAAATGATTATTACACACATATACATTTGCTCATGAAATCTATATTAGATATTGATCAAGAGCATCGAAGGAGCTATAAACCAAAATTGTCATCATTAACATCAATACTGAGTGATTTGCAGTGACATATTGCGAATCGGACGTAGATACAATCTATTTATGGAGTAATTAATTGCTACATATTATGGGAAAGAGACAGATTTTAAGCATTTGGATGACAGAATTGTCTAAAAGCTTGTAAGTACTTCTTATATGTACTAATAATATGAAATAGATTGATCTAATTATATAGGTCCATAGTTTTTTTTCCCCTCTCAAGGAATTGAGAGTTTTGCATGTCAAATAAATTATGGTTATATGTTTATCATGTTTTTATTTTTTTTCTATTCTAATTTGGCTTTCTCCCTCAAGTACGATTTGCAATCGATCTTTTTAGTTTAAGTAGAATTAGTCTTTCCTAGTCTAAATTATATTTGACTTTGACTTTGATTTTTCTTATAAATTTTAATTGATATAAGTTTCTCTTATCTTAGAGAGATTGTAGAGATATAAATATACTTAGAGAATATCAGCTGGCTGTCATGCCTCCAATCTTTGATCGATCTAACTATTTTTATTAGAAAGCTACTTTTTTTTAAGTCTATTATATGCCACGTGTAGACTCTCTCTCTCTCGCTCGCTCGCTCGCTCTCGCGCGCGCGGTAGAATAGAGATCAAAATAAAAAGCGCCGCCTTTATTTCTCTCTTAATACTGGTAGTACATTAAATAAAAAAATTAAAAAGAAATACCACTACTACTGTCACTATTATCACGTAATCTTGAGAACGTAACTCATAACATCGAACGGCGGTGTCGGTGGCGGTGGCGGTGGCGGCGGCTGCAGCACCTAATTTGAAGTCTCGAACAGAGGAAATCGAGCATCAGGCGGCGGCGGCGGCGACTTCATCACTTGATTTGAAGGCAGGGAGGGAGGATTAAATCCCTTTGGAAGCATAGGAAATCGAGCATCAGGCGGCGGTGGTGGCGACTTCATCACTTGGTTTGAAGGCAAGGAGGGAGGATTAAATCCCTTTGGAAGCATAGGAAATCGAGCATCAGGCGGCGGCGGCGGCCACTGTATCACTTCGTTTGAAGGCGAGGAGGGAGGATTAAATCCCTTCGGCAGGGTAGGAAATTCAGTGTCAGGTGGTGGCGGCGGCGACTGCATCACTTGGTTTGAAGGCAAGGAGGGAGGATTAAATCCCTTTGGAAGCATAGGAAATCGAGCATCAGGCGGCGGCGGCGGCGGCCACTGTATCACTTCGTTTGAAGGGGAGGAGGGAGGATTAAATCCCTTTGGCAGCATGGGAAATCGAGTACCAAACGGCGACGGCGGCACTTGGTTTGAAGGCAAGGAAGGAGGATTAAATCCCTTCGGTAGCATAGGAAATATAGTATCAATCGGCGGCGACGTCACTTGGTTGGAAGGTGGGAGAGGAAATCCAATAAACGGCCTTGCCGCGGAGCCGAAAGAGCAGCAATTCATCATCAGTATTATGATTGCGAAAGAGAGAGAAGCCCAACCTGCCATCTTACTCGTACGTAGTAGAAGCTCCAAAATTCGTCTTCTATTACGAGGAGAGGAGAGGAGAGGAGAGGAGAGGAGTATGATCTAGGTGGGGGAGAGAAGACTGAGTGTTGAAGTGTTTTTATAGTGAAGAGGGTGGTATCATGCATGGTATGGTATGTCCCAGTTCCTCTGTGGTTCGTCCAGGACACGTGAGTTGATTTTATTGGATTCACCTCTATTATTAATCAATCCGTTTCCTTTTGGGTTTCATGCGCGACAAACAAAGATTTGCAAAGATTTGGTTGACTTCTCAAATTACTCGTCAATTATTGCAGGCTTAATATCTCCTAATCTTTCTTTTTTTCTTTTTTCTTTCTCTCAAGGCAGTTTTGGTTCTACGTAATGCTGCATTCGGTAAGAACTATGCTTTAGTAAATCAATATCCAGTTATACAATAGGTTCGGAGGGTTGTGACTTCATGCATCTGCAATGACATGTTTCCAGACTTATGAACTGTTCATTTAGTTGTAAATATGTGCATATCATGGATTCGAAATTAAGATATTTCCCTCTCCATCAACTTCTTGAAAAAGAAATAAGGATCTTAAAGTTCTTTCGGCCAATTGACTTCCCATCCTAGGCTTCTCTTGATTTGGCTAGATCACTTCAAAAGCTGGAAGATCCCACTGCATGTTTGTGTGCACTACGTTTGTTTTCATATCGTTGTGGACAAAATGCAAATCATTGTGTGGATGTTCAGAAACTGGAAACAGATGAACTCATAAAGATGTAACTTATTGGTTTCATCTCCTAATTGACCTCTGATGAGATAATGCTAAAAACTTGCATGCCATCTCTCTCAATGCTCACAAAATTATTTCTTCCAGTTTCTGGTCCATCTTTGAGGTAGTGTGGCCGCGAAATGCAATTTCAAACTTCTAAATGCTTTATGAGAGTCTAACCATTCACTTGTACTGCTTCTTAGCTCATTCCTTCTTATAGATTATTATCTTCAGCTGCCCTTGATGTAACTTATGTTTGAAATACATAGATAGGTGCATCAATTTGGACCACAGCAATGCCCTTGTATACATAAGCTTTAGGATATTGTTCGATGTTTCTGTAAGTAGATAAGAATGTAAGGTAAATACACCACACCTTATCATCAGAAGGCTAGCTACAATGATTTAATATCATCTCTTCATATTATATATTTCTTATTCAATCTTTATGTAAGCCCTCCAATCTCATTCATCTCCAAGAATTTCTAACAGTAGCTTTTCTCTCAAAAAGAATAAATGTACATTTATTCAGAAGCCTAATGAATACGCCTGATATGAGAAGGATATCAAAGTAGAAGGCATATTTGCAATATTTCCTGAGCAAACTTGTCAATTTTAAGTCAAAACCGCTACAACACAATTTTGAGGTAATTGACTGATTAATGCAGGAGTTCAGCATGCAAGCCTCCACAAGTATGAATATGAATACTTTTTTTCTCTTTTCGTTTTTGTAGTAATTGACTAATGGTATGGTGGAAATCACAAAGGTGAAAAGAAAATCATGATAGAAGTAGGGAAAAATGCTTCTTGCTGAATGAATTATGGAATACATGCACTTGAAATTTACTTTTTACTTCAATCTCTTCTCTAAACTTGCCTGTGCTCACAGAATTGGGACAGAGGAAGTAGATTTCCCCCAGGCAACATTTTGTAGATCAAATAATCTGGACAAACATCCTCCCTTGAGGAAATGCAAGCAATTTTCTCCTTGTTCTCATCATTGTAGGATTACTTAGTTCTCTAATTTCTTGAGCTAATCCTTTTAAATCTCTCATCTCCAACCCAGGTATTTAGGATTAAAAAGGCTACTTTGGGGAGTAAGCGGATGAAGCCTGCTCCAAACTCAGCTTGGTGGTAGGATTGGCTAGCCCAAGCTGTCTCCCAGAAGGCAATCAGAGCTTGAAGAAACATTGGCTTGAAAGAAAATAAAATATTACCAAAAGGGTTTCCAACTTATTCCAGTGAAAAAAAGGATCAAATGACGGCCACTGATCAAGAGAGAGAGTCAATTCAGGCAGTTTCCCTTCTGCCCAACGCCACGGCCGTGGCCCGGTTATTGAAGAGAATTTCCCAGAATCAAATCAATAAACCATGAATGAAGAAGTAGGTGGGAGGTAGTGGAAATAGGGTTCAAATAGGAATAACAATCCTATTTGTTATTATCAAAATGAGAGGTTTATTTTAGAACAAATGTTCTTATGTTCACTAATATTTTAGAATAAATGTGTAATAATTATCTTTAATTTGATACATAGTAAAAGAAAAGATAGGAAAATAATATTTTTTTATTAAATTATGAGAAATATCTTTTGATTTGATATAAAGAAAATTGATAGGATATATTTCAATGATTTAATTAGGTTAGAGTGTAACATAAAGTGTAAATTTGATATATAGAGTTTGTATTCTAAAATATGACTATTATGATGTTTAAATGTTAAATTGCAATAAGAGGTTAAATTATAAAATTTAAAAAAAAATTATTCCTGAAGTGAAGAGGGCACTAAATATATATAAAAAAATAAGCGATTCTTGTACTACCATTCAAAGGATACTACCAAATGGAAGAGAGCATCTAGGAGTGACATCCAATGAAGAGACTTGCACTCGTGCAAGTAATCACCTTTGACATAAATATTAGATGACAAACCTTTTCAAATTTGCACCGACTACCTATAACAATATCTTGACCTCCAAGCCTCATTCTCACCTAACTTATCATTTGAGAAGTGGTTCCCTTCTCTTCCTTCTCTCCCATTCTTCTCTCCTTCTAGTAACAAGTGCTTCAAGTGTGCCTAGATGAGATACTATGTCTCAACTTACAGAAATATAGTTTGCTTCTTCTTCTGGTGTAGGCATTTAGGGTAAGAAAGCTTCTCTTATCAACGTTGAAGCTCAATGGAGGCTCTAGTGCGAGTGGAGAAAATTTGCGCCTTCTTCTTGACCCACTCGTATGTCAATGCCACCTACATCATACTCTTTTGTGTTGTAATGGTACTTGCTAACAACTTCGTCATGTCCACTAGTATTGAGCTAGCCCTGGGAGTATGTTAGAGTAAAATAAGAATGGATATGGTGGGCTATCAAGACTAAAGAAAGCCAGTTCATTGCCACTTTTCCTACTAGAAATCTATTCTAGGAGACCCGTGCTTAGGTGTCGATTCCCAGCAATGGGAGGGAGTTCATCCTAAAACCATAGTATGTGAAGTAGAGAGCTTTAAAGATCAATTACTCTTACTGTACTTTGCTAGAGTGAGATTATTAGAGTTTTTAGCATCTTAGAAATCCTTAACATGGATTGCTTATGGCGCAAAGACTTGACCTAGTTTAGGGCAATCATCTCTTGTGATGATCTCTCATGAGTACCTAAATGGATTTGGATGATATCTATGGCACAAAGACTTGTCACCACCTTTGATGTACATTGGGAAGCAACAAAAGTGTCTAGATTAGTAGATTTGTTTCTTGAAGAGATTCGGTTGAGCAACTGGAAAGGAAAATGATCCTACACAAGTTGGCGACGAAATGTTTTGGTTATCTATCACTACATTCGATGACCAGGTAGACTAGGACTCTACAGGCAACCGGTAGCCAATGAAGCAAAAGGGTGTCTCAAAATCTCATACTAAGCATACCATCTAATATCAAAGTCAAGTTACCTCTTCCAACTCTGTGACTTCAGAATCCAACCTCTTTGTTTCCACCTTAATAAGACTTTCTCTGCTTGAGTTGAGCCACTAAGGCCTCCTAAGCTTCAAATGCATACCATGTTAGGCAAGGTTGTTAAAAGTTCAATTTCCATCTCCTCTAACATTTATGGTCTGACTCTCTAATCAATGCATGGGTAAGCAGTCCAATGACCTCTAATTTTATACCAAAAGCCTCACTGATCTAAGTAATTATAGCCAGCTACCTCTGTTTCACTATCTTTTTTTATCAACAATGGTGCCACTAATGTCTACCACCGAGGACAATGAGCCACTACCTCAACAAAATAACCTACACATATTTTTCCTTGCTCTTCTTGCAAAGAGTGCTTTCTTCAACTTCCTTGGTACTAACCATTTGGACTCTTGGGCCAAGATAAGGATCTATAGAAGGCTTGCTCATTAGATAGAACTTGATCTTCATCTTTGAAATAGCTGAGAAGCAAGACATTTTTCCTCTCCTTTCTATTGTTTGACACCACCACTAAGTTTAATTTTTTTATCACTAATTTCTAGAGTCCTAACGACCACTACGCTCAAAGATTTCTTTTAGCATGATGTTAATTTTTTGGGCCCAGAGGATAATGTTCCATGGTGCATTTGTGGAGATTCCAACTCTACTCCCTTCTCTATAAAACTAATATCTTCAATCTAGAATAAAATCATATACCTTGATACTTAAGAAGATGCCACCTCTTGATCCAAACCTCCCTTGGCCTCGACATTCCCTCAAGAATGAACTTTTCAAAATTCTGTAAGATGAGGAAACCATTGGCTCTAACAATTCTATCAAGTCTGTTTATAGAAAAGAAGCAACAATATTATTTTTTCCACAAATTTTTATCAATCTATCCATAGGCAACGAGATCACCTATCACAAAGCCATCCTCAAATACTTCAAAAATTATTTCAACAGATTATTCAAGAAGCAGTATAGGCCTAGATTGGTGGTGGACTAGTCTAGACCCTATGAGACTCCTCTAGATCTGCAACATTTAAGTAGCCTATTTCAAGAATAGAAAATTAAATATGTCATCTTTGATCTAGCAAGATACAAAGCCCTTGAGCCAAATGGCTACACGACTCATTTCTACCGGTGAAAGTGAAAAATAGTCAAGACCAATTCAATCAAAGTTCTTCACAACCTCCACTCCAATAACTCTCTTCAAGAGGATGGGCTAAAGCATTTATCATCCTTATCACCAAATCAAGTGAGGCTTTCCAAACTGATAATTTCACACCAATTAATCTAATTAATTATAACTTTATGATCTTCACTAAAGTTTTTGCAAATCGGCTGGCAACAATGCTTGATAGCCTCAATTTCTCTTAAATAAGGTCTTTGAAGCAGATATATTCTTGCCAATTCTGTGGCTGCACACAAGTTGATCCATTGGAGATCTAAGTCATTTCTGAACATCTCAATACTTCAATATATAGCTAACACCATTCTTTTTCTGTAAGGCAGATTCCATCAATATTTTTAACCTTAAAAATATTATGTATTTATTTGAGTTTGTCACAAACTTGAAATAAATTTTACCAAATCCTACATCTTGGGTGCCACTAGCAATCTCAATATTTTACAATAGATTTCTATTCTAGGTTGCCCTTTAGGAAACTTCTCCATCAAATACCTTGGACTCCCACTTAAAATAGGCGATCTGTGTAGGGAGGATTGGGAACCTGCTCTCATCTCCAAGATCAACAAAAGGCTTAGAAGGACTTTAATTACCCTTCTCAATTTGGCCATCTTTGCCATCTATTTCTACTACATCTCAATATTTTGATGTCTTCTTTACAAAATTGACAACATACATCGGGCCTTCTTGTAGCAAAGGAGAGAAGATTGTTAGATTTGGGTGGAGTCTGAGTCATAGTTAACCCAAGTTCGTGAGTTGATCAAGTTATTTCCTTATTGTATTGGTTATTTGCTTATTATTTTTTATTTAGTTCCATGTATAGTTCAATCCAAACCAAATTTGCTATTGAATTATAGGGTGATATCCAATCTGGCTAAAGTCCTCTAGTCGATTAGCTTCCTATATAAATTGTGGAGTGCAAGATAATTGATGAAATTGTTGAAACTGACCTAAGTTTCTCTTCTCTCTCCCCTTTTTCATCTTTGGCCTATCCTAGCCAAGCACTTCTCTCGTGTGCACAACCACCGCTCCTAGTCGAGTGCCACCCTAGTTGAGAGCCCTCCTGTCCATGGCCTCTTCCCTTATTTCCCCATCTTGGGTGCCAAGCCAACCCTAGCGCATCTTGGGTTGCCCTCAGCCCACTTGGATTGAGCTTGATTACTCCCTTCCCTAGGTTTGTAACAAGGACGAATAGTTTTCACTGCATTATCAAATGGGACATTGTCTTCAAATCTAAAGAAGAAGAAGAGCTCGACATGATCAATCTGAGATCGCAAAATATGGCCTACCATATTAGGAAAATGGTGGCAAAAGTTTTAGGTTTCAACACCAATTTTCTATGGAAAGAATTAATTTGTGAGGCTTATCATGAAAGAACAATCTTTATTTTTTTTGAGGCTCATTGTGGAAGAACAATCGCCACTTCTCTCCAAAATCAGAATATATTTTTTTAGCTAGCAACTATGGACAAGCTACAAACTAAGACTAACATATCGAAAGGGTATCATAGGCCCCCTTGTTTGCGAGCACTGTATGGACGATATCGGAACCATCCAACATCTCATGTTCCAATGCTGCTTCACCAAATACTCCTTTTGGATCGAGTGGAGATTCACAAACGTCCCCTCCCTCCTCCAGTCGTCCCAGATTGCAGATGTTAATTGTCATGATCTGGTGGCATATATGGAGGAAACAAAACAGCAGGATTTTCCAGTTCAAGACCCTTACTCCAACAGGTTCTATGCCAAAAGTGGCGGGGCTGTGATTGAAATGAAAACCCCTCCCTAGAATACCTCCCTCCTCTATCTAAGTCTTTTCTCGTATATATTTGGGTTCTAACCCCTTTTCTTCTAAAAAAAAAAATTAACATATGAAGCATATTATGGTAACTCAATTTTTTTTTTTTACAATCATTAATAAGTGTAACAAAAGCATGCTAAACAAAATCAAGTGTGTTGCCTAAAACAATCTAATAACCCTAAAAGCTGGTAGAAGTCGAAGTCATTTATATTATGCAATAGAGACTGACTGTCTTCGTCACTGCTGCAATGTTGGCAATTGAATTAACCCGAATCAGCAGCTCATCCTTAACTGCATTCCTGTCGAGGAGATCCTGAAAGGCACATTAAAAAAAAAGGATAACCTTTGGGTAAGCATCATGGTTACAATATAAGCATAGAGAATGAAATATTTTTGCTCATCTGACATGCATTAAATAGCAATTGAACCAATAAAAGACATTCCTATTCAATAAAATTTTGATAGTAGAGGCTAGGAGCTGTACAAACCTCGCATCAAATGGCTCACCAGGACCTATCTGGCATTGTTCTGATCACAAACATTAGAATGGACATCACTCAGCCGTTAGTACAGAACTGGCAAACACTTTTTTGGCGAAAGGTAAAACATCCTTCGATGTTGATAAAAGAAAGCTATTCCAAACTCAGGCAATCTCACATAGCTAACTTGGAGGGTAAAGCATAAAGCAAACAGTACACCATTTTATCAAAACCTCGGATAACAAGATAAACCCTACTTGGAACAAAAAGAAACCACAAATTAGAGAAGTAATCAAACTCATCTTTGCTGGACAATACTAGTGTGTGATGACTAAATAAACATAGGGAGATGCAGTGAGCTACTATTGAGCGAACTCATAGCTTTCCATCAATCCTTGTAAGTGACATTAATTTCAGGTTCTGCTTCTACCCTTTGGCTCTGAGAAGTCAGTGGCGCTTTCATTCTCAGATTTGCAGTTGTACCTGCTTGCTGTTGTTTCTGTGGATGCAACAGCTCTTGGAGATGTCGTTGATGTGCATTCACTTGATGCAGCTGCTGTTGCGGTTGAATCTGCAGTTGCTGCTGTTGCGGTTGAATCTGCAGTTGCTGGAGTTGCTGGGCAGCCAAGAGAGACTGCATTGCTTGGTTTTGGTGATAAATTTTCTGACTTGCTCCAAATGAGTGGGGCCCAAAATTCATTGCTCCACCATTGGCCATCTGGCCGGTTGCTATCTTCAGCTGCTGAACTTCCTCTCTCAGTGCATCGTTTAAAGCTACAACAAGACAATGTAATACTGTTTTCAGATAGAACAAGTTGCTAAATATAAGCTTATTTATCAAACCTTCAGCTTCTCTAGAGCAAGAAATCAAAAGTAAATCAGATGTGCACATGCAGGCAGACATGCACAGAGAGGAGAGAGAAATGTGAAGAAAATTACTCATTTGTTGCCTCATTAGACAATACCATGGAAATATATGACCAAGAGCAATAGTAAGCGTAAATATGTAAGGAATAAAGCTTGGCAGCAGATTCCAAAATCTTGTAGAGGCAAGGAATTTAATCCTAAGCTCCAAACTTACTACAAGCTGAGTACCAAAAATTTGCAAATCTAGAAACCCACCAGAAAATGCATAGTAATTCGATCAAGTTGTTATTTATGAAGAACAATTTAGCAAGACGAGAAGCAGGGTACCAATTTTAAGAAGATAGCCAGAAAACCATGTACTCGTCTTTGACGAATGAACTGCCTACAGACTCTTTCGCACAAGGAAACAAAAAACCTACCATCTTGCAAGTGAACCTGTTGCTCCATAGTTTGCAAATGCAGCTTTAGCTCACTGTTTTCAGCAGTCAGTCCAGTAGTGTCTCTCTGTCCAAGCAATGAAGGGAAGAATTTTCAAGTCAATCTCAACATGTAACACTCTTTCTTCCAAAATGGCATTTATATAGAAGAATAGATATTATAAATCTAGAGGAAAAGAAAGCATGCTGTGATTACTCATATATTTTTTATATTTCCATACAAAGTTTTGTGCTATAAATCAATTATTATTCTTCTAATTTGTCAATTTCTTATAGTATTTCAAGTTTTCAACCATAACTTAACTTAACTTAGACACAATTTTGTGGTCCTTTTAACTTAGTTTTTCCAATGTAACTTGAATCAATTCGAATCCTACTTACACATGTCTAGTATTTCAACCAAAACTTTCTCAGCAAGTCTCTGATTGAGTTAATTCAATTTGCATTCAAAAGCTAAGCTAAAGAGCCACAAAATCATGTCTAATAACTATTTCAAAATTTGAACATCTAAGGAGCCAAAGATAGGTGCAAAGACAAATGAGGTGAAGACGACAAATTTAGCAGATTTGCAACCCCTTCCTTTGACAAACCTGCATTGCTGCTATTACCAAAGGAGAGAAGGCGTATCAAAGTTTATTAAAAAGGTCAACCTTCCACCAAAACAGGGCTTTTGGCTGGTTCTCTCATTGAGGAATTTTAGTTTTATTTTTGTTGTTTTTTCTTCAAGCACCATTGTAGAAACTTAAATTAATTTAAATTTTTTAATGAGAATTGTGATACTGTCATTGTGTTATGGTAATGATGACAATGAGTAACTAATTCTCTTTCTTAGGAGAAGATGAAGCCTAAGTTGAACAGCTATGTTAATGTTTAACTTTTGATATTGGTTTTATGCTTTATTTCCATAATATAATGTTATGCTTGATTAAATCAGAGAAAGACTCAAAATATATTATGATTTTATAAACTCTTTGTATTATGAAGATAACCTATGCCTAGGAAATAGATTTTCATAAACTAATTTATTTTTGATTTATTATTACTTCTATGCTTGTTGATACATCATGTTGCATTTCAGTAGATAGAATATGCCTAGGTGAGGTAAAGTACTTTACATGATTTCACAATTCAAAGCCATGGACTTAAGTGGATTCTAAACCCAACATTTTCTTAAATTGTTTTTTTCTCATGTATGCAAGTTTATTCAGTGATTAGTTCGATCACTTTTTAATTATTTAAATAAAATTATTCATCTCTTTTCCCAGTGACCTTTAATTTTAATGAAATTGTCATTTTCTCCTTGTGGATTCAACTTGATCTTAATGCTATACTCATGTTTAGAAGCATAGATCCGATTTAATATTTGGTTCATGTTCTGGTTTTAATGATACCCGTTTTCAAATAATCATGTTAAACATATGTTCTGACACATCCATTTAAAAGCATAATGACAAAAATAAATCAAATTCTATTATGGCTGAGAAGATTGAATTCACTTGTTTATGTTATGATTTATATTAGGAAATCATGTTACAATTTTATTCTGATTGATGGATTGAATTTGTTTGTTTATCTTACATCTTAGTTAGTAATATACTACATAATATACTAGACCTTTTGTTATGAATAGCAGTTCTTTTAATGGAAAAATTGGACATATCCTTGTATAAACTATCATAACCAACAATATTATAAAATTCCTCAATTATAAATGCAAGTTAACTAATATAATAATATATATATACATATATGAGCTACGTATCCTAAGCATATCGTATCCTTAAATTTCATGATTTATCATATTGACATATTCATATCAGCATATCAGTAGCTATATCCCGCATCATGTATCCTATATTCCATATCCGTATTCATGCTTCATAGTTCTCTGCCAACAGAGATTTATGTAGATCTAGGTTTAGACAATACCACAGCTTTTCAAATTTTTTTTTCCCATACAACTGAGAAGCATTTGATTATACAAGATTTTTACATTGTCTCAACCTGCATTCTCTTCTTCAAAAATTTTTACATTGTCTCAACCTGAATTCTCTTCTTCAAAATTTTTTACAAGATCATAACTATCGAATATGATTGGCAAAATGTATACCTGTAATAATGTCAGCTGAGCTGACAATGTTGTTGCTTCAGTTTGCAAAATTTGAAGTTTGCGCTCTAGCTCACCAATGTAGCGCATTTTCCTTTCCTTTGATCTTGCAGCTGACTGTCGATTGGCCCAAATCCTATCACATGATATCAAAGTACACATTAGTACAAATCATGAAAGGGAAAAAAATTTAGGACTAGAACAATTCAAGAAACTGACAACTCATTTTTCAAACTAGTGTTATGTCAAAGACTACAACCCTTCATAGAATATTAGTGCCTCGATTTCATCGGTGGTGCTTGTTTTATGTATAAGAAGTTGTTATTCATGGATTAGATCTTTCTTAAATATATTTTACAACTAAATGCTTATTTATGTATATTTTGATCAAACCTTGCATATTGTAAATCGTATGACTAGTTATGCACAAAATCTTATCACAAGAAAAAGGGTGCAATAAAGTAATGCACGTTTTTTAAGTAAAATTTTTATTAGCAAAAATTGACCAAACTACTCTCCTTTTATATCTAACCCTTTTTCACTTTCCATTTCTTCCACCACAGTACAAAAACCTTATATTTATTTCCATTAGCACCAAATGACCAAAATACCTTCTTCTATAGTTAAAGTACTTGTAATATATTATAAATGACTAGTAAGAACAATCATCTTTGCATTGCAAGTTGTAACTATTTATCTTCTTCTATTCAGCTTCACACTATCTACTACGAAAGCATTTTAATCTTTTCATCTTAAGCCTTGTTGACCATACTTATTCACAATAATAACTAAAAACATATTCTCAAATAAATTTATTCAAAGTAATTATTATTGTTTTATCCACACTTTACAACAAAATAACAAAATATGAATAAAGCTATAAAGTACCTAATTTACATTTTAAAAGTTACCCATAAAGTTATCTTTGAAATATCTTATGCATAAACCAAATGAGGCCATAGTTTAACACGATAGGTAGAAGGCCTATATTTCCTATAAAGATAACTTATATAATTTCTAAATCTCTACATGAATTAGTAACAATACAAATGGACACATAGTGAAGTTTATTCTGCATAGCACTCGATGTCAATGCCCGGGCAACACAATATATTGAATGGTTGTGAAAGGATAAGGAATATTTCTCATATAATGATTTGCAAAGACATTTGAAATATACATATGTAACATAATCAGTTCATGAGTTGATCAATATGATTTATTCCAATTCTTCAAGAACTCATGAAAATGGTGAGAAAAAGGAAACTTCCACATACAAATTTGATTTTATCTAAATGGCATATTTTCATCTAGCCACAAGATATAAAAGTAGAAGAGATTGCAAACTAGCCTGCTGTATTGCCTTCAGTATATATATATATCTACAAGTCAAAACATCCTGTTAGATTTTTAGTGTTGACAAATGTGTATAAAATATTCTAAGTGTTTTTATATATGTATATAAGCATATCTACAAGTTTTGATAGGATTTTGTTTGAAGATTTTTAAGATTTGAATCATTTTAGTCAGCGCGTTCACAGGCATTTGCAGGTATTTGAACACACCCTGAAAAGTTCGCCACACATTCACACATATAGAAGTGCAGTTTTGGTTGTTCGAACGCACTTGGAGGCTGTTCGCACGTGGTCGCGAAACTTTATAAAATCTAGGATTCCGTGAGACCTAATTTGATTTGAATTTAGCCTTATTTTTATAAGAAATATAAGGGTTAGGATACCCTAACCCCAAAGGTAGTTGGTATTGATTAGAAGAGATATTTGTTTTATCTCTAAGAGGTATATAAATAGGTTTAATCTAACTCTAAAGAGGCAATCGATCATTATCTAGAGATCATATTTTTTACGGGTCTATCATCTTTTGAATTCATCTTTTGGAGACCATTGAAAATTATTTTTAGGCTTTAGACAGAACGTGCTGAATTATTCTTATCTCAACACATCTACATAAACTATGTCTCGAGAGTCACTAAGATGAAATTATCAACCTCAAGGGTCACTAAGGTTCGAAAATCTATCAGGGAAGCAGTGTGTCGCGGAGTTTAGTGAGCAAGATTGATACAGATTGAGTCGTAGGAATCGGCAGGTAATTTGTTAGCTTTTTGTTAACTGCTATAAGTTTTAGTGATTGATTTCGATCCAAATTTGGATCTATGATTTTTTACCCGGTTTGAAATTTTTCCACGTAAAAATCTTGATATTTATCTTTGCTTTATTCATTGATTATTATTCCGCATTTTTTTCCTTAAGCAAAGAGTTAGAAATCCTACCTAGGGTTTTTATAGATATATTCACGTATCTTTAGTTTTTTTTTCATATCCCAATAACAATAAGAGTTGTAGATGGCATGGAGATTTCATGAACAAATGCCAACTCAATGTTAGCCTTATGCCTAATGCATTACATACATATACTTATTGCACTATACTGGTTAAAAAACAAAAAGACTTTCCCCTAAGTGGATATGTGGGAGAAAAAAACAATAGCGCAAGCAAACTTATGAAGTGAAAAAGGAAGAAGAGGTCACTGTTCAATATTTAAAAAACAAAAGCACTAAAATACTGAATTATTTACTTCTGGTTATGAACCATGTCACCACGACATCTTAGATAATGTAAGTATAGATTTGCATGCAAAATAGTTGGATAAAGGGCTTGCTAGTTGTTGTAGCTAAAAATTGCCAAGAATTATGTAGAAATGAAAAACAACCAAAAGGTTAAAAGGAGCTAATGAGAAAGGGAATTCTTGCCCCTAGAATTGCCAAGAATCTCTTTGGACTTGGCACAAATCTAGAAATAATAAAATATCCCATAACGGTACATGAATTGTTTGGGTATCAGGATCCTATTGATTATGAAAACATTTTTCTGACTTTCCAGAACAAAAATCTGGACTATTGAATTTCCATATCTCTAGAGGGAGAGTCCAACATTTCAATCCCTCGACTCCATTCAAATTTGCTTTTCCAACAACTATCCATTAGAAAAAGTTCATTTGTTGGAGAACATTTTTGTTTCCTCTACTTTTTCCCAGAGTCAAAACAGACTTTAAAGTGAAAAATGGGAGCATGAGTGTTCATAGCGCATGACAAACTTATAGTATTTACATAATAATGCTAGAAAGTATTGTTATTAGATCAAGAAATAGTAGATGCTTCATCGTATGTTTGTATTAAACATTGCCTAGTATAATTAAAAACTTGTTGGGAATGCTTGTATTGGAAAACAAAATCAGAACAACCAGAGCATTATCATATGTAGATATTTTTCAGTTCAGTCAAATTTTTAAAGTAATGTCATGAAGAACAATAGTGAAAAGACTCAAGAGAGATTACTAAGAACAATACTAGAAGAGCATTTAATGGATCTTGTTACATGTTAGACCAACTTGTAAGTTGTAAGGCAACAATTTCAGAAACATGAGTCAATTAGCTGTTCTCTAGGTAGCTATAGCAGCGCCACTGCAACTAAAATTTAGATTACACTCTCAATTCAATCAGATTACTAACAAATGTCACAAACAACAGTACATGCATGATCAACCACATATTAAGTAATTTGTTTTGATTGCCTGCTTTTCAGTTCAAGAAAACTCAGAAAGAAAGTAGCAAGTAAGTAAACCGAACCTCTTTGCCCTCTTCGGGTCTACAAGGGCAAGGTCAGCGAGCTTTGCGGCAGATATGGCCTTCTTCGTCTCCACCAGAGATGTCCCTTCTCCACTTGACCCCAGCAGCTCGGGTTTAATAGAGGTAGAGCCATCCATAGACTGGCTGTGCTGGTGCCTTGCCCTAGGTCTCTCATTAGATATTGCCCCCAAATTCTCAATCTGCAAAGAACCAGCAGCAGAAGCAGTAGCAGGAGTAGGAGATGCTTCCACCATCCCCGATGACTCACCCTCCATCAACCCCAACGAAGTGGCACACGAAGAATTCAATTTCTCAACGTCCATGAACATCGAGAAGAGCTCTTCGTCGTTCTCGTTCTCATCAGACAACAAGGGGCCGTCATGGCAATCAACAACCCCAAGGTCAGTATCGAAGTTTAAGTCTTCAGGGAGGCACAGGATCTCCGAGTGTGCCCGCCGGTGGCCGGGATTCTTTGTAGGGAAATCCGGCATCCGGCTGACATCGTGGCTATATTTCCCGGCGTCCGGTTGCGCCGAGTGGCCAAAATGGTCGGAATCTAGAGATGGATGAGAAGAAGAGGAAGGCGAGGGGGCGGCATAGCGTAATGAGTGAGGTGGTAAACCACTACTACTACCGCCGCCGCCGCCGCCTTGGATTATGGACTTGTCCCTGTCCATGGTTGTTGATCATAGAAGCCTAATTGTTTCTCAAGAAGATCTCCAGATCTGAATCTCTTCTATAACGAGGAAAGATGCTTCCTTTCTAACAAAACTGCGGCACGACTATAGTTCGCCGCAAGGAGACTCACGAACCCTAGCAGAATTGGATCTAAGGTTGCCGAGAAAAGAGGGAAAGACTCACCATTTCCAACGAAACTAAAGGTGGAGTAGATGGACTCCACGGGTGGACACAAGGAAATCGAACCAGTGGTGGCTCCTTTTACTTCGATCGTAAGAGCGTATAAAGATACGTAAAAGTAAAAGGATCGAAACCCTTGAAATGCCTCGATCTGGAGGTTCGAGGAGGCACGATAAGCCCACCGTCTTGAAAGGCAGGGAAGAAGAAGCGAGTGACAGGAAATGTGAGTCCTAATTATTAGAAAGGGAAATTATATATATATTTTACCAATGCCAGCATTAGGCCTAAATTTTATTTTATCTCCTATATTTAACCAATCAATAAATTAATAATGAAGATTTAAAATTATAAAAAAACTAAATAAATTTTTGACTTACCTAAATTAATACCGATCAACTTTTAAATAATAAATATATAGCAAATATATTAAACATATATATTTCTATCGATATTATTTTATATATATTAAAATTTTTATTTAATTATCTATAATTTAATCTAGCGTATAATTTAGTCAAATATAATAGGAAAAAAATGATTTTAATTTTAATATAATAAAAACGGAGCAAGACTTTAGGCCTCATCATGAATAAAGTAAAAGTACAATTTTCCCTTATTAGAAAGCAGATTAGTTGACACAAAAAGCATTTTAATAAATTTTGGAATAACACCCTAAAGTAAATACAACTTTATAAGATGTATTTACTTTGAAGATAGTTGGAAAGATATAATTAATAGCTTTTTATCTTTGTGGCAATGAATGGCTTGAAGGATTATATAGCAATAAACATCCTTGGGTTTGGGCATAGGTGAAAAGATACTTTTTGTGTAAGAATGTCTATTACTCACAGAGGAATGGAAGCATGAATGCATTCTTTGATGGCTATGAGATAACTCTGAAATAATTTGTAGAGCAATATGACAATGGAATTTTGCTGATTATAAATCTTTCAACACAAAGAATATCATACGTTACTGATAATAATATTGAAAAATAATTTCAAAAAAGTTTATACTATGTTACGAATCAGATCTGGACTGATCCGGATGTAAGAAAATTATGAAAATTAGGTAGTGGTCGCCTCATGAGGTAAGGTTCTGATGGCTCTAGTTTTACCTAAATCAGAGATCGAGATAAAAAGCTAAAAATAAAATAGTAGAGCAAGGTCGAAGGATAGTAGATTAGTAATTATTCGATATTGCGACGGTCGTCGGAGGGTAGCGGATGATCTACAGCTATAATATATTCCTAGAAAAATAAAGCAATCTAACGGTTACGATAAAAGATAAGAATTCAATGATAATTATCAACACATGTCCACCCCTATTTATAGAAGTAAAATAAGATCCACATGTGGATTATTCGATTTATTTAAAATTAAAATAATAAAATAAAACTAAGTAACTAACTTAACTCAATTTAACCCATATGATCGGATGGCAATGCACTAATTCTAAATTCAATGAGTTTCAAGATGAGCTGCGAAATAAGATCTATCTTTATCAAATTTTTATAAGAAAGGAGTACTTTTTTCATTTAGTGAAGTAAGGAAAGATTTAGTTTTCAGTATCATTCTCCTCGGTGAACATGAGTTTGAAGTCCATTGCATATGTTATTATTATAGACATATTCTTTCATTACTCACTCATAGAAGATATTAAAAAGTTCATCCTGGATATATTTTATCACGGTGGAGAGAGAGAAGACTTGAAATGCAAACATGTATGACAACCATGCCACTCGTACAAAGATTTGATAAATTATGTAATTCTTAAAAAAAATCGAAGTCCTTTCTAATTTAATACCACTCTAAAATTTATAATTTTAATCTAACGATTATAATATCAATTGGAGTGAGGTCAATATTGATGAGAAATGGCTCATTCCTCGATTAAATGGCTGCTGCAAAGCTAATTATTAAATAATATTTATTGCATATCATTATAAACCTCTCTAATTTATCTTTAATTTATCCAATTAATAAATAAATATAAATCAATGAAGTGGGGATAAACTATTTAAGTAAATGAGTTTATAAAGAGGCCCAATTTGGTCAGAAACTGGAGAATCTAATGTTATCGTTACAAAATTTATTGCCAAAAATTAGGAACATTTCTACCATGGCTATAAATAAATTGAGACATTCACGAGTAGGCCTCATACATGTGTCATTAATCATTAAGGAGAAATTAATATTGATGTTACCAAATTTACTAACATTAATACGACGTATGTTCATTTACCAAATAAGACTAAATAAGTTTGCTGCCATTTATTGTTTATATGATATCTAATTGGGAATACTATCAAACAACTTAAGTGATTATTGCATCGCTAGCAGTAGTACTCTTTAAAAGTAAATGCTGTTTTACATATTACTACATCTTAACTGAGAGTGAAATTGAATCGATAGTACTCGATCATATCTAGATCCATATTTTAGTCTGAATACAAATTCGTATAGCAATAATTTTTAAATATAGATCAAATAATTTTCAAATAGATCGAACTTGAATCAAATTTTAAATAAATTATAATATTTCTTTTGAGACAATTAAAATAAAATATTAAAAAGTTTCACAAAAGAAAATTACATATCAAATACAAATAAATTTAGCATAATAAATCTCTACATGCAATATAGAACATATTATTAGTAACAATATCAATATTTAAATAACTAAACTAAAAATCATAAATTATTCAAAAAATATATAGGTAAATGTATATCGATATCCGTATCCGAAAAATAATATCCTACTAATATCAATATTTGAGTTTGTTACCTGTGTATGAATCTATATCTGGGTTTTTTTTTTTTAAAACCTACCCTTATTCGAATTCGGGTCGGGTAGGAAGTTTTACCCAAATCCAATACGAATCGGGTTTAGATAGCAGGTTAACTCCTACCCATTTATACCCTTACTCTTACATCTTACTCTCATGTATTGCTTAGAATAATCTCCATGTATAACATTAATGGTTTCATCTTAGCTCTATACACTTGCATACAAGAAACATCCAACATCCAACCACATATACTTACCCTCTTAATTGCTTAAGATTTAATTAGGATTGTCCACCAATTTGTCTAGATACTTACTTGAGATCCAGCATTTGTGTACGCCCTACCACATGTACGGGGCCACCTTCAAGACTTTTAATTTGGAAATTCATAGTATGGCCCATAGGAGATGCATGTAATATAAATTCACAGCCCCTCTTGCAGACCACAGTAATTCTTGATGTTTCAGTCTTTAACAACTTGAATTCAAACCCTTACTTAATAAAATACTCTTAGGAATGTCCTAAATTCTGTTGCAGTAGCTAATATTATCCCAAGTTTCAGCATCCTGCATATCCTTCCCTTCTCTGAACTCTGGAAAGCCAAGTTTTTTCCCCTTCATTATCAGAACCATCGAAGTTTCTAAAGTCATCATTGATCCATCGTATCATTGAAGAAAGACGCAGAAAGAAATTGCTTTCTGTAGCCAGATGAAATTCCACATTTTCTTTGCTCATTCGGCTTTGATTGTGTAATTGCTTTACCGACTATTGTCATTTACAGCTGATGGGCAATTGTTATTGCAGACTTGCAGGTAGTAGTACCTCATCATCATCTTCTTCATCACTTGAAATGTCCACCCAAGAGAAGACCCACTTGCAGTCTTGCACTATAGCAGTCTTGATCAACCCATGTTCTGCCATCCTCTTTATGATCCAGTGAGTTGACTCTTGATCAGCCCCCATGTTGTCAATATGAGATGCACTGCCAATATCTACAACAGTGACAGTCTTGATCCAATCTACTTGAGTTGCACATTCTTTCCCTATATTAACATCATCTGTCCCATGGACTTGACTATGTACTAAATATATATCAATTGTGTGCTCCTAAGAATTTACTTTGAAAATCTCCAATACATCTCTATCGCTTTTCAACTCCACTAGACCTGAGTCCATGGACATCTCTGGCACCAAGTAATACAACCTACAGGTGGGTGGACAACAAAACTGATCAAACAAATTCATTGTTTCGATGAAAGATTTGCCTAGTAGTATTAATATTATTACTAACAAAATATATGCAGCACTTCAACAACAAAATACCAAAATAAGAGAAAACAAGTAAAACTTCATCTGGCAAAAGGAGAACTAAAGTGTAATGGACATGAAACGGGACTATAAATACAGTTATGTTACTATTGAAAGAACATTAATATTGAAGCACTGAAAAAGAGATTTTTTCTGATGCAGTCAATGACTATTAAATATTAATTGGTATGACCACTGGAATGATGAAACATGAACTGACCATTCCTATCAGCACGAGAAAACCAGTAACCATAATATCTCTAAAGCATTAAAAAATGAAGGAAAAAAAATCTAGCTACAGAAAATCAAGAGTAGATATATCTGAAAGGAAAACTGACAAGCAAAACTATGGATGCTCATCTACAGCAATTAATGACCCGCAAAAATTTCTAAACTTTATCTTAAAATAAAGGAGTAAGTACTATAGCAGCATGTGGGCTTCATTATATAATTAAACCAACTAAGACAACACATACCTGCATGCCAGAAGATTCTCATTGTTGCTTTCCAGATCCTTGTGCAGATTTAGCATTTACCTGTTGCTGCTGTTGCATTTGAAGGAGTAAATTGGCAGCAAACTGGATTGGTATCTTTGGTTATGCCTTTTGTAATACTTTTTAACTACATGACAATGGTCTACGGACCTTCCCTAAAAAAAAACGAACGTATTAGTAGAGAAAGGTGACTGCTCAAAAAATTGGATACACATGAAATCTACAAGGCAACTAAGCAAGCAAAGCAAGCAAAATACGATTTACTACTCATCACCTCCATCAGCTAATGCACTTGTTCAGATAATATTCGTACAGCCAATTGAAACATCAATAAATTGATAAATTGCGTGTAACAAAGCAAAAGAATAGAAGGATTTATTAATTGTTTGAAGCATGAATCATCATTAGAGTGTATCTGTCGGAATTCCAAACACAGACCCAAAAAGAACTAACTAAACAAAATCGATTGACTAACAGAGTATTAGACTCCATCAAAGAGAAACGAATAACTAGTGACAATCCTTTGATTTCCTCTCCTCATATGTGAGCTTCTTCAAGTTAAACCTGCAATGTAAACCAAATCAAAATTGGTTATGTACAAGGCCAAGACTTCAACTGCTTCCTGGCTTATAGATGCTTCAATCACACTTAGATCGTACCTCTTGTGCTTGTTGGAAGGTTCTTTGGAAGATTTCACTGGACTTGGGTCTGCATGAATTGCACCTTCTTGTTCAACTCTTCCATGTCATCTGGTTCAATTTCCCTCTTAATTTATTCACTGAAATGGGTCTGGTACTTTTCAGGTTCATCCTCCATCAGAGTCTGGAAGGAAGAGCAGACACTGAAACTATGTCACTGTTGCTCTGTACATGATCAAACTTTCATAGAACCATGATTAGCACAAAGAATCTAGGTCTTATTTGCTTTGAGTTCAGAGACCTCCCATGAACTGGTTCAGTAATCAAACATCTTTTTATCTTTTTTATATTTAACTAAGTTCACTCTCCAAAAAATTAAGACTAAGAAATGAGACCAATTAATTAAATTCGGAGCTTAATCTCAAATCAAACAAGACCCTAAGTTTTAACAAGGCTAGAGATTAAATATGTATTGAGAAATAAATGCTATAATGGAAACAAATTTAGCAAATACAAGTTTCACAATATAAGCAGACAACAAAAGAAAATAATCATTTCTTATAAACTTCAAAAGTTTGGGTGTTGCAATGGTGATACTCCTTCCTACCTAGAGGGTACAGTCTCAGCCTCATTTGAAGAAGGTTGTTTCTAAGATGTGAACCCATGACATCTAAGAACATACGGACTCAGCCTCTAATAGTTTAAGATGCAAGGGCAAGCCTTGCCATGACATTGCGATTATTTCTAGCAAACTGATATTAGAACTTATTGTACTTGTCATAATCAAAAGACTAATGAAGACCTTTCTTGATTTAGAAGAAACACAATTTCTTGTTTCGTTTTCTTGACTTATACTATAAGACTAAATTAATAACATGATTTAAAAGTGAACTTTTGTGTAAGCCTTCAGAGCAGCAACTAAAAGCAGAATATGGATCAGAATACATAAGCAAAATGAAGAGTAAGATACAAACAATTGAACAATTATGACGAAACCTCATGTCAGAAGCAATATGACCACCAAATATGTACTTGTGGTGAACCTCAGCATCAAGTTGCTTATCATCCTTCTTAAACCCAGCAAACCTCTTATCACTGTCTGGAATATCAATACCACCATCTAATGCTCCCTGCAGTCAACAAAAGGAAGTTAGCTAAGCACATGGACTAATAAGACAAATTGCAAACTACAATTCTTCGAAATATATCTCATTTAGCCATGAAAGGATAGAAGGTTCATACAAAATACTAATGGTTGGGCAACATTAACAAATCAAAAGATGATGTGGACATAGTAATCAAAGCTATATCTAGACTAAATTTAAAATATATATATATATATAATATATATATATTATTTAATGTCTCCATTGGTTTACTGTCAAGTAAGAACTCTGCAAATCAAATGGTGCAGGTCATAATGTAACTAGCAAAAGCCCAGATAGAAACAAGAAATTATAAATTTTGTGGACACCAAGTTACTTCACAGATGGACGGATTTCCTGCAACTGATTTTCAATATCAAATGATATTATCTCATTTACTCTTAACTTACAAGTTATCTAGAATTATTCAGGAAACAGAAGACCCATTACCATGATAATAAGTAGAGCACTAAATGATATTTGAATATTTCAGAGTAGAAAAGGTTCTTTAAGATTGAGACAAGGAAGCAGTAGCATAAAAAGAAATTGTGAGAAACAGAAGAAAGAACAGCTTAACAAAAGAGGATAAGAGGGAGATGAAAAAAGTCAAAAACACAAACATATCTTGCTACTGAGAAGCTAGACCTGCACTCCAAAGAGGTTCTTGAGGAAAACCACTAAAGAACGTGTTCCCAAAGGAAAGATGCAAGCAATGTATGTAATGGGCCAGATCACCAGGTAATAGTTGCATGTTCTTGTAATATCAAGTTTACAACCCACTGCTCCATTGATGTTTGTCACTATATCATTTCTTAAGTCTCTCCAATGGTGATTAAAGAAAACTTTAATATATATAATCTCTATTACTATCATTTTAACTGATAAATTAGTTTTACAGTACAAAAATCACCTGGATAACTTAAACCACTCCTCTCCTGGAGATAGGTAAACTATTAAAGAAAGAAAAGAGAGCTGGGAGCATAATACTTCCAACAAAATATTCAATATTTACCTTTTCTTTTAAAGGTTATCCATTGTTAAATTCTTAAAAGTTATTTTTGAGGCATGTAATAAGCAATTGATCCTACAACATGTCATCTCTCTTGTTAGAAAGATTCATCAAGTAATTGTCAAATAGCAGTTCCATAATTAGCAGCACAAGAAAGATTGTTGAGTTGACTATGAGAAATGAACTTAGTTAACCCTTGGGGGCGCCAAAGACAAGATTTCCAGTAGTAGTCCTGACAAGGCCAACATCAAGGAGAGCACGGAAAGGCTCCTACTTTGCGCGGGTTCAACAGAAAAGTCTTCTCCGGTAGCCTATGGGGAAGTCACTCAGACATGTTGGCCAACTAGAAACAGACCACAGATGAACTAGGCCTGCTGTCAACGTGGAATTTAGATGGAAACCTCAACATTCCCCTCATATTCCTGGTCCATTTCAAGCATCTTCAAGACACGGCGTGCCACAAGAAGCCCCGTGCAGTAAGCTACGTGTCAGAACACAAACCATTAGATTGCAAATAAAGTTTACCAGCATGCGCAAAAGATGCAAACTAAGTGATATTCTTTACAATGCATGACTGACTACCTGCAGCATATTTTCTCCAAACTTTAATTCTGCATCCTATCTTACTAGAGAGATATTACCTATTACACCCTATGTTTTTCTTACTATCTAAAATGGCACTGGTTTATAGATCATACATCACTAACAATTAGGAGATTGTACGATATCTGTTCGACAATCACAAATTATTGTCTTAAGTGACTCAAAAATGATGAAAAATTAGCATGACAGTCAGGAGATTGTTGAAGTTAGTATCCACTCTGGTAGCGAGAAATCAGTACAATGGGAGAACAATGTAATAGCCACATTAGGTTTCCCTCTTGATGTGTTGCAATGCAACCCTAATCTGATGATAAGACACAGTCGTCGTCATCATCACGGTCATCAACGTTGGCAATTACCACTCAATTATGCAGGCGTCACAGAGACCTGGCATTCATGCACTGCACAAGACCCCATCCATTGGCTCAAAAGAACTGCATCCTATATAGTTGATTGATATGTTTCCAGTGAAGCAATTTAGCATTCATTTATTTGCAAACATAGTAGTAGTATAGAATCTTCACACAAAAATCAGGAGTATCAGACAACATCATACATATAGCATTTGTCTCCAAAGCTAGTGATAACAAGATAGAAGGCTACAACAAGTTACTGACAAAATATTAAAGAAAGAAAAACATGAGAAGTCTGAAAATCTATTATTTTATTAAATGGAAGTTGAGTGCGAAGTTCCACAACTAATGGTCAAGGCAAGGATAGGGGCACCACTATGATTAATAGATAAGAAGTAAAACTTAAAGTAAAATATATACATGAGATCCACTTTGACTTGCCCACTTCTAACTGCACATACAAGATTGTGATTGCCTTGCAAGTGGTTTTTGAACCATAAACACTTCCTCTCTAGTTAGATTAGATGAAGACAATAACAGTGAAGAGGGCCAGCAAGGTCTGAAACTAGCCTTGAATCTCGAGTGGTTCCAAGCATGTGGCTGTACATCCTCCATAAATTTAAATTCTACGATCTGCAATGCATCCAGCAAATCAAATTCATGTGTTTCATCTCAATGTCAAACTATGAATGGAACTGTGAAACAGTCCAGGTTAACTCTGGATCTCAACATACTGTAGCAAGTTTACTAGCACGTAAAAGGGCACAGGAGCTAGGGAAATACAAATATTCACATATAACAATATCATAAAGAATTAAGATCGAAAGAATTCAATAGAGAATGGAAAAGGATAAAAGAAATTCAGAACTTCAATGAGAAAAGAAAAGGAGAACTTCAATGAAAGTTACTTAGACATGCCTGAGGCCAAAAAACTACAGCTCCTGTTCCCAGTCCCTACCCTGTCTTCCTGCCAATAGGTGCCTGATCTTCCTGCATTTAGTTATTCTAAATGCATCAATGTAAGCAGATATCCTCAAAATAAAAATGTAAGATTCCTCCTCATTACACAAAGGAAAATGTGGAGAGGACATGTAAAATTATAACCTGAAGCATCTGTTGATATATCCACTGCATCCTTGAATGACTTCCAGCAGCTTGTTGCCCGAACTGGCTAAATTATAAGTGTAGATACTTTTCAGAAAATGCTTCAAGTATAATTGTTAGTAGAAATCAAAACACATAAGAGATATGGTATAGACCTGTAATGTATTTACAGACTGCAGCTGGTTGGCAATATGATATTGGTGATTAGGATGTAGTCCAAAGTGGCTACCGAATGATAAGTAATTTGGATTAACTTCTTCCTAAAAAAGATTAGCATAATAACAAAAAAATAAGCATGTATAAGCATGTACATTATTGTATCATAACTTTCCTAAAGACGCGTACAAAAAAAAATGATAAATTGGCAACCATAAGATCAGCGCCTCCATATGTCCTGATATGCATGCCATGATGTGAAACAGTTGAAGATGAATGTAAGGCATTGCTTCGACTCCCGTTGGATGATGCCCTCAAAGATTCCTATTTGTAGAACATCTAAAGCCTTGTTAGAATCAATAAGGTCAATTAGAAAATGAAGTGAAATAACTTCAACAAATTACCTTATTCTGGCTTTCAGTTAACATTGTCTCCATGTTTGTCTCTTTCCTTTTTTTGGGAGGACGCCCTCTACGCTTTGCAGGCAAAGAATTGGGTACCTTGTTTCCCTCAAAGATATCCTGCTGTGCATGGGCATTAAAGTCGTCACTCTGAATTGACCTCTCAAATGGTAAAAGTCTCCTTTGCAATTCTCGACATATGTCATCATCTAAAAGAGACATTCGCACTTCATTTATTAATTTCAAAGTAAGTTGATACTTTTCATCAGATACCATGCCAACCTCAACAAGGCGAAGACAGCGCATAGAGAGATAATCATAACGCTCCATTTGGTTATTACTTGCAACATCTTCTAAAGAGATATCCAAAGCGTGCAACTGCTTAAAATCTCTCCTCCATCGATATAGTACATAACGACACGGAATCTCATACACTTTTTGCAGCTTGAGTACAGATAATGCATGACGACACAAAATGCCATTGAACTGGAAAGATCCACAGTTACATTGCACCTCAAATTCCTCTGAACTATATACAACCTCATAACTCTTGTTCATTAAAATTCCACCCCCTTCAGTAAAAGCACACTCTTTGACTTCAAATGTAGAGATCGAGCCATCTATCTTTGCTAGCAAAGCATGACAGTTAAGAGTTGCTTTCAGCTCATCCTGAAATTTTCTGAACATGTTCAGTGTATATAATTTGGATAGCTGCTCTTCCATATGAAATTTTGAAACAAGTACTCGGTTTATGTTGAATGACTCGAAATCCGCGTGGGCTTCCATTTCATACTTGCTCTGTGCATGGATCAAATAAATATCAAGATAACACTTTAATGTAGTTTTTGGAGTAATAGACCCCTCAAAAAAGCTACTCAAACTCTTTTGATGTTGGACAGTAGACAACCCTGCCCAGAAAGTATCCTTCAGAAAAGCAGGGACCCACAAATGCCGATTTTCATACAAATATTGAAGCCATTCATGACCTTGAAGCCCAAACCTGTCTGTCAAATTTCTCCATCTTTCATCAAATTCAATGTCTTTTAAAGAGTCATATACTACATTCTTCAATTCCTTTTTAATTGTTTTATACTCTGTAGTTCCTCTAAACTTGTCCAAGATGCTTCTCATTATATGCCATAGGCAGATGCGATGACGAACTTTTGGAAAAATTACCCCGATTGCAGCACGAATAGTCACAGACTCATCAGTAATTATGGCAGTAGGAGCGCATCCTAACATACATGTCTGCCATGCCTTCAATAGCCATAAGTGACTTTCAGTGCTTTCATTGGAAAGTAAACCACAACCCAGCAAAACTAACTGACCATGATGATTCACTCCAACAAATATAACAAGAGGAACATCAAAGTTATTTCTTAAGCAGGTTGTATCGACACAAACAACATCATTAAAATATTGATATGCTGCTCTAGACCTGGAATCAGCCCAAAAAACATTCCTCGCATGACCTTCTACATCAAAATCTATCAAGTAAAAAAAGTTTGGCTGCTTAGCCTGCATTTGTGCAAAAAACTGATGTAAAGCTTCACTTCCACCCACTCCAAGCTTTATTTGCCCCACTTCAACAGAGTCTGTGTATTCCTTATCGCCATAAGATGAATCTTCATGTCCAGCTCTTTGTACAACAAGATCTTTAGTCATTCCACTAGACATCTTCTTATAGCATCTCAAGAAGCGCGCTGCCGAAGGACTTACTGGATGATTGTGTTCGAGATGAGCTTCTATCAAATGCAATAAACCATCACCCCACAGTTTCGCAATAATCATGGCTTGACAATTTGTCTTTGCAGTAGGCCTCGACAGGTAGCACGCATTTCCCCTTCCCTTTCCACCTTTGGTGCATACAAGTACTAGCCGGCGACAAAGTCCATAGGTTGTAAAAGACGACTTTTTAACAGCAACACCAAATCCCACATGCAGAGCATATCTCTTGTAAAAAGTAACAACTTCATCATAAGTTCTAAACACCATCCCCACCTTAGGTGTTCTATCATCATCTCCTCCTGATATTTTGCAAACTTCATCTGCCTTAGAATTGTTATCCTTTCTATCATCATCATCAGTGCCCACGATGGCAAGCACTTCTTTATCGCCATTTACAGCAACGCTCTTCGGAGATTCAGGAAGCATATTCTGAAAACATGGAAAGACTGAAGTCAACATAGAAAAGGGCCAGAACTATTGTGACCACGAAATGCAAATGTTGAGACCACAATGCCAGGAGTGCTAGGAACAAGATGAAAAGGTAGCCTTTGAATACCCACCAGACCAACTTCACCATCACCAGAGGCTACTCCATCATCCAGCCCATCTTCCTCATAATCCTTGTAAAAGCAAGTACCACCTTTTGCCAAACTTAATCTTCTGTTCTAATCAAATCTCCTTTCTATGCCAGTGTGTTGTAACATTACTGGAAATGGATAAAAAATGAATACATGAATGGCAAGTACCACAATTATTATGGACAAAAGCAAGGCATACACCAGGACTCAAATAAATTAAATAGCATGGTCGGCGCACAGAAATAAAAAATGTGGCACCAACAAACGAAATCATGTCAAAAGTCAAAACTCATGACTGATTGAAACACAAAGCAATTACTACAATTCGTGTGCTAATTTACATCAAATATAAAATTATGAACGCAATAGATGACAATAGAAAGAAAAAAAAGTTCTGAATGGTACCAAAAGTTATCAACTTTATCACAAATAGCACTGCATTGCCGGTTGACTTAGTTGCTCTGTTAAGTAAAACCAAATTCAAATTGGATTGGGCGTCAAAAGAACCTGTTTTTTATGATAAAAGATCAGCCAATGCAAGCAAGAGAGAGATACTTATAGAGAAGAGCTAGAGTTGCATATAAAATGGCCCTCACTTAAAATAGAGCAGCATAATGGAGAATCTTTTTCAATTTAAAAAAAAAATTATTAACATTCATTGGACATAATTTGTAATTATTTTAAATATTACGTAAATATATATGTGAGAAAGTAGGCATCCACAAGCAAAACCAGTCCGCCTTGAACAAAGATCAAATTCTCGGATACTCCTAAGATGTCCGAGATGGTAATATCACAGCTGATCATTGTGAGAATTTAATTTGAGTCATGGTAATATCACATCTAAGAAACAAAAGAATTTGACCTTGGCGACAGCGGAAGCTAACCGCGAAGGGAGGGGGCTCTCAAAGTGAAAGGGAAGCTCGAGGTAGAGAGACGGAGGCAGATCTTGGCGACGGCCGAGAGACGGTGGCTTGGCGGCGGCGGAGAGGCGGAGCTTGGTGACGAAGGTAGAGAGATGGTCAAACGGAGCTTGGCGGAGAAGCGGAGGCGGAGCTTGGTGAAGAGGTAGTGACTTGGCGATGGAGGAGATGAAGAGGGTGTAGCTCGTGGTGGCTAGGGCTAGAGATGAGAGATGAATAGATGTCGGGATGAAGAAAGAGTGAGACAGAGAGTAGTTAGAGCCTTGGATGAAAACGGGAGCTGAAGCCTCAACCCGACCCATTATTAACAGCCTAATTGGTGGAATTCTAGCAGTAGCCGGGTAGGCCATATAAATATATAATAATTGAGAATATTATTTATAATTTATGCGGGTAAATAGGTATTCCTATCCTAAATATCCTACTTGACCCATATATGTATTCGAATATTTTATAAAAATCCAACCCGTATCCGAATCTGAATCGCTATCCAAGTTGAATAGAATTTTTCAACATGAATTTGGTCTGAATCGAGCTGTGAGTAAATAGTTCCACAACGAGCGAACAATGATTATGGCCACAGGTGGTGAATAATAGAGACAAGAGCCATCTATATATAATAGCAAAAATAGATAAATAAATATAAAAAACAAAGAGAGAGGAAATAGGGGAGGTGGATAATGGCGAGGACAATCACGGGCCTCCTTTAGACACTCAAGCTAGAGGAAAAGAAATCCTGCGCCAAACCCTAAGCTCCCGTTCACTAGTAGAATAAGAATAAGCTTATTCTATAATAAGCCTCTTTATTCTAATGTTGTAACTAAACAACATCTTACCTTATTCTAGTATAGTTTTCTACCATTTTCTCTAATCTTATTAAATACAAATTTTAAAAAATAATTTAATAATAATCTATAATTACTATTTTGACCTTAGATTAGACAACATTTAATTACACATCATCTCAACTATAGTTGAGATTGTCTCTCTTTCCACTATCTCTTCCATTAAATAACGGTCATTTTAACTAAAGTTTAGATATTCTGTAAAAATAAAAATAAAAAATACTAAGCACACATTTTTCCCACGATAGGGCTTACCTCGTAATACATCGTAGTGCAGGTTTAGAACCCCGCATTACACCGCAATGCGAGCTTATAATCTTGTATTAACCGTAGTGCATATTTATTTCTTCTAGTGAATGGTTATTTTATATTAAGTGGGCTTATAACCTCGTATTACACTATAGTGCGGGTTTATATCCTTATGTTATACCGCAGTGCGGACTTATAATATTATATTAACCCACAATACTTATTTATTTAGTACATAGTTATTTTATATAAAGAGTGTAAAGTTATTTTGTCTAAGGTGTAGTGTATAGTTATTAGGGTATATAAAGTATTTTAAATAATATTATATTTTAGAAAAATACTATTTACTAATACTACTTTAACATATACTGAAGGGTATTTTCGTCATTTGATATAAAACATCACTAATTCCCAATACAAATTCATTATTCTTTAATACTTTAATATCAACTTTATATCATATCAAATATAATTATTACTCATACTAGTATTAAACTAATCATTACAATAACTTAAAATAGTATTATACTAGTATCAGCCCTCTTCTTCTGGTATTAAATATTAGAATACTTATGCTTAGAATACTTACACTTATTCTATTATTCTACAAGTGATCGTAGGCTAATGAAACTAAAGAAAGAAACCGATCTAAAACATCAATAATAAAGATTGCTTAGGCATGAAGCAAGATTAGAGTGTATTGTCGGAATTCCGAACACCAAGACCCAAAAAAGATCTGATTTAACAAAAATGACAGACTACCGGAGAATAGGACTCTGCAAAAGAAAGGAAGAAACAATGACATAACTAGCAACAATCCTGGCTACAATTTCAATCCTCGTCTTCATCCTCATCATCGTAGTCACCAGCACCAGCAGATGAGTTGAGGGCATTTAACCGTTCAATGAGCTTAGCTTTCCTCTCCTCATATGTGAGCTTCTTCAAGTTAAACCTGCCATGTAAACAGAAAAGTAGTTATTATACAAGGCCAAAACTTCAACTACATCCTAGCTTGGATGCTTCAATCACACACATGGTTGCAGGCTTGCAGCATAAGGATTGATAGTACCTCTTGTGCTCTTTGGGAGGTTCTTTAGTAGATTTTGTTGGACTTGGGTCTGCACGAATTGCAGCATGCACCTTCTTGTACAGCTCTTCCATGTCATCTGGTTCAACTCCCCTCTTAATATATTCACTGAAATGGGTCTGGTACTTTTCAGGTTCATCCTCCATCAGAGTCTGGACGGAAAAGCAGAAATCGGAACTATATCAATGCTGTTATTTGCAAGATCAAATTTTCACACAATACCATACAAGTGCCAAGAATATAGGTTTTAGGGATGAATATGGATGAGGAATAAATTCTACAGTGCAATTTAATTAAATGATAGCAAATACAAGTTTTGCATAATGAGCATAAAAGGATAAAACATGATTATTTCTTGTAAAATGATAAAAAAAAAAAAAATTGGGTGTCCCAGTGGAAAATTCTACCAACCTAGAGGGAGATGTACAGTCATAACCTCATTTTTTAAGAGGTCGTTAACAAGACTTGAACCCGTCAACTTAAAGAGTTTAAGATGCAAAGAGCAAGCTTTGCAATAGCAATGTGATTATTTCTAACAAACTTATTTTGGAACGTACTGCAATTGTCAAAATTAAAACCAAAATAGAGAACTTTTCTGATATAAAAGATAACCCTATACATTTTTCCTACTTCTCAACCTATAGTAGAAGACTTAGTTAAGAACACGATATGAAGTGAAATATTGTTTGGACCTTCAGAGCAGCAAGTGAAAGCTAGAATATGCATCAGAATACAATAGCAAAATGAAAACTAAGCGCAAACAGAAGCAACAAAACGACTAACCCTCATGTAAGAAGCAATATGACCACCAAAGATGTACTTGCGGTGAACCTCTGCATCGAGTTGTTTGTCATCCTTCTTAAAACCAGCAAACCTCTTATCACTGTGAGGAATATCAAGACCACCATCTAATGCTCCCTGCACTCAACAACACAAAATTAATTAATCACAAGGACTAATATAACAAATTACAAACCAAATGCTCAGAATTATATATCATTCAGCCATGACTACGGGTGTCAACAAGCCAAAAATGATTGATTATATTTGGCTCAAAATAAAAATTGATCAAATTAGAACACTAGCTGAGCTAGAAAATTGAGCTAAAATAGTAGCTCGTATTCAGACTTGAAAGAATTTGAGCCAACTCATCATCAGCTCATTTGGCTTGTTTAGCTTAACCAATCATGTCAAGCACATTATAACTTAACTTTCTTAGGTGCTAACTCAGCTCAACGAGCTCGATTCACCTGGACCAAATAGTGACTAGAAGAGATATTAATTAATAATCAATTCTCAACCATTACATTTGAATATGAAGACTATATATACTTATTTATTTATTTCTTTATTTATGTATATAAATCATTCAAGCTATATCGAGCCAAACATGATTGAGCTAAGCTTTGCTCGTGTTCGGCTAGTATAGTCCGAGCTAAACTTATGTTCAACTAATTTATCTAATAAGCTAGTCGATCTCAATCAAAATTTTACGCCAAGCACGTGTTGTTCACAAACAACAAGCTCGATTGATAACCGTAGCCATGACAAAAGGTAGAAGGTTTATACTTCTCAAAAATATCTTATTTAATGTCCCCACTGCTTACCCAATAGTTTTAGGAATTACAATCAGGTATAAAGCAAAAGTCCTAATAGAAATAAAACATTATAAATTTAGTGGACAACAAATTACTTCACATATGGACAGATTTCCTGCAACTCATTTTAAACATCAAATGGTATATTTTTTACTATAAAGCACAGTTTATCTAGAATTATTCAGAAATCATAAGACCCACCACCACAACAATTAGAGCACTAAATGGTATTTGAATATTTCAGATAGAAAAGGTTCCTTAAGGTTAAAACAAGCAGTAATAAAAACAGAATTGGTGAGATACAGAACAAGAACAGCATAACCAAGAGGCTAAGAGGGAGATGAAAAAATACAAACATATCTTGCTATTAAGAAGCAAGATCTGCACTGCAAAGAGGTAAGAGAGAACCCATTGAAGAACATGTCTGCCAAGGAAAGATGAGACTATCTGAAATGGGCCAGATAACCGAGTAATAGTCGCATGATCTAGTAACTTCACATGTTTACAACCCATTGTGCTCCGTCAATGTTTGTCACTATATCTTTTCTCAAGTCTCTCCCATGGTGATTAGAAAAAACTTTAATATATAATCCATATTACTATCGTTACAACGGATAAACTAGTTATACAGTACAATAATCACCTGTATAAATTCACACTCTTCTCCTGGTAATATTAGGTGAACTCTTGCAAAATAAAAGAGAGATTTAGGAGCAAAAATTCATAATGCTTCCAAAAAAGAGATGTCATATTCTCCTTTTCTTTCTCGAGGTTATCCCTTGTTAGATTCTTCAAAAGTTATTTTTGAGGCTTGTAATAAGCAATTAATTCTTCCAATATAGGCCATATCTATTGTTAGAAAGATTCATGAAAGTGCCAAATATCAGTTCCTTGAAAGAGATTCAGGAAAGGCCCAATTTCGTTCATTCTCTCATTAGGGAACAGCTTGAAAAATGAAAATGTCCTCAGTTCCTCGATTCATTCCGCGGTGCGAAATTCATCTTTGGTTAAACAATCATTTGGTTGTGCCATTTTCGGTTTTATACTTAGCAATACCAAAAAACTGCGAAACTCAATCAGAGAAAGGAAATATGTTAAACCTTGAGGGCACCAAAGACACGATTTCCGGTTGTAGTCCTGACAAGGCCAACATCAAGGAGAGCACGGAACGGTCTCCTGCTTTCTGCAGGTTCAACAGAAAAGTCTTCTCCAGTAGCCTGCAGGGAAGTTATTTGGACAAATTAGTCAACTACAAAGGGACCACAGCTGCAGATATGGAATTTATATGGATACCTCAACATTCCCCTCATATTCCTCATCCATCTCAAGCATCTTCAAGACACGGCGTGCCACGAGAAGCCCCGTGCAGTAAGCTATGTGTCACAACATAAACTCTTAGATTACAAATAAAGATTACCAACATGTGCAAAAGATGCACACAAAATGATATTCTTACAAATGCATGGAATGACTACCTGCAGCATAATTGGTGAGACCCACTTCAAGACCAAAGTGAGGTAACTCATGAGAATAGGCAGCTGCAAGGACCAAATCACCAGCAATACTTGCAGAAATGATTTGTGCAGTAATGTCCTTGTTGGTCTACACAAATTATTAGTGAAGGATAGAACTGATTTACCAATTATAAGTTCCAATATATAAAAGCATCAAAGGTTTGTCAATAAAAAACACTTCAGGATACAAATCGGACAACGAATCTGTACTTGGGCGTATTATATTTGTTCTTATCCTGGTTAATAAGTCTGATCCTTGCCCGGTAATCGGTCTTACCCTCTGCATAGACATTAAAAAGAATAAAGAATAAATAGCAAAAAGCATCATAATAACAAATAACGTGTGGTAAGTGTGGTGGTCATACGTCTCCTTCTCTTGAACTTGACTTGAAAACGCTTAAAGTATGCCCTACTCTTCTGGGACTTGACGAAAACCTAAAACATACGTAACAGCACTTGAATTAGAACGTAAGCACGAAAACAAGAGATCTTACATAAAAGCCAGAAGCTTTGCAAAACAAATACATAAATAGAGTCCCAAAGAATGATCTTTCTTTCCCAAAAGATCGATTCCATTAGAACCAACACAAAGAAACAGAATAATGCAGTTAACATTGTGAAAAACTTACTTGAGCCGCAGAATAAGTACGACATTATCACAACAAAAAGCATGAGACGAAGCAAAGATCCAGAATCAAAAATCAAATTTCCAGGGAAATCCAAAAGCCTAGAGAAATAATGCATAGGAAATCGGGAAAAAAGAGATTCGAGAGGGTTGAGAGAAGGCTTACCATCTCCGCGCTGTTCACTCTTCGGTGCTGGCTTAGCCGGGTCCGAAGGCGAGAAGAAAAGGAGGGTTTTATAACGGCGCCGCGGTGTAAAACCCTAATAGCTAAGATAGACGGCCGAGATTGAATTTCTCACGTGATCGCGGCGAGGGAAGAAGTTGGAGAGTTTGCATTTCTTTTGGGTTTTTTTTTTGAAAAAGAATAGGATAATTTTATAAATTATCCACTGTTACAAAAAAAAAAAAAAAAAAAAAAACTCTGACATAAGATCAAGAAGCCATCATCCCATGTACATCTAAAACCTAATGATCTACTCATGCTAGCAAGCTAATCAGCAGCAAAATTAGCCTCACAAAGATATGTTTAACTAGACAATTATAGTAATTGCTAGTTAAATTTAAAATATCATCGTTGATGGATTTCACTGACCATAGAGCTAGAGAAGTACCTTCGATGATGTTGATTAGGAAAAAAGAATCATACTCCAAATAGATATTGGTAAAATTCTTGTCCTTAAGAAATAAGAGTGTCTTTCTCGTAGCAATAGCTTAGCTATCAGAACCAATCTATATTTTTCACACCTGACTCCTGCAAAAATATGGCAACAGTTAGCCTGCCGGACCACAAACTCGGCCCCCCAAGCTCTAATCGATCCACAAAAGATCCATCCGAATTAATTTTAAGAGTTAAATGTATTTTACGCTCCTGTATTTATGTCCAAAATTACTTTACGCTCCTATACTTTAAAAAGCCTCAAGCCAGTCCTCACACTTATGACTAAAGTAAAACCGTTAGTTTTAAACTTAATTAAATATTATCAAAATGACTAAAATGCTCCTATCATGTTTGTTAGAGAAAACTTATAGATTTTGATATAATATAGCAAAATTATAAAAATAGCTATGGTACTTGATTAAATTTAATAGAAAAACTAACAGTCTCAGTCTAGTTATAAGTATAAGAACTTATTTGAGATTTTTTGAAGTATAAGGTGTAAAGTGATTTTAGACATAAGTACAAAGGGGTAAAATATATTTAACCCTAATTTTAATCTAGTTCAAAAGAGGAGGATTTCGACGAACTAGGATACCAAGTTGGGGTGTGCATGTGGATCCAATGAAAAGGTTTGAAAATATTCATTTGTTAAGGATAAGGAATTGACTCCAAACCTTTTTAATTTCTTCTTGCTCATTTTTGAAGACTATCTTATTATAATATTTTCATATTTGCTAGGAAGTAATAACAATAAGTGTTCTTATCCAAGACTTAGTCTTTGCATTAAGACCATGACTCTCTAAAAGCCTCATCCCAAAGATCGAGAGTAACATCAAGATTAACTCTCAACAAAATTTATAAAGTATGGGCCACCCTATAAGAGAAAAGTAAGTGGAGGACAGTTTCCACCTCCAAAAAATAAAGAGGGCAAAGAGCGTTAGTAACCAGGTTGGGGCTATTGAGATAAGTTTTGGTAGGGATTTTTTTTTCCAAACAGATTTTCTAAAGAAACATTTTGATTTTGAAAAGAATTTTAATATACTAGAGAATTTTCCAACCTTCCCATTCAATTTTTCTACTCTCAGGATTATGGATGAGATTATAGGCAAACTTGGACGAGAAATTTCCCAAGGGCTACAATTTCCAAATCCAAACATCATCTCTTTTCCTAAAAGGAATAATAATACTCATGATTCTGCGATCCAAAATTGAATCAAAACAGTTGCAAATCAAGTCAATATTTCACAACCCATTTAGAATAATGTCGAACACATAAGTACTGGAATTTCTCATTTTCATATTAATGTAGGTAGGTCATTTATCCAAAGGGATGGTAAAGATCCAAGAGTCATGCCACATATTTGTAGCCATAAACAAATTCTTCTTAATCTCATTCATAGCCATAAGAAAAGGCATCAAAACTAAGAAAAGTTTCTAGGCTTCTAGTAATACCAAGGATGAGAAATCACATATCTCGCAGTAACCACCTTAGTCCAAAGTTTATCACCACTATTTAACACATGCAAAATATTTTTAGCAAGCAAAAAATATCTGATAGTGAGCAACTCTCTAATAGCTAGATCATCTTCACATTTAGATTTAGTAATTTTATCCCAGCTAATAAGCATTTTTCATAAATAATTTTTTTAGAAATCTTAGTAATACGATCAACAACAGCTAAAATTGTCCAAGTGGATGCCATAAGATGAACAGGCATAGAACTGAGGACTAAGTTAATGAGAACAACTCTCGCCGCTTGAGTTATGTTAACCATCTTCCACCCAAAAAGTTTGCACTCAACTTATGATAGAAAATTCTCTTCGTCTTTAATCATGAGATGCTTAGGCGAGATTTTTCAACCCAAATGCTTAAAAGGAAAGGTACCATCTTGCATGTTTAGGATGTGGGAGAAAGAAAGTTTATCAAGTCATCAATCTATCAAGAACAAAAATTTCATATTTTATTTTATTTATTTTAAAGTTCGTAATCTATCAGTAATAGCTTTCTTAACCTTGTATAGCGGAACCTCAAAACTGCCTAAACAAATTTTATTTCATCTTAAAAGTTCTTTTTGGACAAGGTCAAGCTTATTACTGAGAGAAAGAAAAAGAGAGGTAGAAGAGGAGACCAGCCAATTCTAAAAATCAGAAATTAAATCATTCACTTACGGGTATTTAAACTAAAACCATTCAAATATAAAAAGGAACTTATGGAGTTTTTAAATTCGATGAAAGACTCCTAGGGTGAGCAAAATGCGAGCATGATCTAACAACGCAAGAACAAGCCCATAAGGGCAGAGTTAATAAAGACATGATTTAGTCGGACAAGAACTCTAGCTCTCCCATGCGTATTGTTACACTAGGTATATAGAAGCTCTGAGAAACCAACATAAATAAGGCCACAACAACGAGTGAATATACGAAAGCTCAAGACTGACAAAAGAAAATGAAAAAGGGCGACCACCAACTTTATCCTCAAAAAGCTTAAATATATTTTACACCCCCACCAAAAATTATTTTACCTCTGTACAATATTCTATACTGAACCATAGCACTATTAAGATTTTCAATCCAACTTAACAAATTTATCAATTAAAAAAAACTATCACAAATTACTATAATACCCTCACTCATCTTCTACTTAGCCACACCAAAAACTCATCCCCGTCCCCTATAAACATTTCATCTCATCAATCCAAATCAAACATTTCCTTCCTCGGCCAAGCTCCCCTCGGCTACAATCTCAACCTCCATCAATGACCGGTGGTCATAACCATCTCTTCCTCACAAAAACCCCCACCTAATAATGAAAAAAAAAAACTTAGCAATCAACCCCTCCTCTTTTTTTGATAAAATTGGCAATTAATACCTCAAAGGGCACAACATTTCAAGTATCTCATGAGATACGTGAAACATTCCTATACACCAAACTATGACATTTAGAGGGTATAGAACCCACTCAAAGAGTTGCAAAACCCTATTCCCTTCCTTTGTTAGCTAACCAGTCGACCACAAGATTAGTTTTCCTAAAATGAAAAGGGGCACATAAATCAAAAAAGAGAGAAAGAGAAAAAATGTCAAATACAATTATGGGTGTCAAAATAAATGAGCGGCTCGGGATCGGCTCCGGCTCAGTTCAAGCTGAGCTAAGCTTGGGCTTATTTTGATGCTCAATTTAAATTCTGAGCCGAGCCTAACCTGAAGCTGACTCGCTCAGGCTCGGCCTAATACCCTCGTTTACACCCTACTTGTCTTCTCTTATTTTTATCCAATATAGTGTAAAATAGTTACACCTACTTACAAAGAAGGATGTGCTATTCTCCTACATTGTAATGAGTCTGTTCCGTCCCATCTCGTCTAAGTTGTGTCAGCTTAGTAGACTCTATTTCCACTGTTAACTCTCGCATTCAATTCCCATTCCCTTCCTCCGATGCCACCTTCTCATTCTCCCTCTCCCATGACAAAAAAATACTTAAAAAAGAGAGTTTGCTTAGTAGGCTCGATTTGCTTTTTCTTCCTATCATTTTGGAGAAATAAAGAGAGAGTGAATGAAGAGTAGGTTGTAATGAAAAAGGGTGTTCTCACTGCCTTCACATCCTCCTCCTACTCATCTAGCCTCCTTCTCCTTCAACAAACTATCGTAGCTGTTGACTCCTCCTCCAACCTCCTCCTACTTTGTTAGCCTCCTTATCCGACCTCCTTCTTCGGCAAGCTGTTGCCACCGCCTCCTCCTCTTTCAACCTACTCCTCATTCGGCAATCCACCATTACAACTTCTTCTAATTAGGCTCGGACTTGAGCTCAGGCTCGGCTCCGGCTCTGGCTGGCTCAACTCGAGCTCGACTCGATTTGAGCTAAGCCAAGTCTAAAAATCAAACTATGCTCGAAATTAATTTTGAGCTGAGCCCGACCTAGAGTCGGCTCACTCAACCTTGGCTTGTTTACCACCCTAGATACAATGTGTTTGATTTGCCAAGGTATAAGAGCTTATTAATACAAGACTTTGACCAAAATTTTAGAATCCACTTCAAACCTAATGTTCTTCAAGCCTTTCCCATTAGCAGTAGTGAGTGCCCTTCTAGCAGCCTCCGCTTTATCTTGGAGAGGGCTTGTTGCCAAATTATTGATAGAGCATAGATGAAAGAGATCATCTAATAATTCATACCATCTATTGTGATTGTAGCATGCAAAGCCTGAAACTGAAAATGGAATGTGTAACCCAGAGCTCCCCCTCCCTCCAACACAGCATAATAACCCTAGAGCAACCTCTACTAGCAACTACCTCGGCACACTATTGTGAGCCCAATTTGCTAGTATATTTTAAGGCATTAGTAGCATCAATCCTAGTTTCAGGCAAAATAAATTAGGGTCAAATAAAAAACTTATCTCTTTGCATTAATTTATAGTATCTTTTTTGGACATACATCTACATTTCTAGGAGACTATCATCATTAATCACCGACTTGGTTGGCCAGCTTCGTCGGCATACTATCTCTCAAACCTATTTTCCGCTTAGAATAAGGCTTAGGAGCCTTCTTCTTAGCCTTCTTATGCATGAACTTTTGGGTAACAACTCCATAATCCTCTTTAGATTTTGTCTTGGAGTTAAATTTCCTATCACCCACATCCATGTTTGCCTCCTCTCACTCATCCTTAGAAAGGTCAACGAGCCTCTCCTCTGAATAGATTGTCTTCGAATGACTCTCTCTTAGAAGGACATGGACTACCCACTCAGTCAACGCCTCATGGTCATCTTTGACAATTTCCCCTAACACTAAGTTAGACACTTCCCTTTGCCGGATTTGTTAGGCTCACTCTAATAGCTACCTGAGTTTCTCCACTAGAGACAGACAAACGCTCACCCTTTAAAATATGGGGCATTGGATTAGCATCCCTGCCTGCCGAAATAGTAAGACAAGCTATGAGTTTAAGATAGGTGGGAATAACAAAATGACTTGACCCAGCCAAATTTCTCCTAATAGTAGGCTTCATATTTATTTCAATTTTTCCTTAGTCAGGGTAACACCATTTGAGGAGTCCGCCCGCATAGGGCTGGTCTCAACCCACACCTAGTCAGATTGAATTAAGCTGACACCAACATCCTTCCCTTTAATTGATTTAGGCATCAAACTTTGCTTAGTCTTTAGTCTTGAGTTTAGAACATCTCCTAAGAGTATTTCCTAGTGTGTCGATAGAACTTGACACTATTACTCAAGTAGTCAAGTTTTTTTAAAATAATCCTTAAATTCACTACTTCCACGTAGTAGTCGAGTCCCAGTATTTGTGATGAAAAGTTGAAAATCAAATGCCCTCATGTGTAGAGGAACTATATGAGATGATTCGTTGGATGAACTCCACCTCATGAGATGGTTACCTCATCTAATTAGGATTTGAAGTGTATTTTTAACTTGATGTGAGATGGCTTCGAGACCCCGAGTAGAAAGGTAATGGTATAGGCAAGCATGATATAAGCAAGCATGGAGACTTGTGTTTCATTTAGAGATGTGCAAAAAAAATTTTGATTATGTTTGTGCGTTACGAGGGAACAACCTATTGCACTTAGTACTCACATGGATAAAGTGTGCATTGGTTGATTAGCTTGTCCATTGGAGAAAAGTTTATAAGAGAGATTCTTATTTTAGAGATTTTGACTTTTATAGTAGATTTATGAGTATAGATTTGCACTCTTTGTTTGAATTTGGAGATGGGTCTAGTATATGATCCTGCAATTTTTCCTTAGTTGATGAATTTTCACATAAATCTTACATCCTTGATTTACTTAGATATTTTTTATAGTTTAGACCAAGTTGTACACAATACTATTGTAGGCAATTTATAGGTCTGCCTCAATTAGCGGATCTATATATTGAAGAGGGCTAGCTCTTTTATCTAGTCTATAATTATTGAAAATATTTGATAATATTGATGGAGCAAATATAGGATTTTTAATGCAGATGGAGGAATGCTTGAACTCGAGGTGATGATCAAGTTGATATGCAGATACTTTACTCCAAGATCATTATATATATATACATACATATATGATGCTTTTGGATAGAATTATAGTAGTTATTAAAATCTTCTCTTAATTGAATAGACTTTTGAAAAATAACACTTTAGGAGCATCCTAATTAGGATAAGGATGACCTATCCTAATTGAATTAAGATAATATCTCTCACTCGTCTTTCATATAGTATCAATCTCTAAAAACAAAGAACAATCTATAATAAAAGAAATAAAGTATGGACTGCTAAGATTCATCTTAATAAAGAGAATAACTATCTGAAATCACAGTTTAATCAATTATGACACATCTCATTCTACATAGTCTGCTCTTAAACTATTAAACGTATATAATGAATCACCAAGTCTAACGCTGGCAACATGTCTAGCCATAATATTTGTAAGATTTGGTGTATGTGCTATGCTAATAACTACTTGGCACAGAAAATTAAATAATTTATTTTCTTTTAAGAAAATATAATTATATAATATATAATAGTTTTGAAAATTGGTTTTAAATTTGATTTGCAAAGTGAAAAATACAATAAAGTCAATAAATGATAGAGCTCCAAAAAATAAACAAGTGACAAGTATGCACATATTTAAGTATATATTCAATGAATCATCCTCATTCAATTCATGTCATAAAAGCATTAAGTTAGCCATTCTTAAAATATTTCCATTCGATTGTAGATATAAACGCAAATCAAATTATCATTAGTAACTCTTAGCCCCTCAAGGCCTCAACAAGTAATGAGATAAAAAGGCATAACAGTCATGTACAAGACAGATCACACTATATTATTATAGATATCAATCGAGATCTAAAAAAATTGTGCCTAAAGCATGTCATAATGCATGCATATCACTTTATAAGGTAATAGATATCAGAGCACACTACTACATAGAAAAAGTTACACACGAAAACAACATAATCATTCTCAAATATTCATCAATAATGCATGTTATCTATTCCCATAATATGCATCATGACTGTACAAGAGGTTGTAGGTATATCATGCTCTCTCTCCAACATAGAAGGCGGTATGCAATAAGATAGGGATATTAGGCACCCTATTGTCTAGCATACACCAGTTCATCTTATAGCATTACATTTTTTAGTGCTCGAAAACACAAATGCTCAACTGTCTCACAATGTCATTGCCCTAGTCTCACGAATGCATATGCCATAGCATCTAATGGTCATAGCATGCTTCCGCACTCGAATACACCTCATGCTTAAAATGCCTTATGACCTACATCACTACCGTTAATAACATCGCACTACATGACTATATATCCTCATTGCAAAGCACTACAAGAATATTAATAGCACTACCACACACTGCATAGTTATATATTCGCGTTGTTAGGTACTATCACGTATTATATGGTTATATGTCTGTATTGTTATGTACTACGTGGCTATATATTCATACTGTCATGCATTTATAAGTTCACATTTATTCTTAATGTTGATATATAGATCATTTTAAACTCGCGTTTATAATAAAAAAATTATAATTTAAAAATATATATATTATTACTACCATTTCACATACGATCTCAAATGTATTTTCGTTATTTGGTATAAACATTACTAATTCCGTATACGAATTCACTATTCTCTAATACTTTTATATTAATTTTATGTTACATCAAATATAATTATTAATACTTATATAAAAATTGAATTAAACAATATAATAGCTTATATTGATGTTAACTTCCTTATACTAATTTGAACTAAATTCGTTTAGGGGATGAATAATGCCGACTTGAATTTTTTTTTAGAGGTTGAGTAGAATGATATTTCGCAAAAGGAGACATCATTAATCCAGGAATAGCATCCAAATATTTAATGCATTTTTATCTAGCAGAATGACCCATCTGTTCAGACTTTTTTTTTTAAATAGAGAGCTATATTAAGCTTTCACCCAGCTAAGCTGAGGAGCCAGCCAATTTTGCAAATGAATGCGGACATACAGTTTTGCTTGATTGTATCTATTTGATTAGCATGACAAATTATGTTGCAGTACTAAGAGCTACCTATTAAAAAAACCCTAAAGGTGACAAACTGATGCATCAGATTGCAGAGGTCTGGCTTCCAGAAATACAATCAAAAAAACCTTAGAGATATCAATTGAAGAGCTACACTTGGTATACAGAACACCAATAGGTTGGCTTCTATTATGTTAACATATTATATTTTTGCCAGTTTACAAGATAGAAACACCTAAAGTTAACAGTTCAAATAACTCATTTGCTAATCTTTAAACCCTTCGTACAACCATACATCCAAAACTGGAAAACCAACCAGAACCTTGTTCTTCTTCTCCAATTCTACATCTAAATTCTATACATTATCAGCGCAGTTCCAGGAAGGCTGCAGTCCAAGCAGAGCTGGTCAGCTCAAGAAAAAACAAAAGCATCTCAACTTATGCAGCAAGGCTCAGAAAAGGGGGGGGCGCTCCACTTTAGCCTCGGGCAGGAGACTGTCACTTTGATTATGATGAGCTCTTAATCATGACTGAGGTGGAGAACTAGTAATATGCACTTCTGCCTCCGGAGTGTGGCCATCTCTTAACTTCAAGCTCGACCGAGGTGAAGATTCACAAGTGTTAATGGACTTCCCTTCAGGGGGTAAACATCGTTTCGAGAAGTACATAGCTATCCCTTTGGGTCCTCCACCTTTCTCTGACAAGAAAATCAACATCAGTTGTGGAAGTATTGCAGCCAAAAGCAAGAAAAAAAAAAAACAGTTAGGACAAGATTGTTTAGAAACTTCAATTCATCAGTGATGCTTATGTTGTACATGTGAGTGCAAAAATAAACTGGGTACCTGGAGAAACAGATACTCCTAGCTTGTCCAAGACCTCCTTCTTAACCTGCATAGGCCACAGAGACAAATAAAATAATCAAGTAATAGTTGAGGTCTTTCTCATGCAGCAATATTATAGAGATCAGCATTCAGGGTTAAGCTGAAGCACAATTCTCAACTACCTGCCAGCGGTTATCGACGAAATCAGATATCTCACGCACTTTATTTCGCAATTGCGACTTGGAGATCATTGAGAATTTTTGTTGCAATAAATCAACCACCTTACTCAATCCATGCGAGCAAGATTGAATCACCCTAACCTGTAATCCAAAGTGTAATATTTATCCATTAAAAGAAGACGAGATCATCATCGAGGAAACAGATGGCAGGAAACAAACAGAACAAATCAGTGCCCAGCCACCAGTATATACTGTAGAATAAAATATTCATTTCACTCTCTTGTGTGCACTTACAAATTCTGGCAAGTCTGAATCTGGAATAGCTGATGATGAGGTTGTAGGTGTGCTTGTGTTCTTGCTATTTGACTGGCAAATACCTTGATCCTCTCTTGGTGGATTTTCCTTTGTTGTCATATCAATGATGGAGCCTCCAGGATAAGCTCGCATGCAAAGAGCTTGCAAACAAAGCTGCTCAAGTTTAACCATCCCTACAAGATCTTGAGCCATCATTAATTCAGATTTTTCATGATTTAGGTTGGATATCACCAGTGGCTGGTTCTTCCGAAGAGCCTGTACAGTCAAATCATGAAGAATTTTCTGCTGATGCAGAAAACACCTAGACTCCTCAACTTCAACATCTGGCTTGCCTGGGAGGCTGCTGGCCTCATCCTCATTGACATCTGATGGACTCCCGATATGAACTCCCTGCATATATTAGGATGAAGTTGAATTATGATAAATACCACCCTTTAGTCAGAAGAAAAAGAAAATTCAGCTTTATTAAGCAAATGCAACATCTAAATCATGGAGGAACTGCAAATAAAACATAAGGACACTTGATTGATAACTGACTAAATAGAAACACAAGCTACAAGGAAGCAACGTCTACAGTTCCACTGGAGCTTGATGGAGTCCAGATAAACAATTTAAAACTGGAAACCAATCTATACAAGCATCCAAATGATCAAATGTCTAAAATCGTCAAAATTCCGCAAGTATTCCTCTTACCAATTTTTCCCTTTTAATATATTCAAGTAACCCTCTTGATAGTCTGAACAAAAATTATGAATACAAACTGCAATTCCAGTAGATGGGCCATACTTGCACATAATTATCATGCAGGCATTCTTCCAATTATATAGCTCTATGTGTTTCTAGTCTCTGAACGAGATGTACACAGCAGTAGGATGGTGTACTCATGTCCATCTAAATGCAGAGTAATTAATATAGTGAAGCAATGATCAGGAAACTAAATTGAAACAGGGCAATTTAGTTATACCCACAATGTACCTCATTTTCTGAGAGATAACTATCAGGCACAACAAAACTGTCTTCACTTTCCTCTTGATCATCGGCCCTACTATTTTCTTCCTCTAGATTTTCTTCATTATCCTTGTCACAATCAGAAAGGCTTTCACCTGGATCCTCCTGTGAATAAAATACAAGGTTGACACAAATTCTCTCATAAAAAACAAAAAACAGTTATTATTAGTTAATTACCTCTTCCCACTCTTCATCACTATCAACATCATAGTCCAACATAGGATCCTCCTTGAGAGGGTGCCTTCCTCCAATAACATCACTGCAATGCACACATTCTAAATAAAACATCACAAATTGCAAATGCACCAAATAGTAGTGATATAAGGAAAGAAGTACTCACCTTTTCTTGCTCCAAGTACCATAATATGCTGGCCTATGACTTTTGTCAAACTGTAAAAGCTTTTTCTTCACTAACCTAACAGGAGCTGGGGAAGTATCAGGACCAACATGACATGGCATGTCATTCACAAGAGATACTTTTAATTCATCCAAAAGTTCATCAGCACTTGGTTCACTCCCTTGGCTCTCCATATGAGAGCATAATTTTCCATCTGGAGTTGCAAATTTTCCAAGAGGGTGAGCTTCAGAAGGTTTTTGCAGTTTAAGCTCCTTAACTAACTCAGTCTTAGGGTTGCGTCTAACACCCCATCTCCCAAACTTATTGCAACAAGATAATTTTCGCCAGCCCATGACATGGGATCTGCATTATGAAACAGCCAATTATTCGTGAGAATAAACAACTTATTACCAAGTTATCAAAGATGTTTTCCACAATCACAGATGTGCATGTTTCAAAAGCCACATCCCATTTAAATAGATTTCTTAAAGGAAAGAAAATGAGATACGGTAGCACCAGAGGTTGTAACTAACCTCCGATGGTTCTCCAGTGCACCCTTGTCTTCCTGAGAAAAGATGCAGTCCATTGATGATGTAGCAGCACCAACCACCTCTTCTCTCTGACAAAATGACTCAACATTTGGGCCCTTGGTAGGTAACCCGTTGTCAGAATCACCTGAACTTTTGCTACTCTTCTTAGTTTTAAGAAACCGTTCCATCAAATTTGCTTGCTTCTGAATGGCGAGTTGTTTCCTCAGTTCTGCTTCTTCCTTTTCACGGCGTTTTTGTTCCCTCTCTGCTTCTTCCTGCTGCTTCTTCAGCTGCTTCTTCATTTCAGCCTCTTCTTTTTCACGAATCTTGACTTCCTTCTCAGATTCTTCTTGCATCCGCTTAAGTTCCTTTTCCTGCAATGTGAATATGGAAACTGTTATACAAAATCTGCAAGGGTGAAAGTTTACCGAAAACAAATAGTATTTCAGAGCAATCATTAATAAATTAATCACTTATATAAGAAACGGCCAACTAATCTACAGGTTGAATAGCGTTTTCCATTTCATGCTGAACACACGTCTAGGTCAAAGTAAATTGATTTTGACTAATTAAAGTTAGAAAACTTATTGTACTAGTTCCTATGATAATGGAAACAGGATCATCTACTCAACTTCCATAAATATAAGAAAAAATTGTCTCCAGTCAGTTGAATTTTTCTCCAACAAGTTTGCCAAATAACAACTTTCTAATTTAAGACTAAGGCAGCACATGGAAAGTACAATAAAATGTTAAAAATAAAATCCAAACATGGAAATATAAATTATAGAACTTACAATCTGCAATTTTTCTTTCTGGATCTCCCGATCCATTTTCTTCTTTTCTTTCTCAACATTCCGTTTATTTCTCTCCATTTCCTTAATTAATCCTTTCTCTTTCAATCTGGCTTCCTTCTCAGCCCTGTCATGACAGGAGGTAACGTCATTAGAAATTAGAGTATCAATCAGGAAGATGGAAAAAAGTAAAGGACACTACACAACTCTACAACGAACAGTTCATACATTTCAGCATTGTTCCTCTGTTTCAACTTTTCCAGCAATGAACGAATGCCTTCAACATTTAAAACTTTCCCAAGTTTCATTGAAGCTTTAGTTAAGTCACACTTCTTACTATCATGAGCTTCTGGAGTTGTCAACGCTGATAAAGTTGCTGCAACAAGCAGAAACATGCCATGCGCTCACAGATAAGAACTTTTTACTTTTCCTTTTTGTGTTGCAAAAGGAAACATTCAATCTCATCAGTATTCAGAAAAAGTAACATATCTAATTTAAATTCAATATTAAAAGGACGGTATAGAACAATGCACACACAGCAGATATTCAAAAGCCTAGATCAAGGCTACAGGTACCAGTTTCAATCTCAGCCAATGGAGAAAACGATATATGTCACCCATATCAGCTGTTTTAATATCAGATTATTTTTAATTGTGTAAAATCCTAAAACTAATCATAAACTGCAAGAAAACCCTAAAAGTTCAGAAAAATGACAAGAAAAACACGGAAATATCCCTCTCCCTATCCCTATCTATCTATTTAGACTGGTGCAGCAACAAAGGAAGGACTGTTGCAATACCGAAAAGGAATGCTACAGAAGAGAGGAACAAGGGAGATAGGGGGAGTGGAGGGAAGGAGATAAAAAAGGAACAAAAATCCTAAAAAACAAAGATAGGAAAAATTTACCTCAGCTTACCAGAAAACTCTTCAGAGGTCACTCGCATTGTAAAACTACTCATAATCACTTGCTATCGCCGGATCTGGATGGAGGGGATGCATCAGGGAAGGACAGACCAAAGGGGAGAAAAGAAGATGGGATAGAAAAGGGAAAATAGCTATTGTGCTTTCGGATCCAGTCGGATCTGACTCGAACAGACGAAATGGGGCCAAAAAGCACCAGTTTAGGCTGATCCAGGCAATTCCTACCTGAAATCAGCAGGAACAAAGAACTCCTTGATTGTTGACTTCATTACAAAATAATAAAGAAGCCCTAATTATATGCCCTTAGCATACTCCTTTCCATTATAATATTCTATTTCTAGCAACTCCTCTTCGGAAAAGAGAACAAGGATACAAAGTTAAGCTTTCACTTTATCAATTTAAGATAATGCTAAATTAGACAGAATTTGAATTGTAATAATTTCCACTAGACAATATCTTCCAGGCATATTATTGAATCCAAACAAAGAACTAATGCTAGAATAAGTTCTACAACTACACTTACTTTTATTCCCTATGACTAAAACAGAAAGACCTTATTATCTCATAGTTATGAGAAGGCATTAAAGGAAAATACACTTCTTTTGTCATAGCACAAATAGAAGCCTCACTATTCTTGTTCAACGAATAAATTGCTCGCACAAGCTGGTGACCATGTAATTGATTCAGATTTCAGAAAAAAAAGAAGCTTTTCTTGGAAAATGTTAATTAATTTTGATACAGATATACAAACTCTACAAGACCGCTTACTCAAATCCTATAAGTAGTTCTTTCTTGCGATCCTTACAATATTGTAGAATTAGAATCCAACATATATTTGTGATTGATCAGCTTCAGTTTTGACCAAAGACTTGATTATGTTGGTTCAGTTTGTAATTGATTCTTGTTCTCAAAAAGATCGCAATCCTCTATTAAAAGTTGACGGTATAGCCTGCATTAAAGAACTGATACAATTAAGGACAGCCTGCTAGCGCAAATTTCTTCCCTTTCTAGTTGAATCATAACAATGTTGCCACCCCTCAGTTCAGCAAAGGCATAACGTGAGAATCACAATAATTCAAACTAATTATTTCTTTTTCTTGAGTTCTGATCTTATCAACTTACAGAAAATTAGGCACAAAAAAATAACTCTATGAACATGCATTGCTTTTACTATGCAACCAGCTCACCAAAAAAAGGAATATAAGGAATATGGACTAAAAGTACTGGTGCATGAGGATATTATGTACTATGTACTTTGCAGCTGCGCAATATTTTCCTTCTAATAAACTCCACTGCTGATCTGCTGTCATCTGCACAGCTGCTCCTCAAGAGTGACTCAAGATTCAATCATAATCCTCAAGTCCAACAAGAATTATGCTCTAAATAGGTTTCTCTTTTGTTCTCCCATTCATATTTCTCTCTAAAAGGAAAAAAAAACTATTAAATGGCCTACTGCTACCTTATTTTAAAAGTAAAGTTACTAGCCGGTGCCTGATATATTCACGATGAAACTTTCTACTTGCTCATTCCATGCTGTCCGCATCTTCATGGATGACCAACATTCTTCACAATGATGCCTATTGCTACAGAAATTAGTTGCAAATGCTTTCAGGAAAAGATTGCAGAAAACATATATAGGCCTGAAAGGGGCTGAACTCAGTTCATACAATCATAGTATGGTTTTAGTTTTAGCTTGGTTAAAAAACAAAACTTATTTTTAGTTTCAGTCGGTTTCGGTTTCGGTTTTAGTTTCGTTATATCAATTTCAAACTTCTTTTGATAAATAGTTTTTTATCTTATTTTTTCAATGTATCACACAAAATTTAATAGCATTTGAGCAATGAGGTTTGACATTGATTAGGTACAAACTGGTTTTAAATTAAATCAAGCTTAGAATTTAAAACATATATAAACACAATTATTACTAAGGTTGTTTTGGTTAGATGCTAGTTTCGGGGGCAGTTTTAGATCAGAATATAGACCGAAATGCGAAATGTTTTGATGAAATGTCTTGGTTTCAAACGAAACGTCAAACCATGCATACAATACCCAACTCTTAAATTAAAAAAGTAAGGCAATTGGACAGATTGGCAAGCAATTTCGTTTTTCCATTTCTATTGTTTTTGTCACACAATTGTTGTGGAGTGTGCGGGATTGCCTGCAATGTTACAGTCAAATAAGCTCAGCAATGAAAGACTTTTTGGCTGTGGTCTGCTATTGAAGTTATTGGACCATCCTCAACTCGTTTAAATGCAAATTACTGTAGTTCAATAAGAAGGGATTACCAGCTGCCACCCCTCTCCTCTCAGCCCCTTCCATCATGCAATCTGCTTTAAGAAGTATCACTGCCCTCCCAATCTAAAAGACCTCTTTCAGAATATTTCCTTACACCATCAATTAAACATCCTCCTTTCTCAACAACTCTCTTTGTTTTAGAAAACTTCCACCTTAAAGCCTAGGCCCCCACCTTAGATAAATTATAACTCTCTGATTAGGCTTCGTCTAGGTGACTGACCGCCTTAGCATATCATCATATTTTAGTATATAGATTGACTCTAAACTTCAAAATTATAATACATGTTGATCAGTTAATGAGTTCTAATAGCTTACTATAGTTCTTAACAAGAATATTTTTCTATATTGTTTAGATTGTATGTATTAATTTTAATAAGAATGTACTACTATAATTCTTAACAAGATTGCATGTTGATGAGTTAGTGGATTCTAATAGCTTACTATAGTTCTTAACAAGAATGCATTACTATATTTCTTATTTTAATTTCTTTTTTAACCATCTTGAATTTTGGGCCCCGGCTAGGGGTTACATGATCTCTTGTCGGGCTACTGCCTCTAGTCTCCGGTTTTTTTTTAACCTTGATGGCTCTCCCATTTTCCCTACACATGAATGCATGTCTGTGGAAGGCAAAAATTTTAAATAAAAGGAAAAGTTGTTCCTCATTACAGAAAATAGTTACTTGATATACAGCCCCAATTAAAAGGAAGAAACAGTTTGATAAATGTTCAGGAACTTCTGCACTCATATGGACATTCCTCATTTTCCCGATGTCCAAAAATTTAAGCCTCAGCTATGTATAGCCATGCAAATGCTCCAGATAAAGCATCATATAAAAGTTACTATACATACAGACATGGGCAATTTGTAGAAACAATACCATGTAGTTCTAATATTGCCAAAATTTCCGTGGACATAATTGTAATGCCAATTAACTATCAATGGGGAAGCTACAACTTTCCAAACCAAAAGTCACTTATTCCAGTGCCAGTACATAAGGAATTAAAGATAAGTAATTAATTAAAGTTACTTACTATCTGAGCATTTGGAGCGCCAACCAATAATATTATGATAATCTTACCTGAAAGAGCAGATATCCTCTCATAAATTTTCTTCCGGGCAGTACGTCGGATAGCTAAAGTTCCACGTAGACCTGCCGATAACAACTTCAGGTCTCTTGTCTGTTCAACAAGCAAACGACAAGAGCCGACAAACAGTAAACATCATTGTACATGCAACGGAAACTGAGAAATGACATAAACAAAGACCAAGATTTTACCTCCCAACACCATAGGCATGACTCCGACTCATCTTCCAGTACGTCAGCATCCGCATTAGATGTTCCATACATTGTTCTCTGCCCGACAAAAAGCACAGAACTGCGCACCATAGCCAATGTAATCCCCTCCCGTGCCTTCATCCTTTCAAAAATCTTATCCACCAACTTAGAAAATGGAAGGTTACTCTCCTCCAGCAAGAAAGCAATCATTGAGTTGTTCGACAAATTCACACCCTCTTCCAGATGTAGCGAAAGCCCTGAAACCTCCTTATAACACTCAAAAAGGTCTTCGAGCTCCTTGCGGCAATCTGTAACAAGAGCTTCCTTATCATTATTGAATGAGTCCTCATCAATAGAAGCTCTCTTTCTCTTCAGCTGTTTCTTCACCCCCTTCTCTTTATTCTTTACAACAACTTGGGATCGTTCTACTGCTTCTAAATGAGATCTTTCATTAACAATGGAGTCTCCTTTGACTTCAACACCTTCTCTGCCTTGTAACTCTTTAGACAATTCGGCTGGATAACTGTCAAGGATCATCGGATCGCCGTCAAAATCAGGAGCACGATTAACAACTACGAGATCTGCTGCATTTGGTCGCAATTGTTTCAACCCATCACCTGAGGCATTATCAACAACTATCGGGTCCCGATCGACTTCCGGGACCTCGGGATTAATAGTACCAAGAATCATCACACCTTCCACAGGAAGCCCTCAATGAATCCACACCAGAAAGCCCCAAAAATGGTGTAGAGAAATTCTACGTAGCCAAAGTTTGGATCTTTTACTGATCCCTCAACAAATGAAGGGCTCAAATATCTACCGCTAAGAGTTCAAAGAACCCTCGCCCTTGATCACTTTCCTCTTCTCTCCCACGGCGTCACCTCGGGAACAGTGGCTACAGGAAAAGAAGATAGAAATTTCGAGAAAAATATAAGAAAATTCCTCCAATTATCCCATTTCCAACAATAAAAGAAATCGCGCAGAAATCAAGGGGAAAAACAAAAACAAAAATCGGATTCCTTACCTCTCGATACAAATTTGGATGGACCGAAATTTTCGAGGAAATGGATTGCTTCGATCGAATTCCTCCGCGATTCAGCGAAGATTCACCGACCTCCTCCCCCTTTTCCCCTCTCTTTATTCTTCACTCGAGTAGAAGGGACTGTATCCAAATTCATCTGAGGTGCCTTACAAATCGTGCAAGGCGACATCAGATCCGACGGCTAACCTTGACCGATGTTACTGCATGGGAGGATGGATACTCGTCAGCCGTCTGATCGTAATTGATGCGAGGCGCGTCTCTTCCCGCCAATTGTTATCTTTCGTCGCCTCGTGCCGCTTCGCGGAAAATTGAGCATGGAATGTCTCGCGGAGGACGTTGAGGTAAACGTGGCTGTTGATCTTGGCCGTCCATTTTGATTGATTTTGGTTACGATATACTGATACAGAGATGGAAACTAATAATTAATCGAGTGGGTTTCAGATTAGTTCTATGGGCTGAGATAGATTATAAATAGCATATATTGTTGTATAGGAAGAAGGGCACGTTTATTATTATTATTATTATTTATATATTGCTTATTATGCCTCCTAGGGTTTCCTAAAATAAATATACAATGTTGCACCTACTAGTCAAACCCTAAATAAACATACAATGTTGCACCTACTAGCCACATTTGTTATATTGAATCCAAAATAATATGACTACATTTAGCCCCGAGCCTTGTTTGTTTTGAACTCATGGGTCAGTGAACTCTGTCGAGACCCCAAATCTGGTTCTGTATCAAATACTAAATTAACTAATAAATTAACTATTTTTTATAATCAAATCCACTCTCCAATAAATAAATATTAAATTTTAATATTATTTCAAAATTGATTCTAATTTTATCTTTGACATGACTTAAATTTATTAATTTCATGTCTTGTCAATTTTTACTCACTTCTCTCTTCTCTATTCCAAAATATTTATATTTTATATTATAAAATATATCTGCATACGTGGATGTATCAAATCATGTCCAATCGGGTCTCTCTCCTTTCAAATATACACTTAAACCTCCAAGTGTTTATTATAGACATCATATAAGTCAACAAATCATTTTAAATATACACTTAAGCTCACAAATGTTTACAGACACTATATAAGCCAACAAATTATTTTAGATATGTGTTTAAGCCCACAAATAATTATTATAGACACCATATAAGCTATTAAATCCTTTCAAATATGCACTTAAACTCTCAAATAAATATTATAGAAACCATATAAACTAACAATCTTTTTAAATATGCACTTAAGCTCGCAAATACCTATTATAAATACTATATAAACTTATAAATTCTTTCAAATATGCACTTAAACCCGGAGATACATATTATAAACTTTATATAAGCTAGCAACTCCTTTCAAATATGTACTTAAGTCAGTAAATCCCTATTATAGACACCATATAAACTATTAAATTATTTCAAATATACACTTAAGCCCTCAAATGGCTATTATAGATATCATATAATATTTGTATATTATAATAATAACCACCATCATGATATAAAAAAGTTATTTTTGTTCATTAAATTTACATATCATTCATTTTCCTCTGTAACCAATATTTTTTCACTTTTTTACATCACATCACAAATATAAAATACACTCTTAGCTTAATTCAAAACTAAACACCAAATTACCTTACCCTAGTTCAATATACCTAAATCAAAACTAAGAAATGAGGCCAACTAATGTAACTCAAAACTTAGCTTCAAACCAACCAAGGTTGAATATATTAATTAATTATTGTTTTTCAAGTTGATTTTTAAATCTCGTACAAAAAGTAGATGTTAATGATCTTTCCTAATATATGGTGTGTTCCATAGGACAAATTAAGGGTCGTACATTTGTTACTATAATATGTAGCTATAGGGGTGGCAAATATTGACTCAACTCGATAACTAGATATATTAACCAAGTCTTAATTGGGTTTGGATTTAGTTTAATTGAATTCGGGTTGTAAACATGTTGTTTGGGTTTATATCAGTGACCTATTTGAGTACATAGGTCGGTTGGGTTAACCCGTTAATATATAGACAACTTTTCCAAACCTAACTTTACCTCACATCGATCTCTCTTTGCCTTACCTAGCCACCTGCATTCGCCCATCTCCACTCTCCTCTCCACCATGGTTAGACATGATCATCGGTCGGGCCGGGCCGGGCTTTTCGAGCCAACCGGCTTTAAGTATTTAATCACGGCCCAACCCATCTTTTAGCTATTTTTAGAAAAAAAATTACTGCTAGCTTATTTTTTTTAAAAAAAATTTTGTTCCTCCATTTAAAAATAATAATAATAAATTAAAAAATTTAAAGGTTGCTTAAAAAATATACAAAATGATACAGCACCAAAATTTTTGTTGGTTTTCACTGTAGTAGAACGGGCAAGCTACTATAGCAAAATAGGTGGGCTATTATAGCAAAACGGGCGAGCCTAGTTGCAGGCTGAACAAGCGAGCTTCTGGGCCAGGTTGGGTGGGCCAAGGGTTGGCCCATGCCGCCCATGGGTAGTTCAGGCTCGGGCCGGGCCGGGCTTAGCCCGATCCAAATCAGGCCGGGCACGGGCGGGCTGAGCAATTTGATCAAGTCTAACCATGGTCGATTTTTTTGTATTAGCTCTCGCCCATCTCCATTCTTCACCATAATTTTTCTCACATTGATTGCTAACTCTCAAATCCCCCATTCAAAAGCACTATCTTTATTCTCCACCAAAGTCGCCTACCTCGGCTCACTCTTGGTCCTCATCTCCTCACATCGATACTAACAACTATAAAACCCTCTTCCAATCTTTCTCACGAGTCATGATGAAACCCTCTTCTTAATTCCTCTCGTCGGAACCCTCTGCTTGATGCTAAACCCTCTTCCTCCCGCCAAATGATGTGGAAGATCTTAAGATGACTTTTCAGAGAGCATTGGATGCTCTACTACTAAGATGTTCTTTATCAGAGAACAAGTGGAGCATGACTTATAGTTAAAATTTGAGAGGTTGCAATAGATTGTAAACAAAGTAATTAGATAGTAGAGATTGTTCTTGTAACGCCCGTTTAAAAAAAAATGTTAGCGCACGCGCCATGCGCGTGCACTCTAACCGCAGCACACGCACTTGGTGCGTAAGCTGACCCTTTCTTCCTCCTCCCCACCTCTCTCGCAGTTGGTTACAGGAGGTGGGAGAGGAGTGCGCCGGAGTGGAGCTAACTCCACTCCGCAGCCCTCTCGGCCTCACCTATTTAAACCACCCCCCCCCCTCACCTTCTAGATTGGTTTCACTCTTCAAAATTCCTCTCCCTCTCGTTCTACCTTCCTCTCTTTTCTCTCCGGAGCCGCCAAAGTCCTCGTCATGGGCAGCAAGTCACCGGAGCGTCGGCAATCAACCAAAACCCCCTCACCTCGATCCCCAGGTTAGCCTTCATCCCCTCTTCAGTTCAATTTGAAAATGGCCTAGTTAATCATGCGTAATTAGGATTTTATTTTTGTCTGCCTTCACCGGAGAAATTCGCCGGCCGGCGACCTCGGGTCGACAACCCACCAGTTCAGGAAGATTACCCGCTTCAACCTCTTGCAGTGGGTACCCACGGGGCGCGAGGGAGGCGATGCCATGTCGCCTCCCACCGTCGGGTTTCTTTGGCTCAAGCAGCCACCACCGACGGTGGTGGCCTCGCTCGTCAACCTCGACTGACCCACCTCTTCACTTGAAAGAGATAGGTACCCGAGATGAGGGCTTCAAGCCCACCCAGCACTAAGTCGGGAAGCTCCATGGCCGCCGGCCATGGAGTTCCTCAACTCTCACCCTCCGGCTGCACTCGCCGGAGGTTCTGATCGCTCCTGCACCCAAGTCGACTTGGGGAGGAGTTGCCGGAGCTGGGGGCTGCCGATGACGGGGATCACCGGCAGCATCATCCCTTTCTCCTCTGTTTCTCCTTCTCTATCAGGGAGACGAGGAGAAGGTGGGGGTTGGGCCAACCCCCACCGCTCTCTCTCTAGGCCGTGGCGTGGGCTGCGCTGCAGCCCAGGTCCTTAGACCCTCTTCTCTAAGGTCTCGGTGGACTGGGCTCCGGAGCCCAGTTTGACCCCTTAGTTTCTGGTGGGCTGCGGTAGGCCCCGCGGCCCACCTCCTCATTTTGTCTGACTGGGCTCTGGAACCCAGTCCACCATCTCACCCTATTGGACTGGGCCCTTGAGCCAGTCCAAAGCACATTCGAAATTGGTGGGCTGTGGTAGGCCCGCAGCCCACCTCCTCTTTCTATTGGACTGGGCTGGTCCAGTGGGCTGCAAGTAGGTCTGCAGCCCACTCTCCCTCTCTCTCACTCTCACCTAATTTGCTGGGCCTTGAGCCCAGCCCAACCTTTAACATTTTAACACTAGACTAATTTATTATGAGTCTGTTATTTTTCTTAAATTCTGTTAGCTACTTAAATTGTAATTATTATAATTTTCTCAACCATGTTATTAATAAAATTAGGAACTATACAAAAATCAAAATAGGTAATTGAATTTATTAGTCTTTTCAATTATCTTCATACTTACAATGTGAACGACTATAAATGACCATTATTATTTTAATTAAGACAAATAATATCTCGGACCTAGAGAATCAAACTTAAATTTATACAACAAGATAGTTAGTTTATAAGTCCATTAATCTTATGTTTATTTTATTTATAAATTACCAGATCCATTATTGTGCGGGAAGGATCTCGAAAATCAAGAAGAGCCGACTGATTAGGAGAGTAAGATGGATTCCAAAAATAACTCAGGCGAGTAGAATTCTATAATAGTCTATGAAAAATGCATGCTTATGTCATTTCTTACCTGTGATAATTAAATGTCGTTTTCTTACTTGTGAAACTTATATGACATTTCATATTTGTATTTAATTACATGTCAATTCTTAGTTGCATTATTTATCACTTAATGCACATGTATGATAGACTCTATGCTTATTTATAATATCTGTTATTGTGATGATTATATTAAATAAATAATAGAGGTCATGGCACCACGTGCACGTATCACTGTTGGTCAAGTCCCAGTTAGGCAGTGCCCTTTTACCCACTCAACCCGGAGTTAAGGGTAGAGTGTATATTATATAGTATTATATTAACGGCCCACACCTGAGGTCGGTAGCTTGTGTAGCATTCATGTGATTACACTGCCCTAGTTGGAGACTTGGCTAGTATGATATTAGAAAAGATGATTGAGAGGTAGGGATTGTAGTTCTAGCAGTAATCGAGAATGTAGGGTCAGGGCATCTATTGAGCTGTGTGCTCTTATCAGCCGTATGTGATAATTTCGCTCTGTGCGATGATTACTAGAACGGTATTGATGGGCATACAATTGGGGTCCTTAGTCTGATGCCCACAGATAACTGGTCATATGCAGCGTCGCCAGGCATGTATGGGCGATAATACCGCTAGTTGACTAGTCCCCCTCAATTTTTATGGTGCTTTGTGAAATATGTTATTGTGACTCGACTCCTGTGTTGATTTCTATGTAAAATGAGCTATAATGATGAAAGCTATTAATAGTCATAATGTACATTTTTTCCTGACATGTTATGAGTTACATTTTTATTTATTATGTAATATTCTTATATTATTATTAGATTTTACTTGTTGGGCCCCGTGCTCACCGCCATTTTTGGTGGAAATATTTCAGAGATGATTATAGAGGATGCGGACATCGAGGAGTAGCATATTCATTCCTTTATTTTTTTAGCAATTGTTTATTCTATTATTTCAGTTGGACTTTGCCCCTGTGAGGGTATTTATATTTTAACAAATTTATGATAAACTTGTATTCTTAGAGACTTGTTGAGGCCTGTGATATTATAATTCTGGATTATTTGTTGGATTATTATGGTATTTCTTGACTTATTCAGATACTTTGTGAGATTAATTCACTGACAGGTCACGTAGGAATCACGTGGACATGCTCCACGTGAGGAACACGTGAATTTTTGGAAGTGGGTGTTTCAGTTCTACCTTGTTTTAGTCAATTTTTTGCACTTCTTTTTTATCTTTCCAAATTGATGTATATGGATTCAGAGATTCATTTTCTACTTAAATAAATATCATGCTTCGGTCTTTAAATTTGTAATTTATCACTCAAATGCCTACTAGCCTATTCTTGTACAACAAAATATTAGACTAATATTGCAGTGTCTATTATGTCTAGACAATGTGTTTGTTGTTGTTGTTAACTCACATTTTATCTTATTTTCTTTTTATTTGAGCGATCCCTACTTAAATAATATTTGTGATGGAGATATTTATTTCCCAAATGCATATTGTGGCTTTGCTCTTGAATTTAGTAGCCTCTATTCATTTTATAATTTTTTTTTGTTATTCCAAAATATAACTCATTATTCTATAATAATAACTAAACACTATAATAATCTTATTCTATAATACAAATATTATTCATCAAAATTACATCGTATACTACATATTAACACAATTACTTATTTACCCTTGATATTTATCTCATGAACCTACTTTATATCAAATCAAAGGGTATTCATAGTAATTTTATAAAAAATAAAATATCATTTTCTCATCTTTTTCTTCACTTTATATCACATCAAAGATAGATTCAATGACTTGTTTGGTCCTAGTCTTACCGAGAGGATCCTTTGGATCCACCTCCTTATTACTGGTGGTCACGACACTTGAGTTTGGCTCTCAAATCTTTTCGGGTTAGCAACTGCTAAGTTAGTCTACAATATGCTCAATATAATTTATCCAACGGGCTCGATAACTTGGAAAGACTAAAAAGCAATCTAGTAGTTGAGAGTGCCGTAAAAAATTAAGATGTTTCTTTGAAAGGTAGCCTGAAACTGATTGCCAACAAGAACCTTGTCAGAGGGTCGGGGACTAGGCCGCCTCAATGTCTGTCGCACTTGTGGCCATCACTTATTATTTATTTGCTCTTATGCAAGAGCTATATGGATAGAATTTAACAAAACTTGGCCCATAGGTATGCTAGATCAAAGTTGGTTCCAAGGTGGTTGGATTCTGTCTCTTGATAACACTAATAATTAAAATTGGTCCTTGATGCTGCCCGTTATAGGTAATACCCTATGAAACATATAGAACAATATAAACCATATTTATTTCAATAGGATAATAGAATTTGTTGGAATTCTATGGAAAAGGATGATGACCCTAGCCTATAAATACCACCAAATTCTTTCTCCTAGATAGGAGAAACTTTGGAAAACATCGCACTAGCTAGATATCTCTTCCCATCGAGTATCTTAAGCTTAATACTAACGACTCGTTTTTGGGTCCCAACGAGCTCGGCGAGGTAGGCTACATCCTACACTCTTCGTCGGGTTCTCTGATAACTACTAGCAGTCGTTGCGCTTATTCCAATCCACTATCGTAGCAGAAATCGTCGCTATAAATGAATGACTCATTAGAATTCGAATGCAATGTCACACTCTATAAAACATATATATCAAGAAGCTAACAAAGTAGGAGACTAGTTAACTCTATCCGATAGACATTATGGTTTTGCATACACCAGGCAAGGGTCTTTCCCAACCACTCTAGTGTGAGTTTTGTTTGCTAACTACAACAAAGCTTATGTAATCAAGCTTAGCAATTTAATAGAAATTTTATCTTTAAAAGAATGAACATTGATTTTAGAGAGTTTGATTTCATAATTGCTACCATAATAAATTGTTACATATTCTTGTTGTTAGAAGCCTAACTCTTAAGTATTTTTTTTCAACCAAACAATTTGAAAGTCACATGTAATGACAATGACAAATTCAGCTTCAATGGAATAAAGTAACAATTGGTTACTTTTTTATGACCACGACATAACTCTTAGTCCCAGCATAAAAAATATATAAGTGCTCATTTGATCATCTAAATCTCCAACATAATTACTATTATTGAACTTAATCAACTATGACATTTCTCTTTTCTTATATAAAAACTAAAATTTGTAGTACCCTTCAAGTATGGAAAGATTTTCTTGGCTACTGAGAGATATATTTCTCTTAGATTATTCATATATTTGCTAATAGGATTCAGCAACATGCATGATATCTAACATTGTTGTACTTAAATGCATCAAGCTTCTTATAATTTGTTGGTATAGAATGTTATCAACATTCTATTCTTTATAATTTATTTTACGTTTCAACCCATCTTTTGATGGTGTCGTAACAAGATTGCAATTGTTCATTTGAACCTACCTAAATAACATAAATATCTTCTCACAAATAAATATTTCGTCAATATGTTACACTACTTTTAAGTTAAGAAAGTAATGCATCATTTCAAGATCAAATATATCAAATTCAAGTATGCATGACTATATAAAATTTTCAAACATGGCTATATTATTTTTTATATAAATTAAATCATCTGCATGCAATCATATAATAAACATTTCTCTCTTTTTTATGTTTTGTGTAAAGAGCATGCTTATCTAGACAGTTTTAAAATGTTTCCATGAGAAAAATAAACATGTATAGAACTATACTAAGATCTAGATGTTAATTTTAGTCCATTTAAATTTTTTTCCGTTTTGTAAACTTTATGCTCTCTACCAAGTTTCACATAGCTAGGAGGTTGATCAATATATAACTGCTATTGTGAATCTCAAGGTAAAACATGTCAACTTCACATTTAGTTAGTAAGTAGGCCAATTTGAGCAGCCAATGCAGTCATTACTCTAATTATATTATGACTTCTAATAGGAACATAAACATCTTCATAATCTATACCAAAATTTTGTTCATAGTCCTAACCCACCAAACACATAATAAATTTGTCAACTTTACAATTTACCTTCAATTTTGTCTATAAATAACACCAATTATTCTCCCTTCTTTATAAGATCTAATTAACACCCAAGTGTTGTTGCTTTTGATGGATGCAATTTCTTCATTCATTGTCTTCTGTTAGATTGACACTTTTTTCTTAGCAACTCTTTTAAAAGTTACAAGATCAAAAATATAAAAATAGAGAAAAATGAGTAAGTAAATCATCACTTTAATTTAATTCAGGTATCATCCGTTAGAGATTGATCAGAAATCCTAAAATATTTATAGTTTAATCCCTAAAAAATAATATAATTTATATCTATGTTAAAACGATGAGTAGAATGAAATTAGATTTGCAGAAGAATTCATTGATGGAGGAAATAAAGTGAGAGATGGTCCTTGTGATGGTCTTTCTATTCTATTCTTAGTGAATATCGCAAAATTCTCTTTGAAAAAGAGATATGTGAGAGAAAATTCACGAAGAGAACTATTTTTTGACGATTATAGTTTTCTTTATTTCTAATTCTGCCCATTATAAATAAATAAATTACATAATGATATTTACACATAAATTCCATGACAATTATACCCTTAAACTAATTAATTAATAATTAATTAAATCACTTAATTTTAGGCTTTTTTAAATGATAGCATACACATTTTAATTATTTATATGTGTGACCAAATTACTGAAATTAATATAAATTAATCCATCAATCTTCATTGAGATTATTACTTAACTTAACCGATTGAAATAAACTCAATATTTTATTTCTGCATAAAATAATCCAAAATATATAAAATATCCAAAGTATAAGATAAAGCAATAAGCAAAAAATAATATAAACTCCCACTAAAATGAAATATCTGCAAACAAAAAAATACTCATATAAGTAGTGTGCTCATGAAAACTTAGGTGATAATTATTTTGTGAGCGGATATGCTATTATGGAGTTTCTATCAATATGCTCTATAGATATCTATCCATTATGCATTCTTTTTTTTTTATAACTATGAATTTAATATTATTAATATATTTTAATTTTGTGGAGCATCTATTTTTATTGGAATATAAAACTATTAAGTTATTGTTACAAAATATTTTGAGTAATCTTTTAATACCCTCCAAAATGCACAGCCCAGTGATAAAATTCTGCATTCATATTTTATGATTAATTGTCTCATAATATGTTACAAACTCTACTACCATAGTGGATAAAGTTGTGTTTGTCTAGCAGAACTCTAAGAAATAGCTCTATTAGCGAACTATCGAGAAGCATTAAGTGAGCCAGCTTCGCAACCGAAGTGCCACTGGTTCAATGGTGTTCATTTTGCCCTCGATGGCTATCCTGCCCCTTTAAATTCTTGTCGTTGGTATGTCTTGTAACTTCTTTTCCAATTAATAGAGAATCGCAAACTTGTTTGCCATACATTATATTTTGCTTGTCTTTGCTTTGTCGCAATCCAAAACAGGTGCATCGCTTGTGAAGTGAACGGCTGACTTAACTTTGCTACTTGAAAATTGAGTGCCGCGCGGTCTTTGTCTATCGCAAAGACTTAATCCGTGACAAGGTAAACATAACCCGATGTGGATCTTATGCTATCTTGGCATCCAACAAAATCTGAGTTTGAATACTCAACAATCTTTAATTGATTTGATCTCCTATATGTGAGTATATACTCCTTTGTTCTCTGTAAATATCTCATAATCTGTTTGGCTAATTTCCAATGATCCATACCGAGATTACTTAAATATCAGCATAACATGCCAATAATATATGCAATATTTAGATGCATACATATCTGAGTATACATTAAACTCCCTACAACTAAATCATAAGAAATCTTTTGCATTTTTTTAATTTCAAGACTGTTATTTCGGCAATGAATAAAACTGAACTTGTTTTCTTTAGCAATAGGAGTGTCATCTAGTTTGTAATTTTATATGTCAAATATACTGAGAACTTTATCGATATAGCTCCTCTGAAACAATCTTATAATACCCCGAGAATGATATTAATGTATTTGAATTCTTAATACAAATGAGGCATCACTAAGATCTTTTATCTCAAATTTATTTGATAGAATTCTCTTGGTGTCGTGCAATATGCATATATCATTTATGACAAGCAATATGACATCAACATATAAAACCAAAAATATGTGTTTACTCCCACTAAACTTGTGATAATACACATTTATCAATAATGTTTATCTCAAAACCAAATAAGACAATGACTTCATGAAATTTAAAGTACTACTAACGAGATGCTTGCTTGAGCCTATATATAGATTTGATTAATTTATAGACCATATTCTTTAGAGTGTCCAACACAAAATTTTTTGGCTGCACCACATAAATTGTTTCTTCAATGCCATTATTGAGAAATGCTATTTTGACATCTATCTAATGCAACTTAAGATTAAAATATGTAACAAAATGTACTTATGTAGAAATCAGAGAGATAATCTCTTTAAAGTCAATTCATTCTTTTCTAGTAAATTATTTAGCTACAAGATGTGCTTTATACCTCTCCACATTACTATTTGAATTTTTTTTAAATATATATTTACAACCAATGGGCTTTGCATGATCTAGTAATGGGACAAGTTTCTAAACTTTATTATCTTGCATAGACTTGTACTCCTCATTTATGACTTCAATCTATTTTTGAGAGTTGAAACCTTGCATAGCTTCATGAAAATTAATTAAATTATTTTTCATCATTTTATTTTCTTTCTCATGGAAAAATTTAATATAATAATTTGAAATTGTATTTATCTTTTCTCTCATACATCACATTAATGGAATACCTTTGAGATTGTTGAGTTTGTTCCTTAAGAACAATTACCTCATCTTGAATAAGGGGTTGAACAACATTATTTTGTTGAGAATCAAGATCAATGACAAATATAAAAACATGCACATCGTGAAAAGCAATAGTAGGAATTGAGATTGTTCCCTCTTCCTCCTCAAAGATAATATTTCTAATTTGATTTCTCCCCTCAGACTCAATATTCTCAAAAAATATTGCAGTTCATAACTTGTTTGTGGGATCATAAAATTTGTATCCCCTTGATCGCTCAGCATAGCCAATAAAGTAGCTGCTTACTATTTTAGAGTCCAAATTTTTTTTTCATGTGGTATATAAAACTTAGCATCAGTTAGATATTCTCAAATATATAAGTATTTTTAGACTAGGTTTTTGGCCTATCCAAAGCCCGTAAGGCGTTTTTGCAGCCGCTCTTGAGAGCTTCACCCAGAGTGACTCTGGTAAAGTAGAATGACTAATCATACTCCTTATCATATCCTTAAGAGTCCGATTTCGTCTTACAGAGACACCATTCATGCTAGGTGACCCTAGCATAGTGTATTGTGCGACGATTTTACAATCCTCTAGATATTTAGCAAAAGATCTTAAATGTTGTTCACTTATTCTGTTATATCTATCGGAGGATTCACCACCACGGTGAGATCTGACACACTTTATCATTTTGTTAAGTTGTAACTCAACTTTAGTTTTAAATATTTTGAATACGTCCAAAGTATGTGATTTCTCATGTATAAAAAATATGTAACCATATCTTGAATAATCATCTATAAATGTTATAAAAAAAAACTGCTAACCATTCTAAGATGTTATATAAAATAATTCATATGAATTAATTCTAAAATATCTATAGTTCTTTTGAAACCTAATTTCATTGTTTTATTCTGTTTTTTCCCTGATACACTTAACACAGATATTAAAGTCTAAAAAATCAATGGATTCTAAAATCCTATCAAACACAAATCGCTTATCTCTAGATTTAGAGATATGACCTAGGAGTTTATGCTATAATGAGGCTAAATTTTCTTTACTTAATTTACATTTAATACATTGTAATTCCACATGCAAGGTTTCATTGTAAGATGTAGTAATTTTTAGCAAATATGGATTATCATAAATATTAAGTAAACTAGTTCCAATAATACTTGAATTCATGGATAAACTAAATTGATTGTTTCCAAATGAATAACAATAACCAAATTTATCCAAAACAATTTAGACATCTCAAAATGCCTAATACCTAACACAATATTAATATCAAATCTTTCATAGTAATATTAATTATAAGTGGTACTCTTATTGTAATGATCAAATATTGACATTGATTTATGTCAAATAATAAATTTATTTTTGGACTGATTTATTATTCACATTATGTTATATTTATGATTGTCAAATATTTACCATCACAAGTGTGTATATAATTATGTCAAATATTAAACTTCCTTTGGGCCTATTATATCCACATAAATTTATAGGCACACTAATATCTAATCATTCCGAATAAACCAATCTATATAAGAAATGCTACTTTAGTAACATCTTATTTCAATTGACCTATTTGGAGTGTTAGATAATTAATTTAAATAATAGATATTATATGTAATTAATTAGATTTAAAGGTCCATGTGAAACAAATCAAACTATTATACATATTTATGATTTTCTCATAATAGAAATAAAATTAAAACTAAATCACATTATAAGATCAAAGCCTTCTAAGTTTGAGCAAAAGCAAAAAAAAAAAAAATTGACCCAAAATAATACATTTATTACTTAACCCAAGTTATTATTTGAGTTAACTAAACGGGGCTTATAATCAATTTGCGATCATATTTTTTATTAACCCATGGCATTCTATGCAAAATCGGTGCTGTGTAGACAAGCAGCGCAGAGATCAAGATGGCAAATGCCATCTTTCAAATCATAAACAATACCAAAGACCATTAAAAAATATATAAACATGTGCATATAATGGAGTAAATCTAAATTAGGTATTAACTTAAGTTGTAATCCATATAACAATCATCAAAGGATCAAAACCCTAAAATATATAAACGTATGAACTATAAAAAATTCTTCATAATTAATCTCCAATATAATCAAAAGACTCAAAGAATTAAGCACAAATTAGATCTGATACCACTTGTTAGAGATTGATCATAGATTCTAAAATATTTCTAGTTCAATTCCTAAAATTAATATAATTTATATCCATGTTAAAATTATGAGTATAATAAGATTAGATTTTTGGAAGCATACTTAAATCTATTGACGGGAGAGATATAGCGGGAGATGATTCCTGTGATAGCCTTCCTCTTTTGTTCTTAGCGAATATTATAAAGTTATCTCAAAAGGAGATATATGAGAGGAAAGTCACTAAGCCAAAAGTAGGAACCATTACCCTTAAAAGTGAAAACTAATTTTTGACGGTTATAATTTTATTTATTTCTAATTTTATCCCTTATAGAAAAATAAATTACATAATAATATCTACACATAAATTTCATAATAATTATACCCTTAAGCCAATTAATTAATAATTAATTAGATCACTTAAATTTTAAGCTGATTTAAATGATAGCATACACATTTTAATTATTTACATATGTGGCCTAATTATTGAAATTAATATAAATTAATTCAACATCATCATCCTCCATTAGTGTTGGCCTTTTTCTACTATGTAAAAGACAATTGCTTGATAGTATATTTGATTGTTCTCCTAATTGATTATCATTTATTATAACTAATGGAGGGGTTGAGTATCTTCTGAAATCTTTTATCATCAGCCTCAAAATCTATTGGAATATATTGTTAAACAACATTTTCGTTTTTGTGGCCAAGAAAAATGAAGATTTGTCTTCACAAGTTTCCATAAATTTTTTTTTGTATGATACACCAATAAAAACAATATCTTTTCCTCATTCTCTACAAAGTTAGATATTTTCCACAATTATTATTTAAAATTGTACGATATTTACGTTTTATCCGTCTTTTGTCTTTATACTTTCATGTAATACCAAATTTATTTATTAAAAAATAAAAAAAATAATATAAAATAGCCATCACAAGAGAATGCATTCTGAAACAAAATATAATGATAATTTTTCTGGCATCCAAATCTTTTTACAAATTTATTTGCTTTGGAGGAATTTATTTTGTACAACAATTGTTATTTAGAAATTGAAAATTCCTTGCAAATATTTGGTTGATTTTATCAAGAATCTCATTAAAAAGATTGATCGAAAAATTAAATATATGTTTTATGTGCTGAGAGACTTGGAATCGACCAATAGATTATCTCTTCACTCTTGTTGCCTCACATTTGATATTTACTTAAATTTTTTTAAAAACCTATAATTCTTTCTCCCAAACAATATAGAAGCCTATGATTACAAAAGAATGACATCAATAAATTTGAGACCTTATATGATTTTAGCTCTTCTTTGGAGGATGATTCGGAAGGAACAGAGTTGAATGGCTTTCACTCATCTGATTTTCTCCTACATTTAAATTTTAAAGATTATATGGAAATCTTGGCATAAATTTTAAATTTTAAAAATTTTATTTAAAAATTTCAAAAACGACAAAGTTCAATAGATATGAATCCAATCTGGTTCGATTACTCCAGTAGAATTTCCATTTTATAAAGTAATGGAAGGTGATATTTTGAAAATAATTTTTTCTTTTTAAAAAAAGGGAATTAATTTGTAAATATGAAAAATGGCGAAAGCTTTTTGCAGTAAAACAAGAAAAGGCCACATTTATATTATCACTACACTTACGCTCTCAATTAAGTTATCCATAGGTTATAAATATTTTAAGCCTTTTTTAATCAAATTAGTCCCTGCATTAATGACTTAAAATGAAATTTTTAGATTTTTTATCCAACTTAAAAAAGTCTGCCAAGATAACTTCCAAAATATTGTTGAGAGGTAAATATAATTTTTGGTGGGGTGTAAAATGCGTAATTAACCAAAAGAAATGCGAACTACCCAACTTATTCCCTTGGCCGCAATCACGTGAGAACTTCAATCTCAGCCGTCCATCTTAGCAATTAGGGCTTCATACCGAGGCGCCGTTATAAAAGCCTTCTTTTCTTCTCGCCGTCGGACCCCGCGAAGGCAGCAACGAAGAGAGAACACCGCGGAGATGGTAAGACTTCTCTCAACCCTCTCGGATCTCTTGTTTCACGATTTGCTATGCATTATTTCTCTACGCTTTTGGATTTCCCTGGAAATTTGTTGCTTGCTTCTGGATCTTTGCTTCGTCTCATGTTGTTTGTTGTGATAATGTCGTACTTATTCTGCGGCGCAGGTAAGTTTTTCACGATGTTAAACTGCATTATTCTGTTTCTTTGTGCTGGTTCTACCGAAATCGATCTCCATGGTACATATAGTTTGGTGGGGAAAAGATCATTCTTTGGGACTCTATTTGTGTATTTGGTTTGATGTAAAGCTTCTGGCTTTTATGTAAGATCTCTTGTTTTTGTACTTGCGTTCTAATTCAAGTGCTGTTACGTATGTTTTAGGTCTTCGTCAAGAGCCAGAAGAGTAGGGCATACTTTAAGCGTTTTCAAGTCAAGTTCAAGAGAAGGAGACGTATGACCTCTCTATTCACATGTTATTTGTTAATATGATGCTTAATGTTACTTATCCTTTCTTATTATTTTTTCTATCTATGCAGAGGGGAAGACTGATTACAGGGCAAGAATTAGACTTATTAACCAGGATAAGAACAAATATAATACGCCCAAGTACAGATTCGTCGTCAGATTTGTATCCTGAAGTTTTTTGATTGCAAACCTTTGATGCTTTTATATGTTGAACTCACAATTGTAAATCAGTTTTAGTCTTAACTAACAATTTGTGTAGACCAACAAGGACATTACTGCACAAATCATTTCTGCAAGTATTGCTGGTGATTTGGTCCTTGCAGCTGCTTATTCTCATGAGTTACCTCACTATGGTCTTGAAGTGGGTCTCACCAATTATGCTGCAGGTAGTCAGTCATGCATTTTTAAGAATATCATTCTTTGTGCATCTTTTGCACATGCTGGTAAACTTTATTTGTAATCTAATAGTTTATGTTGTAACACATAGCTTACTGCACGGGGCTTCTTGTGGCACGCCGTGTCTTGAAGATGCTTGAGATGGATGAGGAATATGAGGGGAATGTTGAGGTATCCATCTAAATTCCATATGTGCAGCTTTGGTCCCTTTGTAGTTGGATAATATTTATAAATAACTTCCCTGCAGGCTACTGGAGAAGACTTTTCTGTTGAACCTGCTGAAAGCAGGAGACCTTTCCGTGCTCTCCTTGATGTTGGCCTTGTCAGGACTACAACTGGAAATCGTGTCTTTGGTGCCCTCAAGGTTTAACATATTTCCTTTCTCTGATTGAGTTTCTCAGTTTTTTGGTATTGCTAAGTATGGAACTGCTATTTGGCACTTGATGAATCTTTCTAACAATAGATATGGCATATATTGCAAGAATCAATTGCTTATTACATGCCTTAAAAAGGATAATATGACATTTCTTTTTTGGAAGCATTATGAATTTATGCTCCCAAATCTTTCTCTTTTGTTTCGTAAGAATTCACCTAATATTACCAGGAGAGGAGTGTGAAGTTATACAGGTTATTGTTATACTGTAGAGCTAGTTTATCTGTTGTAACGACAGTATTAGGGATTATATATTAAAGCTTTTTCTAATCACCATTGGAGAGACTTGAGAGACAAACATTGATGGAGTACAGTGGGTTGTAAACATGTGCAGTTACTAGATCATGCGATTATTACCCGGTTATCTGGCCCATTACAGACATTGTCACATCTTTCCTTTGCGGACATATTCTTCAGCGGTTTTCCCCTTACCTCTTTGGAGTGCAGATCTTGCTTCTGAATAGCAAGATATGTTTGTATTTTTTCATCTCCCTCTTAGCCTCCTGGTTATGCTGTTCTTGCTTCTGTATCTCACCAATTCTGTTTTTATTACTGCTTGTTTTAACCTTAAGGATCCTTTTCTATCTGAAATATTCAAATATCATTTAGTGCTCTAATTGTTGTCGCGGTGGGTCTATGTTTTCTGAATAATTCTAGCTAAACTTTGCTTTATAGTAAAGAAAATATCATTTGATGTTTAAAATCAATTGCAGGAAATCTGTCCATATGTGAAGTAATTTGGTGTCCACTAAATTTATAATGTTTTGTTTCTATCAGGACCTTTTCTAGTGACATTAGGACTGCACCCTTTGATTTGCAGAGTTTATACCTGATTGTAATTCCCAAACTGTCAGTTAAGCAGTGGAGACATTAAATAAGATTATTTTTGAAAAAAACATTTTAGTCTAGATATAGATTTGGCTATTATGTCTCCATCGTCTTTTGATATGTTAATGTTGGCTAACCATTTGGATTTTGTATAAAGTATAAACCTTCTATCTTGTTATGGCTAGGGCTATCAATCGAGCTTGTTGTTCGCGACCAGCTTGTGTTTGTCGTGTTTGGCTTGAAATTTTGATCGAGATTGACTAGGTCTGTAGGTCATTAGATAAATTAATTGGACATGAGTTGTAGCTCGGAATATAAACTAGTCGAACATGAGCAAAGCTTAGCTTGCTCATGTTTGGCTCAGTATAGTGCTTAGGAATGATTGGCTAAGCTAAACAAGTCAAATGAGCTGACAATGAGTTGGCTTGAATTCTTTTCAATCTGAATGCTAGCTAGAATTTTAGCTCAATTTTCTAGCTCAGCTCGTGTTCTAATTCAATAAATTTTATTTTGAGCCGAACATGAGCAATCATTTTTGGCTTGTTGACACCTGCAGTCATTGCTAAATGAAATATAATTCTGAGCATTTGGTTTGTAATTTGTTATATTAGTCTTTGTGATTAACTAACTTTGTGCTGTTGAGAGCAGGGAGCATTAGATGGTGGTCTTGATATTCCTCACAGTGATAAGAGGTTTGCTGGTTTTAAAAAGGATGATAAACAACTCGACGCAGAAGTTCACCGCAAGTACATATTTGGCGGTCATATTGCTTCTTACATGAGGGTTAGTCATTTTGTTACTTCTGTTTGCGCTTAATTTTCATTTTGCTTATATACTCTGATACATATTCCAGCTTTGACTTGCTGCTCTGGAGGTCTAAACAATAGATCACTTCATATCATTTTCTTAACTAAGTCTTCTACTATAGGTTGAGAAAAAGGAAAAACATATAGGATTATATTTTATATTAGAAAAGTTCTCTATCTTGTTTTTTATTTTAACAATTGCAATAAATTCCAAAATCAGTATGTTAGAAATAATCACATTGTGATGGCAAAGCCTGCTCTTTGCATCTTAAACTCTTTAAGGTGATGGGTTCATGTCTTGGAAACAACCTCTTGAAAAATGAGGCTATGACTGTACATCTTCCTCTAGGTTGGTAGGATTTTAGAATTTTCCACTGGGAAACCCAATTTTTTTTTTATAATTTTGCAAGAAATAATCATGTTCTTTCCTTTTATGCTCATGTGAAACTTGTATTTGCTATCATTTAATTGAATTGCACTGTAGAATTTATTCCTCATCCATCATCATCCCTAACCTTGTTAAAACTTATATTCTTGGCACTTGTCATGGTATTGTGTGAAAATTTAATCTTGCAAATAACGACATTGACATAGTTCCAGTTTCTGCTTTTCCGTCCAGACTCTGATGGAGGATGAACCTGAAAAGTACCAGACCCATTTCAGTGAATACATTAAGAAGGGAGTTGAACCAGATGACATGGAAGAGCTGTACAAGAAGGTGCATGCTGCAATTCGTGCAGACCCAAGTCCAACGAAATCTACCAAAGAACCTCCCACAGAGCACAAGAGGTACTATCAATCCTTATGCTGCAAGCCTGCAACCAAGTGTGATTGAAGCATACAAGCTAGTATGTAGTTGAAGTTTTGGCCTTGTATAATAACTACATTTTGTTTGCATGGCAGGTTTAACTTGAAGAAGCTCACATATGAGGAGAGGAAAGCTAAGCTCATCGAACGGTTAAATGCCCTCAACTCATCTGCTGGCGCCGGTGACTACGATGATGAGGATGAAGATGATGAGTAAAATTGTAGCCAGGATATTTGCTAGTTATTTGCCATAATTTCTGTCTTTCTTTTGCAGAGTCCAATTCTCATTTTTGTTAAATCAGATCTTTTTTGGTCTTGGTGTTCGGAATTTCAACAATACAATCTAATCATGCTTCATGCCTAGACAATTCGATAAATTTTCTTCCTACTCTTGTTATGTTGGACGTGGATTTAGTTTCATTATTATTGATGTTTAAATTGGTTCTGTGAAGTCCTTAGAAGTACACCCCCAGATCTCAGTACTATTCAAAATGTTGTGAATGATATACTGCATGATTGGAAAGCAGACGTGGTTTGGTTAGAATTGCTAGTACAGGAGATTGATTTGATTAATTGGGTTTTGATTGTTGTTATGGCCTCGTAATTTAGTCAAGTTTGTTCAAGCCGAGTTCTTTTCAAGCTTGGTTAGAAATAGATTTCTAGCATAATTCACATTCAAGTTTTGTTTTCATTCATCCTGCCTTCGAGCTAAAGGCTGAGCTCTGGGAACAATCGAGCATATGATTGAATCTGAAATTTAGTTTGATTTATTTTAAGTCTTTTCGATCTGAGCGTGAATAAACCTACTAGTGATCAAGCTGGAAATGAAATTAATCTGGATAACACAAAGGAAGCATAGGGAATTAAATTGGAGTTCTTTTCCGCCCTAGTTCTGATATAGGGTTTGGTTCAGGTTTTCTTTTCTTCCCTTTATCTCAGAGGATCTTTTATCCTGCCACCGCCTGACTGTTGCTGCTGCCGTTCGCTCGTCGGGGAAGTTCCCGCTATCGCCTCCCTATGATTGTCTTTGTCTACAGCATCTATGGGTGGGAAGTTTTTATTTTCGGTCAGCAGCGTGTCTGTGCCTTCGCTCTTTTTTGTTTGTGTTGTTAGTTGTTGATTGGGTTTGTATTAAAGAGTCAAAGAAAATGTTTGGCTGGAAATCAATAGCTTCGTCCAAACTTAATTTAAAAAACTAAACAATAGAGCTCAACTCTTTTAGGACTGAATCTGGCTTGGAGGATTGCAACATTAAGGCAATCTCAACTAAAATTGGGTTTCTAAGTCATCTCATTCCGGATTCTAAATCAATTAAGTGGCCTAAAGTTAGTGTAAATGAGCTATGGTTAGAGAACGAATTAGATTTGGATTTCAAAATTTCATTCGGTTCTAGTAGTTTCACGTTTTCCTTGCAGGGCATTTCTTTTTGAAAAAAATACGAGCAATAATATAATTTTGCTCTCTCACATCTATTTATATAATATATAAAATAAATGTGAATTAGGTAAAATAATTGCGACTTATGTTATGCATATTAGTATGATTTTTTTTTTCTTCTAAATATAATATTATGTCACTTTTCTCTCGAAAAAGATGTAGATAATAATAATATTTACTTTCTTACACACATATTTATATTATATGTAGCATAATTATGAACTACATAAACGAACTATAAATTACATTCAATATGTACGAATTATATTATGTGAATTAATCAGAATTTTTTCTTTAAATGTATTATTTTTGGCTATAAATAATTACTTTATGACACATAGATTTACATAATATGGAAAATAACTTCGAATTACATAAAAAATTATAAATTATATTTAATACCTATAAATTATATTTTATAAAATTAGTCTAATTTTTTTTTAAAACGTACCACTATGTTTGTTTTGGTTAGGAAAGAAGGAAAACAATAAATGCCAGCTCTATCACACATATATTTACCTAATAGGTAAAATAATAACAAATTATGTTCAATAAAGGATAATACTATAAAAGTAATAATTGAGAATTACAAGATTAATAACTACGAGCTATATAACTATAAAAAGATAATTACAAACTACAAGAATAATAATTGTAAAAAGTAATAATTGTGAGCTATAATAGTAATAATTTATAATTAGTATAAAAATACTTGTATTTTCGATCTATTGTTCCTTTTGGTGGAGGAATCATAAGGAAGATAACTTTTTTATTATTATAAACTATCAATATATTAAGGGTTGTTGATGGTTAGTATAGGGCTATCACATGTACATATTACTATGGGTAGGGGTGTAAACTAGCCGAGCCTGAGCAAGCCGGCTTCGGTTCAGGCTCGACTCAAAATTCGAGTCTTAGAATTGGGCTCAGGCTCGGCTCAGTTCAACTCGAATCGAGCTCGAGCCTGAAATGAGACTATCATTAAGCCTTATTCAAGCCGAGCCAGATCGAGCCGGACCAAGCCAGATCGAGCCCAAATCGAGGCAAAGAAGGAGGAGGAGGAGAAGGCGCACTACGGCAAAGGACGAGGTGACACCAACAAAGGACGCGGCTCGATATTAATTTATATCTAGCTTATCGAGCCAAGCCTAAGTGAGTCAGCTCTACCTTAAGCTCAGCTCGATATTAATTTCGAGCTGGTTTTAATGGCTCGGGCTCGGCTCAGCTCTGACCGAGCCGAGCCGAACTCGAGCTTTAGTCGAGGTGAGCCTGAGTCAAACCCGAGTTGTTCTTCGAGCTTGACAGCCCTAACTGTGGGGTTATTGGCGCATTGCTAGTCTATGACATAACGAAGTGTTAGACTTTCGACTATATGTCTAGGTGGCTGGATGAGCTACGCTGCCATGCTAACAAGAATATCGTGATCACGATGATTGGCAACAAAAATAACTTGGAGCATCAGAGAGCTGTAAGCATCGAAGATGGTTAGTGATGTACGACCTATAAGCTAGTGCCATTTTAGACGGTGAAAACAAAAGATAGGGTGTAATAGGTAATATCTCTCAAATAAAATAGGATGTATTTGTTTTTGATGTTCTTTTTAATGCCAAAGACCAAAGGTGTCACTTTTAATTTGATATAGATTTTTTTAGATAAAAATTAGTACACTTCTTCACCTTTTTTGTTTTGTTTTGTTTTAATAATCCCAAACCTGTCATTCGGAGATTATAAACATCCTAAATTAAAGAGAAGAGAATGGTAAATAGGCCAAAATTGCCGCCATGGCTATCTTTGATAGGCCAACATGAGAACGGGGGTTAACTGTAAATATCTTGATAGTAGTTATGCCAATAAATTATTATCCAGGGGGTAGAATGCATTTTACCTAAATTTATCTTGAAAAAAAAAAGAAATGCAAAATTCATGGCTTCTCGCAACTTTTATCCGTAGCAACTGCCGTCCACCGACGGGTTTCATTTATTCCCGCGGCGATGTTACATCAAACCCACCTCCCTAAACCCTCCTTCTCCTTCTCCTTCTCCTTCCTCTTCTTAAACCCTAACCCTAACCCTTACCCTAGATCACCGATACTCTCCTCTTCTGCCAGAAATTATGCCTTCCGCTTAAAGCCCCCGCGTCCCTTCGCAGCGGCGTCATCGACCTCCGACCCGAATACCCCAAACCCTAAACCGAACCCGCCGAAACCTAAAGGACCCCGTCCTAAGCCCAAACCCTTCACCGAGGTAGCTTCCAGCGACGGCTTCCTGTCGACGATCCCTCGGAAGCGGCGGCGCGGCCGGCGGAGCGAGGCGACGGCAGTGGAGGACTTCGTCCGGGACCGGCTCCAGGAGACGTTCGCCTCCATCAAGGAGAAGGATGCAGGGGTTTTGGAGGGGAAGGAGGAGGCGTTGAGGCCCGCGGCCGAGGAGGTGGAGGGGGAGGAGGAGGAGGCGGAGGTGGAGGAGGTGGTGGAGGAGGAGGATCCGGATTGGCCTTTGGATGCTGATGTGGGATGGGGGATCAGGGCGTCGGAGTACTTTGAGAAGCATCCGATCAAGAACGTGGTGGCGGACGGGGTGGAAATCGATTGGGAGGGGGAGATGGAGGAAGGGTGGGTGAAGGAGATCAATTGCTTGGAATGGGAGAGCTTTGCCTTCCATCCGAGTCCGCTGGTCGTTCTAGTGTTTGAGCGCTACCGAAGGTAACATATATTTCTTGTTCTTCTATTTCCTTCTTATTAAATATAGAGAGAAAAACTAGTATGAGTGCTTCACAAACTTCATAGATAGAGTTGGAAGTAATGGAGCAAATGGCGTCACAAACTTCCCTAAATTTGAGATAAACTGGATGTAGTCATTTTATGCCTAAATGCTGCCCATTTTTATATGCTCAATATGGACGCTTGTCTCATCGTGGTCAGCCAACATAATATGTAAAACTTTGTGTACGAAGTACCAAATTGCATATATAATCTTGAGATGAAAGTATTAGTTGATTCGTAGAATCTGTAATTCAGGTTTAAGCCCACTGAACTTAATTGGTTAACAGGCTGCCACACCCATTAACAGTTAACACTTTCTGAGCTGCATCTGAAATATCGTGAAAAATGATGGCGGGTGTAGTCACTGAGGTCTACACATAATATTCATTTATCACAATTGAACTTTTTGCAAAGAAAGCACTTTCTAATTTTTTTATTTCCTCATGAATTAGCTTATGTTTCCTCCTTTCACAGGGCATCTCATAATTGGAAACTTTTGAAAGAGCTCGAGAAAGCAGCTAAAGTGTACTGGAGTGCTAGAGATCGTCTACCTCCCAGAGTATGACAACTATTGCTTTCTTATTCTAATTTTTCTTTGTTCTTTGCCAATGTTCAAGATTCATTAAATGTGGGTTCCCACAATTCCTTTTCTGTTTTGAAGTTCAAATTATTTGGATTCTTCTATCCCTTCTAACAAGTTCATGCTTCTATTTGGTTAATAATGGTCTCCATTTTTATGCGACAGACAGTCAAGGTTGATATTAACATTGAGAGGGACTTAGCTTATGCACTTAAAGTGAAAGAATGTCCTCAATTGTTATTCCTGAAAGGAAACAAGATCATATATAGGGAGAAAGGTGGGTACAACATAGTTAACTTCAAAAATTTGCGCTGACAGGATGTTTGATTGCTCTCTTGTTTATCTAATCCATAGTTTGTCCCTATTATTACTTGCACGGGTTTTGCAAATATAGAGATGAGAACTGCTGATGAACTGGTCCAAATGATTGCACATTTCTACTACAATGCAAAGAGACCTTTGTGGGTTGATGCTGCTGCAATTGCTCCTCCATTTTGAAATGATTACCACTAGTCAAGTTCGCATCGAGTTATTCTGGTAATGTCCATTTACATACCATAATTTTCTTGGAAAAGCGATCCATTATCATATTCATTCTTATCTTTCTAGATTTGCTTAAGCAAGAATGGCATATGTTTTTGTTTCTTATTACGGTCATGACCGCAATATTTTGATTTGGCCTTCCTGCATCTACTTTGTTACCAGGGACTAGTTTGCTCGTGAACTTGGAACCATGCCCTGCTTCTCCGCCTGGAAAACCCACAATCAAGAGGCAGTCCTGCATATCATCAAGAGGCACTTGTACTTAGGTTTCTCGGCTCTTGCATCCGTCCCCTCGTCAGTAAGCTGATCGATGGAGTTATGTGGTTCTATTTGTAATTTAAACGTTGTCAGCACATTGAAGTGCACAAATCAATGCATTGCATATAGTGAATTGGGCAAAGAAATTTTTCTTAGTGTAAGAAGGATAATTGCAATTAATTGCCTTACAGTTATCAGGTGATGTTTTTCTTCTTTTGTAAACGAATACGACAATACCAGTTAGTAGGATCCATTCTTTTATTTCTGTTATTTTCCTATAAACTCTTGACTGATAATTGAATCTAACAGTTGGGGTTGACAGATAGATCAGCACTGCTATCTGTGTGTAAAAATACTCCCATCTGTGGTGCCACCGAAACATCAATTTGTCTAAGAATGGGCCTTAGAAACCGTTGAATTGGAGGACTTTATCGGTGAGAATTTATGGGATTTGGATCGGATTGATCGATATCCACCTTTCTTTCTTCTCTGGATAACAACCGATGAAGGAAGAGAGTTTGCTTGAAATTATTTTCTTTGTATCAATCGTGTGGGTTGAGTACCTAAGTTTTGGAAATAATAGAACCTGAGTGACAAAAACAAATGCAGAAACTCTGATCGCACTGCAGGTTAATAGGTATAAAAGCCATCGTAAATTCTCTCTCTCATCCATAAATAAAATTGAAGTTTTAAAGAACTTAAAGAACAAAAACAGAACAAGACATTCGAAGTAAGCTATTATTCTATGTAGACAGGACAACAACTGAGGCGTTGGATGTCTCTTCTTGGAAGTTGGGAGAAAAAAAGAATCCTGTGGGCAGTTGGTATAGTATACTCAAGTATATTTGCAATTTAATTGCATTTATATACTCAGTTTTCAGAAACCCAAATTTGAAAAATAATTAGTTAAATTGCAAAAGCCCGCAAGTATCGCTGCTCAGGCCATAATCCAAATTCTGAGGTCCTCTCTATCAGAAAAGAGACGAGATTACTTAGTATCAGTGCTACAAAATGAGCTTGAACTCAGCTTAATATTCGAGAAATTGTGACCATCTGAACTTGATCATCCGTTGGCTTCTAGTTATGTTGGGTTGAGAGGCCCCCTGAAATCAGTAGTTTCAACACTATGAGTGTGAAAGACGAGTACTGAAGCTCTCATGAAGAACAACTTCATATTTGCAAAATTGTTTACATGTTTCTGAGTCCAGCACAGTCCTTCAAAATGCTGGTAAATTACACGTGAGTACACACGCAGGGACTATCAACAAGCAGCTCTATGTACAAAGATAAAAGGTGAATGAGAAGTAGAAGGAAGAAGATCCAAAAAGGGGGGGAAATTGGCATGTCATACAGATCTCACCATTTTGTTTTTCATATACGTATAAACTACTAAGAAGATTAAACCAAGAGGGCCCTTGATCTATGTATCTCATTTGATATATTTCCATTTAACTTTCGACCAAAATCGAGAACTTGCGAATAGTCCATTGACTCCAATCAGACTTGGCGAATTCAACTTGGAAGCAGCTGCCTAATGAACCAAACTTTTGTTTCCTCATGTTGTCTCAAGATCCAGAAGGATTTGGAGAATCCTTATTGTTCTTTGTTATCAGATCATAGTTTATGGATGCTAGTTGAGACACATTCTGGATTCAAAATTGAAGGATCTGTAATCAGTTCATTAGATTCTCAATGGGAGAGACATTAGATCCAGACCTGAGTTCTACCTTAAACGAGAAGTTACTGAACGAGTACTTCACAGAAAGGTTTGGAGCTCCAAGGTCTGCCATACTACCAAATTCATCGCCCTGTTTACATAATATAAAGTATAATACGGGTGAGAAGCTATAAAAGAGTCAAATATATTAGACTTAATTAAAATAAAGAAAACTTTGTATATCTATACATCTTCATCATGGTTGCAACTTTGTGGAGTGCTACAGCAACTCATAGTGCTTGCGTCACTCAGATCATCGTAATCATTAGATACTGCATCAGTTTGATCATCTGCTGTGATCCAGGGATGGCGGCAAGTAAAATAGCTTGTATCATATTCATCTTCCGCTGAAGGAATGAATGCAGCCTGAAAAATGAAGAATATGTAGTGGTGATCATTCAGTTGTATATGCTGTACAAATTGGAAAGTGAAGAATTACAATCATATGACCTTCTGCATTGCAAGCATATCCCAGTTGATGTTTCTAAAGAATGGATGAGCCTTGACCTGCCCTATGACAAAACACACGTCAGGTTCTACTAGATCAGCATCCAAATCCGTTCAAATGAAATATTGTTACCTCTCCAGCACCAGTTGCACCAATTCTTTGGAGTGGGTTCTCGATTAGCAATCTGGACATAAAGTAAAGATGAAATGTGCAAAAAATTTAAATGCATACAGTTCTTTTTGAACTTTCTGAATGTACATTGTAAATTGGAACATTATTTAGACTCATCAATTACGAAAATATATGAAAAAGCAAAAAGATACGAAAATGAGAACATTCATTACATCTATCTATAACCTATGACAAAACTAATAAACAAAATATATCATCAATAGAACTGTATATTGCTGAAAAAGAAGAAAATAATGATTTATCAGCACTTATATTATCGCTTTTATGTATTTAATGACCCCTGCGTTAGCATAATGATGGACCCACTCTATATAGCATGCTGCATCATTAAATAAAAAGGAGAATTTTAATTTAGCAACTGTTACAAGTTTTTCCATGGAACTTCATTTGATACAAGCCCTTGTTCTAAGCAGAGATGAATGAAGGAAAATGAAATCTACATAGCTGATCTCAAATAGTTTGGAGTAAGTCCTTATTTGTTGTTTTTGCTGCTCCTACTGCTGTATTTTGTGCTTTAAATCTGCCCACAATTGCCATGTCTAATGATAAATCTTTGTCATCATTCTACTTTGACCTAAAAATGCTCCTTTGACCTAGCACCATAATACCTTTATGTAAGTTCCTAAAGTTTCTACATCGTGATTTTCCTTGCTTTATTAAGAAATATGTTTCCTATTACTTACAAAGTTGTAAATATCTTCATTGAATAGACAAAACCAGTGGGACTAGCTGCTAATTGACTCGCTTATGATTCTTGCCTCATTCATAGTAGCATCTTCCATTTAACTCTTTAGCTGATTATACTTTGAGGTGAATGCAATCCCCGAGGCATCTACTTCATTGGTTGGATTGCAGTTTAGACATACACATCTGATGAGAAACAGTCTGAAGTCTCTCAAGGCATAAATATAGTCACAGGGAAAAGGAAAAAGGGACTTCTTTGAGATATAGGGTTGTATACTTATTGTTTTTCTAAAGTTTAGCTGATAAACAGACTTACTGTTTTCCTGGCAAGCCCCTTTCTTGTGTACATATGGCTTTGCTAGGAAGTTGGCACTTCAGCAAGATGACATCAGGTTGACGTCTGGTTGCCGAAGTCAACTAGACATTTTCATGATGCCCCTCAAATGATTGGTTTTATAATTTCAAAATCTTCAATAGAAGTTCAATCCTTAAATTTTGCATTCAAATTGCTTGCTCGTGAATTATGATCCATAGTATTTTCCAAAGAACAATCTCCATCCGCCAGTGTACAAGAGGAATCTTTATTCCCAAGCTCTATTTGTGTGCTACAATTGTACTTCCAAGATGAAGAGCGAATATATTGATTAATGGAATCAATCATCAACATATACAATGCCTTTCCCACTCTATGGCATCAGCTTTTGGGCATAGGATATTTGGAATGGCTTCATAATGTTGAATAGACTTGGTAAGTTTATAAATTTATGTCAACTATATACATAGTTCCAAAGGAAAAAAAAAATTCTCTTACTTGTTGATCAGATCATAAGCCTCATAGCTCATTTCTTCTGGTATCTGAGGCCAAGGTATATCACGATTCATGATGTTATCAAAAATTATCTGCAATTGAAGTTTCCGTTAGAGCAGAAGTATCATATATTGTTGTAGATAGCTCTATGCACTTGATGAAGAAAAAAGTTATGTCAATTTCACAAGTTATTTGAAAATTTTCTAGATTTATGTAGTTTAACATACATGAAATCAGTGTTTAGATATGAATAATCAAGACTTATTTTGAACCTATGTTTGAATGTCTTTTAATGGATAGAAATGGAAAAAGCATGCTGGAGGTTGTGGATGAAAGATTTTTGATTGATTTTCTACAAACTAATTGTTTGTAATCTATATTATCTCTGATAATCATAACTAGATGCTTAGTGTGGTTTCCAAGTTGAGAAATGGTTGTCTACAAGGTAATAGCAACGGGTTAGACATATCACATTTCAAAAGCAGAATATTTATAACTTAACAACATTGTTAGCCAGATGAACATAAGTACATCTCTATCTGCTGGGAAGATGACCGGAAAACAATCTCAATAAGTAACTGTATCACATAAACAAGTAGAAAATAAAAATTGCAATCTATAAATGGTGGTGAACTTCAAAAACAAAACTAAGACATGCTTGGAATGTCCATAGTAGTTCAAAATCATTGAATAGTTCAGCAAATCAGGAATTGGCTACAGAAAAAATAAAAATTGAGGAGCCCGTCAACTGAAGAGGTGCAATTTGAACAACAAACATGAGAAGGTTGAGAGTTGTGATGTACCTGTGGATGCTCTGCATTGAATGGGGGGATGCCTACAATCAATTCAAATAGAATGACGCCCACAGACCACCAATCGGCAGTTTGGCCTATGGTGTAAGAATCATGAGAGGATATATTATTTTGTGCTAATGTCGAAGATGAAGTGTGACTAGTACATTTCTATTGAGCATTGTAATGACAAACCATGAGGAATCCCCAAAAGTATCTCTGGTGCCAAATAATCAGGAGTGCCAACAGCTGACTGTTTTCGTCTCTGCTCTCTCTTTTGTGCTCGTTGTGCTGCCCTAGTTGGTCCACTATCACCTGAAAGAGAAGCATTGCTGACATCTGGACCGGATAAATCATCAGTGCTGTTGATAAGACCAACCTTAGAGAGCCCAAAGTCAGTCAACTGCACCAAAAGATATTAGAGCAGATGTAAGGACTTTGTTAAATGACATTAGAGTAGATAAGAAATCTTGCCAAAAGCAAATGAATAGAAAAGATCAAAACAGTCTGTATAACTTTAAAGTCTAAGGATTTCTTGAAGACTAGGTAGTGTAAATGTGTAACATAGAACAGAAATATGAATTTTAATTGCTAATGTGTATCTGTACGTGTGTGGAGTCCTTATTTTGAATCTGAGGAACATTACTTCTTGCATTTATATATTCTTTATCCTAATGAGAAATAATAGAGACCTTTCTCCCCTAACGCCATGTTTCTCAATCGAAGTTTGAGTTCTTGAAAAGACCATCAGGTATGTCGCACAAGTTGGTTGGCTAACTAGGCTTTTACCCCAAAAAACAAAGCCAGTGAGTTCTTCTTCCTCTCTCTCTCTTCCTCTCTCTCTCTCTCTCTCTCTCTCTCTCTCTCTCTCTCTCTCTCTCTCTTTCAGATAACATGAGTGTCCTAGTCTTAAGGCGAGACAGCGACCACGTTCATAATTCATACCCCCTTTGCTGAGATCTGGAAGGACTGGAGGTCTTCCTTCCACTTCTCTTCCTAGATTTCATTTGAGTCTTTCACTGCCCTCATCTCGCTGTAACATTTCCCTCCCCTCCTCCTCTGCCCCTGTACATCCCCATTTCCCAAATAATATAACTGGGTTCAACCCACTTTTCTGAAAAAAGTGAAGACAAAATGGACGAAAAAGGAATTCTAAAGGGTGTGTGTCTGGTAAAGAAAGCATTGGTGGTTTCTTGGCTTCCATTAGCTCCTCTAATAGATCCATCTTCAAAAAGGTGACAGAAAGAAAAAAGTGAAGTTCCTGTCAACAGCCTGATCGTAGCCAAAATCTAATAGAAGTAAAAGATATTTTTCACATAGCACATGTGTACCAGAAGAATTTGCTTCATGCTTGCATATTAATCCCAACTGAACATTCTACAGTTATAACAACAATTACTTATGGATCCAATTGATACATCTGAACATACTTCATATAGGTAACCTGTCTCATTCTTGCTTTCATCATTACAATAAAATTGCAGGTGTTTACATACTTCAAATGAACAATTCTAGGTGATCAGGCTACAATGAACTAAACTTTTTATTTGTGACACTCATATCTCATATGCGAATTTAAAACCTTTTTTATGTAGCCAACTTCATACGTGAAGTACCTTAGCAAGGCAATAGATGTATTGAACGTCCTCCTAATTAAGGAACTAAAGAGTCTAACATTACACACCATTTTTCCTTTTCATCTAGTTCCTGCCATTTTCAGTAGATAAAATGACATTATCAGCCTAATAACCAGATTTACATTTAACAAAAATTCTCGCAATCGCTTTATTTAAGCTAAATTGAATTGGTTTTTACCTTGAAGGAGATCTTTCAATAAGCAGGAAGGGTAAGTAACATATATCAAATCAAGAGAGCAACACATTCATGTTCTAGATGAATATTTACTCAACAGAACAGTTCTCTAGGACAAAGTAGAAGCTCCGAAAGACCTACTTAATTAGCCAATCAGAGGAACTGACAGGGAAAAGTAAAAAGAAACTTCAGGGAGGTTGTTTATATGCTTACAGTATGTGATTCAAAAAAAGAAATCAAAGAATTACTGCATATACCAAGTTACAAACGATGAAAATCATCCTTGTATATGTTAAAAATGATAAAATGCCATTTAAAACTTACATTCAATCAAAATCAAAGAAGGAGAACTATGCAACTAGTGAAAGAGTTGCTTAGGTCGACTTGCAAATCATGTGCAAAAAGAATTGGTCACACTGTTTTAAAGAATGGACCAAATTATTATCAATAACTTTCTGATACATAAAAGAAGACTGAAAGGGAGAAATTGTAAGAAGATCATTGATAAATTGATCATGTACATTCACTAATCAAGGGTGTTGTTAAAAAAGAAATTAATAGTGATCAAGAGATTAAAAAAAAGTGGTGCAGCAACCTTGATGTGGCCATCCCGAGAAATTAACAAGTTATCTGGCTTCAGATCTCGATGAATTACATTCAAGGAGTGCAGATACTCTAACGCAAGAACCTGAAAAAGATAAATTCTGCATTAATATCTTTATTGACTTCAAAAGGGGTCGTAAAAATTATTCATTACAAGTAGATTAAGATATGGTATCATGCACTTACTACTTCTGCTATGTATGTGCGTGCCATTTCTTCTTCCAGGCAACCTAAGTTTCTCAATAGAGAATAAAGATCCCCTCCGTTCAAGTACTCCATGACCAGATAAAGATTATCCCTACATGTGAAGGAGTAGAAAAATCGTACCTGTCGATCAACATGGGAGTTAAAATGATGTCATATATTAGGATACAAGTCTTAAGACTTGCTTACCACAAACGGATTCCGAGCTGATATTAGGATGTTACGCTCAGCCAGGATACTTTCAACTGCATTCTTCCGAATCATATCAGCCTTCTTGAGAACCTACTTTTGTGCTCATATGATGTTAGTCTTCTGGAGAATTAAACTTTCTGATATAGTAATGGTTCAAGGTAATTTTGTTGCAAAAAGATAAGAAGACTATTCTACAAAATTGTACCTACCATGAGCTTGACATGAAAAAAAAATGGATTTCTGAATAACATTCAGTTTTTCAGTAGTAATGTTCCAGGCACTACATGCCCATGCATATGAGAATGACATTGACAATACAGATGCACTACAGAATGCAGAATGAAAAATTCTAGGAATGAACATATTGATTCACCCAAACATCTAGCTGTGAAAAACATCAACCTATAATTATTCACGTCATACATTCTAAGATTTAGGCAGGGTGATCATGACGATGATGACATTCTAGATATGGCCAATAGGAACTAGTGAATGGAAGTAAACTATAATGAGCTACACAATCTTGATTGTATACTAACTAAAAGCAAACAGTATAAACATCCACAAGAAAATGATCCTAGAGAGGAGAAAGAACATAAGAATGCTACGACATGATATGTATTATAGGTTTTTTGTCTAACATCTTAAGATTTTTGTAACTAATAACCTGACAGTGTAGCAGAGCTACTCTTTTTGAAGGTTATGAGTTCAAAGCTTGTTTTACTTTTATCTATACTTGTGCAGTGCAGAGGGACACAAATCCTCCTATATATTGTTTTTCTATATGCGGCACACAGGGACTGCATATGAGAAGGTGTGTTATGACATGATATATATTGTTGGTTCATTACCTTATATTTTGATCTTTTGGGTCAACCGGTTACCTGACAAAGGAAAGAGCCATTTTCTTATTGTTGCCAAATTTAGTAGAATATATACTGACTGCTGTTTTGCTATTCTAATAACCTCAATTGGCTTACTAGCTCTCTACAAGTAAAATCAGTAATTCTCATTTATGAAATAGACATTTCTCTTGCCACATAATATTCTAAGTTTCAGAGTTCATTCATTCTGTTGCTCAAAGCCAAGGAACATTTATTACTTGAACAAGGAATCCTATCTATATCTTAGCTAAATTATTGTTTATGGTGTAGACATTTTTCTAATCACAACGTCATATCAGTCTTCATAAGAAAATTATTAAGACTAGAGATAAATCTCTGAATTAGGAATTTCCGCATATTAATTTTGTTGTGCAAAGTAAAGAAACATGCACTTGAACAAGAATTATACTGTAACTGTAGAAAAAGGGAACTTCTAATGTCAGAAAGCATAGATTTTTACTATGTTGATGCAGTGTAAATATGTCATATATACCATGCACATACTCATTACAGGAAATAAATTAATCACCTTTATTGCGAAAAGGTCGCCTGTGACTCTTTTCTTGGCAAGAAAGACTCGTCCAAATGCCCCTCGACTGATTGGTTTTAGAATTTCAAAATCTTCAATAGAAGTTCGATCCTTAAATTTTGCATTCAAACTGCTTGCTCGTGAATTATGACCCATAGTATGTTCCAAAGAACCATCTTCGTCCATCAGTGTACATGAGGAATCTTTGTTTGAATCTTTATTCTCATCCTCTATTTGTGCACAAAGATGTATAAACTTCTCCCTGTCAATTTACAGTGTTAAACAAGGCCAGTACTGGCGAAGAAACTTGGTCAATACCTGGCACCTTTTGGGCTCCATAATTGCACTTCCAAGATGAAAAGGGAATATATTGTTGATTTACACATGGTTGAGATAATGTTATAAGATATCAAGAACCACGTAGTGTAAATAATATTTGAAGTCATTATGAATTTAATTAACTTGTGGGACTTACTGCAGCAGTTTCACTATCCTTCTTCCAAATGTTTCAACAACAAGAGCATCCACCTTTCTCGTGTCAATAACAGCAGTTAAGTCATCTAGATAGGAACTCAAATCCTCCAATGAGCTGTAATCAGAAGCCTTTGTACTCACAATGCCATGGGCGATATCTAGCAGGCTATCAATCTGCAAATATATGATGAATTACTAGCTCATTACAAGTTGAGAATCTGTCTCAAGTCACATTGCTAAAATTTATAGCTGATAGAGAGATAAATTATTAGAAGTCCTGGCCAAAGCAATACCATGTTAGGAAATTTCAAAATAGACAATATAATCAAATATAGGAGAGTGATTTTTTTGAAGTGAAATTCCATAAGGTGTAAGTCTTGCAAACTCTGTGTATCAAAATATAGTCTTATTAACTTGTCAACTACTTTGAAAGCTTAAATTGTTAGAGAACAATAATTTTTATATTTTATATTCTAACACTCTCCCTCCCCTTTGAGCTTGAGAAATTTTGATCGGCTGAAGAAATATACTTGATTTAAATGGTTGGAGGTTTTGTATCCTAAACAACTAATAGGCCTAGCAGGATCTAAATTCTGAACCTCTGCTCTAATAATATGTTAACTTACCGGCTACTCTAAAAATTTAAGGTGTTAGAGAATGCTAGCTTTATATTTTATATTTTAGCAAATCTCATATAGGAAGAACTTCTAGCATCAACAAAATCTGGAAATTGCAAATCATCAATAATTACATTTATGAACTTGGTTACTTGGTAATCTATTGGTTCTAGCAAACTGCATGGGAACTTATGAAAAATAAATCTCTCTTCCCTTCAACTCACATCAAATATAAGTATTTCAATAGGAATATTTGGACCAGGAAGTTACATGACCCATTTTTCCTCCAAGATAATTCTCATGGATAGACCTGAATTTTAAACCCTGACTGATCCATTCCACCAAGTTCAAATCTAATTTGAGAAAAGATCTACTGCATGAGCCCAACTTTTGGATATGAAATTCGGGTAAAATTAAATTTGAAGGGACTAATCCATGATAAGATGGAATTCCTTGCAACAGAATGCTGATAGAAATAAGATACTGAATATTAGATAATGGTAATATCTATAAAAAATTTAAAAAATAGGAGATATGAAGTTTAACTTGGGTAGAATCTATTGCAACCATTTACTTGAGAAGGCTTCTTTTCTCGCCGTTTCATCCTGCCTTAGGACAAGTCTCCTCCAGTGTCACAAGGATTTCATACTGATATTATGCTTGGTACAGATTACCGAATCAACAGAATGAGAGGTCTGTGGAGTGCATATCATGATGCATAATACCTATATGGGAAGCTTCAACTCTGGACTTCCATTATGTCCATTACAAATGAAAAAAGCTGGGTTTCTAAATCTGCATGACATTGCTTTACATATACTCATGCTAAACAGGCCTACTATTCAAAGCAACTGTTATTCTTCACAAAGAGATCACTCAAATCTTGCAAATGATGATCCAAGTGAAGAAAATACCTGTTGAAAGTTTTCAAGCTCTGAAAATTGCTTATTTCCACTCAGTAGCAAGTCAATCTGGCTAGTTTTTGGTGTCACTGATCGTGATTGTGGCGTCACACTTCCTGATGATGGAGCAGGCGTATCCTGTCAATTATAGTCACACAATGTCAGTGGTTCAAGGTAGACACAAATCATCCAGATTAGTCATAATAAGAAAACTAACAACTTCTGGAAAGAAGTCTGCGGCTGTTGCTGGCCAAGAATCACATGGATTATTCTGACTTGGAGAAATGCCGTCAGGTTCTTCAGTTACATATGAGGTGTTGACTCTTGCAATCTCACGATTCACTTCTACACCATCTAAACCTTTTGTTCTACATGAGATCAGAATCTTCTCAAGTATCTCAGCAATTCTTTGCAGACGCTCATCAATGCTTAAGCCCTTTGAATCACATCTATCAGCCATTGTACATACTCTAAAGTGACCTTCAGCATATACTGTTGGTATCTCAAAATCACAGATCCTACATATCATTTTTGGCTTCCCATCATTTAGAATTTCTTGATGTTCAGGGTATGCTATAGATATTTTTTCTGTCTTGAATGATGAATCTACCAAACTGGATAAACTGTCAGAATGAAGATCAGTGGAACTAATATTTGTAGCAACATCATCAATAGTAACTTTAGTTTTATTTATATCAGTCAAAGTATCTATCACCGTCTTTCTCGGAGATACATCCTTCACATCATGGCTTTTCTTCTGGTTCCTCTCAGCAGCCGATGGAAGTTTCTTCCATGATGAGATCCTATCTCTACTCGCTGGTGAAATATTGTCCGCAGAGTGTGTTATTGGTCGGTCCGCAAAATCATGACTTAGGTGCCTAATCTCCAGGATCTTCCTCCTTAGGAGCCTTTCCTTAATCTCCTTCACACTCAGTGTGCTCTTGCGGCCTAGTTCACCTGAACCAGTCTGAAAATGATAGAACCCTAAATCGCTCAGCTGATGGAGCCCGAGGACATGCTCATCCTCGCTGTAGGCCCCTTCCTTCTGGAATTGAAGCAATCGAGTACACCTCGTGAGGATGAAAAGGATCCGTGTGTGGGCTTGCTTCAAGATTCCCATAGGAAGATCCTGCCGGCGGTCGTCCAAATTCTGAACGATTTCTTCACACTTCACCCAAAACTCATCGGTCGACATCTCTGCGCACTTCTGTGCAATCACTAGAAGATCCTCCAAAGGCACCCTCCACTCGGGATGCTCACCCCAAGATTTTTCAAGTACGCCAACTAAATCCCCAGCATAAATACCTAACTCAGAGTCAACTTCTTCTTTCAATCGATTGAATTTTGTCCGAATAACACTCATTAATTCCTACAGAAACAACAAATCTACCAAATCGGTAATTGATTGGAAACAGTTCTTAAGATCCTCAAATTATCTGATGGAATGGAAAGAAAGAAAAGGATGTAGTGGTTTACTTCTGGGCTGCTCAGGCCACGGAGCTTTCTCATCGGAAGATGGTGCAACCCTTTGGAATTGAGTTCATGGGAGAAGCTCTTCACATCAGCTGGGCCCCTCTTTCGGCGGCCACTCGTGGCCCGAAGGATGGCACGGAAACGTGGGGACTCCATCTCCTTAACAGCATCAAAGGTCACACGGCGATCACCTCCCTGCATGATGTACACAATTAAACATTATCAATGTACAATGCAAATCAGCTTCATAGAGGAAAAAACACAAACAAATGGTATGCATCATAACAGTTAAATCTAAAACCACAAAATCTTCAAGCTTTGAGAAAAAAAGGAGAGAAATTTGGTTCTTCCTTTACCTCCATCGGTAGAAGATGTTTATTTTTTGGGGTTAAAACCTGAGGTGTTGATGAATTTGATCTTGGGCCTCTCTTTGCTTGTATCAATCGCAAATAAATTCTAAGAAATATATTGGCAAAACGAATTCCAGATGAACCAAGAACGAACAAGATAACATACAGCGAAATCCACCAAAACGAATAAATTTTTTGTATCTGCCTTCATCTCTCTCTTTCTCTCTCTCTCTCTCTCTCCCCTCTGACCAAGGAGAAGGGTAACAATGTCTATAACGGGTAAAACGACTGGCTAAGATCGACCAATAATTGACGTTCTAGCGAATGAAAAACTGCCACGCGCGGGGATGGAGGTTAATTAATTTATACCCGACGCGGAGAGTTTTTAACGGAAATAACCGCCAGTTGTATGCCCTTTCTGGACCTTTCTTTCGGATCTTTTTTTTTTTTTTTTTTTTTTTGACAAACACCTTTCTTTCGGATCTGTTGCTTGTTTATTACATCCATAATTGTTCCCAGAAGAAGATTGCCCGCAAACCAAGGCATGGGACTTTACGGCATCCGAATACTAGGCATCCTCCCATTGGCTGGTCACCTTCAATTGTAGTCAATTCCTCCATTAGGGCTGCAGAGGATCTGCTACTAGTTTTTTTTTTTCTCATTTTTAGTAAAATAATATCAAGTGTGAGAGCTTAAATTTATATAATTAATGCCAAATGGTTGTGCTGACCACTACGTGTGGGATCCTAATCAATACGGGTTGTCTAAGTCAATGACTTACTATGATTTATTTATATAAATAAGAAGAACATATGAGTGTTTACTTCTAAAAATTCCAGCTGAATTTGCACCATCTTGTTTGGAGCAGGTCTCGACGGCATTTAGTTCGAAACAATTATTCGGCAACGCATATGACTTGAAGCCTAAACTAAGTAGCTAAAAGCTCGGTGGAGCTTCAATGCCTCTGTATCTAGGGAGAGTTGCTCTTTTTCTAACTCATATCTAGCCTTCGGACTCATGAATAATAAAAAAAAAAGTTTGCCTTTGTAGCTGTTCGATGCTTGTTACCTCATTAGTTGTGTTCTAATGTGCTAGGGACTCTATCTTGCAATTCTAATAGTATGCTAGATCCACTTGCCGTGAATTGTTTTAAAAGATGATTCCATTTCAATGTTATGTAATGCTTTTTTATTAGAGGAGGATGCTGAGCCATCTTGTAAAATAAATACCAATCCCTATGATTTAAGCCCAATTTTATATTACCCTGTCAGATTTTTAACGTAAGCACATAATCACATTTGGTTAATATTAATTTGCAGACATTAAAATACTTGTTAATTGAGATATTGAGAGACCAAGTGTACCAAAAATTTTAAGTTACCCTCGTCAATACCCACAATAAGCTATGTTTAGTGCAGAAGGGCTGTTGCAAAGGTTGAGTATCTAAAATTTGATCAATGCCTTGGCTATTTGTTGTTGTGTGTTTGGTGATGAAGGAGGCCTCCCCCTCTTCTCAATGGTGGGATGAGGTGGGAACTTGCGAGCTTCTGCAACGTGTTGGCCAAGCTGCGAGTGAATCTTTTGTGGTTGATGACTTGTTTTTGAGAAAAAAGTGGGCTTAACCCAGTTATATTTCTTTTGGGGTTGAGGATTGGTGGTGACCCCTCTCAGATGCATTCAATACCCATATCCTAGGCTTATGTAGCCTTGGGAAAGGGCTTGCCTAAATTTAATGAACATGATCCCTAAAGATCTTCTAGCTAAAATTGCTTAGCAAACTGAGGAAAGGATTTGTGTTGGATCTTGAGGCAGAGAGAGAGAGAGAGAGAGAGAGAGAGAGATGGTGTTTCTCTCTTTTGTTCAGTTCATGAGATGGCCAATTCCTTAGAGATCCATAGAGAAATACTATGTAGAGTCTATGCTAATATAGAGGAATATTCTATTACTGAAATGAATAATGAATTTTATGTATTTCATTTCTTTTGATGAATCTAATATGTTGTTTGTTTTTACAGCGTGACCTTGGGTATTCCAAGATCAAGTTCTTAATCTCATGAAATGGAGTGATACTTTCAAGCCGTAGTTAGAAGACTGTATTTCATTTCTTTTGATGAATCTAATATGTTGTTTATGCTTACCCCGAAATCTTAGGTATTCCAAGATCAAGTTCTCAATCTCATAAAAGAGAGAGATAATTTTAAGCCACAGTCAGAGGCATTTAAGATTGCCCTGGTGTGGATTTGCCTTCCATATCTTCCATTTGAATAATAGAAGATCCAAAAACTCATCTTAGTCGCCGCCTTCAACAAACCTATTTGCATCGATGACTCAACCGTTATCATTAAGAGAGGGAGAAATGCGAAAGTGTGCATTGAGTTGGATCCGAGAAAGCCCTTGAAAAATCGGGTATGGATACGGCCGCTAGGGAAAATGTGTTTTAGGCAACAATGTAAACAAGGCTTGTGGACATGATAGTTGAGGTGGAGGATGACAAATATGTGCCATTGATTATTGTGCAAAGGAGGCCAAGATGAGATGGCTAGGGAAGTCAAGGATGCATAACCGTTGAAGGTGGTAGGTTGGGTTGAGCAAGGTAGGGTTGGTTTAGGATGTGACTTGGGTTTGACTCACTAAAAGAGCTATAATAACTCAAGCAGTGAAAAGAAAAAGTATTATTAGCTGGGCACGACGCAACCGACCACGCTGTGGTCGGCCTCATGCCCAACATGCTTTGCACTCTGTGGCAGCGGTGGAGGTGCCACGCACCTAGTGGCACCTCCACTGAGCCACTCTTCTTAGTGTCGCGACGATACGTGGAGTTGGGACCGAACCCACCGACCACTCCGTCGCCGCCATGTGACCTCTCTAAGCTCTCTCTCTAATTTTCTCTTTTTCCTCCTCTCATTCTCTCTCTCTAACTCCCCGCTCTTTCTCTCTCCCTCCCTTTAGTTCCCCAACAGCCACCGACTGTCAGGAAAAGTTGCCGTCGACCCTTCTACCCGCTGGTGAGTCTCTCTTTCCTTCCCTCTCTCTCTCTCTCTCTCTCTCTCTCTCTCTCTCTAGTTCTCATGGTTTCCTCTCTCGGCCACCGGAGAATTGAGCTGCTAATGAGAGGTCGGTTGCTAAGTGGCCACTAGTGGCCGTTCCCCTATCCTCCGGCCCAGCCCCGTTTCCCCTTTCCTTCTCCTCCCCTTCTTTTCTCTCCTTAGGCAGATTGCCCTTGGCTGCATGGTGTTGGGCTCAGCCTAGCACCTACAGTGTTAAGGTGCTGGGCTGAGCCCAGCACTGAGTATAGTATTTTTTTTAAAATATTATTTATTACTATTTAAATTACTTTGATTATGCTATTAGTTATTTAATTATTGTAGTTAATCTAATGTATTTAATTTATATGAATGAAATCTAATTATATCATGGTTAGTAAATAAATCTAATTATACCAGGTTTAGCAAAATACCTGCAATATAAATTACTATATTAATCCTAGCTAAATATAGTAATTATTAGAGTTATGTACATATATTCATATATAATTATTTTCATTAATTTAATTCTTATTTTCTTAATTATCAAATAGAATAAACTGATAATTATGTTTTATATACATTATTAGATAATATAATTTTAGTTAATAAATAACAAAAAAAATTATAGGAATTAAGAGTATATGATTACAATGAGAAATTATCTTCTAGTCAAGTTAATTTTAATTAATGGAAAGACTAACATTATATGTTATAAATAATTTCAGATTTTGACCCCCATGTTCAAGACCTAATGGATCTTTTAATCGAGGACTGATCGTTGTTGTAGCAATGTGAACGAGTGGTTGTTGGTAACTACAATTGTAGTGAGTAGTCTTATCCCCTAGACATCTTTCTCAAATTATGTTATATTATATATTATGTACATGTATGTTTTGGCCTTCAGCATGATTATATAATCCTATATAAAGATGATTACAATTAAGCATGTTTTATCATTCATTTTGTAACAACCTATCCTTAAAAAAAAATTCTGCATGGGCACGACGTGGCCAGCCACAATGTGGCCAACCTCGTGCCCATGCAACTGGGCTTAGCGTGGGGTGCCACGCACCCCCTAGCGTGGCCGTAGCCGGATGCGGCGGGCCCCAGCGCCGCCGCAGCCGCCGCCAAACCCCCCCACCACCTCTCTCTCCCTCTAAATATCTCTTTCTCTCTCTCTTGTTCTCTCTCTCTCTCTCTCTCTCTTTCCCTCTATCGGCGTCGGCCTGCGACCACCGTCGCCGCTGCCTCCACTAACACGGTGAGCACCCTCTCTCTCCCTCTCTCCCTCCCTCCCTCTCTCTCTCTCTCTCTCTCTCTCTCTCTCTCTCTCTCTCTCTCTCTCGGGCTGGCCAGCAGCGGCCGGTGCCCTCCCCGCCAGCCCGGGTCCGCAACCCCCTCCCTCACCTTCTCTCTTTCTTCTCTTCCTCTTCTCTTCTTCTTCTTCTTCTTCTTATTCTTCTTCTTCTTCTTCTTCTTCTTCTTCTTCTTCTTCTTCTTCTTCTTCTTCTTCTTCTTCTTCTTCTTCTTCTTCTTCTTCTTCTTCTTCTTTCTTATTTCTTCTTCCTTTCTCCTTTCTTTTCCCTCAGCTCCCCTCCTCTCTTCTTCTTCTCCTTCTCCTCCCTTCTTCTTCTTCTTCTCCTCCTCCCTTCTTCTTCTGCTTTCTTTCTTTTTCTTCTTCCTCCTCAGCTTCTACTCCTTCCTTTTTTTTCTGCACAATGCTAGTTTCGGCCCAGCACTGGTGACATTGTTTTATTATCTACTTTATTTTATATTTATTTATTTATTTAATTAAGTATTACTTCCTTAATTAATGTAGATAAATTATTTAGAAATTAATTATTTTAATAATAATGTATATTCTTCAACATGATGATTATTAATTATAATTAGTATAATTAATGATTAACTAGGTTATAAACTATTATGCATAAATATAGGTAATACTTATTTTGATGTAACTATGTATTTATATTTCTATTAGATTAATAGATAATGTTGTAAATTATAATTATTAGATTTATGTACTGATATTTATAATATATGCAATTTAAGTAATCTTAACAATTTATTATATACTATCGTGTGTAGAATAAGATACTAGTCTTATTAATTAATTAATTATTTTGCATAATTAAGTAAATACTATATAACTTCTAATTAATCAAAATAGACTAAGAAATATAAATTTATTATAAATAGATCTTATCTATACTTATATCCCATTTATAATTGTTTAGCTTTTACTTTATAATTATATATTAAGAATATTAAATAAAAAGAAATGAACCTTTCTCTGTATATTATAACAAGCATTTTATAATAATAGTATGTCATAATATTTGAATCGTACCTATAATATGAATCTAGTTATGTACAAAGTAAAAGAAGAAGTGATTTTAAACCAAATAAATTTTTATATTCTACTTGAACTAATTTTAATTGGATAAACGACTAACTAATATTACTTGAATATTTTCAGATCTCGAACCCCCTTATTTGAGACCCCGTGGACTTTGCTAGAGATGAGTGTCACTCGGTTAACTAACGGATGTGAGAGATGCGTGGTTTGTGTCTTCTGATCAGACGGTGAGTAGTCTTATCCCCTAGACGCCTTTCTCAAATTAGGTTATATTATATATTATGTGCATGCATATTTTGGCTTCCAGCATGATTATATGATTTTATCTAGAGATGATTACAGTCGAGCATATTTTATCATGCATTTGATTATGCTGATATGGAATATGAGTACATTGGTGATATATATAGAGATGATTGAAGATAATTTTACTGTTATGATTGTATACCGAGTTGATCTGTAGCATGAGTATGCATGTAATAGATTAGCATGAGTATGCATGTGTTGACGATACAGTTGGAGACTATATTGCATCATTTTCTCTTGATTCCTATTCAAGCTAAATTTCTGTTATGCATTGACTTATTATTGTACTGGATATATGCATATGATCTATCATTTAAAAGGAAAACATGAAATGTGATTGATAGGATAGTTGATAGAAAGTGTGAGGATACCCGAGTGGGCGCGAGGGTTAGGGCGTGCCTGGAGATGATTGATCGCTCGACATAGTCGCGATCCTGTTGGCCTTACGTCTGAGGTCATTAGTCTGTGTGCGCAACAAACATTCAGACAAATATCGTTCGCCAGGGCATATGTGGCGAGTTATCCTCACGATGTTTCTATCAACTATATGGGTGCCCGGTCTGGATGGATGTTGATACCCTAGCGGGTGGCGGGGTATGGTTATATTTGAGATACTCTTGCGGGTGGTGGAGTATGCTCTGAGCGTTCGGACATGATGTTGAGACCAAGTACCGGGTGTTGACTGTGCATAGTGGTCTAGTATGATGATATTATACCGAGATGTCAGTGATGATTGTGATGTTGAGAAATGCATATGATTTCATTATCATTTGGTTACCTGATTATCGAGTGATCAATATGCATCATATATGATTGCATTTGATATCATAGCATGGTCATGGTCGGTATGCATCTTGTGTCATATTTGAGAGAGAGTTATGACGATGGTATGATATGGAGAGTTATTTATACATTATCGAGGATTATATATATTTTATTAGTTATGACATGACATGTTATCTATTTTTTATTTATGTATTATTGAGGAACATTCATATACTCATTCATGACATGATGCTCTTTCTGATTTATATTATCCAGTACATGATTTACTCTCTGTTTGACATCACTGATTCAGGGTAAGGTCTATTCATTAAGTCTTTTGCTCATGACTCTCTTTATTTCTTTTCTAACCCCTTAGATATGTGGTACGTGATAGCGACTTGAGATATCTTTAGAAGATATTTTAGAGTGATGATGATGTGAGCTATAGATGCGAGACGGTATAGATGATAGTTAATATAGAAATTGAGTTGTACTAGTATTTGATATTTGTTCTCTTTTGTATTAGACGATAAATTGTATAATACAGATCGAATCATAGTATACTTTTATATTAGTCATTTTACTTGTATCTTGATGGTTTGTTGTGGCCTATGTGGATCTGCCCGGATTATGTAGTGGTTTAATGTATATTATTGTGGACGGGGACATTCATATGTTAACATATTTATTTGGTTAATAGTATGATTTATCTGTGATGGATTATGTGATCATGGATAGGTTAGCAGGTTTTATTTGATGATGCCATGATTATATGTGCACAAGAGAGTATCTGTGCGTGACGGGCCCCGCTCGGCTTGTCGCGTGCGCCGCGCGTGCCGTGTGAGCGCGTGGGCGTGCACGTGCCCGTGCCCGGCGGGGGCGTTACAATTCAGGTGGTATCAGAGCCTAGGTTTAAGGATGATTTGGCAAACCATCAAGTATAGTAGTTGTCGATTTGGTTTAAGATTACGCTAGTAGTCGATCTCGATAAGTTTGATATTAATTGGTTGCTAGGTTGTGATATTGAGATTATTATGTTTTGATACTCTAGCGATATTGATAGAAATAATTTGTGATATTGGAGCCTAATATTAGATATATAGACTTGCTCATACGTTGTGATAAAGTGTAGAAATTTATAAATGTGTGGAGATATGTATTTTGTACAGAAGGATTATTATTAGTAGATTCGAGGTTATTCTGAGTAGACATAACATATTTTTGGATTTTTGATCTTTTATGGATATATGTGAGATTAGGAGGTTGATATAAAAGATATATGAGAGACTATTCTGATTTTTATGAAAGTTATAATTATGGATGGTGGATGGATGAGTAAGACATATGATGAATTTGTATAGTGGAAAAGAAATTATGTGTTGTGATATAGGTGATTGTAGATTGTATACAGAAAAGAATTTTTTGGACGATTAGTATGATAAATTATGTTTGCAAGATACTTGTGTTAGTATGTATAAAATTTTGATTGTACCAACAAGATGGATGATTTAGTAGGGATATATTTGTCTAATAGTACCACTAGAGGATTAACGTCTTGTTTAAATCTTTGAGTTGATTTCTAAATAGGGTAATGGGTATAGGAAATATGGCATGGATACAGTTATTGGATTGTGACTGATGTTAGTAGTTTAGACATAAGGTATATAGTTTTGGGCGACATGATAGTAGGTTTAGTTTAGAAGTTCCTAATTGTGTGAATTTGAGTAGATGAAAAGAATGATAATGAACTGAATAATATAGGGTGATGATAGTTGTTAAGTTGATAGCCCCATAACATATGCTGTATGACAACGAAAATATATGTAGTCTATTAATTTAGTTTTGGGCTTTGATTTAGAGGATAATAATATTATAGCATGACGATCGTGTGTTTTAGGTGATGAAGTCTAGCTGTAAATATACATACTTTTTTTTTCATAATTATTAGGTGATATTAATGTTGTTATAGAATAATTTTTGATGATACTATAAGATTAAATTGTTCAATATAGGTGGTGGACTTTATAGAGGATGTGATAGAATATAAAGTTGGGACTATTAAAGAAATATGAGGTTTAAGTGAGTTAATTAGGAATGAGATATATTGGTATAGATGTTAAATTAAGATATTATGTATTTTGACATGTTAATTATTTCGATGATACTAATTGAAGAGATAACTTGATAGAGTTGTTCATAAAGCCTATATATATGATTATTTATTATGACTGATAGATGATTTGGAAGTTGAACTAATTGCTTCATAGGACAGCAATGAAAGGAATATAGAGGACTATGATATTTCATATACAGTGTATCGATGGATATTTATTATACTGCTAAATTGATGAACGGATAATGATGTATAGAGAAGTGATTATATTAGCATTTGTTTAACCGTTGGCTTACATGTTCGATTATTACTGGAGGTTATTGAGCGAGCCTTTTTAAATGATGAGATTGATCTTAATGATTGTAAAGACTTACAGGTTTACATTTAAGTCTTAAGATAAAAATACTTGATTGAGATATAATGATTTCATGATTAGTTCTATTATAGTTTGTGGAAATTTAATCTTTTAATAAATTGCAAAGTTAAGATTGCGAGAAGGTTGTTATCTATATTTTTGGATGTCTTCTAATTTATAGGAATCAGTTAGTGTCAGTTAGTTTATTAGTAGATCATAATAGCATTATTAATTCTGGAGATTAATCTTAGTAGCTTTAGTTCATGTATAATGATTTTATGGATTTGTCTAAGATGTGTTTATGTATTCTTAAAGATCAAGTATGATAGATTAGTAAATATTTGTGTGGCAATAGATTAATATTATGAACTAAATATTATATCTGTCAAGATATTGAAGAAATTATTGGATTACTTAGTAGAACTCAGTAGATAGTCTTTGGATTTGAATATCGATATCATTAAGTGATATTTTGGTGAATATACTAGTAGTGATAGTAATTAAATAGATAATGATCAAACTAGAATTATAGGAATCGAAGAATGAATAGTTTAGATACATAAGTGATTGATATAAAGATCATTATAAAGTTTATCATGTATGTTTCTTGAGATAGTTTGAATTTAACCTTTTAGATATTGCAGATTAAGAAGGAAGATAATGTTGAGAATCAGAAGAGGATATAAATTTCATTTGAGGTTGCATTAGAATTTACATTGATAGGTTGGATTTAGTGCACTGCATGCTATTTTTAAGAATGTATTATGAATACACGTTGATATTGTAGTCTTATATGGATAGCTGTGATTTCTTATATTAATTTATCTAGTAATTTGTATAATGGTTTAAACATATGAGCAATGCATTTTAAATAAGTGACTTTGTGCTATCGCCTAAATTTTTGAGAATTTCGAATGATGCTGAGTATGTTTATATAAGTGATAGTATTTGGCTAGAAAGAGAAGCATAAATTAAGTATTTCGAATGTTCTGGAGATAACTTGTATTTATTGTTCTACTTGGTATTAGTAATAGTATTGAGAGATAATCCATGGAGTATGTTTGGGACCAGAGTATATTTTCAGTAGATTAGAGATAATTTACTTAAACAGGTTGTATCGTATTATCATAAGTGATCATGGCTTTACAATGTTGTATTGCTGTAGTTAGCAGGAAAAGTAATAAATTTGGACAGCTTGAATATTTTGGAGTAGATTATGATTCAATTAATAGATGACAACACTTTTTATATTGTGGAATGAATATACGCTTTCCTGCATACCGGTGGTATTATTGATATTTATAGATAATGTATGATTACCTGACTGACATAGATCTAGAAATTTTAATTTTGTAAGGGAGTTATTTGTGGTGGTATAAGTTATAGATTTGAAAAAAGTGAGATTGCACGGTTGTCGATTTGATTAGAAGGTAGTAGAACTAGAAATATGGATTATCTTACAATAATACCAGCATGATATAAATTTCGGGGTTGAAATTTTCATAAGGGAGGAAGAAAAATGTAACAACCTATCCTTAAAATGTAACAACCCATGCAGCTGGGCTTAGCGTGGGGGTGCCATGCACCCCTAGCGTGGCCGTAGCCATCCGGCTGCAGCCAGTTGGCCGCGGCGGGTCCTAGCGCCGCCGCCAAACCCCCCCACCGCGTCTCTCTCTCCTTCTAAATATCTCTTTCTCTCTCTCTCCCTCTACCAGCGTCGGCCTGCGACCGCCGCCGCCTCTACTAATATGGTGAGCCCCCTTTTTCTCTCTCTCTCTCTCTCTCTCTCTCTCTCTCTCTCTCTCTCTCTCTCTCTCTCTCTCTCTCTTTCTCTTGCCCAAGATCGGGCTCGTCGAAGCTGAGCTGCCGGTGAGAGGCCGGCCGCTGGCTGGCCAGCAGCGACCGGTGCCCTCCTCGCCGGCCCGGGTCCGCAACTCCCTCCCTCACCTTCTCTCTTTCTTCTCTTCCTCTTCTTCTTCTTCTTCTTCTTCTTCTTCTTCTTCTTCTTCTTCTTCTTCTTCTTCTTCTTCTTCTTTCTTCTTATTTCTTATTTCTTCTTCCTTTCTCCTTTCTTTTCCCTCAGCTCCCCTCCTCTCTTCTTTTTCTTCTCTTTCTCCTCCCTCCTCCTCCTCCTCCTCCTCCTCCTTCTTCTGCTTTCTTTCTTTTTCTTCTTCCTTTTTTTTCTGCATAGTGTTGGGCTCGGCCCAGCACTGTAGCAGGCACTCGTGACATTGTTTTATTATCTACTTTATTTTATATTTATTTATTTATTTAATTAGGTATTACTTCCTTAATTAATGTAGATAAATTATTTAGAAATTAATTATTTTAATAATAATGTATATTCTTCAACATGATGATTATTAATTATAATTAGTATAATTAATGATTAACTAGGTTATAAACTATTATGCATAAATATAGGTAATACTTATTTTGATTTAACTATGTATTTATATTTCTATTAGATTAATAGATAGTGTTGTAAATTATAATTATTAGATTTATGTACTGATATTCATAATATATATAATTTAAGTAATCTTAACAATTTATTATATACTATCGTGTGTAGAATAAGATACTAGTCTTATTAATTAATTAATTATTTTGCATAATTAAGTAAATACTATATAACTTCTAATTAATCAAAATAGACTAAGAAATATAAATGTATTATAAATAGATCTTATCTATACTTATATCCCATTTATAATTGTTTAGCTTTTACTTTATAATTATATATTTAGAATACTAAATAAAAAGAAACGAACCTATATTATAACTAGCATTTTATAATAATAGTATGTCATAATATTTGAATCGTACCTATAATGTGAATTAGTTATGTACAAAGTAAAATAAGTGATTTTAAACCAAATAAACTTTTATATTCTACTTGAACTAATTTTAATTGGATAAACGACTAACTAATATTACTTGAATATTTTCAGATCCTGAACCCCCTTATTTGAGACCCCGTGGACTTTGCTAGCGATGAGTGTCACTCGGTTAACTAACGGACGTGAGAGATGTGTGGTTTGTGTCTTCTGATCAGACGGTGAGTAGTCTTATCCCATAGATGCCTTTATCAAATTAGGTTATATTATATATTAGAGATCTTGCCAATAGGTGAAAAATAGAGCTTGATTAGTGTTATATGCTAGATGTGTTATGTTATATGATGTATTAGTTGACATTTTTTGAAGTGTGTCTTTATCTTCGTCTTATATTTTAGTAGGTGACTTTGTGCTTCTATAATTATATATATACCACTATTGTGTATATGTAATAGTGAAAGCTTTTGATGATGTGTTATGGCCTTTGTGGAGCCCTACTAGGGTTATCTATACGTTGTTGATAGTCATACTTGAATTATTTTTTGTTTAGATATTGTGGATAAAATTATGATGTTGATACATATTTTTTATTATCGACAACTAACCAAGTTGCCAAGTTCCTTGCATGTGTTGTGTGGGCTCGTGTAATGCATATGTTTAAGATTTGGGTGTTACATTTTAGAGTGGTATTAGAGCCTAGGTTTGATAAGTATCCAGCATATCATTAAGATCATTTGTACATTATCACCTTGAGTCTAGAAAAGTATTGCTATTTTAGGATTACACAAGAGATAATTTTTAGAGTTTTGCTTAATCACTAATCAGTTTATGAATTTGACTATTTTCGCAGAAAGATGTCGCCCGGTCGCAGAGGTTCACAGTCTAGGGTGACCTCCACAGCTGAGGCCCCTACTGAGACCCTAGAAGTTTCTCCATCCATAGAGGAGTGTGATCCTATTTCACACCTCCTTGACAATCAAGAAAGACTTCTTGAGGAAATCCTATGGAGTAGAGGAGTTAGCATATTAGTAGAGAGTTCTAAGCCACTTCCTATAGTGGATATCACCTTAAATAAGTTTATGTAGTTAAACCCCGCAATTTATAGTGAAGGCGTTGATCCACTAGAGACCAGTGGATGATTATCGGATATAGAAAAAAATGTTAGATGCTCTAGGATGTAATGATCAGCAAAAGGTAGCCTTTGCTGTCTTTATGCTTAGGGTTGAGGCGGAACAATGGTGGAAAGGCACAAAAAAACTAATAAAATCAAGGATAGGAGATGCCGTCATCACTTGGGAGTTATTTCTTGATGGTATTAAGGATAGTTTTCCACATCTGCTAGCCAGAGCTTATCGTCTTCGCATCACAGCGTTGCCCCATCAAATTCCCCCTTTTTCTCTTTACTTGTCCTCAAATGAACTCCATAAGTATTTTGCACTAGATAACAATTCATCATTAGAAAATTTGAAAAACAAGGACATTTCATAAAATGATTAGTACCTGAGTTAGATTTCCTCTTGCTTGAGAGCTTCAAAGCTTTTGCTTTGCCCAGATTCTCCCTTGTGCATGGGTTAGATATCCTCAAGTAAGACATTTTTTCCACCACCACCATTTTCTCCTTTTCAGTCTCCATATTAGATAGTTTGATTGATGTCCTAGAGAATTCACACACACACACACACACACACACACATATATATATTCCCTTTTTTTGTTTGTCTTCTACCATATTCTCTCTTTGTGCCATCTCCTTAGATATCTTTGGCCTCCCCCTTATCTTCCTTATTTACATCCTCTATTACCCAAACACTCTGTATATATATATATACTTATTTATTCCTTTCATTTTCCTAGTAGAACATTTACCAGGACTCATTCTGACATTCCCCCCTAATCTTTTCTAGTTTTTGTTACTGCTCTGATCAAACCCTTGTGTAGTCATTTCCTAATCCATGTATAAGCCTTGCTTTTTGTTGCTTCTGAATTGATCCTTCTATTTCACAGTTCACCTCAAAAACCATCCTTTCAATCATGACAATAATTTTGATAGAGATATCTACGACATCTTTCAACATCACTTGCAAGAATGCTGATTTTAAATTGTGTCTTTCTACTTGTTCTTTCATCAACTATCACCAATAACCCAGATGATTCTATTATTTTCAGAAAGTGAATGCAATTCCAATATTATAAGGGTATACCTAATAGATCAATCTATATTGTTTCTCTTCTGCAAAGCATCTTTAGATCTTCTCTCCACGGGATTCATTACTTCTTCCATTCTTTGTACTAAAGGAAAGTCCACCATTCGTGTCCCTAATCTCACAGCTTACCCAGCACCAACTCTAAATTTTTATTAGAGATTTGATCATTCTTCACCGGCACCAGCACACACTGCTTCTCTATCTCATCTCCTTTGAAGCACTAAGCATCACCAATGAACCCTCTAGCAAAGGGTTCCTCTCCTCTATCTTGTGCAACTTGCAAAATCATGAACGATGCCCAAACTTTTCACACTTGTAGCAAAAATTAATGTTATTCCGGGAATAATAAATTTTAATAAGAGCTCTTTAAGTTACTTAGTAATAACCCAGATAAAGAAAAAGCTTTTGCTGGTATGCTAAATTATAAGGTTGAAAGGCTATCTATAAAATATTTGGGGTTGCCTCTGTATGATAGTAAGTTTAAAAAATAGGATTAGTGAGTAGTGACCGGTGATTGAAAAAGTTGGAAAGTTATTTTCTCTCTAGGGTAGAATTGTAGTGATTAACTCAGTGTTGAATTCTATTCCACCATATTATTTTTCCTTCTTCGCATGGCAAGGTATTAGTGAGAGAAAAAAATGTTCTTTATTGAATTGAGAAAAGGTGGTGAAATGGGCGTAGTTGATTTGCAGGATATGAACATGGCTTTACTTGCTGAGTGGGGGTGGGGGCTGTTAAATTCTAACAATTGGTTATGAGTTGAGGTGCTGATGCAGAGATATTAAAAAATAAATAAAAACTGAATAAAGTGGAGATTAATTAGGAGAGTGTAGTCTGATCATCAAATTTCCAAACTTGTTTAAGATTATTCTTGACGAGTAATCTGAGAAGTCAACCAAATCTTTGCAAATCTTAGTTTGTCGCGCACGAAACCCAAAATGAATCGGGTTGATTAATAATAGAAGTGAATCCAATAAAAGCAACTCACGTGTCTTGGACGAACCACAGAGGAACTGGGACATACCATACCATGCATGATACCACCCTCTTCACTATAAAAACACTTCAACACTCCGTCTTCTCTCCCCCACCTAGATCATACTCCTCTCCTCTCCTCTCCTCTCCTCGTAATAGAAGACGAATTTTGGAGCTTCTACTACGTACGAGTAAGATGGCAGGTTGGGCTTCTCTCTCTTTCGCAATCATAATACTGATGATGAATTGCTGCTCTTTCGGCTCCGCGGCAAGGCCGTTCATTGGATTTCCTCTCCCACCTTCCAACCAAGTGACGTCGCCGCCGATTGATACTATATTTCCTATGCTACCGAAGGGATTTAATCCTCCTTCTTTGCCTTCAAACCAAGTGCCGCCGTCGCCGTTCGGTACTCGATTTCCCATGCTGCCAAAGGGATTTAATCCTCCCTCCTCCCCTTCAAACGAAGTGATACGGTGGCCGCCGCCGCCACCTGATGCTCGATTTCCTATGCTTCCAAAGGGATTTAATCCTCCCTCCTCGCCTTCAAACGAAGTGATACGGTGGCCGCCGCCGCCACCTGATGCTCGATTTCCTATGCTTCCAAAGGGTTTTAATCCTCCCTCCTTGCCTTCGAACCGAGTGATGCAGTCGCCGCCGCCGCCGCCTGACACTGAATTTCCTATGCTGCCGAAGGGATTTAATCCTCCCTCCTCCCCTTCAAACGAAGTGATACGGTGGCCGCCGCCGCCACCTGATGCTCGATTTCCTATGCTTCCAAAGGGTTTTAATCCTCCCTCCTTGCCTTCGAACCGAGTGATGCAGTCGCCGCCGCCGCCGCCTGACACTGAATTTCCTATGCTGCCGAAGGGATTTAATCCTCCCTCCTCCCCTTCAAACGAAGTGATACGGTGGCCGCCGCCGCCGCCTGATGCTCGATTTCCTATGCTTCCAAAGGGATTCAATCCTCCCTCCTCGCCTTCAAATCAAGTGATGAAGTCGCCGCCACCGCCGCCTGATGCTCGATTTCCTATGCTTCCAAAGGGATTTAATCCTCCCTCCTTGCCTTCAAATCAAGTGATGAAGTCGCCGCCACCGCCGCCTGATGCTCGATTTCCTATGCTTCCAAAGGGATTTAATCCTCCCTCCCTGCCTTCAAACCAAGTGATGAAGTCGCCGCCGCCTGATGCTCGATTTCCTCTGTTCGAGACTTCAAATTAGGTGCTGCAGCCGCCGCCACCGCCGTTCAATGTTATGACTTACGTTCTCAAGATTACGTGATAAAAGTGACAGTAGTAGTGGTATTTCTTTTTTATTTTATTTTAATGTACTATTAGTATTAAGAGAGAAATAAAGGCGGTGCCTTTTATTTTGATCTCTATTCTAGCACGCGCGCGAGAGCGAGCGAATGAGCGAGGTAAATCCCAAATTGGTTGGTTGTCTCTACACGTGGCAGATCCTAGACTTCACGCCCTGCGAGTACCTCTTCCATTCCAAAACCATTGATAGTCTAATAAAAAAAATCCAGTACATCTTACATTCAAAGAAAAATGCCATCGCCGGCATGAGATAACTCCACCTATCCAGTAAGAACATTTCATCTCGCCATAAAGATCGAAAAAAAATGAAAGAAATGTGAATATTTATGGCATCAAAGAATGCCTCGTTCACCATTGTAAACCATGAGAATGGCTGCTTCAATTACGGGGCTTCGATGGTGTTGGAGAAGAAGGCGGTTTAAGATCGTCGTACTGCATCAACGAAATTAGAGAAAAGGTTTAAATGCATCTGAAATGCAAGACCCCAATATTGACAAGCTATGCTTTGTAACTAGTTTCATTCTATCAGATGAAGTATCTTCATGTAAAACATGCCTTATACACTTCTAGCGCATTTGAACACTAACTAGCAGATGATATGTATAGACAATCACATACATTATTCCATTAATTTAAGGCATTAAGAGAATCTGAGTTTGAGGGGTTCGTACATTTGGGTATGGAGATGATGATCGTCTTTGAGGTGCGAGTTTTGCTTCTGGAACAGTTTCAGTATGTTTAACGTAACCATTCTCTTTCTTTAGACTGTCCGGCTGGATGCTTGGAGAAGCCAGTGCTTGTCCATTTCCAGTGTCTTCCCTGACATTAATCTCTGAAAGGGCTGCTTTCAGTCTCTCCTCTTTTCTTGGATAAACATGCACAGATGGAGGAAGACACCTTTCTTGAATTGCCTAGATAAGAACAAGAAAGGAACCATTAGCGAAAAGATATACATTTATACAAGGAGGACTAAATGTAAATATGTTAAAATATAAAATACAAAAATCACCGTTCTTTAATAGTTTTAAACTTTTAGATAAGTTAATATGGTATTAGAGCTAGAAGTTATAAGTTTAAATCATGTCATGTTCATGCTTGCCTGAAAAATATATAATGCAGCCAATTTAAATTAAAATCACTTCTTAAGCCCATCAAAATATTTTAGCTTAGAAGTGAAGGAAAGAGTTGAATATAAAATATAAAAACCTTCATTCTCTAATAACTTAAACTTTTAGAACAATTGGTGAATTAAAAAAAAAGGCACTATATCAAAAGCCTGTGTTGGATTTACTACATAAATGTAGCAAAGGTGTGATCGTGGTTGGCTTTTGTGTGAATATCATAAATTTTTTATTCTAGATAATCCACATTGAGATCTATAGGAGTATAGGATAAGTGCATCCAGCAACAGATTAGTCAATATATCATCTGAATTCTGAAATAACTAATTAAGTGCAAGGGGAAAAAGAGGAACTAACCTGCCATCCATCCTTGCCTCTGAGTCCGCCTTTGATTGCATATGCCTCTTTAAAACCATTCTTGTACAATAGTTCAGCCACTTTCAAAGAATCACCATCAAAGCTACCTTACACGCAGAATTAAACTCAGCAATGACTAGCAATCACAAGCTTAAACAATGAATATCCAGAAAAGGCCATTTCATTAATATATGTATAGAAGGGGCAAATGAAAGTCCCTAAAACAACTGCATCTGTGGTTAAGGAAACCTAATCCTTCATCTCCCTATAGAACTGTCAATAGAAAGAAAGAAGAAGAAGAAGAAGAAGAAGGTTTCCAGATTATGAGGCAACCTGAAGGAGAGCTCTATTGTCTGCATAACATATCATCTAAGAAACATGGAGAACTTTCAAAGAAAAACAAGCCAAGTATGATGTGTTACATGTCTCACTACAAAAATATTCAGATAGTCACTTAATTATTCCTTGATATGGAACAAGATGTATAATATTTTTCATTTATGTTTGTTTAAGTCCTACTTTTTTCGTGTCAGACAAATTTGACAGATAAGCCTTTCTTAGGATGTAGGTGATTTAGTAAAGTGCCTTAAGATCAGTATCTCCCTTCTTGGTGTCTCTAAAGAAATGAGCTAGAGCTGCAACCACCTGTGGGTGGGAAGAAAATTCAGAAATGATCTATGCACACAATTATGGAGAAGAAGTGAAAGTACCTTTTCTACCTAGAATGAAGAAACATAGGCGCTTCTTGGTTTTGAAGAAGTATATAACTAATACACAAGCAATAAATTAATTTTGAGATCGGAGAATGGGTTGTTTGGTTAAACATGAGTCACGGACAATGAAATTCAACTAGTACCAAAGCACTTTAAGAAATTCAGTTTGTAGGGAACAAAGCACTATTAATCTGTGTAATCTTTTTCCGTAAAGAACATATGGTCACATACTCTTCAAACATAATAGTTCATCATATATGTCTGCTCTCTTTCATGATGCTTAAGTTATTCTTTAAGTAGCGTCGGTTATGCAGCACTGCATCTCTCTCTCTTCCCGTCTAAATTTTCAATTATTTTCCTGCCAAAATGATAGTCCTCTGCTTTCTTTCATATTTACTTTTGGAGGTTAAATGTTTACCCTTTAAACTATATAACTTATTCATATGAATTTTTCAATGATACTTGTGATAATAGAAGAATACAATTGTCGAAAATGACTAAGGGAAAAAGGGAAGACACCTTTAATTAGGCATCCGAAGCTCAGGTGTTCATAAAAGTAACAAATGACCATACTATTTATTAAGAAACTACAGAAATTGCATAAATCTATTTAGTAAGAAACTACAAAAATATCAAAAATAATTATCATGAAGGGAAAAAAGAAATAATCTCATAGAAGTACCAACCATATGAGAGATATGCAATCAATACTGTTCTTAATCATCTAACTAGATCCTCAATAGAAGTAACAAAATTTCAAAATATTTAGTTACTTAGAATTCCACACGACGTATAATTTTCTTGAATTCATCAATGTTTAATTCTTTCCTGATAATTTATAGAACTGTACAGCAGAATATTCTTAAAAACTCACTTGTCAAGGACACAGATGATGGTGTTGGCAGGATCTCCATAGTTCTTCAAGATCTCCTTAACGAATCCCTTCTCTTCTCCTTCGGAAAACTCCACCTGAAGCACATTTTTATTAAAAACCTTCAAATCGGGAGGGGCCATGAACATAACACTTTGCTTCCTCCTAATATCTAGAAGCTGCGCTTCCGGCATATCCTTGAGCTTCCTGAAAGCATCAATTGCAGTGATGGGCTTATACTTCTTCAGATACTCTTGGGTCAGTGGAATCACCACAAGCCAAATAAATGCGATTCCGGGGACAAAGAACGGGTTCCGGGTAAAGAAATCGTCGATTGAAGCAAGGATGGTCTCTAAATTTATCTTCTGAGATACCTGCTCAGTCTCAGCCGCAGAGGAAGGGAAAGGGAGAAAAATGGCGGCCATTTCGAGGGAAAATATGAGATGGGTAGCTATAAAACCAGAGAAAGATGTCGCCTTTTTGGTCGGAACAGGAAGGTTTGGAGAATTTACGACTTGGGTAGCGGAACTTTTGAAGAACGATGAGATTTTTCGTGTAGAGAGGTGGTTTCGGGTAAGATTTAGAAGATGGGTACGTGAGATTTTTGGAGGAGAAGGATGAGAGAGAGGATTGGATTTGGGAACGAAGTGGTGCCCATGGATGAGAGCCATTGGAGGAGCGAGCGAGAGAGGGAGGGAGGGAGAGAGAGAGAGTTATCCAGTCTCTATATCCGGGCAAGCGTGCGAGTCACTTGAAAGGACATGAAGTCGGCGCAGTGTTAGTTATGTAGTTGCCGAATTCATTACAAAATGACTTTTTTGTTTGGGACATAAATAGCTAAAAAATAATGGAAAAGCTTATTTTTTATCTGGCGATGCTCTAAGCCTCTAACAAGGATACTTTAAATGTCAGCTAAAAGTATGATACATGTGAAGGTGGCATGTCTTATTGTCTTAATAATAAGTTTAATTTGTAGTTATAACGCCAACACCGATTATTTAGAAAAGAACACTAGAATAGAAATTAAAATAAAAAAGCACCTCCTTTATTTCTCTCGTAATACTAGTAGTACATTGAAATAAGAAAAGGAATACGATTACTACTGCCATTATTATCACCCAATCCTGCCATAACATCGAACGGCGATGGAGGTCGCGGCTGCCGCACCTAATTTGAGGGCTTGGACAGAGGAAGTCCAACATCAAACGGCGGCGGCGGGGGCAACCGCATCACTCTGTTCGACGGCAAGGAGGGAGGATTGAATCCCTTTGGAAGCATAGGAAATCGAGCATCAGGTGGCGGCGGCGGCCACCGTATCACTTCGTTTGAAGGGGAGGAGGGAGGATTAAATCCCTTCGGCAGCATGGGAAATCGAGCATCAGGAGGCGGCGGTGGCCACTGTATCACTTCGTTTGAAGGCGAGGAGGGAGGATTAAATCCCTTCGGCAGCGTAGGAAATTCAGTGTCAGGTGGTGGCGGCGGCGACTGCATCACTCGGTTCGAAGGCAAGGAGGGAGGATTAAAACCCTTTGGAAGCATAGGAAATCGAGCATCAGGTGGTGGCGGCGGCGACTGCATCACTTGGTTTGAAGGGGAGGAGGGAGGATTAAATCCCTTTGGCAACATGGGAAATCGAGTACCGAACGGCGACGGCGGCACTTGGTTTGAAGGCAAAGAAGGAGGATTAAATCCCTTCGGTAGCATAGGAAATATAGTATCAATCGGCGGCGACGTCACTTGGTTGGAAGGTGGGAGAGGAAATCCAATGAACGGCCTTGCCGCGGAGCCGAAAGAGCAGCAATTCATCATCAGTATTATGATTGCGAAAGAGAGAGAAGCCCAACCTGCCATCTTACTCGTACGTAGTAGAAGCTCCAAAATTCGTCTTCTATTACGAGGAGAGGAGAGGAGAGGAGAGGAGTATGATCTAGGTGGGGGAGAGAAGACGGAGTGTTGAAGTGTTTTTATAGTGAAGAGGGTGGTATCATGCATGGTATGGTATGTCCCAGTTCCTCTGTGGTTCGTCCAAGACACGTGAGTTGCTTTTATTGGATTCACTTCTATTATTACTCAACCCGATTCCTTTTCGGTTTCCTGTGCGACAAACAAAGATTTGCATCCCATCTCCAAACGCATCAAAATTATGTTGATTTCCCCGATTACATTAAAATTTTGTTTTTCCTTTGCTTTTTCTTCTGCTGCTGCTTCGATTTTTCTTAAAGAACTTCATGTAGAATGTTAAAGAAGGAAACAAAGAAAATAGGAAGGTTCTGATTTCCTTGTTGTATATCAATTACTCTGTTTTTCTTCTAAAATAAAAAAAAAAATATCAGCATCCTCTGTTTCCCGATTTATTTGCTAAAGCAACCTTCCATTAATTATTTTCTGCATACACTTTTTGAATATTTTTTTACTACATATACCACCAGATTTAAAACGTTTATTTAGTTATATAATTACTTCTTTTTTTTTAGTTTAAAGGAGGTATATATATATATATATATATATTTATAGTTTAGAGAGTATAGCGTAGATAATAAAAAAATATAAAAAATAATAATAGTTCAATAGGTCTAAATAAAATTATTCAAATTGTCAAAATTATAACTACTACTGTCTCAAAAATAAGATAAAATGAGTACCCATTGCCCATGATAATAGATTGAATACCAATTAACATATGCAAATTACAAAAGAAGAGGTATATTATATATGAGAGTGAACTTATGAAATTTGAGCACATTGTACAACGGTAACTTAAAACTTTTAAAAATATCACTTTTAAAAGAAAAAAAGAAGAAGTGATAATTGATAAAGAGAAAGGGATTTTGTACAAATGTCTCTAAAAATTATACTTTTTCTTTTGGCTCGAGTACCCTTCTTTTCACTCCCCTTCTCCCACAAATTTTAAGAAAATCATACGAAGAACATTTTATTCAAATAACACAACAACTAAATTGTTCTTTAGGTGGTTTATTTTTTGCAAACTAAGAAATATATTTTACCTTCTTGATTTTGATTATAATTTAATTTATTTGTGACCCTTACTTCCTTGTAAATTTTGCATATATGCAATCGATAATTATTTAATCTAAATTAATTGTTTCAAAAGCTGTTATTTTGACAATTTTGACTGTTATCTTCCCTCTATCTTGATTGTTCTTAATCTCCAAAATATTTTTTTTTCTTAATTACTATAATTTTTTAAGAGATAGTGGAGATTTATAGCATCCCATTAAATCATAAACTAGAAATTTTTTATATATTTTCTAATTTTCTTCTTACTAAAAATCGAGAGAAAGTATTTTTAACATTTATTTTGTTAAAGAGGGTGTCAAGAAATAACATGTGTGCTCAATTTGGCCATTGAAAGGATATCTTTTGAGACCCATGAACTAAAAACTAATGTTTATATTGTGTTTTATATGTCTAAATGCACTTTTTTCAAGTCCTTAATTACTAAGATATCAATTAAGACAACTAATTACTATAATTAAAAAGAACCATAAGATGATAGACAATTGCAAAAAATAAGTCCTAACCATAAGTAATAAGTGTTACAAATAAAAGTTCTGAGTGGGTACTGGTTAGCATAGTAAATTTTGGGTCCTACTTAAGAGAGGTAATTTTTTTTCCCCTTCTATTGACATATCTCAAATAGAAATAGTCAATTTAGACAATATACGAATAAGTATATATATACAATAAACTTTAAGTAGGTGATAAAAATTAATAAATCAGTACTCTATAATTTACCTATTTTGTATCCCCACCCATTTTGTTTGCCTATAATTTTCGGTCTGAATTAAACAGTAGCAATAAAAAAATATTTTATTATAATATATTAAATTATTTTTAAATACCTAAATTATTCTTATCTTCTTCATCTTCTCATTCTCTCCCATTATCCTCACCATCTCATCATGCCTAAGCCAAATATTTTGATCTCCAAATTAGAGTTGCTCGAGATGATCTGCTAGCTCAATCTTCTCCGACGAACCCCTATTTGTAGCAATGATAGATAGAAGAAGAAGACAGGATAAAAGGAAGGGAAGACGAAGGAAGGTAGGTGAGAGAAGGTGATTAGGGGAACGAAGGAAGATACTAAAGGAGTAGAGATCTAGGAGTATTTTAGTAATTTAATTAATATATAATTAATCAAAATAACATCAGATATTAATAAAAAAATTATAAGAAAGAGTGAAGCGCATGTGAATTATAAAATAAATAAAATATAGAGTATAATTTATAAAAATTTCTAAAAGTATTTAAAAATAACCTTAAAAGAAGAAATGACTGATGAGTTGATGACATATACATATGTAAGTCATGTCATGTGAGCTATCCCTTTACCACATGTGACATGACAGATGACCATGATGATATATGCATGGCTAATTCGAACATAATACTAACACTTCAACCATTTAATTACTAGGTTTATTTTTTTTTTACATAATATACTCTTTCAAAATATTTATTTGTCTGTACTCTTTAAAATTTTATATTTATGTCTATATTATCTAAATTATAATTTTTTTCATGAATGTCCATGGAGTTACTTTTTATCACCTATAAATTAAAAGCTTAGCAATGTAGTAGACTCGAAATGGTGAAGCTTTTATTATGAAAAGGAGTGATATCATTCAGAGAGGAAAAGACTAAAAAGTAACAAAGAAGAAACTAATGTAAAAGATATAGTAGCACAAACAGAGGTGATTATTGTTGACATATTCACAACATTGGCATGAATATATATCATGAATCGATTTAGTTGTCTAAATTATTATTACATCAACATATGATAACTCTCTTATCACTAAACGAGAAACTACCATCAACCAACTAATCTTTTTGTCATCCAAGAGGCCAAGCTAGATAGAAAGAGAAGAGCTTTTAATTTTTTTTTAACATGCATAAAGATTATAGCATTAAATATAATAAAAGGAAACAAAATAGTGATTCTTTTGCATATTACCACTAACTTTTAAGCCATTTCAAGAGAATTAAAGCCTCCCTATTTTGACATATTTGCAGAATGACTCCTGTTCATATATATATATATATATATATATATATATATATATATATATACATACATATGCAAAGTGAAAGAAAGATCATCTCCTAATAATTCACAAAGAATATTTGCGATTATAATTTTGTGAATGATAATTAAGGAAATTATATCTCTCTTTTAAATATAACAAAAGAAAAAGAGAAGTTGATTTACAAATATGTGAAAAAAAAACGGAGGATTTTCCATAATAAACATAAAGTTTAGATGGTAATTTGCAAAAAGAGACCCATTGCACACAGACCTCAACCAACTCAAACCTCAGGATTCCTCCGCCTCCTCCTCCTTCACCTCCCTCGCCGCCGCCGCCGTCGTCCTCCTTGCCGCAGGAGGAAGCGGCGCCGCCACCCTTCCGTCGATGCAGGAGGCGCACTTGGTCTCCACCCACCCCTCCAAATCGTACGGCCCGCCATACCCTAGTATCCTCCTCCCGCAGCAGATCCGGCCAAAGATCCCGGCCACCACGGCCAGCACCGTGATCACCGCCAGAACCGCGATCACCGCCCCGATCGACCCGCCCCCGCCTTCCGATCTCTCCGGCCCCACCAGATGCAGCGGCGGCGGAGGCTGGTCGAGCGGAAGCGACATAACTAGAAAGAAACCCCCCAAAAAGGCGAGAGATTTCTCACGGCTCCCTAATGCCGGCGGTTGCTAAAGCGGCAGATCTCAGACGGGTCGTCGGAGGACTCGAAGAACCTCCCACCTTTCTGGGTTTTGGCGATCAAAACGGACCCAAAGACGAAGCTCCCTCAAGTGTGTTTTTACTAAAAGAGAGGGTGTAAATTGTAAAAAATAACAAGCATCCCTCACGGTGGCCGGTCTCTTTGGAGGTCAGCTTAGGGTTTAAGGGAGGGAGAAGAGGGGAGAGGAAGGAAGAAATAAAGGCGGTGTTTTTATTTCGGTTTCTCTCTCTACAGAGATTTGTCCGAAAGCATTGTTCTATTCTAGAGAGGGAGAGAGGGGGGGTAATCCTAGATCGGCTGTCATTGACACGTGGCAGATCCAACGGCTGGGGTGAATGTTTTAGTGGTTGGTTAATACCTTAATAAATCTAGCATATCTGGGTGAGATCACAATGTCCATACCTTTGGTAGAGTCTTATTAACGAATAATATAATATAATATAATATATTTCTAATATATAGATAGAATATCTCCACTATTGAATGATAAGGATAAGAAAGTAAAAAAGAAAAAGAAAATGGAAGATATTTAAGCGTTAATAGGGGGTACTAAGAATGCGTAAATAATGTCGTTGATGTGGATGGATTTTCTACGTGATCGGTTGTTGGAGTTGTAACTGCAAATATAGCTTACTATAAGACATGCTACCCTCACGTGTTTCGTATTTTTAACTGTCATGCAATGCAGAAAATCCTACACAGTGATTGTATTTATTCAGCATATTCTTGGATACGTATAGCATTGTTAATTAATAGGATATGGTGGATTTTTAGAGATTAATGATTATCATGTCATCTTATGGAATGATATGGTTGGTGGATTTTCAATTGCAGCTGCACTAAACGAATTAAAGAGACGCTCTCACGTGTAGGATTTTCAGTCAACCAGGTTAACTTGTCAGTGTTCACTTACGAATTTCATAAGGTCTATTTTAGAATAATTATTCTAATAAGAGAGAAGAGAGAAGAGGGAAGAGAGCTATCAATGTCATTGGATGTGAATGGCTCATCCCCTCCGGCAATGGTGGGTGGTGAGGATGTCCTTCAACTACGAGCTTTGTCCTCCAAACGGAAAACAACCGCTATCAGGTCGAAGTGGAGCATGGAAAGGGCAGCAAGAGATGAGCCCCGGTAGCATCCAAAGCGCATCATTAAAAGATCTCGCATGGCCGAATTTTGGAAGAGATTATGGCTAAGCTTAAAGAATAACTTGAGGACCAGTGTGTCATTGTCCACCCAACGTTGCGGCCTAGGAGGTTGCGCATTCGATGATGACAGGCAAGCAACGACCTCCCTCTCCGTTGATGATGTTGAAAATGGATATGGAAAAAACTTACAATAGAGTAAGCTGTGAAGCTGTGTTAAGTACCCTTTGAAGCTTGCATATCATTGCCGAGATACAACCTCCTTATTAATGGAGCCTCATCGGATTGGATCTCCCCTCACTAGGGGTTGCGCCAAGGAACCCTCTGTCACCATACTTGTTTATACTTATTTCTCAAATACTCATTGTGAAACACCCACTTAAAAAAATCACGTGTTCCTCATGTGAAGAATTTTCACGTGAATTTCATGTGACCTATTAGTGAAATAATCTCACAAAATATTTGGATAAGTCTAGAAATACCATAATAATCTAACAAATAATCCAAAGTTACAATATCACAGACTTCAACAATCCTCTAAGAATACAAGTCCAACACAAATTTTAAAACATAAATACCCTCGCAGGGGCCAAGACCAACTAGAAATAATAGAATAAACAATACTAAAATAAGAAAATGAATCTGCTACTCCTCGATATCTGCATCCTCCGTAATCAGCTCTGAAATATTTTCACCAAAATGGCGATGAGCACGGGGCCGGCAAGTAAAATCCAATAGTAATCTAAGAATATTGTATTGCATGATAAATAGAAATGCAAACTCATAACATGTCAGGGAAAGTGTACATTATGACTTTTAATAACTTTCATCATTATAGCTCAATTTACATAGAAATCTACACAGAAACTGAGTCACAATGACATGTCTCACAAAGCATCATAAAATCGAGGGGGACTAGTCATCTAGCGGTATTATTGCCCATACATGCATGGCGACGCTCCATACGACCGGTTGTCTGTGGCCACTAGATTAAGGATCCTAGTCGTAGGCCCATCAACACCGCTCTAGTAAATCATCGCACAGAGCAGAATCATCGCATACAACGGGTAAGAGCACACAGCTCGATAGACGCCCTGATCCTGCATCCTCGTGTACCGCTAGAACTATAATCCCTACCTCTCAATCATCTTTTCTAATATCATACTAGACTAATCTCCAAGTAGGGCAGTGTAATCACCTGAATGCTCCACTAGCTATCGACCTCAGGTATAGACCGTTAATATAATACTATATAATACACTCTACTCTTAACCCCGGGTTGAGTGGGTGAGAGGGCACTGCCTAGCTGGGACTTGACTAACAATGATACGTGCGCGTGGTGCCATAACCTCTATTATTTATTTAACATAATCATCAAAATAACAGTTATTATAACAATGCATAGAGTCTATCATACATGTGCATTAAATGATAAATAATGCAAGTAAGAATTAACATGCAATTAATGCAAGTATGAAATAACATGTAATTTTTACAAGTAAGAAACAACATTTAATTAATGCAGGTAAGACATGACATAAGTATGCATTTTCGTAGACTATTATAGAATTCTACTTGCTTGGGATATCTCTGGAATCCGTCTTACTCTCCTAATCAGTCGGCTCTTCCTGAATTTCGAGATCCTTCCCGCACAATAATGGGTCTAATAATTATAAATAAAATAAAACATAAGATTGATGAACTTATAGGACTAACTACCTTGTTATATAAATTAAGTTTGATTTTCTAGGTCCGATTATATTATTTGGTATTAATTTTTAAAAAGAGGTCCTTTAGAGTCGTTCACATTTTACAAGTGTCGAAGATAATTAAAAAGACTAATAAATTCAAATACCTATTTTAATTATGTATTAATCCTACTTTTTTTAATAACATGATTGAGAAAAATAAAATAAATATAATTTATGTAGCTAACAGAATTAAGAAAAAAAAAATAAAAGACTAATAATAAATTAGTCTATGGTCTAAGGTTGGGCTGGGCTCAAGGCCCAATCAGTATTATGCTAAAAAAGTGGGTTGTGGGCCTACCCACAGTCCACAAGGCTAAAAAAAATGGCTAGCTACAGGTGTGGGCCTTGGCCCACACTGTAGTTGCCTAGATTTCGGGTGGGCTGAGCTCTGAGAGCTCAGCCCATCAAAATAGCTAAACAAAAAAATTTTGGGGTGGACTGGGCTGAGCCCAATCCACCCCTAGTTACAAGTGTGGGTTGTAGCCCACACTGTAACCCACAGGGTCGGGTGGATTGGGCTCACAAGCCCAGCCCACAGCTAGCTACGGGCTTGGGCCACGGCCCACCCGTAGTCTACATAAGTCGGGTGGACTGGGCTCACGGGCCCAATCCACTACTGGCTACGGGCGTGGGCTACGGCCCACCCCATAGCCAACACAAGTTGGGTGGATCGGGCTCACAGGCCCAGTCCACTGTTGGCTACGGGTGTGGGCTGCGGCCCACCCCCCCAACATAACTCATGGGGGTTTGATCAACCCCCACACAGTTCAATCTTTAGAGCGAGGCTACTGCCGATGATCCCCGTCGCCGGCAGCCCAGCTCCAGCAACTCCTCCCCAAGTCGACGAGGTCGACTTAGGTGCAGGAGTGTTTTGAACCACCGGCCGGTGTGGCCGGTGGCTGAGAATTGAGGAACTCCATGGCCGACGGCCATGGAGCTTCCCAATTCAGTGCAAGATGGGCTCGAAGCCCTCATCTCAAGTAGATACCTCTTCCATGTGAAGAGGTGGGTCAGTCGAGGCTGACGAGCGAGGCCACCACCGCCGGTGGTGGCCGCCTGTGCCTAAGTAACTCGGCGGTGGGAGGTGACATGACATCGCCTCCCTCGCCCCTATGGGTACCCAAATTGGGTACCCACGGCAAGGGGCTGAAGCGGGGAAACTCCCCGGACTGGTGGGTCGTCGATCCGAGGTCGTCGGCCAACAAATTTCTCCGATGAAGGCAAAAATAAATAAACTCCTAATTAATCATGATTAACTAGGCTATTTTCAAATTAAACTAAAGAGGGGATGGAGGCTAACCCGAAGATTGAGATGAGGGGATTTTGGTTGGCTGCCGGCGCTCCGGTGACTCGCTGTCTGCGATGAAGGCTTCGGCGGCTCAGAGGAGAAGAGAGGGTGGAAGAGCGAGAGAGAGAGATGTTGCGAAAAGTGGAAAAGCTCGAGAGGAAAGGGATTTAAATAGGGGTGAGGAAGAGAAGAAAGCGGAGTGGAGTTAGCTCCACTTCGGCGCACTTCTCTCCCACCTCTCGCAACCAACTGGCGAGAGGTGGGGGAAGGAAGAAGAAGTCAGCGCATGCGCCAAGCGCGTGCACTGCGGTTAGAGTGCACGCGCATGGCGCTTGCGCTAACTATTTTTTATTTTATTTATGGGTGTTACACATTGCAATTTGAATTCGGCTGTCACGGACCATCAATTTGCTAGGTTTAGGTAGGCAATGCATAGCTCACGCATTTGTTGTATGCGGATGAATTGCTCCTTACAGTGCAGGCCATGACTGTCAATGCTAATTGTGTGATGGACAGCTTGGAAAGATATGTAGAAGGTGCAGTTGTGTGCATGCTTAGGGCTAAGGGTGGCAAGTTGATACAACTAGCAATTAGGGCTAGACCTTGTTGCTTCGGAAGGAATAATCTCCTATTTTGAAGAATAAAACTTTCTAGCTGGGGTGTTTGAATACTAGGAAGTCACGTTCGAGCGCCTCGTTCAAACGCATGTACTCGTTCGCACATACAAGGAACATTTTTTGTACGTTCAAAGGGACCCGTGACTGCTTGAACGCGCCACGACGAGGATGCATTATTTTTAAGGTTATTTTTTATTATTATTTTGGGGTTGTTAAGCTAGTCTTTAAATATGTGAAAGACAACCCTATTGAATATATCGAAGATTATTAATATTCTCCTTATTATCTCTACCTTCTCTCTTTCTCCTACTTTTATCTCCTTCCTCCCACGGTAGCCATTATTGGTCGTCATCACCTTCCACCCTCAATCTGACCGTTCCCCCTTGCCTATCAAGGATGTATCCAACCTCTTCCTCCTCATCTAGCTTTAGGCTTTATCGCCATTATTCTATCTTTCACCTTCCACGTCCATCCCACCACTAGTGACCCCCGGTTAGTATTCTATCACAACTTCTGATCTACACCTTTGATCATCGTGATTCTAATTGTATTGGATTTTTGACTTCCAAGAGGATAATCTATTAGGATCTTAGATCTTTTGGATGATTGGATAAGACAGAGTCTGATTCTAGATCTATCTAGAATCAGTCCTTGTTGCGATAACAATCATCCTGAGGTGATCGTATCACAAGTCTACCCTTCAAGTACCTAGGCGTCCAACTCTCCGACTGACACATTGGAGTTGCGGAACATAGTGGACTGATTGACTATGTGAGGAAGAAACTGGCAGGATGGAAGTGTAATCTTCTATCCACTACGGGTAGGCTCACCTCAATCAATTCCACTTTATTATCATCCCGACCTACTGGATGAGATGTTCTTAGCTCTCAGAGATAGGTCCTCGATGCCATTTCAAAACTAGCTAGAGACTTTTCCTGGGGCAAGGGAAATGGTCGTGGCATCGATTTGCTAGGTTAGGAGATAGTCACCAGTCTCAAGGAGGATGGCAGGTTGGGGGGTCCGACGACTAAAATTGGCACGCATAATGCTCACTAAGAAGCTAGTGTTAATGGTGCTAAAAGAGATAACACCCTGTGGGTGAGGATTAAGGTGAACAAGTATGGTATGCTAGACCTTTAGAATGCGAGGGTGGCCACTAGTGGTTCACAGATTTAGAAGATGATTTGTTGCGTTGTGAATTGCATGAAGCTAGGTTGTCAAAAATTAGTAGGCAATGGGAGGACCACACATGTTGCTACCGAGCCTTGGGTTATGTCAGCAATATGGTGCATGCAGCTAAGAGAAATACGTCTAACCCTTCCTAATAGGAACCTCTTGGTCATGGAGCTTGTATTTGGTAGTAATGGCTAACAGATAGACTAATCAAAGAGGGAGGCCTTGACCTAGTGTTTGAGGTGGCACCCCTCCCGTTGGGAGATACCACCACTTCCTATCAATGGATATGATAGCCTCACCTAGTGGGAAGGCCTACGATTGGGTTCATCTATAGATTCCGTCCAGCCCACGAAACCCCACCGAACAATGGTTATGCAATGTGTGGTAGTATGTGACTATGCAGTACATGACAATGTGTAGCTATGTAGTGTATAACTATGCTATGCATGGCTATGTAGTACATAGTTATATTGTGCATGATAATACATGGTAGTGCGTTGCAGTATAATTATTTATTTGACATGACTATTTCTAAAAAAAAAAAGGAAACTTAACTTTAGTTAAGATAATATGTAATTAAGTGATATCTAATTGGGGGGCAATATAATAATGGATGGATTATTATTAAAATATTTTTAGAAAATATTGTATGGCGTAAGATTAGAGAGTGATGAATTACTATATCAGAATAAACTAAGTTGTTGTTTAATTATTACATTAGAATAATGAGTCTTATTTTAAAATAAAGCTATTCATATTCCACAAGTGAGCGGTGGCTTAGATTCTGAGCACCATCAATAGCACAAGTCATTGACTTAGATTAAGATAAGAGATCCTAAGCACGCTCAGGTTGAATGTAGAAAGTACTAGAATTTAGATCACGAAATAAAATGACAGAGATAAGTTTTTCCTTTACCATATCTTTATATGTTATTGTGATGTCTCTGTAATGAAATAAAGAGGGGTTATCAGAACTCCTACGTGAAGTGTAACTTCTCGCATGCTATATAGAGCATGAAGTTTGGACATCAAAAGAGAGAGAGAAAGAAAACTTTTTTATAACGTTATAGTATGTAGTCTTTTCCATTATTTTATTTTAAAAAAAATAGCAACTAACGCGAAAAAACTTCTGACTCTTTTATAATATTGTTGAAGTAACAGAGTGTCATCGTTTATTATATTAAGAGATAAATACCATTTTACCTCCTGAACTATTACTTTTTTTACAATGATTTTGATTTTTTTTGATATATAATGACCCTTTAAACTATTAGAAATATCTCACTTAACGTCTTCTATTATAGGATTATTATGTACTAAAAATAAAAAATTTAGGGAGTAATTATATACAAAAAAGAAAAAGTTCAGAGTGTCATTGGTATAGTATGTTTAACCGTTATACAGAAAATCCTACACTGGTAACAAGCATATTCTTAGTTAAGACAATAATGACTATTAAGAAGACAAGTGTATCATATTTTTAAGGGTTCTTTTTTGCATATATATCCTCCAAAAATTCTTTCTTTTTTTCTTATGCCCATATATATATATATTCAGATAAGGCTATTTTATGTTGTATCTAACTCTTAAAAATAAGATATTTAACAAGAGAAAAGAAGAAGAAGAGAAAACCTTAGCCAAATAAAACATATATCTAATTGTCACAGGCTAATTAACTTGGATGATTAGCATGATAGATAAAATCAGTTTAAATTTCCTGCAGGAGGAAAGAGTTGGGTGGGAGAATTTAATTTCCTTTCTATTCAATTAATGGTGGAGTAAGTACAGAGAGACATGTAGAGTAACACATTCATGAGGAGATAAATATTGTTGAAATGAATTCTTTGTCCTAAGAGTAGCAACCTAGCAGGGTGTGCATGCAATTCTAATGGAGTTATCTCAGTGTGGTAGTGATTTGAAGATTGGAAAGGGAAATTGTTAACCTTTAGCTTATTTTATTTTCTAGGAGGAAAAAAAAGGAAAATTTTGAATAGATTAATAGAGGGATATGTGGATGGATTGATCATTGATGATATAGGATTAGGGTGGCAATCAGGTCTGGTTGTGTCTGGAGTTCATGTCAGATTCATCTTTCACTAGTGGCAGCGGCGGCAAGCGGCAGCAGCAATAAGCCTTCTCTCCCTCTCCAACTATAGCTGCCCCTCTCCGACGACACTGAGATGCTAATCTCTCTCGCTCTCTTTGCTTCCCTCTTTTTCCTACCTTTCTAATTTTGCCTCTCGTATAAATGCATAGTAGTAGTAATCAAGGGTAGTAGGAAGATTTTTTAATTTTCTATCTTTTTAGAATCACCTTAATTATTTAAGGAGAAAAAAAGACTAGTTATAATTCTAAATTTTTTAGCTACTTGTAACTTAAATTCTCAATATTAATTTTTATCTATATTAAAATATATTATATATCATATATAATTATTTTTAATTTTTTATATATTAAAATACTATACTATCTCGACGTCCGTCTCAGTGCCGGTCTCAATTGGTAACTAAACGCAAATTCTTGTATAAACCTATTTAAGGTAATCTAGTCATTACATTTTACAACTAAATAACAAAACTTGAGTATAATTATAAATCTACATAATTTACATTTAAATAGTATGCATTAAGTTATCATTAAAAAAAATTGTATGCATGAATCAAACAAGACCTGAACTAAAAAGTCTGGCGGTGCGAGTCATTGATTATATCTTTGAAGATCTAAATAGAATATCATCACAATAAAAATTATAAAAAAAAAGAAAGAAAGTCCAATGGGTATAATCCTGTAGGAATTAATCTATATACTATGATCAATTATGACTTTTCTACTATGCCAGAAAGAATTTTTGCACTATTTTTCCATATAACACTATGATTTATCGAGCTATAGACTAGCCCATTAAGCCCACAAGCCATTGAGCCGAGCTCGAGCTGAAAAAGCTAAGCTAAATTTTTTCACCTCTCGAACTGAGCCGAGCTAAGCCCAGCTTACTTGAGCTCGGCTCGTTTACACTCCCCTAAGAAGGGTTACCTAGAAACCCTACACGTGGAGGCTTCTCTTTCTTTTAAGGGCTACTAAACTAATAAGAGAGTGTTGCAAGTCCTTGATAATATATAAGAATACTTTCAATGACTCTTTTGTGATAAGAAACAATAGTTTAATTCATGAAAATGTGATGTTACTAGAAAATGCAAGAGTATAATATATGGGAAAATAATTTGTGTTAATCAAGTAATTCATCGATGGCATTACAAGGAACATTTTAAAAGATCAAAAATACATATATTTCCTATTAGTTGTTAATTTAAGAAATAAAACAATAAGAAAGGGTCCTTAAAATTCCACTTAGTAGCCATTTTCTAAAACGCCTCACATATTATGGGGGAAAATTAAGCTTTATTTCATAGGCCTCACAAGTTAAAAGATAAAAGCAATTAAAAGGAAAGATCTCTTTACTCTCTCTTTTTCTCTATTTTATTATATATTTCTTGATCTAAATCTTAGTGCTTCCTACATTCGATCTTAGGTTGGACATTGGAAGAGGTGTGCCTCTCAGGCCCAAGTTTGTCTGACTTTTTAATATACACTTATATGTAATACATAATGCATATTATATATATATATATATATATAATTAGATAGATATAAGACATTTTTGTTTTTGACTATGATCACCCTTTGTTGATATCACTTCAAAACTACCATGTAGTTTAATTCTAGGGTCTTAGAATCAAGGAGAATTACCATGTAGCTGGTAATTTAATTATAAAAACAAAATTATGTCTCTCAAATAGCTTGGAGACAAATCAAAACAGTAAGTTCCAACAAAATAAGATCAAATCAATTAAGCGTCTAAAACACTAAAATCGTATTTAAACACTAAATCCTACCATATCAATGAATTCAAAACTAATGTTAATTAATCTCAAATATTATATTTGAATATATTGCTTGAAATGAAAATGATTACTTTTTATTCCATTCTCAAGTGCTTGTTAAATTAAACGTAAACACTTGTCATAATTTTTTAGCAAATTGAAGGCTTTATTTATAAAATAATATATTAAATTGTAGAGTGTTTTTTTATTTATAATTTTTTCTAATATATATGTGAAGTTCTCTCTCTCTCTCTCTCTCTCTTATCCAAATATATGCGAGATTATTAGGTGAAATATGATACCTTAGAAGTAATAACTAGATTTTATCCATACGTTGGTGAGAATAAGAGCCCTTTTATTCCTTGATCAACAACACTTAGAAAATAGGAGATATAGCATAATAAAGAGGACTTAAACCGAATATTCCATACTACTAAACCTTGAAACCCCTGATACCTTTTAACTGTACCAACTTCCTCCGCTACCGCCGCCGATGCATGCTAAGACGTGCATGCTTCTTGACCTTACGTTCTTAGGCGACCGGCGCGGCGGCCGCGTGGTCTCCTCCGGCGAGAAGGCCTCGCGAGGGAATTCCTCCGACGAGCGGTGGCGCCGGTGAGCCTTGTCGCTGTTGAGGAGGAGCGTTTGGCTGCTCGCGCCGGCGCCGGAGGAGAGGCACTTGTAGTAGTACATCCTTGGCCTCCTCCTCCTCCTCTTTAGCATTGCCTTGCAGATGAAGGGGATGAGACCTTCCATTAATTCCTTGCTGTTAGGTTGTGTTTGATGAGAACTAAACTGAGAGGTTCTTGAATGCTTTTTTTTTTTTTTTCTCTTACTAGGAGGAAAATAATGATAAAGAGAAGATTAGAGTTCAATTCTTTTTCTTTTCTTTTTTGTTTCTAGAATGATATTGATGGTTGTTGGACAAATAAATTTATATAATATTGGTGGTATATTTTGATAGGTCAAACAAGTGGATTTAATTTAAGTGGATGAAGTTTTTATATTTTAAATAATAGATAGGTTTGACTTTGATAGGATTCGAAATAAACCAATTACTCTAAATGAGATTGTGCTGAGACAGTTAATTAATTATGATCATAGATTTAAGGGCCCCAAACCCTATTTCTTTTTTTTTTAAGCTAAAGCTAAATTTATCCTAAAAAACCTAAACTTATCTGCAAACAAATGAATGCGACAGGTATGGACTTATTTATGACATGCTGGTTGACTTTATCCACAAGTCCACTTCCACTTTGCTTAATACCAACTCCGAGCAGAGTAGTAGTTGGGGAACACCTAAACATCTTGAAATGTTCAAGACTTCTTTATCCTTCCTTCCCTAGAACAATATTTTTTTATTTTTATCAATCCACTTTTCACACAATAAACTAGAATATGAACCTTATCTTTCTTTTTTCAAAAGAGAAATTTCAAATACAATGATCATAATCATGCCTCAAGTCTTGAGACCTTACCCACCCTTTTTTACAGCCAATTTGCAAACTTTTTTTTTCCAACAAAAGGATGATCCATTTTGAACAAAAAAAGCACAAGGACTTTTGACTAGGAGAGATCATGCTCTAGTCAATGTGGTTGAATAAGATACCTACCACTTTCTGTGATGGATAACTAACTGGCCCTTGAATTTGTCTCTCTATAGACAAATGGAAGACAAGAATCTCTGGACCACAAACCATGGCATATACAAATTGAAATTAATTGACATGTTCTTTTCCAGATCCTAATAGCAATCCAAAGATTGTCACAAGCAGCACCAAATCTGTTGACAAAATAGTAGGATTTACTCACTAAAACCAAAAGGAGAGTATTACAATCAATGCCATCTGACACAAAAGGGATCTTTACCACCAAAGATGTAACACTCTGAATCCAGATTGAAAGCTCATGGTTGGATACCCATCTGGAAACATGGGACCAGCTTCAAGTTTTCACTCCCAAGGAACAACACTAGATTTTCACTAGCCAGAGGAAGATGATGGTCAAACATCGTATATTTGATACTGCAAAGAATTGCTGCTGTTCAGAACAATATGACTGCAATGTGCAGAGTGGAACATTATTGCTTCTTGTCACAATGCAGAAATAATAATACAACAGAAAGAAACGGTCTTCCTGCTTCGTCTTCCTGCTTCCTTGTTAAGATCAATTTAAATCACACTATTCTGACATACACCGTACATCATTTGTTCTGTTGTCAGGTAGGAGCCAAGCTAAGAAGCCAACATTTGTTTCCCTTCTCAGCCTTTGGGATGAATACTCGACAAGAATGTTCCACAATTCGCCTACCGTCCATCCATGATTCAATATCCATTGAGTCACCTATCAGACAAGAAACAAACTATGCATTAGCAAACTGTTGCTGTTGTCTTCGCCAGTTGGTAAGCAACAATAATAACATGAAGATATTTGGTCATTCTCAACATATTCTTATATGCAGAAACTCCCCAGTTAAAGATTATAGCAGATGAGCCCTGTGTTCGCCTAACATTTCCATTTTTAGGAAATGTTTTTTCTTCAATTTGCATTAAGAGATTTTCATATCAAAATAAAAGGAAAATTACTGGATTACCTGCTTTAATCCCTCCAATGATGCTTCACCAAATGTGTAGTAATGAATAAAAGGCCTAAGTGCCTGCAGAACAGAAATTAACAAAAAAAAGTTAAGAAGAAAAATCTAACATGCACTGATCTGTCAACACACACACACACAGAGAGAGAGAGAGGTGCTGCAACTAAATACACAAGCATGGCAATATTATTGAAAAAGAAAGTAAGAATATACTAGACTGGTAACAGGAATCAGGAGAGACCTAGAAAGAATAATGGCTGGAAGACGGTCCCTCCATAGGAAACTAAGGAGAAAAGCTCCACTATCGTGATGGTCCCTATGCAAGCAGTCTGATAAAGGAACAGCTGTTTGGAACATAGTACAGAGTAAATGGAGAGGACAGTGGGAAGAATAAATCACACCTTTCTATCTCATAGAAGGTTGTACCCTATTAGGTATCTGATACTACCTAAAGGCATATCTACAGAGGCGAGGAATCATCATCACCGATCTGGTAAAAACTGGGCCTTGGAGTCATATAGGAGCTTTGCTACTATCTTCCTCAGAGAAAATAGGCAGCGGTGGAAGATAGAATTGAGGTCCATGATACAATAATATCTCTCTTTCTCCAAGATTAGAATGTAGAAGACCTTGCTCAGATCATAAATAACTCCTAGTTGTTGGGGTTACAACTTAACTGGTTCTATCAGGAGGTTGAGAATCATGTGTAAATTGAAATTATTTACAGTTGATGGTTACAACTTATCTGGTGCTACATGTACTCAAATAGGAGCTTATAAGAGGATGGCAAACCAACATGTGAGTAATACCTGAGATGCAGCAAGCCATTGAATCATACTCTTAACCTCAGGATCTCCACCAAAAACACCACAGCCCCAGTTTCCAGTTGCAATGCCAATACTCTCTTTAGAATCTGTAGATTGACAGCCTTTTTTATTCTCAATCAGATCCACATTACTTGAACATTTATCATCAGAATTCCTGTGGCTCCCGACCATTTCAGGAGATGCCTTAGAAGCCTGCTTAATGAGTAGGTGAAAGAAAACATAGTTACAATGTTCTGAAACATCGAGTTCATAAAGTTCATAACCAATCATAAAGCATTGGTGCATATATATATTCTTAACAAAATTCTACACCCTTCTATGAGACCAAACGGTAAGCAGTTTTCTGGAACTAGGAGAGCAGAAGTAACAGAAACATGTAGAGTAACTACAAGAATGAACCTCCTGAGAAAATTTGAGGATGCTTTCATACTTTGATCTATCCAAAAATCCACAGAATGCTTTGTTTGCCTCCCTGCTTAAACATCCATATAAGAAGAAGAAAGAAATAAAGAACTTCAATTTGACAAAATGAAGTAATAATGTATGAGATGGCGTACAAAAAATGATTCTTCAAGACCTTTAGAGCTCCATTAGGATGTAAAAACCAAACACATGGTATCTAACCTTATACCATGTCAAACATATTTTTCACAATTATAGCATCAAGTCAAATTCATCTTCTCGTTCAACTTAAATGAATACAGAGACAAAGAATAATTGAAATTTGGTTTTGTCATTTGAGCAGCCAGCACAAGCAAGTTTTTAAATCTGAGATAGGCATGATCATCTAATTGCCTAATGAGATTGAGCATCACCTTTTGACCTCATAAATAATAATTCGTTGGCTCTCATCAATCCTAATAAAGAAAAAAGAAGAAGAAAAGGAACAGAAAGGAGGTAGATTTTTAACCAGCACTAGTAAAGGGACAACTGTCAGATATCCAAATTCATGGGTTCAATGTATATTGTGCAAACTGCAAAGCAAAAAAGAAGGAATAAGAGAAGCATGTTAACCAGATTGCTGTTTTTTCCTTTTTCTCTTTTTGTTGAACTTCATCAGTATGTGACCTACTATCGTCACAATCACATCCACCTTTTGTACTGTGAAATCTATGATTTCAGAGCTATTCTACTTGTAAGTTCATTAAGTTATATGCTTGCATGGTGAAAACCATGCATGCATATTTATTAATGATTATCTATTAATGGGGAAAAAAGATTGTTGGCAGATGTATGGGGATAGTTCGATCGTTAACCTAGAGTTTTCTGCTTGGTAACTTTCTTAATCTCTAAAGAACTCCAATTCTAGGTTATTCTCTTATTTATGCTGCAAATATTGGATATATTGTTTGGAATATCTGTAGTAGATAAAGGTTTGACAATCCTAATTAAAAACAAGGAGTGATATAAAGTTCTCAAAATTAAGTCCAGGAGGTATAATATAGTATGCAGACTTATATCATCTTTATGATGTTATAACAGGACTCCAAAGTCAGGTGTTTATCTTTCCTTATGGGTAACATATGAACAAGTCCAGTGCTTTTTGATGATAAGTAATTCACATGATGAGTATCAAAATTAAGACAAAACTCTGGCATACCTTAAAATACATTCAATTCCATACTGTGCCATTTTTGGACTGTACAAAGCATCTATTGCTATAATCCTTGTTTTTCGTCTGCCCATTGAATCAAATGGCTTCTTGTCTAAGTAATCACCCACAAAACGAAAGGAGGAACCATACCTATCATACAGCAGCACAGCATTGGACAATGATGTTGGACATATATTCAATAAAGTTGTTATTTAGCTGCAATATAGCCATTCATTAATCAAGAAAGCTGACATAACAAAAATAAAGTGCATCTCAATATATAGGCTCTCAGTTCTCACCAATGCCTCTTTGGGGAAGATAGCAGTAAATAAGCAAGCATACCACTGATACCTGACCTGACCCTGATCCGAAGTCAAATGGGCAATCTTAACCATCACACTGATCTCCTTATAGCTAACCCCAAATAGTCAAGAAACACTTAATATTTACTGTCATCACACTATTCCTCGCAACATTATAAACCACTAATTGCTTAGAAAGGAAATCCTATTTCTACTATCAATAGAAGTATAAGCAAGAATGCACCAGCTACAACGGTAGGATGAACTTATAGTTCAGTTGTTCTACAATCTAGATATTAAGGGAAAAAAATTGATGGCAATAGTGCTAAAGAGTAAAGCACAATTGTTCTGAATTCTCAACCCTTCACTTCCAAAGTCTCCTGTTGACTTCAGCAAGTTTCTTTATTTCCAATCACTTTATACTACTGTCAAATGCTATAAAATGAAGCACCCATCAGACTTACTTCTATGATACCATGATAAATCAGAAGTCAACAATTGCTAGCTACTTTCAGTAGAAGACAAGTGATATCACTAACCACACTTGCTTAATTCAAGTCAATTTTGTGTCTGAGGAATAATAGAATATATTTCAAGAAACATGATTACATGAAGAAGCAATTAAGCTTCTCCATCCCATATTCTATCCCTGTATCACTATAGCATAGAAATTTAAGTTTTGAACAAGTCAATATAGTACAACTTTTCCTAATCCATAGACACAAACTTCTTTTTCACATGGGAATAGAAGTATCCATTGGATGCTGAATAGATCCATGGCTAATTTTTCATTATTCCAGAAGTTGAATGAGGCTGAGAAAATTATGAAAATGCCCTGGAACTGCTTCATGCCCACAACTCATCAGCTCTCATACTAAAAAATGTGTTCTGGTGAACCATACTCCCACATAGGTGGGTGTCTTGGGAAGGAATATGTAAGTAACCATACCCTTATTTAGGAGATTGTGTCCAAGACTTGAACCCACGATCTCTTTGATGCGACGGCCAAGTCATACCATCACACCTTTATAAGAATGTGGAAACTGCAGCGTCACCTGGGACACTTGTCAGCATACCAGTTCTGTAGGTAGAATGGCTGATGAATCAACACATGTTTAAGGTGAAGAACATGTTAACTCCATGTAATAAAAGAAAACATGATTCTAGCAGGTCTTAAACTAAAAGCCAAGAAACAGAGGGCCAGAGTCCCGGGTAGAAATACCAACTATTTGAAAACTGAGAAATGGAATTCGAGAATTGAAGACACTCAAGAAATGCAAATTACGCCAGCTTGAAACCTACAACATTATTTTGTGAATCAGTGCATGTGATTTAACATGGGGTATAAGAGGGTCAAACAATGGTTATTATGGCATCAGGTGCTATAAACGGGTGGCTTTTAGTGATTCCTTTCATCATATCAACCATATGTCAGTTTTCCTTTAATCAATTCTAAGGTAATTACAGAAATAGTTATTCAACTTCACATGATTAAATAGAAATTAGTGAGTGTATAAGTAAATGAAACAGTGCACAAGCTAAGCCACACAGAATATATAATCAATTGCAGTAGCTAATAAAGTACACGGCATAACAACTTTTATGCTTAGTTAATAACAATCATAAATTGAGTCCAAGAGGTCCAATAGATCTTCATAACACTAACCCCATGTATTGTGAAAACCTCTCTACACCAACAATTTCAATAGCCTCATTTTGTCGCATGGAAGCCATAAAGAGCATGCCTATGATTAGTTCTGGGTTGATCATAAATCTGATCTCTTCCTGTTCAGCAAAAAAATAAGTCAGAATAAAAATTTAATAAATCAACAGTATGTTTAAGCACTCAGTTCATTGCGAAGGACACTCTAATGCTTAATGCTTTGCTAGGCCTCAATTTGGCAAAATTGATGAGAAGAGTTCTTCTGTCACAGTTCTTTCATATGCATGTTGAGCACAAAAGGTGATGACAAGACAGCATGAACTAGAAAATGAGTGAGAAAAAATCAAGAAAAATTTATATATAACACCCTGCTTTATAACATAATTGTGATTTACACCCTACATTTTTACTATTTACAAATCGAGCCCTATAATATAGTAAATATGTATAGAAAAGGCCCTGGAGTTATATTTGAACTAATTCCATGAAAATATTCCATTAAGTAGAGATATTTTATTTCTAAAATAACTAAAATGTCCTTATTTATAGAATTATTAAAATACCCTTAGTATGACTTGGTTGAGAGTATTTTTATAATTTTCTTAGTATAGTTAACTTAACATAAAGATTTAGTTAAATTTAACTAACTAATCAAACGGTAAAATGTTTTCTGTGTATATTCACTAAATAATATGGTTCAATTTATAAATAGTAAAAATGTAGGGTGTAACCACAATTTCATTAAAAGACAGAGTATTATATACAAATTTTCCAAAAATCAATAATATCATTTGGTTAGTAAAATATATAAAATCCTTTTCTAAATGTCCAAGTTCGAAGCTCTCTGAGTTAGTATGGCCAAATAATATCTTACTTACAAAACTTAAATTTTGAATACCTCAATTTGAAACAAGTATCATCACAAGTAAATCTGCCATGAAAGTGAAGAAAATCAATAAAATAGCCTAACATTCTTTAAGAAATGTGAACTCGTCATTTTGTGAGTTTTACATTTTGGAGTTCATCCCCCCCCCCCCTCTCTCTCTCACTATATATATATATATATATATAAATATATATATATATATAAACCCTTGATTGGTTGAGGCATCACAAAGAAATAAGGCATGCAGGAATCCCCTATATATAACCAGTAAATCTACTATACAATATAGACAAAGGTATAAAATGTGCATCATGAGGCTTATTTCTAAAAGAAAAAAATATATCTAAATAAATTATTCGCTATAGCTAACTATACGAGCGTATATTTCACATTTAACTCAGTTCTATATTTATCTTCAGACATAACCTGGAAATCACTAATATTTCATGCAAAAGTAGTCTAATGTATCTCTAAAATATTTTCAAAAATTCTACATAGATCATTTTCCGGTTGTTTTAAGTCCTTTCTTTCTTGTCTTCTACACTTCTCTTAGTCCTTTCGGACAAAACACAAAACCAAATCTCAAAGCAACCAAAACTGCCAAAATTATGACCTCGAGAGCCCAGCTGAAACTCTGAAAATAAAACTGAAAACAATACTACAAAAGCAATAAAATGAATACTAATAAATGTTGGGAATTGAATTAGGTGCTTAGCTTGCAATGAGTAAGACCATCTTGAGCAGAACTAACCCAAACTACATGTTCATCATACCGAAGAAACTTTAGGTGTACTTAAAGGTATGGAATGCCCAAAAGAAATATAAATATAGATAAATTTGAAACTGCAAGGTCAAAAGAAGCTTTAACATCCAATGAAAGGTCATAAATATGACTCATCACAACTGTCACATACATCTAATTAAATCCAACCATGCTTGACTGCTTTGCCTGACTTTTCATCTCTACTTATTATTACATCTAATACTGAATGACCAATAGCTTCAAAAATCAAGATGTTCTTTTGACATATTATAAGTCCCAAAAGAAATTAACTTGAGATTGAGAAAAGTGGCATCTACCTATAAAAAAGTTTAAGAAAGAAAACCTGCACACAGCCCCAATAAAGTGCACCACCTCCCAAATATTCATTAGCAAAGTCTACCTCAAGAGCATCATGCTGCTGATCCTCTATCAAGCCCAAAGGAAGCACCTGAAGATAAGGAAGTTGTTATAACAGTTTCTTTTTCCAGTCTAGGTGAGAATAGCTGGTAAATATTTTGCAAACAATAAAATAACATTTCTGGCTAACTGTGCTTTGTTATCAGAAGTATTCCATGAATCATCATGAATAAGAACTCACCAGTTCACACTCAGCAAAACGAGGATGGCATTACAAGCACATATCTACTCATCTTATGTCTTATCTAAGACCATCTTTTATTCAAGACCTTAAGGCATCCCAATTGCTCTCATAAGCCACACCCTCCTCAAGGTAATCCAAATTGCTCTACATCACATAGAGATCAACTACATCAATCAGGAACATTCTCCATCCTCATGCTATATGTCCTGAAAGTGGTGCATGCACACAACCTATTGACATCGGGCCTTGTTTCTCCTACATATAATGAAAATATTGACCACTCTTTGAGAGTTTAATCTTTTGACAGAACATGTTAATTGACATCAATATATGCAATAGCTCATGTCTTGCAACTTCTATCTGAGGCTGGCCTTGACAGTCGGATAATTGGCCTCTGTCATGGGCACATGGCTGTGCCACTGGCACTATCCTATGTTGGACTGTGTCGACCCATGCTTGTCAGAACAAGTGCGTGCAGAATTGATATAGCTTTGTGTCAACCCGGGCAGCTCCTATTCATACTGGAAATTATGATCATGAATTGCTCCATCAATCACCATTGACTTCAGAGATATCTTATAAACATTTTGCAAATCCAAAAGCATGAGTAGGGTGTCGCCTGAAATCCACTACCCATTAAGGGTTAGTCAAAGAGATCCGTGTAGCTCGACTGACAAATAAATTATTTGATTCTTCCCGCCATTCTACGTTCAATTATATTTTAGTGTTAATTATTGAACATTGTCAATTAATAAATATTCAATCATATTATGTGCTGAATTATATTTCTATTTGACTATTTTCATATCTTTAATAAAATAAGTCATTAACAACATTATTTAATGATAAAAGACTAATGTAGATCAAATTACATATATTCAAACCAAAAAATATATATTAAAAGGTTTTTTAGAAATAAATTAGAAGTGTGCCAAAGGCATGCAGTGTATTGGGCCTCACTCACAATTGAGTGTCTTGAGATAGCACATAAGTTGTAAGATTAATCATTTCAATATGACAAAGAAGTTCTTCTAACACCATTGTTGAGCTCAAGCTTTTGGACCCCAGCTATTTGACATATCTAATGCAAAAGCAACTGGTCACAGGAAGAAAGTTTGAAAAGGTAAGGTTCAATTAAGTTATTTTCAGCACCATATAAAAGAAAAAGCAAGAGAAGCGTGCATTGTCCATGCTCCTCATATTTGCATATTGAGTTAAAATAATATGTTAAAACAAGCCTCTGGCTGGACTGTAATATAATAATTAAAGAGAACAAAAAAGATCATTTTCCAAGCCTCTCCCAACAGGGATCGGAGAGATCACAGATAACAAGAATTGTTCCAATGAATAGACATATTTTTAGGGCCAAAAGTCCACATTAGATCAACCCCTTGGAAGTAGTTCCTTAGCCCAAGCTCAACATTTAAGCACTAATTCAAAGGCTAATTTCTGAGGGTGGCCGAATTAAATTTTTGATAGAAGCATCTCCGCATGCTGATACAGATACGGATAGACCATCATCTGTCACAAACTATTTCTCCCTCCTGGATATATATATATATATATATATATATATATATATATATAGAGAGAGAGAGAGAGAGAGAGAGAGAGAGAGAGAGAGAGAGAGAGCACAAAAAAGTAAGAAGTAAAAATTACCAGGTTAGGCTGTTGTTCATGTAAGACAAATTAGATTTACTTTTAATATTACCTTGAATTGGCACAGAGACACATTAGAATTTTTCCAGTCAGCAGCCTCAGGATACGAAATGCCATGAGAACTATTTTGGAGAGAAAGCATCTTCCTTTCAAATGAAACAGAACCTGTGGGTATGTGCATACATATCCTCTCGAAATAGTGAACCAGGCACTTTATTTTTTGTTCTTGGCTCTGCTTTGCACTGAGCTGAATGGTTCTGGAGAAGTATGCCAATGGAAAAAAGTGAGACAAAACCAAAAACACTGTGCCCAAGACGATATTAAGTTTTCTAGAGAAAGACCATTGGAAGTCAAAAGCGACAAAGAGGACTTCAGGAACAGGAGGGGAACCCAAAGCTATAATTGCTACTTGACAACATTTGGGATCAAATAGTTAATAACAGCAGAAGAACAAGATTAATTAATAAGAAAGACATTTCAATTAGTATCATCATAAACCTATTAATCCCAATTTATGGATCTTGCTGATGTGATTATGCTGAAGCCTCTGACAAAATAGTAGTTCCTCTTGCTTGCATACATAGAATCATATTATGAATGAGTCTTTTTCTAGCAATTTAGTGAAGTATTTTTATAGCTTTCCTACTTAGCTTAGGGTAGCATAGAACTAAGCTCATCAACATAAGTTAGATATGTTCCAAATGGAACAAACTAGAGTGAGAGAAACACCTAGCGCGGCATGTTTCTAACAGATAAAAACACCAATCAATGCAGATTCTAATGGTTGCACCATGTACTACATAATATAAACATGTAAAGAAAAACAAAGATCTGAATAGATTAGAGAGAAATCACTTACGAGAACAAGCGGTCAAAATTGATCAGTGGAAGATGTTTGGCATCCCTATCACTGGTAGGAAACAGGCAAAACAATGCACAAGCAAGCAGAGCAGCAATCAACTCCTGGAATAAAAGTATGATAAGAAAATGTAGCGCAACCAAGCAAACCAATGCACAAAATGCATAGTAAGTGTAAATTTCACCCATTCACCCTGAACAATAAGCTTTTCTTGCTTATCACTGCCTACACTGTAGCCTCATTGCAAATAAACTCTTCCTATAATTGAAAGCCGATTCTGCCTTTTCAAGGTGCATTTGAGAAAGCCACCTCCAGATCTTTTTCAAGGGATTCCTTTTATAAGGAAAATTCTCAGTATAATCTATTTTGTCACTAGAATTCCTTTCCAATCTCCACACAGAAGGGTACTTTTCTCAACAAAAGAAAAAAAAAGATATCCTGAGAATATTCCTGAACAAATAAGGGGTGTTTAATTTGCAGATATACCTGAATAAAGAGATTCTGATTTTTAATCATAATTATTTTTGCAATATGGCTCAAATGTAAGTGGTGTTTTGCAACAAAAGGAAAGGCAATAATATAGGTAATAGCATTATAAGAACAAGCAATAGATGAGCCGATTATTTATAGAAGGACTGTAGAAATTTAAGCCACCTGACTTATTAATACGACCCCTGCTTCTTGCCAATCCATTATCCGAAGCCCAAATCTACCTTTCCCAGATACCTCATCGGACTTCTTATAATGATCTTCCAAGAGAGAAGGCAACCGCAGCAACAACCTCGCCAATGTCGGCACCACCTCCCCGAACCACACCCTCGAATCCATTCTCGACATCAACTGCTCACATAAACCAAAAAGAGAAGCACCCAATTCCCGAGTTTGCTCAAAACCGATCAAAATCCAATCTTTTTTTTTTTTTTGTGCAAAATATAACAGTATAATACCTCGTCGAAGAAGAGGACGTAGCCATCGGCGGATTTGGCTGCGAGCTTCTCGGAGGAGAGGCCGATAGAGTCGCGAAGGTCGAGGATGACGTCGAAGAGGACTTCGCCGGAGTCGACGTGGCTGACGTCGGGGCCCAAGGCGAGGGCTTTGAGGGATTCGAGGGATTTGGGAGGCCAGAAGAGGGAAGAAGAGCGCAGGACTAGGGGGAGGAAGGGGAGGATGGAGTCGAGATCTTCTCTCCTCTGCATTTCGATCGATCGAGAGAGAGAGAGAGACAGGAATTGTGTATAAAAATTATAGCGGGAGAAATGGGCTAAACCCGGCCCGAATCCGCCCAGTTTTAACCGGGCTAAGCCCGGCCCGAGCTCGATTTAGGCCCGGCCCGACCTGAGCCCGATACAATAGTGGACATGGGCTAAGCCTTTGCCCACCCAGCCCGGCCCGAAAGCCCGATCCACTACTCTCATCTATAGCCCAACTCATAATGTATGCATATTTATATAATTATTTTAGTCCCATATTGGATATTTAGTAAACTATATATTAATATATATATGCATGTTTCCATGAAAGATAATTAAAATATCTTCATATAAGCCCATTAAACTCGGCCCAATAAAATATAATAATTTTTATATTTAATGCATTATGTTACAGCCATTATACCTAAGCCAAGCCCAATATGTAATAGGCTAGTGGGCGGTAATGGACTAGAATATTTTAGCCCGGCCCGAGTGATTGGTGGGTTGGGCCATGAACAAATATTTAAGCCCAGTCCCCGAACTCGGCCCGGCTCGCTTGATGATCACGTCTAATGGGTCGAAAGAGTCGAAGAGAGTGGGAAGAGGGTTTTGGACGAGTTTGCAAATGTGATTATTAAATATAGTTGATACGGATTTTGCAATTTAATTGTATTTAATTTTTTGATTTAGCGTATAAAATTGAGTAATATATTTCTCATAACCGATATATTGATACACATTAAATTTTATTATTATAAATCAAAATTTTAAATATAATTAAATTAAAAAACTCTTAAATATTTATCTTATAAATATTTTATTACGGTGATAGTAAATTTAAAAGATTATACATTTTTAATATCATCCCCTAAAAACAAAAGGACACATGCATTCTTCTAAATAATTTTATTATATCATTAAAGCCCTTCTGCTAAACATTCTATCAAAAATAATATTAAAAATTTATCTAACTAATTAGATAGATAAATTTGCTCTTATTTTTTCTTCCAATCTATTGTTATACGTAGATTTTGATGGAATTAAAAAATGTGTTTGTAGTTTTTATTTAGAGAGATTGCCATAGAGACCACTGTAAAGATAAAAGGGTACAAAAGGTAGGGCTGTCAAGCTTGATGAACAGCTCGGGCTCGGCTCGATCAAAGCTGAGCTGAGCCTAAGCTGTTAAAATCGGCTCGAAATTAATATCGAGCCGAGCTTGAGCTGAAGCCAACTCACTCAGGCTCAGCTCGATAGGCTCATTAAGGATGCCTCTCCTCTTCCTCCTCCTCCTCCTCCTCCTCCTCCTTCTTCTTCTACAGTAGCGGTGCCGTGGATGCCGCCTCCTCCTCCTTCAACAGCGACAAGCCCCCACGGTGCAGCCTCCTCCTCCTTCGGCGGCGGCAAGCTACCGTAGTGTCGCTTCCTCCTCCTTCGACGGCGGCAAGCGGCCGTGGTGCCCTGCCTAATCATCCTCTTCCTCCTCATCCTTCTTCTTTCGCAGCAGCGGTGCTGCGACTGCAACCTCCTACTCCTTCGGCAGCAGCAAGCCACCACAGTGCCGCAGTGGTGCCGCCTCCCCCTCCTTCGACAGCAACAAGTCATCGTGGTGCTGTAGTGGACTAGTGGTGTTGTCTCCTCCTTTGGCAATTGCAAGCCGCAACGGTGCCGCTTTCTCCTCCTTCGACAGCGACGGTCGTAGTGCGCTGGTGCCCCGCCTCCTCCTACTCCTTCTTCTGCAGTAGCGATGCCACAATTGTCGCCTCCTCCTCCTTGGGCAGCGGCAAATTGCCGTGTGCCGCCGCGATGCCTCCTCCTCCTCCTTCTCCTCCTCCTTCTTCTTCTTCTTCTTCTTCTTCTTATTCTTCTTCTTCTTCGGCTCGGCTTGGGCTCGATTTGGCTTGGTCCAGCTTGATCTGGCCTGGCTCGGGCTCAACTCGAGTTGAGTTGAGCTAAGTTTGAGCCCAATTCTAAGGCTTGAAATTAATTTCGAGCCTCGCTCAGGCTCGGCTCGTTTACACCCGTAATGAAAGGATGGTGGGGATATTTTTATCCATCTATTAAATTGGTCAAATTTTTAAGATAATTTTAATCAAAATTTCTAATAAAATATTAACTAAGAATACTTGCTAATGCATTTAAATAGTTTAGAAGAGTGCATACACCAACTTTTTTTTCTTGAAAGGGTGAAAGTGATACACAATGATAGTTGAGGGGTCAAGATACAATTATTTAATTTATAAACATGTTATTATTAAACATTGATCAAAATCTATATTATGTTATTTGCAAATAATGGCTGTTTTACTTTTTATATTTTCTATTTATTAATAATTGACCATTTGAACAATCTCCTCCCCGATTGGATCAAAGTAAATAGATGCTTGAGAGGAATGTTGCTGATTTGCAATATTGCGGACAAGATTGACCTCTTAACGTTATTTTGGAGTCTCACTGTCTCGATTTAGTTAGAATTCTATGGAGAGATGAAGAAGATTATATGTAGTGATAATTTTACTTAGATTCCGAATTATCGTACCACTAAAAAGAAAAAGTAACTATATAGTCCTCTAAATCAAAAAAGAAAAAAAAAAAGGTTCAGTGGGTATATGTGGTAAAAAATTATTTCAAAAATGTACGAAAAACGATAATAGTTCAGAAAGTCACTTATACATATTTATAGAGTTGTTGACATGAGTTTAATTTTTGATTTTCTAATTATTTACGTAGAAATTATCACTCTTGATACTCGCTCCTTGTCCAAGTTTACAATAAAATAAAGATATTAAATACATCATAATAGTAGTGGCTGAACTAAACTTCTAATCTAAACTAAAATTTTGAAGAGGTTAGATACATTATAATAATGACTGAACTAAACTTCTGATCTGAACTAAAATACTGAATAGGTTAATACATCATAATAATAATAATAAAATATCAATACATTACTAAACTTTGGCTTCACGCGTAGCAATAAAAGTAATGTTAGATACATCAATATACCTTCTCATTTTGAGCTTTCACCCGATCTTTAGCTAGTTGGGATAAATTTTCTAATGCTTTCATACAATCCTCCCAAATTGAATATATGTACGCTTTAGCAGCCTCACACATAGACTTCTTGTACACTCTACCAGTGAACTTTCATCTAAAGTTCTCATAGAAATGTTTAAAGCACAGTCTATACTCTAATCCTGGAAACACCCCATTGACAATAACATCTAATATTTTTTGATGATCCAACATGAATGCGAGATTCTCTATGTTTCCAATACGCTCCTTCAAGTATTCTAAAAATCACCTCAATGTATACCCACTTTCAGCATTCACTACTGCAAATGTCATTGAAAATATCCCATAGTTGTAACCAATTAATCACCAAAATAAGTTTTCTTTAAAAGGCAACTATCAAATCCTAGATATGGCTTGCGACCTGCCTTAAACTCATTTGAACATGCCTTGAAACATAAAAAATCTGACAAATAATCCATCTAAATTATCAACATCAAGTTTAATTATACTGCTCAAGTTTCTCTCATTTAGTTCTTTCGTAGTGTAGGAAAAAATTGAAATGCGTTTTCTATATTTTCATATATTTTCTACAAATCTATTTCTCTTTCCTTCCATACTTTCTAATACCTGAGCTCAACTTGAAATGCATTCTTTAAACGAGCATTGATAACTTTAGTAAAATGTTTGGCTCAACTCTAATCCAATTAATAATCTTATTGCATATCCAACTAATTTTGACCATCTTATTTCCACAAATATTAATAGCCTCACAAATACTCCATTTTTACTGTCTTCACTTAGATTAGTGTCACTATGTATTGTTGAAATAAGCAATCTCCAAGTATATTCTTCTTTGACACATTTAACAGTTACCATATAATTCTCATTATGAAGATAGATCGTCTAAAATTAGTGTTTCATTATATAGTCTCTAAGTGCATCCCTAAATAGGTAAATATTATCGAACATACTCCTCACTATAAGTGATGAATTATCTAGCTCTCACTCATATGTGTGAAATTTAAATTGTTCAACATCATCCTCAGAAGAGGAAATAATATAAAGTTCTTCTTTATTTATAGCATCATCTTCATCACTGTTACTACTAGAAGAGCACTCTAAAGCACTTATGGAAAATTCGACATTATCTCTCAAAATATTTATAATATCAATTTCTCTAACATTATCTCCAACATCATCTCCAATATTATCTGTAGACCTATTTAAAGGTCCTTCTCCAGGTTTTGATAAATTTGTATCACATGTATGGATCTTAGTACTAATTATAAATATATCAATATGATCTTCAGATTTACATGCATCAATCATTCTAAGAATATCGTGATCTAAAATACAGTATTATAGGCTTCTCTTGGACCCAATCTTCTATTAACATATACAAAAGGCAACTTGCATATCCATCTTCGTTTGATAAAAAATATAATCGAACATCTATGAAATTTATATAGTCTCACTTCACAATGAATGCTATTTGTCTTCCATCAACATATTTGAGTTGTAAAGTGTTTCAATTTATCTTCCATGATCCATAGGGATGAAAACGGATCGGATACAGATCGGATAGTGCTCAACCCATATCTGGATCCATATTTTTAGTCCGGAATACGATTCGGATATGAATATTGGATGGATAGTAAAATTTAAAACCATATCCTAACTAAACGGATACGGATAATTTTCAGATAGAGGATCGGATCTTAAACGAATATTGATTGAATTTAAAATAATTATAATATTTTATTTAGATATAATTAACACAAAATTATTAAGAGTTTTACAACAAATAGTTTTTTTATATGTCAAATTTATAAAATTAGAGAAATTAATCTCTATAAATAATATATAACATATTATTAGTAACAATATTAATATTTACTATTTAAATAAGCAAACTAAAAACTGTAAACCATTTAAAAAAGTATGTGAGTAAACGAATATCCAATATCCGTATCCGAATTCGAAAAATATATCCGACCCATATCTGAATCCGTATCCTAATTTTTTTTTAAAATTCTATCCGTATTTGAATCTGTATCCGAATCGGATAGAAATTTTTTATCCGAATCTGATCCGAATCGGGTCGGATAGCGGGTCGGGTCGGAGTTAATCCGACCCGTTTTCACCCCTAATGATCCACCATAGTGGAGTTGTATTATCGAAACATCATTTGCCATCTAAAATGAAGCCCATGATCAAGAATAAACAATCGATAAGCATGCAACAATACGTAAGCACCATAGGAAAATATTTAACCAAAATAGAATAATTTATTATGTTGGGACCACACAAGAAATAAAACTAACAAATTATTTTACTATATAGGGACCACAAAAAAATATTTAACAGAGATATGTTATTCTAATTGTTGTGTAGGGACAGGAAAAGAAATATAATTAGCACTTCTATAGGGATCATATAAGAAATATAATTAATAAATTTATGTGCATGAACCACACCGACACACAAATTGGCAGTAGGATTCATGTCATCCTTAAATATTGTAATATGTAGGGACCATATAAGAAACAAAATTATAGAAATCAAGATGCTTTATAACATTACTTTTGCGTATCTATGCAATATAAGACCAAATTCTTTACAACATTACTTTTTCCAAATATAATTTCTCTTATCTCCGTTATCTCATTACAAGGGAAATCAAGATGAAAGATAATGAACTCTCTTATTCAGAAACTTCAAGGCAAAGGGAACAGAAGATCTAGCGAGAAAGACAATGAACCCTCTCATTACTAGCATTCACCTCTTTGAAAGAATGCGGCTCGCCAGAGACCTAGCGAGGAGAGAGAGTGTCACCAACTTCGGTGGAGAGTGACCAACTAGATAATTGGCAAGAAGAGGGCGCAAGCTATTTGACTAAGAAGAGCAACCGAAGATCCACCATCGACAATGATCGCATCGCGGGTTTTTTGGGTTTCGGGTTGGGATAGATTTAGGTATATATATGCTAGGTTGAGTTTGGTTAGGTTAGGTTATGTTAGGTTACGTTAGGTTAAGTTAGGTGGGTTGGGTTGGGTTGGGTTACGTTCGGTTGGATTTGGGTTAAGTTGAGTATAGGGTACTTTTGTAATCTTATTAGTGTAAATAAATTAACCATGAGGTTCGATTATATTTAGCTAACAGTAGGGTATTTTCTACACATATTCACTGAATCATAGACTCGATTTGTAAATAGCAAAAATATAAGGTGTAAATTATAATTTTACTAAAAGGTAGGATTTTATATACAAATTTCTCAAAGAAAAAAAATAAGAAAGATCTATGGTAGAGCAAGATGCATTAAAGCACCTGCTCTTGTTGGATACGACCTATAATGAATTCATATAGTTTCAACCCAAATAAGAATTGTGAGATGAACTCCTCCAGCAAAAACATTTGAAATGTATTTCAATTCCAAGCATTGCGAGACTAAACTAAAAGCTCAAAATTTTCCTTTAAGAAGTTTATCAAAATTTTAGAAAAAAACTTGAATTTTACATTTTACTTGTATTTAAACACTCTCTCTTATTCATACATTTGTTTTATATTATACTATACACTTTATTAATGATATTAACTCGTCAAACATTCTAAAATAAAGAGAAGGTTCTTAGCCTGAATCTTATCAGATCTCTTCACTTATTAAAGTCAAATCTAATTTTAAAATGTATGTATGGATAGAGAAGTAAAAAAGTATTAAAAGAAAAGAAAAGAGAAGAAAAGAAAAGCCATTGCTGGTGTGATGGGAACTTAAAAGCCAAGGTTCTCCTTATCCACCCTAATAGAAAGACATTGTACATGAGCAGTCTTCGTACGCAAAACTCTCTCTCTCTCTCTCTCTCACACACACACACACACTTTTAGTGAAGACTCTTTGTCAGTCTCAATCGTCTATTCTCACCAACCTTAAAAGGATATATATAGGCCAAAGTGCAGAAAATATCACATTGCTTAAAATCTTAGCAAGAAGTATTTGACCAAATTAAACTCCTTAAAAACTTGTGAAATATGTTAATAGACTACCATAAAATAGGTCTGTGGCAGATCGACGATTAAGAGTAAGCTTAGTCATTAAGGAGAGGACCGAGTGGGGGCTCATCCTTAGTTGAAGCGGGAGTGGGTTTATGTGATCTCCCCTAAATGATCTTCACTCATGCAGAATAATAAATATTTAACGTTGAACGTTGCAGCGGTTGTCGGAGTATGGTGGATAGCCAAAGATGATAGTAAATGACTATAAGATAGGGTGGTCCTTAGAGAAAGATGATGACTAGAGTTTAAAATTTTAGTACTGTAGCAATATGACATCTATTCCTCCTTTATTATTCTCTTAATTAACTATAATTATAAATATTTGCACATAAATATACCTATGATAGTATGTATATATTTTTATTAGATTAGTACACAGCTTTATTAATTATAATCATCTATATATATATATATATACATGATACTATTCATGAATTATATATATATAATCCTCGCAGTTTATGGTATATTATTATATATAGAATGAAATGTAGGCTTATTTATTTATTAATTATTTTATATAATGAAGTAAATACTATCTTATATGAAGTTCCTAAGAAAGAGTAAGAATCACAAAATAATTATAATTATATTTTGTGTATACTTATATTTTAACATATATATGTATAGCTTTTATATTTTTATATAATAAGATATTAACTATTATAAGCTTATAATTAGCAAACTAGTGTTTTTAATGTTATCAAATTAAATAAATACATATAAATCTAGTTATTTAAAATCTAATAAATCATTATATTTTATATGTATAAATTATAATTAGATAAACGGCTAACTTTATGCTGCCTAAACTTTCTAGATCTTAAACCTCTTATTTTAGAACTTATAGCCCCTATTAACGATAAGTTGATATTTGATTGATAGACGTGATGATGCATATTCTAATTAAGACTATGAGTAGTCTATCTCCTCAATAGTTTTCTCAAATTATGATATATTTTATATTTATATATATGCATTCTATTTTCGTCTCCAACATGATTATATGATCATATATACAGATGATTATAAATAAGTATATTTTTACTATTTATTTGTTATATTGATCTTAGATATGGATATCTATATGATATCTAAAAATGATTAGAGATGAATATATTATCTTTATTTTATGTCGAGTTGATCTCTAGTATGAATATGTATATAATAGATATATAATTTGAGACTTCACTGCATTATATTTCTTTTGACTTTCTTACCATCTAATTTTTTAGATGTGTGATTTATTATAGTACCAAATAGATGCATATAATCTATTATTTAGAAGAAAAGAATAAAATGTTCTTAATAGAATAGTTGATAAAAAATTATGAGGATACCCAAGTGAGCACTAGGGTTAGGGGTACTTGGAGGTATATTCATTATTAGAGATGCAATCTTATGGTTTACGTTCAAGGTCAGTAGTTTATGTGTGCAGTAGACATTGGAACATATGTTGTTTACTAGGATATATATGACGAGTTATCCTTATGTAATTTCTATAAGCTAGATAAGTAAGTGGTTTGGATGGATATTAATACCCTTAGTGGATGACATAGTATAATTATTACTAAGAAACGCTTAGCTGATGGCAGGATATGCTAAGTATTTGTGTAAGATGATGAGACCAGATACTAGTTGTGGTCGTGCACAATAATTTAGTATAATTATATTATTCAGAGTTGACATTAATAGTTGATATATTAAAAAATATATTGATTTTGTTATCATCTAATATATATGATTATCGAGTAGTCATCATGCATCACATATAGTTCCATTAAAAATTGTCGTAATATTTATGATTGCCATGCATCATATTTTGTTATATTTGAAGAGATTGTAATATATATATATATATTGTTGAGGATATAACTACATAATATTTATTATATATTTATATATTATTGATGATACATTTATATACTCATTCATAGTATGATACTTATTACTAATTTTTATTATTCAGTACATAATTTACTCTTTGTTTGGCATCGCTAATTTAGTTCCAAATTCACTATGTCTTAAAGCCTTGCTTCCCATTGTTATTGTCATTGTAGTACATGTGTGACCCAGCCCATAAGGGCCATGCAGACTTTATGTCTTTCCCATCTTCCTCCAGTATCTCACTGCCAGTCCCTTGTGAGTGCGGCATGCACCTTTTCCTTTGTTTCGGAGCGGGGCACATACTATTACCATTATGTACCACACCACTAGGTGGCTTGCCTGAAGTGTCGAGTTTTCCTTCACCGCCAACTCAATGTTGTCATAACTAAGCCTAATTAAGTCTATTCACTAAGCCTCTAACTCATGATCTCTTTATTTCTTTTTCTAATCTCAAATATATGATATCTGATAGCAATTTGAGAAACCATAAAAAAATATTCTAAAATGAAGATAAGGTGAGCTAGATGTGAGTTATACAAATGTTATATATATTTATATTTTATTTTATTATATGATGATTTGTATAATACATATTAGATTATTTACTCATGCATTAGTCGTACTTGATGGTTTGTCGTAGTCTATATTAATACATATTAGATTATTTACTCATGCATTAGTCGTACTTGATGGTTTGTCGTAGTCTATATGTCTTGTCAAATTATATAGTAGTTTAGTATGGTTATTATAGATTTAAATATTCATTTACTAACATGTTTATTTGTGTGTAGTATTATTATCTTGGGGACAAGTTTATCTTTGTGTGGTGGACTCGTCTTTAGTGTCACATGCGTCGCACGTGCCGTTTGGGCATGCACGTGGCTATCAGATGGGGCATGCACGTGCGTCGCACGTGCCGTTTGGGCAAGCAACCGGCCTCTACGAGGTTCTGTGTGCATTCAAAACCGCTATATCACCTATTGTAAGTAGAGATCAATTCGTTTATTCTTGTAAACAATATCAAAAGCATTCATCCGGCTCCGTAGATCATGGCCTCCATTATTAATGATTACAACCTTTTGTTTTCCTCTTTTCCTTTTTTTTTTTATGTCAACCATATCTAATAAGCTCGCTTACTAGCTCATAAATTGTGATAGCTATATGGGTTATGATTTTACTTTAGAAGGGTTTTTCACTTCATCTTTCGTACATCTTTTAGTCGCTAAAATTAGCACGCATTTCGTACTCATGATGGTTAATTAATTTATTTTTTTTCTTAAAAAAAAGAACGGGTTGAGAGATCCGCCTATTTAGGTATTTAAGTTTCTAAGTTGACCTAGTCTGATCAAATGTTTCAAAGAATTTACTAACAATAGCTTAGTAAAACTGTTATTTAGGTGCAATATTTCTAAGATGCTGCACCAATATATACTTGAAGTACAATATTTGATAATGGGTCATTACATAGTAATTTAAGCTAATACGCTACATTTTGACATCACTCAATTATGTTACAATATAATTTCTTCACCTTCAATGAGAATTGAAGGAAGTTTTACCTCATTAAAAGAGAGTTATACAATTTCTTTTATACTATAATATGATGAGAAAATAATTTGATAGAATTTATTATTTCTTTTGGAGTAAAAAGAGCAATTGAACTGTTTATATTATCTGAACCAAGACATTTTCGATTGGTCAAAGGAACAAAGTTATGAAGTGGTTGGAGCATATCCTCGTTACCACTTTCTCATAATCAATTGCCATTGGTTTCTTTCTATATTGACTGCTCAGTTGGCAACCATGTTCTCTTGTCTATATGAACAAAGGACTTTAGCTTTCACAAAAGAATTTGATGGCTAGGAATTCATTGTATTTTAGCAGTGATTATCACCCACAATCTAATGGCTAAACGGAGCAAGTAAACGACTATCTTGAGTCATATTTGCGATGCATGACTAATTCCAAACCTAAAAAAATAGGAGCATTGGCTGGTGTTTGCCGAATGGTGGTATAATACAAACTTTCATAGCAACTTGAACATCACTCCCTTCCAAGCTTTGTATGGTTATGCTCCTCCTCAGCTAGCTATATCAACGGAGCATATATCACCAATAGATTCAGTGAAATCTTACTTGCAAGATAGAAAGCAAATGATCTAGCTCCTAAGAGTTAAATTATCCAAGGCCTAACCTAAAATGTACTTCGCGGATCAGCATCGAAAAGAGGAGTATCAAGTTGGTGAATGGATCTATCTCAAGTTGCAACCCCATAGGCAATCATCTATCCAAATCAGACCAAACTTCAAGCTAGCAGCTAAGTATTATGGCTCGTATCGAATGTGGAAAAGATTGAAGTTGTGGCATACTACCTTTGCCTACCACCGAGTCTAAGATCCATCTTGTCTTCCATATTTCCCAACTTAAATGCCACTTGGGATCGGGAAGCAAGGCTGGTAACAACGTACCCTTGGTAGATATAGCAGGCAAGTCTCTTCTCCACCCAAAAAAAAACTTTAGGCCGTAGGATAGTCAAGAGAGGAGATTGCGTTGTGTCCTAGATTCTAGTTCAATGGCAAAATCCAGAGGAGGCTAGTTGGGAGGATTATCATGCATTAGTGAGTCAATTCCCCTCACTAGATCCTCGAGGGCAAGGATCTCAAGGGCGGGCGCCTGTCATGGTCTCAAGAGGAGTACTACTGCAGCTGAAGAAAAAGATAGGTTATTACAAATAAACCACGTACCAGTAATACGAGGAGCCAAATTTTACAAAAGCGTCATGTATTAGTTGGTCTGTTTACCGATGGGCCCTTAAGTCATCTTATGCTAGTCACGTGAGACAGTTAGGGTCCATTTTGGTTAGTTGGAAGGGATCTAAGTATAAATATCAGACTTCTCAAAATAATTTGTATTGAAGATTTCTAAAATTAATGGAGATTATCTGCTCTTCTCAACTTTGAGAAGAAGCAAGTCCCTAATTCCTCTTCCATTAGAATTCTGTCTGCTGAATCGAGTGCAATTCATCCACCCAGCTCCATTTCTAGCTCCTAGCGATCCTATAATGCTACATCTGGTTTAATAATTTTACCAACGTAGCAAAACTTAAGTAGTCTTGTATTTAATTTTAAAGTATAATATTATTAAGAAAGAGTTTTTGACCAAACTAGCCCTCTTCCAAAACTTTTTTACCAGAATAGACTACCCTCAAACTTATTTACCAAATGGGGTCTAATTTATTGTAGCCCTAGCAAAAATGTTAGATTGATCAACATTTTTTTCTTAGGCAAAAATGCTGATCCGTTTAGCATTTTCATCTGGACCTAAAACACTGATCTTTTCAGCGTTTTATGTATATAAATCCCTTTAACTTAGTCTTTTAGCAATTTAGAAAAAAAAATTATCTGGCGATAAAAACGCTGAACTGATTATCATTTTTAAAAAAACTGATAAGTTTAGCGTTTTTATTAGAGCTACAGTGAATTAGACCCCATTTGGTGAATAGGTTTAAGGATACTTAATTTTGGTAAAAAATTAAAAAAATAAAGCTATTTTGGTCAAAAGCTCGTTAAGAAAAAGATTCTAAGACCTAATTTGGTCAACTAAAAAAGAAATCATCGAAGAGAGCTGTCCTGCTTTGTAGTAGCAAGTTGCACTATCATGTGATACAATTCGTGTGGCTCAATGATGGTTGCGTGATAGATTTTTTTTATTTTATTTTTATTTTTGGTTCTCTGTCTTTCCTGATTGCAATCAATTTTATGATTTTTTTTTTTTTTGTTGTTGTTGTTGTTCATGATTTTTTTTTTTTTGTCTCCTTATTGCTGAAAATTCCTCAGTTCGCCATGTTTGACTATTTTTTAAGAGTGGTATTTTCAGCTAAATGTCACTCCTCTTCCTTTTTCTCACTTTTGCACACACACAAAAAAATATATTCAACTTAAGAAACTATCTTTTTTTTTTAATTATACTTAATTTTTTATCTTTTTATTAGCAAAAAGATAAAAACAAGTTAAGGAATCTTAATTTCCTCGACAAGGGTAGTGAAATGTGGTCCTTAAAAAACCTTTCATTTAATTGGATTTAAATTTAAATTTATTTAAAAAGGTAGACTCACCTATTCTATTCGTACTATTGCCTATTTTCATATAAACTTTTCATTATCTCAATATCTCTCGATCGTCGTAACATATTTACAGAAAAAAGAAGAAGAAAATTTAAACCTACAACTAATGAGAGAAGCATATTTGAAAGATTTTACATAGTCAAGGGGTTCAAAATGCAGTAAAAGAATCTATTTAAAAATAAAGAAATATAATTTTTGTTCATATATGTATATATATATAGATATAAGGTTAAAAGGCCTATGGTTGCAAGAATGAGAAAAAGATAAGATCTGATGGTTGTTGGAGTGGTAGAGCTAAGGGGGAGGAACCTTAGTACAATGAATGCGCTGTGAGTTGCTTGTCACCCGACCAGGTTCACCACCCCATCCGTAGTACCACTCACTGGATTGTAATGCACTGCATCCATCTATAAAGCCCAAACATCTCAACCTCCCCACCTCTCTCTTGTCCTTCCATAGATATTTAGACTGAGATACCCAATTCACACACACACACACACGCTACCTTTTTCATAGTTCCAGCATAAAATAAGAGAGAGAGAAAAAGAGAGGACGAAAGATAAGAGGAGCTTCAGGTACTTACTGTTTGCTTGCTTCCATCCTTGTTGATTTCTTTCTACCATTCAATTTATGTTGTAGATGATGTGAAGCATATATATGGGTGAAGTGATCGAATGGAGAGGAGAGTAAGGAGTAGGGGAGGTTCAGCTAAGAGATATTCGTATTATGCTGATGATCAGCATAAAAGGCTGGCTCTCCCTCAGGAGATGTATAACGGCGCACAGTCTTCTGCGTCGATTTATTTCACCGGTAAATCGGTTCTGGTATTCCTATGGCTCGCCGCGTCGCTGCTGGTCCTCCCGTTGATACTCCCGCCATTGCCGCCGCCGCCTTTCTCCTTGCTGCTGGTTCCGATCGGTCTGCTTGGGCTGTTGATGGTGTTCGCCTTCTTCATGCCTTCCGATGCCACCACCGGGGCTTTGCAGCCGGCCTCTTATTGCTTGTAGACAGAGTCTAGTCTTCCATGTCACACGAGATCATAACTGTATCTACGTATCTATATATATTCATTCATATCTGAATGAGTAAAGTCGTTGCTTTCTTGAATCTTTCCTGGGATTCTGTCATCCTTAGTTAGTTTGTAAGTGATGGTTTCAGTCTTTGAGAACTCCAGGAAGATGCCAGGAGTCATCGTCTAACTGGTAATATGAGTTTCAACTATATCTTTGAACTGTTTAACAGACTCTGAGAGTTGACTTTTCGGACGTACGGTGTGAAATTTTGTATTAATTGGTTTGTACAAGTGGGTGTGTTTCCGATTCAGGATGTTTTAGAATCGGTGTATATATTTTGTATCTTGTATATTGGATCTGTGTCTGAGTTTAACAATGTTACTGAGTATGAGAATACTTTCGATGATCGATATGGGGAATTGAAAAGTTTGTCGATTGAGATCATTTGTTTTTCTTTCAGGTTGATGTTAGAGATAAGGGATATAAGAAGAAAGATATTTAGAAGATCTTTAGTAAAAGTAGAATATGTTACTAAAGACTTGATCTCATAGATAGATACATAGATGACTCTTAGAGTTTCTAGTGACTCTTGAGATTCATAACTCTTTCAATTTTTTTTTTCATGACTTCATGCATAACCCTTGGGCTTATAAGATCTTTCTTTTACTTGACTCTTGGACTTATAGAAATAAAGTTTAATTACAAATTAACTTCTACAGTTGAAACATGTTTTCTTCCTCCTCGTCCAATTTTTTTTATAGCAGTTGCGAGTAAAAACAAATAACAAGTTGAGTTCATGGAGATTGACTAAGTTTCTTCTCAACTGGATGTGAATGCGTGACTGCCATATATTCTTCAGAATTCTCTCTCAATTATCGTACTATTCCATTGGCATCTCTCACCATTTTTTTTTTCTAAAGATGATTGTAGGAAGTTAAAAGTAAAGCTTCTAATTAAGATGTCAATTTCATCTACATTGCTTACTGTGTACAGTCTAACCTCAGTCGTCCAAAAATTTCTTACTCTTCAAGTGTAATCCGTAAAAAATTTACGTGAAAATTTTCTTTAATAAAAATAAAACTACAGACAAAAAATTAAAAGTCTACTGTGTAAGATACCGAGTCCACAGACTATAAAATATCTGGATAGAAAGTTGTAAACAAATTTTGAGGTTTGATTTTTAACAATTTCTACTTTCCACGATTAGTGTCGACCAAGTTGGAAACTCTCACAAATGAACACTCATGGTTTAACTTCAAAAGTTTAAAACCACGAATCCTTTATCGGAAGACCACATCAACCGCTAAATAATATAACAAATACAAGAATTACTTACAAACCACTCGCTAAATCTCACGATTATATCTAAAGTTCGCTTCCTCATTAGGACCTAATAATTTGTTTTTCATAATTGATCGACTGATTTCAGTGACTACTGATGTCGGATGTCAAAGACAGTCTGATAAAACCGATCTCTAGAATATCGTATGATCGCGAAGAACACTTCAACAAAGTTTTTCTAGGGCTCCAATATATTATCTCAATGTTTGCCCAACTCTTTTCCTTGTATAGTTGAAAGTTAAAAACCCAAAATAATTCTGAATAGAATCTGGAAAAAAAATACTTCTCTATCTTTGCACACCCAAGGATATCATGTTTTGTCCATCTCTGAAGCATTCAAACATCTGTGAAATGCTTGTTGTTTGATGACGCCCATTTGGGAAGAATTCGAACGTCTATAAAGCACTTGCTCTCTGTTAACACTTTTCTAGAAGTGTTCAAATGCTTTGTAAACTATTTTGCTCTCTTATAGGAATAATAAATTAGGTTTTACTATTTCTATTTCTCTCTATTCTAGATGTGAACAAGGCCTTAAAACATGATAAATTAACGTACGTTTCACATGCCGTTCCAAAGCTTTGTTATTGGCAGCTTTGTAAACTGTATAGTAACCAATAATGTAAGTCTTCTATAATTTTCAAATTGTCAATACAAAATTCTAACAAACTTGGTTTACAAACAAAGTCAAGTGGAGTTCAAGATCTTCAGAGGAGACTTCAAGGAAGGATTGTTTAGATAAAGAATGACCGATGCATAATAAACTAAGAAGTAGTTATCAATGGGAAGATATATATATATATATATATATGTTATTGAGATTTTTACAAATCACATCCTATATTTCACCTATTTTGTGATTCACATCTTATCTATGAGAATTTTATAACCCGACTCTAACTAATATTGACCAAATTACTAAAATAATCTTACTATTTATTCCTTCTCGTTTTCTATCTCTCTATCATAGGGGTGAAAACGGGTCGGATTAATTCCGATCCGACCCGACTCGGATCGGATTCCGATAAAAAATTTCTATCCGATTCGGATACAGATAAAATTTTTGAAAAAAATTCAGATACTGATTCGGATATTGGTCGGATAAATTTTTCGGATTCAGATATAGGATATCGGATATCCGTTTACCCGTATATTTTTTTAAATAATTTACAGTTTTTAGTTTGCTTATTTAAATAGTAAATATTAATATTGTTACTAATAATACATTATATATTATTTATAGAGATTAATTTCTCTAAATTTATATATTTGACATACAAAAAATTTATTTGTTGTAAAACTCTTAATATTTTTGTATTAATTATATCTAAATAAAATATTATAATTATGTTAAATTTAATCAATATCCTTTTAAGATTCGATACTCTATGTGAAAATTATCCCTATTCGTTTAGTTAAGATATGGTTTTAAATTTTGCTATCCGTTCAATATCCGTATCCGAATCTGTATCCAAACTAAAAATATGGATCCAGATATGGGAGCACTATCTAATCCGTATTCGATCCATTTTCACCTCTACTCCACCATCTTCCCCATCTACCTTCTCTGCCCTCGCCGTCGTCGTCACTGCCGCAACCACCTTTCCTTATCTTTTCCCCTCCCCCTCCTCCTCCTCCTCCTCTTTTCTTCTTCTTCTTATTCTTCTTTTTCTTCTTCTTTTCGGAGAAGAGAAAACAAATACATGAAGAAGATAAAGATAATTAGGTATTTATAAATTATTTTATATATTATAATAAAATATATTTTTTAGTACGGTCTAAATTAACTTAGAATGTTAAATAAAAATTATAGAGAAAAAGAGAAGTGTAGTTACAAAATCCGTTTATTATTATGGGACTATCGTATAAGAAGTTTATTAACCTAGTGATGGAAAAGTTAAAACTCAAGACTTCTTTATTATTACTTTTTTAAATTCAAGCTTTAGCCGGCTTAAATTTAAAAATGTGTTTTAGAGTTGTCTAAAAATGATAAAAGAAACTGAGTTAGCGAGCTAGATTATGCCTATATCTTTGATCATGCTTGCTTGAAATTTATTTCAATTTTTGATACGAATAAATTAGTATAAATCACAATTATCTCCTGTAGAAAAAACTAAATTACTTTTTAAACTTTTATTTGCATCATTTTGTAAATAAAATGATGTCTGGACTATGAATAGGTATATTTTTCATTCAAACTTAATAAAAATGATACCAATAATTTTCATTAATAATCATTTAGTTTTTTTTTTAATTTTTTTATTTTAGTCTAGAGCACCAGGGAGTAGAGTGATATAGAGTTTATAAGATAGTTTGATTTTTAATCTTATAGTGTTATACAACTTTTCCCAATTCGTTCAAGATTAGATTGAAATTAATTTTGAGCATAAAAATAATGATCACTCCTTTTAATTCGACCCTAAATTGAGGACTGTAGAAAAAGTTATCTATAATGGTACACACTATATTCTATTTCAAATCTATTTGACTTAATTCCCAATTCGCAAGATCTTTATTAAAAGTCCTCTAATTCTAGGGTGCTTTTTGTGCAAAAAAGCTGCGCAAATTGCAATGTAGTAAAACCTTTACTCTATTTGTAGATAGTGGAAAAGTAAGGTGTAAACTGTAAAATTTCTAATAAGATATGGAGAAAATTAGAAATAGGACCCTACCTTTTGACTCTATTATGAATAAAATCCAACCCTCTCTTTCCGTTAACTATAGAATGAGTCCTTCACTTCGTTATGAAGGTAAAAAAATACAACGCCACGTCGAATAAAAAAGAGAGTAGAATATTTCGTTTTAACATGATCTTTAAATAGTAAAAATCTTTATCTGTGATATAAACAAAAGTTAGGGTGTTATTTATAAACAACATCTTGTGGAATTGTGGTTTATAAACTTCTCCGCACGGAAAGAACGAAGGATACATAAGAAGGTTAAAATCCCAAATATTTGCAAATAAAACCACAAATTCCCTTCTCCCTCTTAACATTCCCTCCCATCTCCTCCTCCTCCTCCTCCTCCTCCTCCTCCTCCTCCCCCCTCTACTCCGAGCCCCGATCTGCACGCCTCCGCCTCTTGAAACCCTAATTGTTCCCCGGGAAACCCTAATCGCGATCCCGTACTCTTCTCTCTCTCCTCCTCTGGGTTAGGTGATGGAAGGCGGCGCTGCGGCGTACAATTCTCGCACCGCGGAGGAGGTCTTCCGCGATTTCCGAGGCCGGCGAGCTGGCATGATCAAGGCTCTCACCAACGGTAACTCTCGCATCCTCCTCCTCCTCTGACCTCGTGTCTCGAGTTCGATTACTTGGGAGTTTGTTGGTTTTTGCTCGGAATTGATGTGTTTTATTTCTTATTCGTGTTGCAGATGTCGAGAAATTCTACCAGCTTTGTGATCCCGGTGAGTTTGGGCTGATCTCTTTCTTTTGGATCGCTCGATTTTTAATCTATGTGCTTGTCGTTCGATTAGTTGGTACAGGTTGTTATGTTGTAGATTTAGTGCGAGGAGTTTTGTTTCTCAGCGATTTCTTTAGGCCCATTACTGTTGCATTGCTATATAAGAGTGATAGCTTAGTCGGGGTAGAAAGTTTATGTTCTGATGGTCTTTCTGTAATGATATTGTGTATTGTGTATTGCAGAGAACCACTATGTTTACTCCTTTTATCTTTCCGATAGTACATGGAATTAATGATTTTTTAATTTATCATGGCTCAAAAGCTTGTTCCTGCAATACTCAATACTTGTTTGCTGGTCATTTATTAGGAGATAATCTGTAGTTTATTCTATTACAGTACCTTCAGAGAATTTGCAGACTATTGTGGTTTTTCTGCTTCTTCGCGGGATAAAGTATATATTATTTGCCTGGGATATTGAACCTTGCAGTTGATTGCATGGCAGTACTTCCAGAGGGCACAGTTGCAGATTAGGGGCGGAAAAAGGGATCCGATATATATCAAATAGTGGTCCACCAGTATCTTTATCCATATTTCCTGGCACTGGATATGGATGCTAACATGGATATTGAACAGATATTAAGATGTATAGTAATTGCATGTGACAGGATTTGAGATGGATATAACCTAAACCTGATTACTGATTCACACAATTGTTTTACTTTAGATATACAGGTAGACTATTTCTATACATTTTACCTTAGGGCTTTAAAGCAAAACATTTAAATTTTGCAGAACTAAGATTATATGATATGCTTGATCTCTACCTAAAGAATCACACTGAAATGCAAAAATAGATACATTTCTTGGGAAAGTACTGTCAGTATATGAGAATTAACTAATGAATTTGAATTCCACACATATAAGATGCTGATTGAATGAATATCCTAACTAATTACTTCATATGTGAGAAATATAAAATGATATAGATAAGCAGATATTCAGATGCTTATCCACAGTTCTGTATAATCTATATATTCATATACAGCTCAGCATATGGAATTTTTTTTGTCTCAACCATATGTAGTTCTGGATCCATGAAATCCTTGTGTCATATCGACGTCTTCTGGATATGGAAGTGAGTGGGAACAAATACTATTTTGATCTGTTTTCATCACTATACTTGGTAAGATCAATTTCTGTAGTTGTTGGTGGAACTGTAAAGCATGGGAAGTTCTTGCTAAGAAACTTAAAACTTTATAGGGATATCCGTCGTGGTTAATTAGGAACAGATTTTGCTCCATAATTTATCATGCTTCTTTTTCTTTTCCTGCAGAGAAGGAGAACTTGTGTCTTTATGGACTTCCTAATGAGACTTGGGAGGTAAACTTGCCAGCTGAGGAAGTACCTCCGGAGCTTCCTGAACCAGCATTGGGCATCAATTTTGCTAGGGATGGAATGGATGAGAAGGATTGGTTGGCACTTGTTGCTGTTCACAGTGATGCATGGTTATTGGCTGTTGCATTCTACTTCGCAGCACGTTTTGGATTTGATAAAGAGGCCAGGTATTACATTTTCTTTTACTTGGAGCTATTTTCAATTATCTTGTATTTTATGCCTCTCTCCCCCCTTTCTAGTTAATGATTTGCCTATTTTAGCAGTTAGACATTAATGTCGACCATTTTACGACAATCAAGATGATATTTCTCTTAGCTTTGTTCCTTTCTGCTGTCCAGCAAATTATTCTCTGGATTGGGATCTTATTCCACAAAAATTAGTGATCTTAATGTTTCAACCTTCCAAGTTACTTATTTGGATTCAATGTCACATGTACATCCTATTTAAGCTTCTGAAATATCAGAATCTATTCACTTCACTGATATTACTTGATGGGTGGCTTTATTTATTGCAATTTTTTACTCTCTTGGTCTAACATTGATGCTTAACTCATAGGGGCTATAGCCAGTTAGCAGCACAATGTATTTGCATGATTTCACAATGATTTTGAAATAAGTGGACATCCATTTATAGAGATTATATCTTAATTTCTTCTAGGTTTTGAAAAATGATGGTTTCATGATACCATCCGATCATGTAGATACCTTGTTTTTAGTGAAATGTGACATGTCTTATACCCACATGTTATTTTGAGATCCCATTTGTATTTTGTCCGCTTAGTGTTAGATCATAACTGAACTTCTTTTTTCTGCTCTCTCTCCCCCTGTTAGGTTTGCGTCATTCTCTCTCTTTTTTTCCAAACTTGATGCTTTTATTGAGGAAAAAAAAATCAATGCCTGTTATCTTCTGGGGCCAGGATGCCAACCTATGGCTTCCAGTTAGTTAATTTGAAATCTCTTTTTTTGGTGGGAAATTTGTATTCAGCATCCTGCTATTTTATTTATTTGCGGTTTACATCTTGCATTTTCAATATTTGCAAAATGAGTCTTATATTTTACCAAATATTTGCAAGAAACACTATGCTACGAGATCTATTAATTGAATTTAACCAAACTCTAATGTTATGTTAAGTACGCTGCGAAGATTACCTAAATACTCTCATCCTACCTTAAATATCTTACCCAACTTCCTTTTTAAAAAATATCTTACTCAACCTAACTTACCTAACACAAGATAAAATGATATATTTCGGGTGGAGGAGAAGAGAGGTCGAAGGAGATGAGGAGGTGGAAGAGAAAGGGGGTTGGAGGATAAGAACTCGCTTTCATTTTTTACTGGATCTAATTTGTTCCCTCTTGCTTTGAGATTTTGGCTACGGAAGAAGATGAAATCTCATTAATCATTATTCCCTAAAAGAAAGGAGGAAGATAGGGGCATTTTAGATATTTAAAAAGAATAGTTTATAGTGGGTGAAATGTTCCTTTTTTATATGTTATCAACCAAAATAGTGTTATTGTTAACCTAATCAAGGATATTTTCTAGCAAAGGTTTGGTAAAAATGTAAGGCTTGATTTGCAAATATTGAAAATGTAGGATGTAAATCACAAAATAAGTAAAAAAGCCAGGGTGTTAAATGCAATTTTTTCTTTTTTTCCCTCTAATCTCCAACATTTTGTATGGTATTGTTTGGTGAAGCATTACTTTTCATCTATTAAGTAAGATAATGACAATAAGGTTTAGTTACATTTACACCCCTTACATTATGACCTATATCACATTTGCACATTACAACTTGAAGAATAAAATCATATAATTTGCCTCTTACACTATTTAAAATGTCACACTACACCCTTCTATAAGGGTGGAGATTTTGAATTCAGGAGGCAGATTTTATGCTTTTTTTTAGGATTGCCATGTGATACCAAGTCATAGTTCAAGCAAGGAAAATATATTTGCACCTAACAATAGTTCACTCATGATCAATTGTATCTCTAAAGAAGCAAGGAGGTAAATGAGTGACCAAACTGATACAAGGTGCCATCAAATTTCTAACTTCTGTTGTTACATTTTTGGGTGTATTGGAACAAGATTTGAAACCAATCAAATGAAGTTTTGTGATAGGAATGGAGGTCTAATTATTCCATTCCAGTCTACATATCAAAGAAGATGACGTCTGGCCGCTGGAGGAGAAGATTCGCCGAAACAAACGAATCCTAAGTTGGACATTCGAACGCTAGTGCCCAAGAGCAAAAAGGCCACTAGAAGTGTTTGAATGACCTTCTTGATGTTCGAACGTCAGTTCGATTTGCCTGGAAAATCTTTGATGCGTTTGAACACCCTCCAATCTATTCAAACGCACGACGGACACTAAGTTGATTTATTTCAAAGTTTGATTAGGGTTTGACCTGTTTTCTTTCCTCAAGTCACTAGTCTGATTGAGAGATTATGTATATGTTTTATGTGAGTTAGGGCAAGTAATAAAAAATATTTTCCTCTTATCTCTTCTCTCTCAAGTCTAGCTAGGGGGCTAGAGTTTGTCTTCTTTATTTTCACCATTATTTTGTTATGGTATTGCTTGATATGGTTTTGTCGATTCAAAACCTATCAACTAGTATTAGAGCTTATGTGGCCAATTGATGAAACCTTGTTATTTAACTTGCCACAAGGGTTGGACGGATGTCAAAGACATGGGCGACATTGGTTGGGGACCGTCTCGACATGTTGGAGTTGACTCTTCATCAGCAAGCTAGGAAGAAGTTGGAGCATGAGGAGGCCATGCAAATAATGAATACAAACATGGAGGAGATGAAGGAGTAGATGCTTCGTATCACAGAGGTGTTGGCTTGGATGGAAAGGAGATCAACAACTGCTTTGACGAGGGGAATTAAGGAAGGCCATATTGGGCGAGTTCAGCCCGGAATCACTCATTTGGACTTTTGTGAAGACCTTATAGGTTAGTTATTCAAGGCGGAGCAATTTTTCGCCACCAAGGGACGCAACCAGTGGAAAGGGTTAGGTTTGCCACATTCCGCTCACATGTTGAGGTCTCACAATGGTTCTTAATGGTTTTTGAAAATGAACTTGATGGTAGATTGGTCAAAGTTTACTTGAGGATTAAGATCGAGGTTTGGACCATCAGAATATGATAATTTTCAAAGAAAGGAGAGTGATAGAAATGGATGTCTAATTACTCCATTCTAGTCTACATTTGAAAAGAGACAGACGTCTGGCCGCGGGAGAAGATTTGTCGAAACGGATGAATCCTGAGTAGAGCATTTGAATGGACTTCCTAGCATTTGAACGGACTTCCTAGCATTCGAACGCTAGTGCTCGAGAGCAAAAAAAGAAGCATTTGAATGACCTTCCGGATGTTCAAAGGCCAGTCTAATTTGCTTGGAAATTTTTTTGATGCATTTGAACGCCCTCTAGGCTACTTGAATTTCCGTAGGACTTTAAGTTGATTTATTTCAGAGTTTGATTAGAGTTTGACTTCTTTTCTTTCCTTAAGTGACTAGTCTGATTGAGAGACTATATATATGTTGTTTTATGTGAGTTAGGGCAAGCAATAAAAAATATTTTCTTCTTTTATCTTTTCTCTCTCAAGTCTAGCCAGGGGGCTAGAGTTTGTCTTCTTTATTTTCACCATTATTCTGCTGTGGTATTGCTTGATAGGGTTCCATCGGGTAGGAACCTATCATTTTGTAACATTTTCAAAATTGATTACATCTTGGTCTCACAATTCAAGTTGTCAAGAATTGATAGTTTACACATATATTTAAATTTGATTCTTGAGAGAATAGGAAGTGTCAATAGAACATATGTTCTAGAATTGGAGCAAATGAGCTACGAGTCCTTTCTATGTAGTTCAAAGGCAGGAAATTCTATTTTATGGAAGAAAGCCTATTGATTGATGTAGTTGAATAGATCTCTTTACGTGTATGAATTTATCTCTTTACTTGTATGACTTAGATGTCTCGCATTTCTCAAAAAAGTGATACGATTGATGGGATTTGGTATGATAATTATAATATTGATGAGATTGCAATTCAAATATTTCTTTTTCATAGTTATTCCTGAATCAGACACTCTTACAGCCACACCAACCTGCAAGTTGACTTTATTGAACACCATATAGAAAGACACTTGAAATTTCACAAGCTAGATGCCAAGGAGTTTTGAGTTTTTATAAATCCATTATATAACAACAGTAGGATCTGATATTTTAAACCTCTACTATATAGGACATTAACCAATTCAAATTGTTTCTTGGGGGCAAATTTGAAAAGAAAAATAATAAGTGCTTGATTTTTTTTTTTTTGGGTGGAAGTGTGTGAATCCTTCTCTTGTTTCATTTGGATTATGGAAGGTTTTTGATGTTCCAATACCAATTTAGTAGCTGACCCTTGGAGGGAAATCAAGAGAATAATAGATTTCACTTTATGTTTATTGTGGCCCACCTCATCATGAAAATGTGACATTCTAATAACTGGATGTCACAGTTCCTTCAGCATATAAGAAATACTTCTTAGATATAGTTGTGATGACATGATGTGATTTATCTCAACTTTGTTAGGTTATCCTTCTAAGACCTATTAAGATGGGGTCATTTAGGCTATCGTTGTAGCTCAATGGTGAGTCCCACTAACTTATGGTAGAGGTTATAGGTTCAATTTCATCTGTGAATGTTGGTGTTGATATTTAGTGATTTTCTACTGGAGCCAAATATGTGAATTGGGCCCATTGTGACCCGTTTCTTGAAAGGGTTGTCCCAATTACCCAATTTATATATCAGAGAGGTCTAGTTCTTTGTCTAGTATATTCATGATCTATCACAAACATGAAAAAGAAAAAAAAGAATACTTTCAGTGTAAGTATAGATTTTACATGGGAACATCTTTTTTCTAAAATCTTTCATGTGTCAAACGTGTCCCAAACTAGACCTTGGGAACTATTTATAAGTTTGAAAAGTGGATAGTTCCTTACATGGATGTTTGTTATAATAGGCACAATAAAATTGCTGAATGAATAATGTTTATAATAGTGATATCATGATCAAGAAAATTTTGGTTTAGCTATTTGATTGGAATATTAACCAATGGTGTTGTGGTTTGTGCTTTGCACCATCAAACCTTGCAAAGAAATTGGGGGAGCATAGAGACAAAGGACAACCACTCTATGTTCAGAAGGTGGTACATGCATAGTTGATAAGTTGCAATAGTTACTTGCACAACTTCACGAAGTGCTGCACTGTGGAATAGACAATGACCTAATAAAGAAAAGATACTACTTTGGTTTCTAGGGTCAATATTTATTATTGGAAGACTATCTAGAATATAATGTAAAAGTTGTTCATTAATATTTATGTAAGGATGGTCTGTCCTACATACAACCTTTCACATTTAATGCTCTTTGAGTTAACATCCATTTAATTAACCCTAATCTTAAAGTGACCAGTCAAAAAGATTTTCCAATGGACCTTCTTATCTTAACAGTGAGCAAGTTATTTAAAATTTTCATTGCTAACTGGTTTAAACTGCATGGAAATATTTCAACATGGCTTGTGATGCTTATCCACATGGAAATATATCAATCTCTACTATCTGTACTGTCATTTCATAATAGTTAGTAATTTAGGTCTTCATTTTTGTATGTGCTATACGTTGCAAGATCATTCAAAGCTCTTATTTGTTCACAAAATATGCATTGTTTAACTTGCCCATTAGATAATGCTAGATAATCTAGGTACCCCTTATAGCAAGGTTCTCAGGATCGGTATCGGTCATATGAAAAAATGATACGTATTGGCCGTATCGGCCGCTCGTATCAGATCAGATTATATTTTAATTACATAAAATTCTAAATATTATTTAAAAATATAGAATTTTTTTTAAATATTTAGAAAAAATTCTCTATCATCTAATAATCTATCTTTTACTTCTCTATCGAGTCAACGGGTCTTCTTCATCAAAAATAAGATTTAAATTAATTAGCTGCTCATATTTTGCCTTCTTAAATTTCTCCCTCAATCTTATATTATAATGGCAGAAAACTAATTTCTACAATCTTCCTATTGTCAATCAATTAGGTGTTTTGGTGTGGATTAAAGAGAAAGTTGTCTAATTTTTTTCATATTGTGATGAAGACACGGTTTGACTTAAAATTTTCTTTGCTATTGGTGTTAAATTTAGTGTCTTCTCCTATCTATATATAGATTACTATTTAGCTGGAGTGTTATGAGATATAACTGTAACAATTTTAGCAATACTGAATTGATCAGCTCTCTATCTATCTCTCCATCTGAAATCTGAAATATGTTGTTGCATGCATTTAATAAGAAATCGATTATAGTGAGTTAAATCATGAAACAAATAATAATAAAATTATTTAATTGAATTATAACTCACTTCTTTATTGTAAATGATTTGTTAATGAATGTTGGGCTCAAGCCTACTAATTACCTTCCTAATTCTCGATAAGACTTCAAAATCATTATTGACATTTTTAGATAATTGAAATATTAGATTAACAAAATATCCTGTAGAAATTTTAAAATTAAAATTTGTAAGAATTCAAAATTTTAATATTCATAAATAAAAATAAATTAGTAAATTAGAAGCATACCTACCAATAACATGTATATCTCTATGTAATTGTTTGTTACATTTAGAGTTAATTATCTTTCACCACTTTCTATAACCTTGGCCCACATTTTTTTTGATTGATTTTTTTGCTATATCTATTGCCTCATATAAGAAATTCATCTCAGACTTGTTATCACTATCTATAAGTCATACTTTGACAAAAGACTCAAATATTGCAGTGGCAATTGTAATATCATCCCTATCAGTAACGTGTATATCTCTATGTAATCTTTTGTTCCATCTAGAATTAATTATCTTTCACCACTTTTTATAACCTTGGCCCACACTTTTTTGATTGATTTTTTTGCTATATTCATTGCCTCATATAAGAAATCCATTTCAGACTTGTTTTCACTATCTACAAGTCGTAATATTTTGACAAGAGAATCAAATATTGCGGTGGCAATTGTAATATTATCCCAAAATACATTTCTAAGAGCTATATTCTTCAAAGTTTCATATAAAGTTTTATTTTTAGGTTTCACATTCTTAATTTTTATAGACCATTCATGTGATATAAACATTTACATAATATCATCCTTATAGCGCACGATGTTCTCCAATGCAAAAAAATGAGTGGCAAATCTAGTGATGCCGAGTTTGAATGATCTTTCTACTACCAGTTATTTGTCTAAGTAAATTAAGAACCTAACTGTAGTTGTATGACTTTGTCAATTTTAGGCTCCTTTAAAATATCCTCTAATATAAGATCGATAAAATGTATAGCACATGACATCTAATATAAATGAAGTACTTTTGTCATAAGTAAATTTTCAGTAGGTTTATAATAGACCCATTATCAGTAACCACTTGGATATTCTTTTTTCACTTATTTTTTATACCACCTCATCTATCATCTAACAAATATAATTTGCACTTTTAAAATGAGCAGTAATATCCATAGACTTTAGAAATATTATTTTCATGCTCGAGTATACTAAAAAATTAATTATATTTCTTCCGTTTTGTGTACTCCATCCATCATACATCAATATATAACCAAATTCATTCAATACGGTTTAAATGTCTCAATGTAAGTACGAAGCTCATCTATTTTTGAATCAAGATATTTAGTAGTAATATTATTTGAACTAAGAGGCGAAATACTAGACCCTACTAATTGTATAGCATCTATCATAGTGCGATAATAAGGACTATCAGTTACATTGAAAAGAATATAGTTGTAGAAGAAATATTTCGAGATAGCCCTACCAATGTGATTCTTTGCATTTTTAATTTCTTTGAAAGCTGTCTTGATAGAAGTTTATGTACGATCTTTTTTTTCCTGAAGGTATGCATCTATTGGTCTACTATTTTCAGACTTTGCTGTAACACTAGGAGTGCTATGGGTAGAATTGCTACCCTTATATTCTCTTTCTCCATGTATATGAACTGATATAGTCATATAGATCTTTGAAAGTTATCATCAATGTTTCTTCTTATCTCTTATTTTTATATATATTTTTGCTCTTTTTTATTGCCCTCATCATTTGTCTCTCTTCATCATCTTTATCACTTTGCTCATTGTTATCATCATCATCAATGTGTACAGGACTTTATAGATTGTTTATTATTGTTTTTGCCAATTAGAACCAACATCTCTTTTCCAACTTTCACGGTCACCTGAGTGTAAGCTGTTACATTTATTTACCTTCCAGCTAAATGTTCTTTCAAATGGCTGACACCATCACTTATTTTCTTCCCACACCAGTTACATTTAAAACATATTTTATCTTGTCCAATAGTGCTTCACTATTGCCACCCAATGTCGGTATCATGCGACTTCTCTTTTGGAGCCTTTTTAATTTTTTACTGTAACTATGTACATCAACATAAATAAAAATAAAATAATTTAAAATTTAAGAAAATAAAACCCTCTCTTAATTTTTTTTTTCTTTGTTATCCCCCGCTCTCTCCCCCTTCCCCCTCTCTCTCTCAACAGCAGTAGGTGCTGCTCTGCGCTATAGGAAGAGAAAGAGAGAAAATGAAAGAGGAATTAAAAACTGAAAAAGAAATAAAAAGTTAACTGACCCAAGGTCATCGGATCATGGTCGGAGAGGTGAGATTTTAGAAAGAAGAGAAAAAGAAAGAAAGAGAGAATGAGAAAGAAAAAAAGAGAGAATAGAGAGAAAGAGAGGCTGGTGGGGGGATATCAATAATTGATATCCTGTCGGGAGATCTGACCCATCCCCCTTAAAACGGACCGGGTATCGGCCGAAATGGCCAATACCCTAGCCGAAACTGGAAACCATGCCTTGTAGTGCATTAGTCAGAACATCTTTTCCTTTTATGAGAATACTGCTGCTTTTACTTAACCTGTGTATTTGTTGATTGTCAATGCTAGTAAACTGTTTAATTGTGACAATATTCTAAGAAGTAATTTTGAACAGGGAATAGGTATTGACATTCATGATTCTCTTCTTTAATATTTTAAAGAGAGCAGTCATGCTGACATACATATGTTTGGTAATTTCTTAAAGGCCTTAAGAAGATAGTTATGGACCATGACATTCTTTTCCCTACTTCAGATCTTTTTTGGCTTCATAAACCTCTACTCAAATTCCATCTCATTACGATCATAGAACTTTCGTTGTTGACAGCTCCCAACAAATTGCTCACTTTGATGATTCACTAAATGTATGAATGAAGACAGCTTCATGTCAGTAGATGCCGTGCTGCCTTTCTCATTTTTTGTGCTTACCTGCATGCATGCTTGCTTCATGTATGTATTATACATATGTATGCTTCTATACATTTTACCCATTGTAAGACCATCATTTAGCTTATAATCTCCTCCTCCATAATTTTGTGCGCTCAGTAGTCAGACCTATCAAGTCAGGTTTTCTCCAGTCCCGAACAACATGGATATATATAATAAGGATGTCATAGGATTTGTTTTTTCCTACCTGTTTGTTGTACTACATTTATTCCTTAGAGGAAGACATTATTAGGTTGACTCTCCTAATATTTTGTCATGTACCAGTGCCTGTATACTTTGTATGAGTTTAATGAGTTGTTTTTTGAGCATTTCATTTTGATTGACATTGCCCAAGTGTTATTCCAATACCAGCCTTTATTTGCTTTTTTATCAGTAGCTTTGAATTTTGATAGCATTTATCTGGTTGCAAGTTAGCTTGTTATTTTACTCTTTGGGAAAAGTTGGTTCTTGATTCGACACCTTGAAGATGTTCAGTTCTTTAAGGTTTTGATTGGTCCCACTAAGATCTCCAGCATAAAGAGGTTGAGCAAAGGACTTGACATTTTTGTCTATTTTCCAGGAGGTGCATATTTGTATGGAATAGTCTAAGCTTGTATTCTCTGTTGTATTTTATACCAGTTGGATCATGTACACACTTTCTTCCTCTAATGATAGCATAACAATTATCCTTGCTCTCAAGGATTTACTGCTGCTCAGAAGTCACAGTGCTGGGTGATACATCTCTCATTCTCTTGCCAATCTGTTGATATCAAGAGAAGCAATACAAACTTGAGAAGAGTTAATTGGAGGAGATGGATTGGATGAGGAAAGATGAACTACCTTTGGACACCATCGTTGCCTATCATCCCAGTAGTGTTTGGGAATAAAGAGAACTAGGAAGCTGATGACTGTAGAGCCAAATAGGCGAACTGATCCTTAGTGGATCAAGAATTAAGTTTATGATCCACTAGCTGATTGAGAATTTAAATTAACGATTCATTAATAATTGAGAGGACGGTCAATTGAGAGCTTATTCTCTATTCTTAACGAATTGAGAATTTATTCACGATCTGCTAGTCAGGCAGATAGTGAATCTACGACCTGCTAAGAAACGAGTCATCATCTACTTTGTGTCTTAGTAGATAGCGGTTGGGCGGCTTCCCTTTGTCATGCTATCTTTTTCTCCTGTCTTGGATGTGAAAGGTGACTACCAGAGGTATGCCTTCCCTTTCAAACAACCAAAGAGGTTACTTGTAACTTGCTCCAGTCAGGTATGGGACCTATTAGAAAGGCTTTGTCTGAGTAAGGGTCACGAAGGATTGTCCAAGAAGCAGCCCATGATTAGTAGTTATCCATGAACATGGGATTAAGCTTTAACATTGAGGAGAAAAAGGGCATTCTTCAGTAGAGTCAGCTGGGACTTGCTTATCAACTTAGGGTACGAGAGACTGGTCTTGAAGCAAAGCTGCAATGGAATGAAAAGATATTCGTGAACCAAAAAGCTTAAAAGGCAGTCCCTCAATTTAAATTTAAGAAAAGCAGTTTACAATGTTCGAAAGTATTCCTGCAGTATGCTGGAGGCTAAGTTTTCTGCGTAGGGAAATTTGTTGAGGACCTATGAGTTTATTCTGAAGCATTTTATCTTGACAAAGTAGAGATTTACTTTAAATCTCTAAGGTGTATATATGATATATGGATCTAGTCTATTGACAGATTATAGCAAACCTTATTAGGAAAGGTCCTCAAACCTGAGCTGCAAAGCAAAGTTACTAGTTAAAATGCTTGTAATGTTTGTAATGCTTTTAGTTTTGCAAAATCTTTGACCATGCAATATATAGAACTAAATGAATATACTGCTTTTTAATTAGCACAGTGCAGCTTAGACAGGAGTCAAGCTAAGACATCTGTGTTATTTTTTTTTATAAATTTTCGTACAGTATGAGGTAGTGGAAGTTGTTGGACCTTACTGTAGTGTCAGCATGTGAATAATTTGCCAGATCTACAACCTTACTGTAGGTGGGTGGGAAGTTAGATTTTTTACTCCAATTTCATTGGAGAACTGACAATTGGTGATGCCTCTTTGACCTTTTTGGTGCAAATTATGTTACATTTATTTGAAAATGCTCTCATTTGTACCTTTTTATCTTTGAAGTTCTCTATCACTGTTATAGAAATGCTGTGTAAAGGTTACTGGCCTGTACTTTGTTATATTGAGGATGAACTGTTGGATACTATTGTTTTAATACACTGTTCTTATATAGCGCTTGACCTGCAGCATTGTGAAGTATAAACTATATGAACATTTCAATTTGTTTGCTAATGCTTGACTTACAAAATTCCTCTAAAAGCTAGTATGTATAACTGTCTGCATACAGGATGAGGTTGTTCAACATGATCAACAATCTCCCAACGATATATGAGGTTGTGACTGGAGCTGCAAAGAAGCAAACCAAGGAGAAGACCCCTCACAATAGCAGCAAGAGCAACAAATCAGGGTCTAAGACGGTACATATGGATACCTTACATAAGATCTCTTGTTTTTTCTTTCTTAATATTTAGTCTGCCTTTTTTTTTTCGTTCCAACTTCTTAGCAGCCAAGACAGGAAAATACAAAGGCCTCAAAGATGGCGCCCCCTAAAGATGATGAAGAGAGTGGAGAAGAGGAGGATGAAGAAGATGAAGAGGAACATGGCAACACGCTCTGTGGAGCATGCGGCAGTGCTCATGATGATTTTTGGATATGTTGTGATGTCTGTGAGCGATGGTTCCATGGAAAGTGCGTCCGGATTACACCTGCAAAAGCTGAGCATATTAAACAGTACAAATGCCCGGATTGCAGCACCAACAAGAGGGCTAGGGCATAAGTACTTTATGTCTCTTATGTAGAATATGTGTTCCATAACACCAGGAAGAACATCTCTGGATCATCAGATGTGCGAAGATATGGATCAACTGTTAAGTTTCTATTTTCTAGAATCATTTACTTGTCTCTACTTTAAGATTATTCATCTTTCTAATCTCATTCCTGCTATTTTTGGCAGACATTTGGACATTGTTGGAAGTAAATCCAAACTAGGTATTAGTGATTGATGAAAAAGTCTTTAGAAGTTTGAATAGGGTAGTCTATTTTCTCATTTGCTTGTTTATGATAAGTTACACCAGTTAATTAGGTAATCTCCTCGTCATGTTTGCTTATTAATATTGGATGATTTCCACTTAACCTTGGTTGGAAGGAAATCTTTGCCTGAATTACTAAACAGGTTTCATGTTTTAACAGCTGTGTTTACTATTTGGTTATGTAATTTTTCATGACTAATTGCCAGTTAGACTAGCAATTCTGTTGTTCTCTCAACTTTCTGCCTTAATTTGTTACCTTTAAAAAATAAAAAAGATTCTTCAGACTTATACTTGCTTGACCTCACCATTTCTCTTCTATTTCAAGTATAAATATTACGCATATGGAGGTGTACGTATAGAATTACACTTTATTCCATAGTTTGTCAGCTTGAAAATTTCTGACTTGGGGAATCTTTAAATTGGTTAGCGGAACCTTTTCTCTTTTGGGATAAAAATTTTAAACTGGTTAAGGGTTGACTTAAGGGAATGAGACTTGGGAACAGTTCGGCTCTTAATTAACTATCTGCAGTTTTTAGGTATAAAAAGTAGAACAAGAAGAAGATACTGAAATAAGAACGCTTCTTATCAAAAAAAACTAATCTAACTCTTTTAAAATCTACGGTCATGCTAGGGGCAAATTTGCACGAAGAGACTTGAATGTGAAGATTAATGGCACACTATAATTTCCAGATAGATAAGTCCAAATCCAAAGGCAATATAGGCATAATTATATTGAAAAAAAGATCCCTGATTTATTCGACGCATGGATGCCGAAGGGAAACATCATACCATAATATATGGTCAACTCTGTAAGCAAAGATCGAAAGTTTATAAACGTACGTAACGGGACCAATATGTCAATTTTTAGAAGGGATATTTACATTATTTTCATTGAAAACTTTCAAAATATCATAATTAATACTACTACGTCCTTCAAAATATTTAAATTCAAAAAGTCATCTTACTTTTGTGTAAATTATTTAAAATAGTCTAAAAACTATCCAATATTTTATCTAATATCACAGTACAAGAAAAAAAAATCTTTTATGCAAGAAAAAAATCGTTAATAAATATTTTACACTCAAATTCAAGAAAGAAATATATTTTAGTCATTTTTTAAATAATTTAAGAGTCTTAAAATTATTTAGTGGTTGGCTAGACAAAAAGCCAACCACTAAATAATTTTCTCTATAATAATTGTTTAGAGTTGAATTCTATCCTACAATACTTCCTTAGTTGTAGAAAAGGATACCTACGAATTCTTGGTTGATATTTTAACTATTTACACATGTATGTTAATTTTAACAATAATCTATTAGAAATATTTCATTAAAAACCAACCATAATAACAATTTTGAAAACTCAATTTTAGTGGCAATTATAATATTTTAAAGAATGTAAAAAAATTATGATATTTTGAAAGATTTCAGTGGCAATTAAGTGAAAAGCCCTTAGCAGAAGGGTCAATAAGACTTAAGTGTTACATTGTCTTAGCTCCACCTATGGAGCAATTATCTTCGTGAAAGTTATCCTAATAAATAATGTTGTAAACAATATGCAATGCAAAGATACAGAAAGAATAGGTAATCACTTTCAAACTTTGAGCCAAGCGATGTGGGTGGCTCTAGTAACTGTTAATGTATCAAAAGGATATAATCAACTCTGAGGCACTATCCAAGTAAATCATAAGACTGCAAGTCTCTTCTGCTGATCCTTTTCTTATGGCATCCATGACATCTGCAATAGTACTTCTCTCGAATAGGGGTCTTGGAGGTGGTTCTTTCAGTCACCAAAATTAGAATCATCGTCCTGTCTTTGCTCGTTTCATTGCGGTCGTGTTGAAAGGAGATGCACTGGGGCTCAGTTGAGGGCTTTCTTCTCTTAAGGTGCCATTTAGTATGGCTAGTTCTCTCAATTGTTGCTTCTTGTAGTAGTCCATGGACTCATCCTGAAACAATGATAGCGAAGTTGTGAAATAAGTAGTATCGAGAATATATATATATATATATATATATACAAGCACACTCCTGATAAGTAGAGAGATTTTCTGTTATGTACCACTGGTTTTAGAAGATCCTCCAATATCACCACAGCTTGGTTTAAGCGGGCATCAATTATATCTGCTGGAAATTCGGCCTCCACGAGCACATGTAATGGCTCATTTAGGTGCTCATATCCAGGTTTATCTCTTAGTTTCTCTTCCTGAAGAAGAGCAATAATCACTTCAAGATAGGTTCTCAACAGTTAACGGAAAAGAAAGAACAATTTAAAATCTCTATATGTTGTTTGCGACAATATATATCAGAGAAAGTATATCACAAAATATTCGTAGTAGAGCAAGTATCAAATTATCAATTGTGTAGAGCAGAGTGAATGAAGAAAGAAAGACAGAACGCCTAAAATATCAGTGGGTATGCACAAAAAGCTTGATAACAAATGGATACTGAAACGAACAATTTGAGTCATGTTAGAGGCTATTAATAAGGAACTTTTGGTAAAAAAAATTATTAATAAAGAACATAAATATTATTGCTGAAAATAGAGAATTCTCTTGGATGAAAACTTTTAGCCAACAGAACTGAAATCTTCTCTGGAAAGAACATCACCTAATGGAAAAGAAAGACGTGTCAATCATGAAGGGAAAAATTGACTCAAACTATCAGTTTTTTCTTGATAGAGAACAGTATATACTAATTGTTCAATTACAGGAATGACCATAAAAGAACAATAGAACATATTGGAATGTAAAAGCTTTTGCAGTTGGCCATTATCACAGAAGGCAACAAGAGTTGGAGGTTGAAGAATATTGGAGGATAGTCAAGCTACATTGCAGAAAATGTGCTGGCGCAACTCCTTTTATTCACAAAATTAAAGGGAAAAATATTGACAGAAAGAAACATCCAAGCATTTATAAGCATTGAATTTCCAAGAGATCTTTGCTTAATTTGGTCTACAAGTATGAAAATCATACTGGAATTAATTAGTTGAGTGCTTGAGTGTTAAATTGCATAACTAATATGATGGTCAAACTTTCAGGAATGATGAAAATTTATGTAGTGACCCCACCAAGCACCTAAAACCTCCAGCATAGTTACTGCAACTCAATGTGCCAGAAAATGTATACTCACTGATAATGGCTGGTAAATATCAAAAACAATGAACAGAAAAATGATCCATATAGCTAAGACAAAATTGTTGGGAACAGTGCCTTGCTTCTTGATGTCAGTGTTTGACTAGGAATTGGCAGGAACACATACAGCTAATAGAAGCAATTCAATTAATTCTTGATTCTGACAATGCATAAAACAAAGTGTCGATGTGCATAATTTTGTTCCGTCAATAACAAGATATTAGAGATGGCCCTATCATTTTTAGGAGAATAAGAAGAGATGGCAAGTTTGACAGCTTCATAGGTATAGATCAAATGAGGCAGGACAGATGCATGCAGATGGAACCTTCTCAAGCTCTAAATCTCCTGCTCAGACTCGTCTCATACCCAAATGAACAAAGCTGAGACCCTGAAGCCAATTCCAGACTAGCTGCCAATCTCATGTTCTTGTATTTGAGGCTTTAAGCAAGGCTTTATCATAGACTCCAAACTCTATTTCTTGAGCTGAATTTGTTTATGAGCCTTATATAAAGCTTAAAATAGGGATTTTTTTTTGTTTTTTTACTTTTTTTTTGCAGCTAAAAAGCAGCCTTTACCAATGCTGAAGAAGCTCCATTGATTCCCTGTCCTACAGTAGCCTATCAGTAAAAAGACTACAGCTGACCATTATGCGGAGAGAGTGACAGTATAAACATTTCATGAAAAGAGCTTCCCAGTTTATAATAGATTAAAAATAAAAAAATGCCAATTTCCTAGTAATTTTCCTGTCCATTTTTTTCTGACCGAATTGATAGATATGTAATAATATGACCAACTAGACTAGAAAAGTGCATGTCATCTATTTATTGGCAGTCTACGATTTTCATATTTCAAGATAGCAAGTATAAATAGTCAAATTTGTCTTCAGAAAATTATGCTTTACATGCCACACATTTGTGCCAATAAACCCATCAGATTCTTGGGTGAAAAAGAGGGCATGGATCAATAGTTTTCTCTAAAGTAGATTTAGCTTAGATTTAATAAAAAATCCCAAGAAGCAGATAATAAAAACTTTCAAGTGATACAATTAGTAGAGAAATAAGCAAACATTGAAGTGACAAAATTATGACATGCAATAACTGATAATACTACATTACATTACCTGCGAAGAATCTTTCACTGAACCTCGTCCACGTATATAAACTCTACACTGTGATGTAGCTTCGACCCTTTTCAAGGAGTTTCCTCTTGGTCCCAACAAGCGACCAACAAAGTTGTACTAACCATAAGAACAAGAGAAGGTTAGGCTCTTGGTTCCCCATTTCACAAAGAGCCATATAAAAGTTAAAGTTCTCATACATTAGGAAATTTATCCACAGGAACATCTAATCTCACAACTTTCTTAACAGTAGGGCTATTAACAACTCCAGGAGCTCCATTCCAACTCATCGGTGATGCTTGAAGAACTGCAGTGCGTTGAAGATATCCATTTCCCTGAAAGTTAGTCCATTAGAACACTGTTTAGGCATTAACAACAATACAAAAGAATTTAAACAATAAATTCATAATTTTCAAGTAGATCTTTTAGTTGAATGTACCATTTACTCTGGACAAACAGGTGGGAGTATATCTGATTGTGTTAATTGTACAATGTTAAAAAAGCTAAAACAATATGAAAACTTGGCTTCATATTTTGCAGTGTAGCTTTCTTTAGAAACTACATATCCGTATCATATCATCTTTACCTGTTTGTTTGAACCAGGAATTACTTAGGGAGTTAGATCAGTATTACTACTGCTCATCACATAACTAAGAATATAACTATTGTCATCTTCCAATCACTATTGTAAGTTGCTACTTGTCCTTGTTCCTGGCTTTAAAAACCGTACTCCAGAGTGCAAGAGCTTGTTCATGTACATACATACACACACACACACACACACATATATATATATATAAAGATCTAGACAACTGTCACTGCCATGAAAGGACAGTTTTTCCTCTAGTTTAACATGCATGACAACGGCTTTAGCTTACTGTTATAGTTGTTGCTGCTCTTGAAATGTCATTTCGAAATATTTTTCACAAAAACAATGATATAGGTGTAAAGCTTTTCAAGAAGATAGATGTATAATTCATCTATAACATTACAGTATCAACAATTTTTCGAAAAGCTACATCAGCTCTTAATTCACAAACTTAAGTTTATAATGTGAACTTCTTAGCTAAGAAGTGGGGGCTAAGACAGGAACCATTAATATAATTTCCAAATTTCCAACATCATCTAGCTTCACATTGTAAAAGCTCATCTTTCATCCACTTTAAGAAGACAGGACATAGTGGCCAGAATCTTCCTGAACAAAGAAGGGAAGGAAAGCAAGATCAGATCAAGCAGTATTTTTCAATTTATACCATCAGAAATAAAAGCTGTAACCTCCAAAGGATACCAGAAAACACACACTATATCTATAAGAGAGAACTGGATAAGGTCCAAAAATGTGTTTGTTTTGTTACAATTGATGTTTATCTTTTCCTTTACTGGGGAGCAGAAGAGAGGGAATTAAAAGATAAAAAATTACCTATATAAAACAAAATCAATTATTTCCATAAAAATAAGGATACAGGAAATTGCAATACCTCTGTTTGCATCCGTGACCATCCCTCCAGGTCCACTGGTCCACCATTTGAAGGGTGGGTGCCTAATCTTAGTGGACTGTTATGCTCAATTCTCTCAGAATCAAGAAAATTTTGGTTCAGAGTCGAAGAAGATGCCCGTAAAATTTCTGCACTTGATTTAGATATTTCAATATGTAAGGTATAGAAGGATTTAAACATTTAAACTGCACACTGATATAAGTAATATCTATGTTTCTGTAAAACATTAAGACCGGTACCTTAATGTTTCTGTAAAACATTAGGACTGGTACTTTACTGCTCCAAGAAATTATATCAGCATAGACATGAAAAAAAAATGTTCATGCACTAACTGGTTATAAATAAACAGCGACATCTACCAAATCTTACCTTCTAATCTATGGATGATGTTACTTTCTTCACATAATTTTCTTTCTTAAACTATTTAGCAGCTTTTACTTATTTTACTCACTTATCTACGAAAACTTTAATTGTTTGATATAAGTATCTAATTATTATTGATATCCTTAAGTCAGCTTCTGCTTGGAGACGATTGAGTGGTTAGTGATTATATCTTCACAAAATAAGATGTCTGGCTATGTTAATTTGATAACTTCTAAAGCCCCATTTAGGCTCACAACAAATTCTGTGGCACCAGCTATCTCTTGAGTGCATTAGCTCTACTACCCACTGTGTAACTGATCTGCCAGGCTTTTTGCACCATTGGTTTCAACAAACAGACTAGTAATTTAGAACTAACCAGAAAGACCATGTACATCTCTCTGTATCTTAAGAAAAGTAACTAATGGCCACAATGTGTTGTTTAGACAGGAAGGCCAGAATAAATCAACATAAAGGGAAACCATTTTATTCCCAGGTTTAAACAATCGGCAAGAGACGCATAGCCGACATAGACAAATACTTCCAATTGTGAATAGACCAAAAACTATAGAAGCTCTAAGAGAAATTTATGAAAGAAATCTGCAAAATGGCAATTGCATAAATGTGATAAATTCACAAGATATCATGAAGAAACCAGAAAGGAAGTAAAATCTAACACCTAGCAGAGAAAAGAAAAGCACCTTGATTTAAAAGCCTGCTGCATAATGGCAAAACTGGTGCAAAGGGTGCCAATCTCTGCCTCTCAGTTAGCAACTCAGCTATATATCTGTTAGCAGAAAAATCAAAACCTCTACTATTAGATATGGACAACTACAATTGTCAATAACAGAAATGGCAAGATACTCAAAAGCTGCGTAATTCTAAGTCTATAGAGCAATTAGACATATATTCATTGTTTGCTAGTCTTTTTTCTGAACATACATGCTTTGACCACAAAGAAGAATGTCAAGGAAGGAACCAATTGGGATAGTAAATGGAATATGGATCGAGTTAACTCTTACATAGCCATTCAAATCATCAACTGATGCAGAAATTATATATAAAAAATTTAACAATAATAATCAATTAATGAATGGTGATTTAACAAGCACCTAATACATACATCGGTAAATCCCCAACCACATATATAGTTTCCCAGGTAAAAGGATGGTGATTTGATAGCAACTGGCACGGATTAAGTACTTCTACTGGTCAATCATTGGGATATATATAAGCAAGAGCAACCCAGAGTCAACCAAAACCTAAGAGAATTCATCAGTTAGTATTATTCATAGCATCCATGAAACTGTGACAAGAACCAATGTGAAGCACAAGTGCACAACTAAATGATTAAGCTAAAGACAAGCAAAAAAGCAAGAATGTCCAATTGGATTTAACACCAGAAGTTACAAAAGATCCAACCAGATTCTCAAAGAGGGGCAGACCTCTCTCTCTCTGATGGGGCAGGTGACCTCATGGAATGATGGGGAGATGAATGAACTCCTGAAGGAGAGTACTGGAAGTAAGTGGGGGTTTGGATTCTTTCATCCATTGCCTATGACTACCTTCTAGATTGAAAAGAACCAAGAAAGCAAGAAGATTGAGGAGGAAAGGATAGTTGGGTCTGTCAATGATCAGAGAACCAGGCTGTGCGGAGGCTGGCAGCTCTTCCTCTCCCTCTAGCCACCTATAGAGAGAGAGAGAGAAGATAGAGAGAGAAAGCCAAAAAGGGGCTTTGGATCCTCTTTCCTCCTGCTGTTTATATCTAATTCAGATGATATGAGCTCTCTCTCCAGAAGATCTTGCCTTTGTTTAAAGATTAATGGAATCTTTCTGTCTGTTTGGGGCCTTTGACTTTAGTGCTTGTCTGCCTTGAAAATGGTGGAAGATTTTCTAGTAATAGCGTCGTATTTGTTTTAATTTGGGTTATTTGCGTAGAAAATCAAAATCAATTTTCAGTTTTGCAGTATCCGCCATTTCTCGATTTCGCTTTGTAGGAGGGATTTTTGCAATTTATTTGTAATAATGAATTTTAGTGTGAATTGTGTACATTCTTTTATAACAATATATATATATATATATATATATATATATATATAGACTATTGAAAATATATGCACTCAATTTTATATGCTAAATTAAATATAATTAGAAAAGCCATTTTGCATAACTACCCAAAATTCTTTCTAATAGATAACCCGTAGACCTAGAAATATAAATTGATGGATAAAATATTAAAAACATATATTATATCCGGGGATAATTATATTAAGACCCTGAACTATGAACCATTTTCACAAGCATCTCTCATTTTTATTAACATATTGATCTCTTAAATAATGAAGACCTCACCCCTAACAATGTTAAAGAAAAACATCAAATAACTATTTCACTCTCAACTTTTATTTTCTCTTTCTTTCTTCCAAAATGACATCTTTTTAACGAAAAAAAATCTAACTAATGGCAAGGGCATTTTAGATATTTTCTTTTATAGTTATTGGCCAATGTAGGGGTGGCAATCGGTTGAGTTAAACGGGTTCAGGTCAACTTTACCCTAACACAAACACGAACATGACTCGATTAATAAATAAATTACATTTATTAGACACGAACATGACCCGATTATTAAACGGGTAACACAACATGACCCATCTACCTCGTTTAATAAACTGGTCGTGTTAACACGACACGGTAACACGACTCGTCTAACCCATTTAATAAACAGGTTGTGTTAACACAACACGATAACACAACCCGCCTAACCCAATTACCCTATATAAAATTTAAAATTTATTAATTTATTCTATATAAATAATGTGTTAAATAAATATATTAACCTATTTTCATCTCAAAACTCATTCAAACATAAAAATTACAATTATATTAATTTTAGCACGAGTAGATCTTGAGCACAAAGAATAGTAGCTGCTGCTAGAGCGCTGACGACAACCACTAGGAGGAGTTGCTAGATTTGAAGTCGGCGGGGAGAAGGGAACAAAGCTCCTAAGTCCTCGCCGCCGAATCGTAAATCTCGACGGCGAGGCGATCCTCGAATCAACTAGACCGCCGATGTAGCAAGCACCACCGATGATGATCAAGTTCGACTGCTAGTTGCGGTCGAAGGAGCAGATTGCGACGAGAGGGTTGCATCGGGAGAAGGAGAGGGGAGGGGTTGCCATCCACGAGAGGGAGCGGAGGATGGAGGCATAGGTGAAGCGGGAGGATGAGGCGGAGGTGATAGATAGAGGCAGACAAATTTTTTCCCCTTTCGTTGAGGCGGCCGGAGAGGAGTGGAAAGGCGTGTTAGGGTAGATATAATTAAATTTAGGATAGTTTATATATATATATATATATATATATATATACGGGTTAGCGGGTTGACCCGACCTGACCTGACCCGTATGCTTAAACGGGTCAATAGTATAAACCCGAACACGACCTGATTATTAAACATGTTTAACGTATTGATCCGTTTATGACCCAAATTCGATTAAGAGTCGAGTTATCGCGTCGGGTCAAATTTTGCCGCCCTTTGGCCAATGTAACACATGCGGAAATAGAAAATAGTTCAAGGGGTTCGGGTGTAAGGTGTAATTATCCCTTATATATTTAGCATGTCTCATCAGACCTCTAATTCTGAATGTGAATAGATAATAAATAATAAAATGTGTGGCTCATCGTACAGCAATACTAGTAGTTAAGAAATAAAAACGGGCTATTAAGGTATGGTAGTTATTCCAGAAGCAGTCATACTGGTAACTTGGAGGAGATAATATCTTTTCCGGCCTGTTGGAAAAGGGGTGAATCTAATGCTCAGAATTTTAGGGAGGTAATTGAGCGAGACCCGATCGACCTTAAATTGAAATTAATTTTGACACTAAATATGAGACCAAGCTTAAATTTGAATTATTTTAATTCGAGTCAATTTCCAACTAGTGTTGAGTTTGAGCCTAAATGAGCCGATTAATAAATAATTTAAAACCTATATTTAAGTCTTATCAAGCTTGAACTGAAATAAAATTTAATTCAGCTATAAAAAAATATAAATGAACAGAAATCACCTAAACGAATAGAAATCATTTAGATATTTGATCTAATATATAAACATTACAGAAACATAAAAATAAACATAAACTATTAAAAAAATTTATTTAAGTTATATTATATTATAATTTTGAGCTTTATCAAGTATGGCTTAATAAGGTAGCTCATGATCAAGCTTGCCTCAAAATTAATTTCGAGCCTAATTCTAGATATCAAGCCTTGGCTCTACTCACTTTTGAGTTGAGCATCGTTGTTGAGCCGAACTTGAGCTGGCTTGATTATTTTGACAGCCCTAGTGGCTTCCGAATCTCATTCGTGAAGATCTCTGGCGATCCCCTTTTCATCCTACCTCTCCTATCAGCAATGAAAACTAGGAAATAGTAAGTCCAAACATCCAGATAAGCCAATTTGTATAGAAAGTATAGTGATCTTAGATTGAATAGAGTTTTGCTATGATTGAAGCACCCAAGTACAACATCAGAAGTTAGAAGAGAAAAGGAGAGATGCAAGTGTGCTACTTATTACCATCAGCACTTTTCCATCATCAAGAAATAGAGCGAGCGTAATACACTCTACAGCCGAGACAAAATTTGACCAACCACCATAGATAAATCAACTAATCAAAAGCCCTCACTGTTGACAGAAATGGTTGAATACTGATGAATGTCAAGAAGCACATATGATAAAACATCATTATGTTCAGATGTAAGTTATGTTACTTATGTATTACATTTGTGGGTAAATATATCTGGAAATTAAGAAGAAAAAGACAAATTTGCATATTGGAGGATTTTGAGATATCAACATAGCAATTATATGTATTACACAGCAAAAATGGCATTTTTAACTCGAGGAACAAATAACAAATCCACTTATTTGCCAACAATGTTCTCGCATCATTTACGGAAAGAAACAAAGCCATACCTTGAGATGTATTATATCACACATAAACTACTGTAAGTTCTAATGTGAAAACAGATTCATACATTTTTTACAAACAAATAGTTCCACTAAAAAAGCAGGAGATTGCCCACTGGCTGACAATATCCATTTCTACATCATTCATTACACTAACCGCAGAGGAGAAATAATGTGTGATAGACCTTGTCTGCAACCTTAAAAGTATTGAAAACAACAAAATCTTTACATCACTAAGAGAGTTTTGTAATGAAGAATCACCGGAACCTGCATTCAAGCAAGGAAAAGAGTGAAACACAATAAAGAAGGTAGTAAATAAAATAACAGCCAAATAGGCAGCTGTGATATGCCACAAGGATCATTGATTATTCTCTAATAAAAGAAATTATGTTTCATAACTTATCAAAGAAAAAATACCAGATCTAAATCTTCTTGGGCTCCAATATAGAACCTCAAATTCAACTAATGCCAAAGCTTTTATCCAGCCACGAGCCACCAAATAAAAAGAAAAAACTGACAGCTATTTATGACATACCTCACTTTGAAAGAATATGTATGCATTAGCTAAGTTCCATGAAATTTATAAGTGAGTTTGGACAAGGAGAAAGACCTAGGATGATGGCCAAATCTCATGTCTGTTTAGTGAAATGAAAACAGTGATATAGGAGGAAACAAATGATATGCAAAAATTGATGCCTTATGTATCAAGAGGTACTGAGAAACCAACAATTTTCATTGGATGGTGCACCCTACAATAACTAGCTTCCTAGGTCCACCCCGTTCCTCACTTCACTTACTATTTTGGGACCCTAACAAAGTAAATGAAAACGGAGAAATACTGTTTATAATTGTAGATATATCAAGTTCACCATCAATATAAGAACTAGGAAAATGAGTTAGAACTGCTAGATACATGTCCTGGATAGAGAATGGAACATTATGCAGTGATAAAGAGTACCCACAGCAAGAATTATGATACTGTCCTTGCAGACATTTGAACATTTCGACTGATAATGGGAACAAGTAAATTCTCAAGACCATAAAGCACCAAGCTTCTAGAAAGTACATGGACAATAGTTGGAATTCACTCAACATATAGATAACAACAGCCCCACAAGACTATAATATGCTAATATTGAAAGAATCTATAAAAACTTATAAGCAATCAAATAATAATCTTATTTTTTCAATTGAAAGTGTACATTTGTACTCAATTATAATACCTCAGCCACAAGGCACATTTAATAGGTGAAAAAGATTCTCAATCCCGAAGACCAAGTTCAAGCTCAAGCTCATCATCCTCCTCAAACAGTTTTAAAAGGCGTGCATGTTGCTCTTCTCTCTTCTTTTTCTGCCAATACTTGAAAAGGAATATTGCTAGCAGAACAGCTCCACTTACTCCCAAGATTATGAATAGTACCTTGCGACCTGTGTTACTTTTTGAACTGGGATGTGCATCATCTTTTTTTGTGTCCTTGGATGTTGATGGATCATCACCCAGACCTAAAAAGAGAAGAAAACAACCAAGCCTTTATTCATCCCAACTTACATATACAATTAAAATTTCAAAAATAGAGAAACATCAAAAGTTCTTTTGCCATCTCTTCCAGAATAAACTTGAAAAGAGATCCAGCTATCTCCAAATAATCCAAACCACCCTCACCACATATTGAAAAAATGCATTAAAAAGATCAATAAAAAAAATCTGCTCATAAATTAATACGAGTCAGAGTAGTTAATAGAAGAAAAAAGTAATGATCCTCGCTTGAGGTATTAAGGAGAAAAGATTTCAATGTCAAAAACCACTTGTTCTCTTCCTATAGTTAGCTAGCCATAGAAAACAATTGCAGCATTCCATGATCATGCTAGTTTTCTTAAAGTTTCTAACATAAACAAAAGAAGCTACTTCTCCTTGATCATTTGATTCCTCAAAGATTCACTTGGTACTTATGAAATCATGAGTACTCAAATGCCAATTTGAAAAGGAAAGAAAAAGCCTCACAATTTTGGGTTATGGTTGACCACATAGTACAAGTGTACAACTACAGATCTTTAGAACAACAATAACTAGGATAAGGAAAGAAGAATGCTCTACAAGGTGCAAATATAGGAATCAAACGCATTAAGCTGGTCAGTTTGGGCTTAGAAGGTTGAATCATCTACCTATAAAAAGCGTCCTAGCGCACGAGGCTCCTGCCTTCACAAGTTATGGAGAGAAGATTTACACGGTCTTACCCTCAATTTTTAAGAGGTTGTTTCACATCTTCTACCTATGATGCCAGAGATGTTAAAATACTCCAACCATTCAAAGAAGATTTATTATCGGTACATATCTATGCTCATTATGAAAGTTAATAATTAATAAGCGGAATATACATACTTAATATGCAATACAAGAAAGGAGCTTCCTTACCTTTCTTCTCCTTTTTTCATTGAAGAATAAGCTCCTAGATAGTAAGTTTTTTTTTCTAATCTCTTATACAAACCATCTCAATTCTTTTCATTGCATTTAAGTCATCTAATTTCTCTCTTCTTAGATCACAGCAAGGATGGTCATGCTGATGGTGGCAAAGCACTTAATATGAGTGTGCCAGTGGTACAACCCCGTGCCGAGCCGTGTTGGTCCATTAGGGTTGCGTGCCAATCTTTGTGCTGATGGTGTCTTTTGTTTAAAATTTTTCCTATCAATCATCATCAAATAAAATTTTTAATTCTCCCCATCATTCTACGTTCAACTATATATTAATTTTAATTATTGAACTATTATTAATTAATATTACGTATTGAATGTTATTATATATACCAAGGTTTTTAAAGGTGGCCAAGACGGCCGCTATGGCGAGGCAGCAACCCAACCACCCCGCCATGCAGCCAGGTGGCCTACTAATGGCGGGCAGGCCACCATTTGTTTTTTGGTGGCTCACCTTTTCCTTTTAGTGGCCTGCTTAGTTGTTATAGCGGGTCGGGTGAGATCGGACTATCAATGGATAGTTAGTGACTAATTAAAAAAAATTCCCAGCTGCTAGCCCTAACCCAACACTCTTTCTCACTAGCTAGCATGCATCCATAGTTTGACTAAATGGAAGACCAACTAGCTAGTCGACAAGTGTCCCTTTCTCTTTCTCCCTCTTAGTAGCTAGCATACACCAAAGACCCAGTTTTATTAATTTTAAATGCATTAATAAAATATGTAATGTAAATATATATATATATATATATATATATATACATATTTGTAAATTATGATATTTGTTGTTATGATCATAAATTACACTATTAAAAAATTTATATATATATATATATATATATTATAATTATTTTTTATATATTAAAAATACTAAATTGCCTTAGCGCTTGCCTTTTGCTTTGGCAATAGGCAGTGGAATGATAGCCTACCACCCATGGTTGTCTTTTAATATATTGATATGTACAATTATATTATAAAGTATTCAATTATATTATGTGTTGAATAATATTTATATTTAACTATTATTTTATCTTTATTAAAATATGTCATTTACAAAAATAATCTAAAGATAAAATACTATAAAGTAGGTTTTAATACATATATTTAAAACTAAAAATTAAAAACTGACATTCTGAAGACCCAAAAATATCTCTAAATATCCTAAAATTTTTATTAAAAATATGTTAAACGCGTGCCAATAGCACGCAGGGGCATGTTGATGGCAGCATGGCATGGCATGGCCATCGTTGGATCACAGTATACAACTATACATCTCATTGCTCTTTTCTTATGATTGTCGATTCCTCCTTTCATGCTGATGTCGATTACCATTCCTGTACTCATTATGTGTACATCTTGTACTTCTGCAGGTCCATAGATCTACCAAACCTAATGATAAACCTTCTCTTCATATGACAAGAAAATTCATGTTCAAGGAGAGCGGAGAGGTATTAGTTTATTAGTTTCTATACAAGCCTTTTGTTTTCTTGCTAATGGTTCAACAATTCGATACATATCCTGCTCTTCAATATTAATCAAGCATTCATTGCATTGACCTTCAAACAAAAAGGCTGGAAATAGCACATAAAATGGGAAGTATTAATGAAAAATGAAGATAATATTATCAAGTAAAAAGTTCCAGCACGAACTAGAAGATATTCCAACCTATAAGAGCAAATTAAACTTGCATAATTCTCATGAAGATCACATTTTCAAATGGCCTAACAGGCTAACTCATTCTACTCAGAAATAATAACAAAATAATTTCTGAAAGTAGATATGAGACCATATAGCATTGTAATCCAAGCAATTAAGTTCAATTTGTCTAAAATGTAAAATTAGAGATTTTGAGTAAGAAGCACAACTGGAACTATAATGCCATACATGCACCCATATACACATTCCTCATATCAACATCCAATCTCTGAACAAATATATGATTACCACCATAACCCTATCACAATGAGGTAATACAATTAATGAAAAACCATTATTGCAACAAAATCTGGGAAAAAAGTACTTACTACTCTAGTTGCTTCAATTCCTAACTTCTCTTTCTAAATTAAGCAATAATACTAAATTCTCATGTGAGAGTCCACAATGTCGCAAGACAACCAAGGTTGCATTTTGCCTTTTTCTTTCTTTTATCTTCCACCACTCGCTACCCGTATGGTCACAAGAACTGCCGACAATCCAAGTCAAATAAAGCTCATCTCCGCCAAGATCTCTTCCCAAGAAGTTACCTTTCTCACGGCAACTCCTCCAAATCACAGAAACCATAGTATATTTCATGGATCCACAAGAAACAGATCAACCCTACCTACACCGCAATCGAGATCAAGAACATGGGAAAAAAGGACCGGCTGGATCTATGGGCAACCAAAAGAGTCGGGAAGAAACAAATCAGGGAATTTGGGGCTACGGGAGTGGACGAATCACGAATGCCTCCATGAGATCCACGACGTGCGAGTTCATAAAGGAGATGAATTTAAGTCATGGTTGGAGGAAATCGAACCTGCGATGAACTGCAGAGAGATCGAGGCGAGGAGGAGGAAGACTCGAGTGGATCCCCCACGTACTGCTGTGTTCATCTCTCTCTCTCTCTCTCTCTCTCTCTCTCTCTCTCTCTCCTCTTCAACCTTGTAACCTGCTCTCTCCCCTCTCTCCCCTCTCTCCCCTCGTATAGTCAGTCGTCACTCGTATAGGCAATAGAAATTCTTTTGTCTCACTGTTTATAACTTTTATTAAAAACACCTTGCATTTTGCCTATATTTTCATTCACACCGAATCGTATATATAGATTTTTACCATCCAACTCTTGCATTTTTATTAAAAAAAAAGGATTTTTACTCATCACACCCTATATTTTATCTATTTTATAATTCACACTTCGTCTTTTAAAATTATATAATCCGACCCTTATTTTCTCCTATAATTCTCATTTATTATTCTAAGTTAACTTATACTATACTATTAAAGAAATATTCTGTTATTAATATATAAAATAATTTATAAATATATAAATTACTTCTATCTTCTTCCTCCTCTTTTTTACTTAAAAAAAAATAGATAAAATGATAAGGAGGAAAGAGGAGGGAGTAAGGGGATGGGGAAAGACAAGAAAAGATGGTGGCGACGAGGTAGAGGAGGTAGGTAGGGAATATGGTGGAGGGATATACAAAATGAGAGGGAATGGTGAGAGTATTTTTATAATTTGATCGACGTTAGTTAGTCAAAATAACATTAGGATGTTAAATGAGAATTATAGAAAAAATAAAAGGGGCGAATTATAAATCCTCAAATATGGAGTATGAATTATAAAATAAATAAAATATAGGGTTTGATTAGTAAAAACCTCTAAAAAAAGGAACACCACAGTCTTTAAAGGTAAGTAAGAGATATTTTAGGTATTTTAATTTCTATTATTTTAAAACAATATAATATTTTCTATCCTATGAGAGGTTTATAAGTTAACTCAGAATATATTTTAAGTTCTTAAAAATAAAATACAGGGGCGAACGTAGTACAATCATATTTTTATGTCCTATTTTTTAAATCTAGATAGTAAACTTAGTTATCATATCTTAAAATACATAGGTAAATACACATTGATTATTCGGATATATTTTGTATTCATTTTTTTTATATCTATAAAAACTTATGAATTTTTAAAAGAAAATTATAACATAATTGCTAAATACATTGAAAAAAGTAGATTAGGTAACCCAGCTGACCGCTCTACCACTGAGCTACTGAGGAAAGTAAAAAAAAAATATGAAAACAAACTTATGTAGAACTATTTTTATAATACTTTTAAACTATATGGTAATACATATATTGATTCCAATATTATTCTTCAACATATATCCGTATTCACATAGACAATTTAGATACGGATACAAATTCAAATATCAAGACGGATAGAAACATCTCAACCTATATTTGGCAAAATTCGGACAACCGACCCGTTTTCACCCCTAAAATCTGCCCTAGAATTAAGGGCAGTTAAATGGATCAGATGGGCAATGCTACGCCCATTCAAATGAAAGCCCATGGGATCCAACCCAGATTTGAATTTGCCATGGGCTTCAAGATTGGGTCATGGTCCGGGTCTGAAGACAGGCCCAGATGGTGTTGGAGTCCGAGTCCAATTGATCTTTTGACTTTAACAAGGGGTCTGTTCAAGCTTTGGCTCGAAATTAAATTCGATCCGGAGCACATCAACCTTAGGTTGACTATTTTTTTTAGAGAAAGTATAACTGTAACACAAATAAGCCATCTCATTTTATTATTTAAGTATAATTTTAAAAAATATTTCATCCATTTCAAATAATATTTTTGGCAATTTCTAAATTACTCTTATCTCACTCCTCTTAACATGATATTTGGGATTAAATAACAACACTTTTGGATTTTGTTGATTTTGTTGAATTCAGCATCTAGATGTAATTTTACTATTTTAGATGTTCAATTTAATTATGTTTTGTTAGAAATCAGTGTTTTAGAGTTGTGCTTTTTAAACGTCTTGCTCTCTCATTAGAGATATAAAATGTCATATATCTATATGCCCAAAGTTGAAAACTAAATATATAGCTCAATGCACATTAGAAGGATCTATGTCCTTATAAGTTCATAAGTTTGATCAAGAGAAATAACATGAATTGATAATAATGATAATTGTTGAGCATGGATTATCTTTTCAAATTATTTATTACAAAGGAGAATTTTACACAAATACTTATATGATGAGATTAAACCCATTAGTAGAAACTATCTAAGATAGATGTTTTATGTAACATCTCATAAAAAAAAATTTGAGCGAACGTGCCTCACATGTACATTGCCTCCCTTCCTCACCCTGCAACCCTCTATTTCCCCAATTTTCTTCTTACCCTGCTAGAGTATCGCTAGAGCTCGCCGACCCCGTGACTTGCACTGTCGATGAGTCCTCTACTATCTTGAGGAGTTAATTTTAGTTTAAATTACTACGCTAGTATTTTTCTCCCTTTCTCTTCTTATCTCAACCTCGTTGTGAAAATCAGCTAGTTGATGACCTCGTGTTGATATCGTGCCAATCCGAGGAGCTTCTCCCTGATGTGCTCTCTCCTTGGGTACCCTTCATGGGTACTCTAGGTTCTCAGTGGATGCTACACCTTGTAGCCTCCCACCACCTACTTCTCGACACGATTCCACATACCGTTATTGTCGTCTCCTCCCATCGTTTGGTTAGAAGCTTTCCTTTTTGCGAGGCGAAGCTTTTGGTGCCGCCTTTGGTGTTCTCATAGCTTGGTTTGTGTTATGAATCAGATTTGGACCAATCTGGACATAAGAAAATTATAAAATTTTAGATCTCAAAAGTTAGGGTTCTAATGGTTTAAGTTTCACATAAATCAGATGTCGAAATAAAAATGTATAAATAAAATAGTGGAGGAAAGTCAGAATGGGACAGATTGGGTGGCAGACGGCCAAAAGTGATGGTGGACAGTCATATAGTAGGGTGGCTCGTGATGGAGGATAGTACAATAACTAAACTTAATTATTTTTTAATTCTTAAATACTTAGATGCTTAAACAAAGCAGCCAAACCCCTTTTCATATAGAAGTCGGGCATAAAGAGTCCTACTCGGACTAGCTTTAAATGCTTATACGACTTAAACTAAAATTTGCCTTAGACTAACCCTAAAGACTTATACCTAGCCTTAGATTACATAACTTATTGGACTTGCTCTAAGGGCTTACATGACTTTAACTAAACTTGTTTTAAGGACTTACATAAGATAACTAGACTTATCTTAAGAGCTTACATAACATAACTAAACTTACCTTAAAGGCTTACATAAGCATAAATCAATTTAAAGATAAATAGACTCGATCTATCAAGCTCAATATCCTCATGATGTGATCCAATATGTCCTAATTCGCATCAATCCATCATGCTTCCAACCACCTTGTCCTCAAGGTGTCTATAGTGATTTTCATACCTTTTGACGCTCTAAAACTATATGTCATCGAACACCGTATGGGTCTCATTTGCCATATGGAAAAGGGCCCCATGGTGAATTATGCTCTAGGGTCTACTTGTTCAAGCCATAGTCTACCCTAGCCGCGGGTGGCTTGGGCCAAATCCTAGCCATGTGTGATTCGAGCCAAGATCTTAGAGCATGCAGTTTAGGCCATGGTTCGAGTGTGGTTAGTCTAAGGAAGGTGTTGATGATGGTGGCATGGACCAAAAGTGTTTGGATCACCGCCGATGAAAAGCTAGGATTTTTTGCCCTAGCTTCCACCATGGATGGGGAAGATGTCGTCTGGTCTATCGCTAGGAGATGCTCCGGTGTCGTTGTTGCTATAGAGAGCTTAGTGTGTGGAGGGATCTCCACTGCGGTCGGAAGAGGAGTAGTTGTGGCAATTTGAAATCTCATCCATCTCCTTCATGGGTGGAACCATCTAGTCATGGCTGAGATGGTTCCACTGTGGCCAATAGTGCTAGTGGCACAAGTGGGTCACATCGAGCTAGGATAGTTGTTGTCATGGCTTAGATCGAGTCCATGAAGGAGGTTTTCGTCTCCTTTATTGATTCTCTCAATGAGTCTATAAACTCTACAAATGTCTTCGCCTATGCGGGTGATTCATCGCCGATGACTACTAGAGGTGGAGGTGGTGCTAGGGAAACACCCATAGGAGTGGAGATAAGTTTCTAGTCTTCTGTGGTCACATTTGTTTGTTCATCTTCTTCGATCTCGTGCTAATCATTGGCCAAGAAACATTAGCTCTGATACCAAGGTTACAAACTAAATCTAGACTGATTTAAAAGTCAAAAAAATTATAAAAAATTATATGGTTGTAGCCTCAAAAGTTAGGATTCTAATGGTTTTGATTTCATATAAATTTGAGGTTAAGATTAAAAGGTATAAATAAAATACTAGAGAAAAGTCAAAATAGGACAGATTGGTAAATATCCGACTAGCCCAGGGTGGTGGTGGACGGCCGTATAGCAGGGTGGCTCATGGTAAAGGATGGTGGTTAGTGTTTGGGTACTTTGAGAGTTTTGCAGTTATGATCTACTCCTATAAAGATAAAGACGATCTAACGGCTCAATTATTTCTCAATGCTTGGATACCTGAATGCTTAAACAAAGTAATCCAACCCCTCTTTATATAATGATCAAACACAATAAGTCCTACTCAAACTAGCTTTAAAGGTTTATACAACTCAAACTCGAATTTGCTTTAGCCTAACCCTAAAGGCTTATATTACTTGAACTAGGACTTGCCTTAGGAGCTTATATAACTTAATTGAACTTATCTTAGTAGCTTACATGACTTAACTAGACTTGCCTTAAGAGCTTATATAACATAACTAGACTTGCCACTAGCGACTTATATCGCTAACAATTCATTTCCTTCATTGTTGAGCTCTCCTCATCGTGATGGGTCCTTGCTCTATCTTCGGTCCAGCTCGTGCTTCTCCTCCCTCGGCTATCTCATGCAAGTGACTCCTCTATAGTTTAAGAGAACTATAATACTAAAGTGATGTTTTACTTATGATTTCATTGTATTCATGTCATGCATGTGTAAATATTTATTTATTTATCAGTATAACTATGTTATTTTACTACTTTATAATTATATATGGTTTATGCAATCATAATGCATAATCACTGCATCTGTTGCATGTATCATCATAAGTCCTAACTCGTTAGTGTCTGTTTACTTGCTTAGCCTAGGGTCAAGGGGTAGAGTGTATATATTATTTATATTTTATCAGCTAAAGTCGAGGTCATAGGGTCAAAAGGAATCAATAGACACTATGTGCGCTGATTTGAGCAGGCATAATACTGTCAATTATGTAGGCTAGACATTGAATGATCTTAAACTATGATTAGGAGGTAGGGGTCATAAACCGTATAATACTTGTGCCGCATGGGTCAAGCGTCCTTAAGCGTTGACTCACTTGTTCTACACATATGGTGCGAAGTTGAGGGTTCAAGTGGGTAGCATCGATGTGCAATATTAACCCTGTGATGGACTTACGATTAAGGTTTATAATCCGCATGGCAAACAATCAACTATTTGTTGAGCGAGGCTAACAAAATTATCACGTGTCTTCTCGCCTCGATAGGATTTACTTGATGTTATTTCTTATTATTACTCTACGTGAGCCCGAGATATAGAATTTGATGATTTAAGTTATGCATATTATGTATTATAAAATACTATTCATACAAACTGTATGTAGGAAAAAGTATAGAATACATATAGTTGGATGTGATTGACATTTGTTACATCTAAGTTTTACTTTTAAAATTCATAAATTAATTGAATATGAATCTAGAAATTATTGTTGGTAAATAAATAATGCATTGTTGCTCATTTAAATCATGTAATTTGCTTGCCAACTATTTCTAAATTATATTTTTGTCCTTCATATGTGGTCATTTATTTAGAAAATGATATGAAGCTATATGCTGAGATCTAATCATTATTTTTAGAAAAAAGATTGAATTAACAATGATTACTTTAGCCAATCTTCATACGTGTTGTTTTTATAGGTTTTCTTGATAAGATGTGCACCTTATTCTATAATATACTTTGTAATGAGTGGATTTAAATTACCTCGTGTTAGTGTAATAAGTGGTTGGGGTTCGTCGACTAGATTTGTAACCAAATTCGTGATTTCATAATGATAAGGTTGTTATTGTATTTATTAATTCATATTTTGACCCTTATTATACTTGGGTTTGTTTAGTTTATTAATTTGGAGACATAATGAGTATCTCAATTGTTGAGTTGCTTGAATTATTCTGTTTATGAGTAAAATTAATTGGGATGGAAATTATGTGGTAGATTGATTGCTGACATAGTTATCACTTGTTTGATATTTTATGATGTATCATTATTTATTTTGACATTGCATTGTAAAATTTGTTTAGTTTTATTTTATGTTTTCCTTTTTTTTTTTTTTCTTAAACAGATGTTATATTCTTACGGATCAGCTTTCATAACAAATGACTAAGTGCGTACATCAGGATTGTTGGAGTATTGCTAGCTATTGTTTAAGAGTGATTTTAGGGTGAGTTGTTGATGTCTAATTGAAGGTTACTTTAGTGTAAGCCCCTTTCAAAATGCCGATAACCTATTTTTTAGGGTGTGTGTTTATTTTTTTAGTTGTCCAAAAAATTTTGTTATGCATTTATCAAGTTCTCCTTCCTTCAGATTTTAAAAGGATTGGTGTAGATTGTAGTATATTCTTTAGACCATATTTTTTATTAATGTTAGTATTATTTAATATCGTTGTTATTAATGTTAAAAGTGAAGTTTGTTAAATCCCTCTCTTGAAGGAGAATATTATATTACTTTAAAAAATAAAAAGAGAATCTAAAAAATCTAAAATACCCCTCAATTGCTTTAAAAATGCAGTCCTCCATTTAATTGTATCTTAACCTAAAAAAAAAATTATGATTCAAGGGTAGTATAGTCATTTTTATCTATAAAGTTATCTTAACTTATCTATACAGTAACCGACAGTTTTATTAATAAAACTAATAGCATGGTGTTTTTGAGAAACTTTTAGGCATAAATATCTATGCCGATAATAAAAGCAAAAGATAAGGTTTTTTTTATATATATATTTCTAGAATCACATATATTTTATAAGCCTACTTTAACCATTTCATTATAATCTCACTGGTAAATAAGCTGTTGCAATGATTACTTTTGATAAAAGTTTAGAGCTAAAGAAGATATCCTCTTTGTAAGCGCGAGATATATTAGAAGAAGAAAAAAAGAACTAAAAATTAATTCTCTATTCAAACCGACCATTGAGATGACATGACATGACAGCAGCATAAAGCAAAGAAATTTCTTCTTCTTCTTTTTTTTCTAATTAGTTATTACAAATTTATATTAAAAAGAGAGAGAGAGATAGAGAGAGAGAGGGTATTTTGGTCTTTTACTATTAATAAAAAATTAATCTCTGCAAACGGGAGTTATTAGTATATTATTAAGCATAATAAACATTCTACTACTATTGAAGACAAGTACACGAAAGTGTGGCTTCCTTTACCCAGTCGAGATGCTAATCATCCCCATTTTCTTAACCCTTTGTTATCTAATCAAAGGATCATGATTCTGATTTTTATTCTCTCCACAGTGACAATTAATGCACACAAATTGCTAGTGATCGCTTAAACAAATCGCTAAGCATCCAAAGGTCGGTCATCTGAGAATCTCTTCTCCTTCCTGGTGTTCGACGTCCACTGCCTCACTTCCCACAGCATGTGATCTCCACTAGACTGCCGGAGGAGCTACGACTGCCCAGTGTTGCCCACCAACTGTTTGATAAATTGGCTGAAAGGGGGTGTTTTTTTTTTTTTCTCTTCTCTTTTTTCTCTTTTTTTAAGTGCAGCCTGTGGAGCTTATCCATTGGGTGCTGTGTTGCCAATAGAATATCCTTGCAATACTGGGAATGCTTTATTCTTTTGCTTTGGGGGATCCCCATCCTCTCTTTTCCTCACCTCCTAACACTTGTCCCCCAGACAGGAAGACTTGCCTCCAAGCCCAGCAATTCGTCAGTCAAAAGTGCTCTTATCTGTGGCAATGAAGTACTTCCCAAACAAGGAAGACAGCTTCAAAAGATGGAAAGAATTAAGTTCCAAGTAGTGGCCCTTCAGGAAATTAGTTTTAAATGCATGTACTAATTAAGGTGCAAATTACTTAGTCATGATCACCAGATATTTTATATATAAGTTTTAAATGTATTTTATACTCCTCTATATTTATTTACCAGAAGCATAATTATTTATTTGAGTTATTTTGTCATTTTCATTAACGATGTCTACAATGACAGTTGAGTTCAAACATATCTAATTCATATTTTAAACAGCCGAGCTCCTTCTTAGAAAATTGGATGCCTATCAAGATGCTAACTAAAATATACAAAAATATTATATTTTCATCAGAAATAAAGTTGAAAGGACATTTCTATCCAAAAAAAAAAAAAAGGTTGAAAAGACATAAAATATCGCCTCGGAACTCTACCCTAACTATCTCTTAGCGACAACTTTTGATAGATCCACTAAGTTTTTAAAGAGGAATACAATAGAACGTAGAGATAAATGAGTAATAGAGAGAGATTTATTAGCTCATGATAGATTCAGTTCCACCGTAGTTCTATATGTGTATGGTTTCATTCTAACTCTTCTTTCTTGGGAGGGTTAATAGAAGATGTATATAGAATGCCCTAAAAGGAAAATATACTGCATTTGGAGACCAATGATCTGAAAACTATAGCAGACAGTACCAGAAAAAACGGTGAAAATGAATTGAAGGGTGCAAACTGAAGTCGTACATTATGATTCTACAAAAGTGGATCAAAGTAGTTGCACATTAGTACATCCAGCGAATGATCTTTTGTTCTTTGCCTTCACTAATGGAAGAAAGCTAGAGGCTTTTATCAATGTTCTAAGATTCACCAAACAAGTGGTCCTGGTTGTTAACTTGATTAAATTATTAATTAGTGTCAAGATTTCCATCAGACCAATGGCCTTCTCTTCTATGCTACTGTTTTGTCTTTGCATATATAATCAAATGGCGTCTTTATTGGTATGGAAATCAAGATAAAAGGAAAAGGAGGCAATTGTCATTGAACACTAGTAATTTGTTGACCATGACCCTATAGATGCCTTCATGTTGCATCTCATTAGGAAGGAAATTTTTTTACCAACTGGACATGTTGGATATTTGAACTCTGAAACTTTATGTTATACTTTTTTCTTTTGAACAAAATAAAAAGCATATTTGTATCCTCTGAATAATAGCACTATATTTATGTCTCACTTAAGGTTTATTAGCTGAATCAGATGACAATTACTAGAGTTGATTATATTGCACTTGAATCATGAAGTAGAGAAGAATATAAAGAGAGAATTTTTGCGTAAAAGAAGTAACTCTTGGCATATCATAAGGTATTCTTATAGTTCTTAAAATAAGATTAAAAAGGGTGTTACTTAGTGTCATGGCAAGAATCAGCATTATGCATGCAACCACGTTATGCGATCACTATAACTTTCATCCATAGAAGCATCCTCTTTAGTGGTAAAGGCTGCTTATATCTTGCTCTCTTTAGGTCTTTCGGTGACGTCAGTTCATACACTTTCTCGCTCATTTACTCTTATCATTTTATCAATTTAAATTTAGAAAAAGTTTTCAAACTCACTATACATTTTGGCTTTATCATTATTCACACTTTTTTCATATAGATATTTATCCTTCGACCCTTACATTTTGCTTAAAATACCTTAAAATTACCGTGATGTTAATTTTCCTAACGATTTGTTATCATATAAATGAATTAAAATAATTGTAAATACAAAATGATCTTAATACACTTGAACAAGTTCTTTTTTTTAGCTTAAGATAAAAATATATAAAGAATTACTTTTACAGGCCACATGTCCGCCTTCTTCTCGCCTTACTTTTTTGCTCGTCAAGAGTAAATCCGCAAGATTTGTCCTTCCTAACAAAGGGTGTCATACTAATTAAAATTGAGATTTATCTATTTTGGGACTGGATTTGTATGTTTCATCGTGTATTCTAAGTTATAAAGTTAATTTAGGGGTATTTTAAATATTTTAATTTGTTATTTTCAATGGTAGCTGAATACTTTTTATTTTGTTAGCTGCTGTGAGGGTAAAATTAACTCTATAAGGCATTACATGTAAAATGCAGGGGTTAAATGATAAATATCCACAGGAGAGAATGTGGATGATTAAAAAATAAAAATGAAAACAAAAACAAAAGGTAAGATAAGGCGTTTTTGATATATTTCCCTTAAATCTATTAAGCTGATAACAACTTTTTCTTATGATCACATGTTTAATTTTCTTTTAAAATTAATCCAATTTGCTTGCAGCTTCTCATGAGTTTACTTGATGGCTAAGGATGAAAGAGCTCAAAGAGATGAGTAAAATAAATTTCAAATAGAGACATGGAAGGACACCTAAGGCCTCTTTTAGCAAGAGTCCTATGAGCTTTCTCCATGCCTTTCTATTTTATTAAGGAAAAGTCACTGGAATCTACTTAAGCTTTATACCACAAACCACTAGCATCTATGAGGCATCCCACAAGGACATGTCTCTTCATCTCCAGTTGCACCAAGTGGCATTCATTTCCTCCTCATTTTTCTTTTTACATTCCAAAATTTAATCCTTCTTCTTCTTTTTTTCTTTTTTCTTTTCTAAACGCGGATGTCTCATAGATTTGAAAAAGAAAATAAAAAATAGAAAGAAAGTGGCGTTCCTTCATAACTCCAGCAATGCAGTGATGGATTTGAAGTATGGCATTTAATTAGGGAGGAGGAATTCCTCTTGACATGATTCTTTTTGCAGAAAGGCGCAACGAAAAGAGGAGATGTCCAAGCAAATGTTAGTAGCTTTCTCAGGAAGAATAACTCACACCTGTGTAAAGATAAAGGAGTTGCAGTAGTTGAAAATTAACCCATTAAAACTTAGAGGGACCCAAGAAGACACGATCATGCATTAGCGAATGGAGAATTAATAATGTAGCATCAGACCAATAGGAGGGCTCAAGAGGGTACATCAAATTGCATCAAAGATAGGACAAAGCCTTGTGATGTGTAAAGATGGGCATGGCGTATTATTCTAGTTAGGGTTTTACACCTATATGAAGCCTATGACTCTCTTCCCTCTCCTAAGTGGCCATTGTTGTGATAATAAAGAGTGAGGAAGAAGAAGAAGAAGAAGAAGAAGAAGAAGAAGAAGAATAAGAAGAAGAAGAAGAAGAAGAAGAAGAAGAAGGAGGAGGAGGAGGAGGAGAAGGAGAAGGAGGAGGAGGAGGAGGAGGAGGAGCAGGAGAAGGAAGAGCGAAAGGTAGGTACGTAGCTCGAAGCAGTGGGCAACAACCTCGAAGCTAGTCCAAACTAGTGGGAGGTTGTGTGCGAGATGGCGCGCGGAAAAGTGCAGATGAAGCGGATCGAGAACCCCGTTCACCGCCAGGTCACCTTCTGCAAGCGCCGGGCGGGGCTGCTCAAGAAGGCCAAGGAGCTGTCGGTGTTGTGCGACGCCGACATCGGCATCATCATGTTCTCCACGCATGGAAAGCTCTATGAGCTCGCCACTAAGGGGTAGGTGTATCATTTCCCTTGCTCCCTTCCTCCCTCCCTCATCAAGTATATATATATATATATTTAAGTTTTTCATAGTTGAACTGATCGTGAGGAACATTTTAATTTCTTGGGACTGTTGAAGAACGATGGAAGGACTGATCGATAGGTACAAGAGTGCATGTGGGGATGCTCAAACTGAAGGTCCTGAGCTCAGCCAACCACAGATGGTTAACTTCTTGCTTCTCTATACCCTTTAGATTTAATTAATTTGCAAACTATATATATATATATATATATATATATATATATAACAAGATATAGGTTTATATTGCAGTCTCTCAAATTTTTTTTTTTGTTTTTGCATTCTTAGTGGTGTTTGCTCTTGCAAAAGTAGTCTAAGGAATGTGGGTATAATAAAGGGGTTGGATAGAGATTCGAATAGAGAAGAGAGAACATACACATAAAGAACCTACAAGAATATGTATGCATGTATATATATAGGTCTATCACTTCATGCATCAAGTTCTACCGTACAATTTGGAAGTATAATGAGAGAGTCACAAACTATATTAAAGTGAGTTAATATTACACTAATAAGATGTAGGGCATGAGCTAGCCCAGATTGAGAAAAGCTGGATAGGGCAAACTTCATTTAAGTAGCAAGTTGATGGGGAATATGATTTTAGGGATAGCTAGGGTTCCCCTGGAATCATTAAGATCATGTGGGTTGAGAAATAAGCTACCAAGTTATACTGTCGCTTTTGAACAAGAAACTGCTAAAATACATAAAAGGGTCGTTTGGTTTTTTGTGTTTCAAGATACAACATCTATAATGTTAAATAAGAAATCGATATAAATAATAAAATTTATGACCTTCTCTCTTTTCTTTCCAAAAGAGATTGAAATCCATTTAGTTGAAATGGATGTCAAAATCTTAATTGGAAAGAATATTTCGTGGAATTCATAAACTAGAAATTGATTTTTGTATTGCGCTTTATATGTGTAGATGCAGTTCTTTTTTTTTTTTTATCAAAACCATGAAGCCAAACAGCCCCAAAGTGTAGGAACGTAGAATATCATAAAAATTAGAATTGTAGGAGAGAGAAAGAGAGTAAATGATACCTCAGAAGATATGAATCCGACAACAATGTCAGTGTCGTCCATTTTCTAGGCACCACTCATATGTCATTCTTGACATTATACTCTTTATACCTGTCATTTGACTCTACTGTGTAATTTGAATGTTTCAAGGAATATAGTTTAAGCTTACAACCGATACATGAATGGACTTGTAATTTGAATGCTTTAAGAGATCATCAGTATTCAAAAGTGTATCAGACAAAAGACGTTTAAATTTTCTTCTAGACATAGATATCTGCATTCTGAACACTTTATCAAGTACAATAGTGACACTAATAGATTAAGTGCCAAAGCATTAATAGCCAATTTGGAGTGATATCTTCTTAATCAGTTCCTTTCCACATTCCAACATTTATTCTTGGACCCGGAAATAAAACCATATGACCTCCTATGCAGCCTTTTGTTGTAAGGCATTTATGTCACAAATGGTGAAGAATTTACTCTGGTAAACATGTAGGGTGACCGGTTCGATGTATATTATTACGATGTAATATATATTGTTGGTCTATTACTTAGTAGGTTAAGATTTTGGATCAATTAGCTGGTCTTTTAATACAGTGTCGTGGGGCATCCTCTTATCAATCATTTGTGCATGCACTTACCTCCAGCCTCACCTGATGGAAAAAGAAAACATATTCTTGTTAGGAGGGGCTTTTAGAAACCAATGCATTTCAATGGATATAGGCAGCAAACCTCTCCATTGGTCCACAACAAAGTGGTGGGGTTCCAAGTTAGAAGAAAGAGTTTTGAATTACATGCAGGCATCTTTATAATAATCCCTTTATAAAATTCTTTAGAAATTTAATTATCTCCAAGAGACATGGACATTAATGTATCTATCTTTGGGTAGCCAAACACAAGGAAAGCAACAACTTTAGAATGTTGCATCTTACCTAAATTATTTGCTTAGATAAAAGGAATGGTGATTAACTTTTTTAAGTTTTATATTACACTTTTTTCAAGGTTTATATAAAATAACTTAATAGAAGTTACTCACAGTACTGCACAAGGTTTTGTTTCCTAAAATAACTGAAAGAAAGTATTGTGATTTGTTAGCAACCTTGCAATGGTGATCATTCATCTCGCAATTGCAATTTTCTAGATTAGAATTAATTTTCCATCTATGAAGCATGAAGCAAGACATATAAACTGAAAACAATATAAGAGCGAAGTATTTTTCTCATGATCTGCACTATATTTATATAAGCAGGAGTCTGAACAAGAGGCGAGGATGTTAAAGCAAGAGATCAACCTATTACAGAAGGGTCTGAGGTAATCCTCCACACAAGCATGTATATCCATGCATACGTATTATTAATGAATTCTTGTTTTATTTCGACAAGACCGAGTAGAAACCTAAAAATATGATGCCATTAACAACTTCAAAAAAAAAAAAAAAAAAAAAAAAAAAAAAAAAAAAAAAAAAAAGCTGAAACACTAGCTTGTCTATCTTCTTAAAGTATTAAAGTACTTTCAAGTTGCCACTAAAATTTACGTGTATGCTTACAAATTTATCCAAATAGGTTGATAAAATGAACATATGAAGATTAATCAACAAACCATGTCAAATAACTTTACACACCCAAGCAAGAACAAACATAAACACATGAATATAGTTGTTCATGAAATCTATTTATGAAGAATGAAATTTTTAAATGTCGATAGGTACATGTTTGGCGATAGAGCCACTGAACAGATGACACTAGAAGAACTGCTTGCCCTAGAAAGACATCTAGAGATCTGGATGTACAACATACGCTCTGCAAAGGTAAGTAACTAGCTAGGTTTCATATGCTTGCTGATATTAATTTCTAACCCTAAAGTTTGCATGTAACTAATGTTAAACCTCTCATGAACAGATGCAGATAATGTTCCAAGAGATCCAATCACTGAAAAATAAGGTAGTTCAAATCTCCGATGCTTTTAATTAGTTTTTAGATATTCATTAATAAATTTCTTTCTTATAGTAATTTTGTTTTACACAGGAAGGCATACTGAAAGCCACTAATGAGTTTCTCCAAGAGAAGGTTAAAGCACATGCTAAACTTATCTTTTACCAATGGCTTAATGTTCTAAGTATACACAAGGGAAATTTATCAAAACCACCTATATATATATTTTGTTTTTATTATCATCTGACTCTTGTATTTTGCTTTTAATGCTTAAGTATATAGACAAGTTAAAATTAACCATCAAAGCGAATGACAGTAATACTCTTGAGTAAGCTTTCTAAGGTTAAGGTAAATAAAAATTAGGGGTTTTTTAGGTATCTTAGTTGGTTCTCGCCAGGGTCGGTGTTTGAGATGCAATAAAAGTAAAAAAATGTAAGGTGTTAGTTCTAATAAATGTTCTTATATATTATAATCTAATCTTTTTTTATCTCATTCTTTTCTTTAACTTGTTTACTAATGTTGCAGATAGTAGAGCAACATGGGGTTTTTGACATAGCCCCAATGGTAGCACAGCAGAACTGGCATTTTACTGAAGCCCCAATTGTAGATGGCATAACTTACCCACTAACCATAGAGAATGACTATTCCAATTGTAGGGGCTCAGAGATGGGCTATTCCTACTGATAGCAATAAAGCTTGAGGGACTTACTTTGTTAAAAGGTTTTAATATTTGTCAGTGTGTAATCAGAAACTGTGTCTGTGTTTGTATCTGTATAGTCTTGTGACCCCTCAAGCTCTCATTCCAACAACTACTACTACTACTACAATAATGTTGGAAATTTGTTGTGCTTTCTTATCTTGTAAAAGACCCTATTAGGGTTTAATGCCATTGATCTATTTATGTTGCACCTTTATTTTTATTTTTTTTCTAACTTCAATTTCTTTAGCAAGGAATTCTTACCACCCCTTTTTTTCTACGTAAAGCAAGCAACTTTATGGAGGTGCTCTTTTCTTTTTCTTGAAAACAATCAGATTAATCCTCATGAGCAGCCCTGGATGCAACAGGGTTGCTTATCAACATCTGGGCCTTCTTTAAGATTAGAGACTTGTTCACCAGGGCCAGGCCTTTAACACTCAAACCTCCTTTGTCCAACGGTTTGCACATGCTATTCCAACTTTTTGGATGAAGGTGCTTGCAATTCCTTCCCATCGAACCCTCCTAGAAATTAGGCATTAATGCACTGAGCTTGGGTATAAGATAGCCAGGGAGAATGACAGTGCCCATGAAATACGTGAGGATATAGCATAAAACTACTTTGATTAGCATTATACCCCCCTGAAAAGGAGAAAAGATTCATCTTCCAACACCCTAAGTTCAAACGAAGCTAATCTTAAATGAACTTGTAACCATCATGTTTAGACTTAGGTGTGGTGTAAGGAGAGGTGCTCCAAGATACTTCTCCCCATACTCTAACGGTTTGGTCTTCAACACCTCAAATGTTCTCAGTATGGGGGCTTCACTTGCTTTCGGTCTGGCCTTTGGTGTGCTTCACTTGCTTTCGGTCTAAAGAATGTGGCCAATTTCTATAGATTGATGACTCGGTCGGAGATCTTAGAGTGTTTGTTTATGATTCAAGAGATGTTGGAAGTTTTGATCTCAACCCTCCCCAACAAAAGAAGATCATCAGCAAACATTGCATGATTCATCATAGGAGCGCTCCTTCCTGGTTTAATCCCTCTAAAGACTTTGTACTGGATGCCTTGATCAAGAAGGTAAGAAAGAATTGTTAGAATCCTTGCGATGACTTAAAGAAGCCGTCCCAAGTCTCATTGAGATCCAAAGCAAGACTAGAAGTAGAAATACACTCATAAACCAAATTCACAAAGTCTCTCGGGAACCCATAAATAGAGAGATGGCCCTTTAGAAAACATCATTCCATCTGGTCAAAGACTTTGGACAAGTAAGCCTTGAGCATGAACGCGATTGTCTTGCTATGAGATTGACTAGAGGTAGCACAAAATCTCTCAAACCATCGCCTAGTTGTCAATGATCAAATGACTTGGTATAAATGCATTTTGTGCAATGATGCTCTTAAGAAAATGCTTTTTCCTTCACACTATGATTTTAGAAAAAAATCTTATAAATGGTATTACATAAGCTGATAGGCTAGTAGTCACCTACTTTAGATGGCTTTGGCAATCAAGATAATAGTGGATATATTAAGATTAATTTCTATCCATCTTCCCCAAAGAGAAGAACTCCTACAAAGCCCACTACCAATCTAAGATCATTCCAATAGAGCTAGAAGAAATATGTCGAAAAACATTCGACCTAGGGACTCATCATTACAAAATATTTGAGGTTCTGTACGTGATTTTCTTATTCAAAGGCATAATAGCCAAATCCTTCACCCAACCAATCCACCTGGTTAAGTTTATGAAAAGAAATAGGATTATTATAAGAGAAGAGGACTTGAAAGTGCGATACAAACTTAGTTCCAATCTCCTTAGAAGCACAGAGCCAACTCTCCCTATCTTTATGAAGGGAACAAATATTCTTTCTTCTTTTTTAGGATATAGCAAGGGAGAGAAGCATTTTGTATTTCGATCACCCCATGCAAGACAGTTAAAGCGGGCTCTTTGGTGCTAGTACATTTCAGACTTGAGGAGCATATACTCATGTCTACTTCTTGGCACATAATCATAGGACTGTCAATTACTACTCTGTAGTCAGAGGAGCTTATCTTCTATGTCATTGATCTGTCTTTTAAGGTTGCCAGCCTTGGAATGATCCCAACTCTTGAGGTAACTCATGAGCATGGAGAGATTAAAGGAGATGGGTTTGTTGGCCTTGTAGGTGAGCACCCATGCTTGCTTATATAATAGTTCAAACAACTCCAAAGTCGTCCACTAGTTTTTGAAACGAAATCTGGGCAAAATTCTTCCGACAGGTTCAGTGACAAGAAGGATCGAATTGAAGTCGCTAAAAAAAAAAGAAAATGGAAGATATAGCACACGCACATGAGGGAAGACAAAGAACTAAGTTATCGACCCGAGTGCTCTATCAAGCCTCTCCTGGACGAGGAAGGTATCATGCCTCCTATTAGACTAGGTGTATGTCGATCTAAATGACCCGATCTAGAAGGCCTTGCATCATAAATATGGTCAAAAAATTGTGAAAGCCTTGAGTGGCTGGCAGTGTGATCCCTTTCTTTTCATGTCTGGATCAGAATGACATTGAAATTATTAATGCAATAGAGCAAAAGGAAGCTGAAAGAATACTGGGAGATCCGCGACTAAAAAGTTATAATCACCATAAGGATTTTTAAAAAACACCACACATGACTCAATTGTGATTAGGGTAGACATCATGGACAAGAGCCAAAATGAAGTAGTCATTTGCTTCCAAAATCTATCCCTAATGGCCTAAGGCCAAAATAACCAAAGGCCTCTACAATGCCCCCCGGAACTTATCACATAGTTGTACTTGGGAGGGAGAGTATTGATAACGAGAGGATTGTTAGAATTGCACTTCATCTCTGAGATGAATATTGAAACACCCCAATCCTACCACTGTCCCTCACATGAGACTTATGTATATTCTAGAAGAGCTAGCAACATACGCATTATCATCCGATAAAATAAAAATAACCAAATAATAATAAAACCCATAGTCCACAATAAGTCCATCAATAATATAAAAGTGAGTAGAGTCATCGAATACAAGAGTATATGCTAAAAATTAAATTACAATAAGTGAAGAACATAATCCTTTATAAAACTATAATATATAAAAAATAAGAAAGGTCTAATGTCTTACTAAATAAAGTATTATAGAAACTCCCACCACAACTACAATCATTCTGCATCATATGTCAACGTAGATGAGCTTAACGTTTAGCTAGTAGCTAGCATAATATGTATGGAGAGTTTCATAACATGAAAAAGTTCACATTTACGCCTAATATGTAAGTACATAAATAGTCAAAGAAAATGTGATGTTAAATAATCACAAAATCATCTATATATTATTTGTATTATCATATTAAATATCAACCCAATAGATGATATATTAATAATATACTCATCTTCGATCGTCTCTATGTATGACATAAGACGAGCATTAAATTATATTAGTTAGTACGATTCAAATTCATGCTTTTATTATATTCACTAGTCCACTTGACTCGCCTATCATTAGGTTACCCAATGTTAGGCCCATTAATTGACACCCGTACTTAAATATATAACCTCAAAAAGGAGAATATACCTAGTGGTAGAATTGTCTACCATTACCTAACAAATGGTTGACTAATTGTCCATCATAGCAAAATAAGGATCTCAATCATAGCGCATCACTATGGGTTAGCATCGCACCTCAATGTTACTCGTCCAAGCCCTCAGCTCAACATTATTGCATCGCCAATGCAGAAATCATGAGTCGATGCTCAAGAATGTCATGACCATGCATCATTGGATACCACTATGTCCATTACATCTCACCCTTCTACCACTATCTTAATATCCCAAGGATTTTACTCTTGTCCACCAATAATATAATAACATGTTGCCTGCTACCCGACGAACAATATTCTAATTGTTTGGGATCTATAGATCGAGACCTCAAGCGTATGCCCTACTATATAATACTTTAATATAAAATTTTCATCCTTTATCCTAGCTGAGAGGTGTCTGGTATTGCCAAGATCAACGAGTCGCACCTCTCAAGATAGTGCACGTGTGCTATTAGCATGCTATCATTTAAGCTGAATATTAAGATAGCAATCGACAAGCATAATGAAGAACATCATCATCATCATAGAATAATTAAGTGATATATTGTAAACACGCTATATAAGAAAAATATTAACATGGTAATCAACACCCACATCGAAAGATATCATCATCATAGAAGAATTACAAATTATCATAAATGAACATACTAATTAAGATACACAATCACCATGCCAACTACAGTTATTCAACTATCTTACTGAGTTAATATGTTCAGCAATGTAAGCTAATTCTACCATGTCATGCATGAAATGTTCTTGTGTACTATCAACCATAACATATTACTAATTAACAAAAAAGGAGAATAGCTCACTTGTTTGGAATAACTCATTTTTCTAGTGAAGTAGGCTCCACTCTAAACTCGGTCTAATTTGAGAGACGTGTTGGCCTAGAAAGATCTACGATAGAATACTGAATTACCACCCAAAATCTGCATATATAAAGATAAATAAAATGGTTAGAAAGACCTGCAATGGGCTCGAGCTAGGGCTCAACTAACCTAGCCCAAGAGCTTGCATGTGATAGGACCGACTCAAAGGATTGGTCCACGTACATATACACTTTTTACAGCTGGCCCACGTGCATGCCTACTTGTACACTTGATTGGATTGAGCCAAATCCATGTTCTCTCAAGCTTGGACAAGTAAGATCAGCCCACACAAACTAGAATGAGGACATCTCCTATGGTATCGTCCAACTCCATTCTAGACTTGAAGAAGGATTCTGAGAGCCTCCAAGGACATGATAATTGTTCAACACCTTAAGAGAAACTTGATTTAAACCAAATCCATCTCTAGGTTGCTCTAATGGGATTAGGTTAGAGACTGCAATGTTAAAACCTCCCACATGAATAAACTTAATGGAATGCTTCTTCTTGGGCCTATTTCTAAATGGCACACTCTGAGAGGTCGAGGCCAACAAGGTGCTAATGGAAAGTAATGAACGAGTGACAATATTATTTTTTGGAATTAAGATTTTTAGTTGGGACCTAGAGCGGTCTCATTGATGCTGAGCCTTGCCAAGAAAGCCCTTACCAATCACATCCTTCAGATGATGAGCAAAACGATCTCCCACATCAGTAATAGCTTGGTTCTAAGAAGAGCATGTGAAAACCATGTGCTTGGCCCCTTTAGATGGGGCAACTTTAGCATAGTCGTTAGGCAAAGGGCCAAGTCCATCAACTCAAGTTTAGTCAAGCAACCCACTTAAGGAACCCATGGGTTAGCGTGCTACCTTGACCTATCACCACATTACCCGTAGACCTTGGCTCTTGAAGTCATGCCTAGTTGTTTGATATCTTACCATAACCCAGAACACAAACTGCTAAGTAGGCTCTACAGGCACTCTAACTTACCACCTAGTTGATCAGTCCTACTAGGTTCCTCTTATGGTGGAGTGATATGAGTTACTTCCATGGGCATAGCATCTCTACCCTATCCAAAGCACTCCCCCTCATCACCTAACCAAACAATGCTTGAAAATGAGAGGGGCAAATAGCCAAGTGGTAACCAACTAAGCCACAAGTGAAGTAAATAGAGGGAAGGTTCTCATATGCAACATACGACACATATTAGTGAGATGGTAGTCCTAGATGGAATCCATGTGTAATGGGGCAAGTGAGATCGAGCTCCACATAGACATGGGCATAACAACCTCGCCCGATCACCATCATGGTGTCATCAATAAGAAGAGTCTCCTGACCTTAACCACAACTAAAATAAAAATTTAAGCTTCCAACATTCTTCTAACAATTTTGATGCCCTCTTTGTAGGTAAATTGAAAGGTGAAGAATCCCTTCGGCTTATCAGCGATCATCATCATCTCAATCAGGTGTCACTACTTAATCAATTCAATTTTAACAAGGTAAAGATAAATTTTACCTAAAATATTACTAATCAAGGCATTCTCCTATTCAACCCAGCTCTCAACGAGCTAGTCTAGGTCGATTTCCACCTTATTAGTAGTGGACACCTAGATCTTAGCATGCTGCTCCTTTTAGATTAGGCCAACATAAGACACCTTTGATGCTTTATCCTTAGTCATTGCAGCCCACAACCTTTAGTTAGGAGGAGGGTGCTCAACCTTAGAGAGAGAGACCACCAAGAATGATGCAGGAGTTTCCATAGAAAAAGGAATATGGGAAGAGGAATCTAGAGGCAAGGGAGGATGAGACCATGAGGAAGCAAGCACCACCAAGAAATGATATCACCAGCAAAGGAAAACTTTTCCCTAGATATCTTCCTTTATGCTTCTAGTTCACTTTAAAAGAGGAAAGAAACATCTATGATTTGTACTAGGATAAACCTTGCAAAACTCCAAATTTGATTCAAAATATAAATTCTCCATTGTTGTTATGTGCATGTTGTCTGAATGCCTTTAAGTGTTGTTCGAACTCTACTTAAGTTTTCTTAATGTGGCATTCTAGCTATTCGAATGCCATTAACCCTATCTAAACGAGATTCTAAAATTTGCATGCTAAATTTGAATTCTGCTTCAAATGTTTTAATTTTCTCACATAATTTGATCTTCTATAAACTCTGACTTGACTATATACTTAAATCTAAATTATACAACTCAATAAAAATGTAATTTTGTCTACGAATATGTCATTACAAATTTATTGTAGTTACAATCTCCTTGGCAATTTCATAACAATACACAATTCTTAAACAAATCTTTAGATTTCACAAATTTTTCTAAGGTTAAGACACACGAATTTATTTCATATATTGCATTTATTCCCTTTAAAGATAAAAAAAGAACACTAGAAATAATCCTACGAAAAGCATGTGTAATATGAAATTAATTTGATACACAATTTTTAAAACAAATCCCAAATCAAATTTCATATTTGAATTGTAGTAATAATAAAGTTGTCACATGATATTTTTGGCTAAGTAACAATTATGCAATAAGCTCATAGTACATATATCATAGTGACTACCATACTTGATCAAGCAAGTCAAATAAGGATATCAATATCATGCCAAGGAAATAGAACATAACCAATAAAAAACAAAAATTCAATATATGCTAAAGTAAACAAGTCCATTGTCATCAAGTCATGAAATATGTAAATTACTTCTAAAACTCCCCCTATAATTCCTAAGTCCAAGCCAGAGATAGTAAATCCCACTCTCTCTTTTTTTTGTTATAAATTGACAAGGTAAGAAAATATTAAAGTAAAAACTAATGAATTCTTGAGGAGTATTAACACAATTTAGATTTAGTGTGACATTTTTTTATCTCATCTATGACAAAATAGAAATTAAAAAAAATTATATGAATATTCTTCCTATTCATAGCATGCCTTTCATCAAAAATATATATAGGTCTCACTAGATAAAGTGTAGAAATAATATCGCATCGCTTTCTATTGAAGATATATCTAAAATGGTGTTTCTGATATAATCATGCTCTTCATATTATTATTATTTTTTCCATTCCTTCTGAGCTCTAGGTGATCTCTTCTGCAGTTTGGAATTTCTTTTTTCTCGTCGACAAAAGTGGAAGTAAATGTGTCACTTTGATATTTCAATCCTTGCTCTTTCTTTTCCTCCTTTTGATTTATCTTCAACGAACCTAGTGAGAATTTAAGAAGAGGTTGATTAGCCTTTAGTAAATTAAATTCTAATTTCCTTATTCTCTCGTCAAGGCATCACCTAAATTCTATTTGTTTTTATATATATGAGCATCTAAACATTTAATTTTATCAAGTAAGAATTTTTTTCCAAAACTATATCATGAGAGAGAGAGATAAGGAATTCTTCGGATCTTGTTGAAGCTTTTTTTTTTTCCTCTTCTTTAAGGCATTCTCCTTCATTAATCTACTTGTCTAGTAGTTCATTCATTTCTTCCTTCTTCGTTGTCAAGCTTTGTATCTTTCCTACAAATTTAATATTTCCTTTTTGCAATTGGTAAAATTCTTTAAATATGACATCGTAAGTGGCTTGAAGGTCGTTATTAATCGCCGCTCTCAAATTGTCTATCTAAATGAGATATCTCATAATAATTTATCGATAGATAACAAGTAAGAACTTAGAACTATTAACTCGTCTTAGTTAGAATCTATAGATATTACTTGAAAATAGTAGAAAAAATGCATAAGAAATCAAATCAAGCAAAAAATGCATAAGAAATCAAATCAAGCTCATGATGATGACACCATTTCTAATCATAAGTCAATATGATTAATCCGAGGGTGACCTACTCTGATACCAATTGAAAATTTGTAAGAGACAGAGATTCCTAGTTTGACTAGATTTAGAGATATATATAAAAAGTTCAACTCAAACTCAAATTCAAAGTTTAAATCCGAATTCTACTAGAAAAGCTGAACTCTACTAGATTTAGGAAAATCAATTTAGAACCATATTTTGAAAACCAAACCAAAGTAGGAGATAGAAATTTAACTCCTACTCAAACTATGAAAACCCAACTCAAGTCAAAATTTGAAAACCAAGTAAGAGGAGAACAACGAACACACGGTCCTAATATTTTTTCAACACAAAAACCTCTCAATTCGTAGAGAGGAAAAAAAAACTACAAATCCATCCAAACCAGATCAATATATATCATAACTTTTGTAGAAATAAGTACTTAGAACTGGACTGTTTAAGTATTGAGGTCTATGTCTCTTGCTCAAAATTCATCTTGATTAAATACTCCATGATTAGATTGTCTCCATATATGATTCTTAGTATATGATTTGGTTGGTCTGGCAATGTGTTTATTTAAATTTTTCAATACTTACAATCAAATTTGTAAATGATGTTATATTTTGACGTTCCTATAGCTATGCTATTGATTTTTGAGTAGCTACAGTCAAGTTTTATTAATTTGATTGAATTATGTTCTTGTTGATTTTTTTTTATACCCATGAAATACTCTATTGAGAAACTAACCAAATCTCTGGAGCTTTCTCAAGCTTGAGGTGACCTGATCTCGAGCTTAACATTATCTAGCTTGTTTCAAGCTCGAGCCGAGCTCCAAATAAATGCCTATAAAGCTAAGCCAAGTTAGGCTCAGCTCGCTTGAGCTCAACTCATTTACACCTCTATGCAACACTAGAATTAAAAACTTGTCGAAGATGAGTTTACCAACAAGACAGAGCTTCGGATTTCGGGAGGAGATGGTATGCCCTTTCATCGGTGAGTTCAAGATATCCATCTTGCCTCCTGAGTGAGTTTTGAGAAGCTTTTGACAAGGGTTTCATTCAATAAATCCATTTCAGATTGCAAGACAAAGAGGGAGAAGAATGACAAAAGGGCATGAGGAAGATCCATGGATAGGAAATATTTAGCAAATAAGAAGTATAATTCAGGTACTTTTGAGAACCTTTGAGGAACATCAATTCACTTTGTTATAATTTAAAGGGAAATCGATAGGAAAAATAAAGAATTTCTTTCAAAGGGAAATGAAAAATAAAGTCCTTGGCTATATAAAAATTTTATTCACAATATCATAACATGTAAGAGTCTAAAAAGAAATATCCCATCTTATTCAAAGTTTCTTTTTTTTTTAATTTCTAAGTTATAATTGTCAATACTCACAATGAGCTCATACGTGATGGTCATATAATTTTTGTTTAAATTAATTCCTTAATAATTTTTCAACTTTTAAATTCAAAATTTTCTCGTCTTTCGGTATTGAAACTCCTCTGAAGAAGAGCATTTAAATAGTATTTTTTTATATTAAATATTCCCAAGTTGGTCCCGTAGCTCAGTTGGTTAGAGCGTTGGTCTTATGAGCCGAAGGTCGCGGGTTCGAGCCCCGCCGGGACCAACTCTTCTCTTCCATTAATTTTTAGATTAATATGCGCTTAAATTTTAAGAAGTCTATGTTTAAAATACTCTTTATTTAATTTTAAATTATAGTCATTCATTTAATTTTACTTTAATCTAAGAAAATTTATTCAAGGGTATTACAATTAGTTAGCACTTATAGCTATATATTAGCTCATGTATATATTGATAACCTGATAGTTGACAAAACTAACGACACCAAGAAGTTTTAGACAAAAATGCACATATCTAATAATTAATTTATATGATAAAGATGTAAATAATAATAAAAATACAAGTGTTTTTTTTTTTTTGGTAGATTCCTTTATACATAAATATATATAACAAAAAAAAGCAACTCAAAAGGGGACCCATCCACCCGTCACCTTCTCATCCTACAATAACCACGACGTGTACATGCATCTCTCTCTCTCTCTCTCTCTCTCTCTCTCTCTCTCTCTCTCTCTCTCTCAGTTCTTATCTATCATCTTCTCTCTCTCTCTCTCTCTCTCTCTCTCTCTCTCTCTCTCTCTCTCTCTCTCTCTGTGTGTGTCTCTCTTCCAACATATATGGTAATTATCATGAGTATCTTCAACTCTATATTGAATTTTGTAGTGCCACCTGCAAGCATGGTGATGCTGGCCTTTGCATGGCCAACCTTGACCTTCTTCCATGCAATGAGGTGGCTCTTCGAAAGCTTGTTCAGAGAAAACATGGAGAACAAGGTGGTGGTCATCACCGGGGCTTCATCGGCGATCGGGGAGGTAATACCAAGATCTTCCGTTCTTTGAATAATCTGTATTAATTATATTATATATGTTGCATTAAAAGTTTCCTTTTAAATAATTGATTCAAAAGCTTAATCACAGTAGTGTATCTCATAACTCTAAGATGGAAAATTTGTATTCAATTGATGGTTGATCATAATATAAATGTGAGATTGATTTCATAAATGTCCATAACTCTTTCCAACGCTGAGACTAAACCCCTCATGTACATGCAATAGTATTCAGCATATACCCCTCGTAGACCTTAATGTAGTTGCAAGGATGGCCTTCTGCAAACTTGCAAAACTGGCAAAGTGTGGATGGTGATATATATATGTAAAAGAACACTAAAAAGGCGTGTATGATTTTATGTGATAAATACATGCATGGGTAACATTTTTTTTAAATAAAAAAAAGTTGTCGGATTGTATCAAGCTTGACATGATAATAACAAATTAAGTGCAGCAAATCGCATATGAGTATGCGAGAAGGCAGGCAAATTTGGTTTTGGTGGCAAGAAGGGAGCAAAGACTGTTTGGCATAAGGGAGAATGCCAGGCTACTGGGTGCAAAGCAGGTAATGGTCATTGCTGCAGATGTTGTGAAGGAAGAGGACTGCAGAAGATTCATTGGTGATACTATAAGTTACTTTGGCCATTGTGAGTATCTCTTTAATTTCCTTCTATAATTAGTTCTGTTGACTCTAAAAGCTTAAGTTATTAGAAAACGGTGCAAAATGTGTTACACATTTTGAAATTCTTTTCATGTAACATCTTATGCATATATCTTCAATTGAAGGCGGCACTTGTTGCCATGGTAAAATTTTAATTCCTCTTGCCTTCAAAAGGTTATGGATACAAATTTTAGAAACAACCGATTTAGAATTGAGGATAAGGTTGCGTAAATCTTCCCTCTCTCGACCCCCAGCGTAGAACCAAAGTGCAATGCATAAAAGACAAGGAGTACTGGTAAGAAGTTCTGATATTGTTAATGTTAAAATAATTTCCATGCTTAATTTTATTTTAGTATGTAGTCTGTGTAATGATCCTAACTATTTGTTTGCCTTTTCTATTTAAACTTCTTTCTTCCTTTTCTTTTCCTTTCCTTTTCTCTGTTCTTTCTGAAATCCTACTTGAATGAACTGTTCTTTTTTCAAATACGCGAATGTACAGTATTCATATCCTCATATATATATGTATATATACTTGATTACTTCTTACTTCTTAATGTTCAGAAAGCTCTGTTGTTTAATTTCATTTTCTGATTTAACAGTGCATCATCTTGTGAATACTGCAAGCCTTGGACATACCTTCTACTTCGAGGAGGCTTCTGACACTTCTCTTTTCCCGCATTTGATGGTACAAAATTGCCATGATATCCATTTGCTTGATCATGATCTTAAAATTTGTATTTCCTAGTGATTAAGTTCATTCAGACTCACAAACAGCATCTCATGTTTGCATCACCAAGTTATTGCTAGTGTGTTTAATTATCAAGTGCTAGTATGAGATTGGAAGAACTAGCTAGTTGTGAGAATATTAGCATTGCTTAAATTCCTTTCTTGAATCAGGATATCAATTTCTGGGGAAATGTTTATCCAACATACGTCGCCCTCCCTTACTTGAGGCTAACTCATGGTCGAATTCTAGTCAATGCATCGGTAGAAAGCTGGTTACCTATGTCAAGGATGAGCCTATATGCTGTAAGTATTGACAGACATCACTACTTACCTATTCTGAAATGGTTACTAGTCTGATAACTGAACAATGTCATATAAGAATTATTTCTCTTGCTGTGAATTTGTCAGGCCGCAAAGGCAGCGGTGATAAATTTCTATGATACACTTAGATTCGAAGTGAAAGACGATGTAGGAATTACGATTGCAACCGATGGATTGATCGGAAGTGACATGAGCAAAGGGAAGTTTATGCTCGAGGAAGGAGCAGAGATGCAATGGAAGGAAGAAAGAGAGGTATGCAATGTTTGTTACTAACAGATCATTCACATTACCAACTTAACAACATCACGCAGTATATATATTCTTGCCTCCTTCCTTCTGCCTTCACTATTATTCCCGAATGTTGTTGATTTAGTCAATACTCTTTTTGTTTTTATTTTGGAAAAAAGATTGATGGTAACAACTCATTTAATGAAAAAAAAATCAAAGGATTGTGAACTTTTTGCTCGAAGTTTTGGCTAGAGAGAATAAGAGAAAAGAGAAGAGAAAAATAAGATGAGAGAAATATTTTATCTTGTATAGGTGTCCCTGACCGGAGGACAGGTCGAAGAGTTTGCAAAGGCGATGGTCGCAGGTGCCTGCAGAGGCGAAGCATATGTTAAGCATCCAAGCTGGTATGACATATTCCTGCTGTACCGCGTGCTTGCTCCCGATATTCTTGGTTGGACTTTTCGCTTGTTGCTATCGACCCAGGGCGCTAAGAGGCCACCTCTCGAGGGTGCACCGCCTCAAAGACCGCCGCCTCTTGCCTTCTCCCCATCTCCTCATAATCAGAAGGCTGAGTAAAGTTTGTAAGGCATTCAAATTATGTTGTGCTTTGAGAGTTTCTTTTCTTGTTTAAATTTAGTTAGCTAGTGTTCAAATAAAACTTGGCTGCCGCCAATCTTTTTAGATACTAAGTATTATACTTCATCTTTTAATATGTTTGTGGTGATCATAAGACCTATTAGCCATTGCTAAAACCTAGGAAGATTCTGGAAAAACAAAAGGAGGCAAGATAAGTGTTTGTTTGAAACTAATTTTAGATAGAATTCAATTAATCTTAATTTGGATAGAACTCTATTGATTTTATTTTAAAATGAGTTGTGCTATTTGAGAAATTATGGAATTGAAATAAAATATATCTAATCTATGTTCTTTGAAATGAGGCAGGAATTTATTTCATTATCTTCTTTTTTTCTAGTTTCAAATTTAGCTTAGCAAAGGAAGAGTAACTTTTGAGATTTAAAAAAGTTAATTTAAGCAGCAAATAATTCAATCTAGATTTGACCTCAAATCCACAAAAATTAATTGGAATTTCATCACTTAATGATTTTAAGTAGTGAATTTAGAAAATTAGATATTTAAATTAGTTAAATCTTATGAATTTGAGGTTCATCTTATTTTTATTTCAGCTATCCATCTTTTTCTCATACAAAGTGACCCTCCTTAACTAATTAAAATAAAATAATTCTTCCATTAGTTTGCTGTTAGGGATTCTAATAGAAAATTATCACATGCCTAACACATTACTTAATTATAGAGGAAGATATCCTCTTCTTTAACTTTTTATCCTCTTTTTCTTTTCAAAACTTAATCCCAAACATATATATATATATATATATATATATATATATATATACACCACCTGAATGTGTGTTTTTATTATAGAATTAAATAAGACGGGATAAGTTATCTCTATGTATATCTAAAGAGTTAATTTAGGATTACTAATCTTATATTATAATTTTAGTTTACTGTTTGGTTTACATTATTATCCTCAATAAAATAATTAGTAACAAAAATTACTATTTTAAAGTGTTGTTGATTCTCTCAAACTTAAATTATAACCATTAAATTATATTATGTTAATTAATCAAAATTAATAACGTTCAATTCAAAGTAATCACAATTAAAAACAAAAGTAATACAAATAATAGAATAAGTTAATAAAAAAAATGTTTAATAGTAAAATAAAGTTTTTTTAATACCACAGTAATTTAAGTAAATATAAAATACTAATAAAAAGATTAAAAATATAAAAATAAGTTTTGAGTAATTATGATTGTTAGTATAAAGTTATATATATATATTAGATGTAATTAAGAACATAAAAATAACTTATTGGATTTAGATGTAGCATCTACTTGATCAAATGGATGTCAAAAGATTAAATCTAAGCTATCCCAAATCGGACATATTCTTTTCTTCTAGTTTCGACCTCAACCCAACCTAAATCCATCTCCCTCTTATTTCGTCCCAAATGAACCCCAACTCCAACCCATCTATCGCCTCTCTTCTCATTTCCATCCTCAACTCTAAGTCATCTTTCTCTATTTTCTTTTATTCTCTAATTAAAAACTTATTTATTGAATACATCATTATTAAATATAACTAACAAGATATATATTTAACAAATATAATTTTATAAAATATAATTAATCAAAATAAGCCATTTGTTTCTCTCGATATAACATTTAGAGATACATAATACACATATTTTTAAATATAAAAAATTAAATAACATGTTATATATATTTTTTAAATAACCCTTGCTCTCTACATTCTCCTTTCTGAATCTAATCCTAGGCATAAATCTCAAGAACCAATGGCACCACTAGACATGATCAAATGGCCCAGCCCGCCCGTGCCCGGCCCGGTTTGGACCGGGCTAAGCCCGACTCGGACTCGGTTTAGGCCCGGTCTGGCCCGAGCCCGAACTACCCATGGGCGGCACAGGCCAGCTCTTTGCCCGCCCGACCCAGCCCGAAAGCCCACCCGTTTGGCCCGCAACTAAGCCCGCCCGTCTGCTATAGTACTTTGCCCTTCTGCTAATTTACCACTGCTATAGTAAAAAAAATTTGGTATTATACAGTTTTGCATTATTTTAAGCACACATTTAAAAAAATTTAATTTTTTTTAATTTTTTTAAAATGGAGGAATATAAATATATATTTTTTAAAATAAGCTAATAGTTAAAAAAAATTCTAAAAATAGCTAAAATATGGGTTGGGCCGAGTGATTGGTGGGTCGGGCCGGCCCGGCCCGACCGGTTAGCCCAATCTCTCACGGGCCAACGGGCGGTAACGGGCTAGACTATTCTAGCTCGGCCCGAACCCGGCCCGGCTTGAGTGATTGGTGGGTCGGGCCATGGACAAATACTTAAGCCCGGTTGGCCTGAAAAGCCCGGCCCGAACTCGGCCCGGCTCGCCTGATGATCATGTCTAGGCACCACTATCACGTCATCTTCTAGGCCATCGTAGTTTTAAGGGACAATTCTATTTTGACACCTAAATTATCATTATTTTCTGTATACATTCTAAATTTTTTTTTAGATCTATTTTTTTATTATTTAAAAGTCTGTTTAGTTATTTTTTTTTAGTTTAAAAGAATATATAAAAATATTTTTCTTATTCATGGGTGCACATGAGTAATAAAAAAGTATTTAAAAAACAGTAATAATTGAGGGGTTTAAATAAAATTACCCCTACTTTTAATGATAGCGGAGGAGTCGCTTATATATATATATATATATGAAATTTTTTAGAGTATAATAGTTATTTTGTAACTTATGTTAACATCAGGGGTGATTTTGAATAATTCGTTTTACATAAAGTAAAACAAGGGTTTGAGTGTGAAGATGACCTATAGTTAAGCGGGGTCAAATATAATTAAAATGTTTTTTTATGAAAAGCACACAGCCTTTTACATTTATTATTATAGAAATATTATCGACTAAAAATAAGTATTTTAATTATTTAAAAAAATATTTTTACTTAACGAAATATTTTGACAGTGTTAGTTTAAATTTAATTCAGAATATTAGGTATTATATATAAATTTTTTTTATGATAAAATATTTTTTAAAGTAAATTTGGTAAAATATAGGGTCGAATAATAAATATCTCTATGGTAATGGGGTTTCCGGTAAAAAAGTCCACCCAAACCCGAGTCAAGGCCACGCTTTACGAACCGTGGCACCTTTTCCCACCGCCAAAGCAAAATACGCAAACATTCCAGAACTATGTCATAATTATCAAACTACCCTTATCTCACCAAACCTTTTTACTTCCTCACTCTGGGTCATTAGGGGTACTGGGGTAATTTGGATGCGCCTTGGAAAGCCAAGAGAGAAAGGCAGGCAAGTCGGTCTTTGCCGCTGCTCGTGGGAAAAAGGAGAAGAGGAGCGAAGAGGAAGCAAAGCCTAACCCTAGATCTGAGATCCAATGGCGTCATTCGCGGAGGCTCCGCCCGGCAACTCCAAGACCGGGGAGAAGATCTTCAAGACGAAGTGCGCCCAGTGCCACACGGTCGATAAGGGCGCCGGCCACAAACAAGGTCTCTCTTTTCCCCCCTCTTTTTGCTGGATTTTTTGCTTGATCTGTGTCTCCCTGGTGATTTTCCTCTGTCTCGGTGGAGATCCATTCCCATCCATGGATTTCTCTGTTGTATCTGACGTTTTCTGGGTGATCTTCACGGTTTGTTTCTGTTTTCTTGTATTGGATTCGTTATTATGTCTAATTCAGCTGGTCTATTTGATCTGCCTTTTTTTGGGAGGTTATGCATCTCGATATACTATCATAGACGTTCTCATGGCTATGCTGAACTTGTTAGTAACATTGGATTGTATGAGGAATTTGTGATCTGATGATTGAAGATCTATTGCTTGTCTGCATAACAAACTTTCATTTTTGTGTGTGTTTGTATACAATCTTCCGTTGGTCTTATTGATCAGATTTTTTTATTGTGGTTAATGGTTATTCTCATTATTCTCTGGCTAAATTTTTTCTTATTCGTTGTTTTTCCTGTTGCTGCACATCAGGACCGAACTTGAATGGCCTTTTTGGGAGGCAATCTGGTACTACACCTGGTTATTCCTACTCAACTGCAAATAAGAACATGGCTGTAATTTGGGAGGAGAAGACACTGTATGACTACTTACTTAATCCCAAGAAGGTATGGTGCACTCTCGATCAGTTTGTTGTCCTGTTGTTATGTATCATACTATCGTTCATTGTTCAGGCCTACTCCTTTCTGACTTTTGAGTTTGTTGTCCATATTTTGTTTGTTCATTTATGATGGTATATGCAAACATGGTTGAAAGTGTTAGATGACTACCGATCTGCTGATACGAGTCAAAGTTTGTTTGGCACATTGATTCATAACTTCTCACTGTTTTATAGTTTTTCATGTTTCATGTTTCTTGGTTCTTGATCTTTGTTTATTGCTTACAGTAGAAAACATCTAGCAGTTTTTCGTCTTTATTTTCTCTTTTAATTTTAACTGCAGGAATTTTACTATTTTAACTTTACTGATTTGGCACTTTCATGTATAATTTACAGAGTAATTTGATCCCATATATGTTAAATGTGTAGATTGAATAATGAGCAGCTTTTCATTTCTATTGCTATATAAGTAGGATATTTTAAATTTAAATCTGGTTTGATATCTGATCTAACTTGTCTGATTCAAATCCAATATGATTTTAACTAATATCGATCCAGTTTGTGGAGTTAGATGCCCAAATAATATCCTATCATAATTATTGACAAAATTTCCTTGGCCTGGATTCAGTTTTACCACAGTTCTCCTCGTGTTTGGTAATCTTAAACAATGGGGAGGATATTTCTTATACCTTAGTCAATGGATAGATCTCTACAAACAATTGTGGTGCCTGTTATGTCCTCTTGATTAAGGAAATTTTTTGGCATAAATATCCTTATATTCTGTAATTTTTGGAATAATGAGAGGAGTAAACGCAAGAGAATATTTTTTGAGAAGCCTTCTTGCACTAAGTAAAGATAAATGGATTAAAAGGCTATATGAGTAGAAATGTTTGGGACTATCTTGGTTATTATCACCTGCATCTGTCAGAAAACCTTTCTGTAGCCTTTCAATCACCACATTTTCTAGTTCACAGTTTGCAATGCTGATCTTGAATTTGTAGTCCAAGTCGAAAGTAACAAACTTCTTGGACCTACCATCATGATATATTTTGTGCTGAGCTTTCTTGCACAACTTAAAAATGCACCTATAATGGGAGTTGGATCTATTACCTTTTGACGCATGGATGCCATCAAAAGGTTTGAAGGCAATACCCTAGTAACCCCAAGCTTTTTGTACGGCAATCTTGTACAATTGAGATTCGATGGTGTCGTGCATATGGTAGGTATAAATGCCATTATCATATTTGAGGTATATCTTCAAATGTTCATTCTTTGTACAAAGATAGTCATGCACAACGCCATCGGCATGCCCCGATGTGCCAATACATGCCTAACATATTTTTAATAAAATTTTTGAAATATTTAGAGATACTTTTGGGTTTTCGGCATGTCACTCTTTGATTTTTAATTTTAATATATGTATTAAAATCTACATTATAGTTTTTTATCTTTAGATTATTTTTGTAAATAACCTATTTTTATTAAAGGTATAGCAATAGTCAAGGATAAATATTATTCAACACATAAAATGATTGTATATATTCATTAAAGTTATTATTAATGATTAAGCATTTCATAATATGATTGAATACTCCATAATATAATTAAATACATAATAATATAACAGGGAGAATCAACGTCTTCATTTGTGGGCACAAGAATAACACCAGAATATTACATTAAATAATCGATAATTCTTAAAACTCATCCATTAATAGTATTGCTCATTGTAATGTTTCGCATAGTCTTCGTATAAATGCAAAATTTGTAATTCTCCTATAATATAATATTAATATTCAACATGCATTGGAGCGACTAACACCAGCACAAGTACATAATAAACATATGTAGATTATTAATATAGAGTTTAATAAGGCTGATGTGGTTCTAGTGGGTATGATGGTAATGATGATGAACTTATCATCCTATAAGTGCACCTCTCTTGATGTCTTGCTATTTATAGACTCGAGTCTTTCTCTCATAACTATTATCATGTTGAGCTTCAGATGGTTTTTTGTCTTTTTTTTTGTCTCTGATAAATCCTGCTTTGTGGTTGATTGATGAATGAAGTTGTTATTCTAATAGAAATATATAATAAAAAAATGATTAAAGTTGATTAATAAAAATAGAAAAAGTTGTAAAAAAATGGGTTCCACATGACATCATATTTGTTAAAAAAATGACTAAAGTTAATTAATAATGTTGATGAAAATAGAAAAAAGTTTAAAAAAAAAGGCTCTATGTTGACATGGTTCAACACGCACCTGTGTTGGTCGACACGGCTTGGATGGTGGTGTGTCACTGACGCACCCCGTGTCAGGTGTCGTGCTGATGGTGGCACGGCACCTACTGAGTGAGCCGGTTTTAGCTTAGGCTCAGCTCGAAATTAATTTTGAGCCTAGTTTGATATTTAGGCTCAACTCATCTCAAATCAAGCTGAGCTCAAGCCGAGCTAGCCCAAGCCTGATTGGAGGAGGATACGGCGGCAGTAGCTTACTGAAGGAAGAGAAGGTCGAGGAGATTATTTTGACACCCCTAGTATTGAGTTATTTCCTGGTACCTGATAAATTCCTTATGAGATTTCTGTTGTTTACTAGCATTGCTTTTTGGTGACCATCTTGCCTATCATGTAATGCAGTGCACTGTCAGTTCTATTCTTTAGGTATCTCACCTTTCACATAGTTCAGCATGTGCCATGGTCATTTAGATTGTTATTGCTCGTAACTAAGCACAATTTTATAGGTGAGCCTCTTGTGGCTCTGTTCTGGATTCTCTGTTAGGCTAAACACTGTTCATTGGTCTGGAGGTTTTCCACTTTTCCTTTTTCTTTCAATTTTTTTTATTGTTTTGTGTTGCATTATATCATTCACCAGTTTCTTGATCAATTATACCTATACTAGATTGTGATGTAGACTACTAACATTAGACATACTTGATTGGTGTTTGAGACTATTTACTGACGGATATCCATCTGTTAAGCTTATGAGATCTCTTTTTTGCTCACTCAAGCTCATCGAGTTAGGGGATGGTCAATCTCGACCTATTAGTTTCCTCATTTGCTGGCGAACGATACGAATACAAACTGTTTATCTGTTTCATTAGCAGTATTTCTCACGATACTTTTGATGTTTGCAGTACATTCCTGGTACCAAGATGGTTTTCCCTGGTTTGAAGAAGCCTCAGGAGCGTGCGGATCTTATTGCATATCTGAAAGAATCCACAGCACCATGAAACTACTTTCTCTTATATCAAACTGTAGACAATTATTTTTTCTCCCGGCTAATAAGACCTGTAAGGTCACCTGCTTCTAGCAAGCAATGGAGCCATGGACGCAATCTTAAATTTTTGACGAATATTTCTTTTCCCATCTCAGAATTTCCAGAGGGATGGCCTGAGAACATTCAAACATGAATACTTGCATTGGCATGTTTGTGATATTTATACACACTACGATTTGAACTTTTTGAAGCGAGTTCCTGTCTGTTAACTGAGTTTTCTTGGGTTGCATGAATAATTGTTTCCTGCATAGCCTTGAGGTTTTTTTTTTTTTTTTTTTAATAATCCTTCTCAAGACTTCATCGCTCCAAGTTAAAATCTGAATCCTATATATGTATAAGCAAGTATTCGATTAATGTTGGACGTTTTTGGTGAAACACTTTCCAAATATTTGATTTAGAGGTTATATACAGAAATCCAAGTCGGTTGGATGATTGTTTCAATAATTCCCAAATATAAAGAAAAATGTTATGCAAGGGAGCTGCTTAGTCTAGCTAAAGTTTAGTTAAACGTCGTGAGAGTTGAGGCTCCCGAGGAGTCAAAAGAAATAGATAAAAGCTGAGGAAGGGAGTCGTTGGACTCTCTCCAAACTGTTTCAGCATTCTTAAATTGGTTCTGCAATTAAATATTTTTCTATGTATTTTATATTTAATCAAGTTATTTTCCAAAAATTTAAGAATAAAAAATAAGACTAACTAATTGATTTCGAAACTTAGCCTCAAACTAAACAAGGCTGGCAATGTTAGAATCCTCTTGGATGATAATATTAGTGTACTTGTGGTAGGCTACATCAGTGAAGGGCAAGGATCTTTATCTCAGGAGCTAGAGAATATCATTAGGCTGACTCACCCAAACCCGACCTGAACCCTCCTAATTTTAATCGACCTAAGCCCGGCCCAACCCGAGCCCGAGATGGTAGTAGGTGGTATTGACTAAGCCTTTGCTCGCTCATTTTAGCCCAAAAGTCTGACCGAGTCACATCTATGGCTCAATTCATAATGCATATTTATTCCTATTATTGTTTTAGTCTCACATCAGATATTTAGCTAACTATATATCAATATATAAGTATATTCACATGAAAGATAACTAAAATGTCATTATATAACCTCATTAAACTTGGCCCAATAGGATATAATATCTTTTATATTTAACACTTTATGTTAGACTTATTATGCCCAACCCAAGCCTAATATATAATGGGCTAGTGGGTAGTAATAGGCTATAGTATTCTAGTTGGGCCCGAACCCTGGTTGGCTCGAGTGATTGGTGGGTTGAGTTGTGCATAAATACTTAAGCTCAATCAGCCTAAAAAGTCTGGCCTCACCATTTTTGTCAAGCTGCTCCTCTAACCCAACAAACTTGAGTTTCATGTACCCATTGGTTAGGAGTGTACCTCGTTAACCAGTCCATCCCTCCCGACTGCTTACCACCTCATCTACTATAGTATTCAATGGCCATTTAGAGAGTCATCTAAGTCAATATATTTAGGTTTTCTTTTAGCAACTTCAAAACATACCTTGTTCCCAATGGTGGTATCCAGAATAATTTTTCCTAGTTCACACCTAACTATACCCAATCACAATTAGTTCAGTTGATGCCAAAGTGATTGTAGAGCACATTCGAGCCATTGAAATCAGCTTGGGGCCTTAGAAAAGTATACGGATGAACTTACCACTTACTTTTCATTGAATGTCATGCTGCCAAATTTATTTATCATCTAAAGAATTAATTCATAGTCTTATAATAAAATTTTGGAGAGTAAGCTCAAATGCGTCCCTAATTCTGAGTTTATCTCGGCACCCATTAAATACGAGCTTATTGATATATACAATTAGAGCCACCGAATGTGTATATATCAGCTACCCCGACCAACCCACACACTTTTTTTTTATTATTTTTTTTAGAGAGAGTAAGAAGCAATACTTGCTTAGATTAGAATATTTCGATCGAACAAAATCTCAATCCTGGAATATTAGGAATAATATTTAGTAAATTCTTTATTGAAAGCTTTTATGCTAACCTTCTAGAGTCGGGTACATACTTGGCCCACTAGCCGATAGAAAATCTCCACGTAATGCTTTAACATTCCCAAACAGTTGCAATCACATGAGGAGCATGGGCACCGTCCTTTTGTGTCCTCCTTTTAGTAAGTAGTTGAGGACACGTTACTAATAAATACGAAAAGCAGTTGAGGACACGTTATTAATAAATACGAAAAGTAGTTAAGAACACGTGTCACATCACTGAAGCTGACATGAGAGATATCTCATCCCACACGTGTCACACTACTCTCTCCTCGTTCTCTCATTTTGTTCCAACTACTTATTTCTTTATTAAGTGCTATATATATACATATATGATTCCTTATAGGAGTGTATCAAGTGTATGTATATTAATTCCCCTCTCCTATCTCTCGGCTAAATGGCTTGGTCACCTTTGGATGCCATGGAAGCCTACATGCACACTCTTCACCTTGTACTCTCTCTCTCTCTCTCTCTCTCTCTCTCTCTCTCTCTCTAGATCTCATGTACATATGCACCATTAAGGTTCACGTAGATCTTTTGTTATATATATATATATATAGATGGATAGATTGCTAGCTATGTTGTTTTACTAAGTAGTAATATATTTGATTACTTATTACAGTGCAAGGAGTTCAATACCAATGATCATCACACCACAGGTGGCTCAGCTCTCATGGAACCCAAGTGCATGGAGTTCATATCAGCCCTCGCCGCCGGCAACCGCGCTCGCCTACTGCTGAACGTGGAGTGCGGCGGCTTCTCGCCGCTGACACTGGCATTGGCGGTCGCCGCCAGACACGGCGGAGGTCGCCTCGTCTGCATCCGAGCTGACCAACAGGATGCCCAAGACATTGAGAAGCATACAGAAAGGTTCGATCTTGGCGACGTGAGTGAGATCGAGATGGGAGAGCCACGCGAGGTGGTCAAACGGTACGAGGACGTGGAGTTCGCGGTGGTGGATCGTAATGTCGAAGGATGCGTCGACGCTTTGTCGGGCATCAAGGTGAAGCCTAGTGGAGGAGTTGTGGTGGTGAGCAATATCGCCTTGGAAGAGAGAGGAGAAGAAGAAGAAGGTACGTTATATGCACGAGTGGTGAAAAGTAGAGGAGGAGATATTGAATCAGTGGTGTTACCCATTTGTGGAGGATTGGAAGTGGCAAAAATGGGAAGGTTTAGAGGAGGGAGAGGAAGACGACATCCTCCCAGGAGGTCTGGGAAGACCTTTTTGGTCTATGAATAATCCTTTTCTACCAAATTATCTATGTGAATTGTGAAATGGTCAACGGATGGATGGTGCCCAGAGAGATAAAAAGAGGCTCATATTGTATGTATATTTAAGTTTGAATGTTATTTGACATCATTAAATTCACACTTCTCTCGGAGAAAAACCAAAGTCATGTGATGGATGTCTGATAGTTATTAGTTAGTTGGGAGTGAGATGATAAATTAATAAGAGTTTGAGGTTCTACGTTATATGTTATGTTGATGGAAACAAAGCTGCCGTAGTGTTATGTATGTATGTATGTATGTAATGTTATAGGAATAGATAAGAAAAATACATTTTAACTCTATTAATGTGTTATAGGTAAGGATAATTTAAGAAATATAAAATATTATTTGAAATAGACATAATATTATATTTATAATATAGTTAAAATGTAGTGTGTTATGCAATTTATTTCTTTTAGAAAAAAAGAAACACATTCTAATGCCATAGCTACACTTTGAGATTCAAAATATCACAACCTCTATTAATGTGAATAACAAAGAGAGCATATCCATAGAACACGCCAAACAAGGAGAAAAAGCCATTAAATAAGAAACTGAGTACACATACATTAAACCTTGGCATATAAAGCACTAAACCAATTATAAACCATATGAAATTGCTCGAAAACAAATCGACAAGATGAGGGGGGATGTTATCCTGTCAAAGAAATGATGAACAGAGAAATAGCTCTAATCAACTACCAACAAACAAGGATAGGCATCAAATTTGCATCCTTAATCTAAGATGAAAACCAATCAAAGGGATAAATCCTAACTTTTCTTTTTCTCTCTTTTCTAATTTCTTCATTCCTCTCTCTATTTTTCTTTTTTTTTTTCTTTCCTGTCAGCAAATTTTTTTAAAAGACAAACGGCAGACTAACAGACGAATCCATAATTAAGGGAATATTATTCATTATTTGTAAGAAAAAACAGTTTAGGAGAGTTAGTAATATTGCACCATAGTCCACGGTTAAGGAGGTGTTGGTGTAATTTCTCATAATTAAATTTAATAAATGGTTAATTTTGACAACAACTCTGAACTATACCTAGTTTTCACAGAGAGTCCATAATTTTTTTTCATTACAATGTCTCCTATAAACTTTTTTGAAATTTCAATGCTACCATTTCGATAGTATTTTGTTAGAAAAATTAGATGAGTCAGCTAACATAGAGGTCATATTAGACATACTTAACTCCAAAATGACCTAGATGCCTTCGTCGTGCATTTCAATCAAATTAATAGAGATTTCAATATAGTTTAATTAAATTAGGATAAAAAAGAGATATCCTTTCATTTTCCTTATCTTCAATCCATGTTCCAACCTCCCCTTCAACATTGCTGACTTCTCTCTCGGAAGCCAGCAGCTTGCGACAGTTTGACACCAGCTTGCCTAGGATTTGACCCCCTTCGCCCTTGGCTGTCCTTACTCTTACAACCTGTGACTGTGGCTACCCTTACCCTTACCGCCCTCAACCTTGGCCATCTCCACCCTCCTCGACCACTATAGGCAAAAGCTCCTTTTTAAGGTCAACGGACGGATCCGTCGACACTGCAAGATCCACATGCACAGTCGTCGGTGCTGCCAACGATGAGGCATGGGAAAGGTGGGGAGATGAGGAATGGCAGCGAATTTGAGTTGAGGAATGTCGGTGGAATAACTTACTTTAAAAACTTATATAAATTAGTTGAGGCTATTTCACTAATTATTTTATTTTATTTTATTTTGCCGGCTAAATTGAAGAGCTTGCTTACATATTAGGGATATAATTATCATTAGCCATTTTTCGTCGCTATAAATTTACGAGTTCCGTTTTCACGTGTAAAGTAGTCCTGACATACCAACAAACGACTGACACGTAGATTCCCAGGTCTAATGGATTCTCTCCACGTGTACTCCTAAATGCCGCAGCTTCATAAATAAAGGTCCATTTAAGGCAAACACAAACACGATCTCTTATTAAGTGAGTCAAAATTTCTAGCCAGTGAACACAATTCACTTATTAAAGATCATAAATTGACTATCCGATAATACAAGTTATTTAAATTTATATAAATTATTTATATTATTTTAATAATTTTTTTGTATTATAAAAGAGTTATTTAGGTGAAAAAAAATTATTCGAGTCATAAATAAATTATTATGTTATAAATAGATTAGCATGTCATAAATATGTTGATGGATCCGGTTATAAATATATTAAATAAATTGAGGTAATACAACATAAATAAGACTGGATTATTAATCGGGTTCGATGAATTGAGTTATTTATAATCCTAATCTTATTAGACAAAACTTGAACTTATTTAAAAGCTGAATTATTGTGTCAGATCATCACGTAGGGTTAATTTTTACCACTTGTATATCAAGTAAATTCACATGCAATCTTGGATAACTAAGGCTTGGTTGTATTATGAATGGGTAATTTTGTCATTATATCTCCTTGGGACATTTTTGTATGTGTTCTTTTCCTCTCTTACTAGCTAAATGTGTTGGTGCCCTAATAGGATTAGGGCTGGCAAAATAATTTTGAACTTATCTCGATAAGGCTCGATCAAACTCGACTCATTAGTTAGTAGATGAGCCCAGCTTGATTCATTAATTTAGAGTCAAAATTTATTTCAAGCTTGATCCACTTTAGGCTTGAATTAGATTGGCTTGAAATATTTAAGCTAAAGTTCAACTCAGCTCAAAATATACTCAAATTGAAATAAAACAACCCAAGCATAATTATATAATTACGGCTCAAAATTAATTTCAACTAAGCTTAAACAAAGATCAGGTCGATCAAGCTCCGCTCGACTACACCCTAGTAACCTTGAGATGCCATGGATTTTTTTTTTCTTTTTTTTTTCTTCTTTTTGTCGATAAAAAGATCCCATGATCTAACTAAATATAACTAGGCACAATCCAATTTTCTCAGAAAAAAAAGTGCCATGGAACCTTGGAAACTTGCATGGTTATATGGTTACATGGTAAGCAGTGGCATATCCTGCAGATGATTAAGCTCCTTCAAATCTATATGCTATATCGTGTATTGAGATATAATCTAAATAGACTTAAAACAGTTGCATTATGCATCATTATCAATTAAGTTCAAGAAGAGATTAACAACTGTGGACACATGGAAAAGAAAACAGAATAGAAGAATACAAATGGCAATGATGGATAAAGAACAGAGTATAGAGTTTGTAAGCACTTACAGAAAATTCTCAATCAGAAAATATGATTCAATCTGTCACAATTGGATCGACTTCAACTCATACAACAGGATCAAACTATATGCACCAATATTTTGCATAAAAAACAATTATCTAATTTCTTCATCAAGGCAGCGGATGTTGAGAAGCAGAGGTCTTGACTCTTTAACAATCAGGCCTCTTCTTGTACACCTCAAATAAATCCCTTATTTGTTCAGGCGTCAAATATCTCAAACTTTCATTTCATAATTGCAGTGCATCTGGAATAATTATGAATATGTTCCTAATTAATCACTGCGAAGAGGCTTTATATATAACTTGTAACATCTAATAGCAAGACAATAAACCAGGATCATAAGATCCTGAATGCAAAAATGAAGACTGCAATGAGTAATGATCCTTTAAATATCCTTGATTTGTTTGTGGCACTTTTTCCTCAGCGGAACTTGGCAATTGATCAAAATGACTTCAACAATCCATTAAATTCTAAAGAAAAAAAACTCATAATCTACTTACTATAGTTTAATTTAATATCCATGTGATGGTTATAATATAAATGCAATAGATCTTTCCTTTGAATTGGTTATCAGCATATGCTATAATATAAGAGGAGCAATTACTTTCTTACAAGAAATTGAACCTGTCATTGCCAGTTCCTGAAAAACATTTAAGATTGCAGTGTACAATTTTTCATACTTCATCAGAATACAATGTTGTACCAGAGGTTCATGCAGCTCAATTACAGTGCTGTCAACGGTAAAGGTATCATGGTGATCGAAGTTTAGCTTTTATAGTGTTCAACATTGATGCTCCGCATGTTATCAACTGGAGATCAGCTGTAAGTGCAGAATGTTTTATTTCTTTAAGCCAAGTACATTGATCTGCATGAGGTGCCTGGGGAGATCAAGAATTAGGGTTCCTACGAAATTTGTTCACAGAATCGTTTGCTAAATTTATCTGCAGAAAAGAAAACCAAAAAGGTCATCACTTGTAACATATATATATATATATATATATATATATATATATATATATATATATAGACAGGATTTCATTTCTTCCCCACAGGCCCATAGGATAAGCTATCTCAATATTTCTATCTCAAACATCAAATAAAAGAAATGAAATAAGAGAAGACATTTGGTCTTATCAGTCTAATGTGGGAATGATTTGTTATGTTTGAATGGATGAAGTGGTAGAGCTCAGTAAGTTGGCTTCATAGAGAAGTAATTTTTTCTCTAATCAGTAACTTGTGACAATGCTTTATGTAACTGTCTCTACGTTCTCATAGCCTCAAATTGGAATAAGTTTGAGTAATGTCTAATGGTAATAATTCAATTCTTAGTCCAGAAGTTCATCTAGATGGTAGAATGAAAAGGTTGACATTAACAAACTAACAACCAGATAACCAGCATAAAATATTAGAGATGAGTTAGCATTACGCAAGTACAAGTAGACAACATTATTGTAGGAAGGCACTTATGTGAATGTGTCTGCACAATTTTTCCAAGGAAGATAAGTACAACTTCCTGTATCAACTTGCAAAAGCCAGTCCAGACCCTTCTGATGTATTGGCCAGGCTTCTTAGATTTCATGGCAAGCCCCTCTCCTTCCTGGTGTAACTTTGCCAGGATTTAACCTAGACTTTCTAGTACTCTAATGCCAGGTTGCCAGCTAGATATATTATTCTGCCAAATTCTTCTGCAAGCCTTCTGAAACTTCACTAGTTTTCTACCTGACCCTAAATGTAGGCAAAAGGTTTGGGTGAATGATGGTAATGATAAAGTTTCCTATTTATACATTTGAAACAAGATGCTTAAACCAACTAAAGTAACGAGTTGCAAGTCCTAATTATTTGAGAAGACAAAATAGATCATTTGTTCCACTTAAATATATTTAATGTAAGGTTTTTTTTCCAGATAAAGTGCTATTTCTATCTATTTAATATAAGGTTCTATCCAGATTAAGCTATACTTTCTCTTTTCCTATATCTCAGTCAATATCTTCACCCCTCTCTTAAGGCAACTCCCAAGGCACCTTTTACTTTCAGTAAGATTAGTTGCCATACACAATGAGCATTATGTGGCTCATTTGAATATGTCTAAACCTCCTCAACTGATTCACACATAACCTACTTGATATAAGTATTACACCCAACTTTCGTCAGATATAGTCATTTCTTCTTCAACCTTTTCTACCAACTCTACTCATCCATCAACCTAATCATTATGGCCTACACTCAATTATGTAAGGATACTAAAAGTAAGCATATCTACCTCATCAATTGGACCTTCTATTTCCCAAGTACTGTCAGAAAAAAAAAGGATTTCTATCATATCCAATGTTTTGAAAGGTGCCCATAGTATGCGGATGCCTTAGCGGTCTAACATATTTAATATATAAAAGTTAAAAAATAATTATATGTGGTATATAATATATACTAATACAATATATGATATACTAATATACGATAATATATACTATTAATACTATAGATTAGCATAGTAGCTCATCAAGCCCGCCAACTGCCAAGGCGAGCCACCAAGCTCACTACGGCAAGTTGACAGCCAATCAGGGGCTGTAAATAGGGTTTGTGGGGCAGCTCACATGCCGCCCCACCAAATCCAATTTTCAAATCACTGATCATATCCAATCTATCTATTGGATCCAATCATCTAAAACTTTTGCTCCTACATCACAATAGCAATATAAAAGATATATCCTCTCAATTGATTTTTCAAAAAAAAATTAATGAGAATAGTTTTCTTTGTCACATTTGATTAGAATCTTTGAAGTGGAGCTTTCTTCAATCCCCAAACTATTGTTGCAGTAATTAAGATCTTTCAAAGAAAAAAAAATATTACTCAATTAGATACCATCAATGAGGCAAGCTTCAGTAGCAATTCGCAATGGGCAATAGGAAGGACCTAAAGTTTGAAGGTGACTCAAATATTATATTAAAAGAACTATCAGAAAGATGTGACTATCATATCATGATTGTCATATAAAACATTCGCTGCAACATCAGATTATCAATGCAAAGAGTATATCCTCTTAACTATATGAAAAATCCTTTACCACAAAAATAGTTTCTTTCTTCATGATATTTGCTTTGAATCTTTTGAAGAAGTGGATCTTCCTTCAAATCCCTAAACTAGGAAAAACTATTATTATAGTAACTGAGATAATTCAAACTGCTTTGATAATTATCAACAATAGATCTCTAGTTGATAGATGTCACCATCTTGTTCTCCATCTTTGCAATAATTGTTACATGAAAACTTACACCATTCCTCCATCTTAACATGATTATTATTACATCCAACTAAAGAATTAATTATCAAATACTAATTCTAAATATTAGAAATTACAAGAAATTAGAAATCCACATGCAAAAATCATGTTAAGATGGAGGAATGGTGTAAGGACGAACAAATTAAAAGTTGAGGTTTCTTCTAATGGTTGAATTAAAGGACAAACAGTTCAGAGACAAGGCAATCAATCAAGACAAGAATACAACTGACATAGCACTACCGAGATGTGCTCCTAAAGATCCAGGAAATGGCCAACTCTTACAAAGAGTTGAGGGATTATGAGTTAAATCGTTGGATACTAGGATGAGAAAAAAATGAAAAAGACAGAACTTAGCAAATAACAAGAACAAGTCTTATGTTCTAAACTTCTAATTGCTTCTTGGGCTATATTCATGCCTCTCAACTTTGTTTTGAACAATTTCCTTTATCAAATTGAGATTGTTGGTTACTCCACTAAAAGTGATATCCTCATATCTTATCCTTAACGAAAGTTATCTGTAGCTAGGCCGTCATGCAGTCATTTTCCATTGTATTTCACAATAACAGCACTAGAACATATTCTGGCACTGTTGGTGCATGACCTTTTTTCCAAATAAATAATTAATTAAAATCTCAGCAAAAGTTTAACTTGACTACAGCATTAACCCAGAAAATCTAAAGCTTTTAAAAAGGAACAAAAATTCATATAGAAATAAAGATACTGCGATTAGCAAAGAAGTTGCAAACTATCAAATAAGCTATCAGAACACAAGTTTACTCAATAATTAAATACCGTTAGTGAGACAAACTTCAGCAGAGATTTTGCAATGGGCAACACGCAGAACCTGAAATTCGAAATTGACACTAAAATTAGAACAAAAAGAACAGCCAGAAAAGGTCTGATTTTGAAAAGAAAAAAACACACGCCGAGATCAAATGACTAATTTTTCTCTCTTTGACGCAAAATTCACATCAGTTGTTAGTAAGATCACTAACATTCCTCTTCCACCGGCTAACGCTTCTTCCGACGGATCCTTCCACTCGTCAAATCTGCAAAACAACAAAATTGGCGCCTTTAAGATGAAATCTCTTGTTTGTTTTGTGCAGAAGTGTTAAAGTAAAATAAAATCTTTACATATACAAAAAAAAATTAAAAAAAAAATCAAGAGAGAGAGAGATAGAACTTTACATCCAACCGTAGCGGCGGTCGAACAATAGCCGCTTCGGAGGGTCTGAGGAGCTCGCATTCATGTCGCTGCGATGAGAGAGAAAGAGAACGCGAGAGAGCGAGAGAGAGAGAGAGAGAGAGAGAGAGAGCGCGAGAGAGAGGAAGGGAGGAGATGGGGATTGGGGGCTTTGTGTGTTGCGGTGAAATGCGAACTCAAACTAAAACTACTTCGAGTTCGAGTTCGAGTTCGAGTTCGAGTTCGAGAGAGGACGAGCCGCTCGATTGTAGTAACTTTTTGTTTAAGAAAAGAAAGAAAGTGTTACTTGATCGCCACGACAGGGGGTGTGTGAACTAGCCGAGCTCGGCTCATCTCCCCTGGACGAGGCTCGAGCTCAGCTCTATTAGGTCGATAGGCTTACTGAGCTGAGTCCGATAAACATAATAAAATAAATCTAATTAAAATTTATAAATTCTAAAATATAAAATTAACACATATAGTAATAATTACTCATGTGTATATATTATAGTGCATCCAATCGAGCTAATTGAGTTGAGCTGGAGCAAGCCAATACTAGCTCGGCTCAACTTGATTATAGTTTTGAGCCTAAAAGATCAGCTCGACTCAGACTCATTTAGAGCTCGAGCCGACCCTACAAGCTTTCTTGACAGCTCTAGCCACGATTAGAAAATTCGTCAGTCATAATTACAACGATTTTATTTACATCGTAATTTTAAATTCAACTCAATTTAAAATTAATATTTAAAAGAATTTAAAACTCCGATGTTAAAATAATTTTTCAAACCAAATCTTTTATAGTTAACGAGCTAAACTAGTTTGGAGATTATAAGTGTAAAAATACATAGGCCTCTAAAACATCTATATATACATCATCTTTACCTCTGCAAAAGTATGTAGCATCAAGTTAAAAAAATTTAGCATCTCTCTCTACCTAGAATCCAAATATAATCATCTCCAAAAATTCTACCCATTAACAAGCCAATCAGCATATTTCTTGACTTCAAAGTATACATGATTTTTTAATTTTAAAATTAGTGTAGTAAATAAGAATGTAATACCCACCCACCACTTGCGAGCTCACACGACACATGCGCGACGCACATGACAAAACGAACAAGTATCGCTACAATAATAAATCTACACTCATAATAATGCACTCTATAAGTAAATCATGCTAGAATCCAAATAAAACTTTTAGCATAAGAATTCATGTATATATTATAGTAATACTAAACAACTATAAAGACCAGCAGAAGTGCATAACCACACAAGTCATGATAAATCATCAAGTTTACAAAAAATATATAAATAAAAATACAACTAATATAAATACAATTTCCCCTATTATGCAAATTATTATTTAATATAATGAAATATAAAGGTACAATAGTGGTACAATTAAATCCTCATATAAACTATCATCTATATTACTTATTTCTAACTCACCTCGTCTTTGCAATATAATATCTCTTCACGATATATTGATTTACTATTAGATAAGCATTAAAAAAATAAATAGAATTATGAGCTAAATGACTTAATAAACAGACCTTGCTTAGTCAGAGATATTAAGAAGAGAACAAATTATATACTAGATAATGTAAAATTGAAAAAAAAAATCATGCCATGAATGAGAATGAAAATGTGTGTATAATAATACAAAATTCTCATATAAGATACAATAATATTATAACATCACCAAATATAACAACATATAATGGATGATAATTACGATCATATTATAACAATTTCAGACACAATAACATATTATACATGACAAATAGTAAATACTCATATGTGTTGGAATGATAGAATCAAAATGTAATATTATAGTCATCAATCTCAATTTCAATATCATCCACTATGTTAGATCTAGGCTCATTAAGCTATTGAGGCAGCCTCCTAGGGCACCACTTAGAACGGGGCTCTATATTATTCAAGTGCATATAATTTACTATATATGTAGATGTACTTCCATAAATAAGAAAATTTAAAATTGGTTTTATACTCTTTATAGATAAATTTTATATAAGTAGAGCATTTTGTTGTATTTTAATAATAAAAGAAAATTTAATGGGTATTATAATTTTACAATTTAGTATTATTTATTTTAGGAAGGAAATTTTTGTCTATGACCACCTATAAATGTTGATCCGACTCTACCTAGGTCACAGTACATGTTCCCCACTCGATATCTAGTTTTACAATTCTCTCCAAAAGCTTAAATTGTACTCTATCATACATAAGAGTATATCAATTATAATTATACTATATCATACACAAGAGTATATCAATTATAATTATACTATATCATACACAAGAGTATATTAATCATAGTCGTACTTCATCATACACGAGTATAATAATAGTCATAATTATACCTTACCATATATAAGAGGATATCTATCATAATCATAATCTGTCACACATAAGAATACAACTATCAATCACAATTATGCTCTATCATACATAAGAATATGTTCAACATTAGTCTAGACAGAGTATCTCTCTGATAACTACCACACCGATATATTTATCCAGTATAATAATTGATTATGCATATTGGAAACCTAAGGGGTAAAAGAGTCAAATAAAATATAATGATATTTATTCTCCAATCATATATCTTTTGTATGTATATTCATACTAGAATTAACTCAACAAACAAAGTATGAATAATATGTCTATTTCCAATCACCTCTATATCGCTCATATAATTATGCTGAAAGTTAAAACATAATATATACATAATAAATATATTATATATCTTAATTTAGAAAATATACCTAAGGAGCAATATTACTCACCATGTGACTAAAGAATACTCAAACACATATTTTTTACGGTCATCAATCAAACATCAAACTCCTTGCTAGCCTAGTTCGAGAGGTCTCAAGTAGGAGATTTGAGATCTAATAATATTCATGCAGTATGAAGTTAGTCTTTTATTCAATTAGAATGCATTCATATAAACATGATGATTTAAATTAGGTTTATAATTATCCATTTTACTTTTATTAAGTAAATAAATGTATATTATATATTTAATTATGATAACATTAATATGCTACTACTACAAACTATTTTTTCAGTAGTAATTCTAGCTACGCTAATTATAGAGTAAAATTTAATGGCTAAACTCTTCTTATATAAAAGCATACAATGACTAAATATATAATTATAATTAAGAATATTAGTATATCTTACTATCAAATTGATCTAATTAAAATTAAAATGAATATATTTCATCTACGTGGTCGTGCCGGAGTGGTTATCGGGCATGACTAGAAATCATGTGGGCTTGCCCGCGCAGGTTCGAATCCTGCCGACCACGTATTTTTTTCGCCCTCAAATTATTTTAAACTATTCTCAAAATTATGGAGAAAGTAATTAATTTATTGTAAAGATAAATGGACAATAGGAGAAAGGGAGGAGGATGTGGAGATATGTCAGTGTATTTATTATATATGAATAGCTTTCTAGGATAGCGATTTTCTAATTGTTTTTCCTAACAGTTTTTTGGCATGGTGGTATAATGATTAATTGAGTCCAAAACACTATCTGAGATGACGATTTGTTGAGCTGATAAAAGTTCTAATAGATTGTGAACTAGTTTGAATAATAATGCACTGCAGAAATTAACACATTGGTCAATAGATTCACTAGCTAATTACTAGGATTTAAAGTCTGTAATCTTATATTGGAAAAGATAAAAGATGTTAAAAGTGCAGTTTATTTTAGACTTAAAGAATACAACAAGATGAGTTAATTTCATAGAAAGAAAAGGGCAATTATAACATTTTAGTATTCATTATGCTGAGAAATTTTCTCTAATAATTTTGTTAAAATTTTTTTTTGTTAGTTTGATGGAGAAATTTAAGTTTCCTATTACTTAAATCATGTGAAATGATACATTCTATGGGGGCATACTTTACACCAATCTCAGTAAACAATTTGGACAAGGTATCAATATAATACATACTTCAACAAACATCAAAGTTGAGGACCTGATAAAGATAAATGTCAAGATTCATATATACCAAACCTTGCACATGGAGAGCATATAATTCCAGTTTCTCGACCTACTTCTTTATCCAAAGATTATTCTCAACAATCCAACAACCAATGCCAAGCTGTAGATTAAAGTAATCTGCTAGCAATCATTAGAGATTCTATCTAACATCCCAGACATTTGTGGAATACAATAACAATGAATATGAGTTGCTATTCACAAGATTAGTATCTGAAATAAGTCTTTAAATATCCTCTTGTACAAAAGAATTTTGAAACTAAAAAAAATATAAAAGATCCCTGCTAAGTAATTCGGCAAGCAACTTAACAAGTGGATCGATTTCCCCCCAAAGTCTATGCACCATCAACCAGATAAGATGCTAAGAAAGCCATCTCTAGTATATTTCTACCATAAGAAATGCCCCCTCTTTGATCAATTAGGGCTATACAGGTGGTGATGAAGCGATGAAGAGCTCAAAAATCCATCACTGTCTTTGTGAGGTTGAGTAGCGGTCTCAGAGCACTAGGAGAAAACTTCCTGGCAAAGAGGAAACAAAGTGAAGTTGGACGAGAATTGTACATACAAAACGTTCCATTGTTTCTAATGGCCTGGATGAATTCAACTGTAATGCTTGGAGCACCGTATGTTGCTGGGTGAGGACCTCCTCTTGACCAATCGACCCAAGTCACACTCCTGTTTGCGTTCAAAGCCCCGTGAAACATGTTCAAGTACGTCGGTATGTAGTGCTCATCAGGATAACATGAGGGTCTGCAGTACTTCCTAAACAGGGAGTAGTACTTGTAATCTGCAACAATATTCACAGCCAATTCTCGGTTGAGTTCAAACCATTCTGACCCTTTTCTCCATTGAGACAGCTTGATATCGGGAGCCATGCGACGGTTGTAACGTCCACGACATTGTTTGGTATCTTCATAATAAGACTGTACAAAGCTGGCAGCTGAGTTTATGAGGTACTCATAAACAGTTGGAAAATTGTATAAAGGAATGCAGCTCTCAGACAGAAGTACAAAACGCTCATTTGAGAAATCGAGTAAAGCATTGGCCAACAAGCGCTTCTCTGCATCAACCAATGTCACTGATCCCCATGACACCTCCTGCACAGAAGCAACAGAGTGCTATTAGATGCAATGAGATAGTAAACCAACTGAGAATGCTTCATATCAACTGTCTGTGCTCAGAAAAATAATGTAAATTCTAATGGATAAAACAAAGTTTTACTGTCTTTTGTTGGAAAGCAGCTAAAAACTCTTTATGGAAACAATATGTATGCATGCATGATTTTACCTAATTTTAGCCGATTTATCAGGAGCTTTCCTCAACTGTACATATCTATGAATTTATGTATCTTCAAGACAATGAAAATTTCTACAAAATAGGAACTTTACAATCACGAATAGAACTACTCTGCAACTTTAGTTGAAATATACATTCAAAGTTTCACAAGAAAGTGGCATAGTTTCTAACTCTTATATTCCAAAGTTACACTATATTTTGTAAAAGGATGTTAAATACATGGCGTTTAAATCCTTTCTATATGGAATAATCTGAACAATAATATTAAATTTATGCTGAACAAGTAGGGAAATAATTGCATAACCCCATGCATTGTGAAACATTGCTCTAATGTGCACAAATAGATTACAACATGTTTGTTAAGTGAACCTACTGAAGTATGATCGGTTTTCTATTTCAAAGAACAGCGCACATGATATGGTTCTTATCTAACATAATTATCTCTGTGTTGTTTCACTTATTGTACTCTATTATAATACTACTAAATAAGAATGCGTTGCCCATAGTACAACTCCTACAACTAGCAAAAAGATTAAGATGAGCACTCCAATAATCAGATGAGAGATTTACCAAAAATTATCAAAAAGAGCAGCCAGGGAGTTGAATTATGCTATCTAACCTCGCTTGGAATCTGACGGCCATAGAAAGCAGAAGTCTTGGACACATTGAGCTTGTAATCAGGAAGTGTGTGCATATAAACTGAATACAACCCTTCGTGGCCTTTGAAGAACCTATCCCACAGCGGCGCGAAAGGCAAAGGCCCCCGTGTCATAAACATGAAGGCCACCTTCGGCACTCTCTGAAAGGGATACTCCATTTTCGGCACCATTGACGCCCTCCAGAAAAGCTCGTCATCGGACATGGTATGCATCAAATGCGTAGGTTTAATGAAACTCTTTAAACTCACGCAAGCCTTATCACAACTTGCAGTGTACATGGTCGTCGGGAAGAAGAGCTCGGCCTGCGACACATTGGAGTTGCGCATGAAATGGGCGCTCGCGGACAAGCCGAGGATCATCCCTGCCATAAAAATGACCAAACAGGTCACACACTTCACCAGCCCAATAGACCAACCCTTCCTTGGAGTAGAAGGGAAGAAATCTGAATCCATTTCATCCATTCTGGTCTTGAAACCGGGCTTCATTTCGCTCCACATGCTCTTATCACCGGTCTTAATCGGAGATTGACTGAGAGTTGATGGAAACTACAATCCAAGATATGAAACCCGACCCACCAAAGAATCAACACCAACAATTTCGAAGGAAGAAGAAAGATCAAATTTTGATGCCAGAAGAGCACTCAACAACAACTGGAGTGAAAGACCCAAATCTTATTTTCCCGGAATACTAACAAGAAAACAATCGGAATCAAATAACCCTATCTATGGCGATCAAACCCAAAATAATCTCGAAAGATAATTAAAAATCTTCCCCTCCCCTTCCCCCTCTCCTCGATCTAATCTGCAGCTCCAAAACCTAATACAACTCCTCCCAAATCCAAGCGCTAATCGAGTCGCGGAGAAAAGGGAGGGAAATCGCCTTAAATCAATCAAACACCGCGTAAAACTTGCCGAAAGGCCAACTAGTAATCAAATAATCGCTATCGATCGCAGCCGCCGCTCGAAATCCCCTCTTCTTCCCGTTCTCTTCGTCGAAATCCGCGAGCCGCAACGACGCGCATAGAGAGAGAGAGAGAAGAGGGGAGACTCAACTGTCTTCTTTTGGGGATGAGGAAAAGTAGGGAGGTGAGAGCCGTTAAAAAAGGACTCGGAAATGGAACCAACCTTGTCTTCGAGTGGGACCCAAAACGAATATGCTCTACGAAATTGGTTAGTGGGCGGTGCCATCAATAGACGCGTGCCGGTTTTCGACTTTCCAGCAGGGAATTTTGCATTGCAAGGAGGAGTTGGTGACCGAAATATATTTTTATTTAATTTATTTACTAAAATAGATTATCTTAAATTTAAACATTCTTACTGTAACTCTAAAGAAAAACGTTTAACTGTTAAATATTTTACTTAAAACACTCGTAAAGTAAATTTTCTTTTAAATAAAACATTAATCTTATCAGTATTTTTATTGAAATGCTTTAGATAACACTTCATATTCCATAGTCTAGAAAGATCTTTAATTAAAAAAAAATTAATAGTTAAATATTTTGTTAAGTGTTTTATTTAGTAACTATTTTTTAATTTAAATTTAGATATTGATAACGCAAGGAGGGGCAATCTATATTTACCGTTTTACCCCTCCGAGACCCTTTCTGGGGGTGGGCATGTGGAGGGACCGCAAATGCATTAATTCGAAGGAACGTTTCTCTGTTGCTGATGCACTTGAATTCAGACTTACGCGGGTAAAATGGTAATTTTAAGAAAATGGCAAGTGTTGCCAATGGAATTTATTTATTATTTTAATTTAAGACCGTTTAGACCGGAGTTTACCCGGAGTTAATATAACACATTAATTTTTAATACATTTATAATTTATAACTTATAGTTTTACTATTTATAAATTAAGTCATATAATTTAACGAATATATACAAAAAATACTCTGAGTTAAAAATAAAAATCGCTAGCTTGGCAATATCAGAAAGTACTCTCTAATAAATAGATCAGATAACTGAATTAATCTCCTCACCCGCTAACAAATAGGCTACAATGTGACTAAATTATACCGAAATTAAACATTATGAGTCAGTAAAACTCTCAGCTAAAGAGCTATAGTTAATTAAGTTTTTGACTGGATCGAACTTATAATTTTCGTCATAAGTTGGTAAGACACAACTATTAAGCTACTATTAGGCTATATTCTAGTTGTAACCAATTGATTATATTCTTCTTCTATTTGAAAGAATGAGTCAAAAGTGAGAAGAATTGATATATAGATAATTGGTTGGGCAACGGGTGATTTAATTTCTTTGTTGAATTGGATAATAAAGAGATTGAAAGACTCGTTATAGCGTGACTGACCTGACCAAGTAAATGTCTTATTTTATGTGCAAATGGATTGCATTTTATGCCACTTGGAATAAAAAAATTTCTATGACATCACCAATTAATTACTAGATGACACTCTATGCTATCAAGTCTGGATGGGCTTTAAATTGGATAAATTAATGGTTGACAGATAAATGTCTTCTTTTAAGTATAATAGGGATAATTTTTTCTTCACTTTCTAAACTATCACTTATTTTCATAATGACTCCCTAAATTTTATTTTAGTATCAAAAATGCCTTACATAATCGATTTCGTTATAGTTATGTTATCTATTTTCATTCATAAGTTGTCATATGAAGATAACGTGACGATAATATGACCTTAATTCCTCTTCTTCCTACTCCTCCCTCATTGCTCTCATCATTTCCGGCCACTACGTCGTCTCCCTCCACCTCGACAGCCCTTCTCAACTCCTCTGCTTCGTCATCAACATCGACAACGCTACTGGCTTACTCGCTGGCAATTTACCCTTTGTCTCCACTCGACCCATCCTTCCTCTTTCTCCTCGGTCAACGCAATTCCCTCTTAACACTCTTCTTTCTTCGGTCCCTAATCTCTATCTCTCTATATATAATATAAATCAATCTCAGTTCACCTCTAAGCCTCTTCTTCTTCCTTCCTTTCTTCTGTCCTTACCTCCACCACTATCACTATTTCCTCCTTTGCCGCCAAAATTAAGCTCACCAAGCTCGGCAAGACCTTCAACTCCACCAAATCCGCCAATCTATTAAGACCGCCAAGTCAAATACCACCAATCTAGCCATGACCCAACCCAAGAAGTCGCTCAATTCCACCTCCAAGCCAACCAAAACCTCCAAAAAAGACATCAACCCCCGTCTCCACAAGCCCACTGAAAACACAGTCCGACCTCTCTAGGGCTAATGAGCAAATGCCGCGCGATGTCGAGTTGGAGGAGTCACCGCTGATAGCTTTTCCATTTCTCGACCTCGATGACCTAGTTTGACGGCAAAGGTGAAGTCGACATTGGCTTCAGGGAGGAGATAGTGTTGGCGATTGGGCTCGATCGGCCATCACGGAGGAGATGGTGTTGGTGATCAAGAGAGAGGAGAGGAAGAAAAGTGGAGGGACACGTGGGCAATGAACTAAATTAAAATATTTAATATTAGCTAAACTACTTAATTAACCCATTATTATTATAAGTGGAGGGGCAATTTGATTAATTCATCGGTTTCATCAACGACATCAGGGGGTGAGGTAGTTTTAATAGTTTAGGGAGTCAATGTATACAAAAAAAAATTGATGGGGTTATTATGAAAATGAGTGATAATTCAAAGGGTGAAAAGGAAATTATCTCACTAAGTTATAGATTTTTTTTCTCACTTTTTTAGAGAATGACTACTTTCTATGAAATAAATAAATAACTATTGCGTTCAATTTGTCTCCCATTGAAAAATAAAATAAAATCTAGAATGATTATTCTAATTTTTCTATCTTAAAATTGTATATCTAATGGAGAGTTGGTAATTCAACGTATAGTTATAAATTAGAATAATAGTGTAATAATTAATTTTAATATGATATAAAATTGAGATAAAAGTATAAATAAGAAGTAAAAAAATTAACTAAAACACTCTTGATTTGATATATAAATTTAAATTAAAGTATTTTTATTTTTTATAGGTGCGTAAGAGAAAGAGGAGATAAGTGGAACAATCAAGCGAAAAATTTAATAAGAATTATTTGTGGAATGAGATAGTGAGTGGAAGGATAGAGTATTTTTAAAATAATTTTAGACAAATTAACGGTGAATTAAAATTGAGCTTACGCCTAGAGTATAATATAAAGAGTTTCTAATCTAGAATATAAATAATTTGACATTTGATTATAAATATAGAATAGTATTTCATTTATCTATAATAGAAAAAAGAAAAGAAAACGAGAACCATACGAGAGCATCTCCAACGGCTCCAAATATTTATTATTTAATTATAATATATATATATATTTATTTATATATTATATTTTAAATAACTTAACAATTCTTCTTAATATTATTATTTTTTGGTAAAAAATATATGATTAGAAAACTCTCATTGATATCTTTATAATAAGACTAATATTCAATAGTTTCAGAAATAATTTTAAATTACTAATTTTTAATTAAACGTATCAAAATTATATTACACGGAATAAAAATAAAAATTTTAAAATAACTTAAATAATTCAATATTAGACTCATTTTAAAGATCTCGACCTTTCCACTGGTACTATTTTTAATAAAAATTATATTTTAGAGTTAAATAGTATTAGAGCTGGGCTCCAAATTTTTAGATGGGGCTCCATTGTAACCAACTCCGAATTTGAAGTTTTGGAGTCTGGTTAGAGATGCTGATAGCTGAGAATAATCTCTTATTGCAGCAAATCAAGTGGATAAATAGACTATGAGTTTTTGACTAATTTCATGTTCACAAAAATTATTATAATTTTTCAAACTGTTTATTAAAAAAAATTAATTTTAGTAAATAAGTATCTACATAAGTTTTCTTAAATTAATTGTTGTTAGATAATTTAGAATAACCTTTTTAGATAATAAAATGCTTTCATCAAAATCTCACTCTCTAAGACAAAATGTTCAATTACAAGTTTCCCTTGTATAAAAGAAAAGGTACTACCCCATGAGAGGAGGTCGTAAATTATAAAAAAAAAGAAGAAGTTTTGACTCTAGCTGGGCGACCGGGGCGGTGCAGTGGCTAAGAAGATTAGCTAATTTGTTGGATGGTATTTAGTTTGGAAGTTTAGTTCGACAGCATTACAGTTTAGTACATTAGTTTGATGAGATAATTAGCTCATGCGTGGCTTGCTTAGAAGTTTAAGTTTAGGTGATACCTTTATACTTAGAGAGGACTAGTTATATGTCCGGTCTATATCTGGCCTACGAGCTCTTGAATGATAAAAGAAGAAAAGAAGAAAAAAAATGAGATCACTTTCCTATTAATAAGTATTTTAATAATTAATTTTTAAAATACTATGTTTTTTGTCTAGTGGGTTGTGATGTTTTTTTTATGTAAATATTTATTAGAGAAAGCAGTTTACAAAGTGGCTGTTACTATATATTTTTTAATCCAAAACTAGCAGTATTTCATTAACACTAATATTAAGTCTTTTTATATCCTAATTAACAGTTAATTAACAGCGCTTTAAAATTGAAGAAGAGGGGCTAAATTAGAAATAGGGTTAAACTATGCGGGGGTAAATTGTAAATTTTTTGTTCAGTGATGGCAAAACCTCGACAAAAAGCTTAACAAACTATCTCGTCCCCTTCACTTTCTCAAAGACTTCCGCTGTTAGAGAAATAGCAGCAAAACTCGATCCCTCCGGCCACCCCGTACCCAGTGCAGTGGGCCCCAATGCATAACCAGTCATATTCCGACACGTCAAATGAGAAGGGCATTTGCTGTCCAAGATAAGCCAGCAAAATCCTAGTCCGTTATCCAACGCCGCTCCTCTCCCCCCATATTTATACCCCCAGATACCCATACACGGAGTCACATCTCTCTCTGGGGGGGATAGGAGGAGATGTCGTGATCAGAGTGTTGGTCGTCGACGACTCCTCCGTCGACCGCAGCGTAGTGGGGCAGATGCTCAGGAAATGCGCGGTGAACTACGAAGGTAATTCTCGGGAGTTTGTTCCTGAATGCTTCTTATTGACATTTCCTCTTCTCGTGGTTTGCTGTTCTTTGATTTGTTTCGGCGTTTGAGAGAAAAAAGTTGCTTCTTTATGGCATTTATGTTCGAACTGTTTAGCTGCTGACCGCTTCTTCTTGTCATTCCTTTACGTGGGTCTTGCTTACCTGTTGAGAGAAATGGCGATGTTCGGTTTAGCATTTAGGTTTTGATTATTGAAGATGATTCTTGGAATTGTGTTCTCTCGAATGCTTTTCTGATAATTTTGCTGTTGTTTTGGATGGTTTTAGCTCAGAATTTGTCGGGTGGAGTACGTTGTTTGCTTTTTTTTCTTCATTTCGGTTGTAATAATTTGTTGTCTTTTGAATAGCTTTTTCCTTTGGATTTTCTTGTTACATTTGCAATGATTATTCTTGCTTATACGGATTTGTTCTTGTTTGTAGAATTTTCTCTTTTCTAATTGTCCATCTTTCCTAAAAGAATTTTGGATTATCCTCACGTCCAGAGTGAGATGTTTAAGATGAGTTCTCTCCGTCTCCTTCTCCTTTAGATCGAGGCAATCAGGCAAATCTAACTTCCTTCAGTCTTTCGTTCTTCTAAAACTCATCTTTTACTTCAAAACTCTTTTAACTTAATGCATTCATTCTGATCGTAAGGATTATGATGGTCGATTAGAACTTTCATCTCCCAAGATTCTCTCTCATTACAACTTCTTTCTCCGTTGGGTGATGAAACTATCCTGTTCAATAAGAACTAAAGTCCAATAAAGGATATCTGATAATGTGTTCCAGAAGAACTTACTGTAGCTTTTCATTCATCATAAATAAATTGCAGAAATTGTAGAAAATAAACCATTTTTGTTGTTTTTGGCAACTGATTTCGAAGATATCGTTACATCCTATTTTCTCTGTTTTGGTCATGTATGTATGTCTGGTCTATCTGACTGTAATGACATAATTTTCTAGCTTAGTTCTTTGTCTTAACCAACCTTATTGATATTCAAATTAAGAGTTTGATTGATATCTGCGGCTTAAATTTTCCTAAAGTTTTCCATTTATATTTCAGTGATTTCTGTTGATAGTGGAAAGAGAGCACTTGAAGTACTTGGTTTGACAGAAGAAAAGGCTGAAGCATCCCACATTAATGTAACTCAGCTTTTATGATAATATTTATCAGTTTATTCAAACTTTTCCCACATTAATATACACCTCATCGCATAATGTGGGAAAAGGGTATAAGTCTGGTGCTTAAGAGCATACAATCTTTTAGATGATTCTTTAAGTGCTTACAGTAGTCTCTTGACTGATCAAGGATGTGATCCAAGCAACAGTCTCATGAGGTTCTTTGATTGTGTATGTAGAGAAAAGATTTTTACCTAAATGTTCGATGGTTTGCACTACTTTGGTATCAAATACACCATATCAATACTGTAGAATTTGGAATGGCTTGAACAACCTTTGCACAGAAAGGTTTTTACAAGGAACTCCCCTCACTCCTGTAAACTTTACAAATTGCGCTATCTCTTTCTGTTTTTTAAATAGGAATGGGAGTTTCTGACCTTGTGTGACTTTCTGAATTCTGGAACTTTCAAATTATAGAATCCTCAGTATCATTTTCAACTGTAATCTCGTTCCACTATAGTTTTCAGGTTTAGATTCATTAACTTCAATAAACATGCAAATATGTAGTTCTTTCTGTTCTTCGTGATGAATTTGTTATAGTGTTGGATCATTGAGTTTGGTAAGCGTTCTTTGTTAATCAACTTTTTTACCTCATGAACTTTATCTTTTAATTCCTACAATTAGAAGCCAATATGCTACTTTCTATCCGATTTATCCAAACATTGCACAACCTAATGAATCAAATGTTGTGTGTTTTCAGGACCAGAAGATTGATCTGATACTTTCCGACTACTGCATGCCAGAGATGACTGGCTATGACCTTCTCAAGGCCGTCAAGGTATGCATCATTTGACCCCAATTATTTATCCTAGTCTATCCAATCAAACTTTTAATCACTTCAGAGATAATGCCAAGTAATTTTCAAATTTTATGAACCTTTTCTGGACGTGTTTCTGCTACTTTACTTCTTTCATTTGTGAAAGCCAGGACCACAGCATCACCAAATCGATACCAGTAGTCATAATGTCATCTGAAAATAATCCCGAAAGAGTCACCAGGTATAGCCAATTCCACTATGAATCTTAGTTGACAATTTTAATAAGAGCACTTCCTGGACACTGCAACTATGGCCATTTGGTGTCCACTGTTAATAATTGCCTATAAAATTAGAAAATGGAAGACTGTCATATTTTTCCTGCATAAACCCTGAGTGGTGCTTCCTCCTTATTCAGGTGTAAAGCCACTGGAGCTGAGGAGTTCCTCCTAAAACCTCTAGAGGTGCAGCAAGTAGAGAAGCTGAGAGACTATGTTAGGAGGCCAACATCATCTTTCGATCCTCCACCCATGGCCAAGCCAAGGGACAGGAGGAACATGTCTATAGATCTGACTGCTGCAATCAGTGGCCCGAAGAGACATCTGCGCCGCGCTAGAATTGCAGTGTAGATGATCATATACTCGGAGCAGTGTAGATGATAACTTTCATACTCGGAAAATGGTACATAACATATGATCGTCTCTTCCTCGTGTAATTAGAACATGAGGACACTAAGCAATCTCTTGTTCTCTGTACTTAATACTATGTCGTTAATGACAACAGACAGTGATCTTACCGAGAGTTCTTTATAATCATGCTCTTTTTTCTCTGTTTCTTTTCTGATTTATGGTATTATTTCCAACAGAGTTCTTTACAATATTTCGCTAATATGAATCTATTGAGGAGGACAAAAGGATTTAAAACCCTTCCATCTTTTGTATCTAGTTCACATAGAAAAGTAGTGTGATAGCAGAATAGTTCTTGAAATTATCTTCTTTTTTCAAATACAGTTTCAGCAGCTGATGACTGTCTTGCAATTTAAATTATTGTGAAAAGTTCTTCAATCTGATTGAAACTTGTTAAACTTAGCAATTCACAGTTGTGTAAAACTTTACCCAAAAACAATGCAATCGCCGCCGTCACAATAATCCAAACTTTTCCCTGCCAATATGTGATTTGATAGAACATAATTCAAAGTTTAGAGTTGGCTGTCAAATTAACATGAATCCTCTGAAAAGTTATATAGTGGGCTATTTACAAAAAGAAATAAAAAATAATAAAAATATAAGGTTAGGCTTTTAAAATTGAATGCATTTATATTTATATTAGATACATGTTATTTTATAATGGAAATACACAATTTACATAAGAGATACGCACAAAAACTTATTTTTATTATTTTAAAAATTAATAAACTTACACGTACAAATGCCCTGTTTTATAGCTAAGACAATCTTAGCACTGACATGTGGAGTGGCATATTGACCTCCTTTGAATTATTCATGAGAGTTACATATAAAGAGTACTATAATTTTAAGCTTCTATGTGCAGATACTAAATCGTCTCACTGGCAATTGCATTCAGATTCTTTGGAGAATAATCAAAGTTACTTCCAAATTAGATTGGATTCACAATCTTAACCAAGTCAAGTAAACACATTGAATAATGTAACACTACAAGAGCACATGAGAGAGTTTCCCCATAAAAGACCAACTTCTTATTTGATATTCTTTGGCAAAAGTCATGTTAATTTACAAACCACCTTCCCCCACCCCCCACCACACACACACACACACACTCCAAAAAGAAGCACATTTCTAAGGGAAATTGAAATTATTGTAGTAGAGAAGAAGATTAAATTAAAACATAATTACTTGTAATAGAATTCTACAAATTGTGCAGGTTACTTCTTTTCCTGTCTGGTGATAGGATTTCACTTGTGGAATCAACTCAGTTCATCAATTAATACCATGAATCTCAAAGGTCTTTTCTAGCTTGGAGAAATATCTCAAGTTTATTTTATCATACTAATCATTATATATGTCAACCATGATGGACACAAAAAAAAAAGCTTTTCCTCAGTCTTCATGGAGGATTTCATTATTTTTCTTGTTCTTTTGACAATTTCCAGTTTTCTTTAAACTATTCCAAATAAAAAATGAAAAAGAAAAAGTTGATGCTCAACAACAATTATCTCCGGATCAAAATCTCATGCCGCAACTATAAAAAAATTGATACACGAAATATTATAACACCAAGATGGAAGCTATTATGCTACAGCTCAGCAGCAAGAAAGACCAAGCAGCATTCGCCCTACAAAATTTTTCAGAATTTTGTATTCTACATATGCTCAAAATCATACTCACAAATAATTTGGTAATTGCCAAACATCCGAAGACGAAACTTAAAAATATCACAGCTAGACCCTTGTTCTCCATGTCATCCTGCCGGATCCTCACCTTTTCAACTTCCGATCTGTGTTATAAAAGTGATTCTGTTAACTGCAATTTGAAAACATTTGATGCAAACATATCAAGTATTTCTAAATCACAAAGTCCAACCACATTGTGTGAACTATTTTAAAATTGCTCTTAACCCAGATCAAAAGATAGGGCAATAGAGCTTGAGATCATATATAGACACATTGATTTATGGAATTAACAGAATAAAATGTTTGATGCAGACTCATAAATAGATGAATTTATTTCAATTTTGCACCTTTACTTTGTTGCTTATTCTGTTCCTAGCCCTTCTTTTTAACTATTTCTGAATTGAGTATTATTAGCTCAAACAGCATCCTAGAACAAGTTTTGCCAAAACAGCTCCTAAGAGAAGCTAATGCAGAGGGAATATTATGCTCCCTTTGAATGTAGATCTCGTATCTCCAAATTGTTTTTATTTCTCGCATTCAAATCTGTACACTTGCATATTCTTCTCGACATTCCTGACAATGCAGTTTATCATTAATTTTAAGATTCAAGTCTGTTAGGTTGTGATCAAGTCAAACTAGGGGCATTCTAGTAACTTGCTAGGTATGTTAAGTTAAGCAAGGAATGTGGTTGCAGTCTATTACCCAAGTTAGGGGTCTAGGGTTACTTGAATATGTTTAGGAAAGTGTAGGAACCAGTTTACATACTAGGGAAAAAAAGGTAGCTTTGAAGCAGAACAAGTCAATAATGTGAGGTGACAAATGGAATATTCTCAAATATACAAACTTACCACTCAATATGTTACGAATTCTGAATTCAGAGCATTCTTGCTCCCATACTTAAATAAAGGGTATACTAAGTCAACATCATATTCACATAAAATAATCAGAAAAAGACAATAATGTGAGGTGACAGATAGAAATATTCCCATATATATAAACTTACCTCTCAATATGCTATGAATTTAGAGCATGGTTGCTCCCATACTTAAATAAACAGTATATTAAGTCAACATCATATTCGCATAAGATAATCAGAGACAGCTAACTGAGAAAAGGTAAAAGAAAAGCAGGTATTCCATAATACAGGATGCAGGTGAAAGAAAAATTTAAACTGATCATCCATTAGTAATGAATTAACTTTAAAGGTCCATTTTGAATGCCATCCTTAGAATATAACAGCTGGTTGTTGAGTAGCTGCCAAAGTACCTAAAATAGTCCTGTCCTTTATTGAAGCATGGGGCCACATGCAAATGATACAAAAACTTTAATTTATTCTTGCCGGCAGGATTAGTTGCTATAGAACGGAACGATCTTATATTTATTCAGCATGCAAAATAAAGCACTTAAACCTACAAGTTCTATCTTCTACATTATGACATACTTGTCAAATGAAGCATGCAACTCACTTGAGTGATGATTTTTGTGATAAAGCTCACAAAACAAAATGGAAATACATCCATGGCACCATGGTATAGTTACTTTTCCAGTTGAAGAAAGAAATATTATATAGCATATACACAGAAGCACCTAAACACAATGTATCCTTCCCAACTAACGAACTATAAATATTTAGAACTTCTCAAAGCAATCTGTATTTCATCAGATGGAAAAGTTGTTTCTCGTTTACCAACATTAAAGGTTAAAAGGAAATTAAGTAAACAATGTAGTTCCCCATCATAGTATGGTGTAAAATGAGGACTGGACCTGGTAAAGGACAGAAGAAATTTAACTTATAAAATAGGTGATACAAATTTATTACCAACTTCTACCCTACTTCTAAATGACCTTGTTGCTGACTTCAATCTGGCAGTCAATGAGTAAGTTCTTCAAAACATTACAAAACTTAACAGATAAAAACTGGTGCGGGAAAACTGGTGGTTCTCCTTAAGCCTCAAAGACTGCATTTTTCCTAACACTTTACAGTACATCTTTGTTACAAAACAACCTCTTTGGAGTTTGATCAACAAACATCCTTCTCTTACTAAAAACTGCACTAGAAATTATGGAGCTCAGATTGTATCTAATTAAAGAATGTATTAAAAATTGAATCCTAGTTGATAATATAATCTTAACTAGAAGATAGAAACATATATTTTGATTATACAGGAAGTAAATAACTAAATACAGGATTAGCAAACACCAAACGGAGAAAGAACAAGTCTAACCTAAGTATGGCATTATCACTGATTAACTGGTCCAGTTGAGAAGCAACAGTTAGTTTCCATGTGTGGAACCCTCCAATCTCATTGGCCTAACAAAAAAAAATGAAAGGTGAGCTAAACAGCTAAATTTTAACCAGATCACAAAAATATGAACAAAGTTAGAAATAACGTACAAAAGTCTCTTTGCTGCTTTGGAGATTCTTTAACTCTAATTTGATTTTCTCCAGCAACAAATCCTTATTAGCAATGTCATAATCAAAGTCCTTAAAGATTTGACTGTATCTGTTGTTCAGTTCCTCAAGGTATCGCTCGAAAACAGATAAGTGCACATCAAGGGACTGGACCTTCTGCATTAATACCTTAAGAACAGTATCTCCAGGTATTCTTCCAACTTGCAATGGCTTCGTCTCTACCTTAGTACGAACTTTTGATGGATCCTGTTTTGCCTCGGGATTTTCATGATCTGGTTCATAATCACTTTCTGCCACAAGTTCTTGACAGGAACTGTTTGGGTCAATGGTTTCTTGAACGGCAATTTGCTCTCTGTTATGTTCTTCAGGTTCCAACTGTTTGTTCTCAAATGAGATTAAATCCTCCAGCATCCTCTCAACTGCATCAACTCCATAAACTTCAAATAGACTCAGTGTACAATAAAATTCTGAACCATAATGGCTCAACAAATTAAGTTTCAGGTACCTAGCCCACTTTGGCTCTGGAAGAGAGAACCTCTGAGCATGCTTCACATTTGCAGCCGTGAACTTCCCAAGTTTCTCCCACTTGTCTGTGGGGAACACCAAACTACTCGACAGTTCAAAATCTTTTAAATTAGATGAATAGTGCTCAAAGTTCGCAACCTCAATTGTATCAACTAATGTTTCTTCTGAAAGCTCTATCACGACAAACTTCCCCTCAGTTGAGCAAGGATTTCGAAGATACTTGTCCTTATCCTTGTCTAAGATGTTGGAAGCACCTTTTGCTTCCTTGTTAAAATCTAGGACCTTTGCACCTTTAGAAGCAGAGGCATAATTGTACTCTTTTCCACCAGGCTCCACGCGGTGTATCACAGTGCCTGTTTGTTTGGAAATCATCTTCCCCCTCGCAGCAAAAGCTTTGAGCTTGAACTCATCAAGTCCAGGAGGAGCAATTCGAGTTAATCTATCACTTTTTGGAGCACTTTCATTTTCTCCATTGGTTTCTGGATGTGATTCTGTCTCAGGTATCTGCTCATTCACAGCTTCTGAGAGGTTTACTCTATTGTCTTTGTTAGCTAGAGCTTCTCCACTACTACTGCCAGTTGCACCCTCTGAAATCCGGATGTTCTCAACATCATGATTTAAACTGGAATCCGATAATTTTAAAGAATCTCCAGAATCTGACTGTTTGTCAGCATTGGGTGAACCTTCAAGCAAGCTAGATTCACCAATGGCAACACCCTGTCCATCTACATGTCATTGAAATAAAAAGCATAAATTTTGGAAAATTGAGAGCACAACTATAACAACAATAATAACAATGATGACAATTAAAAAGAATACCAATACTAAAAATAATAACAATAATAGTAGAAATAGTAAAAACAGTATCAACAACAGCAGCAGCAGCCAAGCACTGCTATTATTTCTTATGTGCATTCTTTTCACAAAAAACAACTTGCATAATGATATTGTGAAACAAGTCCACTCCTTCCCTAAAAGTAAGGTTCCGAAACTCTGGATCGGAATCGGGATCGTACAATCCGGATCATTGGGATCGGGATTGGATGCCTAGAAAAAAAACCGGATAGGCCAATTTGACTCAAGACTGGCCGATTTTTGGATCCATGCCTAAAAGATAGTAGCAGAGGATAAACCAACGTAGAAAGATGTGCGGTAGCACTAAACATGCATAATATGTAAGTCTTATTGGGAGCAAAGAATGTGTATACTAAAGATCCTTTCAAAATGGCAAGAATACAAACTGCAAGTAAAGAGGCTCCTAATGAACTACTGAACAGGTTTTCCTTATTCAAGGACAATGAATGAAGGGCAAGTAGATTGTGCCAAGAAATAGTGCTTCTATCTTTTTATATCCCAGAAAACATTGATAAATTACATGGCCAATGGGGTTTTCACTTTAAGAACCCACTAGAAAGGGGAGAGTTGAAGCAATCAGAGAATTATGCAATGCAGACTTTTTTGTCACAACATTATCACCTTCTTATTGGTATTACCATATACAATATCCTATAAATCACGACTGATCCACTGACTCAAGATCCTAATCTCTTCCTTGGAGGAAGCTTGGATAGAAAGCTACTCTGTTGCAAGAGCATGTTAATCAATCAATAGCCCATAAAAAATATCAGAGTACACAAACAAGATCAATGCTAATGGCACGTCCAAAGGTCGCTAGAATAAATAACACAAACAAGAATAACTAATGGAGGAGCATTACCTCTATAACCATTGCTATGGCTGATAAAAAAATTGAGGAGGAAGATCAGAAACCACGACACGATGACCACCGACACAGACACTGAGCACAGGCGATTCCGCCTTGCCACGCTGCTCTTTTCCAACGCAGCTCTTCTTTGGAGAAGAGCTCTACGTGACCTCTGCATTGCTCATGAATCCAACCTAGAATTGACAAGCCAGCATGAGAAGCCGGATAACTTAGAAGGGAGAAAAAAGGTTAAGTTTTCAATGGTAAACTGATGCTCTACTCTCAAGTTATATATCAAAAAAGCATGTGAGACAACGACAATTTGAAGGTAACTTCTTCACCACTTCTATACTCTATTCTCTTTTCTATTCCTGATCTGATTCTGATCAAATTCAAATTTCTTCCATAGTTCATAGAAAAGCCGTGCTTGTTGTTCATCTTTGAATCTAATTAAAAAATTTGTAAGAAAAGGCTTCAATTTTTACCTAGAATTCGGTGTCTCCCTTCGGCGGAGCTTGATCAAGAAGCAAAAGATCTCAACAGCTGGCACCGAATAATCCAAACCAAAAAAGATTCAAACTTTAAACCGTTTCATTAGGAGCGAAAAACCATCCAAAGAGATGGATAGGGATGGATTAGGAGGAACAAATTAATCCGAGCGATCGAATAAATTAAGAAGAAGAAAAAGGAAGAGGTGTGCGCAAAATAATTGCTTCTTCTCACTTTGGTGGGACGGAAACATCGAGATCGAGATCGAGATCGAGAGATCGAGTACACGAGAAGATGCGTTTACTCTTTTGTTACGTTTTCTCTTTCGAAACGCCTCTCCGGACTTCGGAGTTGGAGTCTATGCATTCCAGCTCAGCTTGCTTTTCGTCTCTATAATAAAACTATATTTTAACTAATAATATTATTAAAGCCTTCTCTTCTCATTATTTATAAATAAAACCCCTAAATATAACCGACCTGTCCCTTTCTTTTAGTTCAGTTAAATTTAAGAAGCACCTAACAGAATAAAATATTTTATATTTTTTAAATAAAAAATTTATATATTCTAAATTATTCCTGTCTCATTCCTCTAGAATAAGTAAAAAATAATAGTTTTAGATTTATTTATTTTCATAGGATTTACTGTTTAGAGTCTCCATTTAATCTCGATATTTTTAATTTTTCTTCAAACAGTAGAGTGTGGCTTGATATAATTTAGTAAAAACGAGGGGGTTTTATTTGTAATATAATTAAAACGTAGGACGTTATTTGTAATTTTTCTAAATAAAATATGAAATAAATAAATAAATCATAAAATAGGTGAGTTTTTACCAAACTAGGCTTTTTCGGAGATATTAATACCGGAATATTGTTATCTAAAAGGCCAACATGGTTAAACATAAATCGCTAATTTACGAGAAGATAAACTAGAGAAATTTATCAGATTAGATTACGATCGTATAAACTAAAGAGGTACTGGATTGAGATTTAAAGGTGGAAAATTCTTATATAATTCACAAGAGTAAAGAACTATATTATCAAAGTTTAGGAGTGGCATATGTATAGATAGTTAAGTTTATCAATAGCCTAATCTAGTCAAAAATACAAAATATATGTGCTATATTTTAAAAAAAATTATTATTTTAACAAGAGAAGATTACAAATAACACCAATTATAAATAAAACCCTCATTTTCTTATTTCACAAATAAATTCTTTATTTGCTAAAATATGTTATGATCTTACTACGTTGGTTAAATCGAATAGAGTCAAGTTAGTTAGTTAAATTTTTCTTATTATTTTAAAAAATTTAAATAATTCAGATAATCTGCAAGTGGATCCGATTCGCTAAGGTATTTCATTCTATAAATATGAGTAGACATCTCTTTATTAGAATCATTGAGTTTAGCTAAAATTATTATTTCGTCTTTATCTTTTATTATAGTCGTTAGATCACCCTTATTTTCGTAGGAGTAGATCATAACTCCCTAGATCCACTTTCAAGCACCCATATCCTAGCCGCCGCCACCTTCAAGCATTCAAATCATAGCCACCACCTTCTTCCAGTAGTCACCCTACCTTACAGCCGACCACTACCACCCTTGGCCATCCGCCACCCTCCGACGACAGCCACAATGTCAGATATTTACTATTATACCCCGTTTTAACCTTCCTTTACTCTTTCATTTATAATTTTTTATCTCAATGTTGGAATTACTTAAAGATTAAAATCATTGGAACTCTAACTCATGATGCTACCACCACATTATTTTTATAATTTTCTTATGTGGTACCTACTTGCTTTCAATTGTTAGGCCACCGTAAGAGGTTGGAGGCCTATATTTGAGATTTTCATTGGTATTTTCTTCTTATTGTACTATATAAAATCTGTAATCTTTAAATAAAAAATTAATTATACTTAGCCTCTCGAAAAAACAAAAACTATTATCATCATTTTTAACCACATGAACACTGATTTTAAAAAAAATTTAGTTCAGATGTAACAACCTATTCTTTAAAAAAAAATTGCATGGCATGACGTTGCCGGCCTCGTGCCATGCTCGGTGGCACGAGTTGAGAGTGCCACACACCCCCAGCCGCCGACTCGGCCAACCAGGCCGGGCTAGCTAGCTCCGGTGGGCTCGCCGGCGCCACAGCCGTAGCGCCAACATCCCCACCACCTTCTCTCTCTCTCTCTCTCTCTCTCTCTCTCACACACACACACACACACACACACTCTCTCTCTCTTTCTCTCCTCATTACCGGCACCGACCCGCCACTACCTCCCCTAGAACCGCCGACGCCGATGAGCTCTCTCTCCTTCTCTCTCTTCTTCTCTCTTCTTTTCTCTCTCTCTCTCTCTCTTTCTTCCTCTTTTGCTCGGGTTCGCCAGAGCCGAGCCACCGGCGAGAGGCCGCTGGCTGGCCAGCAACGGCCGGTGCCCTCCCCGTCGGCCCGGGTTCGCGCCCTCCTTTCTTCTCCTTCTCCTCTTCTTCTTTATTCTTTCTTTCTTTCTCTTCTTCTTCCTTTCTTCTTCTTCTCCATTCTCAGTCCCTCCTCCTCTTGCTCACTATAGCAAAGAGGATTATTGTTTTTTATATAATTATTTTCTAATATTAGGTAAATTAGTCTATTTAGATAATTAATTATTTTAATAATTTATACTCACTAATATAATTTTACTAAGTATTTTTAGTATAATAATTTATTAATTATAATTATAAATATTGCCTATAAATTTATTTATAGTTTAGTTATTATTTATTAGTTTATGTAGTCTTATTGATAATAATCTTATATTTATATTTAATTTATATTTTATATGACTATTTTTAGTATATTATTGTCTAATAGTTTGTATAAAATGGAATACTAAACTTGCATATAATTTTTGTATAATAGGATATTGACTATTTTGCGTATAATTTATGATTAGTTAAATAAGAGTAGGTATTATAAAATAATTATTGATAATATTATTTTATAATTATATTTTTATTAAATCATATATATAGTCGTCTTTGGTTATTTACAAAAGGAGATAAATTACTATATACTTATAACTTATTCTATAATTAGCAAACTAGGATTTTTATTAAATAAATATAAATTATGGTAATAGCATATTAATATTATCACAATTAAATTTATCCTATGAATCTAATTAATTTTAAACCTAATTAAATATCATATTTTACTCGAACAGATTATAATTAGATAAACAACTAATTTTATGTTACTTAGATATTTTCAGACTTTGAACCCCCTTATTCGATACCCTGGGGATCTCACTAGCGATGAGTGGCGGTTGATTGATAGACCTAAGGGATACGTGTGTTGGGTCTTCTGATAAAATTAGGATATATTATATAATTATGTATATGCATGTTTTGGCCTCCAGCATGATTATATGACTTTATCTAGAGATGATTTTAGTCGAGCATATTTTATTATGCATCTGATTAGGTTGATATGGCATATGAGTACATTGGTGATATATAGAGATGATTGGAGATAACTATATTGTTATGGTTTTATATCGAGATGATTTCTATCATGAGTGTGCATGTGATAAACTAGCAGGAGTATGCATGTGTTAGATACATGGTTGGAGACTATATTGCATCATTTTCTCTTGATTCCTATTTCATCTAAATTCCTATTATGCATTGACTTGTTATCATAATGGATATATGTATATGATCTGTCATTTAGAAGGAAAGCATGAAATGTAATTGATAGGATACTTGATAGAAATCGTGAGGATACTCGAGTGGGTGCGAGGGTTAGGACGCGCTTGGTGGATGATTGATCGCTCGACATATTCGCGATCATGTTGGCCTTACGTCCGAGGTCGTTAGTCTGTGTGCGCAGCAGATATTTGGACATATGTCATTTGCCATGGCATATATGGCGAGTTATCCTCACAAGGTTTCTATCAGCTAAAAAGGTGCCCAGTCTGGATGGATGTTGATACCCTAGTAGGTGGCAGGGTATGGTTATATTTGAGATACTCTTTGCGGGTGGCAGAGTATGCTCTAAGCCTTCGGGCATGATGTTGAGACTGGGTACCAAGTGTTGATTGTACACAGTGGTCTAGTATGATGACATACAAAGATGGCATTAATGATTGAGATGTTGAAAAATACATATGATTTCATTATCATCTGATTACCTGATTATCGAGTAGTCAATATACATCATATATGGTTGCATTTGATATCATAGCATGGTCATAGTCGGCATGCATCATGTGTTATATTTGAGAGAGAGTTATGATGATAATATGACAAGGAGATTTGTTTATTCATTGTCGAGGATTATATACTTTTATCATTTATGACATGTTATCTATTTTTTATTTATATATTATTGAAAATACATTCATATACTCATTCATGATATGATGCTTTTTCTGATTCATATTATCCAGTACATGATTTACTCTCTGTTTGGTATCACTGATTCGAGGTAAGGTCTATTCACTAAGTCTTTTGCTCATAACTCTCTTTATTTTTTTCTAACATTCTCAGATATGTAGTACGTGATAACGACTTGAGATACCCCGAGAAGATATTTTAGATTGATGAGGTGAGCTATAGGTGCGAGACAGTATAGATGATAGTTTGTATAGCAATTGAGTTGTATTATTGTTTGTTATATTTGTACTTTATTATATCAAACGATAATTTGTATAGTACATATCAGATTATAGTGTACTCATGTATCAGCTGTTTAGTTGTATCTTAATGGTTTATCGTGGCATGTGTGGGTCCTACCAGATTATGTAGTGGTCTAGTGTATATTATTATGGACTTGGCATATTTATTTGGTTGATAATATGATTTATTTGGTGTTGGATTATGTGAGCATGGATATGTTAGCAGATATTATTTGATGATGCCATGATCATATATGCACAGGAGTGTATCTGTGCGTGACGAGCCCTGCCCGTCTTGTCGCATGAGCCGCACGTGCCTGTGCCGAGCGAGGGCATTACATCAGAGAATCTATGTAGTTTGTTTTTAGGTTAATTACGTTGACACCCCCTAAACTATACTTGATTTTTATGGAGACTCCCTAAACTTTTTTAGTTACAATGTCATCCTTAAACTTTGGGATAAAGTGAAACAGGTAATGATGGAAAATGCATAATGACTAACTATACCCCTAATTAATATATCACAATATTATTAATTTTAAAAAATAAATTAAAATATTAAATATCTTACATCTCTCTCCTTACTCTCTTCTCTTTCCTTACTCTCTTCTCCCTCCCGCCAACACCCTATCCATCATCCTTCTCCTTTCACTATTGCCGACCACCCCTTCACCATCTCTCTCGGCTTTCGACAGCCAGGAACCAATCGGTCAACCTCCCCACCATCGGCTTGCCCTCCTCCCCTTTCTCCCGTCTCACCGTCGACAGCATTGGCGAATCCAACCGTAGTGCCTCTGCAACGACAGCGAGTGAGGCCGTGGGACGGGGAGGTCGCGGTGAGCTCACTGCCGTGCCGCGTGGAAAGTGGAGGTCGTGGCGAGCTTGCTGCCGCACCGCGTGGAAAGACGAGGCCGCGGCGAGCTCGCTATCGCGCCCTCGCTCGCTACCTTTGTGGAGGCTCTGCGGTCGAATCCGCCATCATTGCCCCCTAGCCAATGCTGCCGACGGTGAGATAGGGGAAGAAGGAGGAGGGCAAGTCGACGGCGAGGAGGTTGACCGGCTAGTTCCTGTCTATCGCAAGCCGACGACGGGGAGGCAATGTCGGTGGCTGGCGTTGGTGAAGGGGCTGTTAGCGATGGTGAAGGGAGAAGGATGATGGATGGGGAAGAAGACTGTAAATTTTGATAATAAGTTAAATTTAGTTATAATAATATATATCTTTTTATCTTAATTTAATTAAAGGGCTTATGAGGGCATTTAGGTTATTTCTAAGAAATATGAGTGCCACGTAAGCTGACTCGCCCAAATTTTCTCATGGTACACTGATAGAAGGGTGACATTAAAATTTCTTGTGAAATTGTAACCTAAAAAAATTTAGGGGGTCTCCATGAAAATCGGGTATAGTTCAGGGCGTGTCAGCGTAATTAACCCTTTTTTTTCTTTAGTTAGGAGTCTATATAAATATTTTTCTTAATTTAGGAGTTCTACGTGGATAATCAAAACATTTAGGAGTTATATATAAAAAATGTGATTATTTAGTGAGGCTAAGAGAAATTATGTTACGATTCGACCACATGGGTTAAGTTGAGTCAAGTCGAGTCGAGTCAAGTTAGTTACTTAGCTTTATATTATTATTTTGAATTTTAAATAAATTGGATAATTCGTATGTGGATCCGATCCACTAGAAATTTTTACTCCTATAAATAAGAGTGAACATGTGTTTGATAAGATCAGGGAATGAATCTTAGTTTGGCCAAATATTTCTTATCGTCTTTATCTTTTACCTTAGCTATTAGATCGCATTTATCTTTCTAGGAGTAGATCATAGCCGTAGAAGCATCCCAAACTTCTAAACCCTAGCCACCTTCCTCCACCAGCAGTCACCCTATCTTATGGCCATCCACCACTACCTTTGGTCGTCCACCACCCTCCAACGATCGCCGCAATATCAGTTAATTATTATTCTGCCCTACTTCGACCTTACTCCATTATTTTAATCATAATTTTCCATCCGAATCTCCGATTGACTTCATTCTAAAGCTATTAGATCCAGAACTTCTGAAATTACTACTTCTCAAAATCTTAAGATCATCCTACAGATGGATCGTTCTAGATCTGGTTCGTAATATTGGTATTAGAGCCGACATTTCTCGAACAATGGTTATCACGCGATCCAAGATAAACGAGGAAGGAGCGACCATGGAGGACTAGGAACTCATCTCAGTTCTTGTGGGAGTTTCTTTGGTGCCCCCTCCACCCCCAGCAACCGTCGACGACGAGCTACTGGTGTGGGCGAAGGCATGGGTAGAGTCCATGGACTCGTTCGAGAATCATCAAAGAGAGCCACGGAAAGCTTCGAGAGGATTGAGAAGGCAATCCAAGGCTTGACAGCCATTCTCCTAGCCTAGCACAATCACCCTATACCGCCACCACCGTTGGCCATGATGGAATCCGGCTACCCACGGTAAGAAAACCCAAGCCGTGAGGGAGGGGACGAGTTAGCCAAAACCACAGCCTTGACCCCTCCTCCTATTACGGTGGAGGTCCCTCTACCACCACAAATCCTAACAGCCACCACTACCGCGACAGTCGCCACCGCAAGAGCCGAGGTCTTCTTCCCCGCACACGGTGGAAGCTAAGCTAGGGCCAAAAACCCTAGCTTTCCATCGACAGTGATCTAGCCCCCACCAACGATGAACTCCACGTTTGGCACCTTCCGCGGACCACCTGCACCCAAGCTCAGGCCGCCATTTGCATCGGCACCGGCTAGAAGACCGCTAGCGCGGCTGGTGGCCGTGGGTCCGGTGCTTCCACAACCACCAACAACCACGGCTAGCTTCCTCGGGCCGAGTGCCAACTAGTGGTGGCTGCCGTAGTCACCAGCAACCATCAGATGGCCGAACCAGATAGCCACCACCGTGGGAAGTTATCCCTACATCGGGGTGGCTCTACCGCGGTTTCCCATCATCGCCACTCCCCTACAGTGGGGCCAATGGTCCCTTCCATAGTCGTCGAGGGCCGATGGACCTACCGACGACGCACCAAGGCCACCGCTACACCAGCTCGAGTTTGGCCTTCCACCGCCACTCGTCGCCATTCCATCGCCGCGAGGACCAGCCAGGGGTCGACTGCCACGACCCATGATCGAACCCAGTTGTCGCCGCCCACCATGCAATCTATAGTGGCGCCCCTAAGCCGAATTCCAAATTCAACCCTAGAGTTAGGGTTAGGTTATTTTGAATGAAGGTGATGAATCTTAGTTTAACCAATATTTCTTATCGCCTTTATCTTTTACCTTAGCCGTTAGATCGCATTTATATTTCTAAGAGTAGATTATAGCCGTAGAAGCATCTCAACCTTCTAAACCCTAGCCACCTTCCTCCACCAGCAGCCATCCTATCTTATAGCCGTCCACCACCACCCTTGGCTGTCTACGTCCACCACCCTCCAACGATCGCCGCAACATCGGTTAATTACTATTCTGCCATACTTCGATATTGCTCCACTATTTTGATCATAACTTTCTATCCGGATTTCTTATTGACTTTATTTCAAAGCCATTAGATCCAAAACTTCCAAGGTCAAAATCTCAATATCATCCTACGAACGGATCGTTCCAAATCTGATTCGTAACAAATTATCCCTTAAATAAATCATCTACCTATCGCTGAAAATATAAAGAGATGCTAAATGCAATCTAGGCTAAACTCAAAACATGCACAATGCCATGCCCTTTCAGGTAGGACCCATTTCAGGTATTTATACAGTTGAAACCGCTTGTGGCATGGGAGGTTTCCAATAAAGCTGAATGTGTACATAACTAGGAGTTTATTTTTATCAAACCATTAACTAGACAGCGATTTCTAAAGAGAAAAAAAATCGACTAGTTATATAGAAACTTTAAATCCTATTTAAAAAATTACCATACCATTTCAGTCAATCACTTATATTTAAAAATTACTGAACAAAAGAATAATTTATATAAAAAATTTACAACTTATATTTAGAAATCATTAAACTAAAATAATTTACATAAAAATTTTTATATAAGTCGAATTAGTCATCAATTTTTTATATAAATCGCTGGCGATTTCTAAATAAACCTACTCTCATATTTAAGTTTTAAAATAAATTAGATGTGTAAAAAATAATTAGAAGCTGACTTAAAATAATCAAAAATCCACAAATAATGGATCTTCTGTAAAAGACATGCACTTGTGCTCCCATGTATTGCGAAGATTGTGAATACCACCACTTCAACATGTGCCTTCTGTTTCATGTTGCAATGTATAGCTCCCTGCAGACAACATACCAGAGCATTATTAAACATAGGGCTGTTATTTTACGAGATAACTGCATTATAATTAGGATATTTCGACACCAGCTTATTCCCTCCAGCCTTTGCTGATCGAATTGGAGCTCAAACACGGAAAAGAAAATAAGAAGTATCGCATCCATTTGATAATTGACATAGTTACATGAGATTTCTGGAAAAGAACTACTACAACCATTCAATCTGCATCTCACACGTTCACTTTGCAAGCTGATTCCAAGTTTCCTGACTTATCTGTCTTCAGTGCACTGCCATTCTTGCACATAATTGAATAATAAGGCCAATTCTGGGAAAAGTACCAACTTTCTTCTGCTTGACTAATTTACCACAAGGACCAGAAGGTGTATCATCAATTCAACCAAGATTTTATAAACTTCCATTGCGAATTACGGAACAAATTTCCAAGCTAACTGCATGAAACTGTCATTTATATATGGACGCAAATCCCACATGAGACAATAACTCTCCAGCTCTGACGATGGTGTATTAAGGGCTACTGAGCGAATGATATTTTCCTGTGGTGTATGCAATTGTTAACTAAATGAAAATTTTCTTCTTACGAGTTAAACATAGAATTGATGAAAGTTGAAATGTAAATGAACCTGCATAGCATAGTCAAGCTTCAGCATTCCATAAATGGCCATGATCATACAAACGCATGACATTGACTTGTCCTGGAGATTCAATGGAGGATGTACTTCATCCTGGATGGGAAAGAAAGAAAGCCAATCCCAACAGATTCATAATGGACCAACATAAGCACAGAAAGAAAAGAAAACAATAGAGAAACCATTCAGATAAATAGGTAGTTATGTCCAAATAGCCAACATTAGAGGAGAGAAAACCTAGATTCCAAAGTTTGAAGTGATAAAACCTATAAAGACATGTTTGACTTGTACTTTACCCTTTGTAATGAATACCTACTAGGGTCCTGTTCTCAGGACCATTCACAAATAGTTTTAAGCCAAAACTCAAAACCGTAAGGATCATTGACAATTTTAATCAGAAGGAAAAAAAAAAGGTAAATATATTTTGATAAGGTGCAGTTTCCATGCACCTTCCTCAATCTTTCCAACAATCCAAGTTTAAGAGAATTTTGGTGATTGCTTCCTAGTTTTTAGCAATTTGTTGGAAGGTTGGATAAGAGATTTTGAAAGAATGACAACCTAGAAACTTTTTGTCAAATTCCATGTTTCAATATTTGTTGGTATATTTTGTAGTTGTTGAAACAAGCATCAACTAATCACCACTTCTGAACACAACGTATATCTCAGTTTAAAGCAACATTCACGTGTTGAAAGTATAGTTTAGTCAATGTCTTCATGTAACAAATCAATTCTCAAAACAGAACATAGACAATCCTTTGGACAGTATACAGTAATCAAGTCACAATTTGCACAACAAATTATAATGGAATTGCAGTTAGATATTTATACCTCATGTATGACACTGTCAACAATGTGGTTTTCTAAAATAAATGATGTGCTTTCATTTGTTGTCTGCGTAATAGCATATGCGTCCTCCGTGAGGCATTGAAGTTCATCAAGTAAGGTTTTAACTGTTCGATAAATGTAATATGTGCATATAATCAGTAAAAAATAAATGAATTAATCATTTATGAAAGTTAACAGATTAATCTAAATTCCAGTGCACTATATGAATGGGTTTGATGTTCATCAAGTAGCATAAGAAAATGGCGTAAAGGACAAGGCCGTTGTATGACCATCAATGTCTATAATCTTCAAAAGTGCTTGTTTGCAAAGTTTCCAGTTGAAAACTGCGAATGTCTTATGTACCCCTTTGAAAATGTGTCAAAAACTCAAAATGTGCACGTAAGCTATGAAAAGCTTTGAATACTGTCTAATGCCTATAGAGTCCTTATGAGTAGAAAGCATTCTCTTTACATAAACGAATATTTCTGATTTCTTGGTTTACTGTGAAACATCAAAACAAGAGTCATATTGGAGAACACAATCCCAAAAGAAATGCAAATTATAATTCAATATATATCGATAAAAAGGGCTACATAATACATTGATACTATAGCAATACATTAAAAACTGCAAGCAAAAAGGACACCTCATATCAAAGAACTATTGTATAAATACTAAAATTACATCTGAAAAATGAAACTGAAAACCTGAATTTGAGTAATGAACTTACTAAAATCAGTCAGTAGACTGTAAGAAAAGGTGGATTGCAGAGAAAGTCTAGGGATAAGGAAATGGGTATGATAGTATATTGTTCATGTCTTTCTCACAATATGGTGAATAACATGTTCTTATCATTCCTTTAGGAATATGGAAAAAATGAACTTTTTTTCTTCAAAATATATTAGAATCAAATAGTAGTCGTTAAAAAGTATTAACATTTATGGGGGTCCCTAATCCAAATCTCTTTCCAACAGCAATACCTATCCATATATAGAGAGAGATTTACCTATAATCTTAACAATTCCTTATGGATACTCAGTTGTTCCTCATCCCTTGAACTCAAGGATTTCTGTGTAGAAGATGAGAATATCTTCAGTTATGCGTCACGAAAACCTTATATAGGTCAGCAATAATTGAAAAGGAATATAAGCATACACTACACTTATTAGTAAAAATGCTTGTTTTCATAAACTCACATAGAGCTTGTTGACAACTCTGTAATAAGAATCTAGAGTATTTCAATTCTAAAGAATTTAGATGGTTGTCCAAGTTATTACTCTAGAAATTATTTCTAGAGTAATTACTTTGATTAAATGTTTTTGATATAATAAGATTGAGTAAGGCTTTATTCATTGGATTAAAAGGGATCCTAGCAGCCGGTGGTTTTTGGAGTTCACAAGGCGAAAAGAGAGAACGGATGGGAATTACTTTTGCAAAAAGTTATATTGCTAAGAGTAGATTATCTTTTACCCCAAAATTACAAGACTTTTGGAGGAAAAGTGGAGTATTTTGTTACTCTCTTTTTGTATCCAAGCGGCATTTAGGAATGTAAAACTCTGTAATTAGAATTTCTAGAGATTTGGACCTATTACCCCATAAATTTAGTGTTGCCAAACACCCTCAAAACTTATATAAGATATAGAAAGTTGAAATAATAGGCAGCAAATTGCTAGTAGTAAAAGATGATATTATAGGTAACAGAAATCAACAAATTTAACAAAAAAATACCGCTCTTCAGATGGTCTTGAAGCCCTTGTTCACAAGAATGCACTACAAAGATAAAGTCATGATAACACAAGAAGCATCAGATATAAATCAACTTAAATATATAAAAAGAAAAGATATTGTTCAATAAAGTGATAAAGGAAGTATCTCATAGTTAAATCACCATAAGCATTCTACTTTGAGTCCTACTTTCTAGATCTTATAGTGACACTTCTTATACTAATGGACTCTTAATGCAGCTACCAGGAAAAGAAGAAAATGGAATTTTTATGGAACATCCTGCGGAATTCTACATCCAGAACGGCATACTTAACCCCATTCGCATGAAGATGTGAAAAAGAAAAGGTGAAAAAATAGCCTATGTTCACAAAATCCAGTTCACTAGAGGATCATCAAATTGACAATGAAAAATGACTTTGTCTCAACAAGTTTGAAGGCATAAATATATTGAATTTGTAATTTTGAAAGAAAATAAAAAGAGCAACTGAGAGACCAGTGAGCTTATTTCCAGGTTAGCCTTTACATTCAGAAAAAGTGTTTGCCAGGAATTTAGAAACTATTTAGGCAAGAAATTCACCCATTAGATTAAGCTTAAAAAAAATTACTTAAAATTTGCATGTTCAGGCGTAGCTGCATCAGATCAGTATCTAAAAGAATTCGTTGAAGCGAAGCTAAAAATGGCAAAGTGGAGTAAATAATAAAGCAGTATGCACAATGAAACCAGTAGGTTGGAATATAGGAGTAGACCTTTTTTCCACTAGATGACCAATCTTAACACAAAGATGGAATATAAGCAAAATCTTTGATAGTTCTCCATATATAGATACATTCTTCTCGTTTCTCGAGCCTAATTAGAACTCAAAGGAAGACTACAATTATGAATCAGAATAGTTTTTCGATTCTATCATGCGCTAACCATGATGTTCTGTATATTACTGAACTTCTAAACCCTTCCCAACTATATGGGTCACAGCTAAAACAATGGATGGCCGTGCCGGTCAGCACGTCCCATGCCGGTAGAGGCACGGGGTGTGTCAGTGGCACACCCCCGTGCCGATCCGGCATGGCCGCGTGCCGTCCAACATGGCCTCGTGCCGATCATGTGCTAATATAGAGACAATTTTTTTTAAAATTTTTCTATTTCTATCAATCTTTAACAAATTAACTTTACTAATTTTCTTAACAAACATGATGTGACATGTAAAACCCATTTTTTTCTTTTTTTTTATATTCATCAATCATCATCAATTAACTTTTGTCATTTGCCATTCTTTAATTTCTATAATTATTATTTAACAAACATGGAATGACAATTAGATGAGATGGAAGAAGGCAGCTTCTAGGTATGGCTGGTCGCTAGAGAGAGAAAGGAGAAGCGACTGAGGATTAACCTCGACCATAGACAAGAAATAGATTCCGAGATGGAGGAAGGAGGACAGAGAAGATGGCTCAAGCCTAGATGAAAACTAATTTCAATGTTCAATAATCTAAAGAGGTTGCTTTTCCACATACTTGGAGGCTAGCCAACCATCCAAAAATCCTAAAAAAATCCTATTACGATTCAACTTACTTGTTGCTCGTTCAAACAGTCAAAAAGTGTTCTTTGTATGTGCGAATGCGAGATCAGGCGTTTGAATGGTCAAAATGCATTTTCTATATATGCGAACACAAGTCAGGCGTTCGAACGCCATCCATTTGCGTTCAAACGCACCTGCCAAAAACTATCTTATTTTTCTAAAACATAAACAGAAATTGATACAAAGTGAAGCAGTTTAATTATGTTCACTATGCACCTAAATCAAGAACAGCAACAGTCTTGTAATTAGTGGATGCAGATTCTCAAGCCGAATCCATTACTGTCGAGACACCAACCGAGACCTGCATCAGCTCCTCTTGCTGTCAAGATGGTGATTTTATCTACTGGGTGAATGCAGCTTGGAAATTTGATAGTAGTGGTGGCATTAATATACTCATCTACTCTCTCCCAAGTTATTTCTGTTTGGTGAAAACGGTGTTCCTCCACCACTGTGCAAACACTCTGGAAGGTAAAGCTAGAGCGATCCTTAATCTCCTGTAAATGTGGACCAAAGAATGCATGGCTTTTTAGTGACTCAGTTAGGGTAGCCAAGGCTATTAACGGGGATTCTAAGTATGTTGAGTGGACTATCTCTTCTCTTATCTAAGATTGTATCAAGTGAATAGAGCTCTTTTCCAATATTAGAGTATCCTACTCGAGCAGGTAGAAAAATGTCGTTGCTCACAATTTAGCCAGTCTAGCCATTCGAGACCAATCATGTCTGAATGGACTAATCCACCTTCGAATTTCACTGTAACCCCCTTTTGTAATGACTAGTGCATGGACTTTTAGAAAAAATCAGAGATCAAGAATCTAGAAGACTCACCTAAGTTAAACAATCAATTAAGGATCAAATAAGTCTAAAACTCTAAATCATAACTATCCAAACCTCAAATTAAAAATCATGATTTGCTTACTTGAATAGTTTCTATGAGACAATTTAGTAGCTCTGCAAACAATTTTCTACAAGTAATCATTAACTAGCCTAAATAAATATGCATTGCAACTTAATAACCTCATTTTTACACTTGACAAAATATTTAGAACAACAATTACTCACACTGGCTTATATTTTGGAGACTTTGGTGTGGATGATTGCACCCAGCTTCAACATATGCCTTCATTCTGCCAGTCGAATTAGATCTGATTATCTCACCCACCATTTTTGATATCTTATCAAGATGCGGCCTTCTAAAATATTCTGCTCACATGAAGAAAGTCATTATATCATGTATGACGCAAGTAGAGAACAGCAAGTATGATCTAAATAGATTAGGTTAGGTACCTCGAGGGTGTTAAAAGTTTTACTGATGCATTACTAATAAGAAGATATACAAAGGAAGAATAAAATAAAAAACAAGAGATAGAAATTAGTTTACATATCCACATAATTAAATGGATATGCAGACAAATGTTGTTTGAGATCTATGAGTATGAAGAACTCAATAACAGAAATTTAAAAGAAATGAACTAATTATGTTGATCTACACATGATATCAATTTTGCATAATTTATGTACGAAGGTTTCAATGATACTGAATGCTAGCTAGAGAAGATCAATATTTACACTGTTAACAATTTGTAACACTTCTTTTCAATAAGATCTTCAAAACATTGTGAAGCCCTGTAGCCTACGAAAGAGGAGTATACCAAGAAAACCCTCACACATTGGCCAATTGTCATTACCATAGAATTTACAAGAAAAACAAGAGGTTATGTTGACCTCCCTCTCCACCTGTGTTTCCTCCTCAGATGACACAGCTACTTACAATCCCTTTCTACTTCCTTACATCATTCCAACAATCTCCATTTGGACAGTGATAAGAGCAAAAGTTCACTTGTAGAATACAAAAGCCATATATGACATATCTATCCACTAAATCATTAGAAGGCCATCTCATTGTTGATCAAGATAAGTACTGCAAAAAAGAGAATTTTATGCTATAAACTCCTGAGATCAGCACTTTGGACAAGAAAAAGGTTTACTGAGCCATTTTTCCTTCAATCTTCTCCCAAATGAAAGAACAGTTTGCAATAAATTTCCTTCAATTATGTAAAAGTTTAACTACACTGAAAACCTTCTCGGACGTTAGTAATGCATATTACAAGTCTCATCACAAGTTCTGTCAATGAAAAATAAGATATCAAAATACTTACCAACCTCTTGATAAAATCTCATAAGAAACCGCTTTCCCAAATCAACTAGCTCCTCAAACTTCGCAATCCTGTAAAACATAGGCTCTTAAGTCTTTTGAGTTCAAATTTACAACAGCACAACTATTCCCAGCAAAAATGTAGAAATGTAAAGAAAGATGCTCCAATGAATTGAAAGATATAACTTGAAACCAACACTACCAATTAAGTACTAAAAAATTATTAGATAAGAAATCACCTAGAAATATGATATATCAGAATCTAAAAGGAAAACATCCTATGTTATGCTGATAGACATACAAAAAAAGCACTATCAAAATCATGGAATATCTAATAGGGAAGAATGTGAAGGATTATTAATTGGACATTGGAGTTTAAAAGCTTCTTGAAGTGTTCTCTGTCTGTATATAACACAAGTTACATATGATCTAGACATTATATAAGTTGTGTTAGACTCAATCCATTAAGCTCAATCTCCCCTTGATGTGATCCGATCTAACCTGATTCACATCACAAGGGCATACTGAACCGGCACATGCCATGCCAAACGGGTATCAACATGACCATCCTTGGATTGGATATTTAGGAGGGATTTTTTTTTTCTTCAAATCCCATTCCTATCAAAAAGTAAAATTAATTTAAGGTATACAAATAATAGATCTAGCTTAATTTACTAGATCTTTCATTTGTAAGAGTCACTCTACAAAGATTTAGCTTGAAGCTAGGTCTATAAGAAAATGCTTATCAAAATATAATAATCAAAGAAAATTTGACTTCCCCAAATATTGCCCAAGATTTTTAAAAAAATATGAAATTAATATATCAGATATATTCAAATTAACATGTTAGATTAACTCTATATAAGTTGATTTGAATCCAAATTTTATAGTTTTGAACTAAAATTTCAACATAATTAGAAATGACATAAAGTGGGTCATTTACAATATTATCTAATGATAAGACTCTAAATTTAGGATTTAATACATATATTAGAACCTAAAATATGTATAAAACCCCTAAAATTGTATTAAAGGTGAGTCAGTGTGTTGGTGGCACACTTGGGGGTGCCGACAGGATATCGACAAGACACGTATCACTAACATGGCAATCCTTGATATACAAAACTTGAATTGTTCATTTGTTATCATATGTACCAAAAAATTAAAATATTTCTCTAAAAGAAATAGAACTAATGCTAATAAAGCATCAGTGTACATAGAATATCCAAAATTATATCTGATTTGATTTCCTGATGTGGACATCACTGATAGGATTCAATGGCGTGTGTACCAGCGCAAAAGGTACCGACAGTTGATGATCCCCCTATAGAAATTTAGTTATGATCGATTTTGTATTTTTATTTGTTTATGGTGTCTTTTGTTTATTTTCGATTTAGGGTCTCTTTTACTTATTTCTTATTGTAGGTTTATATATATAGATCTGTTGTATTTTCGTTTGAAATTAATGAAGATTATTTGACTTTGCTCTTTTGAGAAAATTGGTCTGAAACCAGTTTTAGGGTGGAGGTGTAAAACCCCATTCCTTTCTTCGCTTTGTTTTCTCCTCCATCTTTTTCTCTCCACTACGTTTGCCATCATTTCTATTGTAAACAACATTCAATGAATGGTAGAACCACGCAAGATGTTATAGATTCTCCATAGCATGTCCTACCATGACAGGGCCACTAGTAAAAAGGAACATGAATGTGGTTTTATGACAGAGTGTGAAATTTAAGATAGAGGAGCTAAATCTCCCCATGACCACCATCTCATTCTTTTCAATTTAAATTGTAAAATGGTAAAAGGGAAGAAAATGTAAATAAAATAATAGAAAGGTAGTCAGAATAACTTTGTCAAGCTATCAGCACTACTTGTACTCATCACAAAGAATACAAGGAAAAGACTAATGAGAAAAAGAATAAATAACACATGTAACAGAGATGTTAATCCTATCTGTCTAAGTTCTAAACCTCTAGTAACTCAAATGCAATTAATAAAGATTAAAGAAACATAATTACATCAAGTAACATACATCAGTCACTCTGCTCTTCATGTAATAAAGGTTTTAAATAATGTACGAGATATAAGAACAAGTGTATTCAATTGGTCAGAGACTTCAGCACAAAAAGATATTAAACAGGACTAAGTCTTCAGAAAGTGGAAGAATAGCACGGCATTACCAAATTACCATACTAAAAGCTACAGAACATTTGTGAAAATGATCATCAGTAGTACATCCTATTGAACAGTAACTACACAAACTGAGGCAAAAAAATTTCCAATAGAAAGAAACTATGACTACTGAATGACAGAAATACATTCTGAAGATACTAGAAAATTGAATACCTAAATCATTATAATGAAATAAGAAATAAACCAATAAATGCAGTGGAAATCAAGAAAATATTAGGGGCATATTCATCCTTTACTTTGTCATGAAATCCAAGAAGATGCGAGAAATCTTCTGCTCCGCATCAAACAGAATCTCCTCCATCTTGTCAACTGATAATGAGGGAACTGAAAACGAGCAAAGAGATCGGTTAAAAGAATTTGAATAATAATTTTAATATAAGAATCAATGAAATGAGGGGAAGATAACTGACTTTTGGCTTCCTCCATTGCCGAAGAAAGAAGAGAGCCTCGATGATCTTTAATCCTCGATTAAAGGAAAAGAAAAAGATTAGGATTTTTCATTAGCAGGTAGATGGATTATGGAAATTGTAACAAGAGTCCGCTTTGAGAGCAAGGATGTCTTAAGACAAATCGAGACCTTGGCAAAATATATCAAACGGGTCCTTGCAAAACCAAAAAAGTTGACGACAGAGAGGGGGAGAGAGAGAGAGAGAGAGAGAGAGAGAGAGAAGAAGAAGAAGAAAAAAAGGAGCAGGAAGAGAGGAGAGAATGAGGAGGTCTGGAGGGGTGGCAGACATCGCTGCGGTTTTTGGCGGGAGCGGCGCAGCCGGTGGGTTGGGGAAGAGGAGGAGGAGGAGAGAGGAGAGAGAGAGAGAGAAGAGAGATGAAGAGGAAGAAGAAGAGTGGACAGGAGTATATACCGTAGGAGCTGCTTCCGTCGGAGCTGAGGCACGGTGGGGGAGGCAGCGGCGGCGGCGGTGGTGGTGGTGGTGCGAAAGGGAGGAAGTATAAGAGAAATAGCTGAGAAATAGAGACGGAGGAGGGTGAGAGAGAACAAAGCACAGACCCAAATGGGCCAAATCAATCAATTAGGAATTTTATTTTAAATAATGCTAATTTTAATTTGATTTTAGTAAATTTTGAATAAGTTTATTTTTGAATTTTTTACATAATTGCGGATGAAAACTTCTAAACCTTCATAATTGATGTTGCATTCTTTAAAATAACACAAATGCTATTATATTTTCTTTTGACTCTTATCGTTAGTTTTCAAGAAAATATTCATAACAGATTATTATTAAAGTTAGCAACACACATAAATTAATGTAAAATATAATTAAACAAAAATATTTTTTGTTGTAATGTGATACTGGTACTGGGTATAATATTTTACAGTTTTTAAATTATTATAAATAATTTATGTAAGGGCAAAATAGATTTTTTTTAAATTTAAGTAGTGTTTTAATAATGATTAGTTATATTTAACTAATGAAATATAATTTTTGTAAGATCACATTGATTTTGGTGGTAGTTATGATATTTTAAAAATTCTTTTTAGTCACAATTATTTAAAAATAATTTTTGCACAATTAGGCCATAATAAAATTACACCACGCGCATATAACGTTCTAATAAAAAAATCCACGAAGAGCTATAACTGTAGTTTTAAAATAAATTTTAATTAATATAACTAAATTTAATTACTTGAGATAGGAAGTTAGAAAATTTTATAAGTATTTAACAAAACTAGGCCTCATCACAAACCTATTTACCTAATAATCTACCTCTTAAAACTTAATATTTAAATTGATCTTATTGATGTTGAGCTTATGAAAATGTCAAATATAATCTTAATTATCTAAAATATAAAACATTTTATATAAGAATTACATACTAACATAAACATATTTTAGAAGAGTGAGGAGGGTGAAAAAATAATTTATTTGTATTTATCTTATCCAGATCTGAACTTACTATATTTTCTCTAGTTTATCCAATTGTAACATGGTTATAACATGATAAATCTTTCTGGTTTATCTCCACTTTATCCAATTAATAGATAAATACAAATTAAGAAATAATCTTCTCATTCTTTGTATATCTTGTTAATAAAAATAAATTCAAGTATGAGATGTATTAAAATATTTTCCCATTAAACAAATACTTCAAAGACTATTCATGTCTTCTAAAATAACAATCATAGATTGGGATAACGAAGAATATATATAAAGGATAAAATACTAACACATCATACTGATTCTTCTGTATGGAAGAACTTTGGCTATTAACATCAAGAATTCCCTGTGAAACTTTGTAATATATGACTAAGACTAGTTAGTGATAACTCTAATCTATTTTGGTTAATAAGTGTCAAACAGCATATAGTTTGTCAGTTTGATTTCATACAATTTAGCCCATTGAAATATGCATGAAATAATCATACTTTATTCTTATTCTTATTCTATCAACATATAGAAATGATATTGATATCTATATATAACCCCTGATAGATGAATCGCCAGAATTGTGAATCAAGGGTGTTAGACTTTTGATTCATCTGGGTGGAATATAAAACATTAATTTGTATGTCCTAAAAAATAATGCTCATAAATTTCAACATGATGCAATATCTTTTGATAATATTGAGAAAAATGCATTATATTAAAATCTATATATTTTCAGTTTAACAGAGAAACTAATAGTTTTACTTTAATTATAAGTATATGAATTAGTTTGAGACTTTTTAAAATACAGGGAGGTAAAGTAATTTTTGATATAAATATACGGGGGGTAGAGTAAAATATATTTAACCCAAAATTATAAGAATTGACAGGCTTGAGAGTCATATCTTACTCCAATATTTACTCTATTTAACTATAAAAAAAAAATTTAGATGGCTATACAGTTAATATTTTTAAGTCAAGTGTGCGTCAAAGAAAGAAAAATATAAGGTTTAATATATTTTACTCCTGTGCTTATGCTCAAAATTATTTTACCATGTTAATTTTTTTATTAATTTTAAATGAGTACCTAGACTATTTTCGTAATTTTGATACATTATATTAAAACCTATATATCTTCTCTAACAAACATGGAAAATAATTTTTGTCACTTTGATGGTTGTGCTTTAGATTATGGTGACAGAATCACAGTAGACTATACAAATTTACCTAAGCACATATATATGTGTTATTCAAATATAATATTATCAACCTTTGTCTTATGTAACTTGACATTTTTATCTCACTTTTGTTTTTGTAATAATTTATATTTGGTGACATAACTTCATTAACATTTGAAAATAAAATTTTCCTAAATAGGTGAAAAATTGGTTATCGAAGGTAATTTAGGTGTTAGCAGTAGCCATATTTCGTAGCTAGGAGTTATAAATGTTATGCAATCAATGGTTTTAAATTTCACATAAATAATATCGATTAGAAAAGGAAAATAAAAAATAGTGAACTTATTGTGATAGATAGTGTAACACCCTAAAAAATATAAATATAAATAAAATAATAATAATAATAATAATAATAATAATAATAATAAATATAGTGTGAAAAAGTGTAAGCGTAGAACTCCTCTCTACCTGATGTATCGAAATCCCAAAACCGTTGAGATTTTACGTAATGAGCGTCGAGATCGCTGACTCATCGTAAACTACCTTTAACCTAAACCCTAACTTCTCCCCTCCTTATTTATAATCTCAGGAACCTCCTTCCTCCTTTTCACTTCATCTTCTCTCTTGCTTCTCTCAACTCTCTCTTACTCGTGAATACTTGAAGAAGACTGTGAATGGTTGGGACTTCGTCAAATTTCGCGGAGCACATAATTTCATCTGTCGCTATATGCTCTATCTATATTTCCTATTAGATTTTGGTTTATTTAGTTTGCAACTATCCACCATTTTTACGTATTGTTTTTACATTCGTCGTCAATCATGAATGCCAGTAACATCTACTCTTTCTCCTTCTCTTATGTTTCTATGAAATTCTCTTTAACTCTCACATTCCTAAATGTGATTGGGTTGTTTACGTAAAAGACATGGACATGATCAAGAGGTCTCAAGCATCATCCTAAAATTATGCCTAGGAAGTGTTTGTTGTTATGTCAAAGAGAGATCAAGCTGTGAATTAGATAGATGTTTTATTTTTATATCTAGTTCTTGTCTTTTTCTTCGTAAGTTGTTCTTTATAGAAATATTTTGGCCCTTACCATATAAATGATAAATAATCTTTGGTACATAAAAATACCTCTATCTTCGTACTTTTCTTCCTTCTGTATCATTTTAGTATGTATGAACAGTTCAATCATATCTTTATTTTGACTAGAGTAAAATATTTAGGAGTCAAATTTATCACTCCTATAAACTTGTTGATATGTAGGAAGAAGCTTCTACAATTTTAATTATTTAACCAATACATTAGTAGAGTTTAGAACTTAGCCTTAGAATAATTAACATGCTAGATAAACACATGCGGTTCATTTCTATTTCCTAGTAGTTCATTGACCAGTAATAAACCATTTGCTGAAATTACTTAGAGACTTATGCTAAGCTTCAGAGAATTTCTAAAATCAATACTCACTGTTTGACGTGCGGTTTTCTTTAGCTTGTGTCTGTATATAAATTCTTTTGTATAAAAATTGATGCTTCAATATTCCTAAATATTAAAATTATAAGTAGATATCATATTTATCTTGTCCACCTTCTTGGAAGAGTTAAAAGGATGATACTCATATAGCAGGTCATCTTTCTCTTAAACAATAGTTTTGGGAGTGACACTCATTGCTTTGGGTTTTGGTGTACACCACAGACTTTCTTGTGGATGCACTTCTTACATGATTGAGCCTTGGAGCCTTTACTGTAGGTACATGGAGGTGTGGTGGTTTTTGCCCAGAGTCTTTATCCATGGGGGTGGGTAAGTGGATATACTATTCTTCTTCCTCACCAGGCCTCCAGTTGCCGACTACCCTGTCATTAGGTCACCAACCTCCTTGGGTTGTTTCTCTCTCGACGATGAAGCTTATCCCTCATTGTCTCACTGGTCGACCTTGACCTTATATTTTAGGGTCATATTCAGTATTTAGAGTTTACCTCGATTTGGCACCACTCTTGCGGCCTGCAATGAAACAGTGGTTTACCCATAGATAATGAGTAGTTTTATCCCCTAGATACATTTTTCAAATTAGGATATATTATATAATTATGTATATGCATGTTTTGGCCTCTAGTATGATTATATGATCTTATATAGAGATAATTTTAGTTGAACATATTTTATTATGCATTTGATTAGACTGATCTTAGATATGAGTATGCTGGTGATATATAGAGATGATTAGATATGACTATATTGTTATGACTATATGTCAAAATAATTTCTAGCATGAGTATGCATGTGATAGACTGGCACAAGTATGCACGTGACATATTAGCACGAGTATGCACGTGATAAACTAGCACGAGTATGCACGTGATAAACTAGCACGAGTATGCACGTGATAAACTAGCACCTCCACTGAGAGCAACGGGTGCAAGAATAACTCCATGGCCATAACCAGAAGTGAACTACTATGATGAGACTTATCCCAGCCAAAATTAAAGAGAGAAGAGCAAAAGGGCTATGTTTTTATTGCGATGAGCGATTCACCCCCGGGCACAAATGTGCCAAATCGGTGGCCACGGTGATGGTGTTAGACGAAACAAAGGATGTGGAGGAAGAGAAAATAATGGAAGATGAACTAGAGGATGCGGTGGAAGACCAAAAAGCATTAGAGGGCATGAGGAGATCCACGCTGAGATATCCATGCATGCCTACACCGACGCCAATGCACTTGTGGGTCAATGGCACCGTGAAGAATCAAACGATGAGGATTCTTATCGACACCAGGAGCACCGACAACTTCATGAATGAGAGTGTAGTCAAGAAGATAGGGATGACTATAGATGCTACTTCGGGATTCGATGTAGTGTTAGGAGATGGCATGACGCTCTGGGCCAATGACGTACACCGAGGGGTTATTTTGAAGATTCAGGGCAATTCCTTTGCCTTGGATCTTCACCCATTGGTCTTACGAGGGGATGACATTGTATTGGGTACTCAATGGATGCAAAGTTTGAGCCCGGTAACCTTTGACTTCTTGAAAATGTGGATAGACTTCAAACGAAGTGGCAAGCGAGTGTGGTTAGATGGAATTCGATCGCGGCTCAGAGCGCAACTTCAACCGATGGTAGGACTACCAAAGGCTAGATGCCATGGATTGTTAATGCAATTAATCTAGAGTCAAGTAGACGATGGAAAGGAAAAAATACCCGCTGATTTGTTTGCCTTACTAAAGGAATTTAGGGAGGTGTTTGAGGAGCCACGTGGCATGCCACCGACTCGACCCGAAGACCACCACATTGAGATTACTCCCAAAGCGAAATCAGCTAATATGCGGCCCTATCGGTATCCATTTGTACAAAAGGAGGAGATCATAAGACTTGTCAAGGATATGGTGGACAATGGAATCATCCAATCGAGCTGGAGCTCGTACTCCTCACCGGTGCTCCTAGTGTGGAAGGACGGGACATGGTGATTCTGCGTGGATTACCGTGCACTTAATGCCATCACAGTGAAGGATAGGTATCCTATACAGTTCATTGAAGAACTTTTGGATGAGCTCTCGGGGACCTCTTATTTTAGTAAGTTAGACTTGCGAGTCGACTACCACCAAATTCGCATGAGGCACGAGAATATGCACAATACCACATTTCACACACATGATGGGTGTTATGAGTTCAAGGTTATGCCTTTTGGACTTACTAATACCCCCTCCACATTCCAAGGTTTGATGAATGATGTCTTTAGGGCATTATTGAGGTGGTTTGTGCTAGTCTTCTTCGACGACATTCTTGTGTACTTCCACTCATGGAAGGAGCATCTTGTTCACCTTCATAAAGTATTGCAAATTTTAAAGAATAATGAGTTGAAGGTGAAGGAGTCCAAATGTTTATGGGGCCAGTTGCGAGTAAAGTATCTCGGCCACATTATTTTCGTGGTGGGAGTGGAAGCCGATCCCACCAAGGTGCAAAACATGTGCAATGGCAAATTCCAAAGACACTAAAAGAATTACGGGGCTTTCTTGGATTGACAAGCTACTATTGTCTATTCATAGCAAGATTGCCGCTCCCTTGACATCACTACTAAAGAAGGGAGAGTTTCATTGGATTGAGGCGGCAATGAAGGCCTTTGAAGCATTGAAAAAGACAATGACCACTGCTCTAGTCTTGGTGTTACCCGATTTCACCAATCCCTTTGTAGTGGAATGCGATGCGTCAGGAACTAGAATTTGAGATGTTCTCATGCAAGAAGGAAGGTCGGCAGCGTACATGAGCAAGACATTATCAATGAAGAACCATATGATGTCTACCTATGAGCGAGAGATGCTAGCCATTATCCATGTTGTCACCAAATGGAGACCATACCTCATCGGTCGGTGATTCATGGTGCGTACTGACTAGCGAAGTCTTCCTTACTTCCTTGATTCACACTCCGGTATAGTAGCGGTAGGTGACAAAGTTGTTGGGTTACAACTACGAATTGGAGTACAAGAAGAGAACTGAAAATTGGGTCGCCGATGTACTATCACGATAACCCGAATCGACTAAGCTAGCCATGATTTCTATTCTAGTATTTCCCTTCCTTTCATGTGTGGAAGATCCAGAGGTTAGGGAGCTCATGAAGAAGGTCGAGGAAGAACCATCTAGTTATCTTGGATTAGAAGTGAAGAAAGGTCTACTACTAGACCGAGGGCGAGTATGAGTACCAGCCAAACCCAAACTATGGGTGGGTGACTTTAATTCGCCACTTCCACGATACTTCTATGGCTAGACATTAGCAAACCTCTGGAATCTATAAGAGGCTGACACAAAATTGTGTATGGGCAGGGGTGAAAAAGGAGGTGCTGTCCCATGTTCGAGCATGTGAAGTTTGTCAACGCGCCAAGGCGGACTCGACGAAACAAACAGGGATGCTGCAACCTCTACCCATTCTGGAGCAAATTTGGAAAGATGTGAAGATAAACTTCATTGAAGGATTGCTCCATGTCAAAGGACATACGGTGGTAATGGTGGTGGTCGACCGATTGATGAAGAGTGCGCACTTTTCAGCTCTAGCGTATTCGTACACTGCAAGGAAGGTAGTAGAAATTTTTGTGAAGGAAATAGCCCGATTGCATGGAATGCCAAGGTCAATAGTTTTAGACCGTGATCTAATCTTCATGAGTCACTTTTGGCAAACTTCAAACAGCAAGGTATTGAACTAAAAATGAGCTTGGCGTATCATCCGTAAACCAACGGGCAATTCGAAGTTGTTAATCGCTGTCTCAAGCAATATTTGCGATGCTTCGCTGGGGAGCAACTGAAGAGATGGCTAGCTTACCTATCTTGGGCGGAGTACTCATACAATACGGCTCATCACACCGCTATTGGGATGACCCCTTTTGAGGCTTTCTATGGGCGCATACCCCTAACATTGAGATCATATGATTGGTCGAGCGCACTTGACCATATGGACATAGATGAGGTGCTAGTGGAACGTGATAAGGTACTCAAGCGGCCCAAGCTTCATCTAGCAGTGGTGCAGAACGGAGCGAAATAAGTGTATGATTGCAAACACCAAGAAAGAAGCTATGAAATTAGCGATTGGGTCTATGTTTGACTCCAACCGTACCGACAAATCTCGGTACAAACTATTCAAAACCAAAAGCTGGCACATAGCTTCTTTGGTCCATTTTAGATCCTGGATAAGGTGGGAGCAGTTGCATATAAGCTAAACCTACCCAAGTCATCCCGAGTTCACCTAGTTTTCCATGCATCCAACTTGAGAGCATGAGTTGGTCCAGTTAAGCAAGTTGCAACACAACTACCCGAGTCCGAATCAGAGGCAGTTGAGCCCGCTCCAAAGAAGGTCTTAGCACGAAGGAGGGTTAGACATGAAGGACGAAGAGTCACAAAGGTGCTAGCAAGCTGGATGGGACAAACACAAGAGCAGGCCACATGGGAACTCGGGACAACCTTGATGGAGTGATATCCTAAATTCGTATTTTGAGAACAAAGTGAGCAGAAGCATGATGGAATGATGTGATTTGGACCTCACCGAGTCGTCTCAAACATGGATACACCCATGAGTGTCTTTTCTTATTCTGTTTAGTTATTTATTTCAGAAAAATAAGGATTCTATATATTGCGTTCGAACGTAGGAGGGGGTGCATTCGAATGCCTATTGCGAACGCCTGCAAGCGTTCACATCAATAGAGAACACCCCATTTGAATACTGGCGTGCGAACGCTTTCATACATTCACAACAACAGAGAATGCGAAATGCGCGTTCGAATGTGCTTGACCCCGTTCTAATGCGGTCAGCAAGATTTCAATGTTTCTAGGGTTATTATCTGTCATTTTTGGCTTGTTTAGTTAGTCTCTTAAGGTGTGGATGATAACAAAAAATATTATGATGAATGATTATTGAGTTCTATCCCTTTTCCTCTCTGTTTATCCTAATCTTCCTTCCTCTTCGTTCAAGCCCTAGCCATGCACTATCTCGACGTGGGTGATCCTCTAACCTTTCTTATCTATCGAGTCCTCTCTCCTCATTGGGATCTCGACCCCTTCTCCCCCCTCATCTTTATCCCCTAAACACCATAATTCTTCCACCCCATCGCCATTATCATTCCTCACCTTATCATCACCACCACCTGTCACTTCCACCCTCACCCCCACTTTTATGTATTTTCATCTCGGTTGCAATCAGAATCTACGAGGGGCATAACCAAAAATATAGATGAGAAAGTTATGGATCGACCACCTTTGGTTTTATAATTTTCCGTCCACGATAGAATATCTAGTGAATATTTTCCCTCGATTGGGTGGGATGCTTTCCTGCATTTGATCCAAATCAGGAAACAGACGTCAAACCATAACACACTCCAACATGTCAGCCTTCATTCCCCCCTCCCTAATAAATGTGCCAATATGTCAAATCACCACAACTGCCAACATCCAATCAAGCTGTACGTGGGAGACCCAACCCATGCAAGAATGCCTCATACCAATCGTCGTAACCCCCATTGGAAACACTCCTACCTACAGCTTGATAAACCCTAATATCTCCACTAAAACCTGCAGCAACCCCTCTATTCCTACGGCCATCGTTGTGGCTGAGCCCCAACCTAACAGTTCATCTTCTCCCTTAGCAAACTCCTCTCCCCAGGGAAGAAGAGAGGAGCAAAGCTGATAAACCTTGGACTATCTAAATTTCCTCTCAAATTAGGAAAAAATGAATCAAAGCCCCCAAAGGATATGGCCAAGGTGGTAGTGCCAAAGGTGTTGCATGACCAACTATGAAGTTGCTATCCTAGAACTGTCGAGGGTGTGGAGGAGCCTCGACAGCTAGAAGCCTCAAAAAGATCTTCCATAGCATGGATGCTAACCTCTCTTTCCTTTTAGAAACGAAGTGTAGAGAGAATAAGGCCCGGGCTATCACAACAAATCTCTCTCTTCGCAATTGCTTCATTGTTCCCTTGATCCGCTTCTTAGGCGGATCATGGCTTCTCTGAGATGACAACCTCAAATTGAAAGTCCTGGAAAGCTCTTCAAGCTTCATCATTGCTAAAGTGGAGTGTTGGAGCACCCTCCAAAATTGGTTCCTCTATGGTGTTTATGACGATCTTTATCATTCTTCCTCCATCTCTAAATGGGATCTGATAAGCAATTATGTAGCAAATCCCGAGGCTCCCTACAACATTATTGGGGATTTCCAGTAGATAGTTTGTGGGCTTCACTGGACTAGCTTACACCTGGTCTAATAGAAAGGTGATGTGATTCGAACCTCACCGAGTCATCTCAAGCATGGAAACACCCTATGAGAGTCTTTTATTATTGTGTTTAGTTGTTTATATTAGAATAATAAGGATTCTGTATGTCGTGTTCGAATGCGGGAAGCGATGCATTTATTTGTGTTTAGTTGTTTATTTTAGAGTAATAAGAATTCTGTATGTCGCGTTCGAACGCGGGAGAGGGTGCGTCCGAAATGCCCCTTGCGAATGCTGCAGGCATTTATTACGAACTACTAGAGATGATCCGCAACAAGGGAATGTAGGCTTTGATTAGGGTGAATGATAGTGAATGGAGAGGGTGAAAGGAGGAATGATAGAGGTGATGATAGTAAGGAAGATGATGGGCAGCGATGGCGGTGATGAAGGGATATTAATTTACTTCTACTCCTAGGTTATCTTACTCTTATTCCTAAGATAAACTCAAGGCTAGAATATTTTTTCAATACTTAGATACTTAACAAAGGAGCCCAACCCCTTTATATATAAATGTTGGTTATAACTAGTCCTACTAGGACTAGTCCTAAAGGTTGACATGACTCAAATTAGGATTTGTCTTAAAGACTTACATGACTTAATTAGACTTGCCTTAAGGGCTGTCATGACTTATTTGGACTTAATTTAATGGCTCACATAACTAAACTAAATTTACCTAAAAGGCTTACATCATGAAATAATTAAAAGATAAATAGACTCGATCATTCGAGCCTAATGTTGCCGTGAATTGATCCGATCAGATAGGGATCACATCAGCGTTCACATCGACAAAAAACACAATTTGTGCATTCAAACGCGCAGACCTTATTCGAACGCCCGCGTGTGAATGCCTGTATACGTTCACATCGGCAGAGAACGTGAAATGCGCGTTCGAACACGCTCGACCCCATTCGAACGCGATTGACGAGAATTCACTATTTCTAGGATTATTATTTGTCATTTTTGGCTTATTTGGTTAGCCTTTTAAGGTGTGGATGGCAACCAAAAATATTATGATAAATGAATATTGAGTTCTATCTCTTTTTCTTCCTCTCTATCCTAATCTTCCTTCCCTTTCGTTCAAGCCCTAGCCGTGTGCCATCTCAATGTCGATGATCCTCTAACCTTCCTCGTCTATCGAGTCTCCCTCCTCCTTCGGATCGCGACCCCTTCTTCTCCATCATCCTTATCCTCTAAACACTACAATTCATTCACCCCATCGCCATTATCATCCCTCACCTCATCATCACCACCAACCGTCACTTCCACCATCATCCTTACTTTTATGTATTTTTGTCCCAGTTGTATTCAGAATCTGCAAGGGGCGTAAATACCAAAAGTGTAGATCAAAAAGTTACGGCAAACAATATTCCCTCGTGCTCGCATCCTTCACCTTCCAGCAATTTCAAACGACCATAACCCTCTACTATTGGACACTTAGCCTCACCAAGGATTCAACAAGCGCCGGTTCAAAACTAAGAACTGGTGGCTCTAAACCGACTCCTTCTCAAGCTTATGAAAAATGCATGGGAAAGTATATGCACATCTGCACAAAATCTCTCTACCAATCTCCACCTCCTAACCAACCAACTAAAGAAGTGGGCAAACGAGAATGCTAGAAACCTTCACTCTCAGATCCAAGATGTGGAAAACCAAATCACATGTCTTCAAGCTGCCTCTTGGCCAATCGATAGTGACTGGATAAGAGAGCAAAGCCTTAGAAGTGCCCACGATGATCTCCTCATCAAAGAAGATAAGTATTGGCACCAAAGAGTGAAAGTTGGCTGCTCATATTGGGTGATAGGAACAACAGGTTTTTCCATGCCATGGCCACCACTAGAAGTCGATGGAAGAACATAAACTGTATTCAACTTGGCGAAGATGAGTGGACCCAAGACCCCTGCTAGGATCCATAAAGCCTTCGTCCTGCACTACAAAAGCATGTTTAGGTCCATCCATTTTCAACTGTTGCCTAGAGAAACTTAGCACTATCCACAAAATCTCTGAGGAAGAGGGAGTTGACCTTCTTAACATCCCTAGGGAAGATTAGATTGAAGCAACTCTGAAATCCTTTGGGCCAGACAAAGCTTCGGGCCTTAACGGTATGAATGCTAGATTTTTCAATCCCTTTAGCCCTACTTAAGAACTAAAGTCATAGTAACTGTTAAAGATTTTTTTTTCTTATTAGCATTATGGACAAAGGCCTTAACGAAACCAATATAGCATTAATCCCCAAGAAAGACAATGTCATCCTTGTGAGTGACTATAGGCTGATAAGCCTCTACAACACCATTTACAAACTAATCGCTAAGCTCTTAACAGCCAGGATTAAGCAACATCTAAAAGGAATCATATCTTCGAATCATAGTGCATTCATCCCTGGAAGGCAAATCGTCGACAACCATATCATTGCCCATGAAGTCCTTGCTTACCTCAAAACCTCCCAGATTGCAAAAGGAGCATTTATGCTGAAGGTGAACCTCTCGAAAGCCTTTGACCGCATGGAATGGTGCTTCATAACTTGTTTGAAGCTATACAGTTTTCTAGATACATTTATTAGTTTGGTTATGAACTATATCACCACCACTAGCCTAACCCTTGACATCAATGCAAGTGCAGACAGCTACTTCAAGACATGTTGAGGATTGAGGCAGGGTTGCCCTTTGTCCCATTACCTCTTCATCATAGGGTCAAACATACTCTCGATTTTCCTCGATAAAGACCTCACCGACAAGAGATTACACGGCGTCAAAATCTCAAGGGCAGGTACTCCAATCAACCATCTTATTTTTGCTAACGATCTATTTCTTTTTGGTAGCTCCATGCAGAAAAAGACGGTGAATCTTAGAAGTACCATAGACCTCTACTATTAGATTTTTGGCCAAGTTATAAACAATGACAAATCTACAATCTTCTTCAGTAATAGAGTTGAGACCAGCAGAAGAAGCTAGCTTATCTCTATTCTAAAGGTCAAGCTCTCAGAGGGGTACGAATACTACCTTGGAAACCCTCTGGTCCTTACTCGCTCCAAGAGCAAGGCCTACAAGTTTGTGTTGGAAAAACTCAAGAGAAGGCTGGCAGGATGAAGGCGAAACAACTCTCACATGCCGAGCAAACCGTTCTCATCAAGGCAGCACTAAGCAATCTACTCATCTACTTTATGGCAAGTATCCTCTTTCAAAAATTGCTCCTTAAATCACTTGATTATCTAATGCGCAATTTTTAATGGGGGTATGCAAATGAAAAAAAGAATCTTTACCTAAGGAGATGGAGCTTGATCTGCCATCCCGTTATGCATGGAGGGCTCGGCATAATACGCATGTAGTTTATCAATCAAGCACTACTTGCCAAGCTAATGTGGAGATTCCTCACTGAGGAGGATAGCATCTGGACCAATCTCCTGAAAAAAAAAAACTATCCAATTGCTCCTTCTGGTCAGCTAAGCCTCCCTTATTTGGCTCCTGGACATGGTGCTCCATCTTCAACACAAGACCAGCTCTAAAGCATATGGTAAGATATGAAATAGGCAATAGAGAAACTATTGCTATCTCCTATGACCCCTGACTGTCAACCTTCAACCTCAATGACATCCCTCTCCCAAGCCACATAACAGAGGTGAATGACCTTATCATAAGTCATGAAGCAAGATGGAACTTGCCTTTGGTGCACCAACTCTTCCCCAATGAAGTTGTAGAATCAATTGCCAAAGTATTCCTTAGTTAGGCATCAATGGAAAAATGGAAAAAAGAGACTGGCTCCACTAGATAGCTGCAGACAATAGTATTTTCAGTGCAAAGTTAGCGTACGCTGCTCTCACAAGGGGAGACTTGGAAGCATTGGCATCCAACTCGAGGGTCGCCGGCATTTGGAGGAAAGTGTGGAAAGGAGCTAGGGCCATTCCTAGAGTTAAAATGTTCGTATGGTGCTGTTTAACAGGCGTGATCACTATCCGAATGGCTCTAGCTAGAAGACTACCCAACATCAGTATAGAGTACCTTTTCTGATGTGACTCTCTAGAGACAATAGAACAACTCCTGTGTGCGAACATTGGACCCATGCAACACTCATGCCTCAAAAGAAGAGGAAAGCTTTACATGCTAGGTGGATGCGTCCTAGAGGGGCAGCTATGATGGAAGCTCACGCCTTATTGCTCGGCCTAACATAAGTTCTAAAGTACAATGGTAAGCATTGTGGCATTATATATAGCGACAATATAAAGGTAGTATACGCAACCAACAATGATGATGAGGAGACAGGTTGGTATATCTCACCCATCATCCAGGAGTGTTACAGCTTTAATCAAACAATTCTCCTCCATTAAGGTTCTCTATACAAGTATCTTGGTAGCCCACAACCTTGCATGTCTAGCTATCCAAAACAAATGTAGTAATGAATGGACCAATTATAACTCTGTTCAAATGTAAGCATGGTTATGAAATGAATTGTCAATGGATTTTTATCAACAAAAAAAAATGTAGTAAAATCTATAGCAGTTTGGTAAATAGTTTGTAGAGGTAATCATTTTTGGAAGGAGTAGTAATGTCAAAACTCGAGTTTTGACTATTTTAAGTCTGCTAAACTTTTTTTTTTATTTGTCATGTGCCAAGTTCACCTCAAAATTTAAATATAATACTATGTGAGTTACAAAATCATTGATTAAGATGCTGCCATCTAATTATAGGTGATGAGGTTTGCAATTTCATTGATGTGGCACATCACAACTACTTTTGTATCTAATTTCTAAAATGTACTTAGTCACAGACAAAAAGGAGTTAAATTGCACTTTACCCACAAACTTTGTGGTTTGGCTCATGTACTATATAATTTAATTTAAGTACTTCACTCCTATAATTCCATATATTTTTTTATTAAATTGAAAATATCATTTTTCTCATATCAAATTTAAATATATGTATATTTTTATTATAATTCTATTATTTAAAATTTATTAGTATTATTTTAAATGTTTTGAAAACCTATTCAATTCTCTTCGAGTTTGTTTGCAACGAGAATCTTTAAATTTGATTTCTAGCGTGATAAAAAAAAGGGGGTTTAAAATCTAGTTTGGTCACAAAACAAACATATTTCCGATTATTCCCTGGAAACGTCCATTTTCTTTCTTGATCTTCTCTCTCTCCTTAGCGTCGGACGGAAAATTAGAGAAGGTGCGGAAAACACTAGCCCTGGCTCTAGCAGTGATTTGGACACGGAAGGTTAGGGGAGATGTGATTCCACTGTGGACCAATTCGCTCGTTTGGATTCGAATTCTTCTAGGGTTTTCTGCATTGGGAGATCCCGCATGAGGGATCCACTCGACCGGACGAAGGTGGTGCTGCGGCGCCTGCCGCCGGCGATATCGCAGCCGGCGCTAATGGAGCAGATCGACGGAAGGTTCGCCGGCCGGTACAAGTGGTTCTGCTTCCGGCCCGGGAAGAGCAGGTTAGGGCTGTGCTCTTCTCTCTAACCGTAATTTGCGTCATCGTTCTGTACTCTTCTAGAAAATTAACTTAAATCCATTGTTAGTCTACTCGGTTGATCAGTGGCAATGGTAAATTGTGAAAACTTATTATTGGGTTTCTCTTTTAGTACAGTCAAGGTAATTGCAATTGGTTGGTGCTGAAGTAATTTGCGTGTATTCTTGTTGATAGGATTCGGTTTCCCCTGAGGCTAGGTTGCTATGAAAAGAAGTTGATTATGCATTATTAATAAGCCTATTCTTGGAACTATATTATAGTGAACTTGACTATTTCATTCCAATTCCTCTTTCCTTCCTATTGCCTTGTGTCTAATCCAGTTTTCATCGCGGTATTGGTCCAAATGTTCATATTGATGTTGCCACCTTAGTCCTTTTATACTCTAATGATGGGCAATATGTGGATTTTAAAGCAATTTTCAACATGTACCATTTCTGGAAGTGCTTTATGCTGTCAAAATAATTGCCAATATAATTATCTCTTCTATAGTTCTATTTATGTCATATTTATTAAATGAGGCACATGAAAGTTGCAGGCTGTAAATGATAAGCCTTCCACATAGTCTGGGTAGGGCATGTGGGTTCAGTTGTGCTACTTTCCAGGTGAAGAATAAAAACTAGTTCTTATGGTTACTTCTGTTATTGATACTATTTGTGTTCCTTTTCTGATTCAGATTTTCTTGTTTTCTATAAGCACAAGACCTGCCCAATGCATGGAAGTAGAAGATATAAAATTTACAGGTTATGAAGAATTAGTTGGGATAGAACCAAGTTTATGAAAATAATTGTATAATTGGTTCACATAGGAAAGAAAAACCACCCATAATGATCAGCGTATATTTATATGATTTCTAAAATTGTTTCTTGACTTGTAATATATGCTCCATCAGTTTATTATCTTTCTTCATAGTAAATCCAATTTGTCCTCACCCTCCATTTCTAGTGAATCTAGCCTTAAATATATAATTAATATCAATAAAAGAAAGTCTACCAAAATAATCGTGATGCAAACTGAATACTGTTAAAACCTTAAGTAGTCATAAACACAATATGATTTCACTGGAAAACATATGATCTGTGACATTTAATCAGTTTATTGACCTAGAGTAGAAAGATATGCATCAACCAGAAGAATTACCATATGCTACAGGTCGGTAATATATCTACTTTCTATACCTTATAACATACTATGTGTGAACAACAAATGCCAGTTACTTATAACCCAATATGATGGTGATCTCAATTGAAGGGCCATAGGTGATTAAAATGAAAAGTAATATAGCATACTGTTAGAATCAGCAGAAGATAGCGAATAAAGATTGGAACCATTTTCTGGTGTTGTGAAAAAGTTATGGGGCATATACTCATATTACTTTGAATATGTCTTATTCCGTGTTTATCACTTTGACCTTCCATTTTCTGATATTATTAATATAATTATTCTTAAAATATTGTCTTTGATTTTTATTAGTCATCTATGAAAAAAATATGTCATCTGCAAATTGATAGGAACATGTATGTTGGCCATACAAAAGTAACAAAACTGATGATGCATTTCTATGTTTTTATTATTTGCATTGGACTGTTGGGTTTTTTCACTTTTTCTTATCCATGAAATACTCTTTGCTGATTAATATGGTAGCCATATAATTTGAAAAAAAGCAAAGCTTATAATATAAGTTTGCATTGTTGTTAGGACTATAAGACTTGTCTATTTGTTATTTTTAGCTATTCTTTATAATGTAGCTCTACTTGTTTTCCTAAAACACACAATCATGCAGGCGCAAGCACATTTTTCACTTGCACTGATATTTTTTCATTTGTATCTGGTCTTAAATTTGATTTTTTAGTGACAATATAGAATTTCTCTGGTAATGTAAGGTTCCAAGTATATTCTTTTTTTAAGCGACAAAAGTGTTAACAAATGCTTTGGGGTTTCATATTTTTCATAAAGATTACTACATTTAATACCATATTTGGCCAATGCTCTATGGCTGGGAGTGAGATGGTTACATTTATTCTATGTTAGCAATATTAGTTTGTAATTTAGTAAGAACTAAGAAGATATTTTAACTTTGAAATTGGTTTGGACGCATATTTGGATGTATAGTATTTCCTAATATTAGGTTGAATACCATTTTAAACCTCTGGATTCACATGCATATATTATTGATTCTGTTGCTTGGTGACCCATGAATAGAGGATGAAGTCTCTTGTGATTTTCGATCAATTCAGTATGTGCTATATCTTTAAAATTCTAGTTGTATTGATTGTTGAATGCCCTATATTTTCTGCAGCCAGAAGAATCAGCGGCATTCTCGAGCATACATAAGTTTCAGTAGGCCAGAAGATGTTTTTGAGTTTGCTGAGTCCTTTGATGGTCACATTTTTGTCAATGAAAAGGGTAATTTTTATTAGCAATATTTTTCATATCATGCAACATTTTTGTGGTGACATGGCTTGCAAACTACAATCTGATAGAATATCCTATGCTATATCTATTCATGTGTTTGGTTTTACTCTGCTTTTCTTTTTCTCCAATTCTTGTTGAACATCTGAATGTGCTCATTGATCTCTTATTAATCTTGCTATACTATGCTACTCTGAAGGGAATTATAGTTTGGAACCATATTAAGCATAGTTCATATTTTGTTAGATTAATTAGAATCATATACCTGGTTGCATGATATGTCCCTGTATGACACGGATAAGGTATAACTGCTCTTAGTTCTCAATAGAACACACAGTAGAAGTATTTTAAAGATATTAATGGGAAAACATGAAGGTATTTGCAATTTGACTTTGTAGATTTTTCTATGACTTTCTTCTTTCCTTCGGTAAAAAACTAAGAAATTCATATTCAATATTTATGAAAATGCTAAATCAGGTGCTCAGTATAAATCTATTGTGGAATATGCTCCATCACAGCATGTACCGAAAGGTTGGTCTAAGAAGGATGGTCATGAAGGAACGATTTTTAAGGGTATCTTTTTGACCCTCATTTAATATTTATTTATGATGGTTGTACCAAACACCAAGCTTTTCTGTTTCTCACAAGTAATTGTTTTATGAATGACTAAGATCCTGAGTATCAGGAGTTCCTTGAGATTCTGGCAAGGCCTGTTGAGCATCTTCCCAGTGCTGAAATTCAGCTGGAAAGAAAAGAAGCAGAAAGGGCTGGTTAGTATAATTGAAATAATGAATGGGTATCAAAGATATAGGAGGTCTTTGCCTAGAATAAGACAAATGTCACAATTGTGTGATGTCCTTTTCTTTTTGTTGCTTAGTTGCACCAAGGGATTCGCTTGTTGTAACGCCATTGATGGAGTATGTTCGACAGAGAAGAGCTGCTAAGAGTCGATCTCAGGTATTGTACCTTTTGCATAAGTTCTTCACTTGACCTTCTTGTTTCATAATATGCAAATAAACCTAATCATTATTGTTGCCTGCCAATGTGGGAATTTTCATAGTTTAGTGCATGATTGCATGATGTTCTTTTGCAATGCATGCAGTTGCTTATCCACTTTGTAGATTGTTATTGCAAAGAAATCCACAAGAATTAAATTAGCCAAATTAGCCATCTTGAAGTACCGATGCTTGTCTGGCTGTTGTATTTTTCCCTTATCAGTTTCATATCTACAACAAAAGAAAATTTGTTCTTTGTATCTTTTTAGTTCTGTTTTCATGTATCCTTTTATATCTGTCAAGCTAATTTTTCCTTCTCCTTTTCTTTTAGTTTTTTTTGGCTTAAATATACTAATATTTTCATGAGAAGATTTTCAGTTTAGTCTTTAATGAAAAAAATCTTATGACAGAGGTCTGCTAATGTGAAATCTAGCAGAAGAACTGGGGGTGCTTCACCTGGCAGCTCTAAACCTTCCAGACGAACCTCTGAGAAGCAGAGAGTTTCCACACCAGTGGTATGACTCTCTCTCTCTCCTCTCTGTAATGCTCACATTGAGTGAACTCACATTTTGCAACTTCGCCTTATTTTGCTGTTATGACATGCAGTATGTTTTAAGGGACAACGTAAAGAGTGGAAGTGGAAAAGACAAATCAACATATCTATTAGTATCTAGAAAAGATGGACATCAGCTTCTGAATAGACCTGTTGCTGTAACTTCAGCAGGTGGAACAGAAGCCTTAGAAAATGAAACTGGTAAGAATATTTAGCTGTCTTTGTTTTGTAATTCAGATTTCTGTTGTTGATTATTATGTAGTATAGGTTTTTTTATTTATCTTTGGAAATTAATAGCTGAAGGGATCTGCTACTAAAGATTTCCCAGATCTTTGCACAGTTCTGCTTGCTGTCGGGTGTTATTTTTCACTCTTTGAGTGATCCCTTAATATTTTGGGCTACACTTATTGTGATATATGAGACAGAGATTTCATTTTTCTAACTTTGATAAGTGGATCTCATGTATAAACTATTTATTTATTATCTGCGAGGAAATACAGTGCTCTATTAATAGAAAGAAAACATCTTTGTTAATGACAAGTCTCAGCATGAGCATCCTTATTGATGATAAGTTAAGAAAATCATATACCATATATTGTAGTGTTGTAGAGGGATTTCATGTCAGACTTTACAAAGGTGAGACCGCGAGAAGAAAATTGAAATGGCTTTATCAGAAGCATCATGAAAAGGTATTGCTTTACTGGGTGTTGGCACTAGATCCAATAGAGCGGGGGCAAAATGTCACTACAGGTTTGAAAAGACCCTACAAATTGGGCTTTAGGGGTTGTTTGTGTTTTAGAAAAGACGGTTTAGAATATGTGTCTGAGGTATGAGAGTTTTGCTTCGGTTAAGAGCAAAATAGGGAAAGGAAGAGACATCCTAGTAGATCACAAACCTAAACATTATGGGACAGCAGAGTCCACACGTGACTTCATTTAGTTTATCTTTAAAATCCAGGATTTGGAATCCATGGGTGCTCTAATTTCTCAACAATCTATTGCCTCTCTTATTGAAAGCATTTTCTGGAACTTATGCTTTTGAGTGATTATTCGCCCAACGGTGTTCTCAGATTTGCAAAGTTGCAAAGAACTCCTCCAGGGTTTGTGATTATTGCTGTAGTGGTAGAACCAGCATCTTCTCTTCTTTTTTCGTGTACATACATGTTTGCTTTTCCAGGTCAACATTTTTCTGTCATTTCACTTTAGCGGATACTGCTGAACTTGCAAAATCTCTTGGAACAAGTATTGATATCTAAATGACTTTAATTCTAATATAGCATTATATAAAGTTCATCTGGTGTAAATCTTTAAATGTAAAGCTTTTATGAAAAGGAAGTGTTGGATGTTGTTAGATCTCATCTCTTTTCATCTTTTTATTGTATCTCGTTTGGTTCATAATTATACAATTTGTGATGTCCACTTTCAATGAAGCTACTGTAGCATTTGGAGGTACTAAAGCTGGAAAGAAGGTCTTACTTTTGAAAGCCAAAGAGAGAGAGCGAACTCGTGTATGTTTCCTTGTAGTGAGCAATTGTATTTATACAGTGATTCTTATATCTCTTAATCTGTTTGTGTTGTTTCAAAATAAATTCTTCATATAGGCAACTGATGGTTCATCACATCATCAGACTTCTGTAAGAAACTTAGAGTCATCTGCCTTTAAACAGAACCAGCAGCAAGAGGGTAGTGGGAGAGTCATTAGAAGAATTCTTTCTAAGGATGCAAGCCAAATTCAGCCGTATTTGGCTCTATCTCACTCAGAATTGCAACCTGAGACAGTGAACTCGGATAAGGACAAACGTCCACCTTGTCCCTTAAATGCCCGTGTTTTGAAGGATCATATAACTAGCATCTCAACATTTGCATCTGGTGCTGATAGTGATGCTAAAGGAGCTGTAAGTGAGAGGAGTCTTGTAAATGATATTCCTGGTTCTGGACTTGGTAGTGAAAAACATGGCAAAGGCACAAGAAGCAAAGACAGACCTGATCGCGCTATTTGGGCTCCTCTTCGTCGTACATATGGATCTCATGCTAGTGATGAAAGTCTCTCCACTTCTTCCACATCTGCACAGCTACTACCAGATTCCTTAGAAGGTATTCCTGCTGCTCACCTAGTAACTGATTATAAAAATGGCGCCGATTGTCATGCTTCTTCTGTAGGGCGTGCTGGTTTTACATCTGCTTCATTTGATGTGCCACCAAGTCAAGGAGAGGCAAATCCTGATGTGGCAACCGCTGAAGCCAAAATTCTTGGTGCTGGTTTCAACAGTTGTTCACTTCCAGATAATGGTTATCTCCTGCTTCTGGACAGTTCTATTTCCTTAATAATTCTCGAAATATTTGTAGGAGTTTAGAACCATAATTTCTGTAGGTTTACACAAATATTCACGGCGTGGACCAGCACATGGTGCAAGGGAAGTTGATAGTTCTCTGAACTATACGGATGGAAAACCTTCTAAGAGAGGAGGACCTGGTAGCTATGGGACGCATGAGGTGAGCTGTAACTAAGCAGTCTTTTCATCCATCGACCTGACTTTTCCATTCCTCTTTTGTCTTAAAGCTTCTGTTATAGTAACTTTTCTACTGCATCTGCAGAGACAAGTTTGGGTTCAGAAGCCAGGTTCTGGTTCATGATCAACGTTAAAGTAAGCTCCATTTCATTGAGTTCCATTCTATCCTTTTGTTGTTTTTTTCTCTACATTCAGACAGTATTATGAACAAAAGCAGCTTTGGCTTTGCAGTGCGCACATCATGTGTAATGCATATATTTATACAAGCAGATAATGTGCAATGCTCTCTCTTATATAAGCAGTATGCACCTTTTATGCATAGTGCGTTTATTTTTGTAAGCAGTGTGCACACTCTGTCTATACATAGTGTGTACCGAACCCTACGACATATCATTGCAGCAAGTAGACTTCATTTGCAAACAGCACAAATTCTAGTCTATTTTAGCTAATGTGATTGTAAAGTGTAATTAATTTGCAAATCAGACTACTACTAAATTGGGCCATTCTAAGATTGATGCAACTTACTTGGCAGGAGGAATTTTTTGTCTGTATAAGCTAGTTGTTCCCCAAAGACTAGTCTTTTCTTCTTAGGGAAAACACTCTAATATTTGTAACTGGAGGGTTACTACTCACTAATGGCATAATCTATCTTGTTTTACTTGAGACCTGCAAGTTAGAGCCATGGGATAGACTTGAAGTTGTGCAAAATGTTTAGATGCCTTTCTTACTTTGAATGTTTTTTTGAGATGTCACTGTATGAAATCACAGATATATTTTTATAGGAGTTCAGATTTTATTTTCTTACTTCAAACGTTTAATTGAGATCTCACTGTAGGAAATCATAGATATATTCTGGTAGAAATTCATCCTTTTATATATTATACATTGTTGGTATTTAATATCTTGGTGTATGATCTAGCCATAAACATCATTGTGTTTTGATCAAAACTGCAGAAAAAAGATAGATCAGGCAATTAGGTAAAAAGAAAAGGAATCAAATTAGGAGAATTATAAAGCGAACTAGAAGGAAATGAGGATAATGAAATTTCAATGAAAGAAGAGAACGAGGTAATTGCAAAAACTCACTATCAGAAAAAATGATAGAAAAAAACAAGAAAATCTCTCTCCCTCTCACTTTCTCTGATCTTTTTCTCTTGCTGCTATAGTATTTTCGTATTAGGGCTGCAGCAGCAGGCATCTCTCTCTCCCCCCTCTTTCTGTGCTGCAACAACAACAAAGATAAGGCTGCTATAAGGATGTAATAGTGCGAAGAGCTGCCACAACAGGGTGGAGCAAGTGAGAGGGAGGAGAGAGGAGAGAGGAGAGAGGAGGGAGGAGGGATGGAGAGAGAGAAGACCCTAACTAAAGAAGAAAGGGCAAAAACACATTATTGAAAAACTATTCACCATTGCTTGTCATTGCTGGATTGGGAGGGAGGGAAGTGGAGAGAGAGAGAGAGAGAGAGAAAATCCGGTCCCCTAGGTTTTGGATTTGGGTCAGGTCTGACCCACTTAGCGTTAGTGAGTTTTGGCCAAAATAGTTGAAACGACCTGATCCCAACGATCCCTGCCTAAAACCGGAAAGGATTTGTTTGGGGTTCGTGGTACTGAGGACACAATGAGGGTTTTTTTTTTCTCGATGTAACATAATGAGAAAAAATAGTTGGAGAGAGGAGTGGGTATTGATAGACAACAATAGGAGGGGGAGCAGGGAGGACAGTGGGAAAGGATAGTGACGATAGTAATGACGTGGTGTTACCGTGAGGCATTTATCTACAACAAGGTGCTGAGGTATGAGTAGAGGAGGAGGAAGTTTATTTATCTTTCAAGTTGATCTTTGTCATTTTTGGAGATGAGGTTGTCTTAACCCTACATATGTGGTTAGCTTCAACCAACTTTTATTGACTTATGTTATTTGGTTGTGGGTTGATTGGGCTGATCTGAGCTTAAATTTCACAACATAAAAATAAACATAATGCCCCAAAATCCGTCTTCCTTGCATCTCTTATCCCCCATTGGTGATTGTGGTGAGTTGTAAGGCTTGGAGATGGTGAAGTTGGACTATGGTGGTTGAAGGATAGGTGCTCAGTGGACAGCACAAGGGTGGAAGGATGATAGTTAGATAATTACTGTGGCACCACCACATTTTACATGCCTTGAAATTGCCAGCATGAGATGTGCCATTCAATGCAAACAGTGCTTGGCAGCATTGAAATTGTTGATTCAGAATTTTCTATTTCATCTTGGGTTCATTGCTTGCATGAAGATGCTACCTTGCTAAAATGCATCTGATATATAACCATTAAGTCTTCTTTTGATACTTATGTATATCGTTATATTGATTGGCAAAATATTTGTTGGGTGTAGTAACAGTTTAAGCAATTATTTTCATCCTAGCTAAGTCAAGTCTTTGCCGGAGATTCATGAGGGGCTAATTGGCCTTGCTCAATGCTTCACTTTAAAATTAACTCATGATGATTGCTGATTGAAGTCTCATGTGACTACCAATGTTGTACTCCTATGTTGGCGCATAGGTGCTATGAAGCACCTGCCCAGGTTTCAATTCCCTCTTGCAGCAAGTGTATTTAAGAATATATGAATGAATTGCAGGATTGTGTTAGATCTGCAGAGTGTAGTCGTTACATGCCACTGATGGAGCTTATTTGGGCCTTGTTGTTAGGGTTGGCACTCTATTGTCCAATCCACTTAGCATTAGGGCTCTAATTAGAAAAAAAGAAAAAGAAAAAAAAACTCATGCTGGCATGAACTGACATCTTATACATGATAAGTAGGAGTGTAGGACAAATTTTCAATGCTCTGCTGTACTAAATTTTTTTCTTCGGATAGTGAGTTTTTGCAATTACCTCGTTCTCTTCTTTCATTGAAATTTCATTATCCTCATTTCCTTCTAGTTCGCTTTATAATTCTCCTAATTTGATTCCTTTTCTTTTTACCTAATTGCCTGATCTATCTTTTTTCTGCAGTTTTGATCAAAACACAATGATGTTTACGGCTAGATCATCTCTGCTTTGATTTTCTTAATGAGCGTTATTGTAGTCCCCTTACAGGAGTTATATAAAGTGCCGAGGTTTATTTCACGGGATCAGAAGAATCAAAACTCAAAAGCAATACTAGAGGAGGGCAATCTGTCACTGTTACTAGTCCTAGGTGAAGTTTTGATGGATGAAGCTCAAGAATTGTCCAGATATACGGACCTAAAGGGCGGCAATGAATGCTCTTGGCTTTATGACTTCATTTCTGGAAGTTGCTGAATGCTTGTTGAAGAGGTACATTAATGTTGAATTCAATATCACTTCTCCAGACTCTCGAGGAATTTCATCAAGGAGTCAGGAACCCCACTAATTTAAGATGGATAAGTATACTTAGCTAGCTGTCACACTGCTTGTAAAGGAGGGGCAGTGGTTTCGAGGTGATATATGTAAATATATTCTACAAAGGATATTGGGTTGCTGCTATTAGATCTGCCGATGCTGATAGGAAGGTATTGAAAAGCTAACTTAATCTAAGGATAAGGGCTTGTTTCCTTGCTTGTAGAAAATAGTTTGGCTGGCCAAGTATCACCACATAAGCATGCTCAGTTGGCTGCTTTCAGGCTTATCACTGGCAGCTGCTTCAAAGCTACAGATTGGTGCCTTACATCGCCTGATTGCCAGAGAATAGGACAAAAGTAGTATATTAGCTAAACTGGGATAGTTGCAAAGTTTATCATGTGATAAACTTTCTTGTGTGGTTAATATACATGACCATTTTTCTGCTTTGTTGTAAATTTTCTCACTAATCCTTGTGTCCTTACTGGTGCTTTACACCTCATCTCCTTTGAGATTATTGTGTTGTACCTACAACATGGTTGCAGTTCCTTTTTAGTAATGCTGGAACCAAAACTTTTTATTCATCCAATGTTACCTGCTTGACACCATGGGCTTTATTGTTATTTATGAAGAGTAGTAAAAGGATTTTATTCATCTTCAGTTACCTGCTTGGCTCCTTCCTTTTCTCCCCTCTTCCTTTTTGCTTTACCCTGGAATGCCCTCCAGGAAATTTGGCAACAGTGTGGATGGTTGTCTTCTTTAATCTTGATTGACTTTAGATTACTATGTGCTTAGCCTGATATCTGGCATGCCTATTGGACATTTGAAGTTTTCCATTAGGAATTACATGAATTTGATGAAGAAGTAGATGCAAATGATATGTAACCAGATGACCAAACACTCAAGTCAGGCCCAGAACTTCTAAGAAGATTTGTAAAGCACATAAATGAACCATATTGCTAACTGATTCACCAAGTAAAAAATTTCAAGGAGTAAAGCTTTTCCTAGGTACATCTTTGTAGAGTGTATTATTTCTTTCAAAAGGAATTAAAAAAGAACTTGCACATTTTTCTATCAATTAAATCACACTCCCTTTGACAATTGCAACAATGGTGTACAGCAAATTCGCCAGCAAATCTGCACAAGGAACTACATCAGTCAATGTAACTCAATGGAGCCAAATTTGGTTAGAACGTTTAACTTGTAGCTACGAACTAACTATAAGCAATACTCATGAAAAGATCACATTATATTTCAGATATCTCATAACAGGGTCCACTGGCACAGAGAAGATAGATGGGAGGTTTCTTTTCGCCAACTTTTTTATTTTTTATTTTTCAGGTTTACATTTTTAACGAACTACGGTTGATGAAATCGAATCAAAGATCAATGTTTCTTTACTCGGGAGTTATGCTATTGTATTCCTCTAAAAGTTAAGGGAAATAATTCAATACAGCTTTAAAATTTATAATATCTAATTGCTATAATAGCCAGATTTGATATCTAGTACTAATTCTACAACCACATTATGTAAAAAAAAAATACATATTAGTTAAAAAGATTATATTACGTGCGGCTAACTTTCGAATTATTTATATGTTCTTTTTTTTTATTAAAATTTCTCTTTTAGATATGATTAAACTTTTATTTTAAGAGATATCTTTTAATTCTAAATAATTTAAATTTGATTCTTTAACTTTATATAAGAGATAGACTTCAATTGAAACTTAATTCTCTATCTCTATCTGCTATCAAATTAGTTTCAATTAATTTTAAACTAATGAAGAGATATGTAAATAAATAAAAAATAATCGAAGAAATAGAATTTAATTCATCGAGTTGATTATAGAAAGATATCAATACCCTTATTTATATATATATCTATTACTCTTAGGGATATATACCTTTTATTTGATATAGTTATTAAAATAATATAATTAAAAAAAATAACGTGCAGAATAATATATTTCAAAATTAAATAATGACCTATTGAATAGGTAACCTTAAATTTATTTTTTTGCATTGCTACTCTACTTTGAGGATTTTAACCCTCAGATCCTATCAGACTCATGTTACGAACCAAATTTAGAATGATCCGTTCGTTGGATGATCTTAAGATTTTAAAAGATAGTAATCTTGAAAGTTAGGGTTCTAATATATTTAGAATGGAGTTAATCAAAGATCTGTATTGAAAGTTACGGTTAAAATAGTGGAGCAAGGTCAGATAGAGTAGAACGGTAAATAATCGACATTGCGGCAATCGGCCAAAGATGGTGGCTGCTGATGGAAGAAGTAGGCTAGAGTTTGGAAGGATGGGATACTTTTACGACTATAAAAAATATTTGGCTAAACTCAGATTTATTCCATTATTCTTATCGACACATATCCACTTCTATTTATATAAGTAAAAATTTCTAGCGGATCGGATCGACATGCAAATTATCTAATTTATTTAAAATTTAAATAATAAGATAAATTTAACTAACTAATTTGACTCAATTTAATAAACAATTACCCCACGGCATATGAAGAGCCTAAACTTCTAAGCAAAGTTAGGTAAAATTTTCAAACTCTATGGATAAAGAGGAGACTTTTGTAAACTATTTAAGGTAGTGGGTTAAATAAAAGATAAAAGTGCTCTTAAGATCAGCGATTTTAAATGTATAATTACAATATAATAACAATAGGTAACTATATCGTTTTCATAAAAAAAAAACCCCAATAGATATAGCTATAGTGAGATAAAATCTAGCATTACTGTCTTTAATAGCGAATAGCTTATACATTTTATTATTTTAAAGTCCACATAATTTATATATACACTAAAGATAATTAAATTATAAAAGCCCTCAATTTGCCTAATAAATTTTGAAAAGTTACTCTAATAGTTTGGTCCAAATTTAACTTACCTCAATGGGCTTAAGTATTTAACCCTTCTTAGCTTAAATTAAATTGTAATTGTCAATTACTATGTAGAAATAATCTGATTTAGTGATAATTTAGTTATTTTGCTAATTTATTTATGGTAGAAAATATTGGCATTAATAAAATACGATTATTTTTGGATGAAAAATCTATTAGTTATAATTTGATTTGGGAAGGGAGGCAGGAGGGGGGAGTTAAATTTGAGGTAAACTAATTGGCATAAATTATAATTTGCCCATTTAATTAAATGATATTAATATGTGGGTCCTCCTAGGTAGTGACAAGGCCAACGAGATGCCACGTAGGCCCATTCCCTTCTACTCCCTCCTCATCCCAATAAAACTACTTACCCTCTCTCTCTCTCTCTCTCTCTCTCTCTCTCTCTCTCTCTCTCTCCATGTTATCGGCCATGAGCCTACTCTGCGATCCGCCTTTCGTATTTTCCGGGTTCAAATTTCGGCGGCAAAGGAGGAAGACGGTTTTGGCGCGAAGCGCGGAGGTCGAGGCGCCGCTCCCCGCCAAAGGCCAGCCCTCTTCCCCCAGAGGGAAGCATCCTTTTCCAGGTACTTGAGCTTATTCGTCTTCTTCTTCTTCTTCCCCAGAAGATATCACCCGCGAGCACGAATCTCCCGCCGAAGTTGCTCACCTGCCATGGCCAAATGCCTCATCCCCTTACAGCTGGTGCTAATTTCTTTCCTTCCGATATCTTAACTGATGTTCTCACTGGTTTATGTCGGTGCTGCTGTTTGAAAACTATCGAACTTTTGACCTTTTTGCTCCTTATAGTATCTCTTTTTGGAAGATTTACAATGCGGAAGATGTAAATGTGAGAGAGATTGAGACGAAAGAATGGCAAGATCAAAAGATTTTTAACAAAAAAAAAAAATCTATTGGTCCACTTGGTTGTTGTAGAGCAAAAATGGTATATTGGTCTTTTTATATTAAAATTAACTTCTGTCAGGCAGTTGAATATATCTGATCTTGTTTCTAATTTTCGAGTTATAAGTATTGATAAAAAAGTTACAGTTAACACCATACTATTTGGATTTATTTTCATTCAAGTTTCTAAAGTATTAGGCGAATTACATTAATGCTCTTCACTTAAACTTACCTAAACCCAGTATTACATTACTCCTTTTTTTTTCGAGAAGTATTACATTACTCCTTAGAAGGAGTATATTCTTTATTTGATCTCACTCTATTTGTTGCTGTTGGATTAGTTTTAATCTTTCTTTTTCTTAGTGAATAGAATTAAAATATACGGCTTGAAGTTAATGTAGGATGTAAAGCATAAATATAAAATTTCTGGTGTCATGTATACTCTCCCCAAAAGAAAACTACCTTAAAAGGCGTTCTTTTGTTAGCTAAGCTTCTAGCAGTTAACCTTTTCTCTTCTCATGATGATATATTTTGCAGGGAAGTCAGAAGCTGATGTTATTGTTATTGGGAGTGGAATTGGTGGACTATGTTGTGCTGGACTTTTAGCTAGATACCAGAAGGATGTTCTAGTGTTAGAAAGTCATGATCTTCCTGGGGGTGCTGCTCATTCCTTTGAAGTAAAGGGTTACAAATTTGATTCAGGTCCATCCTTGTTCTCTGGATTTCAGTCAAGAGGACTTCAAGCTAATCCTCTTGCACAGGTAATTACTTTAGATAGGACAAGTATATAATAAAGGAAGGATGGAGTGAAAAATAGCATATATAGAACTATAGAAGGCTGTAATAACTTGACAAGATTTGTTCGTACTTTGTGCATATGTAGCGAAACATTTTCTTTCGTAATGAGTGTAAGGTTGTGTACATCTTTCTTCCCAAAACCCCGCTGTGGTGCAGTGTCATGCATCAGGACTCCCTAGTACTGCTACCCATGCTAAAGCACTTCTCAATAAATTGACATTTCCTATTGAATACAAGTTATGATGATAACTTCTTAGTCATACAATTTTCATTAGTGATTACATATGTGAGAATTTTATGACCGCATGTTTTTATGGTTTCTCCTTGCCCTTTAAAAACCCAAAATTTATCTATTACTCTTATGTATTTGTACATCTTATTATATCTAGAAATGTTGTCTTGATTGATGAATCTGTGCATATATCATCAGTAACAACATTAACAGATAATCTGATTTGAATGACTTAAGGTCCTTGATGCACTGGGGGAGTCAGTTGCATGTGCTTCTTACGACTCATGGATGGTTTACTTACCTGAAGGTGAATTCCTCTCACGAATAGGCCCCACGGAGTTTCTCAAGGTAATCTCTGATTAGCCAATATCATTACATGATTGCTTCATTGGAAATTAGTTCCCTGTCCTTGTGAAAAATGCAAAGATTTGTACAATTACTTATTGCTATATTTGGAAAAGCAAAGTGTAGGTATCAAATAACAAATATGATTAAATTGGTGATACGTCTAGTATTAAAATTATAAATGCATTGCTTAGTCATCATATTCATCCTAACATTATGCTGACGGAGCTGATCATAGAGGTGGGTAAAACATAAGGAAACCTGTACATGTTGAAGCTGAAGACAAATTTCTATGATATGACTAAGATAGTTATAAGGAAATTTATCAGTTTGCATCTCATGGAAACACATGAATTTAGTGGTTTTGGTGCAATTGAACTACTTTAATGGGCTTTGATATGCTGCATTCAAAGTGTTCTAGCTTCTAACGTGAGTCTAATAATATAGCATTTATATTAGATTTCTTATATTGACCAAGAATGTCATAATTATGTTACATGCATTACTAATTAGTTATTGATTATTTAATTCCTAACAGGATCTTGAGAAGTATGTCAGCCTTGATGCTGTCCGGGAGTGGAAAAAACTTCTTGTGAGTTTTTCGAATGTCTATGTTTGTTTTCTTAAGTGAAATCATTTCTATTTCAAGGGAAAGACAAACACTTACCATATGCCTAATTGGTTGTATGCATATATTCCCTAATCAGGATTTTTCATACCAATCCTCTAAATCATTGCAATGCAAAAAGGACCCTAAATTGCTATTTCCATTCATGAAAGTTCCTCTTATACGTTTCAAGCAAAATTTTCTTTTCTTGCTTGTAGTTTTAATCTCATGCATTTGATCTGACATGAGACAACTATCTATAGAATGCAGTTCTTCCAATGTCTGCTGCTGCAATGGCTCTACCCCCTCTTTCTATTCGTGGTGATTGGGGTGTTATCTCCACAGCAGCCACCAGATATGCTCCATCTCTTCTGAAATCATTCATCCAAATGGGGCCTCAAGGGGCGCTAGGTGCTACTAAGCTTTTAAGACCCTTCTCGGAGATTGTTGATTCATTGGGGCTGAAAGATCCATTTGTCCGCAACTGGGTGGATCTATTGTGCTTTCTACTTGCAGGAGTAAAATCTGATGGAACACTATCTGCAGAAATAGTAAACTCTTTTCCTAAGTTGAATTTTTGTTATTGTTCAATGCTTTGTCTTTATTTTTAACCTTCCAGTTTTATGTTATGGCTGTGACATGTATATATGTGAATAGTTGGATGCCCTTAAACTTGATCAATCTAACTGTGTGAAGCTCAGGTAAGCTTAATCTAGAGTGAGTTCAACAAGGCAAATAGAGGCTAAATTTTCTGAGAATGGGATGTCTTGTAGTGTCTGACAACTAGTAATCTACTTAACTAAGACACTACAGCTCTTATTGTTTTATTGCCCAACATCATCAAACCATCAGCTTAATATTGTGAGAAATCACAACAGATGCAGCTACTTAGCATCCAAGCTACATCTGAATTTCTTTTGACTAGGGAAGCTAATATAGTTGGTTTATGTGAAAATCTTTGGTTATCAAATAAGTCAGCTAAACGTTGTCTAGAATATGAAGAGTTGGGTTTTACAAATGGGTTTTCTGTGACATAAGTAAATAAGTACAAGAGGCGAGAAAACAACAGTAAGAAAAGGGCTCGAGTGGTTAACATTATGAAGACCTAAAACATGATGATTTCCCGAAGGGAAATTTTCTTACGTAGTGTGAATTCAAGTGGTGGAGGCACATGGGTGAACTTCCTTTATCGTATCGACAAATTCCAACTGGTATTTGTCCTTCAATTAGGCATATCAAGTGAGCTATAAGTCATTTAATTATTGAGGAAACATGATATCCTAAAAAGCTTTGGTCACATTAAATCTTGACAAATAACTTAGAGATGCTTGCTGATTGTCTATTGTCATAAGCTACCAATATGGAACCTCTCTAACAAAAAAAACCAAGAAAATGTCTGCCTATGGGCTAATACTAATGTGTAATGTATGGTCCCATGGATGAACAATATTACTGTTTTTCTCTTTTGTATGCTTAATTAGTATTAAGGATCAATGGCAATTCCTAACCAGCTAATAATATATGGCAAATATCCATGTATATTTAGTATCTAAGTGTTAACTTGTTTCTGAATTGTGACCTAAACATATGCCTTAGTTGTCCTATCCATTTAAGACTCATATTTTTATTAAGATTTTACATATTGTTCTTTGACATTTACGGAACTGAAAATCTTTTTTCTTTTCTTGGTTTGTTCCAATCTCAGGTTTATATGTTTGCAGAATGGTATAAACCAGGGTGTTCACTTGAATACCCTCTCAATGGAAGTGGAGCAGTTGTAGATGCTCTCGTGCGAGGTATGCAAAAATTTGGTGGAAGACTTGCATTAGGTGCTCACGTTGATAATATTGTCATTGAAAATGGTCGAGCTGTTGGAGTCAAGCTAAGCAATGGACAGGTAGGTATCTACTGGAGATGTTACCTTGTATGCCTCTCAACAAAGTGCCTTGATGTTGGTGTGGGTTGTAGTAGCTACTGAAAAACTTGACAACATGCGATTATCCTTGTAGTTTGTGCGTGCCAAGAAAGCTGTTGTTAGCAATGCCTCCATGTGGGACACTTTGAATCTCTTACCAGCGGATGCTGTCCCACAATCTTACCAGGACAAAGTTAAAGAAACTCCACAATGTGAATCATTTATGCATCTCCACTTGGGTTTTGATGCAGCGGTGAGCTAATGTCCTTTTAATTTATAATACTTCATCTTGCTAAGCTGCGGCGGAATTCCTCTCTTTCATAATAATATCATTGTTTACACATTCAAAGCATCAAAGTCTTCCACATTGAGATGCATATTTGCACCCTCTGCATATCAGCTACCTTGGCAGATGCCATATATATTGTTTTCAGAGTTCGTTTTTTTTCTAGTTGAACTATTCCAACTGACATTCCAATATTTAATGCTGCATATCCTTCCAGCCTTCTTGCAATCACAAATAACATTCTAACAAAAAGAGTTTAATATTTTGTAATTCTGTTAATTTCTTTCCTTGCCTTCTCAAGCAACTAATACAGTGCAATTGACAGAACCTTCCGGAGGATCTTGGAATTCATCACATTGTAGTTAATGACTGGAGCAAGGGTGTAGACGCTGATCAAAATGTTGTGTTGATATCTATTCCCAGTGTGCTTGGTAAGGACCTGGCACCCCCTGGGAAACATATATTGCATGCTTATACTCCAGGAACAGAACCATTTAGTTTGTGGGAAGGACTAGACCGCAAAAGCTTGGAGTATCGAAGACTCAAAGAAGAACGTTCAGAGGTAGGATATATTTACCCTATAATATACTTATCCTATTCTATCATCTTTGTTAACTTGAGAATTTCTCTCTCCATATAACCCAGAATCCAGACAACTAATCTCAATTTTCTACTTAGACCTACATTTTCACTAAAGATCTTATGTGTTGCATCATGTGAAGGCGGTAATGGAACTTGTCTACTTGGAAACTTAGCTCTTTGACTTTCAAGAAAGAAAGGGTCAAATGCTTTCTTCTTGATTCTTTGCCAACATAATGATTTAATCACAGGAATTAAAAGGATATAGATTCAAACTGCCAAAACCATCATTTTGACTTGTAATTTACATTTAGTTCTATAAATGTATCTCGGGATGCTTCACTACTTTGTATAATTAGATATTGTCTATAGTTGTCTAGTTAGGTTGTAACAGGCTTCTCAGACGCGAAAAAGAAAATAGTGCACAACATTATCCCCATTTTGTTAAACTTGATGAATTGCAAGCACCGATCATGATATATGCATGCGCAAAGGTGAATTTATTGAGTCCTTGCTAGAGACATCCCTCAAACTAATTCAGCTTATAATATCTAGAGTAACAAATCTGTTTTAACTCATTCAGGTGATGTGGAGAGCTGTTGAACGGTCTCTTGGTCCCGGCTTTAAGCGTGAAAGTTGTGATGTGAAATTGGTAGGAACACCATTGACACATAAGAGGTTTCTTAGAAGGAATAGAGGAACATATGGTCCAGCCATAAAAGCTGGAGAAGCTACATTCCCTGGCCATTCAACACCAATTCCACAGCTATTTTGTTGTGGAGATTCAACTTTTCCTGGAATTGGAGTACCTGCAGTGGCAGCTAGTGGTGCTATAGTTGCCAATACATTGGTGTCTGTCTCGCAACACTCTGAGCTTCTTGACGCTGTAGGAATTTAATTTCAATGGTGAGAACGTTGTTTCTTTTTGCAGTATCTCCATTTTCTTTACAACTCCCTTTGTTCAAGCCATTTTTAATTGCCAACTCTTCCATAGTTGTGAGTTTCTTCGGTATCCTCCACGACACTTTGAGCTACTTGATGCGATCGGAAATTGGTAGCCTTTCTGGGTAAATGGCTTCTCTTCATATCATCTTGTTTATTTCTTCTGATGCTTTCTATTTGTCATTGTTTTGGATACCATTTGAAGCTTTTCCCTCAACAGTAAATATGTGCATTACGCAAGTAGAAAAGGCCGGAACGTACGCTTGAAGTTGGAGAAGTCTCAATTTTTGAAGAACCTTAATAGCTCTATAAAGGAAAGAGAATCACAAGGACATTGGAGCTCAGGCTGCATGGAGATTTGTTGATTAAGAAGACTTGTGGTCCTATGAAAATAACAGTATAGTACATACACAATACAATTTGTTGATAGTATATGTTCTTGGAAAGTTAGTTGTTATATAAATATAACTCAAAAATTTAAGATGTTGAGTAATAAACTAATAATATATATCATATCTTTGCTACACCCCCTCACTTGCAGCTCCTATATGTTGATTTGCTCTTTGACAAAGAGTGGAACCATGGAATTACGATATGAATCGAATAAATAGAAATCAAGAAATAATTTTCTCTCTCTCCCCTCACTTATCAAGGGAAGAAATTTACAAGTAAAATTCTCAATTAAAGCGCCAACAAAGTCAGCATTTTTCAGTGGGCTGATGAGATGATAGATGACGTGTACAAAAACACATCCATTTATTAGTAATAAGTCGGGAAATTTTTATTCTGCGCGCTCCTTTTCAGGTTGTTTATGTTTCAACTGACCTTTTTTTTTAATTAAATTTTTTTTTTATATTTCACTATTTTTTAATAGATTTGCTCTCCTCTTATCTTTTAACAGAGTATAGAGAAATGATTAGATATGTTCTCCATTCATATGCAAAACATAGACTATTTTGAAGAGAAACTTTTTTTTATCAAGTAAGACTGGGTGAGAGAGAATAGGTTTGAGCATTTTTAAGTTTTTCGTCATCATCCATCTCTTCCTTCCTATCATTTAAAAAATTGCTTTTACGAAGGCATTACAAAAATTGCTTTCATTTATCTCTTTACAATAACTTTTACTCACTAATTTACTTATATATTTTTCATATGACATTTGGTCAAGGTTATTTTATGCGTCAGAAAGCTTATTCGGTCATCTATAATTTGTTCTCTAATAAATATTTTCAAATTCAACTAGTTCAGAAAATTAAATTAAAATTTGTCAATTTGAATAATAAAATTATCTTTTATTTACTCCTTTTGTTGTATCCTTTTTATATTAACTATGACCAATAATATTTTATATGCATAAAAAAACTTATTTACTCCTTTACAACTTCATTACAAATGAGTATCTTCAAATTCGATCATTTCAAAAGCTTAAAATTTAATTAAAATTATAACTTATAAAAATTTATGTCAGTATACCAAGAAGTTTTTTATTTATTTAAAGAAGAGTTGTTAAGCTTGGTATATATTAATTATCACGCTGATAGGGAACTCCCTAAAGCACCAAAAGCAAGAATGCAGTCAAGTTCAAAGGGAAACGAAAGGTGCTCGGCTCCTAAAGTAACAAAAGAATGTTGCCTACCAAAACGGGCAACCCAATCGACTGCCCTATTACAAATCCGACCAACATGAATAATAGAAAAAGAACAAAAAATAGGAATTAGCATTTTACACTGGTAGATAATGCCATGGATAAACCAAAGGGGTCTTACGTGTTGATAATAGTAGTTGCAACAATAGTAGAGTTGCCTTTTAGTGTGACTCTTTAAAAAAGGTGTTCTACAATTGTAGTGATGGCCTGTAATGGAGTAAGGGCCTCTGCTTCTACAGTAAAGTCCACTGAACTTAGGCTAGTAATGACATCTCAAATTAGCTTGGTTATTCTAGGCAACCACCCACCCCAAAGCCTCCATACTTGTTTAGTGGATCCCATGATTCATTAAAATTAAGTTTGACAAAGCCCGAAGTTGGGGCCTCCTAGTGAAGGGACTTGTGAGTTGTTGTAGTGATCAAAGCATTGGTTTTTTGGTTATAGTATTCAACAACCATTTGCATAGCCTTCTATGTATTGTGTTTAGGTTTGCTTTGGCTTTTTTGGAAGTAGACTTTACTTTTGGCCTTCGGTGGTGGTTGCAACAGTAGTCAAGAATTTTTATTGATCTCCTCCAAGGTAACTCTAATCATAATTTCAGTTAACATCCAAGATAAAGATAATACTAAGGTAATGAATAATGATCTCCCATACCTCAATAGCATATCTATAAGTATAGAATAAATGAGTCCCGTCTTTTTCTATAGGCCACACATTGGACAAGAATATGTTGGCCTAATGTGTAGACTATGGAGAACCTTGGTATGGACTCTTCCACACAAAACTTTCCAAAGGAGGGTTTGGCTCTTGGATTAACTTTTTATATCTAGAGTCTTTTCCATTCAAGCCCCCTTGGTTCCGACTTGGGTCTTAGTTAAGCATAGATGGATTTAACTGTAGCCCTTCTTTTCAGGTCAAGCCACCATATCCATTTATCCTCACTAGACCTGATCCTAAGGGTTTGGATAGCATTGTTAATGAGCAATTTAAATAATTTAAATAATTTTTATCCACATAAAAAAGTTTCCAGGCCAAAGACTCAATATTAACTTGTGGATCTCTTAGGATGTTAATAGTAGAGCATCACTCAACAAATATTTAATACCTTCTTTCATGTTGCTAGTTGCGGTCCACAAAGCTCTCTGTCTAAGAGGCACCTTTTTTAGGCTTAGTGGGTCAACAGTCTAACTTTCCATATTTACATTTCATGATAGTCACTCAAAATATAGAGTTCTTATTTAGAAATTTAAACACATTCTTTCCAAAAAGCGCAGTTTTGGCCAACCAGTTCCTAATAGCAAAACCATCCTCGACTTTTGGTCTAGTGACTTTAAACTAATTCACATGGGGTAGACCTTTTTTTTAATCTTTGCCCTTATCCCAAAGAAACATTCTCGCAAGTTTAGTCACTTGATCTAAAGTGAAATTAGAAACTCAGATAGAAGCAAGCCAATAATTAGGAATAGAGGTTATGACGGAATTGTTCGAGATTTACCTACTTGAGAAGGATAAAGTATCCCACTTTCAACCTCCTAGCTTACTGACCACCCTATTAATAAGATCTTTTTTAGTTGGTAACAAAGATTCAATTATGAGAAATTTGGGCTCCTAAATACACAAAATAAAATTTCCCACTACTAAGGAATGCTCACCATATTATCCTTAATGGAGAGGGAGATAGTAGCACCAACGTAGATACTAGATTTATAATTCACTCTTTGGTTATGCAATACTTATCAAGCACGAGCTTAATAGCCTTAGTCAAAGTTTAATTGGCTTCAACAACTATCAAAATACCATCCGTAAAAAGTAAGTGATTAAGCTAAGGTTGGTCGTTACCATAGAGAATCTTCTCAAATTCCTTAGGGCATTTTGCTCATTAAGGAGAGAGGAAAAGATTTGGGAGCATAAGATAAATAAATAAGAGAACAAAGGATCACCTTGGCGAATGCCACAATGAGGGTGGACCTACTTAGTAAATGGTCTCATTAATCAGAAAAGTGAATTTAGGAGATTCAATATAAGCTTTAACCCGGTCATAGTACTTTCTAAAGAAACTCATAGTATTAAGGGTAAGAATAATAGCTTTCCAACTAAGTCTGTCATATGCTTTTTTCATATTAATTTTGATAATCAACATTGGGTGATTTTTCCTTGCTTTAGCAATAAAATAGGTCAGTTTATCACTAATATTTTTACCAACTACAAATGTCGTTCTTTGCTAATAAACTAAGAAAGAACAAGTTTCAAGCAGTTGGCAAAAATCTTAGTAATAATTCTAGTTATAACAAACATTACACAGAGCAATTGCCGAAAGTCTTTAATATATATCAGGTTATCATTTTTTGGAACAAAATTTATGTAAGTAAGACCTTATTGCCTAGGAAGAAAGGTATGTTGAAAAAAATACATAATAATGATATCCCAATAAAAATGGTAATTCTCAACTTGAAAGCCATCCGGCTCTAGTGCCTTATTAGTAGTCATGTCCAGAGAGCTCTCTTGATTTTGTCACTAGAGATCCGTTGAATAATATAATTAATATTAGCTTGAGAAATTTGAGGAAAGAGGCCAATTAGATGATTTTTCTAGATTACCTAGGTCATTGGCCCACAACCTTTAGTAGGAAGTGGAAAAAACACTTCTCACATGATCATTATCCTCAATTTAGATATCTTTCTCATCTCTAATAGTAGACTAAGATAAGTTGGTAGACCGACATAATTTTTTTAAATATTATAATGTTTAAATAAATTTTAAGCTATCAAAATGATCAAATTTGAAGATACTCATTAGAGATGAAATTGTAAAGGATTAAATAAGATTTCTAACACATAAGATAATGTCGATTGAAATTCCTATGAAAGATATGAGAAAAATAGTGTTAATATTTTGCTCATATCTTTCTCATATGAACTCCGATCGATATTATTTTATATGTATTTGAAACATTATTCAGTCCTTTACAATTTCATCTCTAATGGGTATTTTGACATTTGATCATTTCAGAGGCTTAAAATTTCTGATTATTTTAATAAAAAAATTACGTCGATTTACCAACAAGTTATGTTGGTAGACTAACAAAATTCTTTTTTTTAATTATAATATATAAGTAAATTTTCAGCCATCAAAATGATTGAATTTGAAGATACTCATTAGAAGTAAAATTTTAGCATATTGAATAAGTTTTCTAACACATATAAGACTAACAAAATTCTTTTTTTTTAATTATAATATATAAGTAAATTTTCAGCCATCAAAATGATCAAATTTGAAGATACTCATTAGAGATGAAATTTTAGCATATTGAATAAGTTTTCTAACACATATAAAATAATGTCGACCAGAATTCATATGAGAAAGATATGAGCAAAATATTGTTATATGAACTCCAATGGATGATATTTTATATGCAATGAAAAGTTTATTCAATCCTTTACAAATTCATCTCTAATTAGTATCTTCAAGCTCGATCTTTTGCTCATATATCTTTTTATATGAGCTCTAATTGATGATATTTTATATGCGTTGAAAGCTTATTCGGATCTCTACAACTTTATGTCTAATGAGTATCTTTAAGTTTGATAATTTTGGAGGCGTAGACTTCTTTTAAACATAATAACTTTTAAAAAAAATAAAATTGCGTCGATCAACCAAAAAGTTATGTTGGTAGACCAATATAAGTTGCTAGACCAACGTAATACTTTTTTTTTTTTAGTTATAATATTTAAATAAAATTTTAAGCCACCGAAATGATCAAATTTGATGATACTCATTATGGTGAAATCGTAGAGGACTGAATAAACTTTCCAATATATATAAACTAACGTTGGTTGGAGTGCATATGAGAAAGATATGAGCAAAATAGTGTTATTTTAAAATTACGTTGATATACCCAAAGAGTCAATAATTCTATTTTATTCATATATTTTTTATATGAACTATGATCGACGTTATTTTATTTGCATTGGAAAGTTTATTCAGTTATCTACAACTTCATCTTTGAGTATTTTTAAATTTAATATTCTCAGTGGCTTAAAATTTATTTAAACATTATAACTCAAAAAGAAAAAGAATTACGTCGGTCTACCAACTTATTAGAGATGAGAATACTAATTAGAGATAAATTTGAAGATTGAATAAGCTTTCCAACCTATATAAATGACATTGATCAAATTTCATATAAAAATTATATGAGCAAAATAGTGAATTAAAGTTATCGCATTAGAGAGATGAATAAGGACTTTAAAAATTGCGCTGCAATTTTTGTAGTGCTTTTAGTTAAAAAAATTGATTGCACTGTAGTTTTTCTTTAAATGATAGAGAAATACGAGAATGAGGACGAAAAATGGTCGCACCTATTATGTCACACCTACTCTCACCTAATAAAAATAAATTTCTGTTCACAATACTCAATGAAAAACATGTTTTATTATTTCTCTGTAAACATAGTTTATTAAATAAACAAAAAGTTGTTAGAAACTTTTAAAAAGTAAGGTGATGGCAAATTTTTTATAAAACAGTGAAATATAGAGAATTTGCAACGGAAACATAAAATCGGAAAAAGAAGTGCAACCTAAAATATATCTCGAGTTTTTAATGCAAAAGTCTTATTTTTTATTATAAATCTTTAAAATTAGCCCTCAAAGTTAACTTTTTTTAATATATATATATATAATTTTTTTATAACATAATTTTTAAAATATCAAAATTGCCCATGGGCTATTTTTTTATGGCTCACTCTTTTTTTTCTCTCTCTTGTTAGGGTAAAGGAAGATTTTTAGGGAGATTTTTTAGTTGTGTGAATGGGTTCTGTGTTGTAGATGTGGATATCAGGTATACTAGTAATTTTGAAAATTAACTGTAGTGTGTTTAGTAGATAGTAAATATAAAAAATAGGGGTCAATTTAGACAGAATGATAAAAAGTAGAGTTGAGAAAGAAAACAAGGCAAAAAAATAAAAATTAAAACCAAAGAGTAGATGAAGTAAAATTTTCCCTAATAAGTATATAGGGTTGTATATATAATATATTAGTTTTTATCAAACAAAGTACTGTAGTTTTTATTTAACAAAGTACTATAGTTTTTATCAAACAAGTTGCCAAGTAGAATTGCAGAAAGTGATTTATAAAGCTACTCTCTCTCTCTCAGTCAATAACTTCTATTAATTTAAGATAATTATTTTTTAGACAATAAAACACATTTAGATAATTCAATTTTTTTTACTATTTTAATTGGTAATTAGTTTATAGATTTCATAGTTTGTACACTTCTAGTTGACAATTTTTAAAGTTATTTATTTGATAGTTCACAATTATTGAACATGATTCACAGTTACTTTGTGTTTTTGTGAGTTTACTGTTTTATTATATAATTTATACTTATTAAATACTTGTATTTTTTATGAGTTTTTTATACATAATTCTCAGTTGAACAATTGCATTTTTATTTCTTAGCTTTTATTGATTCGAATTCAAGGCAAATTATGACAACCATTGAGAAAAAAAATTGATAACATCACACCTTGGGCCGCTTATGTACCACAAGTCAACCCTACAATCCAAGAACCCTAAGTTTAAGAATTAAAAGGAAGGACTAGAAAAGGAATTAATAGTGCCAATATGTTTGTATGTGTGAATTACTTGATATCCACTAACAAAAGTGCCAGAACAAGGAACTCATATTTATATACTTCTTAGAAAGACAAAAGTAGAGCATCATTAAGTATGGAAAGTTAAAGACATGAACTACAACATAGGGGAGCAAATAAAATGGCCATAAAAGATGAAGGATTGTACTTTATGTGTGTGCAATATGTTTCTATGCATGAACTATTTCATATGCACAGCTGTGTGCTAGAACAACAAGTAACTCATTGATATATATACTTCTTAGAAAGACATTAAATAACAACATGATATACAATTTTAAACATGAAGAAGAGAACCCCATAAAAGATTGAGGATAGCATGCACTTGTCTCCAACTTGATCTAAAACCCAAATATCTTTTTGCATGCCCTCAGGATTCTGCCCTTCTTCCTCCCTGAGGACTTCATCTGCTGCTTCTCCTGCTCCTCCCAGTGCTCTTCACTATCATGAATCCTCCAATACCCCTCTGTAACAGAGGATGGCTTCCTCATGGAGAATGCTCGCCTCACCATTGCATGGCTATTTTCCCTGTCCCTGAACCTCTGGGAAGCAGAGGAGGAGGTCCTGCTAAGTTTGCTTTCCTTCTTGTGCTCGTCCTTTGCTACTAGATTTGGGTTCTTTAGGGGATGAGGTGGGGAAGAGCAAGGAGAGAGGGATCTTTCCATGTCTGTCTTGTTGCTGCTTACTCTGATCCTGAAGTACCCATTCATTTCTTTTCTTTCTTTTTCCCCTCTGTTTTGATTTGGGTTGGGAGGTTGGAGATGGTGTTGCTAAATCACAGGAGGTGAGGAAAGGGGGAAGAGAGAAAGAGAGAAAGAGAGAAAGGAGTGGTGGTGTAGTTGGTCATTGCCTCATTGGAGATGGAAAAGGTGGAGGGAGTTATGGGAGGAATTATGGGAATAAAGTAATAGAAAGATTGGAGATGGAGCAAGGGGTCAAAGTGGTAGTGATGTGTGGAAATTAGATAGATATATGAATTAGGTCTGGTAATATCATAATCAACTGACCTAAAAATCTTACAATAGTTAGGTAGTTTCATTTTTCTCTTCTTTGTCATCAATTTTAATTCTGGTAACATCTAATTGTGATGATTTCTTAGTTTCTTTTTTAATGATTTGACCAAATATTTTTCATTAGAACATAAATATTAAGATATTACAAGATACTATGTATATTTGAGAGTTAGATATTTTGCATTACTATGCAATTTTAGATGTATATTTTGTGTTAAGATGGATATTTTTATGGCAATTCTTTCACTAATATATTTGTCATTTGATGTGAAATCACTCTTAATTTTTTGACTAATAGACAAGTAAGGAAGTTAAATTGCAAAACTAAAGTGTGGCCTATTATTATAATAATTTGGGATGTTTGCAGGAAACTTATAAAATACTATAATTGTTACTGCACTCTTTAAAATATCAATTATATTGAAATTATTGGACTCTTTCAAAAATATTATTCTATCAATTAAATCAAACTAAATATTATTAAATCTAAAATTTAGATTAACAAATAATTATTTTGCTCTTGTATAAATTGCATAAAATGGTTGTACAAAATATGTGGTCCTATCCAATTTCTTAGTCCAAGAAAAGAAAACGTTTTTTAGAAGACAATAATTTAGGGTTAACTTTGATTGGAAATCAAAGACTTTTGAGGAGAGTAGAAATTATGAAAAGCTATTAGAGATTGGATGAATAGAGGAATATTAAGAGTACTCTTATATAAACTTTTCAAAAAAAAAAAATTATTTAACTCTCTTGTCAACCTTTCGGCACTCCCCCTTATCTATGGTTCATGAATAAAGTACATTGACGTGATGAAATGGATAAATTGAATTGATTAAAAAGTCATCATCTATGACTTCATGAATAAATTGGTTGGGGATAGTGGAAATCTAAAATATGAAAAAGGATTTGGGTCATATTTGGCTGCATGTTATTTGTTTTATCTTTAACAAGTTAAAAATAAACTCATTTGTCTTATTCTTTTTTGTTTTTAGAAAAAAATTATAGGCAAAATATCATTTATTTTAATTAGAAGATTAGAACCAGTAGAATATTACCAATAGATTACAAGCTTGATACACAGAAGAAACATGGAGATGATTTCAACAAGCTTCAGAACATGGCAAAATATTAACATCACAATAATAAACATATTGTATCAAATCATATCGTATTAAGCCCAATGGGCAAAAAATATAATTATCACGAGAAGGACACACTAGGATAACAGCCTTTCACCGGCTCTATCTCGAACATAACAGATCAAACCAATACTGAAGCTTAGCACTTCAACCTATGTAACATCTTACAGAGGAAGCAAGGAAGAAAAAAAAAACTAAAAAGGAAAACGGAAAGCCAATTGTTGCCTTGGTTGTTGCTAATATAGAAAAACTACGGGAGGGTAAATGCGGCAATGACAACTACGGCAGCAAAGAAGGAAAGGAGAGGAGGCAGATCTGATAGTCGGAGTCGATAATGGATCTAATGTTGGGGAGGTGGAGGTAGGCTTAGAAGGATGAGGGGAGGTGGATACGATGACAAGAGGTCGATGATGGCGAAAGTGCAGAAGCTAGTGGTGATCAACAAATATTGGTGAAGGGAGAGAGAACAATGATAGGGAGTGATGGCAACCTTAGCAGCAGGGGTGCAGAGGCTTAGAACAAGGAGAAAAGAGGAAGAGAAAAGGGAAGAAAGAAACAGAAGAAAGGAGGAAGGAAGAAGAGAGCGAAAAAGCTTTCCATAAAGGAAGAAAGGTCTCTCTTGCTTCCTAGCCAAAGTTGCAAAGAGAGGAGCAAGGAGGGAAAACCACTGGCATTTAGATATCTATGTGAAATATAGTTCGGATATACTTTGCATCACTTATAAGGGTGTTAAATTTACATATTTTCTATTAAAAATTTATCAAAATTAACTCTATATTTTTTTCCTTCTTTTTTGAGAGCATATAAGCTAAATAAAAGGGTTAGCCTGCCCAATATGTATCTTAGACATCTGAGCTAATCATCCCAATAAATTGGCGACAACTAACTTAAATTACATGTATATATTATTTTAATATAAAATTTACTAAATATTAATCTCTATATTTGTAGGAGAATCGAACTCATGACTTCTATCATGGACTAGTAAGACTTGTCTACTGGGCTAAAATGATGACCTCAAATTATCTTAATATTCTTCATATCATTTTAAACGAATGTAAAAGGTCATTTGGCTTTAAGTATTTAAAAAAATTACACACACACACATATATATAAAGTGCAACATCAAATGAAATATCATTTCCAAGTGTCTATCTTCACCTCCAAATTTATAATAAAATGTCATTTCTAAATGCTAAGTTAGGCTCTTACGCCATATCTCTACGTCCACTTTACTATATCTTGACATCCACTTTAATTAAGTAAATATCAAAACAAATTCTCTCATCTTTTAATGGAAAGAAAGAAAAAAAGATAAGATGTAAGACTTTTGTTTGTATTGGTTTTTTTATTTAACACCATAAATATTGTATCTTAAAATAAATGAAACTAAACATCCCATCACTTTCTCTACTATCTATATTTCTACTTAATTTAGTCTTCTTCTTTTTTGTAAGAAGGAAATTTTATTACCTAAAAAATGATCACAAAAATATCCTAAGTATCTAAGAAGCGCTATACAAGCATTTGAAAATTGTACATATTTATTCTTTGATATCATGTCTTCTTTAAATTATTTATATGTTCTAGAAATAATTAATTACCTGGTGCCTCTTTCTTGTTTTCTTTGTGAAATATCTTTTTCTATTTTTATTTTTATAGATTTATATTGTTTTCTCTTTGGCAAGCGTTAGCTTCATAATGAAGTTTTTTTTTATTATTGGATGCGCGCTAAATCAAAATACAAAAGTTTCATCTAGTAAGACAGTTAGAATTTTTTAATTGTTGCCAACTGATGAAGATCCTAAGTGTCTTGTCTTGTAAATTTGTCTTATGAGCTTGTTATAAGTTTGGTATTTTTTATTTATGAAGACTTAATATTTTGGGTTTACTCATTGATTATTATTTCTTGGGATAAATATTATGATCTATATATACTAAGAAAATTTGAGCTATTTGTTTTGAGTTTATCTTCTTTATTCTTGATTCTATTTGTGGTTGTACAATTTTGGGTGTGTAGAAAATTTTGTGTTTCTACACTTGGAAAAAAAATCTCAAATTAAAGGATGTCAGTTTTCTCTTTATATAATATCAGAGTAATAATAGTTTTTGTAGTGAGTTAGAAATCTTACATGCTTAGAAAGCAAGAGGGAGCTGTTTCAAGTTGTGCTCACAAGATGTTTGTTGAATTGTCTCTATTATGGATTTAATAGGAGCTCCAATCATCTTTGGATGAAAATGCTTGCAAATTCAAATTATCCAATATGAAAGTCATGCATAGAAGTATACCTCCAGGACCAAACGTCATGGGAGATCGTTTATTTGGATGAAAATGCTTAACTAAATGTTAGAAGATAAATAGGAAAATAAAGAGAAAAGATAAAGATAGCTTGCTAGAAGTGACAAAGTTATGTTTGTAAAGAAAATTATTTATAGTGATACGTTTGATCATATTCGAAAGGCTAAGACACCAAAGGATGTTTGGAATACTTCTAAATAATTAAGTTGTGAATTTATAGACTTTCACTAATGCAGATTGAGTCGATGATTTTGATAAGAGGAAGTCGACATTAGGTTACATTTTTTGCTTGGGTTCGTCTTGTGTATTGTGATGTAGCAAAAAAATAAGATACCTTGATGCTCTTTAGCACAAAGGCGAAGTATAACACAACAACCCCTATGGCATAAGAATATGCATTGTTATAGATTTTGATTGGTGATATTTAAAAAGAGATTGACTATCCAGTAAAAGTTAGTTGTGACAAATAAAGTGTAATCAAATTGGCAACAAGTCTAATTTTTTATACAAGAACAAAGCACATTGAAATAGAGCATAATAGGAAATATTTTGAGAAGAAATCAAGCTTATAGATATGTGCCCTTAAGACAACTTGCAACTATCTTTACTAAAGCTCTTTTAAAAGTCAAGTAAGAAAACTTTGTTTGATTACTCACAAATTTGCACTAAAGAAAAGTATTAAAAATTAATAGTGAACTGGCTTATCATTTTGTAATACGATTTCAGTTAGCTCATCTTGGTGGTTTATATATACATATTAAAGGCATTTTAAGAATAGCTCTTGTTCTGTTATTCAGGGGTCTTCATTATATGACAAGAGGATCTCTGTGTGCTAGATTATCTTCTTTATTCGTATCATCTTAAAAAGCAAGAATATAGAAGAAGATTCATCGTAGAGTTTTGGTAGATAAAAAGTATGTGACATTTTTTTCTACCTCCTATATTTATTATGAGATTGTTTTGTATTGATATTTTTCATTTATAAAGACTTGATATTTTGGAATTATGCATTGGCTGTTATTTTTACATATACTAGGAATATCTAGGTATTTTGTTGCTAGGTTATCATATTTTCTATTCTTGCTTCTTTTTGTGGTTGTGTAGAAAACATTAAGTTTCTATACTTAAAAAATGATGCTTTTAGTTAGTGGATGTTGATTTTCTCTCGTTATAAGGGTATTTGTAATAAGTTAAAAATTCTGCATTAATAGAAAGCAAGAAGGTAGTGTTTCAAGTGACGCTCACAAAGTGTTTATTGAATTATCTCTATAATGGATTCAATAGGAAACACTAGCCACCTTTGGATCACAAGTTTAAATTATCAAATATGAAGCCATGCATTGAGACATATCTTTAAGGCTAAGAGTTATGAGAGACTATTTATAAAAGTGACACCCAAATACATTAGGAAATGAAAAGGGGATAAAGACATAGCTCGCTAGAAGTGGCAAAGTTTGTTAGAGATATATTTGATCATATCTGAGAGGCCAAGGCACTAAAAGATGTTTGTGATACCTTTGAATAAGTTATGAATATATAGGTTTTACTAATGCCGATTAGGTTGATGATCTTGATGAGATGAAGTTGACATCGAATTATGTTTTTAGTTTAGATACATCTTGTATATTATTATGTAGTAAAAAAAAAAAAGATATCATGACACTCTTTAGCATAGAAGCAGAGTATAAAGTGTTGGCATTTACGGTACAAAAATATGTATGATTTTAGATTTTGATTCGTGATGTTCAAAAAGAGATTTACTATCCGGTGAAGATTAGTTGCAACAACCAAAGTGTAATCAAATTAGCAACAAACCTAATTTTTCATATAAGAATGAAACATATTGAAATGGAGCACTATTTTATTCAAAAGAAAATGTTTCAAAAAAAAAAAAAATTAAGCTTATAAATGAGCTCTCTCAAGATAACTTACCGTATATCTTAACTAAAGTTCTTTGAAAGATGAAGTTTGAAAAACTTTAAAGAAAATTCGATTTAGTTACTGGCAAGTTTGCACTAAGGGGGGGAGGGATTAAAAATTAGTGCTAAACTTATTTATCATTTTGTCATGTAGCTAATTGGTATGTCTGTACCAAGGTCATATTAGTATTGTATATATATATATATATATATATATATATATATATATATATATATATATATATATATATATATATATATGGGGGCATTTTGGGAATATATCTTACATTATTATTTAGGGGCTATGTTTAGCCTTATGTGACTAAGCAAATCATTGCATGTTAAGAGGACTCAAGTGTATGAGGACCTCTATCATTTATGTCATCTTAAAGAGTAAGAGAAGGGAAGATGAGTCATCTTAGTATTTTGCTAGATAGAATGTGGGAGATATTCTATTCAACCTTCTACCTCTCTTGTAAATTTCTCTTATAAGTTTGATAATTTTTTATTTATAAAGACTTGGTATTTTGATTTCATACCTTAGTTGTTATATCTTTTGTTGTCTTATTATGAGATTATTTTCTCCATTCTTATTTTTATTTGTAGATTTATGATTTTAAGTGTGTAGAAAATTTTATATTTCTACTTGGAAAAAAGGAGGTCCTCGGATTAGAAGATGTTAGTTTTTTTTTTTTCAAAGCATTTACTCAAAAAGCCCGTGAGCCCGAAGCCGACCAATTTTTGACCTTCGTCCACTTTGTGTTTGGCTAGTCTTAACCTATTGAACTAGCTTATCATTTAAAATCCAAGTACCCACCAACCCCTTACTCGGACGACACTAGACTAAATCAGGTTGAAGACCCTTAACTCGACCCGATCTTGTATTCAGCTCAAATCACAACTCAAACCCTATTTGTTTTGGAACCCTAGTTATGCTTGACTATTGATTTAAAATAATCCTGTATGCTGTATTATTATGTTTCCATGAATGTTTTCCAAAATTAGAGAACATTAATCTTCCTAGTATTCCAATAAGAAGCGGATCATGTACTTGCCTCGCGATTCGTGGCAGTACATCTCGATCTATCACACGGAACAAACGTGGCAGGGGCATTTTAGGAAGATAACGGCCATAACTAAACCACCTCTCCCTACGAATAATTTCCCGCTAGTATACCCCGTACGCCCAGCGCGCGAAATAAACGAGAACAGGAGCATTTCGGGAAGGAAACACTCAAACTTTCCAATCCCCATTTTGCCCCTCCCTCTCTTCTTTCTAAAGCCATCCACCATTTGAACTCCTCTGTCTCTCTCTCTCTCTCTCTCTAAACTCGCTCTGCCACTCTAGGAGAAGAAATGGAGGGGATTGCTGTAATTGCCCCCAAATTCCCATTGCTTCTAGGTTCCCCGAGCTCCATCGTCTACCGAAATCGGCAGGCAGCATTGTTAGGTTCGGCTTTTCCTGCATCAAGGAATGCGATAAGAGCCGTAGGGGCGAGAAGAGTTGGATGCTTTGCCTCAGCTCCTAGTAACGGGGATAAAGGTGAGGTTTGGAATGACAATCTCAGTCATTTCCTTCTTTTTCTTATAGTTTCTTATCTTAGATTCATCTGAGTTCTTGATATAAACTTGAAATGACAAATTGCAATAATTGCACCTCAATTTTTCTAGAAGACCCTTTAATTTCAATTTGAGCTCAACAAGAAAAGGGTAGAGTTTTCAATCAATTAGTGGTTATTTTTCCAACATTGGAGCAATGAGATTTTAAAAAAATTGTCTCACTGATCAGAATGGGAGCTTCACAAAATAAATTGGAGATTATAGGTATACGAAAAAGAAAACACAAGACAGCGAAAACAAGTGTGTTAATATTAGGTTGCAGAATGAGGAATTCTGGTTTGCTTCTCTGTCTTCTGTCTTCAAGGGATTCGGATAGTTGAAATTAACCTTACTGGAGAGGAAGATTTTAGCTGGAAATTTGATTCTCTATTCATTTTAATTACATCGAGTAGATACTATCATGTAACATATTGCATATATAATGTTATCTTACCAGTTGACAACTGATTCGTTTTTTTGTGTGTGTGTGTGTGTGATTAAACTTTCAATAGTTCAAGAGAACTTGGAGACACCGAATTCCGCAATCCTTCCAGCTTCGACTGATACTGAAGCATCTACAGTTTGGCAGACTCTTCATTTCCCAGTGCAACTCACAACTTCCTATGTGTATGTTTGATACAAGATTAGCAAATTTATTACCATTAGTACTAGATTGTAACTGCATTGCTTTCTTCTTTTAATTTTCCATATTAAAAAATTATGCAGGGGATCACCTCTTTTGTGGATTGGAGTTGGAATTGCGATGTCAGCAATATTTTCAGTGGTAAGGTCTCTTCCATTAATTAAGTGGGCTTCTATCTGTCTTCTGCGATGAGCTTCCTGATGATATATAGCTGATGTGCAGGCGGTGACACAATTTAAGGTGAGCAGAATGGTGAAAGCTAGGTGACATCCTGGATAAATATATGGAGTTTGTCTCAGAGTATTTGAGCATTGATATTAACTCTTATTTGTTATAGTTTCTTTTAGTTATGTTGCTATTTGATAATGCTCTTAAAGTTTTTCTTTCATCTGAACACTATGTTATATATTAGTTGCTCTCTTTTTATGCATTTGCTAGTTGTTTCTCATTTCCATAAGGACAAATGGAGGTCAAGTCCTGCAATTTCATAGTTGTTTTGCTTCTTCTTTTTTTATAATTCTCCTACATGATTATGTGCGCACTTCCACTAATCCATGCCCCTACTGTTACATATACCAATTCCTATATTATCGATTCGGTTTTCATCTTCTGGTTGAATCTACAATCTGCTGTAATCCTATAGTTTTGGTATTCATGTGGATATGAATTTACTACTTCCATTATTTTATCTCTGACAAAACTGATTCATTTCTTCAGTTCCTCATCCATTATTTTAACTTTTTATCTACTAAATTTATCCTCGTGATCACTTAAATCTTTTCAGAATGCGCAACTAAGTTTCTCCATTATTACAAAGCGATGATCTACAATTTTATGTTTCACTGGTGTATCCTTATGACTGAGATTTACGAAAATTATTTCAGAGGAAGGCGATTCGAGAAGCATTCAAGGCTGTGATGGATCCATCAGCACCACAAAATGGCCAATTCAATGCTGCTGCATTTTCTCCAGGCTCAGCAATGCCATCTCCTGGTACATCACCAGCTCCAATTGCCTCATCACAAGCACCTGCTACTCCTGCAAAAAAAGCTGAAGCAGCTTCTGGAGAAGATGGAGCTGAAACTGAATCAAGCAAGGGTGAAACAAAATAGGAATTGAGATACAGTACCAGTTTGTGCATGTGATCTGTTGAGAAATAAGCTTATGTATTGTGTTTGAAATCTTTCCACTGATATATAAGATTCATGTTATACTGATATAAAAACTTTGGGGCCTCTTTTATGAGTTTTAAACAAAATTTTATTCTTCCTTTCTTTGTATATAATTATGTTTATGAGTAACAATAGATAAGGATTAGTCAGATTTTAAATGGTAGAGATGGACAATAATTACTACAACAATAGCAGTAACTGCAACGAACAGTAAAATTATTCTCATTTCTCATGGCTTGCAAAGTTAAGTAGAATCCTCAGCTCATGTTTTAGCTTAAAAGTTTTCAACTAGGAATTAGCATCAAAGAATTGTTCAAATCACTAAGAATTTTACAATACCAAGAGTGTCAGTTTGAATCAAGGAAAACAGCCTATCTAATAGCCAATGGCATTCCCTCTAATTATTATGGGGTTAAATTTTGGCATGGGCATAGTTATCAAAATCGAACTGGACCAAGGACCGGTGAATAGGTGCAACGACCAGCAAATCTGTTGGTTTTTGTTATTAGACCAGATAAGCAATCGGCCAGATAAAATTTGACTAGCCCGGTAGTTGAACCTATAAACCGTGCAACCTAGCTAGTTTTTAGCGAACCGGCTAGATTAACTATTTTTGCAAAATTACATAATTATCCTTAATATTTAATTATTCTATTTTATATACTAATGGTATTTTACTCCTAGAATTTCATAATTTTGAATTAGTTTTTTTTTCACATATACTCTTGAAAAGTTCTTTATTTGCTTGTATGTCTATTAAAATTTCATATTTACTTATATATCTCTCAAAATATAAATTTTTTACATGTATACATTTTTTCTTATTTTTGCGTGAATACTACTCAAAATAAACTATCATTAAAATTTGAACAATTGAGATATAAAAAGATAAAAATATCCTTATTCTTCGTTCTCAAGTATTTCTCTTAATGATATTTTCATCTTTTTATATTAAATAACTTAACTTGAAAATAACTATGAAGGTATCTATATAAATAACATTTATTTTGAGGGGGCATACATACAATTATAGTACTTTTATTAATAATTATTTAGATCTATTTATATATTATTTAAATATTTTAACAAACCAACAATCCGACCGAATGAACCATTGGTTTAACCAATAACCCAGTGACCCAATCCCTGACTGGGTCAATGTCCGATCTGGTTCTGATAACTATAGACATAGTTATCAAAACTAGACTGAAGTGGATGGTTGGACGGGTGAATCGGTGAATCGACTATTAAGACGGTTCGATTTTGTTATTAGACCGAATAAGCAATCGATCCAATAAAAACTAACTACCTGATGGTTGAACAATGCAACTCGGCTAATTTTTGGTGAACCGGCCAAGTAAATTATTTTTGCAAAATTACATAATTATCCTTAATGATATGTTGTTTTTAAATTAGTTTTTTTGCACATATACCCTTGAAACGTCACTTATTAGCTTGTATGTCATTTATCTAAAATTCATATTTACATATATATCTCTCAAAATACAAATTTTTTACATGTAGACCTTTTAAAATCTTTAATTTTTTGTGTGAATATTATTCAGAATAAGCTCATTAAGATTTGAAGAATTTAAATATAAAAAGAAAAATATCCTTATTTTTTAAGTATTTCTCTTAGTAATAGTATTTTTATCTTTTTATAATAAATAACTTAACTTGAAAATAATCATAAAAGTATCTATATATATAATATTTTTTTAGGGACCCAAACTCTGGCAGAGTTAATGTCCGATTCGATTCTAACAACTAAAACTATGGTCCCGTATAGGATCAAGTTTTCTTTTAGTCCTTGCTACATCTCTCTAAAGCATCGATAACTATCTTTGTAGCAATTCAGTAGAGAAAATTTAATGGGGAAATTACAATTTACCGTACCCTCATATAGTTCAGCTCCATTTTAACTCACATCCTGATGGTGCAAACCAAGTCGTAACTATTAGTCAACCATTACTTAAGATGTAAAAATACTTAATTATCCTCACAAAAGTATAGTTTAATACCTTGGTCATTTTGTTATTCATTCATAGTGGAAAATATCGGCGCTAATGAAAGTATAGAGACACCTCTTACAATTGTAATTTGGTCTACATCACATAGGGGCTAAGTGCATAAATTTGAAGTACAAAGAGGTAAACTAATCATCATGGACTAAATATATCCATATATTTTTAATAAATATTAATATTGTAGGTTAATTTGTCGATATGTCCGAGTGGTTAAGGAGACAGACTCGAAATCTGTTGGGCTGCGCCTGCGCAGGTTCGAATCCTGCTGTCGACGAACTTCTTTTTATCTCACTTTCCGCTTCCCTTCCTTTCTTTAATGCTAAATTCTACTTTTATCCTCTCTATGATGATTAACACTAATTATCTTTCTATCAATTAATCACTTTGATTTCTAAACGAGCCAATTAACAACAGCTCTTATAACCCAAAACTAATCACATCCTTGCATATAAAAACTTACAAACACATCCTTTGAAGGTTCACAAGTTTCTCTAATCAATTTATAAGATAATTTATCTAACTATAATAAGTATGTTATTAACGAGTATTCAACTTTCGAGATATAGATTACTATCTAATTAAATGTGTAGTTAAAAAATATCTAACAAGATAGATTGTAAATGAATATAACATTTGTCAAGAGTAAACAATTCTCTACCCTTATTGGACATAAAAAAAAAAAAAATCTTCAAGAACCCTATTTATCTAAACAATTCATTACTCTCATAATTTTACCTCGAATTAAAATTTTGATTTCTACTTCCTCTATGATATGAGCACTTCAATTAAAAAAGAGTTTCACTAGACATCTCGCAGAGTTAGAATGGTGATTTGGTTGGCTTTTAAAGGAACTATAAACTTTACAGTATATTAATAGAAGAATTTTTATAAGTCATTGATAGAAAAATAGGAATTAGGAATTCACTCGCCTGACATAGCTTCCAAGATAGCTCTATATAGACGGCAATAAGGTGAGGTGAGAGAAAGAGTCAGTTGGGATAAGATTAGAATGAGAGAAAGATAAAAGATAAATCTAAAACAAGATATAAGATAATAAGCTAATGCCCTTATCCATTTAGAGTGGGCTAGGAAAGAGATAACTTTAGGATTTTATGTAATTATGCCACTTATTCTTCTCTCTATTCTTATACTCCTTTATTGATTTCAGCTCTCTATAGTAAGGAATATTACTATTTTGTTGGTTGCTATTAATCGGATCACCTTGTCTTATTATACTTATCTTATTTAGCATGAGGTGTTATGTCTACATTAACTAGGTAGCAGCCATGTCTAACATTAGTTAGGTGGCACATAGATTAATACACAATTAAGCATAATGAGTTTGCTAAATTATACTAAAATCTAAAACAATAAAATTCTAAATTAATAAGATACTCACTTATGTGATTAATTTTAGTCATGGAATATCAAGTCAATTACCTCGCTAATCAAATCATTATAAGGTCCTAATTCTTTTAGGACCTTATAATAATATTACAATAAGTGGAATTATACGTTCTCTTCTTTAAAGTCCAATTTTATCTTGAATTTTTTGTGCATCTTAGGCCGTTGCTACCAACTTAGTTATTTCTATTTGAATAATAGTAGGCATATTTGTAATCCATAGAAAAATAGTAGGCATATTTTAAATAATGCTTAAAATTATAATTAAACATTAAAATTTTCTCAAGTATCATAAGAGTTATTTAATCATATTTGATAATATTGATATCTAATATGACTATTTATATTTCTTAGATATTATCATTAATGTGTGAGATTTTCTGTCTTGTAGAGGTTGTAAATATCAATATACTTTAACTAAAATTTATTATGATCTTATATGTTACACTTTTATCTTTACGCATTTTCTTATTATATTTTTACTCTTGTCATTAAAAAATGTAACATTTCACCAACGTTGCTTCATATATTCTAATATACCTATAATATTAGTTTATATTCTTGTATTAAGCAACACTTATTATTTAGAGTGGAATGATTTCTAGACTAGTATCCCAATGATTGAGACACCTATTCTCCACTAAGAGAGGTTGAGAGTTTGGCTCTCCTAGATGATAATTTAGAGTTTAAAAATAATAATATTATAATTACAAATGCTTTATAAATATTTTATAAACAATATTTTCAGCCCTTGATAGTTTCTTTCTCTATCTTATACTCATTTTTATTAATACAAAAGATAATGTCACATATGTATAGTTTGTAGAATGTCTATAAAGTGTTTATATGTAAGGCTTTAATCTATAATTTAATTAGATATGTCCTAAGTTTAAGCCATTGTTATGCTTAGTTTAAAAATATATATAAAAGATTTTTCCCTAGTATGTAAAGATAAATATCAATCGAGGAATATTGGTAATTGTAGCATTTCTCACTTAAATTATAAAAAAAATATAATAAATGATATAATGTATTCTTAAATCTCAAAATTTTTATCTTCTTGCAAATTTTAGATAGAAAAACTTCTTAGTATACCTAAAATTACATTAGGCAATAATGAGCTCTACATATTTGTGTGGCAATAAATATACTTACAAATATATGATGATTAACGCTCACTATATTTATACATTTTATTTTCTTAGAAGATGTTTGAATATCTAACTCTATTAAATAATATCATTCATGTGTAAAATTTCTTATGTTACATGAATTATAATTACATGCCGTATAACTTAACTAATATCTAAAATTATCTTATATATTTATTTCATTCTTATTCTTAGTGTAAGAAAATCGTAAACATTAATAATATATTTAAACATATTTTCACTTCCTATGATATATATTAACATAAATATTTATCCTAATCAGCACCATCATGATTATAAGTCCTCAAGTGAAGTTGTTTGTCCTAAATTTAAATTATTATTAGGCTTAACTTAAGTGAAAATAAATCCAATGAAATCTGACTTTAAATCATTGTATTTTGTTATATTTACTTTGCCCATACTCAAAACTATTAACTTGTCACAATTTATATAAATTCAAATAGGAAAGTTGAGAAAACTTAGACCTTCATATTAACAAATTCTACAAATTTGGGATTTCAAAATAGCCATTAAGCTTTTGTAATGGCAACATAGAGCTTTTATTTTTTTTGAAATCATGATATGGGCTGGCCCAATTTAATAGTGCCTAAGTTAACTTTGTATTTTTTTTTTCTTTCATGATGCCTTAATCTATTTTTCCTTAACATTACACGTTGAGTCACATAACAACATGAGGATTATGGTTGTTAATCATTTTTTGAGGGTCGGGTGTGCTATATTTTAATAGGGTTAACTTTTCTATATTTAATTGGATCTTAATTTTGGATATTCTGATACTATTAGAATTTAACCCAAGTAATATAACAATTGAGATTGACTCGTTAAAATATCTACACTGCAATATTAGAAAAAATATTGCATGTCTTCGCCTAATTTGAAGTATATATATATATATATATATATGCTTCATAGTTTTGCAACAATTAACAAATTAAGTTAATATTTTTTAAATACTATTGTAAATAATAGTGAAAAGAGACTTATAATACCGATTTTCTATAATTTTTTTGTAACATTGTAATTTCTTTAAATGGATTGATTCTTGTACTATCATTGGATGTAGATAATTATTCAAACTATGTAAATCTTGTCTTAATGCAAACCAGGTCAAGTGGGATCATATCATGAGGACATTAGGCTTGATGGATCGAGTCTATTTATCTTTTAATTGATTCATACTTATCTTTCTAGTTAAGTCAGGTAAGTCTCTTTCAATTAAGTCATATAAGTCTTTAGGACGAGTCCAGTTAAGTTAATTGGAAGTTTATTATTATTATTTTATATTTTTATTATGTAAAGGTATTTAATATTTGTGTCTATCATATTATTTAATATGACATGGACATTTGGCTAAAGTTACATCATGCCAGTATGCTTATAAATAAATAAAAAAATTTGTCCTAAAAAAATATGAAGTTAAGGCTGAAAGAAAGATTTTAGAGAAATTCACTAAAAATGTATACTTTTAAATTTAAATGATTTGATTTTTAATTATATGATAAATTCATCAATTCTGTAAATATATCATATTTAAGGAAAGAAATATTAGAATATAATATAAATGATGTAATTTGGTGATTAAGTAAATATATTATGGTTCAAATGATAATGAAGAAATATTAAAATAAGTAATCTTTTTAGTTGAGAGCAAGGCATTTAAGTGCTATTAAATAAAATTTAGTTGCAATCAAAGAAGAAAAAATGAATCACATCTTTTAACAAGATTGATGATATTATTGCGTAGATTAAAGATATGAGTTAATTTGACTATTACGAGGATGAACACTATTATCATCTTCTTCTTCTTCGAATGGCTTTTTCTGTCTTGATTTTAGATTATTATATTTTCTATGCTTGATAAATCTTGAGAGTGAGGAAGAATTAGAGTTTTTTTTACTAACTAATTTAGTTTATACTAGCCTTATAAGATGTAACCCATATTTGGTTAGTAAGTAATTGAGTCGATCATAGTTTTTATGAGGGTTTGCTTATGCAACTTAAGAGTGAGATTAAGTTATTTGAAGTAAACTGTGAATAAATGAGAAATAAAAAAAGAGCAAAATTTTTTTTTTATACACAACAAAAGTTTTCAGCAAGAGTATTTCTTAGTTAGGGTTAAGACACAAGGATCTTATTCTTTATATCTATAAGAGTGTTATTGCTTCAAGAAGGTTTATATTTTCTCTATTGAAAGTGTTTTCCAAACATTATAATTTGGAGTTAGGCTTAGTAGTTTTCTTGTAGACGATCTTCTTGTGATCTTGATAAAGTTTATTATGGTAATCTTTTTTGCACTAATTTCCTTGATAGTAGATTCTATTTCATACTTCATAGTTTTCTCTTCTGAAAAGGAGTTTCCACGTAAATTTAATCTAGCAACATTTAGTGCTTGGTGTTATTAATTAAATTTTTTTAATTATTATTATTATTATTATTATTATAGCCAATCATTATAATAAATTTCTTGGGTAGGAAAGTGAGTTTCTTTTCAACATTTTCATAGGCTAGGACTTCGTATAAATAAAGTTGTGTTGTTGAATAAGACATGCTCCTGCCCAATCAAATACTTCCAAAATCAATTGGGGTTGCCAAATTTGGCTTGATGCATAATAATGTGAATGAGTAATATTTAAAAGAAGAGGAAAAAATAAAATAAAAAGAGTTAACTATTATGGAAGAGAGTAAAAAAGATAATTAGGCATTATCAAATTAGATCGCCTTATATCATATTTTGTATATTAGAGAAGCCAAAAAATATACTGATTGGCTTGCTAAACGAGAAGGACTACGACGGGTATATATGGGTGGGGCTGTTCTAGCTCCGATTTAACATTCTATCCTTAAAAACTAACCTGCCTCTTTAACATAAAACCCTCACCCACCACAGCTTACCCTAACCTCTCAACCCTCATTCTCAATCCCTCTTCACCATCAAGCTACCATCAAGCCACCTCACTCTCAAAGACTCAAACCCATCCTCATTTTTCTCCCTCACTCTCTTCGGTGATCTGTCTACTTCTAGCTCACCCTATTTGACGAATTGTGCTGGGGTACTTCATGACCGTCATAGCATCCCCTTTTCCCCCCTTCTTCTTCAATATCTTATAGCTGATCTTGGAGCGGATCAAACCTCTTAATCACCATCATCATCGGCAGGTACCACTCTGCCTCTGATCTCTACTGCATGGGCTATCATGCATCGCTAGGTTATTCCTATCCGATCCTTTCGGCTGCAACGCATTTCAGACTTAGTTTGTCCTTTCCATCGGCACTAGCAATGCTTCCCAGACCATCAACTCTGGCGACTCCGACGTCATCCTCATCTCTCTTTCTTATCTCAAGCAAGCATTTTTATTTGGTTGTTATTTATATCCTATAGATACATATTATTTCTTTGATGTTTATTTTTTATTTTCACGAGTAGTTCTAATTCAATATGTACATATGATGTATTATTAGTTCTAATTTTTAGGAGTAGTTCTAATTTTTAGTAGTTTTTTTAACTTTTCTCAAGTTAGGTTTCTATGATTCTGTTTGATATCAAATTTCATCTCCTCCAATTGATGATATGGTTACTATATTTAGGTGAAGTTTAGTTTGTATCACAAGAAGTATTAGATCTAACTCTATTCTATTTGCATTTACATTATACTCGGACATTACATTATAATTTTTTGCAGTAGTTGGAGCATGTTTTGATAAATTTATTTCTAAGATAATGTAGTTGAGAATTTTTTATTGACAAATATAATTTTTTTTAATGTAGTAGATGTGACAACCCAATCTTAAAAAAAACAAATCTTCACTGCATGGCACGACAGCCTCATGCCATGCTTGGCAGATGGGGAGGGCGCCACGCACCCCAAGCGTCGGGCCAGCTGGCGTGGTGGGCCCCGCCGCCACAGCCTCCCTCCCTTTTATTTCCCTCTCTCTTTCTCTCTTTCGAACTCTCTCTCTCTCTCACTTTTCTCTCTTCTCTCTCTCTCAAACACTCTCTTTCTCTCTCTCTCGCTCCGAGCTCGGGCTCGTCGGAGCCGAGCCACCGGTCGCTGGCTGGCCAGCAGTGGCCGGTGCCCTTTTCATCGGCTCGGGTCCGCAACACCCTCTATCCTCTCCTCCCTTCTTCTCCTCCTCCTCTTCTTCTTCTTCTTCTTCTTCTTCTTCTTCTTCTTCTTCTTTCTTCTTTCTTTTTCTTCTTCTTCCTCGGCTTATTCTCCTTCTCTTTCTACACAGTGATGGGTCAAGCCCTGCACTGATGGCAGTGTCTTAGTTAATTAATTAATTAATTATTTATTTATTTATTTATTTTATTGATGTTATTTATTTAGACTTTTCCTTCTTAATTAATGCAAATAGATTATTTAGACATTAATTATTTTAATAACAATATATATTCTAAAATATGTTTATTATTAATTATAATTTGTATAATTAATGATTAATTAGGTATAAATATAGGTAATACTTATATTTATTTATTTATATCTCTATTAGATTAATATATAGATTTGTAAATTATAATTATCAAATTTGTAGAATAAGATACATTTTAAGTAATTCTAATAGTTTATTATACATTATTATTTTGTAACAAATAAAATACTATTGCTTACATATTTATTTATTTATTTATTATTTTATAAAGTAATGACTACATAGTCCCTAATTAATCAAGATATAATTTAATTATAATTAGATTTTTATCTATATTTATATTTTTTATTTATAATTAAAAATCTAGCTAGTTATAAAGCCAAGTAGAAATTCTAAAGCCTAATAAATCATCATATATTACATTAACGGATTTTAATTAGGTGAACGGCTAACTTCATGCTACTTAAATATTTTCAGATCCCAAACTCTTTATTTGAGGCCCCGTGGACCCTATTAGGACGAGTTGTCGCTCGGTTGCCGGATGTGACGGATATGTGAGTTGTGTCTTCTGATTAAATGTGAGTAGTTTTGTAACGCCCTCGCCCGGCACGGGCACGTGCACGCCCACGCGCCCACACGACACGCACGGCGCACGCGACAGGTCGGGAGGGGCCCATTACACACCGATACACTCATGTATACATACAATTATGACATCATCAAATATTATATGCTAACATATCCATGATCACATAACCCATCACTAATTAAATCATATTATTAACCAAATAAACATGTTAATATATGAATATCCCTGTCCATAATAATATACATTAAACCACTACATAATCCGGTAGGACCCACACAGACTACAACAAACCATCAAAATACAACTAAAACGACTAATATAAGAGTACACTATGATTCGACCTATATTATACAATTTATTGTCTAATACAACAGAGTACAAATATCAAATACTGGTACAACTCAATTCCTATATAAACTATCATCTCTATTGTCTCGCATCTATAGCTCACCTCATCATCGCTCTAAAATATCTTCTCAAGATATCTCAAGTCGCTATCACATACCACGTATCTGAGGGGGTTAAAAAAGAAAAATAAAGAGAGTCATGAGCAAAAGGCTCAGTGAATAGACCTTACCCCGAATCAGTTATGCCAAACAGAGAGTAAATCATGTACTATATAATATGAATCAAAAAGCAGCATAATATCATCTATGAACATGTATATATGTATCCTCAATGACATATATATGAATAAAATCAATTATCATGAATGATCATATTATATCCTCAATCAAAAATATATCACATGATGAAATTACCATATAACATCACCGAATATAACGACATATCATGTATAACAATTATGATCCAATGAAACGAGTCACATCAATGATGATGCATGATGCATGCCAACCACTAGATAATCGTATATGTCAGAGTCAGATATAATCCACATATCTCTCACTATCACAATCATCCGTCTCAACTCTAAATATCATCCACCATGCTGGACTACGGTACCCGGCCCCAAACTCGATACACATCATGTCACAAGCTCAGAGCATACCCTGTCATACGCTAAGAGTATCTCTGTAGATAAATCATACCCTATCATACGCTAAGGGTATCTCAGAAGAAAGTAATCATACTCTGCCATACGTTAATGGTATATCAATGATAGTTGTACCCTGTCATACGCTAAGAGTACAACCATCAGCCATCACTATACTCTGCCATACGCTAAGAGTATGTCCAGTACCAGTCCGGACTAGATACCGTTCCAGCCATCACATCATATCAGATCACATCACATACACATGTACTTTTATGATTTCCTATACATGATAAATCATATGCATATATTCAGTACGACAACAGATCATGCAACTCAGGAATTTAGGTGGTAAAGAAGCCGAGAGAAAATGATGCAATGCTGACTCTAACCATGTATACTTTTTCTAGTTTATCACATGCATACTCATGATAGAGATCATCCCGATATAAAAACCATAACAGTATAATCATCTCTATATATCACCAATGTACTAATATCTCAGATCAACCTAATCAAATGCATGATAAAACATGCTTGACTGAAATCATCTCTAGATAAAATTATATAATTATGTTGGAGGCCAAAATATGCGTGTACATAAGATATAATATATCATAATTTCAGAAAGGCATCTAGGGGATAAGACTACTCACCATCACTGCAAATACCAAACAACCACTCATCCACGTTGCTACGACAATAATCAAGCCTCGATAGCTAAGTCCACGGGATCTTGAAAATGGGGGTCGGAATCTGAAATTATTTAAGTAGTATGATGTTAGCCGTTTATCTGATTAAAATCCGTTCATATAATATATGATGATTTAGAAAGTTTTAAAATTTCTACTCATCTTTATAACTAGTTAGATTTTTAATTGTAGATAAAAATAAAAATAAAAATATAGATGAAAACCTAACTATAATTATATCTTAATTAATTAGAGATTACTTTATAAAATAATAAATAAATACATAAGCCTAGTATTTTATTTGCTACAAAAATAATAATGTATAAGACATTAATAGAATTACTTAAAATGTATATCATAAGAATATTAGAATATAAATCTAATAATTATAATTTACAAATCTATCTATTAATCTAATATACATATAAGTAAATAAATAAATAAATAAGTATAAGTATTACTTATATCCATGTGTAATAGTTTATAACCTAATTAATCATTAATTAATTATAATTAACAATAATCATATTGATGAATATATATTATTATTAAAATAAATAATGTCTAAATTTCTTTGTATTAATTAAAACAGAAATACCTAAACAAATAAATAAAAAAATAACAAAATAAGGATTACTAGTACTAGTGCTGGGCTTGGTCCAGCACTAGCCTGTTAAGCCCAGCACTGTTGCAGAAAGACAAGAAGAGAAGAAGCAGTTGGGGAAGAAGAAGAAGAAAGGAAGAAGAAAGAAGGAAGAAGAAGAAGAGAAGAGAAGAGAAGAAGAAGAAGAGAAGAGAAGAGAAGAGAAGAAGAGAAGAAAGAGAGGAGGGGAGGGAAGCTGCGGGCTCGGGCCGGCGGGGGGGGCACGGCCGCCGCCGGCGCCCGGCCAGGCCGGCCTCTCGCCGACGGCTCGATTCCGACGGGCCCGAGCTCGGGTGTGAGCGAGAGAGGGAGAGAGAGAGAGAGGAAGAGAGAGAGAGAGAGAGAGAGAGAGAGAGAGGGGGGGAGAGAGAGATAGGAGCTCACTGAAGCTCGTGGAGGTGGCGGCGGCGATAGGCCGGCCTCGATGAGAGAGAGAGAGAGATCGAGAGAGAGAGAGTGAGAGAAAGAGAGATGTAGAGGGGGAAAGAGAGGCGATGGGGGGTTGGCGGTGGCTGCGGCGACGCGAGAGGGGGCGTGGCACGCTCCCTTCCTGCCACTGCATGGCACGAGGTCGGCTACACTGTGGCCGGCCACGTCGTGCCATGTAATTAGTTTTTTTTTTTTTTTGGGATTGAGTTGTTACAAGTCTTATCCCCTAGACGCCTTTCTCAAATTATGATATATTATATATTATGTACATGCATGTTTTGGCCTTCAACATGATTATATAACTTTATCTAGAGATTATTTTAGTCGAGCATATTTTATCATGTATTTGATTAGGCTGATCTCGGATATGAATACATTGGTGATATATAGAGATGATTGGAGATGATTATACTGTTATGACTTTGTGTTAGGATGATATTTAGCATGAGTATGCATGTGATAGACTAGTAGTGATATACATGTGTTAGTTATATGGTTGGAGACTATATTGCATTATTTTTCTCTTGACTTCCTTGCCACCTAAATTCCTGATATGCACGACTTGTTATAGTATTACATATATACACGTGATCTATCATATATAATGAAATGCATAAATCTCATTGATAGGAAAGTTGATAGAAAAAGCATGAGGGTACCTAAGTAGGCGCCAGAGTTAGGGGTGCTTGGAGTGATGATTATGGTCGCTGATATGCGATATCTCATGGCCCATGTTCGAGGTCAGTTGAGTCTGTACGCATAGACAATCAGACACCTGCCATTTGCTAGGGCATGCGTGTGGCGAGTTATCCTCATGTGATTTCTACTAACTGGTGGGGATACCTAATCTAGATGGATTTTGATATACCCTTAGCGTATAGCAGGGTATGATTATGACTGAGATACCCTTAGCGTATGGTAGGGTATGCTTTGAGCCTACGGGCAGGATGTTGAGATCGGGTATCGGGTGTTGACTGTACATAGTGGTCTAGTATGATGATATTATACCGAGATGTCGGTGATGATCGTGATGTTGAGAACTGCATATGATTTTATTCTCATCTGAATACCTAATTATCAAATGATCAATTTACATCATATATGGTTGCATTTGATATCATAGCATGGTCATAGACGACATGCATCATGTGTCATATTTGAGAGAGAGTTATGATGATACTATAGCATGAAGATTTATTTACTTATTGTCGAGGATTATATGTTTTTATTAATTATGACATATTATCTACATTTCAATTATATATTATTGATGTTACATTCATACTCTCATTCATAACATGATGCTCTTCCTAATTCATATTATCCAATACATGATTTACTCTTTATTTGGCTTCACTAATTCAGGATAAGATCTATTCACTGAGTCTCCAGCTCATGACTCTCTTTGTTTTCTCCTTTCTAAAAACCCAAGGAATGAGTGGAGCAGGATACTCCCTTAGAGATCTTGCTAGTGGGTGAAGAGTAGTGTGTGATTAGTGTTATGTGCTAGATGAGTTATCTTATCTGATGTATTAGTGGACATCCTCCAAAGTGTGTCTTTACCGTTGTCTTATATTCTAGCAGGTGACTTTATATTTATATAATTATGCATATACCACCGTTGTGTATATGTTGTAGTAAAAAACTCTTGATAATGTGTTGTGGTCTGTATGGGGCCCAAGTAGGGTTATCCGTGTACTGTTGACAGTTAGATGTGTGTTATTCTTAGTTTAGATATTGTGGATAAATTTATGATGTTAATACAGATTTATTTGATTGTTAGTAACTAACCAAATAGTCAAGTGCCACGCATGTGCCATGTGGGTTCGTGCCATGCACGCGTTTAAGGTTGTGGGTGTTACAGTAGAAAAAATTATAGTGACATCTATAAATGCGTAAGTTCAAGATGACACTAGTAATAATGTTACTAAATATGATAGAATAAAGAGAATGAAATTGATATCAGATGTCTAGAATAACTTTGATAAAGCTAAAGTGATCAAAGTAATCAATGAAAAAATAGTGAGCAAGTGTAAAACACTATGCAAATTTTGTCAAAAGCAATTTATTGAAAAAGTTTTACGAGAACGACACACTTAAGAAACTATTATAATAATAAGTATAGTAAAAAAAAGAGAACAATTGTTACTCAATCTCATAAGAGCTAGAGAAGAAATTTTAGAGTCATACTAATATTAAGAGGAAGTAAGTACAAATTTTTTTTTCTAAGATCAATAGTTATGCATGAATACCCTTTCTTTATTGTTAAGCATAAGTATTTTCTTGAATTTATAAAATCTCTATAATATGTTTTTTCAACAAAATCATGGATTACTATTAGAAAAGAGATCTTATAGTTAAAAAAACTTCTAAGATCAATAGTTATACATAAATACATTTTCTCTATTGTTAAACATAAGTATTTTCTTGAATTTATAAAATCTATATAATATGTTTTTCCAACAAAATCACGTATTACTATTAGAAAAGAGATCTTATAGCTATATGTTGAGCAAAAAATGATCATATATAATATGTTTGGTTCACTTTTATGTTATATGAATACTACTATGAATCTTTAGACTTCTAAAGGTTATTTGTGAGTTATAGTACATTTTGCTGATTATGATTGAGGAATTTAGAAAAGAATTGTAATACATTTAGTAGGAAGACATATATGGTTAAATTTATGCTAAATATTTCTAAATAATATGATTGAATGAAATATTAATGGGAAGCTATTTTTCTTAACTCTGGATAATAATCGTGCTAATGATGTTTGTAATAGAGACGTGGTTAGTTAGCTTAATGATTAACAATCTCTTATTTGTAGTGGTATATTTTTTCATATTAGATGTGTCTTGTATATTATCTGTACAAGATGGTTTGAAAAAAATAAAAGATATAGTAGAAAATATTTGTCGTATCATCTTAATTCTCAAAAATTCACTTTTACAGTGAAAGAATTTTTAAAGAGAGTAAGAAAATATAATTTAGATACAAATAAATCCCTTTCTATTGATAATATATATAAGATGAAGTTCTACTTATTTGATGCTTAGAGATGTTATATATTACCTGAAGCCTCTTTGATCCAATTAAATTTGTTTCATGTCCAACAAATGAGCAATGAGATAATTCTAGAATGTTATGCAAATATTTAAAAAAAATTCATTAAATAACTGAATTGCTTACATAAACTTCATACCCAACTGCTAACTTATTTTTCAAAAACTTCTGTGGTATTTAATTGCAAATTAGAGAATGGTGCAGAAGTTTGGATGGACTTATTCTTTTTACGACAACATCAATGACAAATATTAGCAACAATGCAATTTTATATTAGCTGTGGCTTTATTTTTCAAGATTTTCGGTATAAAATGAGTATTATAGAATTTTATTTTTATAAATTTATTCTCTTGGTGGAGTTAAGGAACTTGAAAAAAGTTCGTGAAGTTATAAAGAAGTTACGTAATGAATATGCATCTAAATTTTCACATCTTTTTTATTGTGATGTAAATATAAGTATTAGTGAAGTTTTATAAAGTAGTGAGTTGTTTTTGATAAGTTTGACAAAGATAGAATTTAAAATTTTGAGCTGAAAAATCTCAACATCAAACTCCTAAGACAATTTGGATCTATATATTATGAAGAGCTTACTTTTATGGCATCACAATAATACTAAATTTGATATACTATCTTAGTGGAAAATAGAAGATGCAAAATATCATATATATATTATCACGAAGTGCCCGTGATGTGTTGGCAATTCCAATTGCCACAGTTGCCTATGAATAATCATTTAACCTATGTTTGTTAAGAAGTAGATGCTTATTGTAGTAAATTACATTTTGAAGCCATCGAAGCTTTAATATGCACTTAGAATTAGATAAGATATACAAGAAAATATAATGATTGCTTTATTTTCTTAAATTTTATAAATTAGTATTGAATACTAATTTTAATATATTTTTTCTTATAAGGACATGTAGCATTAATTATTAAGGATACTAAAGAGTCTTGAAGTATTCGAACATATTTCAGTTTCTGACATACAATCAATGGCATGTTCACTATATTAAAAGTAATGCAATCTTGTATTTTTAAATTAACTTTGAATTGTATTTGAAATTATTTTACTTGATATGTTTCAATTCATAGATTTTTAGTTCAATAATTAAATTAATGTCTAGCATATCATCTTTAAAGTGTATCACTGCTCACTTGGCTTGGTTGAAGATTAGAAAAATGTGAAATAATTTTATATTTCTATATTTTATGCCTTTACAATAATGTGTAGATTTTATGAGTTTATTAGTTGTAATAGTTTGTAGATATTATAGAAGTATGCAATAGATGTGCATATTTTGTAAGTTTATTAGTTAATTTTATGAGTTTTCCTGTTTATGTACATATGCTAGGTAGTAGATTCATTTTGTACTCATATCCGATTAAAATTTGATTTCTATCCAATTTGTATTTGTATTCGATTAAGATTCAATTCGCATTCGTATCCATATTCGTTTAATATTTAATATATATTCGTATCCATTTAGTTAGAATATAATTTTAAATTTCACTGAAGGTTTAAATATTCGTATACTAAACAAAAATATGAATCCTGATATAATTTGAACCGTTTTCAGCCCATAATTGCACTCCATTCCGCTTAAGCTATATTTAGTCCACACCCAAAGGGCGATAAAATAAAACCCAACAGCTAAGGCTGCGTAGCGGCGCAAATTAGAGCGGCGCTCTCCTCTTTCTCTCTTACATGGCGGAAGAAGAGAAGAAGAAGCCTGCGGTCCCACCTCGCTACGACCTCGACGCGAAGTGGAACGCGTGCCTCGACATCGCCATTCGCCGCCTCGTCTACTCCTCTGTCGCCGGCGGGTTCTCCGGCCTCCTCTTCTTCCGTAAGCCTCCCTCCTTTTCCAATCCCTTTCCTCAATTTCCTTTCTTCTCCACTTCGTTTCTCTCGAACTTTGATCGGTTTCTCTTGAAAAGTTGTTGACTTGATGCTTCTGTGCGGGTTTATTTTGGGAACTCCTTTTCCTAAAGCTATCTCTCTAGTTGATACTTGATTTGCTCTAAATTCTGTTTAGATAGATCAAACTTTTCTTTAGGATTTTATTATGCATATGTGGCAGTACTTTGTCCGAAGTTTGATCTATTTCAATATTTCTTTCGTCTTGGTGAGTTTAGCAGCAAATTGTAATGTTGATGTAGTTAATTGAGTTGATGATTGCGATGCTAATATCCGTTTAAGAGAAAGGTGAAGTGGAAGAAGTATCAGAAAACTATACTAATACCAATTGCAGCTAGAATGGAGTTTTATATGTAATGTTGAGTTACACTTGTTATTTTGTTGATGAATTTCTATTAGCATTTAAGACCAAAAATTCCTTATACCCTGTTCTTCTCTCAGCAGTTTAGGTAAGTTTGCCATTTAATGGATAAATTCATTTTGGGCTCTCTTTGGCTTGATTTTGGGAGTTGTTATTGCAGAACCAACAGATTTATCCCTTTCCCTTGTCTCGATTCCCTCAATGTCGTCGATAAAATTCTGACAGCATGTACACCCTCTAGCTGTCTATTCTTATTTTAGATAAAATCTCTTCTAATGATGTTTATTTACTACCTTATTTGAATAAACCTTCGTCTCATGCTTGTTTGGACTCAGAATTTGATTTTGTTATTCTGCCCTATTCCTTTGTTGATGCCAAGACTTTGATGGGACTCTTATTTGCTGAACACTGCTGGTGGAGCTTATTTCAGCCTTTTCTGAAGATCATCAGATTTAATGTAGTCAGAACTTTGCTGGAATTTATTAGTTTATTCTTGTTGAGTTATATCTGCTGTCAATTGTTTTTTGTACAAGGTGAATGAACGGAAGAGATTAAAAAGTATCTCTGAAACATTAGAGGGCTCGTTTGGCATTGATTTTATTTTGATATGCTTTGGCGTTTGGATAAAGAAATTACCATTCAGTTTTGGAAACATAATTAAGTTACTGTCTTTCTTACCAATTCAAAATATTTGTGGATACAGGAAGAGTAAGTTATGGAAGCAAAAAAAGAAAAAAGAAAACAAGAAAAAGTGCATGGAAACATGTTTCATGCTTATGAAAAGAAAAACCAAAATTTCAATTGGTCTTAGTTTTTTATTCAGATATGGATAGTGAACTGATTGTTAACTTAGTTTCCTCTTAAGTATAACTATGGATATGGATTGGATATTGGATATTTCCATATTCATTTTTATTGTATAAGAACTTGTGATATACTTAATAAAATCTATGGTCAATTAGATTAGGGATTCATATAAAAGTATAAAAAAAGCCTTTTACTTCACTATTTTTATAATATTTTGAATTAAATGATATGCAGATATTGATTTGGATTTTATTCTTTAACCCATATTCGTATCCGCATAGACTATGCGGATATGTATATGAATTCACATAGGAAAATCTTAATCCTCATATGGCAAAATTCGGACACCGAACCAGATCGGCTCAGATTTAGTCTGATCCATTCTCATCTACCTTTGACACTTCTAATCACCATGCTGAATTCATGAACATGCATGAGTTTGTGTTTTATGGTACATCTTTGATTTTGTGCATGTAAAAGTTAGTTTGGTTTTATATTGGTTAAATCAACTACATGAGTTAAGTTATTTGATGCAAAAGTGCAGAAAAATGAGAAACCTACATGGAAGTTTCTCTAGGAAGTAATAAAATAGATTTTAATCAATAGTTCTTTGTAGATATTTTGATTATATTGAGACTATGTGTGACAGAGCTACCATTAGTGTAAAGGTTAATAGAGGAGATTGGTAAATTTCTGACATCTTTAAGTTGCATCAAGTTATAGACAAATTAACTATCATATATAACTGTTCATTATTAGGTTCCATGCTGCCTACCAATTTGGTCATGAGCTAGAGAAAAGGTAGGATGGAATCCTAAGCTAGGTGTACAGGGAAGGAAGTTAGAAGTTAGAACATCATGGTTAGAGGGTAAATAGGTGTAAATTGAGTCAACAGTGCAATGAAAGTATAATTCTTGATGCACTAGATATTACCTAACGGCGTATTTGTTGTATCACCATGTTCATATCATGTTGTGCCTGTATACCCTGTTCGTTTTTGTGCTTTAGGGAAGGCTAAAATAGGCATGGTAGCACTTGACATAGACCCTTGCTCTAAGCCTCCGTTTACTTTAGGGATAACTTTTTCCTTATTAAAGAATATGGCATCTTAATCCGGAGTTACAACTAAACATCAGAATAGTCTTATTCTAGAATACAAATACTATTCTTCAAAATTACATCTTATAACACACACTAATTCACTTACCAATACTCTTGATTGGACAACAAGTTCTCTCAAATGTCTAATCATAATTTATCACTCATTTCTTCTCTCTCCTGAACATCTTATCATTGTCATATTATAATTTATTACTCATCTCTCTCAAATATCTTATCAATGTCTTATCACAATTCATCACTCTCCTCTCTCCTCTTTTTCAAACACCTATAAATAGTAACTTGTGAACAATAATCAACGAACAATATTGAGGGTCTGTTTGGCTACCATGCATCAAATCACATCATAAGCATGGATCCCAAAATCGGCCGATCCTGAGTTGGATCAACCATAGTCGATCTCGATCCAGACTGTAATGATTGGTTTTGGTTTAGGGTCGGCCAGTTTGGGTTGATCTGTCTCGGCCGTATCAACTGAAACTTGGTCAAAACTACTTTTTTTAATATTCAGTTTGCATCTAAAATATATCTAACCTATAATTGATATCCTGGCTTCTTTTCAAATTTTTAGTTTTTACCCTCTATCTGTAGCACACTTTCCTCCCACCCCTTACATTTCACCGAGCTCATCCGGTTGCTGATCTAGTGAGCTCTTTTTGTTACTTTGCACTTTGGTGAACTCGGTGAGTATTTTTTTTTCCTAATTTCTCTTCTCTTTATCTCACATGCTTTTTAACTTCTCTTTTCTTACTGATACAGAGGGAAGGGGATGGTTTTGATAGATTGGCCTTGATTGAAAGGGTAGAGAACAATAGTGAAAAGAGAGATCTCTTTTTTATTGTTATTCTATAATAGTAATTTACGAGTATAAAGATTTGTCAAATTCAAATCGGAATTCATCGTATGTTTTTTTTTATAGTTTTTAAGTTTCATATGTGATTAATTTTTATTTTCTTATTTTTTATGTTATTTTTTCTAAATTTTAGAAATTTTTTTGTATGTTTAAACAATATTTAGAATTTTGTATAATTAAAAATAATCCAATCCAATATGAGTGAACGATATAGTCGATATAGCCGATACATATTGTTTTTTTTAATGGCCAGTTCTGATCTCGATACTGAGTTTCATAACATTGATCAAAAGAAAACGAGTAACTATTGATCTCTTATCTGCTTGACAAATGTATCAAGCAATATGAATCACTAGTACACCTCGATAGATAATAATAATAATAATAGTAATAATAATAATAATATTGTTACATATTATTATAATTATAAGTTCTTAAACTTAAGTATTTATATTACAAAATTGCTTAATAATATAATATTTAATTGGACAAATAAAAATATATTTATGGTGTAATATTTATAAATTCTTACACTAAATAGGTAAAATTCAGCATTAAAGTATAAATGTCAATAATTTAATACTCCATGAAAGTAAGTACATTTTAAAAAGAATTATTATTATCATAAAATATTATTTTAATATTATATACGTAAATATAAATATATAGAAAACACTTTCTTAATAATATTATATTAATATGATATAATAAAAATTTAATTACGAATATCTTATTATTAAAATAATTTATATTTTGACTAATAACATCAAAAGTATAATATTAATAAACCAATATGTTATCGAGTATTCGAATTAAATGTTTATTGAAAGATAAAATAATACATGTACTATTTAAACTATGTCTTAACCTAATCAAATCTTTCTTTCTTTAAATAATAAAATAAGAAATTTGGGAAATTTTTTTTGTTATAAGCACTAAATATGTAGGATTAAATGTTAAAAAGGATAAATATTAATAATACCAATATTTTATAAAATTAAAATATATTGAAATAATAATAATAATATAGTTATAAGCATTGCATATGTACCTTTTCAAGCATTATATACTTACTTTCATAATACTCAGTGAGTGACAAATATAAAGCTATTGCATATAAAATAGTTTAATATGAGGCATCGCACACTTAGCCACTGCATACATAGGAAGTATTGCATAAGTAATTATCAAGCACTGCACATGTATCGACAATTTCTCAAGCAATGCACACCTACTGATGACCTCTCCCTTGTCGCTCATGTAGCAACAACTTTTCAAGTATCGCATAGGTAGATATCAAGCATTGCATAGCTAGCAGCCTCCGAAGCATTGCATATGTATCGAAGGATAATGCATATATGGATGCATGCATTGCATACATAGAGCTAGCCCATTTTGTAGTCTATCTGTCCCATCAATCTACTTTATATTAAATCAAAGGATATTTTTATAAATTTTAAAAAAGAAAATACTGTTTTTTCTTTTTTCTTTTTACTTTATATCACATCAAAAATAATTATTATACTCTTATTTTAGAATACAAGTAAATATAGGAAAAACTATTTCTAAAATAAACGCCTCATTTTGGGAATAACAAATAGAATAACTTTTTAAGAACTGCTCTCATTCCTAATGTGAATGAGGCCTAAAGAGATGAATAGAAGAAAATGATTGATTAATCTGATACCAAATAGTTGGAACTAAAGGCATGATTGTTGGTTGTGGTTGTTGCTGATGAAATGGTGATAGAACACAAAATTTAGGCAACTGATTGATAGAACTCCAAAATTTTGGCAATTGATTGTTATCACGCTGTTATATTGCATGCTAAAAGAGAACACAAAATTAGGAAAAGGAAAAGCTGATAGTTCTCAACTTCATGGCAGGCAGTTGAAAATTAGCTTCTTATATCTGGTGTAGATAGTATCTTATGAGGTTTTTCTCTATCAGTGCTTCTCATACTAAGAATAATGGTAAGTTTGACTATTACCATTGCAGAGGCAACGTCTGTATCCTGCATTTCTATAGCCCTTTTAATTCATATTCTTAATTGCTTAATACCTTTGTGCTGAGTTCTAATACTCAGAAGTAATCCTGTTTTGATTATTTACTGTTTGTTCTTACTTTTACTTATTTTTTGCTCTGTCTATCTGATGTTATTGATCTAGGGAGTCCTACAACTAGATGGGCATCTGTAGCTTTTGGTGCTGGGGTGGGAATTGGGGCAGCATATACTGAGTGCTCTTATCTATTTGATAGTTCTCCTCCAAAGTGGTCACCGAAGGTTTCAGCTTCTCCTGCCTCCTCCCAAGTAAATATTCTTTGTATATTATTTGCTTCCTGTCAAATCTTTTTTTCTAGTTTCAAGTTGTTTACTGCTTGTTTGTTGATAGAAGATTTAGAAAACTTAGTATTGGTTGTAAATCATGACTGTAGCTAATCGCTGGCAACATCTTTTTTTCCTCCTCGGGTTAGGGCACTCGATGCAAGCAGCAGAGTGGGCGGGCAGCGAGCGAGTGTGGTGAGCGGGCGAGCGGCAAAGCTGCTAGGAGGTGCTATGCGACACTTCTTGTACCACGTGCCGGTACGGTAAGTGTTGACTGGCATGCCTCCTGCCTGTTGGCACGGACATCCATGACCGTTGGATGCTTAGTTTATAGATTTCAATTTCTTACCCTATTTAGTAGTGTTACTTTCAATGTGTTGAAAGACGGCCGCGATTTACGGACGATGACTTCACCATATAGCGCTTAGGGAGAAGGCGGGGGCCAAGGCAATCTAGTATTTATTTTATATATAAAAAATTAAAAATAACTATATATGATATATATTTTATATTGATATAATATATATACATTTTTAATAATGCATTGCACCAAAATATTAAATAATAATCACAATTTACAATTCACAATCTTAACAACAAGTTCACAAAAATCACAATCAAAGATCTAAAACAAATAACATGATCATAGATTCAAAATTATCAAATTTTTAATAAGTTCACAACCATAAGTCTATAACAGCAAAAAGTGTCATCCTCTAGACTTCTAATTTTTTTCACAATCTTGGGGGAGCTTTATTTGTCAATAATTTATCATCTGAATCATCATCAAGCTCTAGCTCAGCATCATCTTATATTTTCTCATCCGACTAAATCATTTGCTCATCTAGAGAAGTGGAAGGAATGCTACCAGTAGTAGCTTGAGTAGCTCTAGTACTCCTCATTGATGTTAAATATTCGTTAGCTTCTAATTCTTTTATCACAATCTCCTGAGTTGATATTTCACTTGGAAAAACCTTTTGCTCTTGATGATCATTATATAAACAATTAATTGCATTATTTCTCTCTTTTGAGGCTACGAGATCCTTCTCTTTTGCTACTTTTCGACTCTTCATTCTTGCATTAAATTATAAGTAAACTAGATCATTCAACATTTTCACTTTGAATTTATTTCTCTTCTTTGAATCAATCTGAAATCAAAGACTAAATTAATATGACGATAAAATTCATCAGTTAGAATTTAGAATTGATAATTTAATCAATACAATGATATGTTACCCATTCAAATGAGCTTTAATTTCTTTTACATCTTGATGAGCTACATGTCAAATTAAGAATCTTAATCGCTATGTTTTTCAAGTAAAGAGCACCAGCTCCATATACATTCTACCAATGAGCTAATAACCCTAAAAATTGGAAAGTAACTTAGTAACATACATAAAAGTAAAAGACATATATGTTGGATTTATCTTTATTAACTTTTTTTGGTAATCTTGCTAGTTGTCTCGTAAAATTTCCTGTGGTATCTTTATATACTTTCATATCTACATTTATGATATGCACTTGAATGGACTCTTCTGGGTAGAAGTTGTCAACACAACTAAGAATACCATCCATTACCTATAAATCACCCTCAATTTTATTATGATCCGACCATGGCGATCGAGTTAGTCGAATTGAGTCTAGTTAGTCTAATTTGCTAATTATTTTAATTTAAATTAAAACAGATAATTCGCATGTGGATCTGATCACTAGGACTTACTCCTATAAATAGAAGCGGTTATAAGATTTTTAGGATGTGTGGAATGATTATTGAGTTAAGTTATTTTATATTTGAATTATTATCGTTTTATCGTAGCCGTAGATGGTCTTTATTTTTGTAAGAGTAGATCTTAACCCTAGATGCATTCAAAGCATCCAAACCCTAGCCACTCTCTTTATCCACGAGCCACCCTACATCCACCACCACTTTTGGCCATCCACCCCCCTTCGACGACTACCGCAACATAGTATATTTACCGGTCTGCCCCATTCTAATATTCTTTTACTCTTTTGTTTTTAACTTTTCACCTTGACTTCAGATTTACATAAAACTAAAGCTATTAGATTCATAACTTGTGAGGCTACCACCACAAAAAATCTCATAATTTTTCTTACATTTAGATCTGGTTCGTAACATTAGTATCAGAGCCACTGTTCCTTGGTCAATGATTAACACGAGATTGAAGAAGATGATGGTTAACACGAGATCGAAGAAGATGATGGCTAACACGAGATCAAAGATGAAAATGCTACGAACCAGATCTGGACCGATCTAGACCGATTTGGACATAAGAAAATTATAGGAATTTTTGTGGTAGCCTCATGAGTTAAAGATCTAATGGCTTTGGTTTCACATAAATCCGAGGTCAGAGTGAAAAGTTAAAAAATAAAAGAGTGAAGGAAGGTTGGAAGAGGATAGATCGGTAAATATCTGACGTTGCGGCGATCGTCGGAGGCGGTAGACGATTAAGGGTGGTGGTTGACAACCGTAAGGTAGGGTGGCTCGTGGATGAAATATAAGGCCTACCGATCAAATAAGGTCTCAACTTTTTCACTGCATACAGAATTGCCAACATCTCTATCTCGTAGGTCGATAATTGTTGGGATTTTTGTGATAAAGCCTTACTAAGAAAGGCTATGAGACGTTCTCCTTGCATTAATACAGCTCCTACACCAACTCCCGACGCATCACATTCCACAACGAACTCTTTGGTGAAGTCCGGTAGAGCTAGAACGGGCACCGTTGTCATTGCAGTTTTCAGTTTTTCAAAAGCTGTATTGGCTTCATCCATCCATCTAAAAGAGTCCTTCAATAAAGAAGTGAGAGGAGCAGCGATCTTGCCATACCCGGCGATGAAGCGGCGATAATATTCGGTCAGCCCTAGGAATCCTCGCAATCCTGTGGTGGTAGTAGGTATCGGCCAAGCGGTCATGCATGCTATCTTTTGAGGATCCGTCGCTACACCTTCCGTTGAGTAGGGGTGTAAACGAGCCGACAGCTGCTCAGGCTCGACTCGAAATTAATTTCGAGCTTCTTTATTGGGCTCAGGCTAGGCTCGCCTCAGCTCGAGCCAAGCCTGAGTCGAGCTTGAAACGAGCCTATTATGAAGCCTCATTCAAGCCGAGCCACAACCGATTTAAAGTGAAAAAAAGCTAAAATTGAATAACAAATTTAATCTGTAAATAAAATAAAAGCCAACCAAATTGACTATAAATTTTGAAGTTAATCAGTGATTAGCAATCACACCAATTTCAAAATTTTTACCAGTAAATAAAATAAAAGCCAACTAAATGAACTTAACTTAAATTATACAAAACTTTACTAAAGCCAATCAAATTATCATAGTACCATAGTACTATGATATTAACATACTAACATTCATCAAAATTTGGCTCAAAGCAATCACACCAATTTCAAAAATTTTACCAGTAAATATAACAAAAGCCAACCAAATGAACTTAACTTAAATTATACAAAACTTTACTAAAGCCAACCAAATTATCACATCAATTGCAAAATATTAACATAGTACCATTCATCAAAATTTGGCTCAAAGCAAATCCAAATTTTGACATCCAAATCATAAGTCTATCACTTGCTAAATATACAATATAAAGTACTTAACTTATATCTTGCCAAATATTACAATAAAATCTGATAGCATGCCAAATATTACAACTAAATTTATTTGACACTCTCAAGTCTCAACACCAAAAAGAAGCTTCATCCTATAACTGCAAAAAAAAAAGGAAACAAGTTAATTGCAGCTTAAACATCATTGCAACCAGTATAAACAAGCAATAATGGGAAAATTTAGAAAATTCAGTTGTTAATTAACTTAAACATCATTGCTCTCAATTCAAAATATTTTTAATATATCATTGCGTCTTCTATCATCTATGCAAATGAAAATGCTATACAAATGGAAAAGACATACAATGCATGATACCTAAAGATCAAACTACATTTGGAATCTTCACAAACACATTTTCCATCGCCGATACCTAAAGAAAATAATATTATAAAAAAAGTTAGCAATAGTTTATAAAAGCATAAAATGAGAAAAATTTATTATGAGAAGTATAGTACACATACCCTAGAGGAGCTGATTTGTTTTTTTGATGATTCTCTAATCCAATTTTCTCCACATATCAAAGCCTCCACTATCTCGAAAGACAAAGAGCTTCGAAAATTATTTAGAACTCTACCGCCAGTGCTAAAAGCTGATTCAGATGCAACATTGGTAACAAGAACCGAAAGGATATCTCGAGCCATCTTGTAAAGAATAAGAAATTTCAACATGTTTAGTCTCCACCATTCTAGAGCATCAAACTTGTCAATCAAACTTGTAGTCCGCTCCTCTAAGTATATTTCTAATTCAGATTTCAGAGGTTCAACTGCATTTGTTGATTCCAAAAAATTTTTAAACTCTGCTTGACCTTCTGATCCTTTAGCATTAATCAAGTCATCACTCTTATCAAGTTGAGATCTATCATTCATTCCATTATTTTCACCTAATGCATTCTCAAGTTCATATGATTCAAAAATAGTATACAATACTCTGTGGACCCTTTGCATGTTTATTTGAGCTTCTGCAAAGCAATATATTATTGGAAAACAAAAGTTAATAAGCTTTATTTTGTATCGGGGATCTAATACTGCTGCCACTACCAACAACATATCACATTCTCCCCAATACTTATCAAATTTCTTTCTTATTTCTATAACCATATCCTTCAAAAAGTAGAATTCACTTTTAGATCCTTTATTTAAAGCTTCTTTCGCTTTCCATAAATCAATCAAAAATAGATTTACAGTAGGATATGAATTTCCTGATATAACTTGAGTAACATCATAATTTTTTTTTAAAAATTCACAGACTTTTGCAGCTTTAAACCAATCATCATCTGAAGGTAGCCATTTGTAATTTGCATCTCTCGTTGCATATTGTTCAAAAACTTTTTGGTACACAAAAGCATGCTTTAACATAACATATATAGAATTCCAACGAGTTGTAAAATCCAAAGCTAAACCCTTAGAAGTAGGAACAGAGAATTGTCTTGCAATTTCACTAAACTTATACATACGCGAATGACTCTTTTTAAGTAACACTACATCTGACATTTTCAATGACATGGATCCCATCTTGAACAACTAGATTTAAAATGTGAGCACAACATCTAACATGAAAAATAAGCCCCTTGAAGCACAATTTATCTCTAACTTGAAAGTTATTCATAATAGTCTTAGCAGCAACATCATTGGCAGATGCATTATCTAAGGTAATAGTTGATACTTTATCCTCTATTCCCCAAGCAATTAAACAATCAATAATAGCATCTGAAATAACAACTCCAGTGTGTGGAGGTTCCAATTGACAAAAATTGATAATGCGTTTTTGTAAGGTCCAATCAGAATCAACAAAATGAACAGTCAAATATATATACCCAATATTTTGATTTGAAGTCCACAAATCTGAAGTCAAACTAATTCTATTAGTTCCTTTCAAAAGCAATATTACTTCTTCTAGAAATACAATTAGAAGTAATACCTTTGCCTACCAAACTAGTGCAAAATTTCACATATCTTTTTATGTGTGAAGTGGTGCCTTGCTTAGGAACATTAAATAATGACGGGCAATTATTACACCGATACTTATCTACCTCTTCTCCATTTTCTTTCACCTTAACCCGCTTGATATACAACTATACATCAGAAGTTCTTCTTCTCCCTTTCTTTTGACTATTACTTTATTCTTCGTTGTTAGTTTCATTATCCTCTTCACCAATATCAATTTCAATAGGTTCATTTTCACTAACAGCATCAGAAAGATTCTTAGTTACTGACTCTGACATCTACATAAAAAAACAAAAAACAAAAACAGAAGTACTGTTTAAATTTTTATAATACTTAATTAGTACAAAATAAAAACAGATATGACAGATACAACAATAGACAATTAATAGAATAAAATAAATTACTGTCTTGATGTTCATAATTGGAAGACTTAGGAGTAGCAAAGCAATTTAATAGGCAATTGTAAACTCTATTCTAACAAACATGACAAATTAAAGCCACTGTTCTACAAATTAAGTCACTGTTCTACCATAGACCCTATTCAATATGTGGGAAAAAAACGGAAAAAGGATCTGGACCCTATTTTTTGTATCTTAGATATTATCTGGTTCAAATCAATGATTGTAAATATAAAAAAAAGGTCAATAAGTAGGGATTTTGATACCACCAGAAACAGAAATCCCTACTTATTGAGTACCTCTTGCTGGCTGATGGAGGAGGACGACATGGCGGCGGCTTGGAGAAGGAAGGCGAGGCGGAGCTTAGAGGACGAGGCAGTACCGTGGGTTCGTGGCAGCTTGACGAGGTGGCACCGCGGTAGCTCAAGGAGATGACTAGCACGGGTGCCGAAGTTCCGAACTACCGAGTGCCAAAGGAGGAGGAAGAGGCGGTGGCAATTCGAGAGGACGAGCAGGAGGAAATTAGATTTGGGGTAGGAGGCGGGGAGAGGATGTGGGACTTAGATTTGGGGATTAGGGTTTTATAATTTAGTTTTATACTGAGCTGATCGAGCCGAGCCTGAGCGAGCCAGCTTCAGCTCAGGCTTGGCTCGATATTGATTTCAAGCCTCTCGAGCTCCAGTCGAGCCGAGCCCGAGCTACTCGACAAGCTTGACACCCCTACCGTTGAGATAATGTGGCCTAAATATTCCACTTGTGGTACTCCCTATAGACACTTGGACTTTTTGATTTTCAGTTGGTTTTGCTTCAACAAATTTAGCACATTCTCCAAATGCCGTCAATGCTCCAATTCATTCCTGCTATGCACCAAAATGTCGTCAAAGAATACCAAGACATACCTTCACAGTAGAAGCCTTGAAAAGTAGCTGGAGCATTGGTAAGACCAAAGGGCATCACTCGAAACTTGTAGTGCCCGTCCGGAGTCCGAAATGCAATTTTGTGCACATCTACCAAGTGAACTCTAATTTGATGGTACTCGGCCCTCAAGTCAAGCTTGCTGAATATGGTCGCCCTTGCAAGCTCGTCCAACAACTCCTCTATGATAGGAATAGGATATCAGTCCTTGACGGTAATAGCATTTAGTGCTCGATAGTCAACACAAAAACGCCATGTCTCGTCCTTCTTTTGCACCAATAGCACGGGCGATAAGTAAGAGCTATGACTTGGTTGTATGAGGTTTTGCTCCAACACCCACAACCTCATCATCCTCCTCAAGACCGTCGATGAGCATCACACTCCCGATTGGTTTGGAACACTGATGACCGGGGATGAAATATTCATCGTATCGAAAGCAAAGACCCTTCGCTCTTCGCTCCTCCACCTAGGCAGGTGTGAGAGTTCGAACGGGAGGTCTTGTGCCTCCTCTAACATTAAAAGAAGGTTTGAAAGGTGGTCGTGGTCTAGTACTAGGAGCTGCTGTCTTTGAACTCGTAGAATTTCTAGCCGACGTTCTAGGTGTAAATCGCCCATTTCGGTTGCCCCAACTTATTTTCGTTGCCATCTTGAGAGCCTTATGCTTTTCCTCCATCCTCACGGCCTTCTCAAAGGCCTCCTCAAGAATGGTTGGACATAGAGCACGAACATCCGCTTATATCTTCTCTTGCAGTCCTGAAATAAATGTGCTTATCAACGTCGGTTCGGGCCAAGGTGGCTCACAATAACTACTAACTCTTTCAAATTCTATTTGGTACTCTAATACGGTCGTCCTCTGAACCATCTTGCTTAATGTGGCAACAAAATCTTCATATGTCGCTGTCCTAAATCTGCGTGTAATCCTCCTACAAAAGTCAGTTCAACCGGTAAATCCTTTACCACGAATAACCGATCGATACCAATGTAATGCCCGTTCCTTGGAGGTGAAAGCTTGCTATCTGGACCTTTGCGTCCTCCGCTGTCCCTTGACAATCAAAGTATTATTCAACTTGAAACACCCAATCCGTTGGATCACTGCCTTGGAATTTTGAAAAGTCCAAGCGTGCGGTTCTCCCCCGAATATCATTGTCGGGTTCGCGAAAGATCCTTGGTTTAGGTCTGAACCTTTGTATATGTTGATCTCCTTCTCTAAATCCTCGAGCACGTCCATCATCCTCTCCGAAGGAATCAATTTCATCCTCAGTGTCAATCCTCCTCATCGACGAAGCGCACCGGTGTCGCACGCCTCTCGGGTTCCACCACCGCCTGTCTTAGGTTTTGTATCGGAGGTAGGGGATAATGTGTAGGCATAGGTAAAAGAGGATCATTGACACTCACATGTTGCACCTAGACCTGTGGGGTATCGGTTCGATGTGGTTCCACCGCTGGTCTTTCTTGAGGCACTGATCTTCGTCGAGGAGATTACGAAGCCGATTGGTTCATGACATATTCCTTTAAATCATTATGATCATTTTATATTGCGTCAACTCTATGTAGCAATGTTTGGAACATACCCCTAAGTTCATCCGCCAAGTCCATGTTCACACCCATGGACGTTGATTGATTCAGTTCTATCGTGGTCGCTCTAAGGGTATTGGCCTCACGGTTAAGGTTATCGTGGATTCAGCCTTCCCTTGTCGGTGTGCTCTCTATTGGTCTCCTTGATGTCATCTTCCTTGTTTTCACTATTAATGGAGGTCTAATGTTCACCTGGCTCTGATACCAATGATAAGCTACGGAACAATTCCTTTAAGATCTGAATTTATTGTAGGAAGCAGTCCGCGCAACCGAGGGAAAATATTCACCAAATATTCTCCCGTAGTCAAAAAATTACGAAACCAAGTGGAATCGATCCGTAACTCCCTGATCTACGTGTTTTGTATTTATATTCTTCCTAGATTCGAACTGCAACTAGGATGAAAACACGATATATTGCGGATGATGGTGGTGGTGACGGGTGGAGTGGAAGTTAGGGTTATGGATGATAATGGAGATGAGGGTGGATGGTGGATGTTGTTTAAGGGATAAAGACGAAGCGAAAGAAGTGGTCGAGATCCCAAAGAAGAGGGATGACTCGACAGACGAGGGAGATTAGAAGTTATGAGAGATCTTGCCAACAGTAGATGTGATAAGTTGGTGAAGAGAGAGGAGGAAGATTAGGATAGAAAGAAGATAGAGAGGTAAGAAATCAATATTCCAATAGCATAATGAATTTGGCTACCATCCACACCTTTATAGAGGCTAGCCAACAAACCTAATAATAATAACTAACTCTAATCCTAGTGGAATCCCGTCGATCGCGTTCAAACGCTCCCGATAGCATTCGAACGCACAAAAGGCGTTCTCTGTATGTGCGAACGCGATGCAGGCGTTCGAACGCGCCCGACCGCGTTCGAACGCTCATTTCACGTTCTCTGTATTTGCGAACCTGATGCAGGCATTCACAAAGGCGTTCGAATATGACTTACATAAAATTTATTTAATGAAAATAAATAACTAATGCAATAAGAAAATTCTACTATAGTGAAGGAGAAGATAAAAAAATTATAGTGAGAAAATAAGAGGAGAGAGAAAGAAATAAAAAAAATCACATTGCCGAGGTTGTCGTAGTTGGATCTGCGTTGATGGAGTTTTCTAGAGCTAGATTTTAGTGTCGGAGAAACAATAGTTATGGTTAGGAGAGAAAGAGAGAAATAGAGAAAGAGATGAGGAAATTTAGATCGGATCATTCGATCCTAGTTAATTGATTGGGATAGCGTTTTGATCGGGATCAACTGATTCTTTGAACTATGAAAAAAAGTCTCATTAGTATTAAAAATATTCTTTATTTTCTTGTTGGCATCTTTTAACTATATCTATAGATCCCAATGGTGACTTTCTTTCACCATCAGCAATTTGAAGCAACTTCACTAAGGGAGTGAAAACTTTTATTGCTAATGGCACTTGCTTTCAAAATTGGTTTTGAATAACCTTTTCTTTAACAATTTTTGACAATTTGCATGTTAAATATTCGTCAGAAAGTTTGTCAAAGAAAAAAAATATTCATTAGAAGTAAGCATAAGTCTTAGTTTTTCTTTCTTCTTCAAAAGACTTTGCAATATAAGAAATGAAGGAAAAAAGTGGCAAATCTTGTAACCCTAGGTCTCACGATCTCCTTTTTCATTACGCATCAAATCTAAACCAATCCGAACGTAAGAAAATTATGAAAATTTAGATAATGGTCGCCTCGTGAGTTAAAGTTCTTCTAATGACTCTAATTTCACCTAAATCGGAGTTTGGATTAAAAGATATAAATAAAATAGTGGAGAAATGTTGAAATAGGCAGAACGATAATTATCCGACGTTGCGGCGGTCGTCAGAGGCTGGTGGATGGCCGTATAGTTCTACGACTATGATCTACTCCTAAAAAATTAAGGACGATCTAACGGCTATGGTAAAGATAAAGACGTGATAATAAAATAACTAAACTTAATTTTCATTCCATGATTCCTCTAATCAATACATGACTACTTTTATTTAAGAGTAGAGTCTTAGTGGATTAGATTCACATGCCGATTATCCTATTTATTTAAAATTTTAAAAAAATAAAATAAAGCTAACTAACTATTTAACTTTACTCAATTTAACTCATATGGTCGGATCGTAACATCCATATGCTTGAGAGTTCATATAAATTTATCTTGATATTCTCGAGAAATACTATCACGCACTTGGATTATTTTCCCAACATGGAATGCATATATATATATATACCAATGTTTTAAAAAGCGGTCGCGGGTGGCAGGCGGTCACCCCACCGCCTAGGCGGAAGGTGGGCGACAAGGCGGTCTAGCATTTTTAATATAAATAAATAAATAAGTATAGTATATACAGAAATTTTAACTCACATGGGCTAATTGCTTATTAGTGATAACTGAATAACTGAGAAATCTATTTACTAACTCTAGTTTATTCACATGAATCACATTTCAAAATTCTCTAATCAGAAATTATATACTTAAATAGCAGGCAATTAGTAATTCCCCTAATTAATAATGCATGACAGTGAAAAAAAATTCCTTCTCTGTAATCTTAATTCAATAATTCATAAAGCAATTAGCAATTAACTCATCTAAATTGGTTAGTTTTATTAAACCCGGTCTGCTATAAAACCCGACCCGCTCACTAATAACTGCATCTCGACTTGGCGGGCCGAAGCGCTAGCATGCCAAGTCGGGCCAGGCGGCCCACTTAGCACTATTTAGTGCTTAGGCAGCCCGCCAAGGCGCTTGGCTGCCTTTTGCTGATGCCTTTCAACATGGCGGGGCGGCCGGTGCACCGCCCCGCCATGGCGGCCGCCTTTTTAGCTTTTCAAAATAGTGATATATACACACGTGGTTTGAAGTTTTCTTTGCCAGTACTTGAAAGTGATATGCATTTTATCTTAGCTTAATACTTCGGTTGCTAGTCATTTACATTTGTTTTGGTCGGGAGTAGTCTTTGTAAATTGGAATAGTCTAACAATTTTTTCTAGCACCAAAAGTGTTTCTTAATAACAACTTAACAAGAATGGATTTGGAATTGTAAAATACTTTTAAGCATATATTCTGCTATGGCAGATGTGTTGCGTATACATTACATGCATGTTAGTCGGTTACTCCCCTCTGTTACTTGCAGTTAAATGATGGAAGGTGTGTAGGGCTAGCAGGGGGTTTCAAAATGCAGTATCTGATGAGGATGCTATAATTTACAGAGCTTGTACTTTGGTTGCTGACATTCTAATGTAAAACAAATAGGGGCCCGACTATGCATTGGTGGACCCTCGAGTAGAAAAGATTAGAGAGAGTATAAAGAAAGACAATAAGAATTAGAGAAAAAGAGAAAAAGTGACTGGATAGAGAGAGGGTAATAAGCCTCACATGACCAACTGATGTAAAACAAACAGAGGTCCATCTATGCATTGGTGGACCCTCAGGTAGAAGAGATCAGAGAGTAGAAAAGAAAGACAATAAGAGCTAGAGAAAAAGAGACTAGATAAAGAAAGGGATAATAGGCCACACATGGCCAAAGAAAGTCGTCTTCTTATTCATATATCTGTTTTTAGCCATGGCTTTTTGTAGAAATACTAACTACTTTATAAAATTAGGTGTGCCCACAATAGAAAATTAATCTAAACAACATGATATCTTTTAGGACTATGCTAAAATAAAGCAATAAAGTGGTCGTCTTTATTGCTCATGTGGACTGCTAAAGTATCAACTGCCACAGTATTCCATAGTACTACTACAGTACAATTAGGTAGAAACTCTGAATTAGAAAAAAAAGAAAAACTAGGATCGTAGATTTAAGATCCTGGGACTTCTCTATGGACTTTTGTTCTTCATCACATTCTCATCCTTTGAATCAATTTTGTGCTTTGAATCTATATGCTTTACTATCAATGAAGACATCTAGATTAAGGAACGGCATTCAACACCTAGGATGTTATTGGTCTGAACAAGTTCCACACGCTAATGGTGCTTTTTGTACCAATGATAGCATATTATCTTAATCGAAAGCTTGTATTTCTGGCATTACATCAAAAGAATTTAGTGTTATACATGTGAAATTGCAATCTGAATAAGAATTAGGATTGCTTTTAAATCTAGACATGAGAGAAAGAGTCAGATAGAAAAAGGATCAATTTCATCAACTCAAGGTGAAGAAAGCAGTTAAAATAGCATCTGCTTATTTCCCATGAAATGCTTTAAATAGAACAATAAAAGTAGTTGCATAATGAGGGAAATAGAGTAGAAGAAGAAAGTAGATATCTTAGGAAGAAGAGCATCCATCAGTTTTTTATTCATCTAGAAGGAGAAAGTAGATAAATTAGGAAGAATAGCATCCATCAGTTTCCTTTTATTCTCCAGCCAAAAAAATCTCCCATGACATTACTTTTTCTGTCATTCTTATAGATAAAAAGATAATGTTGTCTTACCATAAGAATTACTGTCAGCTGAAAGACTTCCTTAGAGAGGGACAAGGCATTTGAAAGCAACTCAGACACTTACTTTAGGGAGAAATTAATTTGCATTCTCTAAAAGGTCTCCATGAAAGAGCACTTAAATCTCATCAAAAATCATCCTGATGACCTTGAAATTTTCCTAACCTATTTATCTAACTAAAATAGGGCATAAATGCTAATCTTCCTTAAAAGTAGGAGTAAGTTTAGAATAAAATAACTCAAGAAAGTTTGGAACCTAGAACTTGAAAGTACATAGGGTTCTTATTTTACCTCGAGGGAACTGAATTAAAAGAACCTAATGTCCTACTCTAGTGATTAGGGTCTCATAATGTGTTGCCAACACAATATTGGCCAGAGAACATCGATCAGAAATGTTCAGATAGGTAGTAGAGTTTTTCCAACCTTTTTGACCTTAATTTAAAATTTAATATTTGGAAAATTGTAGAATTTGTTCACAAACTAAAGGGGAAATATATAAACCACACATTGACCTCAAGCTGATTTCCATGATTTAGCCTTAAATTTCTTTACACATTCTGTTTTGCTGCAACAATTCCTTAACTTCTGTGATCAATGTAAAAACAAATAAAACAATTTTTCAGGTCAATAATTTATGTTTAAAAACATTAAATGTATGCTGTTCTTTATCAATTCTTTCAGTTAAGGTGAAACTCTCTCTAGGTTTGTGCGAGGTTGTGGCGGCTGTTGCATGTGTGGTGCCAATTTCACTTCCGCCTCATGGTCCTTGTCTTTTCTTTTTTTTATAGTCTATTTGAATGCTTTATGCTAATCTAGAGCTTGCCTAGCCTTGAGACTAGAAGACATGCCTCATATTCCCAAAAGAATTCATAGTATTTGGTTCCATGGATTGTTGTGCCTATCATTATGGTTGGCACGGATCAATATGTATCGTGTTAAGAAATTTTTGACACATATAAGGCTTTATCATGACCACTTATGCCGACATGTGCTACTAGACATTGAATATATCTTACTTCAAACAAACTTAATTTATGATCTATTTCATTTTTTGTATACCTCTTTGCGTTGTGAAGTTTAATCTATACAGAGTATACTTCACATTTTAGAAATTAAAAGGAAATTATGTTGATTTTATGAAGTTATTTGCCCCAACTTAGAAGATCTGGGAAAATGATGAGATTTAAACCTAATTGCATATGTTATACTAATATCTAGTATTGAAGGACTATCTTAAAATATATTTTAAGGCTCTAGAAAGATTTAAAAATTATATTGTCAACTTTTTAAGACCACTTAGTGTACCAACAACACACCAGCTCAGCACGACACGTGCCAACTATATGTGCCATGACGAGATAGGGTTGGCACACCCTATGTCTGGCACGACAATTCTTGTTTGGTTATGATAAATATTTGCTTCTTCACCCATCACCATATAAACATCGAATTTGAATGAGCTGTTTGTCTAATTCATGGCATCAGAGATGCATTACATCTCCTTAGTCCCTTGACTATATTTATGAAAGGTGAAAAGGATTTAGGAAAGCATGTAAGTTACTCTAGGAATCGAAAGATGAAAAGGATTTAAGAAAGCATGTAAGGAACATTTGCTGAGTAACAATGAACTATATTGACGATTATACTAACATCTTTTTTATAGGATGCTCAAAATTAAGTATGTAACTGCTACATCTTATCATTCTTGTTGTTCTTTCTTTTCAGGAAAAAGAGATCTGATGGAGGGCTGAAGGAATTTTTATTGCTTTCCCTGGTGTATGAGCAGACCTGCATCGTCCAGTTGGGTTGCTTACAATATTCTGGATATGTAGCGATTATCATCGTCAAGAACTTTTGCTTGATTTTGAGAGCTGTAATAAATCATCTAATGTTACCTGCTAATGGGAGGACTTCAGTACTTGTGAGAGTAGTTCCGAGTAATTTTGTACTCGAAAACACATTTAAACATATCAATCAGGTCCACTGTTATGAGTTCTCTTTTTACGGTTTTCTCGAACAATGCCACCTACTTTTACTTTATCTACATATTTATGATTATGAGGTAGCCTAATTCTTAAGATTTGTTCTCTGCGCATCTGATGATAGATATTTCATTTCACAATAAGGTGCAGCCATGTCGTACCTCGATTAAGAAGCAAATATACTTTTGTGCTAAACTTTTGATATACTTTTCTTATTGTTATTTGATATCCTAAGGTCATAAATTTCTGTTTCTCGCTGCTGAGACATAAATCGCGGTTTGTTCAGCAGTTTCATTCTCGGAAGAATAATACTATAAGGAAGAATAACTTCAAAAATAGTTGCTCATATTTTATCTCTGGTTTGGATAAGAGTTATTCTTAATTACTTCTTTTTATATGTTAGGTTGCAATACTAGCTAAGCCCTGTTCACTTTTGTAGAATATGAATAGCTTTCTTTTAAAATAAATCTTTTTATTCTACAACTTTACTTCTCCTAGTATATTAATATTCATTTTCTCTCATTTTATTCCATATGACTTTTAAAAATTAATTCAATAATAACTCAAAATATTATTGTCCTTAGATTAGACAATAACTACTTATTATTACTAATTTACATTCAAATATAGGTATTTTTGTTATTTTATTTAAAATGTCACCAATTTCTAATATAAATTCACTTTTATAGAATATGAATAGCTTTCTTTTAAAATAAATCTTTTTATTCTAGTACAGTAAATAAACAAAACTTCTCCAGGTATATTAATATTCATTCTCTCTCATTTTATTCCATATAACTTTTAAAAATTAATTTAATAATAACTCAAAATATTATTTGCCCTTAGATTAGAGAATAACTACTTATTATTACTACTTTACATCCAAATATATGTATTTTTATTATTTTATTTAAAATGTCACCAATTTCTAATATAAATTTACTATTCTTTATTGCTTTACTTTTAACTTTATATCACATAAAATATAATTATTACTCATCATACTAATATTTAATTAAACAATAGAATAACTTATACGATATATTTTTTTGGTATTAAAATAAGAATTTTTTTTTTAGAATTAGCGTGATTCCACAAGTGAACGGATGTACTAGAGTCTCAATAAAGAGGTATTTATTGTTAAGATATAAAATAAGGAGGAGGATTAAGGCCAAATATCAAAAGACCCTTGATGCTATTGAAGGAGTGTAGTTGTTCTATTATTTTTAGGGGTATTTTGATAGATATTAATTATACTATTTGTCATACTAGATTTAGATAGTATCTGACTGCATATTATGAATAAGAGATCCCTACTTCATAGATATATGTCTCATCTTTTTCAACGAAACGGGTAGGAACTTTAATGTGGTAAGTAATCGATATATTCATGAATAACACATGTGGGTCATCAAAGTGGGACCCTAATGATAGTGTTTAGTGCTATGAATCTTATGGGATTTTATATGAGATATTATATAAAGAGAAAATAGATAAATAAAAATAGTTTTTTTTTAATGTATATGATGTGTTTTGGGCCCCATCAAGTTACTTATAAGGGAGATTGAGTTTGTTGGAATGAACTATGTTATCATTAGGATTTTTATTTTAGTAGTAGCAGTCTCAGGCTATGGTGTTCGAACGGTTATAACCCGGCGTTCGAACGCCACAGCCACGTCGAAGAATTCTCGAGTTTTGGTATTCGAACATTGACTAGTGGCGTTCGAACGGCGAACCCAAGAGTGCAGCCCATCCAACGATGTTCGAATGCTAAGCAAACGCTGAGGTCGTTGTGTTAGGGTTAATTTTTTTTTTTAATTTTGCTTAGCCTCTAAATATGTGGAGAGCAATCATTTGGGATTATGGAAGAATAATGATATTTCTATCATCCCCTACCTCATTTCTCTCAACCTTCTCCTTTGATGTAAGGTCGATGTTGTCAAGGCGACGCATTCTTTTTCTTCTTAACTACTAATCCCCATGGTCCAATAGAACCGGCCATCTTCTTCATCCTCTCTCAAATCCTAGCTGGCTAGCTCTTTCCTTCTCGTTGTCGATGCCTGTTCTCTTTAGGGCCGACCATCTTGTCCCTCTTTTTCCTTTCTAAATCATAGATTGACCTCACGTCATTATCATCTTCATTATCTCTTCCGCTCACATCCTATAAATCTCACCATTTACATTAATTTCACTACCAAATCACTACCACCATATCTACAAATAAACCCACCTTAGTCCGGTTCACAATACTATACCCCTCAAAAAGCTTATCAATCATTTACTTGTATATCTCTCCAAAATTTGTACTTTCCTTAATATCCTTCATAACCTATTGTTTTTTTTGTTTTTTGCAGGATGCCCTTCTAGTTAATTTTTTATTACTATTTATATTATTATTTAAAATATTTTCGAGATAAAATAACAAAGATGCGCTTATGTGGGAGCACTAGATCCAAACAAAAAAAAATATAGTAATGGTTCTTTTATCTTTTTTGCTATTAAATTATTTAATTTTAATCAATATAGGTTTTAAGAGATAAAGAATAAATATAATAGCTTAATTGAACATAGATCCGTACTCGGACCGCATAGCGCAGTGGATTAGCGCGTCTGACTTCGGATCAGAAGGTCGTGGGTTCGACTCCCACTGTGGTCGTATATTTTGGCTATTGTTGGGGGTAGTAGTTAATTGGTTTAAAATTTTGGTCACTTACTTGTTCAAGTAAGAAATACGATATTACTAAAATTTAATTATTTTCACATAACAATACAAAATCAACTCTTACTAATCTTATTTTAATAATATTTTAATCCCTTTAGTTTTGAAAAAAAAAATTATAGTTACACCATGAATTTTATTTTATATCATTAAGCAGATTGCAATCTATTACACTTTTCGTCTAATTAATATACTCAAGTTTTCTTTCTTAAAGAAATATTATCAATTTAAAAATAAAGAGAAGTGATTCAATACAAACTGATTTATCAAGGGATAGGATTATCATTTTATATACATTATTTGACCAATTAGTTAATTTTTTTTCCCACAAACGAGAGAGAGAGAGAGAGAGAGAGAGAGAGAGAGAGAGAGAGAGAGAGAGAGAGAGAGAGAGAGAGAGAGAGAGAGAGAGAGAGAGAGAGAGAGAGAGAGAGAGAGAGAGAGAGAGAGAGAGAGAGAGAGAGAGAGAGGGAGTAATAAAAAATTCAAGCGACTTATGTGGTTTAAATGGGTCCAATATTTTCCCGCCATTTAAACTGGCGAATAAACCGCTCGACCTTCTCCGAGCCTCACAGATAATGGTCAAATCCCAAAAGTTTCGACACCCTAATCCTTTGTTGCAATCTCTTCCCGATCCCTTTACCCCTTCCCTTCTCAACTAGTTCTTTTGTTGTTCTCAAAGGTTCGTGATTTCGATGTTAATTTCGTCTATTTTCTCTTATTATTAGTTTTGGGTACTTTTTCTTTTAGCTTTAAATGATGAAAAGGATGAAACTCTTATGGTGTTGCTTTTGATTGCACATTTGGATCATACGACGGATTGCTATGTGAAGGATACGATGTCTTTTCCTTTTTATGCAAACTATGCTGTTGTTTATATATCGTGGTTAAAAATTGGACTTTTCTTTTCGTGATTTAAGTATATTCTTTTCTCCTACATATTTGGGTTTATGTTCATTTCATTAATCAATTTGCCACCTTTGAATTGTCAAGTTTTTGCAGTTTTGGTTTGTTTACTAGGTCGCATATTTGCAACTGCTAATTTGATTTAAAGTTCTCATTTTACATGATAGCGACTATGAATTTGATTTATTTCTTGATTCTTGAATATACATTTGCCATGCCTTTGCTGTTTCCCTAGAGAGGCATCGTTGATCTACATGCATTTATACTCTTTTTTTTATGTCTCCAAAGTCTTCTTATCTGTATATTATTCTTTTATCCTGATTTATATATATTGTTGCATTCGCAGGTTTTTACTACTGTTTGTTGCATCATAGGATTGGAGATTTTTTTGTTTGGCACTTAAATGCAGATTTTTGGAATGATTTGAATTGATAAGAAAGAAATTATACTAGAAAAAGGAATCTTGAACTATAGATCTTTAGTGCTCTTTGTCATGTTAACCATGGCAGTATAATTTTGACGTATGTTAATCATGTGAAGCAGCTACTTCTGTAAAACGAAGGATTTTCCATGCAGGTGTTTTTGCTATAGATTCTGACTAGTTTCCATGTCCAATGGTTCAATTCGTGAATTGGATAACATGAAAAGAGAGCCTCGTGAAGCTGAGAGTGCCAAGTTTCTGCATGGTGACTTGGACATCTGGATACTAGAAGCAAGAGCTCTCCCCAACATGGACATGATGACAGAAAGAATGAGAAGATGTTTAACTGCCTATGGAGCTTGTGGGCCACCGCCATGGAAGAAATCGGACAAGCACAGAGGGAGGCGGAAGATCATAACAAGTGATCCCTACGTGTCCGTTTGTCTGGCAGGAGCAACGGTAGCTCAAACTCGAATCATTCCCAACTCCGAGGAGCCAAAATGGGAGGAACACTTTTCTATCCCTGTAGCTCATCCTGTCGATAAAATTGAGTTTCAAGTTAAAGACAACGATGTCTTTGGAGCACAACTTATTGGGGTGGCGACGATATCTATTGAGAAGATCCTGTCTGGTGGTACAACAATTAATGGTTGGTTTCCAGTTGTTGGTCAATATGGCAATCCTATGAAGCCTTATCCTGAGCTGCATTTATCTTTGCAGTTTAGGCCGATAGAGGAAATCCCTCTGTATAAAGGTGGGGTTGGTGCGGGTCCAGAGTACCTTGGTGTGCCTAATGCTTATTTCCCCCTTCGTAGAGGAGGGAGCATTACCCTATATCAAGATGCTCATGTTCCTGATCATATGATACCCAAGATTGAGTTAGACGGTGATAAGGCCTTCGTGCAAAATAAATGTTGGGAGGATATTTGCCATGCAATTCTTGAAGCTCATCACCTCATCTATATAGTTGGCTGGTCAATCTATCATCCTGTCAAGCTTGTGAGGGAACCGACAAGGCCATTGCCTAATGGAGGGGAATTATCTCTGGGAGAGCTGTTGAAGTATAAGACGCAAGAGGGAGTTCGTGTTATTATGTTGATCTGGGATGATAAAACATCACACGATAAATTTCTCTTGAAAACGGTAGTACTTCTTTTTATCTTACAAATTATTATTTTTTTCTCCTATATTTGGTCTTAAGAGATTGCCCTGAAACTATTTGAATTCTTTTCTTGTCAGACGTATCAGAACCTTTTCTTCTTTATCGTTCTCTTCTTAACAGAAGAAGAATGTCCTGATTGAAATAACATAGGCTGAATGCAGGATGGGGTGATGCATACGCATGATGAAGAAACTCGAAAATTTTTTAGGCATTCAAGTGTCAATTGTACTTTGGCTCCTCGATATGCCAGCAACAAACTTAGCATTTTCAAGCAACAGGTAAGGAAGTATTTCATTTTTCGTTTCCTCTTCTAAGGAACCAAATTTATTTTACATATTCTATTTTATGGTGTATAAAAAAATTATGGTATATAAATATTAAAAGCTTTCTATTGTTTAACAGTATAGGATATCTCCTAGCTAGCTCTAGTCCATAAATCTTTTTGACTTCCTACTTCATATATATATATTGTAGAATATATATATATATAAGAAGAATACCTTGTGATGTTATACTATGCATCACATAATCAGTTTAAAGTTTTATAAATTTCAACCTTTTGGATGTTCAGTTAAGGCAATTTTATAAATAACAGCTTGTATTTTTGTTTATTGTCATTTACACCTTTGAACCTTCGTGATCTAGTGTAAAGAAGAACATTCTATTTATTTCATTTGACAATTGCAAAGGTCTAAAAAGGCAAGGCATTAACAATAATTAATGCTTAACTAATTAGATATTTGAAAAGGGCCATTTGTTTAGAAAATGAAGAGATCTTTTCATAGACTCAAATTGCAAAAATAATCTGCGGTAGAGCCTAAAACTACTATTTTAAGATTTTATTATGAGCCTATATGAATAACAATAGCTTTTAGTTATAGAGAAGAATATAATTCTTGTCGTAAATGCTACAATTGATATCCACCAATCTAGTTTATGAAATCAGTGTCAACAAGTTAAATATTTCTAGAGTTTCTTAAAGCTCTTGATTATATTCTTAAATGGAACTTTTATTCCTATTGTTTGGCACTAGTATTATGTACTCCATAACATATTTCATTTCCACTTATACAGTCTTTCTATTTCAGGTTGTCGGAACTTTATTTACCCACCATCAGAAATGTGTTATTGTTGACACACACAAACAAGACAATGAAAACAATCGCAAGATAACTGCGTTTATTGGAGGTTTAGATTTATGTGATGGCAGATACGACACACCAGAACACAGACTCTTCAGTGATCTTGACAGTGTCTTTAAAAATGATATTCACAATCCCACTTTTCCTGTAAGTTTTGGTTTTCCCTTCTCATGTTAGATCACAACTTGCAAATGTTATGAATATACAGTTCATGCAATGCTCTCTAGTGTCTCACCAGAGGCTTCACATACTACTTGCAGTGAAATCAAGCTCTTATATTTCTGAACATAAAGGAATTCCTCTTAATCCATATTGATGCTTTGGAAGAATTATTTTAAAGAATTGTTTGATCCATTTTAATATGTCGATCATCACAACTTTTTAAGTCTTATAGGTTACTATACTTCAATTACTTTAAATGATCTTTGATTAATCAGTTCAGATATATTTGTCTCTTATTAACGATCGGAGTTCCCGTGAATCAGACAGTCTTAAAGAAACCAGTTTTGCTTCATTGATTCAACTTAAAATGGCTAGTCTTATCTTATCTGGTGGTTTTGTAACATTTTAATTATCATGAGTCGAATTGCCAATTTCAAGGATTTCTTTGATCTAATATATCCTTCACAATATCATTAATATCAGTTTTTGGGATTAAATATTGTTGTGAGTTTGCAAATCCCAACTTATCCTCCCGCTATATGACCTTATAATCAAATTAGTTCTTCATTTTTTATATCCCTTTCTCTCATGTACTCCTTATTCCCATGTTCAGAATCATTAGCCTAGTAAATTTTAATAAATTGGAAGTTTGGAGCATTTGGATGTTTAGATTGATAGTTGCTACAATGGTAGTTTCTAGACCTAGATCACAAGTACTTGTAGATTTTAGGTTTCAACCATGGACAGAAATCAACAAAGATATTAGTAAATAGTCTTTTTTCTCCTTAAATATCCAAGATTTCTAGTTAGAGGATAGCTTGTATACCACTATGTTTTACTCAAAATACAACAAAATTGACTATTTATTTGTTAAGGTAACTGTTATGATCTAACCACATGGGTTAAGTCGAGTCGAGTCAAATTTGTTAGTTAGCTTTATCTTATTATTTTAAATTTTAAATAAATCGGATAATCCGTATATAGATCCGATCCATTAGAACTTTACTTCTATAAATAGGAGTAGTCATGTGTTGATTAAGGGAGTCGTGGAAGAGAATTTATTTTTCCTTTTACTTTGTGCATTGTTTATATTAGAGTTATTAGATTTAAATATTATTTAATTATCTTATTTCATGGTGACTTTGTATAAATAGGGGTCAACCCCTCTTTGATCAAACGTGAAATATAAAATATTTCTCACCACTCTTCTCTCCTCTCTTCTTTTCTCCTCTCTCTTCTCCTTCGGCCCAATCTAGGGTAATCCCACTATCGTTTCATGGTATCAGACCTTCCCGATCTCTAGCTCTCACTCTCTAATAGTCATCTCCCTCTTGGATCATTTTTCACCATCGTTGAGCTTAGGAGCTGCCGCCTCACTCTTCGAGCTTACTGACGCTACAGCAGCCACTGTCGCAGCCTCCATCACCACAACCACTGCAGCAGCAGCCACAGCAGTAGCCGCAGCCACCACAGCAGCAGCAGCAATGGTAGCTGCAGCTGCCCCTGTTTTCAGCAGTAGCAGCACATCCACTTTTCCTCATGAGTTCCTACAAGTGCAGCAGCAACTGCAGTAGCCACAGCCACCGCAGCAGCAATGGTAGTCGCAGCTACCTCTGTTTTCAGCAGCAACAGCAGCACAGGCATCAGTCTCCTTCCTCTTCTTAGTTCAGAAGCAACAGTGCAACAACCACCCTTTAAGCTGTTGTTCTTGATCGAGCTGCCTTTCATCTCCTTTAATTCTGACAGCTCGGCACCATTGTTTTGGCTAGCGCCCACCAAGTGTTCGACGAAAGTTCCCTGCCTCCACAGCACTCTTTTTTTTTACAGTTCTTTGATTCTGCACTACAGCATTATATTTTCACCTAGTACCCACCAAGTATTCGACAAAAATTCATTGTATTCTTAGCTCTCCTTCTGCTGTTCTATTCAAAACTTTCCCCTCACTCGGTGTTTGACAAAAGACTTGAGTGGGCTAAATGGAAAATCTTACATCACTCTCAAGGTGGCTGATCAATTGTCGTTCCTTCCAATGGCATCTTATGTTCCAGTCACATGGGCATCTTCTATTAAGACAGTCCTCCACGGGGAGACGTCTTCTCGAGCACATTGACGGCATCTCTATGGGATGTGCTCCCTCTCGCATTATCATTCAGACCACCATTGTGACCTCTACTAAGTCTGACCCACCGAAGGTTGTTTAGTTAGAGGTTCCGTCTTCGGAGTATAATGAGTGGGAGCTACGTGACATGGAGGTTTGCACCTACCTCATCTTGCAGGTTGATCGATCATTTCGACCTCAGCTTCAGACCTTGTCTTTTGCTCAGGCCATTTAGGCTCATCTTAGTCGTCGATTTGTTCAATTGATGCATCGCTTTCAGCTCCATCGCGATGCTCAGGAGGTCAGACTGGGTCAGCATCGGCGTCTAGGTCATGTATCGAGTCAGCGTCTCAAGACCTTGTCCTAGTCTGGATATTTAGGCAGTAGTCATTTTTCTTATTTGTCCCCTTGTACTGGTTGTAGGTTAGCAAAACACCGGGCCCTTTCGTTTCCTCTTAGTACAAATATATTTGATTCCCTTTTTCACCATGTGCACTCTGATATTTGGGGACCCGCTCCACTCCCTTCGGGTCTTAGTTTTATCTACTATGTGTGTTTCATTGATGATTTTTCTCTTTTTACTTGGGTTTACCTTATGCGTCAGCACTCTTAAGTGTGTCAGATTTATCGTGATTTCTCCTCTATGCTCGTGAGTATCTTTCCCTTGAGTTTCGTTCCATTCATGCTTCTGTTGGTACTCTACCTCAGCAGTCGTGTCCCTATACCCCTGCTCAGAATGGAGTTGCCGAACGAAAACATCGTCATCTTCTTGAGACCACTCGATCTCTTCTCTTTGAGGCTTTTGTTCCTCGTTCTTATTGGGCTGAGGCCCTTCTTATTGCTCTCTATCTTATCAATCAAACTCCATCATTTATCCCTGATGGTTTGACTCCATACAATCGTCTCTATGGTACTTCCCCCTCGTATGGTCATCTTTGTATTTTTGGGTGCACCTGTTTTGTTCTTCTTCCTTCGGGTGAATGTAACAAGTTATCCCCTAGGACAGCTAAGTGTGTCTTTCTAGGATATAGTCCTGAGCATAAAGGCTATCGTTGCTATGACACTTCTGCTCATCGTCTTAGGATATCGCGCCATGTCACTTTTCTGGAAGAGATACCTTTCTTTACCACTGATACCTTAGCTCCATCGAATTTATCTTTTCTAGATCTCCCTACTCCTAGCCTATCCTCCATCCCCTCTGAGGTGCCTGGTTCAGCCCCACCATCAATATCCCACATGCCTCAAATTTCTCTACCCATCGACATGCCTTTACTACCAGTTCCTTCTGCTCCACCGGACCACTCTCTCGCTGAGTTCCCAACCCCTCTAGAGGAGTACCCCCTTCCCATGACGACTTTGCCCTACTTCTATAGTCGCAGGTCCTGTCCTCCTCCCACAAATGAGCCCCCCACTTCTAGTAGTATCTCTCCGATTGTCCCATCCTCTACTGTGACAGCTCCTACGCCCGCTCGTCGTTACCCAGAGCATGAGCATCGCCCTCCTAACTAGTATGGCTTTTTGATGTCTTCCGCTACATACTCTCCCCAATTTCACACTTTTCTTGCAGTCATCCACTCTACCCCTCAGCCTAGGTCCTATCGTGAGGTAGTCTAGGTTCCAGGGTGGCAGCAGGCCATGGCAGATGAACTTCAGGCCCTTCAGTAGATGCATACTTGGGATGTTGTTCCTTGCCCACCAGACATTGTGCTTGTCAACTACAGATGGATCTTCAAGGTCAAATATCGACCTGATGGATCTATTGCTAGGTACAAAGCTCGTCTGGTTGCTCGGAGTTTTATTCAAGAATATGGGATAGATTATGAGGAGACTTTTGCTCTAGTTGCCTGAATGACTTTTGTCCGCACTCTTCTAGCTGTTGCTTCCAGTCGCTAGTGGCCTTTACATTAGATGGATGTGAAGAATGTATTTCTTCATGGCCTTCTTAACGAGGAGGTATACATGGACCCTCCACCTGGTTTCCCTCTTCCTCCAGGTCACATCTGTCGATTGTGGCGAGCTATCTATAGGCTCAAGCAGGCCCCTCGTGCCTAGTTTGATCGTTTTCGTAGTGTTCTCATAGCCTACAGATTTCAGAGAGCTCCTCTAAGCCATCTATGTTTCTACGATCTTCTGCGTAGGGTCGGGTCATCCTTTCTGTATATCGATGATATGATTATCACCGGAGATGACTCAACCGGGATCTGCTCCCTTCAGTAGCATCTTCATAATCAATTTGAGATGAAGGACCTTGGTCCTCTTCGGTACTTTCTGAGTATCGAAATTGCTCAGTCATCCTATGATCTTTCGTTGTCCCAGTAGAAGTATATTACAGACATTCTTAGTCGTGCTACTATCACTCACACTCATCCCGCTGCTACCCCAGTTGAGCTTCATGTGAAGCTTCAGCTCGATGACGGTAAGCTTCTTCCAGATCCGATTAGATATCGTCAACTGGTTGAGGCACTCGTCTACCTGACCATTACTCGGCCTGATATCTCTCATGCAGTTGGTCTTGTCACTTAGTTCATGCAGGCTCCGCGATCTACTCATTATGCTACTCTTATACGTATTCTTCGATACCTTTGTGGCACCATCACTCACTCTCTTTTCATGCCATCGACTTCCATCTTGGTTCTGCGAGCTTATTGCGATGCTGGTGACAAGTCTGATCGGAAGTCTACTACTGGCTTCTATATTTTTCTAGGAGATTCTCTGATTTCTTGGCGTAGCAAGAAACAGAATATGGTGTCTCTCTCCAGTACTGAGTCAAATAATCGTGCTATGTGTGCGGCAACTAAGGAGATTGTTTGGCTCCGTCGTCTCCTTAGTGATATGAGTGTTTCCTTACCCATCCCAACTCATCTTTATGTCAACAATGATAGTGCTAAAAAAGCTCGCTGAAAATCCTGTATTTTATGAGAGGACGAAGCACATTGAAGTCGATATGCACTACACTCGGCAGCAATATCGAGCTTGCATCATTTTGCTCCATCACCTTAGCACTGAGGAGCAAATTGCCGATTTTTTCACGAAGTATGTTCCTTTCCTGCTCTTTGCGCATTTAGTTGGCAAACTCTCGGTTTATGATCCACCTTGAGTTTGAGGGGGGTATTAGAGTTATTAGATTTAAATATTATCTAATTATCTTATTTTATGGTGACTTTGTATAAATAAGGGTCAACCCCTCTTTGATCAAACGTGAAATACAAAATATTTCTCATCACTCTTCTTCTATCCTCTCTCTTCTCTTCTCATTTTCTCTATAGAGTCCTAAGATGGTCTCATTTGCCATTATTTTATTGTTTCATAAATTATTTTTGACAGTTTTATCTCCACCAATCTATGTAGATTAATACCCAAGGACCAAGACAACCATGGCATGATTTACATTGCAAAATTGATGGTCCAGCAGCTTATGATATACTCACAAACTTTGAACAACGATGGCGAAAGGTTACAAAATGGCGACTCAGGCTTAGGAAAGTAACAAGTTGGCATGACGATACCTTGATAAAGATTGATCGCATTTCATGGATTATTTCACCTTCTGAAGAGCCTGATGCTTGTGTTTCTGATGAACAAGATCCTGATAATTGGCATGTTCAGGTGAATAATTATATAACTCTCACAGTGATCTGTGCTACGGTTTGTTTATTTGTTTCATCTGAACTATTCCTATTTTGCTAGATTTTTCGGTCTATAGATTCAGGATCAGTAAAAGGATTTCCCAAGCTTGTTCAGGAGGCTGAGTCAAAGGTTAGTTCAAAGTTGTAGATAAAATTCTTGGATGTTTTTTCTTCTTTTTGATCTCAAACTTATTCATTTGTATATCTTGTATTACATGAATACATATAACTGCTGATTTGTGTAGATAATTCTGCTAAGCTCTTCTATATACTTATGCAGAATCTTTGCTGTGCGAAAAATTTGAAGATAGACAAGAGCATACATAGCGCCTATGTGAAAGCAATAAGATCTGCGCAACACTTCATATACATAGAAAATCAATATTTTATTGGATCTTCCTATTCCTGGCCATCATACAATAATGCAGGTAAGTTTTAGTTTGCATTTTCAGACATAGTATTAACAGAAAAGAGATCGGTAAAAATGACATGTGAATTTGCATTAGTTTCAACATAGTATTGAACATGCAGAGACTCTCATTCTTCATTATTGAAGTTGTTTAGTTCATTGAGTTCTTTGTGCTGACAAAATTTAATTGGATATTCAGAAACATAATCACTATAGTCAATTGTTATTTGATATCAATAATTTTGCAACTGTATGAAGTAACCAGTTGTGCAATACTCTTTATAGATTCATTTATGTTTGAAATTTTATCTTGTACAAAATAATTTTTAAGTGACCATGAATTGCATCTATTGTAAAGAGTTTTTCCTTTTGCAATACACACCTCATTTTGACTGGGATTCAATTCTAGTAATTTGGACATTATTATATGATATTATTTCTCATGGATGCAGGTGCAGATAATTTGATACCTATGGAATTGGCCTTGAAGATTGCAAGCAAAATTAAGGCAAGAGAACATTTCTCAGTCTATATTGTGATACCAATGTGGCCTGAAGGAAATCCAACTACTGCCGCTATGCAAGAAATCCTTTTTTGGCAGGTTTTATTTCCATCTTGCATTATTCTATCACGATTCTCTTTAGTAATCTTCCTATTGAAATACTTTCTATGTTATGCTAAACCACGGAGAATAGAATTCTTGGGCAGATATGAGAAATTTTTTGTTGTTTTTTTTTATGTAAGGATATATGTGCGTAGTTAAACGATTCATACTAGATTTTAAACATTTTATATAGTGAATGTAAATCATGCTTAATAAAGGTGAATGTAGGATAGTCCACGTACAAGATTCTAAATCAACTACACCTTGATTCTTACTATGATACCTAATTAAACCAAAATGTGAAATTTTTAGCATGTTTTATTTCACTCATATGAGGGTGATGAGATGATGTGAACATGAACAGAATAATAGTTTGGCATATTTTATTGGGATAATTCCATTTTCACCTCCTGAACTATCACCCATTTCACAATGACTCCCTAATTTTTTTTGGTACACTATGACCCTCTAAACTATCAGAAATATCTAACTTGACACATTCCGTTAGGTTCCATTACCCATTTCCGTCCATAAGTTGCTAGGTCACGTGACAACTAAATAGCCAGAATACCTGTGACAACTTAAAATAAGCTTTTATAATGACTAAAATACCCTTAGATAGCTAATTAAAACCCTATCTTCTTCTCCAATGTTAGCTGAGCCTGATTCCCATTATTTTTCTTTCAAAGTCTACTACATCCCATCCCCTTCTCCAATCTGTCCAATTACCCACCTCCTTTAAATTTTTTTTTTTTTCGTTCTTCAAGCTCTAACCTCCCACCTCCATACCCTACACAATCAAATATCATCAATCTCCCACCTTCGTGGCATCTTCAAGCTCTCTAACTGGTAGCATTGATAGTCAAAGAAGGCCGCACCCTTCAATCGAAGTGGTATGCCACTGTGGAATGATCGCTGCACTTCGAACAAGCTTCACAGAGAACAATCATGGCAGGAGATTCTTTGGATGTGCCCAGGTTAAATTTTAGTTCTATAGTTTGATTTTTAGGTTAGGTTTTCATCTAAATTTTAAATATGTGCAGATTTCAGGTTGTGAATTTTTTTATTTGATTGATCCCCTATTTGTTGGGGTACGAGAGAGGTCGAGATGTGAGAGAGGAGAATGAAAAAAAATTGGGGACAAAAGGGTATTAGGGTAGAGGGCAATGAAGGCATTTCAAAAAATAAATTTTGCATTTAATTTTAGCTTTGTCATGTAATTAACTTGCTATATTGAGTGGAGAATTCATCGATTCTATCAACGACGTCAGAGAGTGGAATATTTCTGATAGTTCAGGGGTCATAGTGTACCAAAAAAAGTTTATAGGGTCGTTGTGAAAATAAGTGGTAATTCAAGAGGTGAAAAGAAAACTATCCCTATTTTATTTCACTCATATGGTCTAAAAGCTTAAGTTGTTATAGAACGATAATTTTATATTTTATATTATGATACTCATCTTCACTTTTAAGTTGAGATATTTTGATGACCTAATGAATTTTAAAAAGTGGAGATTTTATATTTTAAATGACATATGTCTCTAATGAGTTTTGAACCGATATAGGGAATGTAAATCATGCTTAATAAGGATGAATGTGGGATATTCCATATAAGATTCTAGATCAAAACATACCTTGATTTTTTTTAACTTTGATACCTAAATTGAACCAAAATGTGGAAACTTGAGCTACCACTGTACCAATCTTTTAAAAAGTCCAAAGCTTGGGTAGAAAATTAGTGGAAATTCTGAAAACATGGTACTTTGCTAATAAAATATGAAATAATTATGAAATTTTAAATGTTTTAAGGATGAGAGGAGCTAAGGAAGATGTCAGAATATTGTGGAATTACCGCGAAAGCGTACACGAACATAAAGTTTTAACTAGTAAAATAGTTATACTGCAGATTGCCAGATTCTACGAACTTTAGTGTATCAATAGCGTATCTACCAATTGAGTATCTGCTTCTCTTTTATCACCTTTATCTAAGCTCAACGATATGCTAGTGTGTAATCAATCATGTTTGGCAGGGACAAACAATGTCTATGATGTATAAAATTGTTGCAGAGACTCTCCAGAAAGAAGGCCTCTCTGAAAGTAGCCATCCAGAGGATTACTTGAATTTTTATTGCCTAGGAAAGCGTGAACCCGCGCCGAAGGAAAATGCATCATCTTCCACAAATTATTCTAATGATAATTCTGCACTGGTACGTAACTCAATCATCTGATTATGGAAAGAAGTAGGTAAATAGAACTCAAATTTGAGAAGACCTGGTAAAACTTCTCTGTCTCTCCTTCCAGAATTCCTCTCAGAAGTTTCGCAGATTTATGATATATGTGCATGCCAAAGGAATGATCGTCGACGATGAATACGTAATCATCGGATCGGCGAACATTAACCAAAGATCCATGGAAGGCTCAAGGGACACTGAAATTGCCATGGGTGCTTACCAACCACAATATACATGGGTTAGAAACAACAATCACCCACATGGACAGGTCCTCTCCCTCTTCTTTTACTAGAATATGTTTTGCTTGTTCTTGCTTCATTGCAACATCTAAGACAAATGATGTAATGCTGATATGTTATGTGCTGAACGTTTGTTGCAGGTTTACGGATACCGAATGTCGCTGTGGGCTGAGCACATAGGCATGCTTGAAGACTGCTTCCGTGAACCGCAGACGGTTGAATGCGTCAAGCGAGTGAATCAAATAGCAGAAGAGAACTGGCAATCCTACTCGTCTCCAGAAGACAAGGAGATGAAGGGGCATCTCATGAAATATCCAGTCAAGGTGGAGAGGAATGGAACAGTAGGACCTTTGCCTGGGCAAGAATGCTTCCCTGATGTGGGTGGTAAAGTCCTAGGAATGCATTATGCATCTCTTCCTGATATTTTGACGACATGATATATAGTTTGTGCGTCAAAGAGATGGACCTCTGGAAATTTTATGTAAAAGAAATTCAATAAGAATTTTCTCAATTATTATATTTAGTATTAAAATGTTCGCTGATATGATTTAGAATGGGGTGCGCCAGGCCGATGCAGTAGTGCAACGCATGGGCGACGCCCTGGGGACCCCAGTAGCAAGCTACTGTGAGGTGGGCCCTCCCCCAAAAGAAATTAATTTAATATCGTGGTGGGCCGATGGTCCACGTATCAGATATTAAACTGATAAGAACAGATACTACACTTGATCTTAGCCAAAAGGCCGAGAAAGGTATGCTTTGATAAGAAAGCCGTCCATCTCGTTTTATAATCGATGTGTGCTCTTCGTCTTTTTCGCCCGCGATGTGGGACTAAAGTCTCTTGTTACTTGCTAAGTCTGCGCGGTACTGCTCCCCTTTTATATTTTAGTTGTTCCAAATCATCCCCGGAGAATCTATGCTGATGATTTCACAAACGCCTGAAAGGCTTCTCAGAGTGCAGCAAATCCTTCCCACCGCCCAGAGATTTCACCACCTCTTCGCAAATCCAAGTCCAAATCAAACACCTATCCGGCAGAGATCGCCGTTACCACCAAAATCCCATCGTGATTATCTTTTCTTGGAGCCCTCAACCTACAAAGACCTCCTCCAGTTGTCCGCCAAAAGCCAGTCTTTGATCCTTGGGAAGTTGGTCCATTCCCACATGATCCGGACCTCTTACCGGCCCGGCATTTTCCTGTACAACAATCTCCTCAACATGTATTGGAAATGTGGCAACTTAGTGCATGCCCTCAAATTGTTTGATAGAATGCCTGTTAGAGATGTGGTAACCTGGAATTCGCTCATGGCTGGGTACTCTCAAATGGGTTGTTCTGAAAAGGCTTTGGATGTGTTTAGATATGCGCGGAGCTCCGAGGTTAGCCTTGACCGGTTCAGTTACGCTGTTGCTCTTGGTGTTTGTGGCAAAGCAGGGGACTTGAAGAATGGGAGGGTGATTCATGGGTTGGTTGTGGTCTCTGGGTTGGCTCAGCGAGCTTTCCTTATCAATTCACTGATTGACATGTACTCAAAGTGTGGCATGATTGATGAAGTGAGGATGGTGTTTGATCGTGCCAATGAATTGGATGAGGTCTCATGGAACTTATTGCTTTCGGCTTACATCAGAATGGGGTGGCCGGAGGTTGCAATGAATATTCTTGTTTGGATGCACCGATCTGGCGTGAAGCTAAACAGTTTTTCTCTTGGTGGGATTCTTAAGGCTTGCTCAGGTTTCGGTGATTCTGAAGAATTTCGAAGGATGCTACATGGCTGTGTTCTTAAAGTTGGATTAGACTTGGATCTTTTTGTGGGCAGTGCGATGCTCGACATGTATGCAAAAAACGGTGGATTAGAGGAGGCAATTAAGGCTTTTGAGTGCATACCCAATCCAAGTGTGGTAGTGTTCAATGCAATGATTGCTGGATTTTCCCGACTGGGGAACGAACCGTGCCGTGAAGTCAGAGTTGGAGCCTTAGGACTTTTCTCTGAAATGCTAAGGAGAAGAATAAGGCCGTCAAAGTTCACCATCAAGAGTGTACTTGAAGCTTGTAAACTAACCAATAAAATAAGATGCGGAAAACAAATTCATGCCCATGTTATTTTAAATGGGCTTCAAGAAGATGAGTTCATTGGGAGTGCACTAATAACCTTGTACTCAAACTCATGTTTGATTGATGACAGCTTAAGATGTTTCCATTTGACTCCTAAGCAAGATGTCTTCATTTGGACATCAATGATTACTGCATATGCTCACAATGAGCATTTTGAAGGAGCATTGCACTTGTTTAATGAATTTCTGTCCCTTGAAATAAAACCTGACCAATTTATGATTTCGAGTTTGATGAATGCTTGTTCAGACATGGGTGTTATGCGGAGTGGCCAGCAGATACAGGGTTATTCAATGAAAACTGGACTTGATCAATTCACTGTTTGTGGTAATTCACAAATTAAGATGTATACCAATATGGGGAACATCAAGGCTTCAGTGAGGACATTTCAAGACATTGGGTGCCTTGATAACTTTTCTTGGTCTGCCATGATCTCAAGTTATGCTCTTCATGGTCATGAAAGAGAAGCTCTAATTCTCTTCCAGAAGATGGAGGAATGCAAGGTCATGCCAGACCAAATGACCTTTGTTGCCGTTCTTACTGCTTGTAAATGTGGAGGACTAGTGGATGAAGGATTCAGGTAAGAAATCCTCTCTCCATGCTTCAATACATTTTTCATTCATAAGACATTAAGCAGTAGGTTGCTTCTTTTCTCCATTTTAGTTTCTGGTTCCATAGGGCCATAAATTCTGTGTAGGAAGTTCACACCTTTGTGTACAGTCGTAAGTTTAAAGCAGGTAAGTAAATTCTCTGGCATGTTTGTATCTCTTATGCTGATAAAAATAATCCTTGCATGAAGATGAGAAGGCTTCATTGGTAATGCTGGACTATAAATTGGACTTCAGTGTTCCACAAGGATTGGATCACTTCCCTACTTATGCTCGGGCTATATGTTAGCTTTAGATCTTTCTCAAGGATTCAATATGAAAATCAGGGCAAATGATAAAGAGGAAGCCTTAGGCATGTGCGAGATAACGACCCTTCCACTTTTGCATAGACTTGTTGTCAAACACGACAAAGAAAGCAAAGGCCAATAGTTTGGGTGATCAAAAGCTGTAGTCTAAAAATCATAGGTACTTCTAACTCTATCTGTATCGGATTGGATACCTAGGTATGATACTTGTTCCCGTAAGTAAGCAAGTAGGTGTCATTTGACGTCTTTGAACAAGTAAAATGAGTGATTTAGTGGATCAGATGCCAAGTTTGTGAAGGATCAAATTACCTTCATATTCAAAGAAAAGCAATTCCTTTTTCCAGTTTCATTGACAAAGATGGCAGAGAAACACATAATTCATTATCTATGGACCTTTTTGGGTCACTGTTTGATGAATATTTCTGTTTGTAGTAAGAAAAAAGCTGAACAATCATATTACTAAGCTGGGAATTAAGCATGTTGTGTGCCACTCAAGCTAATCTATTCAAAATATTAAACATTGCCATAATTTTGTAACAAGATCAAGATGAGGCTTTAAGTAACACTGCCAATGCCGGTCCCAAGCCCGGATGAGAAAGGTGGAGGGTTTGAGTCAGATGGCACTCTGAATCTACTATGAGAATAATCTAGCCATCAAATTTCAAGTATTCTGACATCAAGAAATAGTGATTTGGAATGTCTCAAGAGAATTTTTCTTTGTCAACTGTGTTGGTAGTCAGAATAACCTGACTGCTGGGTGCATCACCCATTTTATATATTATGGTTATCCAGCTATTTGGGCAGTTATCAAGTGACATCTAACATAGGGAAAAAATATTTTATCTTGTCCTTAATTGCAGGTACTATGAAAACATGATGACATGCTATGGATTGGCTCCAAACATGAAGCACAAGTTATGCATAGTTGACCTCCTTGGTCGAGCTGGGAGGCTGGCTGATGCGGAGAGCTTTGTATTGAACTCAGGTTTTGAAAATGACCCAGTGGTCTGGCAGACCTTATTGAGGGCTTGTCATTTTCATGGGGACATGGAGAGAAGTATAGGTGTTGGGGAGAGGCTAATGATGCTAGATCCCTTTGCTGCTACATCATATACGCAGTTGTACAATTTGTACTTGGATGTCGGGAAAATCTCCTTGGCTATGAGAACAAGAGGATTGATGAGAGAGCGAGGAGTGACCAAGGAATCTGCTGTCAGTTGGATCGAAATTGGAGCATCAGTTCATTCTTTTGCCGTCGAAAGAAATTTCTATCAAGACAGTAATGTAGTTTACCAGAAGTTGGAGCAAATGTTGGTCAATGTAAAACAAAGGACAATGCATTCCGGATTAAAGATTTTGGAGTTAGAGTATCAAAGCAATAAATGGAATGAGAGTTTAATGAACAGCCATGATGAGTTGTTGGCTGTGGCTCTTGGAATGTCTATTCTACCTGCATCGGTTTCTATACGAGTGATGAAAAACCAAGTAGTATGTAGAGATTGCCACACTATGTTGAAGTTGTTTTCAGAGGGTGAAAAGAGGGAGATTGTCCTTAGAGATCCAATTCGGTTCCATCATTTTAACTCAGGTTCATGCTCTTGTGGGGACTACTGGTAACTGGGAGTGGCCAAACAAGTATTACTCATGTCAGATTCAATGATTTTCCAGGCATCTCTCATTTTTCTTGATAAATCAGAAAATTTAAGAGGAAACAAAAAAGATGGTACTGTGCCATCTGTGATATATGAAGCCGTGACTAATAAAATGTGCTAGGTAAATGGTTCTTAGATAGGCTCTAAATGGCAGTCAAAGTAATGGCAGATTAATTAGAATCCAGTGACTGATGACGGACTCCTCCATTTTGTATAGTAAGCTTGTACAAGTTACATGTATAGACAACTAGACATACACAACACAGGAGCATATTCATAACAGTTATTTCAGGGGCAAAGCAATTACATTTCGGAGAGGGTATGTTTTGGTGAAATACAATAAGCCATGAAAGATTTTATTGGTATTGTGCTGGAAATGTAGATGCCTATTGTTGACAAAGTCTTGCACTAGCTGAGGATTGAAAGATTGATCGAGGATGCTTTTCCCCTAGCAGGACCTGCGGATACTATAAGCATGGGAAGAGAGTTTTGATGGACATTGAACCTAATATTTATTATTTTCTATAGATGTGGATAGGTATTTGTAACATGTTTATACCTCTAGAATAGTTTTATGTGAACTTCAATTATGTTGTAGGACAGGAATTTGAAATATTTCAATATTCTACTTGTCCTGCAGTCTCCCTAGTACCTAATTTTTGTTGTTAAACGTCATAACTACTCAATCTGGATACTAAATGAGACATACTACCCCTGCAAAGTTTGTGATTTATATTTTCTGAAAATTTTGATGCAACATTGAATGGAATTGATATCTATCTATTTATAAGGTCATGGACCACAACTGTTTTCTCATTCCTTGCCATGATATTTTTATCTTTATATAGAATTCTTTTTCCTGATACTTTTTCTTAACTTAAAAACTCTGTTTGATTAATTAGAGAGAGAAACTATCAATATATACGTTTTGTCCTTTACCTTTTCTATCTGCTCTTGAATTTCTCTTCCAAGTCTCAACCCAGAGGAAAAGAATTTGAGTTTTCTCTCTTCTCTTTTGTCTATCCAAATTATCCGTTAGTCTCGGCTTGCCAAATTATCAAGTTCTATGTTTGTCTTTCTTCTTTATTTCTTTGTTTCTTTCTCTCTTTTATTTTCTTTTATTTTTTTGAGAAAGATAGGCTATTAAGAGAGTTTACTTCCTGTGCCCCTATGTGGTTGTTTAGATCAAACCCTATAAACAAGAACCTTACAAGCTTATAAACTAGAACTACTCAAGGTTCAGGTTATACTACCTCTGACATTTGCATTCTCCCATATGTGTGAAGATAAATTAACCAATGAAATGCTTAATTCTGCGAAAAACGAAAAATGGTACATGAGATAACTGTAATTTTGATAAGTTAATATTGAATGAATGCAGTTAATATTGGATGTTTGAGTGATTAGATCTATGAAGAAAACAGCTTAATCCTCAGAAATTATTGCTTTACTGCCATAAGACGTAGGGATGGAAATAGGTTGGATGATATCCAATCCGATTAGGTTTGGTATCTAGCTTTGCCGTATATGAGTCTAGTTTTGATTATTCGTCTTTATATGTAGATATCTGTATCCCGATAATCTTATGCTGATATGGGTATGTTTTGAAAAATATTATCCGAATTTGTAGCAATATATCCATAGATTACAAAGATAGTAATAAAAAAGCTTATTTTTAGTACTGTTTGAATCTCTAATTTGTTATATATATATATATATATATATATATATATATATATATATATCCGATCTATATCCGGACCTGTATTTAGTGCATACGGTAATTAAGCTCATTATCTGTTTACTATCTATCTGTAAACTTATCCCTGTATCTGTATACTTATCCATATCCCTGTATGGATATGGATATTGCTTTCTATCCTTATTAAGGTGAGAGGACCTTCAATGTAGTAAGATATGTCTAGCAAAAACTTTACTATCTTTTCCACTTCCTACTACTATTCAAAATAGGCTGAGCCAGAAAAATTAATATTGCAGCCCGACTAACTTGGATCTCGTGGCTCGACAATCGAGATGAACTTTTCCTTTATTTTGGTCCATCAATCCTGCTTGTTGTGTTTCAGCTCCAGTATTAATTAATTTTAGAGTTGCCTTTATTATCATTCACACTCGTATAGATATTTATTGTTCAATTTATTGTATTTTATTTTAAATGTCTCAAAAACATATTGAATTTACTCTAACCTCACTGCAAAACAGAAGATGAAAATAAAAATAAGAAACTAAAGTGTCTAAAATATCTCTTATTGGATATGTTTTTGAGACATTTAAAGTCAAAATGTAAGAGTAGATTAATATTTTTATCAAAGGAAAAGAGCATATGTATATAAAACGAAGGACATAGATAGATTAATACTTTTGGTGGACACTAAAAGGAACCCCACAAACTTCAAATGAGCCATTTATTTACTATCTTTAAAGCCACCAGTGACAGGGATGAGGACAGCCCTTTGATCACCAAATAAATTAATGTAAACACCAACATTTATGATCCATTCAAGAAATGAGAACAAGGGGTTCCTTGAGAGACAGAGAGACTTCAATTTTGGTGTGAAGTATACTGATTGCTGATCAATAGGTTTGTACAAATGGGGACTGCAGGTAATGAAGTGCAAGAAGGCAGTAGTCAAAATCACTTAACTTCAAGGCCAGACACTGTTACTTACTTCCTAGTGAAAGTGTATTATTGATCGCTGGTTAAAGAGGCATGTACAAGAACATTTACAATGAGTAATAAGGAAGAGTCCAAAACAATGTACTAGGTATAGCTGCAAAGCATTTACAGAGTTTAAAAAAGTGTCAGTCATGGAGCAATTGTTTGAAAATGACAAAAGTGTCCCATAGAGAAGAAGATTGGGGCAATGGAATTGATAAAAGAATGAGTACTTTTTTTTATCGTTTACTGACAAGTAGATAGAGTTTTTTTTTTCCAGGAAATTGATAAAAAATACCCAATGTTTTTCTTTTATTATCATTTACACTGTACTTTATAGGTATTTATTATTCAATTCTTTATTTTCAGTTTAATCATCAAACATTTACTAAACTTAGTTTTTTTAACCGAAGATAATTATATACATTAGTTAACTTAACCGAAGGTATAAAATAACTAAGATACCCTCTCTAGAAAAGGAAAAAAAAATGAGAGGTGATTTATTTGTTTAAATTTTTTATTTTTTAAATTAGCAAAATATTTTCCATTTTGTTATGTGTTGTTAGGTTAAAATTAATCTAGAATAATTTTCAAGATTGAACTCACAATATAGAGATTGAATGATAAATACTAGTAAGGTAAGGTATAAACGATAATAAAGGTAACACCAATAGAAGTTTATTACAAAAGTTTTAAACCCTAATTTTGATAAACTCAAGTGTTTTCAATAAAAAAAATTTCTTCTAAAATTGCTTGCTAATGTCACACTAAACTTTTCTTATTTCTCTCTTTCTTTGTTCATGTCATTATTAAGGAAAGGATTATTAAGGAAGGAAAGGTGAGTTCCATTTCATTGGTTATACCTAAGGAATTGTTTTAATGCAAAATACTGTGACAGAATCCTAGTGGCATGTAAATACTTATATTTGATCAACAGATTGTATTTCCATTCTATCTTTTTTTTTCTTTTACAGATGGTTACCAAGTCAGCAGCCCACAAGGTCTCTCTGATTAAAGGACAGCGATTTATTTTGTGGGAATTTTAACCTTTTGCTCTCATCGTTGTTTTAAAAAACTTACACTAATCTTAGACTAAAGAGGTGTAGTGCTTAATAGCAATTCAATAATTCTTGTAAGAATGTAGGTACTAATTTTAATTTTCTCTAACTACTATTTTTTTAATTGTTTTGAATTGTCTTAAATTGTGGGCCTCGCCTAGGCACCTACCAAGTGCATAGATATTACTGGATTTATTTGTGGCCCTCCTACTACTTCCAGTCTTTTAAAACTTATTATTATTTACAGTCTATGGTATTTATCATTCGCCTCTGTATTAGGTATTTATTGTCTCAAATTTTTTTTTTTCATTAGTCTGCCCAACCCAAAGTTAGGTCAAAGATGAGTAATTTAATTGTTTAAGGAATTAGAAGTAAAATAGATACGTCGGATGTTAATGATTATAAAAACAAAATTTAGGATATAAAATATAAAAATCTCATATATATATATATATATATATATTTCTTTAACACATAGACCTTTTTAATACATTGCAAACTAAATGGGTCGACTTATACTTTTTTCTTTCCCCCTAAAAAGAAAGATTTATACCTATTTCTGAAGATCAATAAGGAAAGTATAATGAAAGATGCCGCCAAGGAAATACTCATACTAAATTGCTTCTCAACTCACTGTAGTTGTATATAAATATCATCAGTCCATTTCTCCCTCCCCTCTCTCTTCACTTCTACTCACGCTGTTGACATAAAGTTGTCATCACACACATAACTGGAAATTTCTCACCACCCGAGAGAGCTTATTAAGGAATACCAGCCAAAAAAACATTTCATGTAACTCCAATTTGCACCACCAGTTTACACCATCGCTTTGAAGCTTCTCCAGCTAAACTCTAGCTAGGCTATAGAAGAAGGGAAAGAAGAAAAGAAATGGGTAGCTTAGAAGAAGAAGAAAGGCTTGTACAAATGGTCCACCACTTCATGGAATCAGACACACCATCAACACCCAACACCATCTTACCCTCTTCACAAGCCATTCCTCTCTACCACCTAACTGTAAGTTTCTTTTAACATCAATGCATTGCCCTTCCCTTTCTACCTCTTTGAGAGTGCTCTCTTAATGTCAGTGCTGTTTTGTGGTGTCAAAAGGGCATTCTTGAGAGTTCCACAGAGGCAGAGATGGAGGTCTTAGAGAAGGTCTCCAAGTATGTCAAAAAGATGGGAAAAGAGAGGCAAAGGAGCAGCGTCCAGAAGAGGCTCATGATGAGATTGATAAAAGATGGCTATGATGCCTCCCTTTGCATATCTTCTTGGGTTGCTACCATGGAGTATCCTGGAGGTGGGTAGACTCTCTCTCTCTCCTCTTTTCTTGCTCAGCTGCTTTGGTTCAGAAAAAGAAAGAGAGATTAAAAAAGGGTACTACCATCAAGTTTCCACATTAAGTATTACCTTTTTTTTTAATCTTGTGCAGGTGACTATGAGTACATAGACATAGCTTTAGCTGAAGAGAGTGGCATCCTAACAAGGCTAATAGTGGACATAGAATTCAGGTCCCAGTTTGAGGTGGCCAGGCCCACAAAAGCCTACACCCAGCTCTCAAGCATCCTCCCACCCATCTTTGTAGGGAGAGAGGAGAAGCTGAAGAAGGTTGTCTCCCTCCTCTGCTCAGCTGCACAGCAGTCACTGAAGGAGAGGGGCCTGCACATCCCACCATGGAGGAGGTCAAGCTACATGCAGTCCAAATGGCTGTCATCTTGCCACAAGGCTTGCATCCCAGGTAGCTACAGCAAAGGGGTGAGCCAGAAGAGCAGTACTGGAGGCAGCCACTCTCACACTAAGGACAGGAGAGGAGAGGGGCCCAAAGAGGGGCGTCATGAGGGGGCAGGATTGTCCAGCCAGTTCTCAGAATTCAGCATCAATTGCTGCTGAGTTTTGTGGCTCCGGGGATGTAATAGTACTGCTAGTAGTAGTAGTAGTAGTAGTAATGTTTAGGCTAAGAGGGTGCTTCAAGAGTTAATTTTTGGTTATTATTAAGTTTTTTTTTTTTCTCTCTTTTTTTTTGTCATTGAAGCCCTTGTTAGGATGAAGTATCTTTTCTTACTTTCTAGAATGTTAGCATATTTTGTTGGAAGACTGAAAGGAGTCTTGTTTTACTCTCTCTCTCATCTCACTGTACTACCTTTAGAATTATTTTACCCTTTTTCTAAAAAAAAAAAAAAAAATTTACCTCAAAGTGACTAAATTACCATGTTACATTTTTTTGAAAGATTTTTAATATCTTGAGAAAGATTGAGATGAAAGAAGTATATAACTAAATAGCTTTCATAATATATACAACAAAAACACATATTTTGGTTTTTATATTAAAATTAATATTTACAAGAGAACTAAGTAACACAAAAGAAAATTCACATTGAGTATTTTAAATTTTGGTTTATCCATAGTGGTGTAAATTATATTTTTATCTTTATTTATCACTATTTAACATTCTTAAATAAAAGCTTAAGATACTAATAGAAAGGTCTTTTAAGGCAGGAAAAACATAGCAAGTGATAGGGTGGTCGTGGCCCATTGTTTTTAGATCCCTCTTCCTTGATAGATTGTTCAAGAACTTTCTAAGTGAAATTTTCTATATTTTCTTAGTTCTCTGGGATTTTGAGCCCATTGGGAAACTCTACTCATTCGGGGAAGTTCAATGTAACCAACCAAAGGATTCTGTTGGGTCTGTTGGGAATTTTGGAATCTTCCTACCGAACGTGGATTGTGGAGTTAGGAGACAAACATCCAAGTGTAAGACATCATATCTAATTTGCATATCACCACCTTTTTCTTTTTCAAATTTTATTGAGGAAGAGATATTTTTCTCTAGGTCTACCTTCTCAATATTGTGAATGGAAGATATATTTCTCTAAGTTTATGTTCTCTAAAGATTTTATTGAGGAAGATATATCTTTATCTAATTTGCATATAACCACCTTTTTCTTTTTCAAATCATATGCTAGGATTTCTCCCTGCAGTGGTCTTCTCTCTCTCGACTTCCTCCTTCTTCGTCTTGCTGCTTCTTCTCCTCTTTCTCTGTTTTTTGTTCTCCCTTAGCCTCTGTAACCCTCGTTATTCCCCTCCTGCCTGAAGGCTATCCCCCCTCTTCCTCCGGTCCTCATGGCGACTCCAGTTGAGGAGTTAATAAGAAGCTTCTCTTTTGTCTTGCTGTTTCTCTTTCTTTGTTTTCTGTTCTCCCTCAGCCTCTGTAACCCTCCTTGCTCCCCTGTTGTTATTATATTTATTAAAGTTATTATTATATTTATGAAAGTTGTTATTATATTTATAAAAGTTGTTAATATATTTCTTCTTCTTATTTTCTGTTGTTCCTTCTTTTTCTTATTCTATTTACTACTAAAGTTGTTAAAAGACGACGAAATGTGTATAGAAGAAAAATAAAATAAAATTTGTTAAAAGACAATGAAATATAAATTTTCACCACTATTAATCTCTTACTTTATTAATTAAAAAGCGATTATAGAAACTTGTATATAAAAAAAAGAATAATTAAGGCATATAAGAAGAAGAAGCAATAGTAGAAAAAAATAGTAGAAGAAGAAAACTATATATTAACAACTTTCATAAATATAATAACTTTTATTAATTTTTAACAACTTTCGTTGTTTTTCCTATATATTGCAGAATTTACATATTTTACCATTATAATTTACAAAGAAACAAATAATAATCATGCAAAGTCATGCATTTAGTTATTTAACTAATCATAATTATCTTACCACTATCTCCGATTAATCCCTTACTTTATTAAATAAAGAGTAATTAAATAAAATTGTATATAAAAAAAGAAAGAATTATTAAGGGATAGAAAAAGTAGAAGAAAAAATAATAACAACAAAAAGAAGTAGAAGAAAAGTAGAAAACATATTAATAACTTTCGTAAATATAATAACAACTTTCATTGAAATTTAACAAATTTTATTATTTTTTCTATACATTATAGAATTTACATACTTTACAATTATAATTTACATAAAAATAAATAATAATCATGTAGAGTCATACTTTTGGTTATTTAACTAATTATAATTATCTTACCACTATCTCTTATTAATCTCTTACTTTATTAATTAAAGAGTGAATAGATAAACTTGAATAGAAAAAAAAAACAATAGAAAATAAGAAAAAGAAGAAAACATACTAACAACTTTCATAAATATAATAACAACTTTCGTTGTTTTTTCTATGTGCTTTCACAAAGTTGTAAAACTTTCTTAAAAAATGGTGAATTATTGTCAAAATTTCATACTTAAATTCGTAGTTTAAGTATGAAATTCTAACAATAATTCACAGTTTTTTAAGAAAGTTCTACAATTAATAAAGTATTTTAATTTAGAAATAAGAAAGTTCTACAACTTTCACAAATACAATTAATAATTCACAATTGTATTTTATTTAATCACTTTTTAATTAATAAAGTAAAGAATTAATTGGAGATAGTGGTAAGATAATTATGATTAGTTAAATAACTAAAAGCATGATTCTGTATGATTATTATTTATTTCTACGTAAATTATAATGGTGAAATATGTAAAATTCTGCTAGAAAAAATAATGAAAGTTGTTAAAAATAAATGAAAGGTATTATTATATTTACAAAAATTGTTAATATATAGTTTTTTTTCTAACTACTATTTTTCTGCTATTTCTTCTTCTTTTTCTTCTTCTTCTATGCCTTAATTATTCTTTTTTTTTTCTATACAAGTCTCTCTAATTACTATTTAATTAACAAAATAAGAGATTAATCAGGGAGTGGTGAAAATTTACATTTCATTCTCTTTTAACAACTTTTATTTTTTTTTTCTTCTGTACACATTTCGTCGTCTTTTAACAACTTTAGTGGTGAAGTTGATTAAGAAGAAAAAGCAATAATAGAAAATAAGTAGAAGAAGAAACATATTAATAATTTTCATAAATAAAATAACAACTTTCACAAATATAATAACAACTTTCGCAAAATATAATAATAACTTTCACAAATATAATAATAACTTTCGTTATTAATCATTCTTTTTTTTCTATATAAGTCTCTATAATCGCTTTTAATTAATAAAGTAAGAGATTAATTAGAGATAGTGGTGAGAATTTATATTTCATTGTCTTTTAACAACTTTCATTTTTTCTATATATATTTTGTTGTCTTTTAACAACTTCAATAGTGAAGTAGATTAAAAAAGAGCAACAAAAGAAAATAAAACGAAGAAATATATTAACAACTTTCGTAAATGTAATAACAAATTTCGTAAATATAATAACAACTTTCGTTGTTTTTTCTATACGCTTTCTATACAAGTTTCTATTAATCATTTTCTATTTTTTTTTTTCTATACAAGTCTTTATAATCGCTTTTAATTAATAAAGTAAGAGATTAATTAGAGATAGTTATGAGAATTTATATTTCGTTGTCTTTTAATAACTTCAGTGATGAAGTAGAAAGAGCGATTAGAGACTTATATATGAAAAGATTAAATATTAGAGAGCAATTTGAGACTTATATAGGAAGAAGATTAAAGATTAGAAAGCAATTAGAGACTATAAAAAAATAAGAGATTAAAAAAGGAGCAGTTAAGAAGATGATGAAAACGAAGAAGAAAAAGGAAGAATAAGAATAATAATTACTAGCAACATATGAAGTAGAAGATGAAGAAGAAGATGAATACGGGTCATTTCTCTCTCTCTCTCTTATAGTGTTCCGTCAATATTTAATGAGGCACTAAATGATAGAAAAAGTAAAGTTGGAAGAAAAGTAAGAAAAAAACCTCAAGAGTAAGGAAAACTAAAAATAACTCTGGGCTGCCAAATCGAAAACCAAGTGAATTTTCGATGCAAATAACTTCTGAAAAAAATAAAATGAAATAAACAAAACTTGCTAGAAAAAAGACAAAAAGAAGAAAACAATTTGAAACCCTCACCAGCGCATGCATTTAAACACCATGGGCGAAGCCATGTGTTGTTACCAAGGGTGACACTAGGGGTGTAAATGAGCCGAGCCTGAGCGATTTTGCTGCCGCTCAAGCTCAGCTTGAAATTAATTTCGAATTTCTTTATTGGGCTCAGGCTCGGCTCGCCTTAGCTCGAGCCGAGCCTGAGCCTGAAACAAGCCTATTATCAAGCCTCATTTAAGCCGAGTTGGCTCGAGCTGGACCAAGCCAATTCGAGCCCAAGCCGAGCTTAGAGAAGGAAGGTGAGGTGGAGCTTAGAGGAGACGACTACCGCGGGAGGAGGATGATGTGGCGGCGGTGGCTTGGAGAAGGAAGGTGAGGTGGAGCTTAGAGGAGATGACTGCTGCGGGAGGAGGATGATACGATGGCGGCGACTTGGAGAAGGAAGGTGAGGCGGAGCTTAGAGGAGATGACTGCCGCGGGTCTATGGCAGCTTGACGAGGCGGCACAGCGACAGCTTGAGGAGACGACTAGCATGGGTGCCGACTGCTGAAGTTCCGAACTGCCGAGTGCCGAAGGAGGAGGAGGAAGAGGCGGCAACAGTTTGAGGGGGTAAGCAGGGGGAAATTAGATTTGGGGTAGGAGGCGGGGAGGGGATGTGGGACTTAGATTTGGGGATTAGGGTTTTCTAATTTAATTTTATACCGAGCCAATCGAGCCGAGCCTAAGCGAGCCGGCTTCAGCTCAGGTTCGACTCGATATTAATTTCGAGCCTCTTTCAACTGCTCGAGCTCGGCTCAGCTCTGACCGAGCCGAGTCGGACTCGAGCTTCAGTCGAGCCGAGCTCGAGTCCGAGCCAAGCCCGAGCTGCTCGACAAGCTTGACACCCCTAGGTGACATTGCCACCCAGATTAATTCTTTTTCAGTAATTTTGTACCTCAAAAAGCTTCCATATACTGTTTTTATTTTCAAATAAATACATTATAATATTATTGGAAACTGCACAATCTTTTCTAATAAATTTTCTCTTTTTCTGTGACATAAAATATATTTCTAATAAATATTTTCATAAAAGTACTTCCCCAGGTGACTGAGTAGAGAAATTGGCCCCCCTCCCCCTAACTAAAATTCCCGGCTCCGCACCTGTTAAACATGTGAGCTGTTGGTACTAAACCTGAAGGGATGGTGTGAATTGATGAGCAGACGTGGATGAGCGGATAATAATAAAACAAAGAAGAAATAGAGAAGGGAAAGGAAAGAAAGAAAGAAAGAAAGTAAAGAAACAAATGATGGGTGGCTGGGCTGGTGATAAGTACTCCCCTACCTCCTCCTGCCACCTCCCGTCCCATCATCCGACGCCTTCGAAGTACGCTCGGTCGTACCCACACCCATCATGCTCCCTCTCCTTACCCCCCAACTCTCCCGGATCCCCTGCTTCCTCCGATGCAGAAGCCAGAAAGAGGTCGTGGGGGAGCTGGCTGTCGGAGCGTGTTTAACGAATGTGAGCAGGGGAATACGCTGCATCTGGGGACGGATGGGATCGGCTGCCGTGGAGAAGGGAGGCAGGGTTGGCTTTAATGCTTTTGTGGGGGACTGGGGAGCAGGAGGACAAGGGGAGGTAATAAGATGGGTGTCGCGTCAGGCGAAGACAGCCGTCTGATTGGGTGATACTCCCAATAGAGATCATCTGGATCCGCACGATCATATCACCATAACACCCCCGCCCCCCCCTCCCACCTTCCTTTAGGGAGGATAATAGAGGATTTGACCAAATTAGCCCTACCAAACTTCTTTCTAAGCGTCCGGTGCATAAAAAGTTTCAAATTTATGTACTTATAACTAAAGTAAAATTGTTAGTTTTTTCGTCCAAATTAATGAAATGCATCTAAAAAATTTCAAAAATTAAATGCCGGACTGAATTATCTCCATTTTTAATATTTTTATAAACAAAAACGTCCTAGGCATCCGGTGCATTTCAAAGTTTTATCTAGTTCGCTTTAATGATGAATAGCTAATTTTAAATATAAGTCATCACTTATATTTGAAAGTCATTATCTAGTTCAACAACTTATGTAAAAATTTCTCTTAATAAGACTCAGTAATTTATGAAGCAATTTTTTAATTTTTTACGTAATTCACTAAATAGGGAAGGAACTTATTTTTGGAACAATATTATCAAAATACATCAAATTAGAACTTTGAAACACATATCTAGACATGATCATCGGGCGGGCCGGGCTAGATTCAGGTCGGGTTTTTCTGGCCAACCGGGCTTAAGTATTTATTTACGGTCCAACCCACCAATCACTCGGGTCGGGTCGGGCTGCGCTAGAATAGTCTAGCCCATTATCGCCCGTTGGCCCATGAGAGATTGAGCTAGCTAGGCCAGCTCGACGCACCAATCACTCGGCCCAACCCCACATTTTAGCTATTTTTAGAAATGTTTTTTACCATTAGATTTTTTTTAAAAAATATTTATATTCCTATTTAAAAATAATAATAATAATATATTAAAAATATTTAAAGGTGTGCTTAAAAAAATATAAAATGGTACAGTACCAAAATTTCTGTTAAATTTCACTATAGTAGATGTAGCAGAACAGGCAAGCCTAGTTGCGGGCCAAACAAGTGAGCTGAACGGGTGGGCCAAACGAGCGCGGCTTCCTAGTGGCCCAAACGGGCGGGCTTTCGGGTTGGGTTGGGCAGGCAAAGGCCCAAGCCGCCGATGGGGAGTTCGGGCTTAGCTCGATTCAAACCGGGCCGGGCACGGGCGGGCTGGGCCGTTTGATTAGGTCTAGCACATATCGGCATAAAATGTCTTTTACATTTTAGGAGAGACAGAGAATTTTAGACTGACTAGGTATAGAAGATATGAAAAGTCAAATTCAAGTCAAATTAGAAAAGTCTAATCCTACTAGGTTAAAAAAATGATTTTGAATGAACACCAAATAGGAAAAGTAAAATAAAATACAAAACTGAATGCAAAATATGCCAAAATTTGAGATACAATTTTAACGTGGAAAAACATCCCTTAACAAAACAAGAAGAAAAACACAGATCTAATCAACCTCATGGCTTAATCTATTTCACTAAAACTTAGATAAAGATTCGCTTACCATCTTTCCTATTATTGATTGAAGTCTTTCTCTTGCATGAACTCCCTTTTGATAAACTACTCTATGAACATAGATCGTTTCACCTTAATAGTTTTTAACTCAACATCGATCACCTTGCTCTCTTTTGTTGGAGGCAGAAGACATGTCCTCTGTCCTTTAAATTCCTTTGTTTGTGCTTCAATACATAGTAGTAGATCTCTAAGCACATTGAATAATAAACTGGAAAAAAAAACCTAGACACACATATGTATCTAAATCCTAGGCAATGATATCACTCGTTTGCTTAAACAAAATTGGAAGAAATATTAAAAAAATGAAAGCAGAGATGAACGCTAAGATTTTAACGTGGAAAAACCCAAACGTGAAAAAACCACAGATCCAAACTCGGATCAAAACCAATCACTAGAATAGTAGCAGTTATAAGACTGACTCACAAAACAACTCGTCGATCCAAATGACTTTGTTCCGCTCAGTCTTGCTCGCTAGAACCCACGATTCAAGTGAAAATAACTTGAAGTGAAAAACAATTCAAACACAAATCAAGCAAACACAAGTTCTCAAGCAAACAAAAGTTCACAAGTAAACAGAAGTTCACAAGTTCTCAAGCAAACAAAAGTTATCAACTAGTAAACTCCCCTTACACTAGTAAAACTCCCCATAAAACTCCTAAACTCACTCCTCTTACACTTACACGATCACGATCACGATCACAATCACATTTAACTCTTCCCCTTTTTGACACAAATTTCCAAAGACTAAGAACTAGGAGGAAACTGATGATGAAGGATCGACAACACGGAGTTGAGCACGGTCCCTTGACGAGCTTGCTCAGCCTGTAAATCATTCATGGCCAACTGTAAATCCTACACCTGAGTGCTAAGCTGATCAAACCGGTCAGAAAACTATGGTAACTCCCCCTCAGGGTGATATGAATCATCGTCAGAACTGTCAGCAGAACTGTCGCGGTGGGATGGACGTCCAGCGGTGGTAGAGGAGGTCGGCTTGGAAAGAGACGGTTGATCATGAGCTTGACTCCTCTTAATTGTTATCCGATCCAATAGTTTTTATGCAGTAAGCGAAGCTTCTGTGGTGTCCACTCTCACCCCACTCTGTGTGCACAGTTTGGTAATAAAAATATCAAACGACAAACCTTCACGAGGGGCTTCTTTCTATGCAGTTGTCAAAATAGAATCGTATATTATAGCAGCCAAATCAATAGAAATCCCTAATAGTATCGCATGAAGAAGGAAGGCTCGATCTTGACTAATACTTGAATATCGAGTCTTTGGAGTGATGTTGTAGAGACAAATGAGGTGTAACATGCGAGCCACTGATGTCAGTTTCACATGTGGCATCATGTTACCTATCCACTCTTCCCGTTGTATTAACACGTTACTAGCATATTCTTGAACAATAGGAAGAGATAAGAAGAGGGATACTGGAACTCACCATCAAGAAGTTAGAATTCAGCACTGATGACCTTAGAGTCCATGTATACAGAAATCCCACGGACGGTGGACCGTATACAACGTTCCAAAATAGTGGCATTGCTAAAAAAACTCTCGGACAACCTCCATATATGCTGTCCCGTCCATCCGACACACTGATAGCCATCCTCGCTCAGTAAATATCTATTCTATCCCTAAGGCACAAAAATCAGAAATGACAACTGGCCTTTCACAGATAATCGGACGAGTGCCAAAATTTTATTTGTATCTCCCTGCAGCAGTGTATGAAAAAAACTTGGGAGCCGAAGATAGTGAGGAAGGTGGCCTTGGCCTCTTGAAAACTGTAGTTTTTTAGGCATTCTAGAAAGAGAAATAATGCGCAAGATTCAACACATGCCCAAAGCATACAAAAAATAACATGAAAGCCAAAAAATCTTAAAAACCATGAAAGCCCCAAGTGAAATCCATCTTCCACTAGAAAAAAGCTAAGTTGTCATGTTCAATCGCTCAAGAAACATCAAGATATTAACTCTAACGTGATCAAAACTTGAAAACACACGAAATCAACTAAGATCAAGAGGCTAAAATGAATAAAAAATAAGAAATTTTGGTACAACGTATCCTTAAAAAAAATATTTGTATGGGCACGACATGGCCGGGCACAGTGTGGCCGGTCTCGTGCCCATGCAATGGGGCACAGTGTGGGGGGGGGGGGGGGTTGCCACGCACCCCCTCGCGTCGCCGCAGCCAACCGGCTGTGGCTAACTAGCTACGGCGGCCCCAGTGCCGCTGCACCCACCGCCAACCCCCCTACCGCCTCTCTATCTATCCTTTTATTCTCCTCTCTCTCACTTTCTCTCGTTCGGTCTCCCTCTCTCTCTCTCTCTCTCTTTCTCTCTCTCTCTCTCACTATCGACCCGTCGCCACTGTAGTCATGCTGCCACAAGTGAGCCTCCTCCTTCTTCCTCTTCTTTCTTCTCTCTCTATCACTATCTCTCTCTCTCTTTCTCTTTTTCTTGCCTTGGGCTCGGGCCTGTCGGAGCCGAGCCGCCGGCGAGAGGCCGGCAGCTAGCTGGCCACCAGCTGCCGGTGCCCTCCCCGCCGGCCCGAGTCCGCACCTCCCTCACCTCCTCCCTTCTTCTTCTTCTTCTTCTTCTTCTTCTTCTTCTTCTTCTTCTTCTTCTTCTTCTTCTTCTTCTTCTTCTCCTTCTTTTTCTTCTTTCTTTCTTTTTCTTCTCCTTCCTCAGCTTCTGCTCCTTCTTTTTCTATCAGCCCTGCACTATAGCAGACAGTGCTGGGCCGAGCCTAGCACTAATGGCAGTTTTATCTATATTTATATTTTTATTTATAATTAAAAATCTAGCTAGTTATAAAAATAAGCAGAAATTTTAAAATCTAACAAATCATCATATTTTACTCAAACAGATTATAATATGATAAACAACTAGCTTTATGTTACTTGAACATTTTCAGATCCCGAACCCCTTATTTGAGACCCCGTGGACCCTACTAGCGATGAGTGTTACTCGATTGATTGGTGAATGTAAGAGATACGTCGTTTGCGTCTTTTGATTAGTGTGAGTAGTCCTATTCCTTAGACGCCTTTCTCAAATTAGGTTATAGTATATATTATATACATGCATGTTTTGGCCTCCAGCATGATTATATGACTATCTAGAAATGATTACAGTCGAGCATATTTTTATTCATTGTCGAGGATTATACAATTTCTCATTCATGACATGTTATCTATTTTTTATTTATATATTATTGAGGATATATTCATATACTCATTCATGACATGATGCTCTTGCTGATTCATATTATCTAGTACATGATTTACTCTCTATTTGACATCACTAATTCAGGGTAAGGTCTATTCAGTGAGCCTTTTGCTTATGACTCTCTTTATTTCTTTCTTTTTAACCCCCATAGATATTATGGTACGTGATACCGCCTTGAGATACCCTGATGAGATATTTTAGAGCAAAGATAAGGTAAGCTATAGATAGGAGACGATATAGATGATAGTTTATATAGAAATTGAGTTGTACTAGTATTTGATATTTGTACTCTTTTGTATTACATGATGATTTGTATGATATAAGTTGAATCATGGCGTACTCTTGTATTAGTTATTTTAGTTGTATCTTGATGGTTTGTTATGGCCTGTGGGTCCTACCAGATTATGTAGTGGTTTAATGTATATTATTGTGGACTGGGATATTCATATGTTAACAGGTTTATTTGGTTAATAGTATGATTTATCTAGTGATGGATTATGTGATCATAGATAGGTTAGCAGGTTTTATCTGATGATGTCATGATTATATATGCACAAGAGAGTATCTGTGCGTGACAGGCCAAAACATGCATGTACATAATATATACTATAACATAATTTAAGAAAGGCGTCTAGGGGATAGGACTACTCATACTGATTAGAAGACGCAAACGACGTATCCCTTACATTCGCCAATCAACCGAGTGACACTCATCGCTAGCAAAGTCCACGGGGTCTCAAATAAAGGGTTCGGGATCTGAAAATATTCAAGTAACATAAAGTTAGTTGTTTATCCTATTATAATCCGTTTGAGTAAAATATGATGATTTATTAAATTTTAGAATTTATACTTATTTTTATAACTGGCTAGATTTTTAATTATAAATAAAAATAAAAATATAGATAAAAACCTAATTATAATTAAATTATATCTTGATTAATTAGGGACTATGTAGTCATTACTTTATAAAATAATAAATAAATACATAAGCCGATTATTTTATTTGTTACAAAATAAAAATGTATAATAAATTATTAGAATTATTTAAAATGTATCGCATAAAAATATTAGTATAAAAATTTGATAATTATAATTTACAAATCTATATATTAATCTAATAGAGATATAAATAAATAAATATGAGTATTACTTATATTTATACCTAATTAATCATTGATTATACAAATTGTAATTAATACTAATCATATTGAAGATTATATATTATTATTAAAATAATTAATGTTTAAATAATCTATTTGCATTAATTAAGAAGGAAAAACCTAAATAAATAACATCAAGTAAAATAAATAAATAAATAAATAAATAAATAAATAATTAATTAATTAAAAAAAATGGTCATTAGTGTTGGGCTCGGTCCATCACTGTGCAGAAAAAGGAGCAGAAGCCGAGGAAGGAGAAGAAAAAGAATGAAAGAAGAAGAAGAAGAAGAAGAAGAAGAAGGGAGGAGGGGAGGGAGGTGCGGACCCGAGCCGGCGGGGAGGGCACCGGCAGCTGGTGGCTAGCCAGTTGCCGGCCTCTCGCCGGCAGCTCGGCTCCGACGGGCCTAAGCCCAAAGCAAGAAAAAGAGAAAGAGAGAGAGAGAGATAGTGATAGAGAGAAAGAGAAGAAAGAAGAGGAAGAAGGAGGAGGCTCACCTGCGGCAGCACGACGACAGCGGCGGCGGGTCGGCAGTGGGGGAGAGAGAGAGAGAGAGAGAGAGAGAGAGAGAGAGAGAGAGAGAGAGAATAAAAAGATCGAGTAAGAGGCGGTGGGGGGTGGGGGGGTTGGCGGTGGCTGCAACGGCGTTGGGGCCTATCGTAGCCAGTTGGCCGCAGTCGGTTGGCTGCGGCAACACGAGGGGATGTGTGGCAGCCCCCCACGTTGTGCCCCATTGCATAGGCACGAGGCTGGCCACACTATGGTTGGCCACGGTGTGCCCATGCAAAGATTTTTTTTAAGGATAGATTGTTACAAATTTGATGGAGATCATACCTCGCAAAAAGTGAAGAAAAACTTAAAATTTCGGCCGAAAGACTCCAGATCCGCAAGAGAACTACCCTTTAAAAGAGTTTGAAGTAAAAAATTTGATGAAAAAGGTGAAGATTTTGAAGATTTAGGAGAGTGGAAATAAAGGGTTTCTAGGATTTGGAAGATGGAAGATGAAAACCCTTGGGTTCGGAGCAATATTTAAAGAACCCCCGAGTGTGTTTGAACGCACCAGTCTGCGCGTTCGAACTCAAGAAGCCTGCATTCGAATGCCATTTTTTTAAACAGTAAAAAATCTAAAAAAATAAAAAATACTTTTGGAGATGCACTTCTAAAAATTCAAAATAGATTCAAGACATAGAATATGATAATCAAATGAAATAAGTCATACACAGATCAATCAAATCATCAAGAGCATATTATGATCAATTCTAATGCATCACTCAAATTTAAATTAATCTTGATTGATCATAACAATATGCATATGCAAGTTGAGCATAGATAACATGAAGCAATCTTTTTAAACAAACTTTTCTATTTAAACAATGATGCAACACAGTAGTCAAACCGACTTAGCATATAATTTTGCACTTTTCGAAACCATATAGGTGCAGTGATGACTTTCACACATGAGTAGATAGCCCTTTTCTTGTAGTACATATCAAACAATGTGCAAGTAGATATTCACATATATCATTTTTTTTGAATTTGCAAATAATGTATAATGTCAAACTGAACTCTAAACAAGATGACTTTCACACTAACTCATTGTAGCCCTCTCCATTGATCTTTTATGAACACATTTTTTATGACTAAGCATGAGGTCAAACTGTGCAAATCAAAGTCAATAGTGAGCTATTAAAAATATATTTCATGATGTCATGCTCACTGAAGAATATACACACGTTATGAGTACATTAAATTTAGTTTAATTATTATAGAAGTCGAGAGAGTTAAATCAGAAATGATACAATATACTACAAGATGACAAAATTGACTATAATAACTCATAATAAAAAAAAATCATATTTATATGTCAAGAATATATTTTTGAATCTAAAGTGTATCAATTTTTTTATTAAAAAAATAAAACTCTCGACAAATCTGAAACTAAAACCAAAGAGAAAATTTCAGAGTAAAAGAAAACAAAAAAAGAAATGAAATAAAAAAACGCAAACCAAAACACAAATCTAAAAAAAAATCAGTCCAAAGCATAAATCCCTAAAGAAGTACGAAGATACTCAAATCTTTGTATATCCAAAGGTTTTGTAAACAAATCTCCTAACTATTTCTCCGTCTCAACATGTTTCAGTGCTTTTATTTTGTCTTCAACTAACTCGCGTATAAAATGATGTCGGATATCAATGTGTTTTGTACATGAGTGTTGAATATGATTTTTTGATATATTAATAGCACTCATGTTGTTACAATAAAGCACAATAGTATCTTGTTCAATGCCATAATCCTTGACCATCTGTTTCATCCACAATAACTAAGAACAACAACTACCCACTGCAATGTACTCGGCCTTCATAGTAGATAAAGATATCAAGTTTTGTTTCTTACTGTGCTAAGCAACCAAATTGTTTCCAACATAAAAGCATCCACATGAGGTACTTTTTCTGTCATCGCATGAACCTGCTCAATCAGAATCTGTGTATTCCGATATGATAGCACCCGAGTCATAAGTAAACTAGATACCTAAATCAATTGTGCCACTGACATATTTTATGATACGTTTCAGAGCAAACAAATGTGTCTCGTTAGGTTTATACTGAAACCTAGCACACACACCGACGCTAAATGCAATGTCTGATCTACTAGTAGTTAAGTACAAAAGACTACCAATCATGCTCCTATATAGTGTTTGATCAACACTTTTTCTTGAAATATCCTTACCTAGTTTGGTAGTTGTACTCATAGGAGTTCTAGCATGTTTTGTATTTTCTAAATCGAATTTAGTCACAAGATCCTTAGCATACTTGGTTTGAGCGATAAAAATTCCTCTCTCCAATTGAGTAATTTGAAGTTCTAAAAAGAATTTCAACTCACCCATCATGCTCATCTCAAAATGATTGTGCATGAAATCTCCAAACTCTTTAGCTAAAGATTGACTCATTTCCCCGAAGACAATGTCATCCACATATATTTATGCCACAACTAAACTCTTGTTCTCACGTCTAATGAACAATGTCTTGTCCACTCCCTCTCGAGTGAACCCCGCATCCACTAAAAAAGTAGTCAACTTCTCATACCAAGCTCTTGGAGCTTGTTTTAGCCCTTAGAGGGCCTTTTTTAATTTAAACACATGAGAAAGAAATTTATGATCTTCGAAACCCTTAGGTTGTTCCACATAAACATCTTCATTTAGGATACTATTCAAGAAAACACTTGTAACATCCATTTGAAACAATTTAAATTTTAAATAACAAGCAATAGCAAGTAGTATACGAATAGACTCTAATCTAGTCTAGCTTTATTTTGAACTATATTGCCATGTTCATCACTTTTATTCTTATATATCCATTTTGTTCCAATTACGTTCATATTCTTAGGTCTAGGAACTAAATACCAAACATCATTCCTAGAAAATTGCTCTAATTCCTCATGCATAGTATTAACCCAAGAATCATCTAACAATGCTTCCTTCATATGTTTAGGTTCAAAAGAAGATGTATAACAAGTAAATGATACCTCACTTTAGATTTGTCATCTTATCTTTATTTGTTCATTCATGTCTCCGATCACTTGTGACAGTAGATGATTTAATTTCACTCTGGTAGATAGTTCTAATATGTTGCTGTCAGTTTTGTTCATTTCAACCTTATCCTCATCCTGTTTATCAATTGCAAGATCAAGCTCCTTTCCAATGTCTTCGTCATGTGTACCTGCAGAAACATAAATAAGAATAACTTCAGTTACATTAGTAGTGAATTCATCTATAATAACATTAGCAGATTTTATAATAGTAGAAGTGTCAAGATTAAATACTCTATATGCTCTACTATTTTTAGAATACCCCAAGAAGACGCCCTTACAATTCCTAGTGTCAAATTTTGTCAAATGTTCTTGATCACGCAAGATATAGCATTTGCTACCAAATACTCGAAAATATTTAACACTAGGGTTCTTACCTTTCCAGATTTCATATGTAGTCATTTTTGTACATGGTCTTTGATAAACACGATTTATCACATGTACCATAGTATTGACCGCCTTAGCCCAAAACCTTTGAGGAACCTTTTTAGTGTGAATCATAACCCTAGCCATTTTATGAACAACATGGTTCTTTATTTCCACAATCCCGTTCTGTTGTGGAGTTATAGGAGCTGAAAATTCATGCTGAATACCAAGAGAATTACAAAATATAGAAATTTTTTTATTTTCAAATTCTCTTCCATGATCAGAACGAATCCTAACTAGGGTAGTGGATTTTTCATTCTGCAATTTCAAAAATAGTGTTTTAAAAACTTCAAAGGTTTTAGACTTCTCACGTAAAAAGGCAACCTAGGTATATCTGGAGTAATCATCGATCATTAAGAATATATAGCGTTTACCTCCAAGACTTTTCGTTTTTGTTGAACCCATTAAGTCCATGTGAACTAATTGTAGCACGCGGTCAGTGGTAGCTGCATTTACCTTCTTATGTGAGATCCTAATTTGTTTTCCAATTTGACACGAACCGCACACTCTTTTTGACATTTCCTTCATCCTAGGTATTCCTCTTACCACTTTTTGTTTGGACAGATTAAACAATTTCTTATGATTCATATGTCCAAGATGTTGATGCCAAAGATCTGCAATGTCAAAAGAGGCACTGTTACATTTTAGTTTATGTGAAGTTCCAATGACATAGCAATTATCATATGTTCTAGATCCAAAACATAACATTATCATCATGATCTAGAATAGTACAATTATTTTTGGAGAATTTTACCTCATAATTTTCATCGCAAAATTGACTGATGCTCAGTAGATTTGCTTTCAATCCCTTAACCTAAATAACATTTTCAAGAATAGGAACCCCTATAGTACTTACCTTTTATTTACCTATTACCTTGGATGAATTACCATCTCAAAATATCACAATTCTCCCTTCATGTTCTTCGAGATTAGAAAATAAGGATTTGTCGCCTGACATATGTCTTGAACAGCCACTATCTAAATCCACAAGTCAGAATTTAAAGCTTTCAAGGCAGTATGCACAACATAACATTTCAAATCACTTTTCTTAACCCATATGGCCTTTGTTTTCATCCCATAAATGAAAGCACTTCTAGGTTTTTACAAAAATTTGCAATGAAGTCGAATATGCCCTAGAATGCCGCAATAAAAACATATCGGAACAAACCCTTTTCTACTCACCTTTTGTTGAGGAGTGACTAAAGTTTACCTTTGCCGCCGTTGAAGAGTTACTAGTTTGTTGATTGAACTTTAGTTTAGAGACATTTATCTAGGATTGTTTTGAAAATGTGGTTGATGACCTCAAGTTTTCTTCCTTTTGTATACCAGCAGAAACAAAGACAGTTTTATTATTATTTGAATTACCAGTGTATCCAATATCATACCTGTCTTTTCCATAAATCTGAGCTTTTAAAATCTCGTCTAGTTTGTTTTTCTCTTTAAGAAATATCACTTCCTTCTGTAATTGCTCTAGTTCAATTTCATTAGCCATCATCTTATTTTTCGCATTGTCAAGTTGTTCAAAAAGATTTTTGACACGTTCAAGTTCTAATTTGTACTTCTCCTCAATTTGATTTCTTTCTAGTTCGATTACCTTGAGTCATTGAAGTAGTCTAAGATTACTTTTCTTGAGTTTAAACGACTCCAGGTTCAAGTCATATATGCCTTTTGTATTTCAGATTCATCTTTCTCAGCTGGTACATATCTTGATCATCTGTACTATTAGTATAAATAATAGAGTCAATATTAAATAGAGAGGAGACAAAAGCTACAAAGTTTTCTTCGTCTTTCTCAGAATCATCATTAGATTCATCTGAGTTATCCCAAGTGACTTTCATAGCTTTACCCTTTCTCTTAAGACGATTAGAGCATTCTTGTGCGATGTGTTCAAAACCAGAACATTCAAAACATTAAACTTTATTCTCATAATTCTTATTTTTCTGTTTGACATTGTTGTTGCTCACCTCAGTATTCGAACTCACAGCATTCTTCTTTTTCACAAAGGCTTTGTTTTTCTCAAGTTTTTCAGCATTCAACTTGTTTGGCTTCCGAAAGAATTTATTAAACTTTTTGACAAACATGGCCAACATCTCAATATCTAAATTACCTTCATCATTAGACACTTCTAAATTTTGTTCAACTGTGGATATGGCCATCCTTTTGGACTTTCAGTTCTGAAAGGCTGGACTCAAATGTTTGTAGATTTCCTACGAATTGTTTAACTTTCATAGAATCGATGTCCTTACTTTCCTCAATAGCTATAACTTTCGCCTGAAATCTTTCTGGGATAGACCTAAGTATCTTATGAACAATTCTGTTTTTAAGAATTTTCTCTCCTAGATTGAAACTGGAGTTGACTATATCACTCAGCTTTGTATATAACTCATCAAATGTCTCATTCTCTTCCATAGGTAGAGTTTCAAAACCAGTAGTCAACCTCTGAAGTTTTGAAAGTTTTACAGCCATGGTTCCTTCGTGAGTAGTTTCTAAGATTGTCGAAACTTTTTTTGCTATCTCATAAGTAGAAAATTTTCTAAATTCTTTCAAGGAAACACAACTAAAAATTGTATTTATTGCCTTGCTATTCCATCCAACTTTTTTATAATCTGCCATGTCCCATGGCTCTATCAGGTTTTTAACAAGCTTATCATTCACCATGTACATTGGTGCACTCCAACTATTCACTACGGCAATCCATACTCACTCATCTATAGAGTTCAAGTAAGCTCTCATCCTAGCTTTCCAATATCCATAATTTGATCCATCTAGAATAGGAGGTCTAATAGACGATTGTCCATCTCTATGAAAATCCATGCCTATCTAATCTCTCTCAAAAGTTGAGAGAACCTGCTCTGTTACCAATTGAAAAAAAAAACACATAAACATATGTTTGTATCTAAACCCTAAGCAATGATATCACTCGTTTGTTTAAATAAAATCGAAAGAAATATTAAAAAATGAAAGCAGAGATGAATGCCAAGATTTTAACGTGGAAAAACCCAAATGAAAAAAAACTATGGATCCAAACTCGGATTAAAATTAATCACTAGAATAGTAGCAGTTACAATACTAACTCACAAAACAACTCGTCGATCCAAACGACTTTGTTCCGCTCAGTCTTGCTCGCTAGAACCCACGATTCACCGCTTCTCGTGATTGATATCCAACCTAAGTAGCCCTTGAGATTGATCTTTCGTCTAGATAGCCCTTAAGACGAAAGATTAAGCTTTGTAGAAGCATAGGACTGTGTTAGTTGAAAAAACGATGTAGCATAAAGAGTTGATCTTCAAATTGCTTCACCAACCACTCTAGAGTTAGGGCATCACTATACTTATATATGATCTTAAAGATAGAGCCAAATCCAAGTCTTATCCGAACTCACAAAGTCCAAAAACTGCAAACTTCGTAGGTGCATTCGAACGCGACCCGAGTGCGTTCGAATAGCCTGACTTAATCTCAGGTGCGTTCGAATGGGCCATGGTTGCGTTCGAACGCGCGCAGAAACAACACTTTCTGTCTATGCGAACGTCTGCGCCCGCGTTCGAACGCGCTTATGAACGCGGTGTTTCTGTCTGTGTGAACGCATATACCCGCGTTCGAACGCGCTTGTGAACGCGATGTTACTGTCTGTGCGAACGCATATGCTCGTGTTTGAACGCGCTTGTGAACGCGATGTTACTGTTTGTACATAATTGCCAACAATAAAAACCTAACATAAACTCTCCTCATGCTTGTAAGAAATAAAGCTCCGAAAGTAGAACTGTGAAATGGATGAATTTTGATCTCTAATGAGTTCCTTCAATTAACCTCTTGTTTTCTTTTTGAAGTGTGGCATATATGTAACATCAAAATAAAAAATAAAAAATAAAAAAAATTGAGTGCACGTGCCTATTTCCTTTCCCTTCTCCCGTAGCCATATTTTTTTCTCCTCCTTGCTGCGCTGAAGCCATGGTTGGATTGTCATCGAGACAAGCCGACCTTGCCATTCGTTCTGTGACTGAACCATCCCATCCTATTTTCTATTAATTTGGGGGTTTATTGTGTTGTGCTCTCTAGCCTGGCTATATAGTACCAATATTTATATTTATGGATTTTTTCTTTGTTGTTGTGTGATCAGTTCGAACCAATTTGAGTGTTGTATGGACTGACCTTATATTCGTTATATATTCCTGGATCGATTCACATTGTTCTCCATAGAATTGCTAAATTTGTCTAGATTTGGCTTAATTAAATTTTCAATTATTTCTGCATGTACAAATCTTTCATAAGTGGTGTGGCTTACTTATACATAAAATTCCCGAATTTCACATTACACAATATTGCATTAACATGCATATCACAAACATATAAGATAAGCTTCATGTGTTATGGACCGATTGGAGCCAACCCGTAACAAGAGAGTGTAGGCTTCAATTAGAATGAATGATGATAGATGGAGAGGGTGGAAGGAGTGATGATGGTGGTAGTGATAGTGAGGAAGATGATGGGCCGCGATGATAGTAATGAAAGGAGATTAATTTACTTTTGTTCCTAGGTGATCTTACTCTTACTCCTAAAATAAGCTCAAAGTTGATATAATTTCTTAATACTTTGATGATTAAATAAAGAAAGCCAACCTCTCATATATATAGAGGTCAGGTACAATGAGTTTTATCAGGACTAGTCATGCTAACACGACTAGAATTAGGATATGTTTTAAAGACTTACATGACTTAATTAGACTTACTTTAAAGACTCAATTGACTTAACTAGATTTGTCTTAAGAGCTTATATCATGAAATAACTAAAAGATAAATAGACTTGATCTATTGAGCTCAATGTACCTGTGAAGTGATCGAACAGTCATATTTTTTTTAACTACTTTCTTGATTCTATCTATCGGAGCCATTGATCTCATCATCCTGCACAAATCCAATTAAGAAGTAGGTTGTATGGACCAAATCAAATCCAAGTTTACTGTCACAGAAAAACTACTGACATCTAAACTAGAGGAGCAAAGAAGTAGATGATTAATTGCCTTCAATGGAGGTATTTTTGCCAAGTGTGGGAATTATGAAACAAAAGATTTACTAGTTGATTCGTGAAACACCCAATTGTGATTCAGTTTAATTACAGCTGCACACAGGTTCCAATTGGTCAAGTCCCCATTAATTCTGATTCTATTTCATAAGACTCACTACAGGATCACAAGTAGGAACAACAAAGCCCCACTGCCTCAGTAACAAAAATGCAGTGACAAAGTTGCACTTAGTTTGTACCCATATCTAAGCTCAAAACTTAGAATTTGCAAAACTCAAAATTTCTAACACAAAACTACAATGAAAAATATACTTGTATCCATATCAAATCTCCCTCTCTTCCCTCAAAGTTCAACAAGAAACCAAATTCTGAACAAAACCCGAATCAGAAAATCTTACTTTCCATCAAAACTCAAATACAAAATCAAGTAATATCACAATCCACAACTACTGCATGTTCTAACTGTTGGATATAATAATTTGATTCAAACAATCACAAAATCCGATCAATTAGCACTAATGAAATTAAAAAAATAAATTTATAGATTATAGAATGTCATATTTTGTATAAGTTGAATCTAGTATTTAACAATATCTCCTTAAAACTAATTCGCTCTTCACCAATTGCTTCTGGAACATTAGACATTGATCTCGCAGGATATAAGGACTATCTTGCACATGAAAGTGCGTTATTATTCGAGTGCCTTATCAAACCAGGGCAACATAATATTCTTTCTCAATGTAGTATTAAAAGACTCAAAAATATATGAATGGATTGAACCAATTCAATAATTTTATAGTACAAACTCTAGACCTATTTATAGAAATGCAAAATTTCTCTTGGAATGAAAGGACACATTTGGTACGTATCATTTCCTATGAAAGGATGTACATCTTCAAGTTAGATGTTACGAATCAGATCTGGACCGATCCAGATATAAGAAAATTATGAAACCTTAGGTGGAGGTAGCTTCATGAGATAGGGTTTAGATGGCTCCGATTTCACCAATATCGGAGGTCGGATGAAAAGTTAAAAATAAAATAGTAGAGATAGGTCAGAGAGGGCAGAACGATAAATATCCAATATTGCGGCAGTCGTTGGAGGGTGGTGGACGGCCATATAGTAGGGTGACTGCTGGAGTTAGGAGATGGCTAGGGTTTGGAAGATCGGAATACTTCTACGACTATGATCTACTCCTAGAATAAAGCGATCTAATGGCTACGATAAAAACTAAGGACTAAAATAATAACTTGGTTAAACTCATATTCATTACATTCCATGATTATTATCAACACATGTCCACTCCTATTTATAGGAGTAAAAATTCTTAGCGGATCAGATCCACATACGGATTATCCATTTTATTTGAAATTCAAACAATAAGATAAAGTTAACTAACTAACTTGACTAAATCAGCTTTTCTTATCTTTCTCGGATTAATCCTTCGTTTCGCCATAGAGAGATTCTAAATCTAGAGAAGTTGTGAATACCAGAGTTGTAGATATGGAGGTTAGCGATCTTATCCATCTAGTTTGATATTATTATGGCATCTATAGAATATTCTATGAATATTTTCTGAAAACTGCACAGAGCTAGATTTAACTAATTAAATAAAATCCTAATATACTAATACTCTAACTAAACTAAATAAGCAAATAAAATAACTAGACTCAATCCATTGAGCCCAATGTCCCCTTGATGTGATCCGATCTGATCCGGTTCGCATCAATCCACCATGCTTCTGACCACAGTGTCCTCAAGGTGGTTTCCAAATCTTTCTTCGCTCTCGAACTTTATGTCCTTGATTTTCATGTGGATCTCGTTTGCGACGTAGAGGAGGGGCCCATGGTGGGTTCTGCTCTAAGGCCCACCATTTTGAGCCATAGTCCGTTCTAGCCGCGGGTGGCTTGAGCCAAGGTCTTAGTGCATGTGGTTTAGGCCATGGCTCGGGTGCAACTGGTCCAAGGAAGGTGCTGACAGTGGTGGCTTGGACCGAAAGTGCCTGGATCATCACCGATGGAAAGTTAGAATTTTTGGCCCTAGCTTCCACCATGAGTGGGGAAGATGGTATCACGACCGTTGCTGGGGGCTACTCTAGTGTTGCTACGATAGAGAGCTCGATCTGCAAGGATGGAGGGTGCTCCACCGCAACCGGATAAGGGATGGTTGCCATGGTTTGGATGGTCTCCACGGTTTCACCATTATTAGTACTTGAAGGTGGAGGTGGCACTTGTTCCGCGGTGGCTGGCGGCGCAGGTGGTGCGGGGTGGTGGAGGGCGTCTAGTAGGACCTCTATCAAGGCTTGAAACGAGTCCTTGAGGGCACTTTGGATCTCTTTCGAGTTCTCTTTCGACAAAGCCGAAAATTCTTTAAAAAATGCTTTTGCCTACGCTGGCCGCTCATCGTTGATAGTTGCTGGTTGTGCCAAGGAAAGCTCCATAGGGATGGAGATGAGTTCTTGGTCCTCCATGGCCGCGATCTCTCCTGGGTTAGCTTTAGATCACGTGTTCATCATTGTCCGAGGAATGTCAGCTCTGATACCAATGTTAGAACCAGATCTGGACCGATCTAGACGTAAGAAAATTAGAAAAATTTAGGTGGAGGTAGCCTCGTGAGATAGGGGTCTGATGACTCTAATTTCACCTAAATCGGAGTCGAAATAAAAAGTTAAAAATAAAAAAGTGGAGATAGGTTAGAGAGGGCAGAACGGTAAATATCCGATATTACTGCGGTCGTTGGAGGGTAGCGGACGGCCAAGGGCAGTGGTGGATGACTGTATCGTAGGGTGGCTGCTAGAGTTAGGAGGTGGCTAGGGTTTGGAAGATCGGAATACTTCTACGGCTATGATCTACTCCTAAAAAGATAAGCAATTTAATTGCTACAATAAAGATAAGGACGAAAATAATAACTTGGCTAAACTCAGATTCATTTAATTCCATGATTATTATCAACATATTTTCACTCCTATTTATAGGAGTAAAAATTCTTAGCAGATTGGATCCACATGCGAATTATTTTATTTATTTAAAATTCAAACAATAAGATAAAGTTAACTAACTAACTTGACTAAATCAACCTTCCTTATCTTTCACAGATTAATCCTTCATTTCGCCGTAGATAGATTCCGCATTGGGAGAAGTTTGAATAGCAAAGTTGTAGATATGGAGTTGGCGATCTTATCCAACTAGTTTGATATTATTGTGATTTCTGTAAAATATTCTGAGAATATTTTCCTAAAATTACAAAGAGCTGGATTTAGCTAATTAAATAAAATCCTGACCTACTAAGACTCTAACTAAACCAAATAAGCAAATAAAATAACTAGACTCAATCCATTAACTGCTTCACATGAAGGGAAGCACATCTTCAAGCAAAAACTAAATTGAAATCCTATTTGGCAAAAAATAAACTAATTTTGGACTTGACTTAGGTGATGCATGTTTGTTTTGAATAAATTCTTTACCCACAAAGATGGGTACCTAATAAGCTCTTATACCAAATTGATAAGCTCTGATACCACTTGCTAAGATCTGGAACAAAAGATAAGCTACACAACTATTCCTTCAAGATCTGAATGTATTACATGAATCAGTCCGCGCAACCGAAGAAAAATATTTGTCAGAGATTCTCCTATAGTCAGCAAATACCGAAACTAATTGTGTTAGATCCATAACTTCCTGATCTACGACTTTCATATTTATATTCTTTGCAGATTCGAACTATAGCATGGACAAAAATATAGAATAACGTGGTGATTGTGGTGGTGATGGGTGGAGTGGATGTTATGGTTATGGATGGGTATGGAGATGAATATGGATAGTGGATGTGATTAAGGGATATAGACAAAAGGAACGAAGTGGTTGATATTCCAAAGAAGAGGGGTGGCTCGACAGTCGAGGGAGATTAGAAGTTAAGAGAAACTTTGCCAACGATAGAGGTGGGAGGATGGTAAAGAGGGAGGAGAGAGATTAGGGTAGATAGATGATAGATAGGCAATAAATCAATAATCCAATAACATTTTGAAGTTGGCTGCCATCCACATATTTAGAGAGGCTAGCCAATAAGTCCTAAAATAATATATAACCCTAATCTAGAGGATTCCCGCCGATCGTATTCGAACGCGCCTGATCGTGTTCGAACGCAAAAAAGACGTTTTCTGTATGTGCGAACACGATACAGGCGTTCGAACGTGGGCGTTCGAACTCGCCCGACCGCGTTCGAACACACAATATGCGTTATTTGTATTTGCAAACCTGATGCAGGCATTCGCAAGGGCGTTCGAATGCGACCCCACTTGCGTTCGAACACGACTTATAGGAATTTTATTTTAAGAAAAATAAATAACTAATGCAATAAGAAAAGATCCTAACTAAGTATATCAGTATCCCTTGGCCAAAACCCAAATGGTACTTGATATTTTTTTATATACCTTACCAACATTTCACAAATATCAATGTGGTACTAAACTCACTTTATTTTTTATTATCATGATAGCCACTTTAAATTTAATATTCATTCATTTTCCTTTATGAATTTAAATAAATAAATAAATAAATAAATAAATAACATTAAAGTACTCTTTGAGCTATTTCAATATTATGATTAATCTATTATTAATAATGTGTAAACCCACTAAAATTTGATCTCAGAGTTTATATAAAATTTATGTTCAAAAACATGAATTTTTTGACAATATGACAATCCACAACCAATGCATGTTCCACAATAACCATCGCAAAAATAAATAAACTGAGAAAGTCAAGGTGATGCAAAACGTGGTGGAAAGAGGAGGAGAAAACAAAGGGAAGAAAAGAATGGGGTTTTGCATCTCTACCCTTAAAATGGTTTCACACTAATTTTCTTAAAAGAGCAAAGTGACAATAATTTTTATCAATCTCAAAAGAAAATACAATGGGTATATATATAGACTTACAATGAAAATAAGTAAAAGACACACTGAATAAAAAATAAACAAAAGACACCCTAAATTAATAAAAATATAAAATTGATCATAACCAAATCACTATAGGGGGGATCATCAACTATCGGCACCTCCTGTGCTAGTACATACGCCGCCGAGTCCTATTAGTGATGTCTGCATCATTCTCTAGGGTGGGAGAAAACTTGATATTATTGAATGTGCTACTCTGTTGCTCTCATACCGCTTTAAAATTTCAGGGTAATGCCTCTCTAAATCATAGCGATCAAGCAACGTGTTATTAAATATAGGTCATCTTTGCCAACGTATTAGATACCATTGGGTTCCATCTTATCTAGTTGAAATAATTTCATCATTTAAAATTTTATCAATTTCATCTGCTATGTTAAGTGAAATGTTGGGAAGTGGAGGTAAAGATCGTCTCTCATAAATAGGCTCATTAGTAGGCTCACTAGCTAGTGTGTTATCTAGGGTAAAATCTAGACCTTTATAAGCTACTAGATTCTCAATAGTAAAAGTAGAGCTGATGTTGAAATCATTTGGTAAATGCATAACATAAGCATTATCATTGATTTGCTTGAGAATTTTAAAAGGTCCAGCACTTCGTACATGCAACTTTTTGATAGTTCTAGGAGGGAACCGTTCTGGACGTATCCATACCATTACATAGTTTCTAACATTAAATTCCTTGAATCTCCTTCTTAGATCAGCTCAAATTTTATAATTGACATTATTTTGAGCAATTATGTTACTAATTTTTTATGCAACTGATAAATATGTGATGTGAATGCATATGCAAACTTAGACAACCTATGATAATGGGCTATAAGAATGAGATTTATAGGATGTCTAGGTTTGTAACCGTATACTACCTTAATTGGACATAGAGGTATTGATCTATTAACAGAATTATTATATGCAAAATCAGCAGTTGGCAGTTTTTTTGTCCCAACCCCTTAGATTTTCGCTGACAAGAGTCTTTAGTAGGTTCCCTTAACTTCTATTGACTACTTTAGTTTGCCTGTCAAATTATGGGTGGAAAGTAGTTGAATACTAAAGCTTAGTTCCCATTTTATGCCATAGGGTTTTCTAAAAAATAACTAGTGAATTATGGGTGGAAAGCAGTTGAATACTAATTTTTGGGAGTTCGTGTAGTTTAACGATTTCATCAAAATAGAGTTTCACAACTCGAGAGGTGTCAAAAGTTTGATAACAGAGTATAAAATGGGCCATCTTTGAAAATGGATCCACTACCACAAAAATTGGAATCATGATTTTGAGTAGTTGTTAGAAGACCAAGTACAAAGTCCATAGGATCATCTAGGAACAAGTAAATGTGTGTACAATCCTATATTCTTCTTTCGTCGCTTAGCGAGTTGACATGTATGACATCGACCAAGAAGTCTCATAGCATCTCTCTTAAGGTTTGTTTAGAAAAATTGATGTTCCGTAGCTTCAATAGTTTTCGAATGCCCAAAATATCTTGCTAGACCTCCTATATGCAATTCCCAAATTAAAAATTCCTTTAACGAAGTGCTGAGAATGCATAATTTTTAAGATTCAAATAGATAGCCATCATACAATATGAAACCACCTATTTCTCGAGTCATTCTATTGCTTAACAGATTGTAAGCTTTATGAAAATCCGAACGCAATTTGTATTCAGTTTTGATTTTATCAAAACCTATTACTTCTGCATTTATTATTGAAAGAAGAATCATGCGACGACTCACTGCATCGGCAGCTTTGTTTTTCGCTCTAAAGTTATATCGCAAAGTGTATATATAATCCTGGAGAAATTAAACCCACCTGCTATATCTAGTGTTAAGCTTCTTTTATGAGTTGATGTAATGAAGAGCCTCATGGTCAGAAAAGATTACAAATTCTTGTGGGTGCAAATAATGCCTCCAAAGGCGAAGAGATTGCACCATAGGATAGAATTTCATATCGTAAGTGGTATACCACTGCTTGATTTCATTTAGCTTCTCACTAATATAGACAATTAGATGACCTTCTTGGCTCAGGATTCCACCTATACTAATTCCAGAAGCATTACATATGATCGCGAAAATTTTAGTAAAATTAGAGAGTCACATGACAGGAACTGTTATAATCCGACCATATGGGTTAAGTTGAGTCAAGTCGAGTCGAGTCTAGTTTAGTTATATGAGCCATTAAGGCAAGTCGAAATAAGTCATGACAGCCCTTAAGACAAGTCTAGTTAAGTCAAGTAAGCCTTTAAGGCAAGTCTAATTAAGTCATGTAAACCTTTAAGCTAAGTCCTAATTCGAGTCGTGTCAGCCTTTAGGGCTAGTCCTAGTGAGACTCGTTGTAACCGACCTCTATATATAGAGGGGTTGCTCTCCTTTGTTAAGCATCCAAGCATTGAGAATTAATTGAGTTTAGTTATTTTCTTATTATCGTATTTACCATTTTATTATAGCCGTTATATTGTCTTTATTTTCCTAGGAGTAGATCTAAGTTAGAAACCCTAATTCTACCTCCAACCCATAGCCACCATCACCTCCAGTAGCCACCCTACCATACAGCCGTCCACCACCACCCTTGGCCGTCCGCCACCCTCTGATGTCTGCTGCAATGTCAGATATTTACTATTTTACTCCGTTCTGACCTTACTCCATTATTTTAATTATATCTTTCAATTTAGACATCCAATTGATGTGAAACAAAGCAATTAGAACCCTATTTCATGAGGCTACCACCACTTAAATTTTCATAATAATCCTAGAGAGGATCATTTAGATCTGGTTCGTAACATTGGTATGAGAGCCGACATTCCTCGGGAGATGGTTAACACGCGATCCAAGACCAACGAGGAGGGATCTACTATGGAGGACCAGGATCTCATCTCTGTTCCTCTAAGAGTTGATCTGGCACCCTCGCTACCACCACTAACACTAGACGACAAGCCACCGGCGTGGGCGAAGGCAATTTTTAAAGATTTTTCTAACGAGGTCACTAGATCCATCATGGAGGCTATTCAAGCCTTGGCAATAGCCCTTCTGACTCAGCATGGCCACCTCGCGCCGCCAGCACCGTCGGCCACGATGGAATCTAGCCTACTACGGCTAGAAAACTCAAACCGTGAGGGTGGTCGAGAGGAGCCCCAAACCGCGACAACCACGACTCCTCTAGCTGCGGTGGAGGCCCATCCATCATCGTAGGCACCCACTGTCGTCGCTGTCATGCCGGAGATGCCGCGAGCGCAAGGGCCACGGTCATCTTCCTCCCCGGCGGAGATCCAGCCCCACCGACCCCAACCGCCACATCCAGTTGCTTTCCAGGACCAACTACAATTGGGACATGGCCTCCATTCACGCCAATAGTCGCCAGAAGACCACCGACGACAGCGACTGTCACTGTAGCAAACCCGCGGCTGGTGGCCATGGGTCCGATGCTCCCACGACCACCAGCGGCCATGGCTGGCTTCCTTGGGCTGACTGTCGGCCAGTGGTGGCCGCCGCATCTGTCGACGACCGTCGGGTAGCTTAACCCAACAGCCACAATCGTAGGAAGCTTCCACAGCTGCAGACGACGTGCCATGGACGCCGTTGCAGCCCCTCGAGCTTGAGCTCGATAATTGGGTTCCCCCGCCGCTCGCCGCCGTTTTGCCGCCGCGACGACCAGCCAAGGGCCAACTCTTGGCGACTCACGACCAATTCCAGCCGTCACCACCCCCATGCACCCCTGTGGCGGCACCCCTAGGCCAAATTTTAAATTCAGCCCTAGGGTTAGGGTTAGAGTTAGGTTATTTGAATGAAGGAGATGAAACACACGATTTTTGAGGCAAGCCAAATTTTTGCAAACCAGTTCGACCACCTTGTGTGAACAAGTTTAGAACCCATGAATATGACCTTGAGCATGGTACGAACCCGAGGATGAATGGTGGAATGACCTAATGGGCTCGTGTCATCAGATTAAGCCGAACTCGCGTACAGCCTAGGTGTGACATGAGCCAAACCCGTGGGCTTATGATCCATAAGACCAGCCCCGACCCCAAGGTCACTTCGCCCGCGATGATAGACCACATTTTGGGATCCAAGCTCGGATCATCTAGCTTGATTTCCCAAAATTCTCTATAAGAGACCCGCTATACTAGACCTATCTAGCGGAGCAGTTTTTCACGTACCTTGGCACGCTCGACCACCAGAAGGTCTACTAGCTAGCCTCATTCCACTTGGAAGGCGTGGCGATTGGTGGTACCAATCGGCTGAGCAAACTCGACCATTCGAACCTTGGCAAGACTTTACGGATGCGATTTGTGCTCGATTCGGTCCGACCCAGTACGAGGACTTTCAAGCCATGTTGATTAAGCTGACTTAGTCAGCAATAGTTCAAGCTTACTAGGAGGAGTTCGAGCGAATATGTAACCGAGTCACTAACTGGTCTGACTCGGCCCTGAAGAGTACCTTCATTAGTGGGCTCAGACCTAACATTTAGACTAAGGTCAAGGCTTTGAAGCCCACTACTTCTGACGAGGCCTTCTCCTTAGCTGTCCTGATGGAGTCCAAGTTGGATCAGCTGAATCAGATCCGCAAGGAGGAGAGAAGAAAGGTGGCCCAAGCCCACGGTCCAATAGAGACGGCATCTACCCCGACTTAGCCTGCACCAATGGCTCAGCCTAATTGACAAGTACCCAACGACTTGGAAGAGCACCAAAGAAAAGGCTTGTATTTGTATTGTGATGACTGATTTACTCCCGATCATAAATGCAAGTGCCAGGCAGCTCACGTCATGTTCCTAGGCGAACTTGAGAAAGACGAACTCGAATCCACTAATTGGCACAACAAGTTATATGAGTACAAGGACGTGAGAGACTAGTCACCTTGAGGACATGGTGTCAGAAGCGTGGTGGATTTTACGATCCGACCACATAGGTTAAGTCAAGTCAACTCGAGTCTATTCTAGTTTAGTCATGTGAGCCATTAAGGCAAGTCAAAATAAGTCATGATAGCCTTTAAGAAAAGTCTAGTTAAGGCAAGTCTAGTTAAGTCAAGTAAGTCTTTAAGGCAAATCTAATTAAGTCATGTAAGCCTTTAAGTCAAGTCCTAATTTGAGTCGTGTCAGCCTTTAGGGCTAGTCCTAGTAAGACTCGTTGTAACTGACCTCTATACATAGAGGGATTGCGCTCCTTTGTTAAGCATCCAATAATCCAGGCATCCAAGTATTAAAAATTAATTGAGTTTAGTTATTATTTTATAACTGTATTTACCATTTTTTCGTAGCCATTAGATAGTCTTTATTTTCCTAGGAGTAGTTCTAAGTTAGAAACCCTAATTCTACCTCTAACCCATAACCACCATCACCTCTAGTAGCCACCCTACCCGAGAGTAGAACGGTAAATATCCGACGTTGCGGTGGTTGTCAGAGGATGGCGCACGGCCAAGGGTGGTGGATGGCCGTATTGTAGGGTGGCTGCTGGAGGAAGGAAGTGGCTAGGATTTGGAAGGTTGAGATATTTCTACGGTTATGATCTATCTTATAAAGATAAAACGATCTAACGACTAAATAAAAGATAAAGACGAAAATAATAACTGGGTAAACTTAGATTTCTTCCAATGATAATTATCAATACATGTCTACCTCTATTTATAGAAGTAAAATCCCTATCGGATCGGATCCACATACGAAATATCTAATTTAATTGAAATTTAAAATAATAAGATAAAGCTAAGTAACTAACTTGACTCGACTTGATTCAACTTAACCCATGTGGTCGGATCGTAACATCGTATAGAGTCTTAGGTCTTCACCTAATAGCTTAAGCTTTTAGGCCAAGTGGGTTCTAAGATTTCTGTCAAATCCTATTTTACTTAGACTAGGACTCTTGTATCCCTTAACAAGTGGTACTCGAGCCTATAATTAGGCAATCTAGGAATATTGTGAAGAAGTTTGGTACGACTAATTTAGTAGTTCCGATAAACATGCGGGCTCTTATGAATTCATAGTAATGCAGTAGTATGTGGTTTGACTAATGGAGGAGAGCTAAAATCTGGGGATTAAATTTTTTACACAATATTATGTACAAACCTAGTTACACTCAATGAAACAAAAGTCCTGATTTAGAACAAGGATGCATGAAATTGATGCATAGGCTAAAAAAGGTGGATTTATGGTGACTCGTAAAGAGTTGTTGATAGCATTGAAGAGACTTACCTTTGAGATTAGTGGGTAACTGAAAGAGAATTTGGCCACAAGGCTTAGTTTAAAGTAGTAGATTGAACTCAAAGGGGCAGCTATTGATGTTTGATTCAGATGTGAAAGAAAATATTGTTGAGTATCACATGTGATAGTTCTATCACATGTGATAGTTCAGTCCTAAATTATAAAGAAAAGAAAAAGTGAAAGGTTTATATAAAATCTTGAGCCATCACCTAATAGCTTGTAGCTTTTCAATATTTCCCATGAAGATGGGGTTTAAGCTCTTTAGGTTGAGCTGAATTCTAAAATTTCACTTAAGTAGAACTCGTTGGACAATGCTCCACCCAAATGTAGAATCGAGTCAACTTTGTGAAAAGCTCTATACAACGAACTACGATCGAGATCTATTTACCACTGTACAAGGCTCAGTGGAGTCTTTAATTTGACTTCCACTTAGTTGACTCTCAAGGCCAAGTCAACTTGTCAAGTTCTTGAAAGCTGATTAATAATTGAGCTGGAGAATTGGAAAAACTTACTCTATCCATCTATCCATTGGGCCATAATGGGCCACACTTCCACTCCTGTGGCGAAAGGAAATGAAGAAATATTTGCGTTGAAGAGAGAGTGACAAGTTAAAATATAAATATTATAGAGCCTCTTTACCAAGGCATTGGATTTTCATTTCTACCTCCAAACCTTACTTAATTAATACACAATAATATCATCTTGCAATGGAAATAAGAGGATATTAGAATAAGCTAGGAGTGAAAACGGTTTGGATACTGATCCAGATAGTGCTCAATCCACATCCGGATCCATATTTTTGCTCCGGATACGAATATAGATACAGATATTAGATGGATAGTAAAATTTAAAACCATATCCTAACTAAACGGATATGGATATTTTTTGAATATAGATAAGATATTAAACGGATACGAATCGAATCTTAATCTGATATGAATACAAATTGGATAATAATCGAATTTTAATCAGATACGAATACAAAATGAATTTATTACTAGCATCTATACAAAATGAAAACTCACCAAATCAACTAATAAACTCACAAAATCTGCAGATCAAAAGACAATAACATTTCACAAAATTAACTAATACAGTATCCCTCTCAGGCATTTCATCAAACATCCGGCGTGCCTCTTTCTCCGGTCCTCACCAACCCAACTATCATAGAATTCCAAGAGACAATATCTCTATTAGTCATTCCGTCAAATACCTTCTAAGCAGAAGCAATGCACACATCTCTAGCCTTAGAATAGGAATCAATTAGTGAGTTGGTCACGAAGATATGGGATAAATAACCCAACTTTACAACATGGGTATGAATCATCTCGACTTGGGTAACTGCAGATTGTTTGCATCAAGTCTTTAGGAGGAAAGAATACTTGAAATTATCACGAAATAACCCATTTTTTCTGCATGTCGAAGAAGGTAGAGAAGGCTCACAACAATAAAATCACAGACTACAAACCAATATAAGGAAATGCCTCCATTACTTACCTCTCCTAGAGGTCAATAGGGATCCGATAACTATAGATATCACTTGTTTCATTGAGCAGTCGGAGTCGTTGGAGTACTAATAGGCGGAGTTGGAGGACAACTGTAGTTGATAGATTGTCGAAGAGTGAGAGAGAGAGAGAAATAGGGATGGCGTCGAAGTGTCAGAGTCGTCGGAGGACTAATTGATAGAGTCATCGGATAGATCGCCGGAGAAAGTGAGAGAAAAATGGGGATGGGTTTGAGAAGTGGCGGCTTGATGGTGAAGAGAGATTGAGAGAATGAGGGTTTGAGAAGTTATGGTAAGTCGGTGGGTGAGGGGTTTTATGTTAACTGGTCGGGTTGGTTTTTAAGGATATGATTATTTGTTAATATTGTATGGTATACGGGTAAACGGATATTCGATATTCGAATCCGTATTCGAACAAATATACTATACCCGTATCCGAATCCGAATCCGAATATTTTAATAAACTACAATCTGTATCCGGATCCGTATTGGGATCCGAATCCATATCCGAATCGGGTAAGTTATTTTGTCTCGTATTCGATCCGACTCGGGTCGGATAGCGGGTCGGATCGGATTAAATCCGATCCATTTTCACCCCTAGAATAAGCACATTAAGGAAGAGTGCGAGTGCCTCTCTTACTAGTTACTACCCTGCGTCTTAAGTAATTAAAACATTTGCGGCGGGGACCCCACTTTTCGTCACGTTTATTCTTATAAGCATAAAAAGGCTGCACCCGTGACCCTTTGGCTTAACGAGGATTGTGACTAGTCTAGAGCTATTTTCGTCTTTTGTCGTTTACTTTATTTTGCCTATATAAAGGCTTGTAATCATCTTTTATTGGTTAATCAATATTTTGAGAACTTTTGCCTATTAAGTGTTTGTTGGTAGATTCCAACGTCGGTGGATTCCAACACGTCGATTAGTGGATTCCACTGGTTTGATTACTTCTCCCTACTTTTTCTTCTGAACTCTACAATCAAGACGTTGTCCTACATCAGCTTTGGTATGAGAGCAGATCGTTTCCTAGTTTATGGATGCTCCACCGCCTGGATTGTATACAGCTCCTCATCTTTTCTTCGACAAATCAATCGCTCCATGAACACTACATCACTATGAGATCCATCGCCCGATAACATTAGGATCCGGATCCGAGTTACGCAAGGAGATCACCCTCAAGGAGGAAAATAATAAACCATTACTATCATCAAATCTCTACAGAAGGAGATAATTACAAGTAAGCTTTATTTAATAGATTTCCTTTCCTCGTTTTAGATTAAAAAAAAAACACTCTAAAAAAGAGAGAGAGGAAAAAAGAAAGATCTCTCTGAACAAAAAAGAAAAAAAAGAGAGAAAAAAAAATTCCGAAATTCAGATTATTTGTTTCATTTTTATCTTTAATTTTGAATTTCGAAAATTTTGAAATTAATTTTAGAAGATATTTTTTTCTTTTTCTTATTTACCTTTCCTTAATTTTAGGAAATTAGTTTCTATAATTTTGAGATTAATTTCCATAATTTTAGTGATTAGTTTCCACAATTTTAGGGGTTAGTTTCCATAATTTTTGGAAATTAGTTCCTCAATAAATACCTATCTTATATACTTTCCTAACTTAATCTCAACCAACCCAAAACCTTAACCCAGTAGCCTAAACCTCTCCTCATTCCAAAACCCAAAGACCACTAACCAACTAAGCCTACCAGCCTAACCTAGCCCATCTTTTAGCCTTAGTGAATCGATAGAAACCTACCCAAAACTGACTCGTTTACCTACAACCCAATCCAAACCCATCGTCATCTTCCTCCTCTTTAGCCCCTGCCGTCACTCACATTTATCATCCCATCTTCCTCTGTTCGCCACACTGTTGCCGACCTCCACAGACGACGCCACCACCGATTTCCATGGCCCTTTCTCTTCCGTGCCACCATTTTCACCACCAACTACCTACCGCTGCCTCCGTAGCCCTTGCCGCAGCCGTCGCTACCTCAACCACCCGCTGCTGTAATTTCTAGCCGTAGTCGCCCATCCGCAGCCATCTTTGCTACTACGACCACTACTGCCACTTCCACCGCCAGCACTTCCACCGTCGCTGCCGCTCTACTACTACCGTCACTGCAGCCCTTGCGCGGTCTTGCCACTACATCGTCGCAGCCGTCGCTGCCATTCTTGCAGCTCCCAGCCACTGCAGCCGCGATCGTTGTCCCTACCATCGCAGTCGTCGCTGCCATTCTTGCAGCTCCCTACCACCGCAGCCGCCGCCACTGTCCCTACCACCGCAGCCGTTACCACCGCCGCTGTTGTCGAATTTCGGCCACCATTATCACGACCACCCTATATAGTGGACGTGCGACATTTGGTAACATCCGTCTTTTCTTTACTGTTATTTGTTAGTCTTAAAATAGCAACTGTCTTTCTGTTGGTGTGGATCATAACCATATTGAGCCTGTTATTGCCTGCTATTGCCTACCTATTTACATTGCTTAATTCATTTATTTTATTTCAACAAGCGCTTGAGCCTGATATTGCCTACCTACTTCGTTTTGTTTGTTAAAAAAATAACAATTAATATTAACGGTAGAACTAGCTAAGTTAGAGGGAAAGTCTAGACATATCTATAGTCCCCGTCTCGATCTCAGGAGCTTGTACTACTGGTTTGCAATTTTTCTGCTGAGTCTGACTGGCTCTTACTGAAAACTTCATAAGTGGCTATAGGTTATTCTAGTTATTACTCCCTTATTGTTTGCTGTGATCTCTTAGCTTGCATATCATCATTCATTTATTGTATTTATTTCTTTAGTGGTAGAGGCACTTTATATGAACCTTCGTAGTGGTGGGAGAGTCTCTCACCCTTCATCCCAGTTTATTATGGAACCGAATACCATGGAAGATTTTCGTCGATTTTTACAATAGTCCATTAAAACCATTACGACCAGATTGGATGACTTCAATGCTCGTCTTGAGGCTATTGAGACGGGTTGTGACCAACATGTGACCAGGAGTGATGTCGGTGCGTCCAACACGGGTGCCACGCGTGTCGCTCCTAATGTCGAGACCAATCGACAGGCTCCATACTACCCTCACCATGAGAGTGGTCCTAAGAAAGAACCCCATAGGCAAAATTATCGTGAAGATTCATTTGATTTTCATAATAATAGGAGGCTTAGAGGCAATATCGCCTTTAGAGAATCTCAAAACCATAACAATCAAATTATAAAAAATATTAAGGTGCATGCCCCAACTTTTGATGGTCGCTAGATGCTGTATTTACTAACTGGCTCCGTGAGATGGACCACTTCTTTGAGTGGTATGATCTACTAGAAAATCGGCGTGTTAGATTTGCCCAAGTGAAACTAGTCGGCCGAGCCAAACTGGTTTAGCAAAGTATAGAACAACTTTTAGTGCGACGAAACTAAACTCCTATAATTCATTGGCATGAAATGAAAGAAAAATTAAAAGAAAAATATTTGCCACATTCTTATCTTGGTGACCTTTTGGATCAATGGAATAATTTTAAATAAGGAAATAAGCCTGTGAGCGATGATGTCTCCTAATTTGAGGAATATATGCTGAGGTGTAATGTTGTGGAGGATGAGAGGATGACACTGAGTCGTTTTAGGCATGGCCTTAACGACGACATTCGAAGAAAGTTAGTTTTCCGAGAGGTTACCTTCTTGGACCAAGCTTACACTCTTGCGTTGAACTACGAGATGGTTAATAGGCAACAATTGCCTAGGCGACCAATTGGGCGCACCACTCCCAGTTACGCACCTGCTGGTGTAAAAGCTCCACCACCATCGGTACCTACCAGAACTACCCAAACTATCGCACCTGCCCAACCTGACAAAGAAAAGGGGCCCCTTTATGAAACTGCACCTGTTAATGATCCCCGTCGATGTTACAAATGCAGACAAATTGGTCATGTAGCCTCAAACTATCCTCGAAAGGCCCTTTATCTTGGGGAACAAGATGACACTATTGGGAAAAATGAGCTCGATGAACAAGTTTATGAACCTGACCTTGATAATGTCCAAGATAGTGACGAAGATCGTGATTATGGAGACCATACTGTTGGTGTCGTTCGTTGCGCTTTGACGCAACCCTAGGAGATCGATGATTGGTGAAGGAATGCAATATTCCACACTTACATTTGAAAAACCCCTAGACACAAGTATGTATCTAAATACTAGGCAATGATATCACTCGTTCGCTTAAGTAAAAGTCCGAAGAAATATTAAGAATGAAAGCAGAGATGAACGCCAAGATTTTAACGTGAAAAAACCCAGACGGAAAAAAATCACAGATCCAAACTCGGATCAAAACCAATCACTAGAATAGTAGCAGATACAAGACTGACTCACAAAACAACCCGTCGATCCAAACGACTTTGTTCCTCTCAGTCTTGCTCGCTAGAACCCACGATTCACTACTTCTCATGATTGAAGTCCAACCTCACTAACCCTCGAGATTGATCTTTCGTCTAGATAGCCCTTAAGATAAAAGATTAAGTTTTGTAGATGAGTAGAACCTTGTTAATTGAAGAACCGATGTAGCCTCAAGAAGTCTCTTTCAATAATGCTTCTTCAACCACCCTAGAGATAGGGCATCACAATCCTTATATATAATCTCCAAGATAGAGTCAAATCCAAGTCTTATCCGTACTCATGAAAGTCTAAGATTTTCAAATTTCGTTGGTGCATTCGAACGCGGCCCGGGTGCGTTCGAACAGCATGACTTGATCTCAAGTGCGTTTGAACGGGCTCGAGTGCGTTCGAGCGTGACAACTTGAATTCTTCAGGTTGCGTTCGAACGTGTTTGTGAACGCAGCTCTCGGTTTGTGTGAACGCAGTACCCGCGTACGAACGCGTTTGTGAACGCAGCTCTTGGTCTGTGTGAACTCAAGTACCCGCGTTCGAACGTGTTTGTGAACGCAGCTCTTGGTCTGTGCGAACGCGTTTGTGAACGCAATGTGAACTCAACAGTTTTTCTCTAATAATCTTGCAATTCTTCAAACCAGAGATATTCTAGACTTGTATAAAGCTCATATGCATGTAAAACTATAATTAGAATATTTTGTACACAATTGCCAACAATTAAAAACCTAACAACATTAAATGTAGGACTAAAGATTGCAAAGTCATCATCGACAGTGGGATTTGTATTAACGTCGTCTCTTCTAACATTATATCTCGCCTGGCGTTAAAGTCTACACCTCATCCGAATCCTTATAAGGTATCTTGGGTAAATGATTCTTCCATTGCTATAAATGAGAGATGCCTCATTCCTATCACTTTCCTTTCTTATAAGGAAGATGTGTGGTGTGACATTATGCCGATGGATGTAGGGCATATCATTTTAGGCCGCCCTTGGTTATTTGATCATGATGTAACTATTTTTGGGCGTTCCAACTCGTGCTCTTTTAATTTTGAAGGCAAAAAGATTAAGATAAATCCTATGCGCCCTAAAATAATTAATTAAGATAACAAGAAAAATGTTCAAAGTAAAAAGGGTTTGCACATAATAAATTCTAAAGAATTTGAAAAGGAAGCAAACCAAGGCTCTACTGTGTTTGCTTTGGTGGCTCGTGAAGTTAGGAGCACTACCCTCACTCCACCATCTGATGACTCTGCTCCTATACTAAATGAGTTTCAAGATGTATTCCCGGATGATCTACCGGACCAATTGCCTCCTTTACGCGATATCCAACATGCAATTGACTTTGTCCCTGGAGCGTCTCTCCCAAACTTGCCACACTATTGAATGAGCCCCAAAAAACATGCTGAACTGCAACATCAGGTAAATGAACTTCTTATGAAGGCTTTCATTCGCGAGAGCCTAAGCCATTGTGTTGTGCCTGTCTTGCTCACGCTAAAAAAGGATAGGTCCTGGCATATGTGTGTCGATAGTCGAGTCATCAATAGAATAACAGTCAAACATCATTTTCCTATTCCATGACTTGATGGTATGCTTGATATGATGGCAGGAGCTTCAATTTTCTCTAAGATCGATCTTAAAAGTGGTTATTATCAAATCCGAATTCGCCTAGGCGATGAATGGAAAACTGCTTTTAAGATGAAAGACTGGTTGTATGAATGGTTGGTAATGCCTTTCGGTTTATCAAATGCCCCATGCACTTGTATGTGTGTTATGACACAAGTGCTTCACCCATTCATGGGAAAATTTCTTGTGGTGTATTTTGATTTATAGTCGATCAAAAGAGCTTCATTTGGACCATTTGCGTCAAGTCTGTCTAGCGCTTCGTGCTGCTCAACTCTATGGCAATAGGAAGAAGTCTGTCGATCAAGTCATCTTCTTAGGATTTGTGGTTACTTTAGAAGGAGTCCGCGCTGACCCTAAGAAGATCAAGGCAATTGTTGATTGGCCGGAACCACGAAATATTCATGATGTGCGTAGCTTTCATGGCCTTGCTACCTTTTATCGCCGCTTCATACGAGGGTTTAGTACTATCATGTCGCCGATCACTGCTTGCTTGAAGAAAGGAGAGTGCTTTATTCCGACCACAAAACTCTTCGATTCCTAAATTCTCAGAAGAAACTAAATTCGAGACATGCTCATTGGATCGAGTTCTTATAGGAGTACACTTTTATACTCAAACATATAGCTGGGGTTGAGAATAAGGTGGCTGATACGCTTAGCCGAAGGGTTAACCTTCTGTCTGCCATTAGTATCAAAGTCACTAGGTTTGACAAAATGAAGGAAGATTATACAATTTGTTCGGACTTTGGCAAAATCATTCTCACTTTGCTGATTGATTCAAACTTAGCTTTGGACAGTTATTCCCTCCAAGACGGTTACCTATTTAAGGCTAACAAGCTTTGTGTTTCCTGTACGTCCGTGTGTGACTTCCTTATTTGGGAGATCCATGCCGGTGGCCTATCGGGTCATTTTGGATGTGATAAAACCATTAAGGAAGTGGAGCGCTATTTTTACTCGCTAAGTCTCAAACGTGACGTTGCAAAATTAGTTGGTCAATGTAGGACTTGTCAGTTAGCAAATCACAGAAAACAAAACACTGGACTTTCCACTCCGTTACTTGTGCCTGATCACCCGTGGCAAGACGTTAGTATGGATTTTGTCCTGGGATTGCCTTGCACATTCAGAAAACATGATTCAATCCTCGTGGTTGTGGATCGCTTCTCTAAGATGGCCCATTTTATTCCTTGTGCTAAGACCTCTAATGCGTCACAAGTAGCCAAATTATACTTTGCCCATATCGTCAAGTTACATGGTCTTTCAAAAACTATTATTTTCGACCGGAATGTTCTCTTTATGAGCTATTTTTGGAAAATCTTATGGCACATGGTTGGCACAAAATAAAAATATTTAACTGCCTATCATCCTCAAACCGATGGTCAAATCGAGGTCATTAATCGTAGTCTTGGAAATCTTTTACGCTGTCTCGTGCGTAATCATAACAAAAACTGGGATGCCATTCTTCCTATAGCCCAATTTGCATATAATAACTCCATTAATAAGTCTATTAGCATGAGCCCATTTGAAGTTGTTCATGGTTTTAAAGCATGCAAACCTCTAGATCTGTTGCCTATGTCATCTCATTCTAGAGTCTCTAAGTCTACCGAAGCATTTGCACATCATGTTCATTCTTTGCATCAAGAGATCACTAAGCGAATTGAGGCGAGTAATCACTAGTATAAAATACATGCCGACTTGCACAAACGTGCCAAGGAGTTCGATGTTGGAGATTATGTTATGATTCGTCTCATACCCAAACAATTCCCTTCGGGAGCTGTTCGAAAGTTGCGTGCCTGTAGTGCAGAACCTTTCCAAGTTCTAAAACGTGTCGGTTCTAACGCTTATGTCATTGATATTCCCCTTGATTATGGCATTAGTTATACTTTTAATATTGAGGATCTAGCAGCCTGCCATCCACCTTTGCATATCTCTATCGAACCCTATGCTACATCTACTACCCTTCCAGACATCCCTGTTATGCTACCTACCACTTCTCCTTTCCTATCCACATCATAAGAAAAGATAGACGCTATTTTAGATGATCAAATAACATCTACTATAGAAGGAGGGGTTCACCGTTTTCTCATTCGATGGCACGTGCGATCAGAGTCTGATTATACATGGACCACTCATGAGGAGTTACAGCAGCTTGACCCTAACATTTTGGAGTACTATTAGAGCCACTCGACTAGGTCGAGTTTCTTCCACCCCGGGAGAGTTGGTGGGGATACCACTTTTCGTCTCGTTTATTCTCGTAAGCACAAAATGGCTGCACCCGTGACCCTTTGGCTTAATGAGGGTTGTGTCTAGTCACCTTCTAGGGCTATTTTCATCTTTTGTTTTTAAATTTATTTTGCCTATATAAAGACTTGTAATCATCTTTTATGGGTTAATGAATATTTTGAGAGCTTTTGCCTATTGAGTGTTTGTTGGTGGATTCCAACGTTGGTGGATTCCGACATCTCGATTGGTGGATTCCACGGGTTTGATTACTTCTCCCTACCTTTCTTCTCAACTCTACAATCAAGACATTGTCGTGCATCAATTTGCCTTCAAAAGTGTTTATCCACGATCGAGTTCAAGTCCATCAATGTTTTTCCATATGATCATGTATGGATCTATAGATCATTAATATTGCTCCTTAGATATATTGTTCCTAGCTAGCCTAATCTAGCATTCACAGAGGCAAGCATGCACAGTAACACAAGAAGTAATCTAAGCCATGCCAATCCATAACAATGGAGTTAAAAGGAATGGCCTAATTTACGTACAGTAACTTTGGCTATAAAGTCACACTCAAAAAGTCTTAGCCAGAGGACTCTCTTGAACGTAAATGAGAAAAGAGCTCTTTGGTGTCATGAATCAAAAACTTTTCCTTACTACTCTTGTTACGATTCAGCTATTTATGACTTGGGGCTTAACTTTTGTTTAAGAAGTAACTTTTATTTTTGAAGAATAAGATTTCTAGTAGTCGCGTTCGAACGCCAGGAAGTTATGATCGAACGCGGCTGTCGAACGCTTGCACACGTTCGGAAAAATAGAGAACATTTTTAGTGTGTTCGATCGCATTCGAACGCCTGCACACGTTCGCAATGATAGAGAACTCATTAACTGCGTTCGAACGCGTTCGACCGCATTCGAACGCAATTGGCGAACTGCATGGTCCTAGGGTTATCTTTTAATTATTTTGATTGATAGGTTAGCATCTAAATATAGGGAAGGCAACCTAATTGAGGATTATTAATGAAATATTGGAGTTCTCCTTCCCAACCCTCTCTCTTTCCTCCAACGACATCCAATCTTGGACGTTGTCTCCTTCCTCTCTCAATCTGACCGTGCTCCCTTGCCTCTCAAGGATCGGTCCACGCTCTTCCCCTTCGTCTAGCTTAATGCTTTACCCCACCACTGCTGTCATCATCTTCCCCAAAACCTAACCATTATTTTCCTATTCCATTACTCACGTCCTCCACGCCACCACTTGACCAACGGTCAGTATTTTCTCCATACTTTAGATCTACAAATCCGTTCGACATGATCCCGGTTGTGTTAGATTCCTCACTTCAAAAGGAACAACCTGTCAAAGTTACAGATCTATTGGACGAGTAAATCTCCCACAGATATTCTCGAAAATTCTACCCTATGAAGAATTGGGCTGATCTTTATATTATTGCAACATCATTATTCCAGATCGTATCAACTCTGTTTTTGCAAAAGCAACAAAACTACCCAGAATGTGTTGTCACTAATCTTGGCCACAAAGATTTGGTTCTAACTCATTAAAAGCTTTCCTCAAGATGCCAGTCTTGAGCAAGAGAGATCCTGGCATATTTTTTTGTTGTCTCTCTCCTAAACGCTGACGGTTGTCTTCTTTAGCATTCTGGATGAATCCAATTCCATTTTGAGAATCCAATCTTGTTTCTCCTGGAAGTGATCATGACACAATTGATTGTTGTGTCTCTTTCAAATAATAATCAAGGATATTTATTTTTAACAACTAAAAATTAGTTACTATACAGATGAGTTAAAAAGTAACTATAAATACAAAATGATCTTAGTGTTCTTAAACTTTGAATAATTATTTTTAGATGAAGGTAAAACTAGATGGAGAATTAGATTTTAAAGTCAAACACATGGTATTATAGGTATTTTTATTTTTCGAAAAGTAATAGAATATTTTCTATTTTTATAAATGTGCCAAAATTATATTGTAATAAGAAAATAGAATAATTACACCTAGACCCCCTAAATTATTGATCATTTTCATGCATAATTTATTTCTCATGGCACATTAATCGCCTTAACTATGTGAAACCTCCTAAATGCTTATTTTGTTAGTTATTCATTTAATTTTTGTTAAATGTCATGTCATCAAGTTTAAACATACAGAATGCTGCTTTACTCTTATATAGAGGAAGAAAGATAGAGCAGATAGGGATAGATTTTTGATGTTTTTCGTATACACCATCACGGGATGGGAGACAAAGATAGTTGAGGAGTTTTTAGTGTCACAAGTAAATAAATGAGGAGTTCATAAGAAACGAGTAATAATTTACAGGTCTAGGTGTAATTAACCTTAGAAAATGCTTTGGTCTTTTATACTATCTTTATCAATGTCATCTATCTATAAGATATCCTACATAATAAATTTGTAATACCAAGAGCCATCAATCCAAGTGATTGATAGATTAGTTGGATCATAAAATGATACAACTTTCTTTGGACCTAATCCATGATGTGTCTACTTATGAATAGTGCAATGGAATTCCATGCAATTATAAAGAGAAACAAAGAAACCGTGTGGCATTTGGTGACAAGGTGGAGCCAACATGACAATGTGGCTAGGCACTGCAATCCACTTGGCAGAAGAGTATTGCGCCAGCCAAGGGAGGAACCAACGCCGCCACGTGAGGACGCGCGAGAGACGTCCTTGGTCCAAGCCGGCAAAGGGGTGAGTGAATTAAAATACTAATGGGGCCTTCAAAAAGGATGCATAGCGAGCAGATGCTGGAGCTCTTGTTTGCAATGTTGATAGTAAACTTTTGTCGAGAAAATGGGAAACTATTCTCGAAGGGCATGTGAGAATGGGCCTAAGGATGGTGGTTCCTAACTCCAAAGTGGAGGTGGAATCAAACTCACAAACTCTTGTGAGAATTTTGAGAAGAGAATGTGATTGCCCATGGCAGGTTACGAATGTAGTTAGTGATAGTAAGTCCATTCTTATGAGTTTGATTGAATATAAAATTACCCATATTGGAAGAGAGGGTAATGTGGTGGCTGACTGACTAGGCAGTGCACCAAGGTATGACTTCGGCCATAGAGGTCCTTTTGGGGCCGCACAGATCCATACCACTCAACCTGCAATTTTTAATTGACTCTGATGTTTTCCCACAACGGAGGGGTAATACCAGCTGAGCTTCTATTTTCAAAAAATAAAAATTATAAAGAGAACTAGAATTGGGAAATCCTTATCCGCAAGTAGTTCCTACAATTGGGGTGGAAAAGATCCACTCTCTTTTCACAAGAAATCCCATCATTATCGAAAAGAAAGGAGAAAGTTATTTAAAAATTTTAAATTTGGGGCTTACTAGATGGCGAACAAGGGTGATAAGGCTCCCCTAACGCTTGCAAGTAGGGGAGGACATACAATACTAATGAGCTTCATCATCTAAGTAGGCCAAAGCCTGAGACAATGCAATTGGACAATCTTAGACATTAGTGGCACTAGGTTAATCCTATGCTAGTTTCACCAATGCAAGTATCCCAAAAGAGATTGACAAAGTTAAAACAAGAAAATGAAAGATTGCGTAATAGCGGATATAAAGGTGCTAGAGCTTTGTTAGGTCACATGGAAGCTTTGCCTTTTTTTTAGATTTCTAGGGAGGGCGATTGCCCTAGATAGGCTAAAGGGTGTGTCAGCTAAGATGTGGAGTAGCACAGTTGGTTTCTCCATCTCGGACATAGTTGGAGGATTCCATATTTTTATATTCGAGAAGGAGGACACGATGCACATACTGATGAATTGATGTTGGACAATCCTATACAAGGTGCTGAACCTCATACTTTGGAGGAACAATTTCTGTCCTGCAGTAGAAGATTTTACTATTGCACTAATGTGGATTTAGCTACACAACTTACCTAAAGAATAGTAAGAATTAGAGTCCCTTATTCCAATACTTGCCGACTTTGGCAAGCTACTAAGAGTCAATGAGACTACTTTAGATCACTCATGGAGCAAGTTTGCTCGAGTTTGTGTAGAGCAGGAGTTGAGAAAGTTACTGAGGAAAATTGTATGGTTAGGGCCGAAGAAGAAAGGATTGGATCAAATAGTAGTCTATGGAAGCATCATAGTCTTTTTCTTTCACTGTGGTTTGATAGGGCATAGGGAGGAGGTTTGCCTAATGAGGAGGGAGAGTGAAACTGGCATGAGCAGGCAGAGACCATAGTAACTCCTCCTAAAGGGCAAGATGGTTAAATGGAGTTGCTTGCCTCGAACGAAGCTACTTATGGCCCCTGGTGCATGGAGAAGAGAAAGTTGTAGATCCATGCCATAAGTGGTAACGAGGGTCTGGGGAGTCCCTAAAAAAGTGGTTAGACTAGGTTTTCCTAGTTAGCAACGAGCTGTATCGATGGGTAGCCAGAAGATGAGAAAGAAAGAACGAGGGTCAAAACAAGCCAAAGAAATAGAGGATGGAGAGAAGTTGCCTTAGGATGGGCTACCGGTCCAACCCTTGGCTTGAAAGCTCCTAGGTCAAGGGAGGCTCGAGGTGTTATAAGGTGAAAGAATCCACTCAGTTAGGAAAAATATGCCAAAGGGATGACTCAAGTTCCACACATTCCTTGGTGAAAGGTAAGGACATTGGCCCATAACCTAGCAGCTAGGCTCTCTAGAATCAGACAAAAAGCAAGGAAAATGAGATATTCATGAATATTATATTTGCCTCATTACAAGAAATGTAGGCAAGCGAAAGGCCAAACCAATCTGAGTGTAGACTTGCATGGGCCGAAGGGAAAGCTAACCAAGAGAAAGAATAAGTCTCAAGCTCCCAAAATTTCTCTCAAGATGCCATGCCTAAAGAGATAGATAATCCGAAGAAAGTTGACCTTACTACAAAGTATTAATCTTTTGACATAGGGAGGATCATTATTAACTTCATCTCGGTTCTGCTGGGATAGGTGCAAAAGGATTAGAATGAGGGAATTGTATATTTCACTAAGATGAATCAAGTACATAAATAGGAGGAGATTACAACAATCTCTCCTATAATTAAGCTTGTCTATCCAACATATTAGGATAGTGTTGCTATATACAAGGAAAGTAAATAACAAACAGATTAACCAAATCAATAATAATAGTAATAAAATCTGATTTTGAAATTTCTTTCCTTATTTTGATATTTCTTTCCAATACTCCCTTTCAAGTTGGAACCAAATCTGATTTCAATATTTCTTTCCAACAAACACCCTTCTTAAGTTGGAATCAAATATGTTTTCAATATTTCTTTCCAACACTCCCCCTCAAGTTGGAGAGTGGATATCTTGCACGCCCAACTTGCGTACCATAGGTATAAATATTTCCTTTCCCAAAGGTTTAGTTAACAAATCTGCCAATTGATTTGCTGAGCCAATATGCTTGGTAATTATTGAACCATCTTGAATCTTGTCTCGAATATAGTGATAGTCCATTTTTATGTGCCTTGTGCGTTCATGAAAGACTAGGTTTGCTGCTATATGGAGAGCGGCCTTGTTGTCACAATATAAGGAAGCAGGTCCATGGTGAATAAGGCCTAAGTCTCATAATAGGCACCGAAGCCATGTTAACTCACAGCAAGCTCTTGTCATTGCGCAGTATTCCGCTTCGGCTGAAAATAATGATACAGTTTTCTGCCGTTTTGATTTCCATGAAATTAGTGAGGACCCAAGGAACACATAATACCCTGTAGTGGACCGTCTAGTGAGAGGACAACCTCCCCAATCTGAATCACAGTAGGCCCGCAATTTCAAATCATTTTTTGAAGAAAAGAATAGACCTTGACCTGGGGCACCCTTTAGATATCGAACAACACGTAAGACATTTTTATGTCAGGCGGCCCACCAATCTTCTATATCTGCCTGGATCTTTAAGCAATTTATCTTTATCTAACAGTTTTAAGCCTCTTTCCATAGGAGTGTCCACTGGAGCAGCATTTAATAGACCTGCATCTTTGATTATTTCTAATGCATATTTTCTCTGTGACATAAAAATCCCATTCCTAGATGCAGAGATTTCTATTCCTAGAAAATATTTCAACTCGCCAAGGTCTTTAAGATTGAAATTTTTATGCAAATGCTTCTTGATGGCAGCAATACTGTTTGGATCATTTCCAGTGATCAAAATGTCATCGACATAAATTAGGAGAATGGTAAAGGACTTGCCTTTCTTTTTGGTGAAGATGGAGTAGTCGGCTCGTGATTGTATAAAGCCAGCAGAAGTGATGACAGAAGAAAACTTTGAAAACCATTGGCGGGAGGCTTGCTTCAATCCATAGAGCGATTTGTGTAGACGACAGACGAGATGTTCCTCCCCCTGTCTCAGAAGTCCTGGTGGTGGAGACATGTAAATTTCTTCAGTCAGGTCACCGTGGAGGAATGCATTGTGGACATCAAGCTGATGAAGTGGCCAGCCCCTAGCAGCAGCTAAGGCAAGAAGACAGCGAACAGAAATAATTTTTGCTGTGGGAGAGAAAGTCTCATGGTAGTCGATGCCCTCCATTTGGGTGAATCCTTGAGCAACCAAGCGCACCTTATGTCGCTCTATTGTGCCATCAGAGCGATGTTTGATCTTGTAAACCCATCGACATCCTATAGGTTTCTTGCCAGCCAGAAGAGATGTCAGACTCCATGTGTCATTGGCAGCAAGAGCATCTAACTCAAGCTTCATTGCATCACGCCATTGAGGGTTGGTGATAGCTTCATTGTAAGAGGTCGGCTCTCGCTCTTGACTGATAGAAGCAATAAACGATTTGTGTGCAGGTGTATCATGATGATAAGAAAGATAATTGGTCAGTGGGTACCTTGTCCCTTTGCGCGAATCTGGAGAGAAGGAGGTGACTGGATCAGAGGGAGGATGCGTGACGACAGAGCAGAGGTAATCGTTGAACCTCACAGGTGGATTAGATTGTCGAGTGGAGCGGCGGAGAGGAATATTGGTTGGTGGTGGTGGATCGGATGTTCCGGTAGAGGGAATGGCGGTAGTATGGCAAGATGGTGGTGGCGGGGAGGAAGTAGAGGGGAGAAGGTTCATGGGTGAACAAATTTCAGGTGGTTGTATGTGTGATGGTGGTGGTAGAGTTGCGGTGGAGGGTGGTGAGGTGGGTGGGTTAGGTTCAAATGATGGTAATGTGGTTGAGTTGGGTTCAAAAGAGTGGTCATACGGGCTTATGGGACTTGTATCATCTCCCTTTGATGGGCTTGTTGTTTGGATCAAAGGAAAGGGTAGAGAATAGGTATTATTTGGAGAATAAGGAAAAATATCTTCTTTAAAATGGACATCTCTACTTGTGAAAATTTTTTGTGTTAATAAATCAAAAAGTTTGTAACCTTTTTGACCTATCAGGTATCCAATGAAAATGGAAGGTGTAGCTCGACAGTCAAATTTATGAGAGGTATGAATGTTTGTGGCATAAGCCAAGCAACCAAAAACTCATAGATGGGAAAAAGTAGGAGGTTTTGAGTAAAGAAGCTCAAATGGTGTTTTGTCGGCTAAAATTGGGGAAGGTAGCCGATTAATGATATGAACAACAGTAAGAGCACATTCTCCCCAAAATTGGGAAGGAAGATTAGCTTGAAATTTTAATGCTCTTGCTACTTGAAGAATGTGACGGTGTTTGCGTTCCACAACCCCATTTTGTTGAGGTGTGTATACGCAAGAATGTTGAAAAATAATACTGTTATCTTGAAAAAAAGAACGAAGAGAGATAAATTCACCACCATTATCACTTCGAACAGTTTTGATGTGAGTTTCAAATTGAGTAGAAACATAACTGAAAAAACGTTTTAAAAGCAGTTGTGTTTCATCTTTATGTCGTATCAAAAATATCCAAGTAAAACTTGAAAAATCGTCGACAATGGTGAGAAAATAATGAGAACCAGAAAAGGAAGGATGTCGATAGCGACCCCAAATATCACAATGAATAACATCAAATGGTTTAATAGAGAAAGAATTACTGACATTAAAAGGTAAACGACTTTATTTGGCAAGTGGACAAATAGAGCAAGATTTATTAGAATTAGCAGAAAAATTTAAGAAATTTTGGGCAATAAAATTCAAACGGGAAGATGATACATGCCCTAAGCGGTTGTACCAAAGGTCGGTAGGTGAGGTGGTGAGATTGCATCTTGGTTGGTTTGAGTATGTGGCTTGTTTAGTGGTAGACTTTCCTGCTCCTAATGCCACCAGATAATAGAGTCCGTCACGCATTTCACCCAAACCAATCATCTTCCTCGTATCTAGATCCTGCAAAATGCACCAATAAGGGGAAAATGTCACTGAACAATTTAAACCTTTTGTCAATCGCTCTACTGACAACAAATCAACTTTGAATGTAGGAACAGATAACACATCATGCAATTTATAGACAGAATTCAAAGGCATAGATCCTTTAGCAATAGTTTTGGCCTTCTCTCCACTAGGTAATAATACGGATGATAACGAGCAACCTTTGTCTTTATGCAGTATTTTTGATGATGAGGTGATATGATTTGTTGCACCACTATCGATAATCCAATTTCGACGAGCTAATTGAGACAAACCTGGTTTTGTGACCGCATTTGCCTTAGGATTAAGGGTACCTTCTGCTTGATTATTGAAAAGTTTCATAATCTATTTTAATTGGGCCTCTGTGAATGTGGTGTTGGGTCCACCTTCTTCACAACTCGCCTGGTTGACTGCAGAGTAATTGGGCCGAGCAGAGCCTGAGCCCGGATTGGACTTGGCCTTTGGATGGCCAGGGGGGTAGCCATGTAATTTGTAACACTTTTGGACCCAATGTCCATCAGCATCACAATAGGTGCAGTGGGGTCGCACCTTTCCAGTACCGGGTCCATTACGTCTGTGATTAGAATCAGGACGATCGCTCCTCTCGTTCTTCCCCGATGATGGTGGATAAAGCTTGCGGACAGCCATGGCAGCAACCGAGGTCGGCTCGGTGGAGGCGGAAGCAACTCCTAGATGGCGTTGTTTCTCCTCTTGAGCAATGAAGGAGTATGCTTCGCGAACCAAGGGGGAAGGTTTCATCAAGAGGATTTGACCGCGGATTGCACTATAAGATTCATTCAAACCCATTAGAAATTGCATTACCTTTTGTTGCTCCGATTGTGGTGTTTCACAATGCATCCCTAGCTCGTCCCATAGGGTTTTCAATCGAGTGTAATAGGTGGAGACAGAGGTGGTTTCTTGCTTGTGGAGGACGATGTCCCGTTGGATCTCAAATATGCGGGCTAGATTGCCCTGAGAGAATCGGGTATCGAGGTCCTCCCAAACTTCTCTGGCAGTGGAATAAAAATTCACACTGTCGGCAATTTCTGGATCACAGGTGTTGACTATCCAAGAATGGATAATGTCATTACATCTTGACCAAATGGCATGACCTTCAGGATCATCTGCTTCAAAAGGAGCTAAGATAGACCTATTGATGAATCCGAGCTTATTTCTTGTATTCAAGGCTCGAATCATGGATCTTTTCCAACTGGAGTAGTTATCTCCATTGAGGGGCTTGGAAATGAGAACTAATCCAGAATGATCGAAAGGATGGATGAAGTAAGGATTGGAGAGGTCAGTAGGGGATTTTTCTTTCCCTACCTTTGATGGATTTGGTAGAATAACACCATGAGAAGAAGAATGATTATCTTCAGCCATTGAGGGTAATGAAGGTTTCGATGGATTAGAATATGACTACAATAGAACTTGGTTGCTAGGGTTCTAGCTTTGATACTATGTAAAAGGATTAGAATGAGGGAATTGTATATTTCACTAAGATGAATCAAGTACATAAATAAGAGGAGATTACAACAATCTCTCCTATAATTAAGCTTGTCTATCCAACATATTAGGATAGTGTTGCTATATACAGGGAAAATAAATAACAAACAAATTAACCAAATCAATAATAATAGTAATAAAATCTGATTTTAAAATTTTTTCCTAATTTTGATATTTCTTTTCAATACTCCCCTTCAAGTTGGAACCAAATCTGATTTCAATATTTCTTTCCAACAAACACCCTTCTTAAGTTGGAATCAAATATGTTTTCAATATTTCTTTCCAACAATAGGTCCACCTCATAACCTCCACTTAGCTTTTGTCAGAATAAACAAAGGAAAAAAAAAGAGAAAAGGTTAGGTCTCATGGAAACCCTTTCCCTAAGGAGGCCTACAAAGAGGACATTGCCTCGGTTAGGATGGGCCTAGCCAGTGACAAGGATGGAGCATCAACAGTACAATATGTCAAAGCAATTCAGTATATCAAGAGTAGTTTTTTTTAGAGGGAAATATAAAGAATTATTCGAAATTGATGGTGCTGCAAGCAAGGCCATCAAAGGAGAATGATGGAGTCATGTATTTAGATGCTAAGGAAGGTAACCAATTAGCAATCATTCTTGTAGGATGCCAAGAAGGGGCTCTTCCAATGGCTTCAAATGCCATAGATTATCTGATGAAGGATCGACTAGACCTATAGAGTTTTTTGGCCTCTAAAAGGGGTTAGACAAGCTAAGCTTTGCCTCCTTTTTTTCCTATTTTTATGTATAATACGATTATTTGGAACTATATACATACATGAATAAACATTTCAAGCTAAATTTCCTATTGCTGGTAGAAACTCATACGGACTAGGACAAGGCCAAAAAGGTAGCAAGAGTTTTGGATAGATGCTACTTGTTTTTCGTGGTTCGAGTGGTTCGTGCTTTTGGCCTCATTGTCCTATGAGGAAATGGGGATTGAGTGGATAGATGTCATTGCCGCCTTTTAATATGTTGTGTACATAGTACATAGTGATCACCCCAACAAATAGTTAAAGTCTTAGGCAAAATTTAAAAATTGGACCTTTCTACAAATTATAAGAAAAAAAAAGTAATGACTCATATGTAGATCCTAAACATGCATAAAAAAAAAACAATGACTACAAATAAATTGCAATGACTTATTTTGCAAACTATATGGAGATGGAGGTTCTTATTTAATATCAAATTGAACATGTGCAGTAGGTCCATGATAGAGATCCATAGACAAATGATGATGACAATCTATGCTAGCAACAATTTCTAAGAGATTAAACTCATATGGGAAGATTTGGGAAGTCTTGCTTTTGCTAGTGTGCCTTGGGTGGTAGTAGGAGTCTTCAACACCTTCCTCAACACCAGTGAGAAGAGGTGCAGCAGGTCGATTTTCTCGTGCCAAAAGCAAAGGTGTTTGTCAAGTTTGTGGATTCAATTAGGCTATCTGACATTAGGTATAAGGGCCTTCCATTTATCTGGTGCAACAACCAGATTGGCCCAATAGGATTTGGGTTAGGTTAGATAGGGTCCTAATTAATACTTGCTAGCTCAGCCGTCATCCTCTTTCCAACTAGAAAATCAAATTTGAAAAATTGGACCTCTTTCTTCCACCTTGGGTTAACCTTGAATTGGTGGTTCTTTACATAGCACCCTCTATCTCCACTTGGCGAAGATGCCCGTTGTCTACCTAGGAATTCTCTTTTTCGGTTACCAGGTCAAGGTGCAAGATTACAAGTTTCCTAGCCAATTTCATCTATGCATTCTTAACCCAGTCTGTCTTGGATGTCTAGGTGGGATGGAAACACTTATGGACTATTCCTACTGCACCAAGGGTGCGCACCTTTTGTTGGAAACTCATTTGGTATAGGCTACCAACTAGTGACTATTTCTATGAGCTTTATATTAGCCCGGATGATTTGCGTAGCCTCTGTGAACTTCATAGAGAAATGATAGACCACCTATTCTAGAACTATATGTATGAGCTGGATGGACAGTATAAGGAGCAGACTTGACTTAAAAGCTGAGTTGGATCTAACTTGAATTTGGATTGGCTCATTATGAGATGACACTATCGACCGAAGTAGAATTACAAGGTTAAGCAAATCATTATGACCATGAACCGAGGGTGGACTGCCCCAGGGTGGTGGTCTTCTTGGCAACCTCCCTTAAAAGCTAGTTGTGAACAAAGCTTGGACCCAAAACCCGCAACAACATAGGATGGAAGCCACCTTCGGTCAGCTAGGTCAAAATGAACAAAAATGGCACTCTATTCAATGGAGTCTACTAAGGTGGTGCTGGGGCTACGCTACCTTTTTGGGTGCTACATGGGATGTTAGGTTTTTAGTGTTGGCAATTGTGTATAAAATATTCTAAGTGTTTTTATACATGTTGAAAAATCCCTAGACACAAGTATATATCTAAATACTAGGCAATGATATCACTCGTCGCTTAAGTAAAAGTCCGTAAAAATATTAAGAACGAAAGCAGAGATGAATGCTAATATTTTAACATGAAAAAACTCAAACGGGAAAAAACCACGGATCCAAACTCGGATCAAAACCAATCACTAGAATAGTAGCAGTTACGAGACTGACTCACAAAACAATCCATCGATCCAACCGACTTTGCTCCTCTCAGTCTTGCTCGCTAGAACCCACGATTCACTACTTCTCGTGATTGATGTCCAACCTTAGTATCCCTCAAGATTGATCTATCGTCTAGATAGCTCTTAAGACGAAAGATTAAGTTTTGTAGATGAGTGGAACCTTGTTAGTTGACGAACCGATGTAGCCTCAAGAAGTCTCCTTCAATAATGCTTCTTCAACCCACTTAGAGTTAGGGCATCACAATCCCTATACATGATCTCCAAGATAGAGTCAAATCCAAGTCTTATCCGTACTCACGAAAGTCCAAGATTTTCAAACTTCATTGGTGTGTTCGAATGGCCTGACTTGATTTTAGGTGCGTTCGAACGGGACTAAGTGCGTTCGAACGCGACAGCTTAAACTTTTCAGGTTGCGTTCGAACGTGTTTATGAACGCTGTTCTCGGTCTGTGTGAACACAAGTACTCGCATTCGAACGCGTTTGTGAACGCAGCTCTCAGTCTGTGTGAATGCAAGTACCCGCGTTCGAACGCGTTTGTGAACGTAGCTCTCGGTCTTTGTAAACGCGGTGTGAACTCAACAACTGTTCTCCAATAATCTTGCAATTCTTCAAACCAGAGATTTTCTAGATTTGTATAAAGCTCATATATATGTAAAAATACACTTAGAATATTTTGTACACAATTGCCAACAATTAAAAACCTAACAATCTCCTCCTTTGGCAATTTGTGACAAAACATCTAGATTACAAGATATTACAAAGAATTCAAAATGAGCATTTAACAAGTCTAGTACATTTAGCACGTCAATCCCTACAAATAAAAATATACCAATCCAAGATCAAGTGAAAATAACTAAAAATGAATAACAATCCAAACACAAGTTATCAAGCAAGCATAAGTTCACAAGTACTCAAGTAAACAAAGTTCACAGGTACTCAAGCAAAGTTATTAGCCAGTAAACTTAAACTAGTAAACTCCCCTTACGCCAGCACTCCCCTTACACCAGTAAACTCCTAAACTCTAACCACACGTCTAAACCCACTAAACTCACTCTCCCCTTTTTGACACAAATGCCAAAGATTAGGGACTCGGAGGAACTGACGATAAAGAATCTACGATCCCCTGATGAGCTTGCTCAGCTCGTAAATCATTCACGACCGAATGGAGGTCCTACACCTGAGTGCTAAGCTGATCAAAACAATCAGAGAACTGTGGTAACTCCCCCTCAGTATGAGATGAATCATCGTTTGAACTGTCATCAGAAATGTCGAGGTGTGATGAACGTCCAGCGGGGAAAGAGGAGGACGGCTTGAGAGGAGACGGCTGATCATGAGCTTGACTCCGCTTAAGAGTTATTCAATCCAACGGTTTTTGAGAAATAAGCGAAGCTTCTCAGGCATCCACTTGCACCCCACTTTGAGTGCACAAATTGGTAATAAAAATACCAAACGGCAACCCTTCACGAGGCGCATCTTTCTGTGCAGCTGTCAGAATGGAATCATATATCACCGCAGCCAAATCAATAGAAACTCCCGACAACATCACATGAAGGAGGAAGGCACGATCCGGACTAATACTAGAATGTCGAGTCTTGGGGGTGACGTTGTAAAGACAAAACATGTGAAGCATGCGAGCCACTGATGTCAATTTCGCATGAGGCATCATGTTTCCTTTCCAACATTCCCCTTTGATTAACATAGTACCAGCGTAGTCTTTAACATCAGGAAGCAAAGCTGACGTTGGATACTGGAACTCGCCATCAGAAAGTTGGAGTTCAGAACGAATGACATCGGAGTCCAAGTATATCGAAACTCCACAGACAGTAGAACGTATAAAGCGTTCCAAAACCGTGGCATTATTGAAAAATTCTCTGACAACTTCCACATATGCAGTCCCGTTCATCCGACACACGGACAACCATCCTCGCTCAGTAAATATTTGTTCGATTCCTAAGGCAAAAAAATCAGAAATGATCACTGGTCGTTCACAGATAACAAGTCGAGTGCCAAAATTCTGTTTATAATGGCCTGCAGCAGTAGATGTAGAAAACCTTGGAGCCAAAGTTGGTGACAAAGGCGGCCTTGGTTTCTTGGAAATTGTAGCTTTTCTAGGCATTCTAGAGAAAGAAACAAGTCGCAAGATTCAACACAGGCCGAAAGCATACAAAAAGATAACAAAAAATCCAAAAAATTCTAGAAACCATGAAGGCCCTAAATGAAATCTATCTTCCACTTGAAAACGCTAAGTTATCACGTTCAATCACACAAGAAACATCAAGATATGAACTTTAACATGATCAAAACTCAAAAACGCACGAAATCAATCAAGATCAAGAGACTCAATTGAATAAAAAAATAAGAAAATTGATGGATGATCATACCTTACAAAAGTGAAGAAAAACTAAAAGGCGCTAGATTCGGAGGAGAACTACCCTCTAAAAGGATTTGAAGTGAGAAATTTGATGAAAAAGACCAAGATCTTGAAGATTTGAGAGGGAGAAAATAAAGGGTTTCTAGGGTTTGGAAGATGAAAACTCTTGGGTTCGGATGCAATATTTAAAAAACTCTCGAGTGCGTTTGAACGCATGAGTCTGCGCGTTCGAACGCGCCAGTCATCACGTTCGAACTCAAAAATCTGCGTTCGAACGCCTTTTTTTTATAGTAAAAAATCTGAGAGAAAATCAAAAATCTTTTTGGAGATGCACTTCTAGAAATTCAAAATAGATTCAAGATAGATTCAAGATAGAATAAGACGATCAAATGAAACAAGTCATACACAGATCAATCAAATCATCAAAGGCATATTATAATCAATTCTAATGCATCACTCAAAATTAAATTAATCTTGATTGATCATAATAATATGCATATGCAAGTTGAGCATAGATAACATGAAACATTCTTCTTAAATAAACTTTTCTATTTAAACAATGATACAACACAATAGTCAAACTGACATAGTATTTAAATTTGCACTTTTGGACTTATTCTCCATAATAAAACAAGAATTTTTTCCATAATTTTTTTATACTGAAACTATATAGGTGCAATGATGGCTTTCACACATGAGTAGGTAGCCCTTTTCTTGTAGTACATATTAAGCAATGTGCAAGAAGATATTCACAAATAGCAAAAAAAAATTTATTTAATTTGCAAGTAATGTACTGAGTCAAACTGGACTCTAAACAAGATGACTTTCACACTAACTTATTGTAGCCATTTTTATTGATCTTTTATGAACACATTTCTGATGACTAAGCATGAGGTCAAACTTTGCAAATCAAAGTCAATAGTGAGCTATTTAAAAAAATATTTTATGATGTCATGCTCACTCAAGAATATACACACGTTATGAGTACATTAAATTTAGTTTAATTATCATAGAAGTCGAGAGAGTGAATAAATTAGAAATTATACAATATACTACAAGATAATAAAATTGACTATAATAACTCATAATTAAGAGAAAAATTATATTTATATGTCTAGAGTATATTATTGAATCTATGAGTGAATCAATTTTTTTTTATGACAAAAACTCTCGACAAATCTAAAACTAAAATCAAAGAGAAAATTTCAGAGTAAAAGAAAACCTAAGAAAAAGAAATAAAATAAAAAAATACGCAAACCAAAACAAAAAAAATCAATCCAAAGCACAAATCTCTAAAGAAGTACGAAGATACTCAAATCTTTGTAAATCCAAAGGTTTTGTAAACAGATCACCTAACTGTTTCTCCGTCTCAACATGTTCTAGTGCTATTATTTTGTCTTCAACTAACTCGCATATAAAATGATGTCGGATATTAATATGTTTTGTACGCGAGTGTTGAACAGAATTTTTCGATATATTAATAGCACTCATGTTGTCACAAAAAAGCACCAAAGTATCTTGTTCAATGCCATAATCTTTGACCATCTGTTTCATCCATAGTAATTGAGAACAACAACTTCCCGCTGCAATGTACTCGGCCTCCGCAGTAGATAAAGATATCGAGTTTTGTTTCTTACTGTGCCAAGCAACCAGATTGTTTTCAATATAAAAACATCCACCTGAGGTACTTTTTCTATCATCACATGAACCTGCCGAATTAGAATTCGTGTATCCAGTTATGATAACTCCCGAGTCATAAGTAAACCAGATACCTAAATCAACTGTGTCACTAACATATTTTATGATACGTTTCACAGCAAACAAATGTGTCTCCTTAGGTTCAAATTGAAACCTAGCACACAAACCGATGCTAAATGCAATATCAAGTCTACTAGTAGTTAAGTATAAAAGACTAACAATCATGCTCATATACAGTGTCTGATCAACACTTTTTCCTAAAATATCCTTACCTAGTTTGGTAGTTGTACTCATAGGAGTTCTAGCACGTTTTGCATTTTCTAAACCGAATTTAGTCATAAGATCCTTAGCATACTTGGTTTGAGCAATAAATATCCCTCTTTCCAATTGAGTAATTTGAAGTCCCAAAAAAAACTTTAACTCACCCATCATGCTCATCTCAAAATGACTGTGTATGAGATCTGCAAACTCCTTAGCTAAAGATTGACCCGTTGCCCCGAATACAATGTCATCCACATATATTTTTGCCACACCTAAACTCTTGTTCAACTGTCTAATGAACAATGTCTTGTCCACTCCCCCTTGAGTGAACCCCGCATCCACTAAAAAAGTGGTCAACTTCTCATACCAAGCTCTTAGAGCTTGTTTTAGTCCGTAGAGGGCCTTTTTTAATTTAAACACATGAGAAGGAAATTTTTGATCTTCGAACCCTTTCGGTTGTTCCACATAAATATCTTCATTCAGAGTACTATTCAAAAAAGCACTTTTAACATCCATTTAAAACAAGTTAAATTTTAAATGACAAGCAATAGCAAGTAGTATACGAATAGACTCTAATCTAGCAACAGGAGCAAATGTCTCATCAAAATCTATACCCTCAACCTGAGTATATCCCCGTGCTACTAATCTAGCTTTATTTCGAACTATATTGCCATGTTCATCACTTTTATTCTTATAAATCCATTTTGTTCCAATAACGTTCACATTCTTAGGTATAGGAACTAAATACCAAACATCATTCCTAGAAAATTGCTCTAATTCCTCATGCATAGCATTAACCCAAGAATCATCTAACAATGCTTCCTTCACATTTTTATGTTCAAAAGAAGATGTATAACAAGTAAATGATACCTCACTTTGGATTTGTCGTCTTGTCTTAATTGGTTCATTCACATCTCCGATCACTTGTGACAGTGGATGATTTGATTTTACTCTGGCAGATGGTTCCGGTACGTTACAGTCATCTTTGTTCATTTCAACTTTGTCCTCGTCCTGATTCTCAATATCTAGATCAAACTCCTTTCCAATTTCTTCATCAAAAATATTTAACACTAGGTTTCTTACCTTTTCATATTTCATATGCAGTCATTTTTGTACATAGTCTTAGATAAACACGATTTATCACATGTACCGCTGTATTGACCACCTCTGTCCAACACCTTTGAGTAACCTTTTTAGTATGAAGCATAACCCTAGCCATTTCCTGCACAACTCGGTTCTTTCTTTCCACAATCCCGGTCTATTGTGGAGTTATAGGAGCTAAAAATTCATGTTTAATACCAAGAGAATTGCAAAATATGGAAAAATTTTCATTTTCAAATTCTCTACCATGATCAGAACGAATCCTAACTATGGTAGTAGATTTTTTATTCTGCAATTTTAAGCATAGTGATTTAAAAACTTCAAAGGTTTTAGACTTCTCACGTAGAAAGGCAACCCAGGTATATCTAGAGTAATCATCGACCATTAAGAATATATAGCGTTTACCTCCAAGACTTTTTGTTTTTGTTGGACCCATCAAGTCCATATGAACTAATTGTAGCACATGGTTAGTGGTAGCTGCATTTACCTTCTTGTGTGAGATCCGAATTTGTTTTCTAATTTGACACGAATCGCACACTCTTTTTGACATTTCTTTCATCTTAGGTATTTCTCTTACCACTTCTTGTTTGGACAGAGTAAATAATTCCTTGTGATTCATATGTCCAAGACGTTGATGCTAAAGATCTGCAATGTCGAAAGAGGCACTGTTACATTTCAATTTATGTGAAGTTCCAACAACATAGCAATTATCAGATGTTATAGATCCATAACATATAATATTACTATCATGATCTAGAATAGTACAATCAGTTTTGGAGAATTTTACCTCATAATCTTCATCATAAAATTAAGTGATCCTCAGTAGATTTGCTTTTAAGCCATTAACATAAAAAATATTTTCAAGAATAGGAACCCCTGAAGAACTTACCTTTCCTTTACCTATTACCTTGGATGAATTACCATCTCCAAATGTCACAACTATCCCTTCATGTTTTTCGAGATTACAAAATAAGGACTTATCACCTAACATATGTCTTGAAGAACCACTGTCAAAATACCATAAATCAGAATTTAAAGCTTTCAAGGTTGTATGCACAACATAACATTTCAAATCACTTTTCTTGACCCATATGGCCTTTGTTTTCATTCCATAAATGAAAGCACTTCTAGGTTTTTGCAAAAATTTGCAATGAGGTCGAATATGCCCTAGAATGCCGCAATGATAGCATGTCGGAACAAACCATTTTCCACTCACCTTTTGTCGAGGAGTGTGACTAATGTTTACCTTTGGTGCCGTTGAAGATTCACCAGTTTGTAGATTTAACTTCAGTTTAGAAGCATTCATCCAGGATTGCTTTGTAAATGCAGTTGATGACTTCAGATATTCTTCCTTTTGTATACCTGTAGAAACTAAAACAGTTTTGTTATTATTTGAATTACTAGTGTATCCAACACCATACCTGTCTTTTCCAGAGATCTGAGCTTTTAGAATCTCGTCAAGTTTGTTCTTCCCTTTTAGAAATGTCACTTGTTTATGCAATCGCCCTAGTTCAATTTCATCAGCCTTCATTTTATTTTTCGCATTGTCAAGTTGTTCAAAAAGGTCTTTGACACGTTTATGTTCCAATTTGTACTTCTCCTCAAATTGAATTCTTTCTGGTTCAATTATCTTGAGTCATTGTAGTAGTCTAAGATTGTTTTTCTTGAGTTTAAACGACTCCAGGTACAGGTCATTATATGCCTTTTGAATTTCAGATTCATCTTCCTCAGCTGGTAACATATCCTGATCATTTGTACTATCAGTACCAACAACATAATCAATATTAAGTAGAGAAGAGGCAAAAGCTACAGAGTTTTATTCATCTTTTTTAGAATCATCATTAGATTCATCTGAGTCATCCCAAGTAACTTTCATAGCTTTACCCTTTCTCTTAAGACGATTAGGGTATTCTTGTGCTATGTGTCCAAAACTAGAACATTCAAAACATCAAACTTTATTCTCAGAATTCTTATTTTTCTGTTTGACATTGTTGTTGCTTACCCCTGTATTCAAACTCATAGTATTCTTCTTTTTCACAAAAGCTTTGTTCTTCTCAAGTTTTTTAGCATTCAACTTGTTTGGCTTCCGAAAGAATTTATTGAACTTTTTGACGAACATAGCCAACATCTCAACATCTAAATCACTTTCATCATCAGACTCCTCTAAATTTTTTTTAATTATGGATAGGGTCATCCCTTTGGACTTCCTCGGTTTTGAAAGACTAGACTCAAATGTTTGTAAATTTCCTACCAATTGTTCAACTTTCATAGAATCGATGTCCTTACTTTCCTCAATAGCTGTAACTTTTGCCTGAAACCTTTCTGGAAGAGACCTAAGGATTTTACGGACAATTCTGTTTTTAAGAATTTTCTCTCCTAGGTTAAAATTGGAGTTGACTATATCACTCAGTTTTACATAGAACTCATCAAATATCTCATTCTCCTCTATACGTAGAGTTTCAAAACTAGTAGTCAATCTCTAAATTTTCGAAAGTTTTACAGCCATAGTTTCTTCGTGAGTAGTTTATAAGATCGTCTAGGCTTCTTTTGCTATCTCACAGGTAGAAATTCTTCTAAATTCTTCCGAGGAAACACAACTAAATTTGCATTTATTGCTTTGCTATTCTAGCCGACTTTTTCATAGTCTGTTCTATCCCATGACACAATCGGTTTCTCAATAAGTTTTTCATTCACCATGTACATCGGTGGAATCCAACCGTTCACAACGGCAAACCATACTCATTCATCTATAGACTTCAAGTAAGCTCTCATCCTAGCTTTCCAATATCCATAATTTGATCCATCTAGAATAGGAGGTCTAATAGATGATAGTCCATCTCTATGAAAATCCATACCTATCTGATCTCTCTCTACAGATGAGAGAACCTGCTCTGATACTAATTGAAAAACCCCTAGACACAAGTATGTATCTAAATACTAGGCAATGATATCACTCGTTCGCTTAAGTAAAAGTCCGTAGAAATATTAAGAACGAAAACAAGGATGAACGCCAAGATTTTAACGTGGAAAAACTCAAACGGGAAAAAACCACGGATCCAAACTCGGATCAAAACTAATTACTAGAATAATAGCAGCTACAAGACTGACTCACAAAACAATCCGTCGATCCAAACGACTTTGTTTCTCCTAGTCTTGCTCGCTAGAACCCACGATTCACTACTTCTCGTGATTGATGTCCAACCTCAGTAGCCCTCGAGATTGATCTTTCGTTTAAATAGACCTTAAGACGAAAGATTAAGTTTTGTAGATGAGTGGAACCTTGTTAGTTGAAGAATTGATGTAGCCTCAAAAAGTCTCCTTTAATAATGCTTCTTCAACCCACTTAGAGTTAGGGCATCACAATCCTTATATATGATCTCCAAGATAGAGCCAAATCCAAGTTTTATCCGTACTCACGAAAGTCCAAGATTTTCAAACTTCGTTGGTGCGTTCGAACGCGGCTCGGATGCGTTCGAACGGCCTAACTTGATCTCAGGTGCGTTCGAATGCGACGGCTTGAACTTTTCAGGTTGCGTTCGAACACGTTTGTGAACGCTGCTCTCGGTCTGTGTGAATGCAAGAACACGCGTTCGAATGCATTTGTGAACTAGCTCTCGGTCTATGTGAACGCAAGTACCCGCGTTCGAACGTGTTTATGAACGCAACTCTCGGTCTGTGTGAACGCGGTACCGAACGCGTTTGTGAACGCACCGTGTTCGAACGCGCTTGTGAACGCAGTGTGAACTCAACAGCTTTTCTCCAATAATCTTGCAATTCTTCAAACTAGAGATTTTCTAGACTTGTGTAAAGCTCATATACATGTAAAAATACACTTAGAATATTTTGTACACAATTGCCAATAATTAAAAACCTAACACATGTACATGAGCTTTTATACAAGTCTAGAAAGTATTTTGTTTGAAGAATTGCAAGATCAAAGGAGAAAAGTTTTTGAGTTCACATCGCGTTCACACCGCATTAAAAGTGCGTTCGCACAGACAGTGACTAGTGTTTTCAAGCATGTTCGAACGCGAATGTTGGCATTCGCACAGAAAGTGACTAATGTTTTCAAGTGCGTTCGAACGCGAAAGCTGGCGTTCGCATAGACAGTGAGTGGCATTCACAAGCGTGTTTGAACGCAAACGCTAGCATTCGCACAGACAGAAAGTGGCGTTCGCAAGCACGTTCGAATGCGAGCGCAGGCGTTTGCTCAAACAAAGAGTGTTGTTTCTGCGCATGTTCGAACGCAAACTGTGAAAATCAAGCAGCGGCGTTCGAACGCACTTGGGCTCGTTCAAACGCACTTGAGATCAAGTTAGGCCGTTCGAACACACCTGGGCCACGTTCGTACGCACTCGGGCCATGTTCGAACATACCTACGAAGTTTGTAATTTTTGGACTTTCGTGAGTTTAGATAAGACTTAGATTTGGCTCTATTTTGGAGATCATTTATAAGTATTGTGATGCCCTAACTCTAGGTGGGTTGGTGAAGCAATTTGAAGGAGAATTCTTGAGGATACATCGTTTCTTCAACCAACAAGGTCTGACTTTTTTATAAGGTTTAAACTTTCATCTTAAGGGCTATCTAGACGAATGATCAACCTCGAGGGCTACTAAGGTTGGATATCAATCACGAGAAGCAGTGAATCGCGGGTTCTAGCGAGCAAGACTGAGAGGAACAAATTCGTAGGGTTCGACAGGTTGTTTTGTGAGTCAGTCTTGTAACTGTCATTATTCTAGTGATTGGTTTTGATCTGAGTTTGGATCCGTAGTTTTTTTCCGTTTGGGTTTTTTCATGTTAAAATCTTGGCGTTCATGTCTTCTTTTGTTTTTTAATATTTTTTCCAATTTTACTTAAGCAAACGAATGATATCATTGCCTAGGGTTTAGATACATACGTGTGTCTAGGTGTTTTTTCATGGGAGCTAGCCTCACTTGACTCCGTGATTTTGATAGAGGCTTGTGCTGTCTGATTAGGCTTGAGGCTGGCTCAAGGCCACATGAATGTGGTGGTGGAGTCGGACTCCTTTGAGCTAATGCGGATCCTTCACAAAGGTTGCTCATACCCGTGGCACATCAACTCTATTATGGAGAAAATTTTTATAGTTCTATCTCTTTTTACTGATGCAAAGTTCTCTCATCGATTTAGAGAGAGGAATCATGTAAGAGGTCCAGATAGGACATCCTCCCAACGTGTGCCCCTGATCTCACCCACTTGTTGATTTTGGACTCCTCTCCTACCTCTTTTGATAGGAGGGTTCTTAGCTGATTATAGCTCTTTTCCAATAAAAAAATGTTAAAGAGAACTGTATATTAAAAAAAATGAGATATATTTGCCAGGGAAGCGTCACTCTCTTTTCTTCTTAGGTGCGAAAGTGAATTAAGTTAAAACCTGGAAAAATTGAATGGTTTTATGAAAGTGAACTTTTCACTTCGTTTTCCTTAATTTCCTATCATTACCTTCTACTTCTCGAATCAATTGATACCAACACCCATTTCAAGGTGACCCACATATTCACCAACCAACTTATTGTGAGGACAGCAAAGGTGGGACCCAATGAGCTGCTCAGAACCGTGAGAATTCAAGTAGGATTTTTCGACTTTCTTGACTCCTGTTCTGTTCACTTCCTTGTAGCCAATGCATGCTCGAAATCGCCTAACACTTTCCCTCCTTTCCACGTATCATGCAAGAATCAATGCGGTTCTGCTATGATTTTATTTAGAATTTTGATTTAAATTCTTACATCCTAAAGAACTTTCTAGTCTGATATGATACGAAATCTTCAAAAGAAAAGTAAAAACTTTAAAGAAAAAATATATATATAGATAGAGAAGAGGTAAATAATTCTAAGATTTAACCGACCACCTCACTCTAATATTACTTGGTGAGGCACTGGATAAGAACAACATTGTTATTTCTATATAAAGCTCTGCCCACCAAGGAATTAACACCAACAAAAGTAACTTCATTTCTCAGAAGCACAGAGTTGGGCTTCCTTATCTGCAACCTGTTGATCTTTTTCATGGCTGTGCCGCATTTCTTGTTTGGAATTTTTGGTCAGTTGTGTTCCTCTTTCTCCTCCTCAATTTTGGCAGTGGTTTTGAGAGACAATTTCTTATGGATTCTCTGATCTTTTGCAGGGAATGCAACTGCTCTCTTCCTCTTTCTCTCTCCCATGTAAGTCTATGGGTCTATTTGGAATGCTATTTTATTTTTGTTTTCTTTTCAAAGTGTATAATGATCCCTTGGCTAGTTCATTTATGGCATGCATGATTAATGTAATGTAATATATTGTGTGACAGTGCCACATTTAGGAGGGTAGTGAGGAGCAGATCAACTGAGGATTTCTCAGGGGTTCCCTACACTATGACCCTGCTGAATTGCCTCCTCTCTGCTTGGTAAAATTCCTCTATCATCTTTTTCTAATGCTTCTATTCCTAGCCATATATATGTGTATATGTCATCCAATGACTACTTTTGCATGCTAAGCATCTGAAATTATAGTTTCCAGATTGAATTCAAGTATATTGATAGATTTCAATCTTTGCACATGATTCTGACCTAAACTCTACTGCCAATTTTTCGGTTATCTTCGTTGTATGGAGGTATGGCTTGCCCTTCATTTCACCAAATAATATACTGGTGTCGACGATCAATGGCACTGGTGCAGTGATTGAAGCTGTGTATGTAGTGATATTCCTTACATTTGCGCCGAACAAGTTGAGGTTTAGGATGCTAGGCCTTCTTGCTCTCGTCATGTCAGTATTTGCAGTGGTCGCCCTCGTCTCGCTACTTGCCCTCCATGGTCACTCTCGCAAGCTTTTTTGTGGTTTTGCAGCTGCCATCTTCTCCATCTGCATGTATGCTTCTCCTCTCTCCATCATGGTAATCTTTGCACTATCCTACCTTGCTTTAGCTTATGTAATTAGCAAGTTCCTGATTGTGAGTTATGAAAGTTGGAAATAACTGTAGCTAGTTTGTTTGTTAACTATATTCTGTCACTATGGCCTATCTACTAACAATATGCCAACTATCTTGTATGAAAATCCTCTTACTGTATTCTGACATAGGAATCGGCATATTCTATTCAAGTGAAACAATATAATAGTTTAGGTGTTATGCCAATACAGGGTTTTGTAGAAAGACAGAACTTGTTTTTAAAGTTCATATTTTATGATTTTATCTATTTAAAATGTCATGGTTTTAACAATGGATCTACCTCTCTATAAAACAAAGTTAGCTAAGTATTTTTCCATTTCCTGGATCTATAAGTTCAGATGCAGTTAAAAATTCAATAAAATTGGTGTTTGTCAAATTTTAGATAAGAGCTATCTCACAGGAAATCACTCTCAGTTTTTTGTGAGTAAAGGGGAGAATTTGCCAGTAAAGGGGAGAACTGAATTACCTAATGAACAATCAATTGTAAATGTCTAAATTACTCGTAGATGTTGATGGTACCTTCATATATACTTCTATGAGCCTATTTTACTAAATTAAGATAGTATATCTTCAAGAGATGTTAACCATTTGCATCTGCATCAACCTATGAACAGAGCTACATAACACTGCAATTACTTGAAAGTTCAAACAAATTATTGATGGCCAGATACAGTAACTCAATCAGCATGAACAAGGAAAATAGAAAATCTTGTGAAACTTAAATTTTATCCATTGTATACTGAACACTTATTCTCTAATGCTCATATACAGAGGTTGGTGATTAAAACCAAAAGCGTGGAGTACATGCCCTTCTTCCTCTCATTGTTCGTATTCTTGTGCGGGACATCATGGTTCATCTATGGGCTACTTGGTCATGATCCTTTTGTTGCGGTAGGGTAACTCAAATCTTCAACTCCTCTGCCTTCTATACTTCTTTTCTCTTTGAATACACTCAATCTTTTAAACACCAAATAGATAGGAAAGGCCTCATTTTAGGTAGAAGTAAACTTTTACTTTGCTTGTATGCTATTCTTTAAGCATTTCAGTGCCAGTTCATGCCTTAAGAAATGATAAAAATAAACAAGGATAACTTTTGAATAAGCACCTCAGCAGTAGAGGTTCAAATGCATGAAAGCAATTATTTTACAGGGAATTCAAATATTTGCAGGTGCCTAATGGATGTGGGAGTGTGCTTGGAGCCCTGCAATTGATCTTGTATGCAATTTATAGGAATCACAAAGGTGTTAACCACCATATCCAAGGAGACTCTGGGGAGATGAATGAATCCAAGGCCTGCAACAACAACAATAACAAGAGCATGGAGAAGATGAGAAATTATGCCAATAATCAAATGCAAAATGAGGTGTAAGACAAATAGGATGATTAAGAATGTCTGTTGCTGCTCATTCCATCATCATCTCCCTTTGGATCAGGTCATGCTTAACATTTCATTAACTTCCAGTATTTTGTAATAGATCCATAGTTGACTAAAAGTTGTATTACTAAATTTAAAGAAATAAAAGATAGACTTGTATTCAAGTTGAGTTGAGACTGAGGAATCTGTCTATTTCTTTAAAAGTTTAAGTTGATAGAGAATGAAGGATCTTTTATCAAACAACTTTTGTCTTCAATTTACACGGCATTTTGTTGCCAGTAAAATCTTCTATTGTAGAAGAAATGATGTCTGTTTGTTTACAAAAGTATTAATTCATTCAAACATGCTCAACATGCAAATTTGCAAAACAAAATCTAAATAGAAATTTCTTAATGGAATTTTTTTTAAGCAAATAGATCGTAGTAGAATGGAAATTGTTTGTTGGAAATATTCGTACAGGAAGATTATTATATGAGCATAGTATAATGGTCATCATACTATATACAGATATAAGACTATTCCTAATAATAGCTATGTCTAAAGGGAAGCAATATTTTTGACCGAGAAAATACGGGTAACTCTACGCATAGAAATACACTACAGACAGTCTACAAATAGAATGAAGTGGCAACTTATCAATCTTTGATATATTCTTACTACCTCGCAATCATCTTTATTTACATCTACGCTATTTCATAGAATAACTTACCCACAAGTGATCTCTCTCTCTCTCTCTCTCTATATATATATATTGGTAGTTGGTCCTTTGAGTAGTAGGAACATCACTTTAAATTCATAAAGCAAACTTATGTTTCCAATTTGTACCTACCATTGTATACGCATACCTTCATTGAGCAATTGTGGCTTTGGGTCTTTTGGAAAAACAAGAGCACCAATAAGTTGGTACATCCCACTTGGGTTTTTAAAACACTAGCCTTCAAATACACGTGTCCCAAAGTGAATAAAACTCATGTAATTTTCACGTGACTCATTAGTCAATATTTTTATACAATATACAAAATAAAAACTCAATATCTTCACCAATTAATACAAGCTAAAAGGAGTCCAAGATATCATAAGTTGTAACGAGCCCCAAAGTATATATCCATACACCTCATCGAAATAAATGTCCATGCAAAGGCTGCAATTCATCTAACTTATCTTACAATAATAAAATAAAGAAAAAAAATTATAAACAGATCTTCACAAACTCCTCCACAAACTCGGGGTCATCTACTAATTTTAAAATATTTTCACCAAATAATAGTGAGCATAAAATATAGCAAATATACTAATATGATAGTAATAATACGTCCATGCAACATGCCCATAACTATATCTCACATATTTTAATAAAAGAATACATGATTTGTATCATTTAAACTATCAAATCATTTATATCAAACTCACACAGAGCCATAACTATAAACTATTATTACATACTCCAAGAGCTATCCACTACATAATATACATTAGCTCACACATTATCTCAAAACATCGAGGATGGATAGACAATCTAGCAGTAATGCCACCCATATATGCTTAACGATGCTGCTTATGAATGTAATGCAATAATTCTACTTATGACTAGTTGTTTGTGGCCATCAGACAAAGGACCTTAGTTGTAGGCCCATAACCTAACATCATCATCATCACCATCACTCTAATAAATCATCGCACACAGTAGAAATATTATTTATAACTAAATTATCGCACACAGCAGAATCATTGCATACAACAAGAATCAAGAGCACACTGCTTATAGATGCCCTAACCCTACATCATTAGGTATCGCTAAGTTTATGATCCTTACCTCCAAATTATAATTTTAGATCATCTAGTGTCTAATCTTCATGCTTGACAGTGTTACGCTTGTTCAAACCGGTGCATGCAGTGCCTAATAGTCCCTTTTTGACCTTATGATCTTAGACATTAACCGATATAGATATAAGTAATATAAATACACTCTGTCCTTAACCTTGGGCTGAGCAAGTAGGCACTATCGAGACGGGACTTAACTACATGGTGATACATGCAAGTGGTGTAATGATCATCATCAAAAATTATATGTCATGCACATCAAAGATATCATACTCAAGAATGCAATAATCTATGAATAACTATGAAATAATGAAATAAATATATTTATGTTGAATAATAAATAAACATATTCACTAGTATAATATGAATGTGATGAACTGATAAATTAAAATATCACTTCAATATTACACTTTTTCTATACTACGAAAAATTCACTTGCCTAATATCGCTTCCAAGTCAATCAACTCTAAGTATGTCATAGATCATCCTCGCACGATAATATATCTACCTCAATAATGAAAGTAATAAACATAAGCGTATCTGCCACTAATTAATAAATAATCCTACTAACAGCCGTTATAGGATTGGATAGGTCCACCTAAACATTATTAGATTTATTAAATCAAGTATAGCTAGTATATTAATTATGATTGTTTGACACATTATTAAGGGTTATTAACACAACAATCATCATGATCACTATTTCTTTAATAATTATCGATTGAAAGCAAATTAAAATAGACAATATTTAATTATTAAATCATGATTTAAAAGATTAATAATTATAACTAATTTTTCGTAATAAGTAATTAGTAAAACTACACTCGGACCACAGGCTAATTTATTAATATGAATTTATAATAATTATTATAATTAACAAAGTTATCATTTAAAGGTGATTAATATTTAAGGTTCAAATTGAGAAAGATAATTAAATAAAATGACTAAATAACATTAAAACAAATTAAACAGCAACTAATGTATTTGGGCCAGCTAAAGGCCCAAAGCAATAGGCTAGACTATAGCTAACCCAAAGATCACAATACTAATTCACTAAGGTTAGGCCCGAAGCTCAAACTATCCAAAGATAGCCACTTGGGCTGGGCTGCATTGCAGCACAGCCCAACTCACAACCAACATGGGTTGGGTCAAAGATGGTCAAACTCACTAGCATTACTAGAATGAAGGAAATAAATTAATGGGTGAAGAAGAACATAAAGGAGAGAGAAAAGATGAACTCATCTACTAAAGGAGGTGCTCATTGCAAGTCTCTCATGGGTATTGTGGGTAGAGGAAGAGGTGGCAAGGAGAGAATGATACGATCTCTCTTCGCAAAGGTTTGAACTGTCTCGCAATCGATTTTGGAAAAAAATTTATACGAAACTTACAAAATATTTTTTGATAAAAGTATTGGATCTTCTTAAATTTTTGATATGTTAGCTCTAGGAGTGAGATTTCCAATGAGTTTAATTTTACGCCAATTGAATGGCTAGATTGAAAGATATTTTCGAAAGAGTAAACAAAGATCAAAGTGTGATACAACCTGACGAATCGAGATCGTATCAACTTGGATATGTTTACACGTTGTTGCTCTTGATGATTGTTCTAATGCAGATCTGCCTTGGTTTTGAAATAGGATTAGTGAATATAGGTTCAATGAGAAGTAGAAAAGGAGAAGAGGGAGGCTAGAGGCTAGAAGTGATCGAATCAACAATGGTGGCACAGTTGGCAATGAGGGAGGTGGAGGAGATAAGGTCGACGACTGAGTGATAGAGTTAGAAAGAGGTATGGGGCGGCAACGCAATCCAATAATGATATTCCTTTTTAGTAGGCGAGGGAGTTAGCGAAGAGACTTAGGGATAAGAGAGCATCGACTGACGTCGCTAAATAGACGAGTTACTTTCTAGACCGTCCACACATTGTTTTGATCATTTCCAAATTAATATTTTCTTCACATATTTATAGAGGCTAACCCTAGACTGATCTAGATAAGGACTCGATTAACCAATACAGCTTGACTAGCGCGAGTTGCACTTAGGTTCCCAATACAACTAATAACTCGACTAAAACATTTAATCGACTTGACTAGACTCAATTATCCAATTAACAAGTTTAGTCCACATTTAATAGGTACTTGTGTTCATGACTAAACTAATAAGGTAGTTGCCAAAAAAAATACAAATAAATAACTAGATAAATAGACTCAACCCTATGATCTCAATGTGTCACGAATAGATTCAATCCGACTGAGTTGTATGAGAGAGAGAGAAGAAAGGGAGAGGCGAATGAGGGGTACAATTTTGTGGGGCTCGTGTCAAGAAATAAATTTTGTTTATTTATTTTGGCTCGGGATGTTACAGTTTTATTCACCATTGTCATTTTGCTGTTTGTTAGTAGGAAGTTCTAAATTTCAATGTGCAAACCTTAATTGGTGTAAAGCTTTGTATATACGTTGACTTGAAGACAAGTCATTATTGCGTAGTGCTTAATAGATCTCCTTTTAGGTGGTCATTCTTTTTATCTTAGCTTGAAGGAAAAGCTATTCATATCTACATTGTAAAATAGTGAAACTTGGCCACGTTAAAAGTTTGTTAGGTATGACTAAATTGATAATTTATAGATGATCTTTTCACTCCCTTATGTTAATCTCGGACTAGCATAGTCAAGCTTGCACACCAATCTTATATGCCCGAATCCAATCCCAGCTCAGGAATGGTTCAGGATTATTAACCCATCGCCTCTTATATATATATATATAAAGAGAGAGAGAGAGAGAGAGATAGAATCCTTATTTAAGTGAAAAAAGAGTTTGACAAAAATCCTAGATTTCAACTCACTCCAATAACTTAGAAGCTATTTGGCCGAGGGGCCAAGTGTTTGCATTAAGTATTTCACCTTTTCAAAATTAACTTATGATACTCAAGATGGATGTCTATATGTCTTCATGGGATAAAAGATAGTTGACGTTACAACGACGCAATTAATTAGTTGGTATTAAATGATGGTATTTTAGAAACAATTGCGGGTGAGCATCTTAATTTATCATCTCAATCTAATACGATTTCTTTTTTAAATCAAATGGAAATTGCATATACCGCTCTGCGTTTTAATATAATTATAGTTTACATCTTATATTTTTACTATTTATAAATCGAGCCTTATGATTTAGTAAATATGTAGATTTAGACTAATACCATAAAAATATTCCGTTAAGTTGAGATATTTTATTTTTAAAATAACTAAAATGCCCTTATTTTTAAAATAACTAAAATGTCTTTAATATGACTTAATTAAGGGTATTTTCATAATATTTTTAGTATACTTAACTTAACTCAAAGATTTAGTTAAGTTTAATTAACTAATCTAGCGGTAGGATATTTTCTGCACATATTTACTAAATTATAGGGCTTGATTTATAAATAATAAAGATGTAGTATGTAAATTATAATTTTATTAAAAGACAGGGTGTTATATGCAAATTTTCATAAATCAAATGATTCTGTTGGCATGTGCATTCTTGTCCTATTAGCTATATGTCAAGGAGGGAAAAAGAGGAAGCAGTCTTCATCTATCATCTGCAATGTATATCAGTAGATTATAGCTTTGAAGAAGAGTTATCCCTTTCACCCTTATGGGACATGCCATCTGAATAGAGGTAAACAAAGATAGACAGGTTACCCATACATCTCTCTTGATGCCATTCTTTCACGCCACAAACGTTTGGAAACTTGCAAAGTATAACAAGCAGAAGGTGATAAGAAAGGCTAGTCTCACTTAGAAAAAAGAAACCTAATTGACCATTAACTATTTCTACTTCCTTGAATTATAGAATAAAAGAGAAGAAAATCCTAAACCCACCAACAGTACATGTTTAGCACAAGCCAATATTCATTGGTCATGATTCATAAAATTGGGAGGTTTTATCAAAATAGTTAGTTATGATGAACTTGTAGCATTGTTGGGGAGATAAGTGGTGAAGCCCTTCCTTTTCGGAAGGTTAAGAAGGAGAGTTTCATTTAGGCTCTCTATCGTCCAACTTAGCTCTCCCTTCTCATCATTTTAGTAGGCTTCTGTACTAGATAACTAAATTTTATCTCTGTTTGACCAATCGATCTCACAGTCAAGTTCAATTCCGGAGATTTGTGTTTGTGAAATTTCACATCTCCTATTAATAGGTAGGACCTGGTCATCTCTAGAAATAGAGACCTTTCTAGGATTCGTCGAGAGCAGAGGAGCAATAAGCGGTGTTGAGAAAGTCCAAGGGACAAAGAAATAGTTGTCGTATTTCCACAGCCAAGAAGTTTGTTTTATGAAGATGAATAGCATTGAGTGTGTCAGTGTTAGCCTATTGTGGCATCTTTCTATGGAAGGGTTGGTCCATTTATCTAATATAACTTTCAAAGATGGCTAGCCCTATTGTCTAGTCTATAGACTATGAAATTATCTGTCCTCTTTTTTACTACCCATCTATCTCATTCCACAATCTAAAAGTTTATGCTTAAATTTCTACCCAATTTTCTCATCTATCACCTATCTTCTATCACTTTGCCTATCTAATTACATATTTACAAGTATGCAAATGTGTTGTAACTTGAAGGTTGGGGGTAGTCAAGTAGGGCTAGGCTGACCCAAATAGGAAGGTGGCTCCATCTAGCCTTGGTGCACATGCAAAGCTGATCTAGCTTGAGCGCTCATCTTAGCCTATAGATGGTGAGTCTGTGAGCCGTCGGTGGCTCTCATCACCTAAGAATATGTGAAGGCAGGTTGTGGGTGGAGTCAGGCTTGTACAACTTTGAGAGGGAAGCCCTAGAAATAGGGAGTTGTGAAAGATGCAACCAAGCATTGGAGAGTCCAATTATGAAAGAAAAGCCGAGAATCTTGTGGTTTTGGGGCTTTCGGTTGGATGGAGGCATGTGGCTAGGTAGTGGGCATACACATGGACTAGCAAACAATGATACTAAGGTTGGTGGCTAAGGTTGTGATGTGGCCATATTTGGAGAGACGGCCTTTGTGACCCTTGAGAAAGCAATGATCACGAATAGCTAATTGCCTTATAATTCGACTAAATATGAAACCTTCAAGTAGCACCTCTACTCTCACAAAGATCAATGACTACTTTGATCTCCACCAAAAGTGTAAGATGGCCTCCAAAAGTCTTGTTAACTCCTCTCACGACCTTTCCCTTTTATAGATTCTAAATGAATAGAGGTTTACCATATTCCAACTCAAATCCGAGCAAAATAAGTCAAAGATTTGTCAGCGTGTTCAAACATCAGAGCATTCCATACGAATCATGTTCAAATATCTTCAAACGCAAAGAGCAGCACTATTCATCCATTCAAACCACACTATTCATCTATTCAAATGGTGTTATTCATCACTTTGAATGTTTCAACAAAATTTTCTTCTTTTTTAACTTGTTTTTTTATCAAATGTTGTGCCACAACTCATGCATGATTAATTAAGAAAGATACATTATGAATAATTTTGTTTGGTCACGAATTTAATTGCCAATTAAATATGAAACCCAACAATATGCATGTCTGCATGCATGCATTTATACATGCGTGCTTGCGTACTATGCTCGCCCATGTCTGTGTGTGGAACTTCTATATCTAGAGAGAGAGTTTTGGGAAAAGGAGTTTTAAGGAAGTCAGTTGAGTGGCATATTATTGTAGGAAGGAAGTTACGAGGGTTTGGTGGAAGTTGATAGAGAAGGGTATGCAACCAATGACGCCAAGCCACGCAAGCTACACCGAGTTTCGAGACACAAAAACTCAAACAGTAATCCCACAAATGATTAACTCCCCACCCCACTCCCACCCCATTCTCATTCTCATTCTCATTCTCATTCTCATTCTCATTCTCCTTCTCCTTCTCCTTTCCCCTTCACTCCCCCTGTCGTGCAAAGCCAACAAAAGAGACTGGCCATCCAAACCCTAAATACCAACCACCTCGATCCCATCCCCTCTACCCTCTACCCTCTACCCTCTACTTATTCCCTGCCCTTTTGGTGCATAAATGCCATGGTGGATCTTCCTGCATGAGAGCTTGTATGAAGAGACGCTGCACCGATGACCGGCAGCGGCGACACCGGCAAGCCATGCCAGCGTGGACACTGGCGGCCCGGTGAGGACGACAAGCTCCGAAGTCTCGTCGAGGAGTATGGGCCTCAGAACTGGAACTCCATTGCAGATATGCTTCCCGGGAGATCAGGTTAGAATCAATGATAATATTTATCATTAATTATGTTACGGGAGTGAATTAATGGAGCATGCAAGTCAACAACTTAGGGCGTAAACGATGAAATATATAATATTTTTTCCCGAAACTTTTAATATGTTCATGCAGCTTCATCTTGAACACTTTTAGGTAAGAGCTGCAGATTGCGATGGTTCAACCAACTAGACCCAAGGATCAACAAGAGGCCATTCACAGACGAAGAGGAAGACCGGCTCCTCGCCGCACACCGAGTTCACGGCAACAAGTGGGCGCTCATCGCACGGCTCTTCCCCGGCCGGACCGACAACGCCGTCAAGAACCATTGGCATGTGATCACGGCTAGAAAGCAAAGAGAGCGATCTAGGATCTTAACTAAGCGATGCTGCTCGAATTCTCTCATGCTATTAACTTCACGAGATATTTTTGATGTGAAACGCACGTATAGGAGTCCTTATTCCAATACCTCAACTGGATGCTCTTCTCTCAATGATGTGAAAAGCTCTGAAATGGTTAGGTTTGAGGATAGTTTGATACTGAACGTTGGAGGTCATGACAAGGATCAAGGCTATGGAGATGAGTCTTTGAGAAGCGAGGATGTGCCTTTCATAGATTTTTTAGGTGTTGGTGTCACTTCCTGATTCCAATTAATTATCATGGAAATTAAAGAGGCAGAAGAAATATTAAGATGTAACCAAGCAGATGCTGTGATCTTTCTTAATTGAAGAGGGATGTTAATTAGTGAAGGTAGCTATTTAATTATTTCAAGGATATATTAATCCCTTATCTATTTGTTGCTTTTTATAGGTTCCCTCTTCCTTCTCTCTCTCTAGATTCATGCATGCGTACATGTTTTTAAGTGTATGCTTGCATGAATATAAAAGCTTTTTTTGTGTGCATATATACCCTTCATACCCCTCTAAATTTGATATTTATATTTTCACCCTATAAAACCGGCCCTTATTTTTTATATGGATAACCCCTGGAGTTAATTACCTGTTAAAATTTAAACAATTCAGATATAAAAGGATGATACTATCTTTATTCTAGGTTTTATAAACTTTTCTTAGTCAAGGGTTTTTTTATTCTTTTTCTATTAAATTATTGAGATTTAACTTAAAAAAAATAATGGGTGAGTATCTAACTATTGTGTTATCACTAACTTTTCTTATATATATATATATATATATATAGCTGATCCCAAGTAATTAAGAAGTAAGATGCTATTACTATTTTTTTTAATACCTTTTCTTATCATTGTTAGGTTAAGACATGGCTCATGGTGTAATTTTCAATATCTCTTTTGGGATGGATGGGTTTACAAATATATAGCCAAGAAATTATGAATTGAAAATTAATGAAGTAAAACTAAGTCGATAATATAAAAACTAATGCTGGTGTGAAATGATTTAAAAAATCGACTCACCAATTCTTTTTTTATTTATTTATTTTGGATACAATATAGAAATTTTCAGAAAAATAATTCTTCTATCTCATTCTGATTAATAGTCAGAAATCTTGAGAATTATTCTACCTTCTCATTGCAAATTCATGAGGACTATCTAATTTCTCAAAATAAAAAAGAAAAAAAAAAGCAACTCATCTAACCCTCTTAATGAAACATATATTGATAGCAAGTAAGAAATAAGATACCATTATATATATACATCCACCATGACCGTTTTCCTTGTCTTTTCTTTTTCTTTAAATTATTGCAAACAATTAAAGCCTTTGACTAAAGTGTGGACAGGGAAAGGGAAATCTAAGAGAAAGAGTCAAGATACCAAAGTTGATTGAACTCTTCAGTCATCATTCGAAATAGAAAGAAACTTACTTTTAATCTCATGTGCATTGTATTTATCAACTTTTTCTAATAATAATTTACCTTTGTCTGAGGCTTCAAGGTTCTTGAAATGGTTGACAAGGTTGAAGATAACCTTCTATGACTTTTATAGCACAAGCTAGGTTGTATCGTTTACGCATTCAAAACTTTCTGCTAGACGTAAAGTAACAAATTATATATATAAATATATATGTAGCCATTTTCTTGATAATGTCATAGGGCACTACCAGTTGAAATAACTAAACCCCCAGTTATTTATAATGCAAGTATATATAAGAGACATTTGTATCAATTTTTTTTATTTAAATTTAGCTCTTAAAAACTAGTGCATCTATTTTCTAAATTAGATGCACATCTTTTTTATAATAGATTATATATAATTTAAATAGGAGGTACACACAAAAGCCCATCTTTACTATTACTAATATTTAAAGGCTTCTCAATGCAAGTAGCCCAATATATGCTCTATAATTATATCTGTCTCACAAATATAATTTTAAATATTATTTAAATAAGAAATTAAAACAAACTGAATCTATCAAGAGAGCTGATTAGTACTTTAGATGTGACGAGGTAAGAAATGGCAGGACTAATTTTTCTTTTCTTTTATTAGAGAGAAAAGTGAAAACTCAATGATATCTAAGTTAAATAATCCCGCTGCGATTAAAACCTGGAAACAATCATGTAATATAAATCTCTTTAAGCATCTGAGCACAATAATGTTGGCGGCTAACTTTATTAATAGTGCTTGATGTTATGTTCAACCTCTAGCTAATAGATAATAAAATTGTGGTAAGAACTCCATCAGCATGCATACATATATATATATATATATATATATATAGGGAGAGAGAGAGAGAGAGAGAGAGAGAGAGAGAGAGAGAGAGAGAGAGAGAGAGATCAGTTATCTAATTTGTTGATGATAGTGAGATCCTACCAGAAGTCCCGACAAACACTAACAACGTCATATTAATTGGATCTACAAGAAACTATTCAGATTGATCATCCTTATCTTAAGATATTGTAGGAGTGACAGAGAGATATCTATTGGTGATATTTCTCTTTCAATGGTGGACAAATACCTCTTATAATTCATTCTTATGGACAGTGTTCATTGCAATCATGAAGTGAGTTGTTGAATTTCTATATGAAACAAATTTAAAAAGAAGCCAATTTCCTTCTCTCTTTTTTTTCTTTGCCTCAAAATGCATTGGCAAGTGTCATAAATTTATCAATTTCCCAATATCTTGCTCCTCATAGATTGCGCATAAATCAGAATGTCACCCATAAGTTCATTTCTCAGTACTCCAACCACTACTAAGTATTATATTAAGCCCCCCAAAATATAACCATTTTTCTCATACATCTTCTAAACTCTTTTTTAAGAATTTTTCTACAACATAGACCTCTGAATTAAGTGGCTTATGTGAATATATTTTTTTAGCTCGAAGGGTTCTTGTGGGTAAAATAAATTCCAGAATGTGTACGTAGAAAGCGATAAAAATTTAGATGGGCTAAGTGTAATTACCCTGTAATATATACTAGGATGTCAAGCCTGCTCGAGCTCACCTTATATCTGAACTGATTCAAGCATAAGTACAAAACCTACTTGTGAACTACCTGATGTGGTTCAAGGTTAATACAATTCAAGCCAAGCTCAAGCTTGATTCGGACTCGAATTAGGTTTGATTTGAAATAGTCTTGAATCTACTTAAAAGATGTCTTCTAAATAATATCTTTATGGCTTCAAAATTGAATACTTCTATTGCATAAAAAAAACTCTCATATTTACCTTGATTTTGGGGTTTATATATGAATTACCTAAGATAATAAGGATGTTTGATCATAATTATCAAAATCGGACTAGATCGATGAATCGGTGAACCGACCACCAAATCGGTATGGTTTTTTTTATTATAACGGATAAGTAATCCATCCGGTGGAAATCGACTGACCCGGTGGTTAAACTAGAAAACCGTACAACCTTGTTGAGTTTTGGTCAACTAGCTGAGTTAACTATTTTTGTAAAATTAAATAATTATCCTTATTATTTAATTATTCTATTCTATATCCTAATGCTATATTAGTCTTAAAATTTTAAAAATATTTAGTTTATAATATATCTGTTATTTTTAATTAGTTTGTTTTTTCATATACCCTTGAAAAGTCTCTTATTTACTTGTATATCTATCTAAAGTTCATATTTACATATATATCTCTCAAAATATAAATTTTTTACATGGATACTTTTTAAAATGCTTATTTTTTGCGTGAATACTACTTAGAATAAACTATAATTAAAATTTGAACAATTTAAATATAAAAAGACAAAAATATCATTATTCTTGTTTTTAAGTATTTCTCTTAGTTAATATATTTTTATCTTTTATACTAATAACTTAACTTAGAAATAATCATGAGAGTATCTATATAAATAATATTTTTTAGGGTTATACATACAATTATGCTACCTTTATAGATATTTATTTATTTTGACAATTATTTAGATATATTCATATATTATGTTATAAAAGACTAACAATCTAGCTTGGTGAACCACTAGTTGAATAAATAGCTCAGTGAACTAATCTCTGACCAAGTCAATGTTCGATCTGATTCTGATAACTATGTGTATGATTGTATTTTTTTTTATTTTTTGAAAATACTTCACATGTCATTTTGATGGTTGTTAGTAAAACTATGATCTTTTTGCCCAACATTAGCACTTCTAAGGTCTGGTGTGGGGATGTCGGGGCTCAATTAGCCCTGAATTACTAGCCAGACTTACCAAGCATTAACCCAATCTACAATGATGACCTTGTTCACAATTGAAGAGTTGAGAAAAGCTTTGTGGTCCATGCTGACTAGAAAGGTCCATAGCCCTGATTTCCAAGTTGAATTTTATCATAATTATTAGGATATAATTGGTTTGGACCTTTTAAATTCTTTGATTAATTTTCAAAACTTGTTCTTTCTTCCTGCGCAGCATATTTAACTTTCAGTTTGAAAAAGCCTAATCCAGTCAGGGTGGTGGACTTTAGGACTATCTCTCTTTGTAATGGGAATTATCATACCCTAGCTAAATTATTAGCTGATATGATTAAGCCCCTCCTCTCAGGTCTGATAAGTTCTGAGTAGACAAGCTGTATGGCTAGCCAACATATTCATGATATAGCTATTGCATATGAGATAAGTAATTACATTAACTCCTCTAAATGCAAAAAGAATTATATTATGATTAAGGTAGAGACTTAGAAAAAGCTTATGATTGATTGAATTGGACTACTATATCTTCTATCTTGCATGCTATGAACTTTCCTATGAACTTTGTTAAGTGGATTGATGCTTGTCTTTGCTCTCCTATGTTTTCGACCTTGATAAATGGGTCACCCTCTGAGTGGTTTAAAGGGGAAAGAGGTATTAGACAAGGAGATCCTTCTCTCCTTATCGATTTATTTTGGTTTCTAAAATATTCATGTCTTATGAAGCATGAGATTTCTATCGGTAATATTAGCCCCATTAAATTTGGAAACAATGTTAATATTAGCCACTTAATGTATGCTGACAATCTGCTCTTAGTCGTCAAGGCTTGTCCTTAGGTGTGTACTGCCCTAGTTAATATGTTTGATAACTATGAAAGAATTACTAATCTATGGAAGAATAAGACTAGGTCTAAAGTTCATTTTTCAGAGGAGTTTCCGCTCCACCTCCATCTGTGTAGATCTATTTTTAATGGCCTCTATATGCCTCACAGGGAGACTCCTTTTAGCTACTAGGGTTCTACGATCTCCTTGAGTCAGTTGCCCATTTGGGATCATGAGGAATTCCTCAATCAGGCTAGACAAATTACTTTAATTAGTTCAGTCCTAAACTCAACACCTATACATATTATGTCTTCCACATGGATTCCCTTAGCAGTTTTTGACCGGATTACTAAAATTTCTCGTAAATTTCTGTGAGAGGAAGGCAAGTCTAACAAAGGCCTTCACTTGATTGGTAAGGGCACTATGACCCAACCCAAGTCAAATGGTGGTCTTGGCATCGGGACCTTCGCTCTGTTAGGATCTCCTTATTGGCTAAGAGTATCCATAAGCTCCTTAATAGGGAGAATAATATCTCGACCCAAGTTATGCAAGCTAGATATGGGACCCCTCACCCTAGGGCCAAGAACAAGCTGATATGTTGTTCTTTGGCTTGGTAGCTTTTGACCAATGCTATGCAAGAGATTAAAGGTGGGCTTATCATAATTATCCATAATGGTAAGGGCTCGGATTTCTAGAGGGATCCTTGGATCTCACCCTTTTTTATAAACCGTTGGCCTACCTATGTGAACATTAATCACACTTCTTCTCTCTCTAAAGTGTCTGAACTTATAATTAATGATAAGTGGAATGAGAATATGGTTTACTTGGTCTTTGAAAATGAGATGGGCATGTTATTTGTAACATGCATATCCCCTTTAATTGTAGGATTGATCGGTGGATTTAGAGGTTTCACCTATCAAGTTAGGCTACTTCTAAAATTACTTATCTCCTTTGCCTCTTGGCAAGGAGACTTGCTGTTCTGGCTGGAAAAGCCATTGGAGTCTTAACATCCCATTGTGTTGGGGGAGACTCCCTCTTAAATGTACTTTGGGGTATTCGGTTTCTCCTTGGATCGAAGCTATACTGTCTACTCTTTCCATAATGAAATGTTTACTCCTTCGTTCTCTCATTGCCCGGTGGTTGTTACTCTTTGGGAGTATGTGAAAATGCATGTCCTAGGTCGGCTACTCTGCTATGACAGGTAGGCTAAAGGGAATTGGCTCAAGGTGGGAGAGGATATCTTTGCCAAAAGAAAAGCCTGGGTTAGGGTTTTGATTGCTACTACTCTATGGCAGATTTGAAAATATAGAAATTAGGTTGCCTTTACTAATGAAAGGAAAAAATGTAGATTAAATTTACTATCACCTAATTTCGTTAATACATGTATATATTTAACACTATTTTGTCGAATCAATGAAACCTGCCTCCTTTGAACTCTTGACCCATTAGAATCCGCTGCCTCCACGTTGGTGGAAGGTCAATAAGAATGGCTCCTCTGAGAGCTCAATCGAGATTGGAGGGGCAAGCTTCATGGTTTGACAAACTAACTGTGCTCCCATCTTTTTAGGGGCTCAGTGTGGATGGTATAAGTCGATTTTGATAGTGGAGGCGGTCATGATTAGAGAGGCACTTCTATTTCCAAAGGATAAACAAAATTAGAACAATATCATTAAGTTAGATTCTATGATTTTGATCAACACTTTAAACGTGGTCACTAAGCTAGCTAGGTCTGTGGCTGATATAGTGGCTAACATTAAATTTCTCACTTGCATTATCAAAATTGTAAAGTAGTTTATATTTTTTTGAGAGGTTAATCATGCTGCTGATTGATTTGCTAATTATGGTAGAATTATATATTATGGCTGTACCTGGGATGGGGGGTTTTCTTGTGATCTTCTATAGCTTTTGATCTCCAACTCTAACAAAGGCTTAACTGTCAAAGTTAATTTATAATATTTTTATTGTTTTTTATACAAAAAAAACTTTTAGCATGAAAAATGATGAGCAACCTAAGCATCCTCATCCAAGGCAAGCGTACCTAGAGATCTTATCCTAGATCTTAACAAAATTCTAAGTAGGGAGCTGATCATGGGCTTCTATGGTCAAATGGAAGAAACAATCAACCAAGATGATGAGACTCATCCTTGAAGATGTTCTTGAGAGGGTAAAAGCCCAAACTAAGGATCGTACCATCCATTGAATACGGCAGAGAGGTGATTATAGACTCTGCTCATTGACTTCTAATATCGGGCCGGTTTGGATACAATATCCTCACCTACCCAAGGAGTACCAGAAGCTTGAAACTTTGATCCTTGTTGCAACTTATTTCGGGTTTGGGTGGATGAGTCCACCTTGATAAAGAATAGATTTTCGTTTGCTCAAATTTTGTTTGGAGTGGAGATAGATCAAATAAAAGACTTATGCGCTCCAACACGACAGATGGGCATTCGAACACCCAAGCAAGTTTTCTCATCTCCATATTGGTTGTTTGAATGCACTTTAAAAACATTAAAACATACAGAGATTATAATGAAAATTGTTAGACACTCATATGTATCTAAGACCTAGGGAATACTTCCAACTGTTTTCTTAAGTAAATATACGGAATAAAAACCAATGAGTAAAGCAAAGATGAATCTACATGAAAAAACCCAAACATGAAATAAACTACGAATCCAAACTCGAATCAAACCTATCAGTAATAAATTATAATAGTTTACAAGACTGACTTATGGAATAATCATTGATCTCCACAACTTTATTTAACTGTCTTAATCGCCAAAACCTGTGATTCAGTACTTTTTGTAATTAAACTCTAATCTCAGTAACCCTTGAGATTGATCTTTTACCTTGGTGACCCTCAAGATGAAACTTTTGATGTGTAGAAGATAGATGAACCTTAGTCGGTGAAAAAATATTGTTTCTTCAAAAACTCTCATTTAAAAGTAATAACAGGCCTATCTAGGATTAGAGCATCTCAACCCTTATATACCTTATAAAGATAAGGTCAAATTCAAGTCAAATTTGGTCTCACATAACTCCAAAACTTGCAAGTTATGTGGGGGCGTTCGAATGCAGCCCGAGTGAGTCCGAATGCGACGACTTGATGTCCCAAGTGTGTTTGAATGGCCAAATATAGTTCTCTATATGTGTGAACGTGCTACGAACTTTTTAGGATGCGTTTGAACAGCTAAATATGCATCTCTATATGTGTGAATGCATTGCAAACTTTCTAGGGTGCTTCAAATGAGCTACGAATGTGCTATAAATGTAGTGGTTTATTTGCTCTAAATCTCAAAAATCTTCGGTCCAAATCTTATAAAAACTTATAGATATGAGCATGTACATGTGTAGAGACACTTAAAATATTTTGTATATATTTGCCAACATTAAAAACCTAACAATCTCTCCCTTTAGTAATTTGTGACAAAGTATCTAAAGTTACATCAATTGCAATAACACCTAAATGAGCATTCACAAAAGTTCGATGAATTTAGTATTTTAATCATGCACAAAACATATACCAATCTAAGAACAAATGAAAGCCAATCATGTGGAAACAAATATAAAAAGATTACAAAGAGATTAGCAATTATAACACAATGATATTAAAGAATTCAACTATCAACAAGCAAACACATGTAAGAAAAGCAATTTAGAACGAGTACTAGAACTAGTAAAGCAAAAAGAAAATGTAAGGTAAGCAAATTAAGCGAACTAAAACTCTTAAACCCATAGATAACTTGACTCAACAACGCTAGACGAACCACTAATCTTGACTCAACAACTCTAGATGGACCACTCTCCCCCTTTTTGGCTCAAATTGACAAAGGTTACTCGGGTGGAGAAGTAAAGTTCTGGTTGAGGATTGTGAGGATATTACTTTGACAAGCTTCTTAGCTCAAATTCTTCCTTGATCAGCTTGTATCTCTATTGCAACACCAAAAACCCCAAACACCTCTAATTTCAAATCACTAAGTTGATTGTTGAGGTTATCAAAATGCTTATGCATAAATTAAAATTTTCTCTCCAGCTCAAATGTGTCATCATCAAAGCCAAAGACACTTTAACAATTGGAACACTTGCTTCAGCAGCTGAAGAAGAACTTGGTTTAAGGGGAGATGATTTGTAAGGAGAGTCATGTGCTTGACTCCGCTTCACTTTAATGTGATCCAAAGGTTTTAGAGACTTGACAAAACTCTTAGATGAGTCAACTCAGACACCACTCTTCTCACACAAATTTGTAATAAAAATACTAAAAGGTAGCGAGGTGTCTCTTTTAGTGTTGCAAACTCAATGCTCTCATACATAATGGAGGCTAAATCAATAGAACTGTTTGAAAGCATGGCATGGAAAAAATAAGCCTGCTCACGGTTGATACTTGTATGTCCAATCTTATAAGTATGTTGTGTAGAGAAATAAGATGTAACAACTGAACCACTGGAGTCGGCTTGGTATGTAACATTATATTTCCCTACCACTTTTCTCCATACATCAAAAGAACACTTGTGATATCTTTAATAGAAGGAAGAGGATATGCAAAAACAACCAACGATAGATGAAACTCATAATAAAGCACCTTGGCGTCCAAATACATTGATACCCCTCGACCAGTCAATCCCATACAATTGTTAAGGATAGAAGAATTAATTGCCAAAAAACTTTCTAACAACTTCAACATTGAAATCCCTGACATATTATATATTGTAGTCTTCCAGTAAGAAAATTTAACACAAATCTCTCAAAGATATTCAAGAGAAACTCTCCAAAAAACACACAAAAAAATTCCTTCATAATAAATTAAGAAATCCCAATTGAGATCAAGAACTTATGCCAAAACAATGAATCACACAATAGAACATGAAACTAAAACTCCACATGAGGAAATCTGAAATCCCCCAAAAAATGAATCATGATCAAAGCATTATTGCACAAAAAGAATAACCACAAATCATACCTTACAAAAGTGAAGAAATCACCTTTGAGAAGGCCTAGAGCCATAGATTTATGAAGAAAATTGAGTTTGAGGGTGATTTGAGAGAGTGGAGGACATGAATTTGAGAGTGGAAAGGTGGGGAAGATGAAAATATTAGGGTTCAGATGTAGTATTTCAAGGAACCTTGCTTGCGTTCGAATGCGACCAAAAATATATATTTGAAGATGCACTTCTAAGAATTCAAGAAAAATTCCAAGATATAAGTATATCAATTAATTAAAATAAAGTATATATAGATCAACCAAGATATCAAAAGCATATTATAATCAATTCTAATGCCTCACTCATGAATTAAAACTTAATTTTGATTGATCATAATTGAATGCATATGCAAGCTGAGCATAAATATCATAAAACCTCTTTTTAAATAAATACAACCATCAAATAATAATTCGATACAGTAGTCAAACTGACTTAGTGTTAATTGCTGCACTTTTCAACTTATCCACCCAATCTTGACAGGAAGATTTTCTATTTTATTTTGAACGAATATACTATAGGTGCAATGACGGCTTTCACACATTACATTTTATTAATAACTCAAACAAGGCCCACACATGCCACTATATCATTAAGAGCTCAAATGTTTGTATATTGATAATACAACATATATAAAATCACCTACTTACAAAAGAAATGTAAAAAACAAAGATAGAACTCTAACATATTCTACTACAGACTATAATATCAAGCTCAACTAATGTACATTTAGATTATCACACTATTCCAAATTTTGATGACAATGCTAATATTCATTTTTTTCATCTATTATCTACAAACATTAGAAATGAGAAGAATGCTATCAACTCTATTTTAAACCTTTTTATTTCCATTCATGGGGGTCATCTCCTGAATTGAATAAGGTTTTGGTCTCTTCAACCTGCTCTCATCCTTAGAGAAAAAAGGAAGTAGAAAGTCTTATGTACCTTATTACACCCGATAAAACTAAGGTTATAATTTGGGGCATACAAATGGGAAGTACCCTAGGCCCATTAGGTTCCAAGTTAGGTTTACGAAGCCCACTAAGACATTTTGGGCCCGCAACTCACACGAGCTATTCTTAATTATTTTCAAATTGTTTCTCTCGCCCCGATGGGAGCATACTTATATTACTTTTATTATGAAGAAATTCATTCTTGGGTATGTGATTGATTATAGGCTCATTGCCCTTTTTGACAAATTTTTGTCTATTTTCCTCTTTCCTTAGATGAAATTATTAGATCTTGGGTGTGTAGCAAGCTTAGTATACGAGGGAAGGTACCTTCTCTTTTCTTAACCTTGGCAGCAAAATTTCTTATAATTATATTAAGGTTGATTCTAAAAATTTTAAATTACCTCTTAATAGATCTATTTCACTTAGAATGATAAGAGACAATCAAAATATGAAACACAAGGCACAATCAAACACAATAATTTTAACGTGGAAAAATTCTTTATCAACCAAGGGTAAAAAACTACGAATCTCTTCTATGAGATCATACCAAGCACTATAAAAATAATGGTTACAAAATACTTACAACTGTTATTTCCCACAATCCTCCTGATGATGTTTTGATTGACTCCCCCTCAATACACCGCTTTCCGTGCTTAGTACCCAATCTTGATGACCTTTAAGGTTGTAAGCTTGTCTCTATAACCCTTAAGAGAATGTCGAATTGAACCTTCAATATAGTGGAACTCTAACAAGATGAAACATTGATCTCCCCAACTCCCCCTTTGAATGATTTCCATGGAGAATTTTTAGCCTCTAGGAGTTGTGCCCTTTTCTTCAAGACTTTCCCTTTTAGCCCTCCAAAAGTAAGTTTCTCAAATCCTAATCTAGACTAAAAAAGTGAATATTTTCCAACATGTTCGAATAAGTTCGAACAAACCCATTGAAAACTGCTTTGAATGACTTGTAAAGGTCTCGGGCAAATTTTGTTTGAAGTTTGTTCAGACAACTTCGAACAATCGATGTTTGTTCAAACAACTTCAAACAATCGAAGTTTGTTTGAACAACTTCGAACAAACAACTCAGCATTATTTTTCTAGAGCTCTCGGGAAAGTCTTGTTTGAACAACTTCGAACAAACTTTGAATAATCAAAGTTCGTTCAAACAAACTACTAAGCATTATTTTTCTGGAGCTCTCGAGAAAATTTTGTTCAAAATTTTGTTTGAACAACTTCAAACAATCGAAGTTTGTTCAAACAAAATACTCAGCTTTATCTTCTGGAGCTCTCGAGCATGATTCGTTCGAAGTTGTTCGAACAAGCTTTGAGCGAACTTTGAACAAGCTTCAAATAGGCTTCAAATAAGCTTTGAACGACCTTCAAATGAGCTTCAATCTTTGCCGCACAAGCTCCACTTATCTTCCAAACTTCATAGAATATTATGCCATAGCTCATATAGTAAAAACTAGATAATACAATATGACTAACTTTGTTTAATCACTAATTTGCTAATTACAAAATCTAACAAACTCTCCCTTTGACAACTTTGTGACAAAAACAAAGTTTCCTAAATACAAGTTTTTCTAATAATACAACTTCCTAATAGAGCTAAGCATAATGACATTCTTTCGAAAGATCTATAGAATCTGAAACATAACATTCTATACCATGTGCACGTAAGTAAGAAAGATGTGATAAAAGCAATGCTATTAAGCATACTCATGTGAGAACATGCAATTGAATATAGTCAAACATATAGAATGTATCAATAATCTACGAATATGTCTAACATATACAAAGGAAGAAAAGCATTGGTATCACACTATAAGAAGCAATAGAGAATATCATGAAGTGCACAACTAAATAGCTCTCCCCCCTTTTTGTCACAAATTGACAAACCATTACACAAAGATGTTATGTAAAATATATTTGAAATATCAAGTAACAGAATAAATTCTCAAACCAAGTCATTGCAGACACGAGACAAATGATCTGCAAACTATGATAAAAAAAAAATGTCAAATTCATTTCTCCCCTTCAAACTAATTCTCCCTCTCAAACAACTTCCACACCAAAAGTATCAAAATAATGATAACACAATGACTTCAAATAAATAGTAATTTCCCAATTAGCTAGTCAAATAAGAGAAACACATCAAAATTTGGATTCTGTATTGGCATGAGACATATATAAGATGCATAAAGAGACTCCTAACATTTGGTTTTCATTTTGATCAAAGATGATAACTACTCAAGGATCAACATATTGAACAAAAGTGAGGGATTTCAATTAAGAACTTAGCAAAATGAAAAAAAAATGTACACAGCCTAAGTTCCAATCATTAGAGCTTATTTCAAATAAAATCCAAAAATGTACATTAAAGTCACAAAGAAAATCTAAAGATCAAAGACTAATAGTCAAAACAACCTATAACACAAAGCATCCCTCATGCAATGGTGGCTTTCACACTCATGAGGTAAGGTAGCCCTAACCTTGAATCTTTTCCACTTGTCATTCATTTTTTTTCAATAACATGATATTTTTCACTTTTGTGATAATTCGAATGAGATAAGATTTTTCTTGTAAACTCATGTCAAGGTAGCTTTCATACTTAACCACATAGGTAGCCCTTTCCATCTATCTTTTCAAACAAAAATTAAAAGAATGTAACTAGTTTATTGGTCAAACTAGCATGATCAAAAGAAACCAATGTAACCTACTAGACATAAAGGATCAAAGACTCAAAAGAAGTCTAGTAATTGATTACTCAAACTAGTGTACACTCATATCAATATGTAATGCCAAAAATTGGATTATCTCATCTTAATAGTAATATAAATGTTCTTGAGAGGTTCACTAAGATTAAGAATAAAAATATGAGAGATGACTCTATTATACAAATTATAGTCTCTATCAATCCAAACGATCACAAAATACATTTAGAATAGATCTATTTCACTTAGAATGATAAGAGATAATCAAAATATGAAACACAAGACACAATCAAACATAACAATTTTAACGTGGAAAACCCCCTTATCAACCAAGGGTAAGAATTCACATATCTCTTTTCTAAGATCAAACCAACCACTATAAAAATAACGGTTACAAAATACTTACAACCCGATTGTTATTTTCCATAATCCTCTTGATGATGTTTTGTTTGAATCCTCTTTAATACATCGCTTTTCATGCTAAGTACCCAACCTTGATGACCTTTAAAGTTGTAAGCTTGCCTCTATAACCCTTGAAATAATGTCGAATTGAACCTTCAATATAGTAGAACTCTAACAAGATAAAACATTGATCTCCCCAACTTCCCCTCTAGGAGTTGTGCCCTTTTCTTCAAGACTTTCCTTTTTATAGCCCCTAGAAAGTAAGCTTCTCAAACCCTAATCTGGACTAAAAAAAAGTCAACATTTTCCAACATGTTCGAATAGGTTCAAACAAACCCATTGAAATCTGCTTTGAATGACTTGTAAAGGTCTCAGGCAAAGCTTGCTCAAAGTTTGTTCAAACAACTTCGAACAACTTCAAACAAACAACTTAGTATTATTTTTGTGGAGTTCTCGGACAGTTTTGTTCGAACAACTTTGAACAAACTTCGAACAATCAAAGTTTGTTCGAACAAACTACTCAATATTATTTTTCTAGAGCTCTTGGGAAAATCTTGTTTGAAATTTTTTTCAAATGACTTCGAATAATTGAAGTTTGTTCGAACAAAATACTCAACTTTATCTTCTAGAACTCTCGAGCAACATTCGTTTGAAGTTATTCGAACAAGCTTCTAATGAACTTCGAACAAGCTTCAAATAGGCTTCATATAAGCTTCGAACGACCTTCAACCAAACTTCAATCATTGCCACACCAACTCTATTTATCTTTCAAACTTCATAGGAAATTGTCATAGCTCATACAGTAAAACTAAAGAATACAATATGACTAACTTTGTTTAATCACCAATTTGCCAATTACAAAATGTAACAGATTCCCGCAAAGACCTTGTTAATAGAATTAGCCAAATCTTTGAAGGTGGAAAGGAGATCATCTACCCTTGGCTAGGAGGTTGGCCCTTGTTAATTCAACATTTTGGTTGTCCTCTACTTGGAGATGGATTAATCCACTCCTTACAAACCTGATTAGTTAAAGCAAAACAAGCTAAATTGTTTGCCACCAAATTGTTACATCTACTTGTGTAACAGATCCTGAGGTAGATTCTCTAATCCACTTAAGATAATCATTAATAAGAGGGGCAATTACCTAGTCTATTTTATTCATCCCTCCCATTAATCATGTTTACCAGATTGAGACAGTCATCAAACAGCCAGATTGTTCTCCCATTTGAACACGTGATAGCTTCCTTGATTAACAAGTGAAGCGCTTGTGCTTCACCATGCAAAGCACTGTGATAGTCTTCTAGGAAGAAAGTTTTCCTAAAGTAAATGTGGAAATCTGAAAGGGTGAAGCTCGCACCACCCTCATTAGAGCCCCTCCACGCAGCGTCCGATTGAAGGTGATGAAGGTCATAGACTTCCTCACCTCCGTTGGAAAGGATTCCAACTGTAGTGATAACTTGTCGAGGACAAGATTTTTCGCCGCAAAAGATAAGCTTGATCTTAACCTCTAAATGCTCTAGAGAATGTTGAAATAGTAAGCAGTGACTTTGTAATCATTCAGCGCCAACGTAATAGTAGTAATCCAATCTTCAAGTATGAAGGGAGCATTACCTGATCTTAGACCTAGTTTGCTGATAAACCACACCGCCCTTTCAAAGTTGCACCAGAGGAAAACATGCTCTAAAGATTCTAGTTCGCTAAAACATAATGGACAAGTAGGGTCGATTTCCATTCTTCTGCGATAAAGAGCTTGTCTGACCGAAAGGACCCCAACCAAGCATTTCCAAATGAACATTTTCACTCTTAATTGGGTAGCTTTGTTGCTCCATATCAGCTTTCAAAGACTTTTGTGTGTGACAAGGAGAAGGAGCTCAACCAACTTCCGTTAGAAAGAGAACGAAAAGTAGATTTGGAGGTGAAATTCCACTTAGGCAATGACTTCCAGATGAGACGGTCCTTCTTTTCCATGAAGATAATGTCAGAGTTTATTTTGTAGATCAGGGTTATTTCCTCCGGGGAAAAGGGCGAGTTGACAAGATGCAAATTCCACTCGTTCTCGATAATTAGATTTTTCACAGTTAGGCTTGTCGGGATAGAAGGGTGAAGCTAGCAAGACGGAAGCTGGAGCCAAGGATCAAAATGAGTATGAATAGTCTTCTTTCCCGATCTCCCATATCATATTCTTCCTGAATTGAGATCTGAGACTTAAGATGGCTAACCAGGACCAAGATGAGTGCTGCGGCTTTTTAGCCTCCTAGAAGGAGAAGTTCAGGTAGTATCTGGACTTGAGAATGTGCACCCACAGGCTGTCAAGTTCTGTGAGGCTCTACTTGGGTCTCTTGATCCATCTAAGACTATATTTATAAGTTATTTAGGAGCTTTCTTTTGGAGAAGAGTGCTGATAAGAGAGAGTTGATCAACTAAGAAACCACTCTTAGGAGCAAGTTTAAGAGGGGACTGTCTATCAAAGACTTACGGGTTTCTAAGAGTACCTTAGTAGGGAAAATATTTTTAAATTACTTATATGCTTTGCTTGACCCTTGGGCTACAAAAGCCAGGTCCAATTCTTTTTGGGCATGGAGGGTTATTTATGTCGTTGTTAAGGCCCTCAAAGTTAGGCTTAGATGCTACATTAAGAATGGCTCTTCTATTCGGTTAAATGAAGACCCCTGCTTTACCTCTTTTTAAGTATCCTACTTTTCGTAACTTTGCTACCATAGACATGGTTTAGATGGTGGGGGGTCTTATTAGAGATAAGATTTGGGACATTGATACAATTGTTGGGATTTTTAGCCCTTCTTTGTCTTTGCAGGTGCAACAAATGATGGGTAGCTGGGGCTGGGGCCCAGTCCGAACAAGAAACCCACTTCTAAGGTGTTTTACGAATTTCTCAAGGGTTGGATAAAATTAGTTGGGAGAGGGAAATTTTTTTTGGAAATTCCTGTGAACTTCTAAGGATTATTCTTATGGAAACTTTTCATGGCAAGTTTCCTCTGAATGTTTATTGATGTCATTGGCGAATGACCTTGATGCCACTTGTCTTATGTGTAGACTAAAGGCTGAGCCATTGCAAAGTGAGGGCAGATATGCCAAGAAAAGTGGGAAGCTATTCGAGGCCATTGTGATATTGAGAGAATAGTTCATCTTCTTGGGGATTTGGTGGAGCTTGGACTGCATTCTTAGTTCGCTGTGTAAATTCAAAGCTATAGTGGCGGTGACTATATGATTTGTCTAAAAAGAAACAGGGTATGGACTTTAGTAGGCTATCAAAATAATCAAGCGGCTCAAAAATGAGTTAAGCCAAGCTTGATAATAATTTCAAGACAAGCTTCATCAAATAGGCTAATACTCAAAATAATTATAATAATATACATATATATAAAATATGAGTAATATTTTCTATATTATATTATACTTTGTTATATTTGAAAATTTACTTAAAAATTTACTTAAGTAGATTATTATGTACTCTGATTTTGTAGAGTTTAGTTCTAAATTTTGTTGCTATCATATCTTTTCTAAATACTTGATATTTCTAATAGTTTGTCTTTTTGAATTAAGCTTTATTTTATATTTGTGTTACGAACCGGCTTAATTTGATTCATAGCGGTTCTGGACAGATTTAAGGATGTAACTTTTGAGAGATATTACAGAGGATCTAACTATTAGATCAACGTGAAATTTTGATACGATGTTGTAGCTCTAAGAGAACTTTCCAAGGAAGTAAATTGGATGCATAGATCAGAAGATATCTTCAAAAAGGTAAACAAAGGTCAGAGGGTCAGACCTATAAGATTCAAGTCTGCATGGTATTTTGAATCCGTGGGTGGAGGCATGAATTCTTAGGTGAGATATGGTGGTGATGATGGATTGGAGGTCGAGTAGTTGATGGAGGTTGCTCGGCAATAAATTATGGTGGTGAAAGTTTACGGATGCGAATGCGATAGATAGTTGAAGGCTATGATTGATCTACAATGATAACTAGTAAAGATGAAAATCATACGGGAGATAGAGATAGTTAAGATAGAGAGACAAATAGGAGAAATTGGCTTACCCTACAGGACTAGGGAGATCGGCGTTAAAGAAAAATTAAAAGCTAGACGAGACCTTGCCGACTGAAGAGGTAGCGCTAGTTGGTGAAAAGGGAGGAGGGAAATGTAGAGGCCGACGACCTAGTTGAGAGAGATGCCAGGGCAAAAGTCAATTAATCTTTTATTCCAAACATGCCTAAGATACAAGTCATAAGGCCATATTTATAGAGATTAAATTAAAAAGTCCTAAACAAATTAAACTAAACTAGTCTTCCTTATATTCTCGAATTGACCCTTCATTTTGCCATATATAGATTCCAAATCTAGAAAAGTCATTAATACCAAAGTTGTAGATCTAGAGGTTGGCGATCTTATCCAACTAGTTTGATATTATTCATACGTTGTTAGAATATTTTGCAAATATTTTTATGAAATTGTATAGTATTGAATTTAGCTAATTTAATAAAATTCTAACCTAATGAGGCTCTAACAAAACCAACTAGTTGGTGATCTTATCCAACTTGTTTGATATTATTCGTACGTTGTTAGAATATTTTGCAAATATTTTTATGAAATTGTATAGTACTGAATTTAGCTAATTTAATAAAATTCTAACCTAATGAGGCTCTAACGAAACCAAATAAGAAAATAAAATAAGTTGACTCAATCCATTGAGCCCAATATCTTTCAAGGTGATCCGATCTGGTCTACATCGCATCATTTTAATTCGATGCTAAATCAAATTGTATTTAATTCACAATTATCAAACCGAACTGGGTGGTCAGACCGGTGAGGTAAACCGACCACCAAATCAATTGATTTTGTTATCAGATCGGATAAGCAATGGTCTCAGTAAAAATTTGTAACACCTGCCACCAAACACATACCCCTCACATGGATAAAACCCACATGGCTAAGTGACATGCTGGTCAATATTTCAATACAATATACAAGATAAAAATTTATATTTCTATAAATAATACAAATAACAAATATGCTCATAACACCAAAGACCACAACAAGCCCAAAATACTTGTCCAAAAATAAATCCTAATACCCACACAGGGACTACCAACTATCTAGCCTACTTTACAAGAATAACTAAATAACAAAATTATAAGTGAATCTTCGCCTGTTCCTTAGCAAACTCGGGGTTATCTACAAATCAAAAAATATTTTCACCAAACGGTGGTGAGCATAAAGCTGTGCAAGTTTGTACTTCTACAGTTACAAGTAGTCTAAACAAAGATTAATAATAAATAAATATGAATATGCACATCATGATTAAATTAAATTATCAATTTTTTATACTCATCATAATCATCTAATGCGCACATGCATTACCAAACCAACTAGACACCATAAGGTACCCCGGTCACTCAATACCATCCAAAATTATTTTGTGAAACATCTCGTCCTAGTCAAGCTAGATAATACATTTCCCTCTAAGCTCCAAGTAATCCAATATAAACCTTGATTTTCATTTCCTAGCTTGTTTTCATTTATCTGTCTACCAACATATTAATTTATTAACAACATGTTATCAATAATTTGAATCTTTTACTTAGACTTTTACGAGTGAGAATTTCATACTAACTACCAACGAATTAATAAAAAAGGGCACACACACACACACACTAACAATAAAAATCCACAATAAGACAACAATATAAAATGAACACTTAGCTAAAAGAGTTTCAATTCACTCAAGATAAAGACTTTCATATATCATCATTTGCATCTCTAAACTCTCATTCATCCACATAAAAGATAAAAAAAAATCTACCATATTAATTCTTTACTAAGCTGTTCATGTCTACCCCCAAAAGTCAACCATACAAGAATTTCCTAAAGTAATTCTATCACCACCAACAATGAAAATCCATTTGCAACCGCATAACTCCCAAATGACTAAGTCTCTAAGAAAAAGATCAAATTCCTAATATCCCTCTTCATTCACCCACGACTATTTTACTAATTTGTCTCACAATTCAAATTACTCATCAATCATCCACCAATAGAGATTCAAATATCACTAATTAATAATTTCCCTATTAATAATTATCGCAATTGCCAACTCAAAAATGGCATTAGATAATATCCACGTTACGCTGCTTTCAAGTATTAAATAACTCTATAATCATCAAGTTCAAATACAGAGAAGAATAGTAACAAAAGAGTAATTGAATAACAAGAAGCAATCTCCCTATACTTATTAGCCAACAAACATAACTTTAATTAAAAAAGACATTAACTATAAGTTTGGATCGTGCTCCCTCAATTTATTTTGCAAAGTTCTAACATTTCAATTATTTAAACAGAACAAAACTAACTAATGATTAAACTATCCCTAAACCAATTGGTATTTTCACTTCTATTTCCTTGAAGCCTCCTAAGTCCTATATTAACATTATAAAAGTACAAAAAATCATGATGCAATACCTCAAAAAATTCACTTGACACAATAATCATGAGTTCGCATACTCAGTAATAAGAGAGCTAATATCATCCACAAGTCTAAATTAATCATAGGTTAGCTTTCACTTAACAGTAGATTTTATAAAAGCTAATATGTAAGAATATAATACATTTTTAAGAAAAGAAAGAAAAAATGAAATAAAATATAACCAAATAAATTTAGAAAGCATTGCCAAAACAAATACAGTGGACAGTGATAACTATCAATCCACTACCTAATGTTTCCCTTCGACCAATTCGTCTCACAAACAAGATAATTTCTAATAAATTGATAATTGATGTACTCACTGAACCTTCAATCAAAGAACTAAACACTTCAAGATATAATAATGGACAAATATAAGAACTAACAAATGCAATATCACTCTATTAATATGAACTTATAAATTTGACTACAAATCTAGTCATCGAACCCCAACCACTTATTACACTTACTTGAGGTAATTTGTATCTCCTTACTATGAAATAGACTCCAATCGAATAAAGTACACACCTTATCAAGAAAAGATATAATGGCAAGACATGTGAAGATTAGCAAATGAAAACATTGTTAATTCATTTTAACTACAATTAGACCTCAACATGCAGCTTTACGTCATTTTCTATGTGAGTCACCACACATGAAAGAATAATGACAAAACATCAAACTCTTTCTTTCTAACACAGTTGCACATCTACTTCCACAATGCTGAAAAATAATTAGCTAGCAAAACATTTGATTTAATAGTGTAGCTCCACTGTAAGAACTTACCAACCACCATTATCCAAATTATTCAATTATTTTATGAATTCAAAAGGTAAAACCTAGCTATCGCTAATGTCAATCACATTTAGTTATCCGCAATCTCTAGGTTTTCCTACATGTAATTCACATAGATAGTGTTTTGGAAATCTTGTCGAATTATTTAGTGAAACTTAGGCTTTGATACCATCTTGTAACACCTGCTACCAAATATGTGCCCCTCATATGGGTACAATCCATGTAGTTACCATGTGACATGTTAGTCAATATTTCAATACAATATATAAAAGAAACACTCATATTTTTACAAATAATATAGACAAAAGAATAAGACCATAACACCAAAAACCACAATAAGCCCAAAATACATATCCAAAATTAGATCCTAATACTCACGTAGGGCTACAAGCTATCTAACTTACTTTACAAGAATAACTAAACAATAGAATTATAAGCAGCTATTTGCCAGATCCTCCGCGGACTTGGGGTCATCTACAAATCTAAAAATATTTCCACCAAACGATGGTTAGCATAAGCCCAACAAGTATCTACTTTTACAGTCTATAAGTAGTGTAAATAAGAATGCAATACTAAAAAATATAAATATGCATGCTATGATCAAATCAATACATTAGTACCCTATACTCATCATGATCATCTAATGTGCACAAGCATTAGCAATCAATAGCATAATATGCATCAACTCAAATTATCAAGTCCTCAAACTCAAGCTCACATTGAGCTCCGCTGATAGACCGTATCAACACTGCATTATATGATATGCATTACTTCAGACTATTAAATTTGTAACTTAGGCTCATATAGAGCTACACTCGTAGGTCACATCAATACTCACATCCAACCACACAAATAACCACAAATAAGAGTAGATCGTAATGGTAGAATTGCCAACTTATTATCTAGTAAACAACATGACTGATTGGTCGCCACCAAATACTAAAGACCTTAGTCGTAAGTCCATCACATGAGTCAATATCATACCCAATACTACCCTCTAAACCCTCGGTTTCACATCATCAAACCACCGTGTAAAAAAATCATGAACCATTATACACAAATGCTCTCACCCTACATTATCGAGTACCGCTAGATCTACATCATACTACTGATACATTTAGTTAGGATCTTTTCTTATTACATTACTTATTTATTTTTATTAAAATAAAATTCCTGTAGGTTGCGTTTGAGCATGGAACGGGTCGCGTTCGAACGTCCTTGCAAACGCCTGCATCAGGTTCGCAAAAATAGAGAACACAAAATGTACGTTCAAATATGGTTAGGCGTGTTCAAACGCCGTGTTCGAATGTCTGCATCACGTTCGCACATACAGAGAACGCCTTTTGTGCATTTGAACGTGATCGAGCATGTTCGAATGCGATCAACGAGAATCTTCTAGAATTAAGGTTAATAATTATTATTTTGGCTTGTTGGCTAGTCTCTATAAAGGCGTAGATGACAGCCAAATTCATTATGCTATTTGATTATTAATTTTTTGCCTCCTATCTTCTCTCTATTCTTTCTACCCTAATCTCCCTCCTCCCTCTTCACCAACCTACCACATCTACCGTTAGCAAGGTCTCTCCTAACTTCTAATCTCCATCGTCTATCAATCCTCCCTCTTCCCTGGGATCTCGACCACTTCTTCCCCTTCGTCGTTGTCCCTTAACAACATTGACCATACACCCTCATCTCTATTATCATATATAACCCTAACATCCACTTCTCCCATCACCACCATCATCATCCGCACTAAATCGTAATTTTATTCCTGTTGTAGTTCGAATCTATGAAGGGCATAAATACGAAAACCGTAGATCAGGAAGTTACAGATCGATTCCACATAGTTTCATAATTTTATGACTACGGAAGAATATTTGGTGAATATGTTTTCTCGATTGCGTGGACTGCTTCCTACAATAAATTTAGATCTTAAAGGAATCATTCCGTAGACCTATCATTGGTATTAGAGCCAAGTGAACCTTAGACCTCCATTAATGGTTAAAACAAAGAAGATAATGTCAACAAGAAGACCAATAGAGAGCACATCGACAAGGGAAGACTTAACCCACGATAATCCTAACCGTGGTAAGACCATGGCAAGACCGAGTTAACCAACGTCCATGAGTGTGAATATGAGCTTGGCGGATGAACTTAGGAGTATGTTCCAAACATTGTTGCATAGGGTTGATGCAATGCAAAATGATTATACAAATATGTCATGAATAGATCGACTTCGTTATCTTCTCGACGAAGATCGGTGCCTCAAGAAGGAGTAGTGGTGGGGCTACACCAAACTGATACCCCATAGATCCAGGTGCGACATGTTAGTGTCAATGATCCTCTTTTACATATGCCTACACATTATCCCTCACCTCCATTACAAAACCTAAGATTGGTGGTGGTGGAACCCGAGAGGCGAGCGGCACCAGTGCACTATGAGGATGAGGTTGATCCCTTTAGAGATGATGATGGACTTGCTCAAAGATTTAGAGATGGAGGTCAACATGCACAAAGGTTCAGACCTGAACTAAGGATCTTTTGCGAACTCGATAATGTTATTCGAGGAAGAACCACACGCTTGGACTTTCTAAAATTCCAAGGCGGTGATCCAATGGATTGGGTGTTTCAAGTGGAGCAATACTTTGATTGTCAAGGGACAACGGAGGACACAAAGGTCCAGATGGCAAGCTTTCACCTCCAAGGAAAGGCATTACATTGGTATCGATCGATTATTTGTAGTGGAGGATTTACCAGTTAGGCTAACTTTTGTAGGAAGATTACATGCAGATTTAGGATAGCGGCATATAAAGATTTTGCTGTCACTTTAAGCAAGATGGTTTAGAAGATGACTGTTCTGGAGTATCAAGCTAAATTTGAAAGAGTTAGTAGTCATTGTGAGCCACCTTGGCCTGAACGGATATTGATAAGCACATTCATTTCAGGACTACGGGATGAGATACAAGCGGATGTTCGTGCTCTTTGTCCTACCACTCTTGAGGAGGCCTTTGAGAAGGCCGTGAGGATTGAGCTAAAGCATAAGGCTCTCAAGATGGCAGCAAAATCAAGTTGGGGCAACCGAGATGGCACCTAGAACGCCGGCTGAAAATTCTACAGGTTCAAAGACAGCGGCTACTAGTACTAGACTACGACCATCTTTGAGAGCGAAGGGCCTTTCCTTTCGATGCGATGAATGTTTCACCCCCGGTCATCGGTGTTCCAAACCGATCGATAGTGTGATACTCATCAACGGTCTCGAGGAGGACGATGAGGTTGTTGGTGATGGAGAGTGTTTAGAGGATATCCATGAGGAGGGCGTGGAAGAAGATATCTAAGCTGAAATATCGATGCATGCATATTCGGGTACTTCCGTGCTGAGGACGTTATGGGTAGATGGACTCATTAGAAAGTATTGTGTACACATTCTCATCGATTCTAAGAGTACACACAAATTTCTAGACGAGAGATTAGTGAGAAGATTGGGCTTGGATGTTGAACTGACCACGAGGTTTGACGTTGCTATTAGAGATGGCACGAAGCTTAAGGCGGAGAGCTTGTGTCACCAGGTCGATATACGAGTACAAGGATACAACATCATTGTGGACTTATATCGATTGGCGTTGCGAGGAGCAGACATTGTACATAGCACTCAGTGGTTACAAAGCTTGAGACTCGTCACTTTTGATTTTCGGAGCATGTGGATGAAATTTAAGCAAGGAAACAAATATGTGCAGCTTAATGACGTTCGATCTCCGCTGATTCCTACGATGCAGCCGATAGTGGGGCTGCCATGTGCAAGTGATTTGGCCTATCTTCTACAGTTAGGACCAGTAGGAGACAAGTCTCAAATAAGTTTAGATACTACCATCGAGTTGTCTAATTTATTAGACAAATTTGCTGGACTGTTTGACGAACCAAAGGAGTTGCAACCAAGGAGAACGGCGGACCATCGCATAGAGATTATGCCCAGGGCTGCACCGGCGAATGTGAGACCATATCAGTATCCACATTTGCAAAAGAAAGTTATCTTAAAGATGGTAGCCGAGATGTTGGAGCAATGCCTTATTCAACAAAGTCATAGCCCTTACTCCTCGTTCGTGCTATTGGTGCGCAAGAAGGATGGGACATGGCATTTTTATGCCAACTATCGAGCACTAAACGCTATTACCGTCAATGACCAGTATCCCATTCCAGTTATAGAGGAGCTATTGGACGAGCTTGTAGGGGCAACTATATTCAGCAAGCTTGACTTGAGGGTTGGGTATCATCAACTTAGAATTCACCCGGCAGATGTGCACAAGACTATATTTTGGACTCCGGACAAGCATTACGAGTTCCGAGTGCCTTTTGGTCTCATCAATGCTCTAGCTATTTTTCAAGGCCTCGTGAATGATAGCGTCGGATCCTCCAAAGGTAGCATGCATGACCGCTTGGCCTATTCCTACCACAACCACCGGATTGCGAGGATTTTTGGGGTTGACTAGATATTATCGTCACTTCATCGTCGAGTATGGCAAAATCGCAGCTCCTCTCACTTCTTTGTTGAAGAATGACTCTTTTAGATGGACAGATGAAGCCACTACAACTACAGCCTTTGAAAAACTAAAAACAACAATGACGATGGTGCCCGTTTTAGCGCTATCGGATTTCACCAAAGAGTTCATTGTGGAATGTGATGCGTCGAGAGTTGGCATAAGAGCTGTACTAATGCAAGGAGGACGTTCCATTGCCTTTCTTAGCAAAGTTTTATCATAAAAATCTCAACAATTATCGATTTATGAGAGAGAGAAAGAGATGTTGACAATTCTGCATGCGATGACAAAGTAGAGGCCTTATTTGATCGGTAGACAATTCATTATACGAACCGATTAAAGAAGCCTTCCATACTTTATGGGATAGCGTATACACACTCCGGCATAGCAGAGATGGGTCACAAAATTGTTGGGGTATGATTATGAAATTCAATACAAAAAAGGAACAAAAAATAGAGCGACGGATGTACTATCCCGCCAACCCGATATCGTCGAGCTTGCAGCCTATTCTTCTCTCACTTTTCCCTTGACAAGCTGAGGTATGCATGTACATCTGATCCAAATATTTTGAGATTGTTGTAGGAGGTGATAGATGATCCGGAGCGCCATTCTAAGTTGGAGAATCGAGGTAGTTTGCTACTGGACCGCAGATGTATTCGGGTGCCTGCAAATGATGGATTGTGGCAAAAATTGATGGAGCACTTCCACCAAACTCCAGAGGCTGGTCATGAGGGTGTCTTGAGGACTTATAGGAGGATATCTCAGAGTTGCACGTGGTCAGGATTGAGGTGGGATGTGAGAAGTTTTGTTTGTGCTTGCGAAGTCTATCAAAAGGCTAAGGCAACCACATTAAAATCGGCTGGATTACTACAGCCTTTACCTATACTGGACCGTGTTTAGGAAGATATTTCCATAGATTTTATAGAGGATCTTCCTCTCATATGTGGTTATTCTATTATCTTTGTGGTGATTGATAGATTGAGCAAGTATGCACACTTTTTGGTATTGTCACATCCATTTTCATTCATGTCAGTCGCTAAAATTTTTCTGAGAGATGTTGCTCGATTACATGGCATGCCATACACGATTGTCTTGGATCATGATTGTGTATTTATGAGCGACTTTTGGACTGTGTTTTTCAAGATTGCGGGGACTCAATTGAACTTTAGTTCAGCCTACTATCCACAGACGGACGACCAAACCGAGGTGGTCAATCGAGGCAATGAGCAATACTTGAGGTGCTTTATTAGAGAGACGCCAAGACGATGGTTGGAGTTCTTACCATGGGCGGAGTGGTCTTATAACAACGCCTTCCATAGCAGCATTGGCATGACTCCATTTGAGGTGGTGTATAGACACACGGCTTCGACATTACGCGCTTATGACCTAGTGGCATCTGCAGATCGAACGGAGATGGACTTAGCTTTGATGGATAGAGACGCCACATTGAGAAGGTTGCGTGCCCATCTTAAACTTGCTCAAAACCGCATGAGTTATGATCGTAGCCATAGGAAGCAGGAGTTCAACATTGGTAGTTGAATGTTTGTGAGGGTGCAACCGTATTGACAGGTGACTTTGCATCCGATGCGAAACCAGAAGTTAGCACATCGGTACTTTTGGGTGTTAGAGTGTATTGGTCCGTTTCGGGTGTTAGAGTGTATTGGTCTAGTTGCATATCGTTTGGAGCTGCCTAAGGGGTCGAGAATGCATCCTGTCTTCTATGTTTCATTGCTGAGAGAGCGGATTGGAGATCATGAGGTCGTTAGATCAGTTCAATCGGAGCCATTAGAGGAGATAGAGATCGTAGAGCTAGTTCGTGTACTTGCTAGGCACTAGTGATAGAGATTCTAGTCAAGTGGCTTGGCAAGCCATCCGATAAGGGGACATGGGAGTTGGAGACTAATATTTTGAAGCGTTTTCCTGACTTTCACCTTGAGGATAAGGTGGGGGAAGCCTAATACATTTAGTTTTGATCTTTTCTTATTACATTAGTTGTTTATTTTTATTAAAATAAAATTCCTGTAGGTCATGTTAGAACGTTGAAAGAGTCGCGTTCGAACGACCTTGCGAACGCCTGCATCAGGTTCTCAAAAATAGAGAACGCAAATTGATATCTAAAAATCCACATATCGCCCCAGATCCCACGACCCAATTCTGGAAAGCAAACTCAGAGATCTATCTTCCATCCAAATTTGATAAGTGTCCAACGGTCAGATCATCGGTAAATCAGCCTGGAAGATACGACTATATTTAGATCCAAATTAGACCTCACTCATCATCTATTTTGAATTCTTTCCAATATTTCCTTAAAATATCTTTTCATATCTTCCCTATTCCCTTCCATCATATATCATCTACCATTCATAGCCATTCCATCTCCACCATTCATCCTTAATCCTCCATAACCATCCTCTATCTAACCAATCATCCACCATATCCAAGAACCGACGGTTGGATTCGAGACATTCTACAGGACCCCCGATCCGTGATCGTATTAGTAGCCAAATTGCATGGAATGCTAAGGTCAATAGTTTAAGACTGTGACCCGATTTTTATGAGTCACTTTTGGCAAGAGTACTTCAAATAGTAAGGTACTAAACTGAAAATGAGTTTGGCATATTATCCGCAAACTGACGGGCAATTCGAAGTCGTTAAGCGCTACTTCGAGCAATATTGCGATGCATCATCGGGGAGCAACCGAAGAGATGGCTAGCTTACCTACCTTGGGCGGAGTACTCATACAACATGGCTCATCATGTCGCTATTAGGATGACCACTTTTGAGGTTGTCTTTGGGCGCGTACCCCTAACACTGAGATCATATGACCAGCCGAGCGCACTTGACAGTACCGACATAGATGAGGTACTAGTGGAATGGAATGAAGTACTCAAGCCTCAAGCTTCATCTAGCAGTGGCACAGAACCGAATGAAGCAAGTGTATGACCGCAAGCACCAAAAAAGAAGCTATGAAGTTGGCGATTAGGTCTATGTTCGACTCCAACCGTACTGCCAAATCTCGGTATGAACTATTTAGAACTAAAAGTTGGCACATTGCTTGTGAATGCCTTGTGAACACCCCGTGTTTGAATGCCTTGTGAATGCCCGCATTCTAACGCTTGTGTCGCATTCAAAAATCCAGAGAAGGGGCTTTTTGAGTGCGTTCGAACGCTATCGACGAAAATCCTCTAGAATTAGGATTTCATATTATTTTAGAACTTGTTGGCTAGCCTCTATAAATATGTGGATGGAAACCAACTTTATGTTGCTATTGGATTCTTGATTTTTTGCCTCCTATCTTCTCTCTAGACTCCTCCCTCCCCCCATCCTCCCTCTTCACCATCATTCCACCTCTACCGTAGCAAGGTTTCTCCTCGCTTCTAATCTCCCTCGACTGTCAATCCACCCCTCTTCTTTGGGATCTCGACCACTTCGTTCCCTTCATCTACTTCCCTTAATCACTTCCACAATCCACCCTCATCTCCATACCCATCCATAACCCTAACATCCACTCCACCCGTCACCACCACCATCACCCACGTTATTCTATATTTTCGTCCCAACTACAGTTCAAATCTATGAAGGGCGTAAATACAAAAGTTGTAGATTACGAAGTTACGGATCCAACCCAATTAGTTTCATAATTGTATGACTACCGGAGAATATCTGACGAATATTTTCTCATGGTTGTATGGACTGCTTCCTACAATAAATTCATATCTTAAGGAATTATTCCATAGCCGATCTTTTGGTTCTAGATCCTATCAATTTGGTATCAGAGTCTATCAATTTGGTATCATAGCCTATTAATTAGTATCAGAGCCTATTAATTTGGTATCATAGTCTATCAATTGGTATTAGAGCATATCAATTTAGTATTAGAGCCTATCAATTGGTATCAGAGCAGGCGAACCTCAGACCTTCATTAATGGTTGAAACAAGGAAGATGACATCAACAAGGAGACCTATGGAGAGCACACCGATAAGGGAGGACTCAATGCACGATAATCCTAACTGTGAGGCCGATTCTTTTGAAGCGACCACGGCAGGACCGAGTCAACCAACATCCATGGGTTCATAAGGGGCATGTTCCAAACATTGTTCCATAGAGTTGACAACATACAAAAGGATCACAATGAATTCAAGGAATATATCGTGAATCGATTGGGTTCGTCATCTCCTCGACGACAAACGGAGTTTCAAGAAGGACCAGCGGTGGGATCCCATAGAACCGATACCCCACAGGTCCAGGTGCGTCATATGAGTGTCAATGATCCTCTCCTACCTATGCCTTCACATCATTCCTCACCTTCGTTACAAAACCCAACACCGATAGTGGTGGAACCCGAGAGGCGTGCGGCACCAGTGCGCTTCGTTGATGAGGAGGATTAGCACTATGAGGATAAGGTTGATCACTATAGAGTAGCTAATGGACCTGCTCGAGGATTTAGAGAAGATGATCGACATGCACAAAGGTTTAGACCTGAACCAAGGATCTTTCGCGAATCCGACAACGCTATTCAGGGGAGAACCGCACGCTTGGGCTTCTCAAAATTTTAAGACAGTGATACAACGGATTGGGTGTTTCAAGTTGAACAATATTTTGATTCTCAAGGTACAGCAGAAGATGCAAAAGTCCAGATGGCAAGCTTTCACCTCCAAGGAACGACATTGCATTAGTATAGATCGATAATTCGTGGTGGTGGATTTATCAGATGGGCTGATTTTTATAGGAGGATTACACGCAGATTTGGGACAGCGACATATGAAGATTTTGCTGCCACATTAAGCAAGATGGTTCAAAGGGCTACCATATTGGAGTACCAAGGTGAGTTTGAAAGAGTTAGTAGTCGTTGTGAGCTACCGTGGCCTGAACGTACATTGATGAGTATATTTATTTCAATGCTGCGAGAGGAGATAGAAGCGGATGTTCATGCTTTATGTCCTACTACTCTTGAGGAGGCCTTTGAGAAGGTTGTGAGGATGGAACAAAAGCATAGGGCTCTAAAGATGGCAGCGAAAACTAATTGGGGCAACCGAGATGGGCGGTTTGCACCTAGAACGCCGGCCGGAAATTCTATGGTTTCAAAAATAGCGGCTGCGACTACTAGACCACGACCACCTTTGAGACCTTCTTCCGACATTAGAGGAGGCACTAGACCCCAGTTTGAACTCTCACACCTGCACAAGTGGAGGAGCGAAGAGCGAATGGCCTTTGCTTTCGATGTGATGAGCGTTTCACTCTCGATCATCGATGTTCTAAACCGATTGGGAGTGTGATGCTTATCAATGGTCCTGAGGAGGATAATAAGGTTGATGATGATAGAGAGTGCCCAGAGGAGACCCATGAGAAGACCGTTGAGGAGGGCATGGAGGAAGATATCCAAGCTGAAATATCGATGCATGCATATTCGGATACTTCTGCACCGACAACGTTACGAGTAGATGGACTCGTTAGAAAGCATTGTGTGCACATCCTTATCTATTCAAGAAGTACACCCAACTTTCTAGACGAGACGCTAGTGAGGAGATTGGGTTTGGATGCTGAACCGACTACAGGGTTTGACGTTGCTACTAGAGACGGCACAAAGCTTAGGGCAGAGAGCTTGTGTCGCCGAGTCGGTATACAGGTTGTAACACCCAACCCTAAACACGTGCTTGGCATGAGCCCACATGGCACGTGCGTAGCATCTGACCATTTGGTTAGTTACTGACAATCAAATAAACATGTAGCAACATCATAATTTTATCCACATCTAAACTAAGAATAACTCAAGTCTAACTGTCAACAGTATACAGATAATCCTACTTGGGCCCTACACAGGCCACAACACATCATCAAGAGCTATTTACAACTACATATACACAACTGTGGTATATACGTAATTATTCAAGTACAAAGTCACCTGCTAGCATATAAAACAAGGATAAAGAAACACTTTTGGGGATGTCCACTCATACATCAGAAAAGATAACTCATCTAGCATATAACACTAACTACACTCTATTCTTCACCCACTGGTAAGACCTCCACGGAGTATCCTGCTCCACTCGTATACTTGAGTTTTTAAAAAGAGAAAACAAAGAGAGTCATAAGCTAAAGGCTCAGTGAATAAATCTTACTCCGAATTAGTGAAGCCAAATAGAGAATAAATCAATTACTAGATAATATGAATCAACAATAGCATCATGTCATAAACGAGTATATGAATGTATCCTCAATAATATATAAGTGAAAAGTAGATAATATGTCATAGCTGATAAAAGTATATAATCCTCGACAATGAGTAAATAGATTTCCATGTTATACTATCATCACAACTCTCTCTCAAATATAACACATGATGTATGCCGACCATGACGATGCTATGACATCAAATGCAACCATATATGATGCATATTAATCACTCGATAATTAGGTAACCAAATGATAATAAAATCATATGCATTTCTCAACATCACAATCATCACTAACATCTCGGTATAATATCATCATACTAGACCACTGTGCATAGTCACCACCCGGTACCGAGTCTCAACATCATGTCTGAAGGCTCAGAGCATACTCCGCGACCCACAAGAGTATCTCAAATATAATCATATCCCGCCACCCGCTAGGATATCAACATCCATCCAAACCGAGCACCCACATAGTTGATAGAAACCTTATGAGGATAACTCGCCACATATGCCCTAGCAAACGGCATGTGTCCGATTGTCTATGCGCACAGACTCAACTGACATCGGACATGGGCCACGAGATATCGCATATCAGCGACCATAATCATCACTCTAGGCACCCCTAACCCTGGCACCTACTCGGGTATCCTCCCGCTTTCTATCAACTATCCTATCAATCATATTTCATGCTTTCCTTCTAAATGCCAGATCACATGAATATATTCAGTACGATAATGAGTCAATGCATAACAGAAATTTAGGTGGAATTAGAATTAAGAGAAAATTAATGCAATATAGACTCTAACCATGTATCTAATACATGCATACTCCTACTAGTCTATCACATGCACACTCATACTAGAAATCACTCCGACACAAAGTCATAACAGTATAATCATCTCTAATCATCTCTATTTATCATCATCATACTCATACTCGACTGTAATCATCTCTAGATAAAGTCATATAATCATGCTGGAGGCCAAAACATGCATGTACATAATATATACTATAACCTAATTTGAGAAAGGTCAAAACATGCATGTACATAATTATTTATAATAAATAATGTCAGTCTTTTGATTCATTAAAATTAACCTGGCTAAAAGATAATTTCTTGTTGCAATTATGTACTCTTTATTTCTATATTTATTTTGTTATTTATTAACCATAATTATATTATTTAATAGTGTATTTAAAAACATAATTATATGCCTATTATTCTCTTTAATAATTAAGAAAATAAGAATTAAGTTACTGTAAATAATTACGTAAGAATATACGTACATAACCCTAATAATTACTATTACCTACCTAGGATTAAAATAGTATTTTATGTTGTAGGTATTTTGCTAAACATGATATAATTAGAATTATTTACTAACTATGATATAATTATATTTAACTCATATAAATTAAATACATTAAATTAACGAAACTAATTGAATAATTAATAGCATAAATAAATATAATTAGTAGTCAATAATATGCATATATATATATATATATATACAAAAAATCTACATAGTGTTGGGCTTAGCCCAGCACCATGCGCAGCAGCATGCGCAGCACCATGTGCAGCAAGGTGCAATCTGAGAGGTGGAAGAAGAAGAAGAAGAAGAAGAAGAAAAAGAAGAAGAAAAGGAAGGAAAAAAGAAAGGAAAAGGGGTTGGGCCGCAAGGGAGGGGTACGGCCGCTGGTGGCTACTTAGCGGCTGGCCTCTCGCTGGCGGCTCAAACCTCCGGTGTCCCGAGAGGAAACTGACAAAGACAAAGAGTAAGGGGGGAGAGAGAGAGAGAGGCTCACCAGCAGATTGACGGCCAATGGCGGCTTTTCCAGCAACCGATGACTGCAGGTGCACTAGATGGAGAGAGAGAGAGAGAGAGATAGAGAGAGAGAGAAAGAGGTCAGGAGAATGCGGGGAAAAAATAGAAAAATATTAGAGAGAAAGAAAGAGGGAGCCAGTCACGCAACGGCGGCGGAGTGGTCAGTGGGCCGGGTCCCACCTCCGCGGCGTGTAGTGCCGTGGCTCGGTGGAGGTGCGTGGCACCCCCATTGCTGCCACGGCATGCTGTGCATGCAGTGCATGCTAGGCACGAGGCCGGCCATAGTGTGGCCGGTCGCGTCGTGCCTAGAATTTTTTTCTTTTTTTTACTACCCTACTTGGGTTATTACACGGGTGCAAGGATATGACATCATTGTGGACTTGTATCCGTTGGCGCTACGAGGAGCGGACATTGTTATTGGTGCTTAGTGGTTACAGAGTTTGGGACCCGTCACATTTGATTTCCAGAGCATGTGGATGAAATATAAATAAGGAAACAAAGATGTGCGACTTGATGGTGTTCGGTCTTCGCCAATTCCTGCGATGCAGCCTTTCGTGGGGCTGCCTTGTGTGTATGATTTGGCCTATCTTCTTCTGTTAGGACTAGTAGAAGATGAGCCTCAAACGAGTTCAATTACTACCATTGAATTGTCTAATTTATTAGATAACTTTTCTGGACTGTTTGAGGAGCCGTAGGAGTTGCCATTGAGGAAAGCGGCGGACCATCGTATATAGATTATACCCGGGGCTACACCGGCAAACGTGAGGCCATATCGATATCCACATGTGCAAAAAGAAGTTATTTCAAAGATAGTAGCCGAGATGTTGGAGTAAGACCTCATACAACCAAGTCATAGTTCATACTCATCCCCCGTGCTATTGGTGCAAAAAGAGGACGGAACATAGCATTTTTGTGTCGACTATCGAGCATTAAACGCTATTACCGTCAAGGACCAGTATCCCATTTCGGTTATCGAGGAGTTGCTGGACAAGCTTGCAGGGGTGACTATATTTAGTAAGCTTGACTTGAGGGCCGGGTATCATCAAATTAGAGTTCACCCAATGGATGTGCATAAAACTGCATTTCGAACTCCGGACGGGCATTACGAGTTTCGAGTGATATTTTTTGGTCTCACCAATGCTCCAGCTACCTTTCCAAGGCCTCATGATGATATATTTCGGCCTCTCTTGCGAAGGTATGTCTTAGTATTTTTTGACGATATTTTAGTATATAGTAGGACTGAATCAGAGCATTAGCGGCATTTGGAGGACGTGTTGAATTTGTTGGAGCAAAACTAATTGAAGATCAAGAAGTCCAAGTGCCTATGGGGAGTACCAAAGGTGGAGTATTTAGCCTACATCATTTCAACGGATGGTATAGCGGCAGATCCTCAAAAGGTTGCATGTATGACCGCTTGGCATATTTCTACTACTACCACCGGATTGAGAAGATTTTTGGGGCTAACTGGTTATTATTGTCGATTCATCGCCGGATATGGCAAGATCGCTGCTCCTCTCACTTCTTTGTTGAAAAAGGATTCTTTTAGATGGACGGATGAAGCCACTTCATCCTTTGAAAAATTAAAACCAGCAATGACGACGACACCCGTTCTAGCACTATCGGACTTCACCAAAAAATTTATTGTTGAATGTGATGCATCGAGTGTTGGCATAGGAGCTATACTAATGCAAGAAGGACATCCAATTGCCTATATTAGCAAGGCTTTATTACAAAAATCTCAGCAATTATCAACTTATGAGAGAGAGATGTTAGCAATTCTGCATGTAGTGACAAAGTGGAGGCCTTATCGCGCCATGTGGAGCCTTTATGGGATAGCGCATACACACTCCAGCGCAGCAGCGATGGGTCACAAAATTGCTGGGGTATGATTAAGAAATTCAATACAAGAAGGGATCAGAAAAATATAGCGATACTGCCGAGCTTGCAGCCTATTCATCTCCTACCTTTCCATTCCTTGACGAGCTGAGGTATGCATGTACATCTGACCCAGATATTTTGAGATTGTTGCAGGAGGTGATGGATGATCTGAAGCGCCATCCTGAGTTAGAGAATCGAGGCGGATTGCTGCTGGACTACGGATGCATTTGAGTGTCCGCAAATGACGAATTGCGGCAAAAATTGTTGGAGCACTTTCACCAAACTCTAGAGGCTGGTTATGAGGGTGTCTTGAGGACTTATAGTAGGATATCTCAAAGTTGCATGTGGCCAGATTTGAGATAGGATGTGAGGAGTTTTGTTCGTGCTTGCAAAGTCTGTCAAAGGGCTAAAGCAACCACTTTGAAACCGGCCAAATTACTACAACCTTTACCTATACCGGACCGTGTTTGGGAAGATATTTCTATGGACTTCATAGAGGGTCTTCCGCTGGTACGTGGTTATTCTGTTATCTTTGTGGTGGTTGATATATTTTGTAAGTATGCGCACTTTTCGGTATTATCATATCCGTTTTCAGACAAGACGGTGGCTGAAAATTTTGTTAGAGATATTGCTCGATTACATGGCATGCCACACACGATTGTCTCAGATCGTGATCGTGTATTTATGAGCGACTTTTGGACTGAGTTTTTCAAATTGCAGGGGACTCGATTAAACTTCAGTTCGGCCTACCATCCACAGACGGACGGCCAAACCGAGATGGTTAATCGAGGCATTGAGCAGTATTTGAGATGCTTTGTTGGAGAGATGTCGAGACGATGGTTGGAGTTCTTACCGTGGGTAGAGTAGTCTTATAACACTGCCTACTATAGCAGCATTGGCATGACTTCATTTGAGGTGGTGTATGGACGCACAACTCCGACGTTACGCGCTTATGATCTAGTGGCATCGGCAGATAGGACGGAGGTGGACTTAGTAATGATAGATAGAGACACCACATTAAGGAGGTTGCATGCTCATCTTAAACTTGCTCAAAACTGCATGAAGCAAGTTTATGATCTTAGCCATAGGGTGCAGGAGATTGACATCGGCAGTTGGGTGTTTGTGAGGGTGCAACCGCATCGATAGGTGACCTTATGTCCAATGCGAAACCAAAAGTTAGTACATCGCTACTTTGATCCGTTTCGGGTGTTGGAGCATATTGGTCCAGTTGCATATCGTTTGGAGCTGCCGGAGAGGTTGAGAGTGGATTCTGTCTTCCATGTTTTATTACTAAGGGAGCGCATTAGAGATCATGAGATCGTTGGATCAGTTCTACCAAAGCTATTGGAGGAGATAAAGATCGTAGAGCTAGTTCGAGTACTTGCTAGACGCCGACGACAATATAGTACCAGCTTGGAGATAGGGATTCTAGTTGAGTGGCTTGGCAAGCCATCTAATGAGGCGACATGGGAGTTGAAAACTGATATCTTGGAGCGTTTTCCCGACTTTTCACCTTAAAGGCAATGTAGGGGAAGCGTTGTGAGCTAATACACTTAGTTAGGATATTTTCTTATTACATTATGTGTTTGTTTTTATTAAAATAAAATTTTTATAGGTCGCGTTCGAACGCCCTTGTGAATGCTTGTGAACGCCCGCGTTTGCAAATCCAGATAAGGGGCTTTTTGGGCGCGTTCGAACGCGATCGATGGGAATCCTCTAGAATTAGGGTTTCATATTGTTTTAGGACTTGTTTGCTAGCCTCTATAAATATGTAGATGGCAACCAACTTCATGATGCTATTGGATTCTTGATTTCTTGTCTCCTATCTTCTCTCTAGACTCTTCCCTCCTCCCTTTTCACCATCCTTCAACATCTACCGTTGGCAAGGTTTCTCCTCGCTTCTAATCTCTCCTTCTTCTTTGGGATCTCAACCACTTCGTTCCCTTCGTTTACTTCCTTTAATCACTTCCACAGTCCACCCTTATCTGCATATCCATCCATAATCTTAACATCCACTCCACCCGTCATCACCACCATCACTCACGTCATCATTACTACAGTTCGAATCTACGAAGGGCGTAAATACAAAAGTTGTAGATTAGAAAGTTATGGATCCAACCCAATTAGTTTCGTAATTTTCTGACTACTGAAGAATATCTTACGAATATTTTCTCACAGTTGTCTGGATTGCTTCCTATAATAAATTCAGATCTTAAGGAATTATTTCGTAGCCGATCTTTTGGTTCCAGAAACTATCAATTTAGTATCAGAGCCTATCAATTTGATATCAGAACCTATCAATTTAGTATTAGAGCCTATCAATTTGGTATCAGAGCCTATCAATTCCATTAGTAGTCCACGTAGATGCACCAATGCTTCTGTCGGAACATTTGCGTCGAATTGTCTTAGGGCAAAGAGATCATGGCTGAAAGACCATGGAGCCCCATACTAGACCTTCCACTTGTTAATCTGGAGTTCGAACACAAGGAGGAATGTGTTCTTGGCTGCTTCTATGAATTCAAGGTTCCCTTCAGGGGACCATGCTTTCATCAATGCAGCCGGGAGTCCCATAGTGTTGAAGGTCCTGTTAAATATGAGCTTGCCTTTAAGACATAGATCTGCCCTCCTAGAGGGCAGGATAGAGTCTTCCGGTAAAGTTATGGTGTCGTCCATTTTGTCCTCAGAGAGCAACTTCTGGATAAGCTTGTCGTCTCCAGTTACCATGGGTGCGGAGAAGAAGAGGGAACACTAGATGGAGAAATCTTGGTCTGATAGGTGGAGGAATGTGGGGGTTTTGGGTTGTTCTAGAAATGGCTGTTGCGAGAGGTGAAGAAAGGGAACATGCAGCTCCACTAAGAGTATGCGGGTAGGTAAGGGAGGGAGAAAGGGTTGGCTACCTGATTTCTTGCCGGGGGGGAGGTGATAGAGCAGGTTTGTAGTAGGGAAGTCTCTTAGGAGAGAGGAAACCCTAGCAGAGCTAGGAGGGAAAAGGAAAAAGATTCAGGGAGCGTTGTATTTGGGCTGTAATTTAACTAGAATGTTCAGTTGGGGGTCTCCTATTCAAGCAGAGCTGGAGAATGCGGTGGAGGCATCGCAAGTTGCACATCTATGAGAGGTTTAATATCATTTTGGAAATGAACTCTTTGGATCTGGCATAATTTTTGCAGGTGCCAGAAGATGTACATTGGTCAACTTATTAAGGGTATTGTACAACTTTGTCATAGACTTATTTATTGTTTTATAGATACTAGAATGTAACATATAGACAAATAGAGGCATGTCTGTGAACTAAGTGGATGTGGAAGACCACCGTGGGGGTTTGAGGATGTCTCAACTTATGTTAGACTTTGTTATGTTTGATGAGTTCGATTTCACTATAAGCAGGTTGTTGCTGCTTTATCATAAAAAGACTTTATGATTTTATATTTCTTTAGAGTCATATTATTGTGAAAACGACCCATGTTTTTCTATTTATTTTAAAAATTGGGAAGAAACTGATGGCATTGTGTTAATTATTAAGTTCAAGTCTTCTTAAGTCATCAATCATCTCACTCCCAAAAATTTATTTGTTTTCTTTTGTTCAGTTGACTGAAGTCAATGATTCCCATTATAAAAAATTAAAAAATTAAAAAACTATTGACCGAGGATTTGTTTAATAAAAATACAAACTCTCAGGGGTTAATTTGTAAATAGAGGTGTTATATACAAATATTCCTTCGGTTAATTAATTCCTTCCTGCAGCTCTTCCTCTCCATCTCGCGCGATCTGCTGCTTCCAATCCCCAATCCCCAATCCCCAATCCCCTAATTTCATCGAATCGAAACCCTAGATCTCGGATTCCTTCTTCTCCCATTCGTACGCACAGGTGCGAAAGGTTGTCTCTAGCGTTTATAACAATCGAACGGCGTTACTCGGGATCTAGATTTGGCTCTTCTTTTAATCGTATTCGTGTTTTGTGTGTTTTTATCAGGGTCTTTGTGGGGTTCCTCGATGGCCTCGTCGTCGTCGAGCCAGCCAGAGTTCGATTACTTGTTCAAGTTATTGATGATCGGGGATTCGGGCGTCGGGAAAAGTAGCCTCCTTTTAAGATTCACGTCCGACTCCTTCGAGGATTTGTCTCCTACGATTGGTACAGTTTTTTATCTTTCTTTGCTCGCTTTAAGTGTTATGTATGCGTTCTATTAGATTGGTATGCATCAAGTTGCTAAATTTTCACGCTTGTTAGTGGGAAGGAAGAACTTTTTGGAGATTCACAAATAATCTATGTTTATTCGTAGATGTCATAATCTTTGTTTCTGGTGTATAGTACCGTTGTGACGCTAGCATTTTTTTGAAAGTTAGCAACTATTCAAGATTGTCTTCGTCAGCTAAATGTAATATTATGTTCGTCGGCTAAATTTAAATATTACGCTGGATCTCAACACTTCATGATATCTGCCTCATGATGCTTGTACTAACGCTCCATTTTAAGTTCAGGTGTGGACTTTAAGGTAAAGATGGTCAATATTGGAGGGAAGAAACTGAAGCTTGCAATATGGGATACAGGTGATACTTGCAGTTCCATTCAGTTCTTCTCACTTGTAACATGATTTTGTTTAGTTTTATTGGTTTTCTTTTATCAATCATCACTTTTAAATGGTGTTAGCAGAAAATCGGAAAGTAAGGATTCGTACCATCCTTTGAATTCATTATATTTGATGCATTAACCATTAATCAGTAGGAAGATTCTCTTATTGCCAACTATCTTGTAGTCTTTCAACAGGCTCCTGAATTTCCTACAGATGCAATGTAAACCCTACATCTTACGTAGGCAACTAGTGTCAAGTTGAGAACCTGCACAGATTGTTCTTTAAGCTTGGCTGATTATTCTTGTAGCCTTATGATTGACTCCATATGGGGAAGACACGAATTAGATGTCAAGGTTCAGGTATTTTAATAGTGTTCAACTCTTTGATTGTTATTTTCAACTTTTCAGTTAAGATTCTTTTAGGTGGTATAGTTATTAAAATGATAAAATTCGAAAGAAAGGCTTATTTATTTTTATCACAAGAAAAAGCATATTTGCTAATTCTTCTTGAAATAAGAATGCAATAGTTTGTAGTTTTAGAGATTTGTTAGACTTCCACACTAAAGTTGATACCCGCTAGGTAAAAAGAATAGATACATATATTAATAATTTAGAACACGAGTTATGATTATTTGTATACCTGGATCAAGCACCCTATGTCAGTAAGCTGATATCCATATGAAAGAAAAAAAAACAGTGTGACTCCTATGTTTAAAAGGTGACATTTTATAAGTTAGGACTTAAGGTTGACAGAACCACATATGGTATATTAGGTAAGCGATTGTATATGTGGCATATTACTAAGAAGAGTTTCTGAAATGTAGAATATTTGAAAACTATTTCTCGACAAGAAAATCTCTAAGGAGTGGCAATGACTTGAGCAGGCAAGATGAGGCCAAAAGAGTAAACAAATAAACTTAACTCATAAGAGAGGTAAATTTATTCAACTTGGTCACTTTTGCCTTTTAGAGGCTCTATATGAAGGTATTATAGAGTGAAACTGTGGATGAAATTCCAAATCATGATTATCATGGTTGATACAAAAATGATAAAGGCAACATGCAATTTTGATTTAAACATTAGGTCTTCAATATCAATAAGAAAACAAAATCTCCAATTTAGAAAATTATTCTCCCCATGTTTTGTTGCTAGGTTATGATGAAGATAATTCTACATATGTTAGATAGCTACTTTTAGCTATTTATTGGTTTACTAGTGATAAAATAATTAATACACCATGCACTACAAGACCGCACAGGTGTCCGCATATGCGCCCGCATACCACATATGCACTATGCTATGACTTGATTGTCAGCATACTATTGGTGCTACTCACAACGTTGTTACCGGTTCTTAATTTTTTCATATGTAAATTGCTGTTATGTTTAGGTTTGTAAATACCTGAGAGGAAACCCTTTAGGGAACAACTGAATGAAATTGGTTTGAGTTGTGAGCCCCTCCTTATGAGTTCAATTTATATGTTCATTGCTTTTCCGCTTATATTGCCTACTCCAGTCATCAGGTAAATCTTTGAAGTCTTTCACCCTTTCTTGTCGAGAAGACCTTTCTTGCATAAGAAAGTAAATATCAGATTGAAGACCACTTTTTAAGTTACTAGAATCTTTAACATATTATAGGCCTATATTTGTGTATTATGATAGTCTAATGAACATTAACAGTTATTTATAAGTTTTACAGTGTCAAATAAACAGACTAGTTAGTGTTGATTGATGAAAAATCAGAATATAGGCTTTGAATCACTGGTCATAATCTTTAGTTCAGACTCTTTAGTGCAGACTTTGCATCTAATTAAACATCTAGCAGTAATAATGTGGGGATTCCCAAGAGCCTTTGTATTGTTGGGATCTGGACTGCTTTGATAGAACACTCTCCCAGAATTGGAGGGAGAAGCACTTTCTTTAACTGTTGGAAAAGATTGCTTGCTTTGGCATTGCTTTATGTATTCATTGATTCTTTCTTTAAATGGTGTGCTTATTTTGCACTGCAGAAATGCAAAAATGTATGTATATGTAGACAGAGACACTGGGAGGCTGATGAAAAACATATCACTGTATTTTTTTCTGTTATAATTGATGCAAAGTGGTGATAATACAAAGGTGTCTTTGGTGCAGCTGGACAGGAGAGGTTTAGAACTTTGACAAGCTCATACTATAGAGGAGCGCAAGGGATTATAATGGGTATGCAGTTCTAGGATGCCTCTTCTTTCCATTTATTTTGAACCAAACAATTTAAACTTTCTTTGTTGACAAACAACTTTCTCAAAATTATGAGATTATTGTTCTAGATTTGTTCTATTTGGCATCTTGGTTTTCTAACATTGCCATTATTTTGTTGTTCAAGCTCAAGAAAGTAATTTATGTGCTGTATCACATCTTCATTTTAAGCATAAGTAGCAATTTCTGAGATGCAATTTTCTGGGATGGGTAGAACACATTGTATGTCGTATGTTCTGATTCTATGACAATAATAGAAAATATTGATTACTATATTTTGAAAAAATTGAGCTCACATGAATCCTTAGGTTTGCTATAATATTAATTGAAAAATATAATAATCACCCTAGGAGATATGATCTATTATACGCTATCGATAATAGTATATGAAAAATAAAGCGTGAAAAGATAATTGCAAACATACAATGTTTTGCGTGAAAAAATCCTAAACCGAGTAAAAAATCACGAATCCAAATTCGGATCAAAACTAATCACTAAAACCTGTAGCAGTTAATAAAAAACTTATAAAACGCCCATCGATTCACATGACTCAATCTGTACTAACCTTGCTCGCTAGATTTTACAACACACTATTTTCTGTAATAAGTTTCTAAGTCTCAGTGACTCTCGAGGTTAATCTTTCTATCTCAGTGACCCTCGAGATATAGTTCTTCCAAATCTAATGTAGATACGTTGAGATAAGAATGATTCAGCACAATCTGTCGAAAGTAAAGAAGTGATCTCCAATGACCACCAAAAGGTGATCTCAATATTATAAATGGCGAGCACTTCTAGAGTTAGATTAAACCTCTTTATATACTTCTTAGAGATAAAATAAATATCTCTTTAAAAATTCTCAACGGATTCTCTTAGAGATAAAAAAAATGCCTCTTAGAGATAAAATCAAATATGATCTTATAAAATTTTAGATTTTGTAAAATATTTATAGTGCGCTCAAACACCAATCGTGCCCATTCGAACGACCTGACTTGGATTCCAACTGCGTTCGATTGGCTAAAAATAGGTCTCTGTATTTTTAAACGTGCTTTGAATGGCTGCAAGGTGCGTTCGAACACCCAAAAATCTATCTCTATATTTCTGAATGCACTTTGAACGCCCTGTTCGAACGGCAGACTAGACAGCTAAATACAGAATAATAGTTTTTGTGCCCTTGGGTATTTTTTTTATATGATTGCAATCTTCATGACACTAGCTAAATACTTCAATGACACTTTGACTTCAAAATTAATCTTCCACTTTAATATTTTTCATTAAATATTTCATAATTTATATATATGCTTATACATAAAATTTAGACACATTACATGAATATAAATTATGTTTTAAAATATAATTTGTCAATTATATAAGTACAAGCAAAACCTAACATATTTTTCTCTTGAATGTGGGCTATTTATTTGCTCCTCAAGCATTTGTAGCTAATGTACATTTGTATTAAGACATTTGAGAATGTTCCCTTATTCACAATATATGTTCTTATGAATTCTGAGTTTCACGTTTCACTATTTTGTGATCAAAAGAGTTGGACAGCTTGATAGGTTTGGAGGCCTATGTAATTCAGCCAAGGTCAAATAGATTTTTACTATTGAGTGATAAGTTTTGACTAGACGGAACTCTATCAAGCAATACCACAACAAAACAATTGTTAAAAAATTAAATCACAATCCCTAGCCCCTGACTAGACTTGAGAGAAAAGAGAACAGAAGAAAATCATTTATTTCCTGACAAACTCAAGTAAAATGGCCTATAAATAGTCTCTCATTTGGACTAATCGTTTAAGGAAACAAAACAAGCCAAATCTAATCAAACTCGAAAATAAAATTAACTTAACCAATGAAGTGGCTGTTTAGGCCGTTCGAATGCATCGAAAAGTTTGCTCTCGGCCAACATCGTCATGACTCGTTCCAATGAGACTAGATGAATCGGGATGCCTACGAGAGTTTTACTCTTGGGAAATTGCATCATTAAGTCGTTTGGATGCCTAGTTGGTGAACCGAATGGCCATTCGAAAGCCTGGCTCAGAAAAGGATTGTTCTGCTATCGAATCCATTGCTCCTCCACTAGTTGCCTGGCGCTGCCTCCATTTATAAATAAACTGGAATAGGGCGCCTGGACCTCCATTCCTATCAGTGAGATATCCTGCCTTTGTAATATTTGGATGTTGAATTTGTGAAGGTCAAAAAGGCAGCATTATATATCTTGATTATTGTTTTATGAGTATTGCTTTAGGGCCTTTTCCTTTTAAATGCTACTAATTAGTAGGATATCTTAGGATAAAAAATGTAATACATTGGAAGATGGTGGGTATTAGTTGAGGTAATAGTATAATGAGAAGTTAGAGCCTTAGAGGTTGTTAAATAAGCCATGTTGTTGGTTGCATACTTGCATGTAAGGTAATATCCCTACACATTATTAGCATTTAAAAGGACTACACGTGTTTTCCTTGTTTTATTGGCAATGTGGCATGATTCCTGTCTTCGAATTTTTTAGCTCATTTTTCAACTTCGTTGGTAACTGTTGTTTTGGATTATCTCAGTTTATGATGTTACACGAAGGGACACATTCACTAATCTTTCTGATGTCTGGGCCAAGGAAATTGACCTTTACTCAACTAATCAAGACTGCATAAAGATGCTGGTCGGAAACAAGGTTGACAAGGTAATGTTGCATAATTATTTTCTGCACTAGTTTAGATTTTGTTTTTCAGTAATGGTGTATTTCTCCTTTTTATTGATCTCAGAACCTTTGGAATTTCTGTCATTGTCATATGCTATATATGTGACTTAATAAGACTGCACTTAACAGGAAAGTGAGAGAGCTGTTACAAAGAAGGAGGGTGTTGACTTTGCTAGGGAATATGGATGTCTGTTTCTTGAGTGTAGTGCAAAAACAAGAGTCAATGTGGAGCAGTGCTTTGAGGAACTCGTCTTAAAGGTGCTCCCAGTTTAAGTACCCGTTCATTTTTGTGTTATAAATTTATAATTATTCATGTTCTCTATATTTGCTAAGCAATAAGACATAATAATGAGCCCAATTACACCTCCAGTATTTATAACATCTTAGTTGTTACTGCAATCAATTCTTCTTGTCTGCATGCACGCAATACTCGACTAGGTTGGGATACCCTTTTCTAAGGTTGCAGGTTTGATCGACCAAAGGGGAGGGTTAACCCCATTGTTCAGTGAAATAGATGGGAACTAACAATCTAAATATCAGGATTGAGATAATTGTCTTTCCTGCTTAGAGGTTAGATATTTAAACGTCTCTTTTACTTCTCTGCAATACTGTAATTGAGGCATTTTCATAAGTGCCTTTAGTAGCTTTGCCAGATTTTAACTCTTTCTGGAGACCAAAACTCTATTTTGATTTTTGCTTCACTCCAGCTTTAATCTCATTGAGGTGTATTAGTCTTTCTCCTGTCTGGATCTATTTTATCCTTGCCCTTGGGTCTCTTAGATTGTTTTGAAGAACCACATAGCTTTTGAACCACTAACAAACATGAGCATTCATACCCATAAATTTGCACACATACTATGCAAATGTAAACACAAAGAGCAAGATACAAGGGGGAAAATGGGCTTATAAGTTTTGACCTTCCCTTCTGATTTCTAAGCTGTTGTTTTATTTTATTTTCAGAAATAAAGCCTAGTATATAAAGGGTAAGGTTTAGTAATGTTAGAGCTCGATTTTACACATCAACTTGCTTTGCAGTAGCATCTGAATTGCTATTGGAAGTCGGACTGATGACCTTTAACTTGTATTAACACAGATCTTGGACACACCAAGCCTTTTAGCTGAGGGCTCAAAAGGTGTACAGAAGAATATTTTCAAGCAGAAGCCACCTGAAACTGATGCTTCTACAGGCAGCTGCTGCTGACCAGTTTTCTTATCCAAAATCTGGTTCCAGTGGTGGTAAAGATAGCAGCCATGTGGATGATGACATACAAGGTGGTTTGTAGTGTTTTATTTTGGTATTCCTTCCATGTATACTACCCTATCAAGAGAGGCTCTTGAATCCAATCACACAATTTGCTTTTTCTTATTGTCTATTATCATGAAAACGATTGTGAAGTGTTCTGTTCCACTAAGATGGTTTGTCTTGTAAAAGTTGTTTGTTTAAATGCTATTGATCATATGTAGATACATGATGAAAAGCTATCTAATCTGGTGGCATGACTGCAATGGCAAGAAGGGCGATTTGCAATGTTCAGAATTGATGGTTGCTTCTTGGGTGCTAGTTCTGTGTAGTGATCTTTTCAGATGTCTATAGATTTATTGACACAAATGCCTCTAGTCATCTGATTGGATGTGTATATTAGTAGGTGAAGAGAGAGTGATGACATTGGATGAGGACAACAAAATATCTAGAGAAGAAAACTCTAGAAACTATCATACATTTCTCTTTCAGTCATTTGAATGACTGTCGAAAAGTTAAAAAAAAAATAATAATAATAATAATAAGAAAATGGGTGAATGATATGATTCTCTCTAACAAAAATCGAGGGTTTTAGATAAACTGGTAATTGTTTTCCTCGTATCTCTGCATGGACAAAATATTGTTTTAATAATATAGTCTTCATTGTTAGCCTTTGCATCACATTTGTTTTAGTAATCCTAATTTGTTTGAAATAGTTTGTGGGATTCTAAATTCCCAAATAAGTGATTTTCTGAAAATATTCATCATTTTAGTTGTCTCCCAAAACCACCCATTCTATCAGCAGTTATTTTGCTGTTGAATAGAACATCAATCTAAATGGCGGATGAAGTTAAGCTCAGGCGCATCCACGGTATAAGGCCTGTTAGAGAGGCTCCAGAAATCACTCATTTCTTATTTGCAAATGATCTACTCTGAAAACATGAAAGTTGCTGATCTTTATTGCAAGGTTTTAGGGCAAACTCTTAATCTAGACAAATCGGGTTTGCACTTCAGCAAATATACTAGCATTGCTAGAAATTCTCAAATAATAGCTACTCTCAATGTTCATCTCCTTACTTGGGTGACCTAATTTTACCGAAGTCCAAAGCTGAAGCCTTTAGTTTTGTTGCGGACAAAATTCAAGAAAAACTAGTAGGTTGCAAGGCAAGAATTCTTTCCCACGTTGGCCGGCTAGTTCTTATAAAATCAATGTTAAGCTTCATTCCGATCTTCTTCATGGGCACTACGTTGTTTCCGATGGCTCTTCTCGAGAGGAAAAAGGTCTTGATGAGGAACTTTTGATATGGCTTCAACCGAAACACTCCTCACATCTATCTCAAAAGTTGGAATTTGCTATGTCAACCCGACCCATAGTCAATGGGGGGCCTACTATTTGCCAGCATGAGTTAGTTAACAAGAGCTTAGTTTTGAAGTTGGCCTAGATAATGCTTATAAATTCTTTGAGCGACTAAGCACAGATTTAAAAGCAAAATAGTTTCCCGTTAGCTCCTTTTAGGATTCTATGCCTAAGACGTGGATCAACTTAGACCTCATCCTCCATGAGAAGCTTAAAGGATTATCTTAGATCTAATGTCTACTGGGAAGTGGAGAATGGAGAGCTTCAATCTCTATCCTTCATGACCCTTGGCTCCCTTTGCCTGACATCAACTCCCCTAACCTTCAGCTAATTGTAGCGCGAATTAAGGATCTTTTTCAAAGTGAGGCCTGCAATTTTGAGCTACTTCAAGAAGTTAATTGAATGACCAAAGCATCGATTGCTTCACTCTTTGCCTTGTTCAACCACTAATGAGTGAGTGCCAAATTTGGATGGAGTCTTGCAGAAACAAAAGGACTTAATGTTTTAGTAGAAAGATTTCGGTTTGCCTTCAACTCTGTGGTACAAATCATACTCTCTCAACATGTGTAGGCCCTGCTATCCTCAACCGAGATGATCGTCTTATCTAGAAGTTTGCCCTAGTGGAAACTTTCTCAGCCAAATTGGCTTTCTGCGTCCTTACGAGAGGCAGATGGTTTAGCATATCCTCCTTCGCTGAGCCTAAGAGGTTATGGGAGGTTGTTTAGGGGACCAAGCCTAAGAGGATATGCCTAGAATTAAGGCCTTCTTGTTAGAGGTCTCTAGTTAGTGCTCTCCTTTTCAAAGAGCTTCTCCATTGTAGGATTCAAGTCATTGAGGCCCTCTGCACTCGTTGCCAACTAGGGCCATAGCCCATTGAACACGGTAGCTTTTCCAGGGCTACCTAGTTCTACTACAAACTTAGGCTAAAAGTTGTCGCGTCCAATCCAAAGGTTGGATCATTGAATTCTATTCTTGGCTACTAATTTGTTGTCAAATAACCTAAGCTTCTTCTTTAGCCTTCTCTAGTGCATTTGGAAGGAGCAAAACGACCTGATCTTCAAAGGGTCTTCTCATTCTCCTATTCAAATTGTAAAGTATGTTGACCGTCTCCTTGGGGTGAACTTTTTTGAACCTGACTCCTTTTTTTCCACCCTGTACAGAAACATTCCATTGGGGTTGGGGCCGGTAGCTAGGGTTACTTGGAATAGGTTGATGTTGCATGGTGAGATAGTCATGATAGTGGGATACGTGTCATTATTGTTGCTCATCCAAATGAGCTCCTATTAGGCAAGGTGACTTATCTCAATTTTCATTAAAATGCACTTTACAAGGAAGCATTTTTATCTAAGTTAAGCGCTTTAGAGACTCTAAGCAATCTAGGCAGTGGTAACAACTGTTGAGTCTTTAGTGACTCATTCACTTTGATGAATATTGTTATTGGAGCTTAAAAAAATATTCAACTGATCTATCTCTCCCATAGTTTAAGAGTGTCGCAAGTGGATCTCTAATCACTTTAGTATCAGGTTTGCTACATGGGTAGGATTATCAACACCATGGCCTATCACTTTGCGAGTCTAGTTTTTCGGAAAGGATATTATAAAGAATGAACTACTCCACTTGATGGTTTGGATTGTACTTTTATATTCTAATAAATATTTGTCAATGAACTTTTCTAAAAAAGAGAACAATTATATGATATTTCCAAAAACTCACATGAATGTGTGTGAAATTTTGCATAAATATTTATTCTAAAGAAAAACATTAGCAATAATAATAATCTCATTTATTTTTTTGGGAGAAAATATAATTTGCATTCCCAGGTCATGCCAAATTCTGAGTGTCGTATGGTGATTTTTTTTTTGTTTATATTACTTAATTTCATTATTATTCGAACTTATATACACATGTGGTTTTGTTTTGCATCAACTAATCAGAAATAATTTTTTTGTTAATTTCTTTTGTCCTATGCTTCTTTTGTTTCAATCTTTCTCAATTTTATATTTTAAAATATTACAAAAATTAAAAGTAAACTAAAATAAAGGGAAAAGTGATTAAAAGTTTAATATTTTTAATAAAAAATTATCTTTATAGTTAGTTTTGATGAAAGCATTCACATAAGCTAGAACAACACAGAAGTTAACAAAAAAAATTCAATGAGGCACTTTGGAATATAACCTAATTATAAGGGGATAAATTTATTTTTCTTATTTTTTTTTACCTTCTTTAAGAAAACAAATATTTCCTACTCTTAAAAAATTACTTTTTTGTGTGTCCATCATTCTTGAATCCCAATATATAAATTGGACTACTAGACCAATTATATTTAGAAATAAACCACAACAAACTCATACTAGATGGATCTAAACCTATAATCTCATGAAGAATTTACTAAATATCAATATCAATAGGATGGATCTAAACCCATAATCTCAAGCAGACTATGCTATAGTTCTCAGATCATTGTCTAACATCATCTGACATTTTTTCTTCTTTGAGAAAAGGTTCATAGGTCGTTGACATATAACTACATATAACTAGAGAGGATTACAGATTACATTCAACTGCTCGCCAGTCCAAAGACCTGAAGACTTAAAGAGGGTAGCATGTTAAGCAAGATTGCGAGCATAAAGTGATACGATTCGATCTATATTGGCTCCACGCGCGACGTTAGGTTTATTGTGATGAGCCTATTTATCTAGTTGAGTTTGTTAGAAGCAATAAAAGTATTTTTGTTGGGGTGTGTTCAAATGCAGGGACTGCATTCAAATGGAGATGTGAATGCATGTACACATTCACAAAAATAGAGAACGCAAATTGTGCATTCGAACGGAATCGGGTTGTTCAAACGCGGTCGTTCGAATGCCTGCATACATTCGCATTGATAGATAACGGAAATTCCGCGTTCGAACGCGATCAAGCACGTTTGAACGCACCGCGACGAAAGTGTGGGTTTTGTTAGGATTTGTTAGAGTTGTTTAACTCAGTTGATGAGTCCTTAGGGTAAGCCTCTATAAATATGTTGAGGAAACACTAATTAGAGTTTATCTTGAATAATTAAATTGGCTTTGGCCTTTATCTCTCCATCTACTTATCTCTAGCCATTTGTACCATTTCTCACTTCCCTTCCTCCACTAGCCAAGTTTGTGATCAATCTCTTTTAGCTTCTAAACACTCTCTTCTATAACAACTTCTTCCTCTTCACACCAAGAAATTAACCTAGCACTTATCAAGCCATTGGAGGGCTAATAAGCTAAGGTTTATTTGACCTTCGGCCACTATTTGGTCGATATCTCAAGATCTAACCATTCAAATCCTGTGATCTTAGATTCATTGGAGAGCTCTCTCCAAGAAAAACAACATATCCAAAATTTAAGAGGACTCGTCAATTAGATTGTTTGCAAATCCCTTCGGAAGTTAAAAGCTTTATCGAGTACAGAACCATTGTGGATCAAATTAGGCAGGTTCGTAACATAAAGATTTTTATATATGCTAGTATACTAAGCTTAATCCAGGGATGCTATAATAGTAGAAACTTGTAGTATAGCACAACAAGATAGATTACTCAACCCGAATTGGACATGTGGGAATTAACTAGTCTTAAATTGGGCTAATATTTTATTTTATTTTATTTATTTTTATTTTTAGTATTTTGATAACTAGGCCGCAGCCCCTGTTTTATTGAAACTTAAAAACTAGAGTTAATCTCCCCCAGATTAACCACAACACAATTATAAAAGATATCCAAGTTCTAGCCTATGAACCAATAAGGTTCAACAAAAAGGAAAACAAACTGACAACCATAGTAGTTCAACAAGCTACACCAAAACAAAATTTGTTCAACAGCTACTTCAATTCAGACCAAAACCAAGCTAACTAACAAGTTTTAACCATCAACACTGAGAATAAGAAAATAAAGCCTAATAAGCTCCAGTTGCATCAGTCATCCTCCAAAAACACGATATGAGCCTCTTCAAGTTGCTTCTTTGCCTTCTTCTTAGCCCCCTCTTCTTGTATCCCTACCCAGCAGAGGAACAAGGTCATTACTCTGTGAGAAAATGTCTTATCAGTTCTAGCATTATCATTGAAGATTCTACTGTTTCTTTCCAGCCAAAGGCTCCAAACAAGGCACTAATCCAAATATACCACCATTTTTTCTTATCTTTTCCAAACGAAACATCCGACTGATACCAATCTTTTATCTGTTTCATATGAATCTTAATACCCCAATGACGCTCCATCTTTTTTCAAAGCTATTTCCTAAACTTACAATGCTGGAAAAGATGATTAACTGTCTCCTCCTGAGAACAAAAAACACAATTAGAACCTCAAGTCCACCCATGTTTTAATAAATTGACCCTGGTCAGCACTCTATATTACATGCTAACCAAAGAAAGGCTCTAACTTTAAGAGGTATCTTCAATTGCCAAAGTTTAGCTACCATTGTTTAAGAATCTATAGAGAGATCTTACTATAAATATGTCATTATTCTCAAACCTCCACTGAACCTTATCTTTACCTCTAGTCTCTGTATCACAATTATCCTTTATATAATTGATCAACTATTGCTCTTCATAGATCAGATAATTAGAGAGCATCCTTCGATATTTCAAATTCCAAATGCTCTTCTCAGGCCACACCTCATGAACAGTTACATCTTCATCCCAAATAATGTTCAACAACTGAGGGAATCTAGTAGCAAGAGAGCACTCTCTTACCCAGATATTCTTCCAAAATTTGACCATTTTACCATCTTGAACCTTCCACTAATACCAGTCTTGAAAATAGTATCATTCTGAATTACTCCTCTCCAAAAAAGAGAAACTCTACCAGAATTTGTCAGCTTGAAGGAATTCACCTTAATTTTCCTATAATATCTCTACATCACAATTGAAGCCCATAGGTGGTTATTTATGTTTAACAACCTTCACTGCCACTTAGACAATAGAGAGCTATTCAAATTCTGAACGTTTATTTTCCTATCCCTCGTATTCTTCTTACACACCTTATCCCAGTTAACTAAATCATAACCTTTTTTTTATATCAACTTATCTATGCCACAAAAAGTTTCTCATGAGCTTGTCAATTCACTTCCTGACCCATATAGGCATACTGAAAAAAGATAAGGAATACAGAGGAATAGAACTCAAAACAGAATTTATAAGGGTGATTCTACCCTCGAAAGACAAAACTTTCCTTTCCAGCTAGCCAATCTTTTTTCCAATTTCTCAATCATAGGCATCCAGTCATTCCTCCTCAATTTGCTATGATGTAAAGGAAGACTCAAATATTTAATTGGTAACTCTTCAGTCTTACAGTTCAACAAAATAGCCAACTTCTGATCTTTGGCTCTATACCCAAATAAATTAGAGAGCTCTTTTTTGAATATTAATTTTTAAACCAGAGACTGTTTTAAAGCTATAAAATAAGAACTTTAGGATCATCACATCTTTGTGCTTAGATTTAAGAAAAAGCAATATGTCATCAGCATATTATAAATTGATAATCCCCCTTTCATACATTATCTCCTAAACCAGTGATTAAGCCTTAATTTTTCGCTTTATTTAACATCCTATTTAGCCCATCAGCAATCAAAATAAAAAAGATAAGATCAAAAATGGGTCCCCTTGTCTTAAATCTTTCTTACACTTAAAGTATTTGCCCAAATTACCATTTAAGATAATAGCAGAAGAGCCAGAGTGATAGATTGCATAATCCAGTAAATCCATATTTTAGCAAATCCTCTCCATTTAAGAACATCAGCCAGAAAATCCATCTCACCATTTTCAAAGTCCAACTTTATCATGATTCCTTCAGCCTTCTGCTTTTTAATTCCAAAAATTACTGTTTTTTAATTCCAAAAATTACTTCATGAAACTGACCATACTATACAAAATATATCTGCCCTTAATAAAGGCACTTTGATAGTCAGTGATAAAACTCATCAATCACCTAATAAAGTCTACTAGTGAGGGCTTTGGCGATCATCTTGTAGCTGCAGTTTAGCAAACTAATTGGTCTAAAATCCTCAATTCTATCAGCTCCAGTTTTCTTTGGGATCAAGTAAATCATAGCATAATACAATCTGTGCAGAAAACATTCCTCATTATAGAATGCATTGAACAAATTCACAACCTCCTACTTAATAGTATCCTAGAAGTAATGATAAAACTTCATGCTAAAATTATTAGGCCCACGAGCCTTGTTTTCAGCCATATCAAAGACAGCCTTGTAAATCTCCTCCTCACTAAAAGAATCAATTAAAGCATCAACTTTGTCATCTCCTAATTTATTAGATTTCTAAATCTGTTCAGTCATAGCCAATCTCCAATCATTCATAGTACTAAAGAGATTCTTATAATATTGAGAAATGTGATCATTTATTTTAACCTAATCCACAGTATGCTGGCCATTAATCTAAATGCAGTGAATGCTATTTCTTTTTTTTCTCCAATTAGCCACCTTATGAAAAAAGGTGTTCAAATCCCCTTTAGTAAGCCACATTTGTCTTGACCTTTGTTGCCATTTTAACTCTTCCTCCTTATCCAACTGATAAAGATGAAGCACAACATTCTCTCTTCTTAAAGTTTTTTCTTATCCAAATTTTCGTTCTCTTCCATCAAGTCCAGCTGATGAATTGTTTGAATTAAGCTTCTTTTTTTTAGCCTGATTAGCCTTCCTGAGATTTTTACTCCAGCCTCTCATACTTTGCCTTATCTTTTTTATTTTTTTAGTCCACACTTCAATGGCAAAATTACCCATGGTCTCATGAGACCACTATTTCTTAACAAGTGTCTCAAAGTCAGACTTGCAAAATCAGTGATGGTCCAAGCAAAAAATATTGATACTTGATCTCTATAGCACTAGTATCTACCAATAAAGGAACATAATTAGAATATATTCTAGGTAGGGCTTTAACCACAGACAATTGATAAAGCCCTTCCCAATCTGTGGAAGCAAAGATACTATCTAACAAAGCCATAATTAGTATCTCTCTCATATTAGACTAAGAATATTTCCTTCTGGATAGCTTGAGCTCAATCAATTCCAAATCATTTATCACTTCATTGAACACCCTTCTCTCTTTGTTACAAGATTTTTTTTTCCTTTTCTGTTACTCTCAAATTTGGTGGTATTAAAATCACCCCCCACTAGCCAGAAGTCTCCATTCCAACATTTAAGGTCGTTAAGCTCTGACCAAAGAACTTGCTTATCCTCCCAATCTTGAGGGCCATAAACAGAAGTTAAAGTCTATTTAACTTGATTATCTCTATTTGTCAACATAAATAGTATGAATCTCCCTTTCCTAATCATTCAACTACAATTTATCCTCATTAATACCAATGAGGATACCACCTGAAGCCCCCTCAGAAGGTAGATAAGAGCAATAGTTGATCCTACCACCTCCCATGTTCATCAGCATCTTTTTCTTACACATCTCATGCTTAGTTTCTTGAATATAAAATTCAAATTTTCTTGCAAAATCATTTCTTTTACTCTCTTTGCTTTTTTAGGGATTCTCATCCCTCTGATATTTCACAAAATGCCTTTCATTGTTCACTATTTTGATTCCCCTCCATCTCGTCACTCAAAGAATCCACATACTTTTCAGCTCTTTCCCTCTCAAAGGCTTTCAACATTCTCAAGTTTTCCTTTTGTTCTTCTTGGGAATTACCCAAATTAATACCACAGGTAGAAGCAATAGATAACAATTCTTCATCAGAAAATTTATCAAAATACAAACAATGTAAAAAAGAGTCCTTACCTGATTGTTTCCTCTTCCGGCTCACTATCTCTAGAGATTTTGATTTGCCCACATCCTCTATCTTCTGTTGTATAGACTTCTCCTGCCCTTTTTGTTTTAATATATTTCTGATACTCCTTCTAGTTGGCTGCTGCAGATTACTCTTTCTTCGAGTATATTTCCTAACCACTGGTGAACTAATAGACTGCAGGGGCTCCACATCAAGGATGTTATCATCTAAGTATAGTGTCATTTGCCAATTTTCATAGTCATTTAGCTACATATTCATGTTTTGAATTCCTTCCTCTTCAATATCTTTAGTTTCTCCTTCCGTAGTTTCTCTCCTATCTAAAATCTTTAGCCAAGTTTCTTTTTTAATAAGAATTTTTTCCCATCCACACTTTCTCCAAGATAATCAGTTTCTCATTATCATTGTTGTCTCCCATTTGTGATTCTGGTTCTGGAGAATTAACTGATCAGTCCTCAGTCACTTTTCTATTTCCTTTAATATCTTCCTTTTTATCCCTTTTTTTCTTTTCTTTTTGTCAGGAAAACTTGGTGGTATGTTCCTATCAATATTTAGCTTCTCAGAGGCATTTCTACAAACATCTAGTACAGTATCTCCCATTTTCTCAGTCTTCCATTCAAAGCATTTTTTCAGTCCCATCTTAGGAAATGCTTTCTCTCAGTTTCCCCATTCATTCTTTCTCATCTCTTCAGAGGCGTGCAAGAATGCCCATGGGGATCTAGCCAAAGGATTGCCTTCCTATCACAGGCGTCCAATTGTAGTTGACAGCCTGATGACCAAATTTTTTACACTTGTAGCAGAGAATGCTATTATGATAAGTCGCTGCCCAGTGAGATGATTCATCACACTAAAAACACCTCAATCGTCTCCCTTTTGCCGTCTCAAAGACACGAGGTGAACATTTAGGATTAGGGTTCGAAGTGTCATCTACCAATATATCTTTGTAGAGTGGTTTACTATTTTCCTCCCCCCTATTTCTTGATTCACTTCCTTTCTTGAGGTGTACATCATCAAGAAACTCAGGTCCCTTGTTTTCTTTGTCCAGAGTGGGAATAGTCGGCTCGAATTCTAAAGCATCACGTCTTTTTTGCTAGTTGGATCCATCTCGATTGGGTTGCAATCTAGAATTGCCAACCTTATTTGCTAGGGTTTCACGTTGGGCCAGGCTTAGAGTTTTGAGAGAGTCGAAGGTACTAGAGCCCATCGTATTTTTTATAGCATTGGGAATGAAGGTGTTAGGTCAATATTTTAACCTTGCACCTTAATGAATTTCATCTACATGACTTTACATCAAAAAAGAAAAAAAAATCCAACATCATTTATCAACATATTTTATTTTATATAGTGAGAAACACACTAGAACCTTATCCTCCAGCATTACAAGCTTATATACTTTTATCCACTCTCTCGCAAACTTGGAATTATTATTTCTTACGATAATTGAAGAAAATAATAGAAAGAGGATCATTTGTTGTGAGCCTTAGTCGCTTAGGATTTCTCGTTGGTTCTTCTAGTTCTTCGCTGACGACCATCCAAGGTATTAACCTCCTCCCTACTATTCTCCGCCCCTTGTTGCCATTTTCTCCCAAATTATCTCAATCCCTTTGTGATTTCCTCCACCGCTCCCTCACTTATCTCCCTCTGCCCTAACCTATGCACACCACCCGCAAGCTCTCCTGCCATCGCCCTTCATCACCCATCCTTACTCCATTACTCCTCTCCTCCCACCCTAGCCATCATAGTTTCCATCCCCACCACCCTACAACTTTTCCTCCATAATCATCCTTACCCTCCTCCCTCACCATCCAAAAACATAGATCAGGAAGTTACGGATTGACTACCACTAGTTTCATAATTTTCTATCTATAGTAGAATATTTTAAGATTATTTTTCCTACTACGCGGACTGTTTTCCTACATCCAAGACTGATCGAGTAGCGGAAGCTTGGTTCATATCACTTTCACACTTTCGCTTCGGTCTGCAAACAATGTAACCTAATCTCCATGCTCACTTTGGTTATCGGTGAGCAAACTTCTTGTCCATGAAAAATCTAGGATTCCTTTATACAACACTTTTGGCAAATCTTCATCTCTTCTATGGCTCCTTCTATCCTTGGCCTTCCATCAAGCATAACATAAGGTAGTGGTTTACTAAAGTCCAAGCCGAGTGGATTTCTGATCTCAACCGACCCCTATTGGATGATGAAATTACAAAAGTACTTATGTTGTTTGGTCTTGACAAGCCTCCTAGAGTTGATGTATTAATGCTTGCTTCTTACAAGTGAACTAGCTAATCTTTAAAGCTGATATTTGTGATTTAGTTTAGCGCTTCTTTTATTTTGGTGTTATGGACAAAAATTTAAATAGGACTATTATTGCCTTGGTTCCAAAGAAATATGCTCCAATGTGTGTTGGTGACTACAGGACAGCCCATCAGCTTATGCAACACTACATACAAGATTACTTTAAAAATTATAGCCAATAGACTGAAGCCACTTTTGAGTGGGATTATATCTAATACTCAAAATGTATTTATTCTTGGCCGTCAAATATTAGACAATCATATTCCATCTCAAGCTCAGGATATTATTAATTACATGAAATCCTCTAAACGTTGTACGAGGTTTTCTCTGATAAAAGCTAATCTTTCTCGAGCATTTGACATGATAGAGTGGTCTTGTCTTTGTGATTGTTTGGCATTGCATGACTTCCCGTTGAATTTTATACATCAAATCTACCAATGTATCTCCACTACTTTCTTAACGGTGGACATAAATGGAAGCAAAAGAGGATTCTCCATCCCATCTCGTGACCTTCGTCAAGGGTGCCCTCTCTCACCTTACCTCTTTATTTTAAGTGCTAATTTTATACATCAAGATATTATTAATTACATGAAATCCTCTAAACGTTGTATGGGGTTTTCTCTAATAAAAGCTAATCTTTCTCGAGCATCTAACATGATAGAGTGGTCTTTTCTTTGTGATTGTTTGGCATTGCATGACTTCCCGTTGAATTTTATACATCAAATCTACCAATATATCTCCACTACTTTCTTAACGGTGGACATAAATGGAAGCAAAAGAGAATTCTCCATCCCATCTCGTGACCTTCGTCAAGGGTGCCCTCTCTCACCTTACCTCTTTATTTTAAGTGCTAACTTTTTTTCTATATTATTAGACTAGGGTTTAGCATCTAAAAATATATTTGACCTGCAACTTGCTCATTCTGCGCCTATGATTACTCACTCGTTGCTTGCAGATAATCTTTTATTGGTGGGCAAATCTTCACTATAGGAGGCCATGCATCTAAAAACTATCTTGGACCAGTATTGCTCCTTCTTTAGGTAAGCTCTTAACTTTGACAAGTCGCCAATTCATTTCAATCGACACATTCCCACTCACTCTAAAGCCACAATAATGGAAGCTCTCGGTGTCAAGCCTATGAAGTAGATGTATCAATACCTCGGCTCTCTTCTTCTTTGCCCTCAGTCCAAGTTACAAGCCTTCCATTTCATTTTTTACCAACTTAGGGACAAGTTAGCCATGTGGAAGTCCAAGCTTTTAGTTATGTTGGCCGCCTCATCCTTGTAAAGTCGGTCCTGTTCTTGCTTTTTTACATGTCGATAATTTCCTTTTTGAAATGCCTACTTACGAAACTAGATAGTGTGCTGAGCTCTTTTTAGTGGGGTCCTAGCAAGGATTGGCCTTTATGTTTATGCAAGTGGGATGTTTTCTATCATCCTAAGGATCATAGTGATCTCAGCATTAGATCATTTGCAACAGTAAACAAGTCACTTATCCTCAAATTGGCATGGCGATTAATCTCTTTTGATAGTTTTTTTACTAATATTCCAAAAGCTTAATACTTCCTGCAATCCTCTTTCTAGGAAGCCAATCATAAACAACCCTGTTCATGGGCTTGAAACAACATAATTCAGGCAAAGAAATGCTTCAACTGTATATTACATGGGAAATTAGTTCAGGAGTTCGCATATCTATCACTCAGGACAATTGGCTTCAGGGAATGGATCTCTCGCAGAATACTCTACTCCCTGGTATCTCTCATGTTAGCCACTTGCTCAGCTCCTTGGGTACGTAGAACAGTTGCCTCATCTCCATGATTTTCTCTCTAGACGTGGCCGAGCGCATCCTTTGGTTGTCACCGCCATGTTCATCTTCTCCTACGAGGCATTTCTCTACCCACTCACTCTACATGCTTATGGGTTTTGATACTTGGTCCACTTCTATCTCTTCAGTGGCGCTAAAATATATGTGGCATGCCCTTTGGAAAACTAAGGTTACCTTACCCATAATCCTTGTTTCATTTGGCACTATCCCTCTTAGGCATTACCTAATAAAGAGGCTCTCTCAAGCATCACTTTGTCACTCATTGCATACTAGATGGCTAATCATTGATCTTTTCTGTCATCGTTGTCCCTAACCGGAGGAATCAATAATCCATGCATTATTTGACTACCCATATGCCAAAGCGATTTAGTTTGGGTCTTGGTTATCAGCCAAATATCTTGTCATTATTTGATTCATTGATAACTCTATGTTCTAATTGCAGCTTCAAAGTCCTTCCCTCCACCTTCATTATAATGTGGTCCCTTTGGAAGGAATGAAATGAAAAGTTATTTATAAATCTGCTACACCTCTGGACCTTCTAGTCAGATCCATCTAGCGCAGCATTCCCTCCCTATTAGATCATTTTTTTTGCATTGAACCTTCACTTCCAATGGCTCTTGAAATTGACTAGCTAGACACGATTGAGTCCTCTTCTCTCTGCTGGATGGATGCTAGTTGGCATCTAGGGCTGTCAAGCTTGACGAGCGGCTCAGGCTTGGCTCAGGCTCAGCTCGGTCAGAGTCAACTCGAAATTAATATTGAGTTGAGCCTGAGCTGGAGCTGGTTTGATAGCTTGACTCATCACCCTCACCCATCACGGTCACCCTCCCCACCCTCACCCACCCCACCCTCACCTTTATCCACCAGACCACCACCCATAACCTCACCGTCGTGCGACTGGCCCACCCTTACCCCACCCTTACCCCACCCTCACCCATTCGGCCTCCTCTCTGTCGACCTCCATCGGCAAGCCCTTGCCACCTCCTCCACTCCGTTAGCCTCTATCGGCAAGCCGTCGTCACCTCCTCTCTCTCTCCGGTGGCCTCCATCGACAAGCCGCCACCACGACGCCACCTCCTCCTCCTCTATCAGCCATCTCCTCTAGTGTCTTTCGGTGACCTCCTCCTCCATTAGTGTTGGGCTCAACGTCGGCCTCTGCTTCTTCCTCCACTCCGTCGGCTTCCTCCTCCTCCTCCATTGACCATCTCCTTCAGCCTCATCCTCCATCGGTATGCTTTCGCCTCCTCCTCCATCCATCTCCTACTCCTCCTTCGGCAAGCCACCATCCATGTTGCCACCACCCACGCTGCCATCGCATCATCCTCTAACCAAGGTCAAACTCTGCTTAGACTCAGCTCGGGCTGGGTTAGGCTCAGCTCGAGTTCGGCTCGAGTTGAGCTAAGCCGAGCCTAAGCAGAATTATAAGGCTCGAAAGTTATTTCGAGCCCGCTCAAGCTCATTTACACCCCTATTGGCATCAAGGGGTGGACACAGTCCTTCTTGGAGTTTACCTTTACTCTTGAGCCTCGGATTCTTGACATCTTATCTACCGATTTGTGCGTCGGCCTTGGAGAGGGAGGCTTAGGCTCTCCTAGTTGTCCTCTGCCTCATCCATGAACATGTACAGATTGGGCATGATTGCAAGACAATAGTGGATGCTTTCAACTATACCATGCACGGATCATTTGGCCTGGGATTAGAGAGTGTCATAGTCTATCTACAACACTTGCTTTTGTTACTAAGTGTCTTGTCTACTAGTCAAGCTAACAATTCCCTAGCTCACAATCTTGCTTGTGTAGCCCTTACCTCGTATTTATGAATGGTTGAGCTAGCCCTATCTTTGGTTGTTTCTTACGATTAAATGAATGAAGCTGATGAATGCAGTTTTTCTTAGAAAAAAAAAAACAATAATAAATAATAGAAATTATATCTTAAATGAAATTATCTGGTTGGAACATAAAGTGTGATAGAAGGATATATCTATCTGTATCTCTGTAGCAAGTGACAACAGAAACCATCGGAGACTCACGAAGATGGCTCCTCAAACTCTCCCCCACATCCTCTCCTTCCTCCTCCTCTCCTTCTCCATCTTCTCTAAACTCGGCACCACCACCGAATCCACCGCCAGCTCCATCGCCTTCACCACCCTTGGCCGCAGCCGCTACTTCTTCGACCTCTTCTTTCTCCCCACGTCGCAAAACCCAGAAGAACCCGTCGCCGAGACCCAACTCACCGACGGCTTCTCCGTCAACTACAACGGCTTCTTCCCCTCCCTCTCGTCCTCCCTCCTCTCCTCCCTCCTGTCCTCCTCTCCCCCTTCCTCCATGGACGCCCTCCTCTACGTCAGCGAGCGCAACGGCTCCTCCAACATCTACCTCGACCTCTTCGTACCCGCCAAAGGAGGAGGCTCTTTTCTACTCCCCGCCCGTCTCCAGTTTCCGTTGCTCCGACAAAGCTCCCACCTTTCTCGCGTTTCCATGAAGGATAAGCCTGCCCTGGCCGGGGATGACCTCATATATGTCTCGACACACGAACCTAGTTCGTCTCCGAGGCGGAGTTGGGCTGCCGTGTACTCCACTCATCTTGCTACCGGACAAACTCGGCGATTGACCCCCTACGGCGTCTCCGATTTCAGCCCCGCGGTGTCCCCTTCCGGGAATTGGACGGCCGTGGCGTCGTCCGGGGCCAGGGGGTGGTCAGGAGAGGTGGAGGAGCTCAAAGTTGGGATTTTTGTGTTCCGAACTGCAGATGGCTCGGGGAGGACTTTGGTGGTCGACCATGGTGGTTGGCCTTGTTGGGCCGATGAGTCTACTCTCTATTTCCATCGCCAGAGCTCGGATGGGTGGTGGAGCATCTACCGAGCTAAGATTAGTATCGGGATTGGCGTCTCCCTGGTCTCCGTTGATCGGATTACGCCTCCCGGCTTCCATGCTTTCACTCCGGCGGTGTCCGCTGCAGCTCCGAAACTTATCGCGGTGGCGACGAGGAGGTCAAGTTCGCAATTCCGGCATATAGAGTTAATTGAGGTCGGAGATGGAGGAATAACCTATGTGGAGGTTACTAGGCCAGTTAGGCCTAATTCTCATCATTTCAATCCCTTCTTTTCGCCGGATGCCTCCCGGGTCGGCTACCACCGGTGCAGGGGAAGAAGCAACGGTGGGAGCCCTCCATTATTGTTGGAGAGCATAAAGAGCCTGGCACCTGAGGCCTTCTCGCTGTTCAGGATTGATGGGTCTTTCCCTTCCTTCTCCCATGATGGAAAAAGAATAGCCTTTGTTGGATTACCAGGGGTGTTTGTAGTGAACTCTGATGGCTCTGATGGCCGTCGGGAGATCTTCTCTGGCAACGCCTTCCCGACCGCGTGGGATTGGAAGAGGGAAGGGGTCATCTACACTAGCCATGGTCCTGACTTTGCAACAGAGAGCACCAATGTTGACATAATATCAATCACACTCCATGACGATGATGCCAAGTCTCAACCTTCAATCAAGAAGCTGACCTCCGGGGGCAAGAACAATGCCTTCCCGTCTCCATCTCCCGATGGCAAGTGGGTGGTATTTCGATCAGGGCGGTCAGGGCACAAGAACCTTTACATCATGGACGCTCTCGAAGGGGAGGCCGCAGGGCTCCAACACCTAACCGATGGGCCATGGAGTGATACAATGTGCAATTGGTCGCCTGATGGGGAGTGGATTGCCTTTGCATCAGACAGGGACAATCCAGGCAGTGGGAGCTTCGCCATCTACATGGTGCATCCAAATGGGACTGGATTGAGGAAAGTGGTACACAGTGGAGAGGGAGGGAGGACTAACCATCCCTGGTTCAGTCCCAACTCCAAGAGCTTGGTGTTTACATCAGACTATGCAGGGGTGTCCGCAGAGCCTATTTCAAATCCACACCATTACCAGCCATATGGGGATATATTCATTGCAAACATTGATGGATCAAATATTCAACGCCTTACGCATAATTCTTATGAGGATGGAACGCCGACATGGACTCCTCTCTTCTTGGAACCTACTGATGTTGCAGAGTCCCTGCAAGGTTCGGCACGGTGCAACTTCGATGACTGTCACTGGCTCAACATAAAGGGTGAGGTGACAGAAAGCCTGCATGGTAAGAGCTGCTAATTTTATGGTAATTACTTCTGCTTGCTGTAGCTTATTCAGCAACTTTACTATATTGTGGTGTTTATATGCAGATTTAGGCACTTATAGTTATATGTATGTAAGTAGCTTTGAGTTTATAATGCCTGTTTTATAATGTACTTGGGTAGGAAAGATCGTTTATATGGTAAAAGATATAGATTTCGTACAAAACATAATCTGTGTCACATAGTATTTAGTAGTTGGAACATATATGTTCCTTCCTCCATTAATATGTAGAAGAATGGTTGTCCTTCACTTGTATACTCTCCTCTATATTCAGTAATATTGCTTATATTTCTGCTGATTTATTTGCCATTCCTCATAAACACAAAATTTCTCTGAAAACCTCTATGGCTAAATGTTTAGCAGCTGAGATGTTCTGATAAACTGGTCTTCCTACTATTATTTTAGTTTTTTATTCTTTCTGTTACCCCTACTTTAGTATGGATCATTTGTCCAGAGAGTTGAGAAGATTTCAAAAGAACTTTGACCTTGCAAAGTTAAAAAATTTCAGTATTGTTTGGACTTTGGAGTTTGATCACAGTAATCCTACTTTATTGCTTGATATGCAAGGGAAAGTATACTTGAGAGTATTCTCTTGAAACTATTTGGGGTTGGCTCTGCTTGGTACATATATTCTATAACTGAAAAATTGTACTGTTTCTGGTCATTAGTTAATATATGATGAAAATGTGTTTCATAACTGTCTTGAGTGCTTAATTTCACATTTAGAGCCTAATTTTGTAGTTTGATATATTTCTCTCTCTTTTTGAAATGGAGTTGCTGAATCTATATTCTTTTCTTGCTCTTCCTCTCTGAGTGATGCTATTTTCTAATTGTTCACCTTACCACAACATTACTTTCGTCTGCTTCTTTTTGCTTCTTGATGTTCAACTGGAAGAAAGCTTTATTTGAAAATTGCAGTTCCATAAATTCAGCCATACTTTATGAGAAGCGTTGTGCATTTGATGATGTTTTCATGTCCTCAATGTTGCATGGATCTTCTATAAAACCTTGTAAAAATGAGGATTTCGTGATCAATCCTGGTTGCTAAGTATCCCAGCTGCAGGAAATTCAGATGATTTACTCAACTGAGACAGCAAGTAGTAGTTGGATGTTGTGAGCTTGGTTGAGCTGGACATTGGGTGAATTTAATGCTTCATAAGAACTTATTTTACTCTTTTTCCTTCTATTTTTGGCTCTTTTAGCGAGAGAGAGAAGCAAAAAAAAGTTATGGTGTTCCATAGATGCTGTCAAGTTTAAACCCATATATATATATTCAAAATTTAAGAGCGGGAGTACTCATACAATATGATTCCTTTTAACTATCTAAACATTTGACATTGATTGAAATTCATTTCAAACCGGGTCTAAGCTGAAGTCGGGCTCGTACTCTTTTGCACCCCCTAATTGTTGTAGAGGTTCTTGAATTCATGATTATTTAGATATGAAACCTTGCTGTCATATTAGTTAGGACATCATTTCAAAATCACCGTGTCTTTTTCTTTTCTTATCATTGTCACCGTCCTATATGGATATTTATTATTGGACGTTGACACTTGTCCTATATGGGTAGTTATTATTCAACCACTGTATTTTACTTTAAATGCCTTCAAAATATTTTTGGCTAATTTTACCATAACTTTAGTTAATGAAATAGAGAATATTTCGTAACTTTTCAGTATAAAAATTAAAATACTCTTCATTTGACTTTAAAATTTCTTTCTCAAATTATGTTTTATCTTAACCCAAAAATATATATTCAATAGTATTTCTAATGCATTTTAAGTTAAACGCAGGGATCAAATGGTAAATATCTACATGATAAGATGTAACCAAAGCAAAACTTGGGGTATATTTGAATGGGCCCTTTTTATATATTTCCCTGTTATTTATTACTATTTGAAAAGAGCACGCACCAAGTTATATTTAATTTGTTTTCAGTGTTACTACTATATTATTATTGTAATTATTCGGTTCATAATAAGGTTAAGTACACCACCTCGACCTCTGAAATTATAGCCCATTTTCATATGGACCTCCTTATTTAGTTTGTTAATGTTTTAACCCTCTCAATAATTTAATATATCCCATACATTAAGGAAAAATATTAAAATGATCATCTTATTCTTAAGTTTTCTCTTTTTTTTTAATCTAAAATAAAGGTAAACTAATCCTTAGATGTTTTAAAATTAGTCACGTTTAATTTTTCTCATTTTCTTTTATCTAAAATAAAGGTCAAATAATCCTTAGATGTCTTAAATTTAATCACGTGACGATCATGTGATAATTTTTAATAAAGAAATGAACATATAGTTATAATTAGATCTATGTGAAGAGGCATCCAAGGGTGAATATATCATGAAAAATAAATTAGATCTACATGAAAATAGGTAATAGTTATAATTATCCACTTATAATAACCCACTTCATAGCTTAGCTATGAAGGGACTAGGAAGTAATCCACAAAATTTTAACACTTTTTCAAATAGGAAATTTAATCAATCATTAAATATGCTTCAAACTAATCCCACATGATCTTTGTGCAATCCCTCACATGGTACAAATCCATCACACTATCCAGTAAGAGCAAGATGATGCAGACAAGATCTAAGTTGCATCATACCTTCTGACTATGAAAATGATTCAAAAAGAATCTTGTCAAAGAAGATATTGCCTCAAATCCTTCTAATCTCGGTATATTCAAAGCTATTGATTCATGAATAAGAATCCAAGTAACTCCTTAAGAGTAATTAGAAAACTATCCAATCTAATCTGATCCCTTAATGGCATAATCATTCAACTTGAAGTACTTGAAACCATCTAACAGCATTGGACTTGCAAATTTCTGCTCTTCTGTGACTTCTTTTTCAGCATTACAATATGAAAACATGGGGTGATACAATGAATTCTTAACAGCATATACAAAACTTTCATGTCTACAGCAAGGTAAAATGAATCTCCTGTCGATTGAGTATATGACTGATGTGGTCCCTATACCTTCTCTACTAACGTCTCACATACAAAGGGTTGAGCCTTTTTGTTTTTAAATTTGGGAACCTAAGTAAAAAAAGCTCTACAATTTATATCCGAATAAAAGAATGTAGGTTTTCCTGCATAACATGAATGGCACAACAGAAACTCGGATGCACCTAAGTGGAGAGGGGTTCCATAATTCGTTTTTTATGGTGACCGAAATGATTCCTGAGATCTGAGAGGAATGCCTTCAGCAGGGAAGCCATCCTCATCTGCGTGTTTTGGGAGTCGCACAGAAAGAGATGGGGAAAGCCCTGTCAAGCAGCGCAAAATTTCAGAGAATAATATAGTTGAAGGAACTTGAGCAAAATGGGAGCATACCATCACACATGTCCTTGGTCTTGTGAAGAAGGAATGTCCCAGAAAGAATTGTAACAAAGCCACACATCTCAGTGACAATTTGTGTAGGATTTTGTCTATCCCAGTCCTGCTAGTTAAAAATTCATTAGACACTTTCATAACTACTTCAATTAGTAAGTTGCCTGTCACACTTATCAGTATACAATGATTCCTGCTGTAAAAGTGCACCACCCTTCCCTTTTACTTATGGAGTTTCCAGTATGACAGTGATGATATATATATATATCAGAAACAGTATATGCAGTAACCCATGGTTAAAAAGCATTTAGTAGGAAATAGCAAGCATTGTAAGAAACAAAAGAGACATGTACCAAGTATCTTAGTTTAACTAAGAATTAGGAATGGATCTATGGAAAATGTGCTCAATCAATAAGGAGAAGTTGATCAAAAGGAATGACATGTTTTCCGCACATTTCAATAGTAAAATAGGTAAGACAAGGATAAAAAGTAAGCATACATTCTCTTCTCATTATGCACTTGCATATATATTATTCAGCTATATGCATTTTCTCAACTTCTACTGTTGCTTTATGAACACTTGGCACCTATGCTAAGGAAGATGGTGTTCATTTGATCATGAATCCCAAAAGGTACAGGGAACAAAGGATTTTTTAAATACACCAATATACGAACAAGCCCATGTGAAGTTATATAACCATTGTTTTTTTGGAAAGTATAATTTCCTCTTCAGATTCCATTTTGGGAACAAATGGCTTAGACAGAGGACATTGGAGAAGTGCTACAAGTCCAAGTAGTAGACCATATGTCCATCAGAATGAGATTAACCTTAACTGCTTGATTTTCGAAAAAACCGTCAAATTGAATGGCAATTCTAAAAAGACCTAGCAAGAGTGTATTGAAAAAGACATCATGATGAGTGCTTTCCTGGAGCTTTAACTTGCATCCCAAGTTACTAGTCATGCAAAAAGGTGCAAGTAATTAATGGCAATGAAATTTAGTACAATCATTTAAGCAAGATATGCACAATAAAAAATTAAAATATGAGGGCTGATTAAATTAATAAATTATGCAGAAGAAGTTACCTTGAACATAATTACGCTAGCCAAAATGGTTAATGATGTAAACATTGTATAGTATATGGGTGATACAACTGCCGTATTGAACGTGTCAAGAGCCTGCATTACAAAAAATTATCATATTTAGGTATATCCTCGAGTAATTCAACACACAAACCTACTAATGTCAAGTCTCAATCAAATTAATAAAAATTTAGGTGGTACAATAGAGATAAAGAAACAAAAACCAGAAAGTAATATATATTTATTTCAATTTCTTCAATAGTCAAACAGTAGCAGTAGTTTGTTTAGACTTTAGACAGTCCATGCATCTATATTAATAAGTAAAACATTGCATCTGATTAGAAAGCAACCTAGTTCAGTAAGCTAAGCTAAGCAATCCTCAGGAGATAGCTCTCCAAATGGCCAACCTTACTAGGATAATAGGATTTCAGGGGACTCCTCAAAACATTCAAAATCTATGATAGTATAAATTAGATTAGCAAGGATTTCCAAAAGTGGAAAAACTAGTAATGTGTCACGCTGTTAATAGCTGTATGGAGCACTTCAATTCATATTACGGTTCATTTACATATTACACAAAAAGAATGAGCATTGACTAGACCAATTCATTAGAAGTAGATAGCCCAGGTACTTTTTCAGCGTTCTGTCCTCTATCGTGAGTTTCATAAGTCCCAGTTGAAACAGATAAATTTTGACTAGTACTCAATAATTAAACCAAGACTCTAAGAATGTACATGTTTTGCATCTCTTTTTATCAGAAAAACACAACTTCATTCAAAAGAAATTGACTTTGAGCCTCCATTTGAGATCCATGGATTAGATTCTAAAATGGGTCAAGGCATCAGGTGCTTCTCTCTCCCTCTAAATCATTAAATTTGTGAAATTCTAGATATAGCTTTTAAAACTTGTCAAGAAAGAAGCGATTATCCTATTAGTTTCATCTAATTTCAAGACATATCTCAACAATACTAATATGAAAATCAGCAACATTTTATATGAAAGTAGACATAAATATCACCTTGATGTATAAAAAATTAAAAAGAACAGCGAGTAATGATTTCTAGATTTTTATCTTTTAATCTTTTTTACAATTTCTAATTTGAGGAGTATCTGGCAAAAACTTATAGGGAAACTAGAAGACATCAAATCTATTGGAAACAAAACTCTAGGAGACCTCCAAAGCTGAAAATGGTACTTGAAATCTTGACTTAGTATCAAATAGCTATCCAACATTCTTATGTACAAGGCTCAGAACATAAAGATGCAGACATAAATAGAACTTGTAGAAAAGAATACATGGAAAAAAAAAAAAGTGATGGAACAAGTACTAGGAAGTAAGACAATGAAATTCTTAATTGAATAGTTACAAGAAACCAACCAGTAAGCTTTTGCTAGCAATGTCAGAGTGAGAAAGAAAAATAGTGAATAATTTCCTGAAGAACAGTAGAGCATGATGTGCTAGCTATTTGTTGCCAGTGAGATTAAGCTCAGTTAGTCAGCAGCATCAAATGTGAAGGGAGAATCCCAGTTACAAATCCTTCAGCAGTATATTTTTGTAGTATGAGAATTCATTCCTGTTGCACCATTTGTGCCATTTTAAGGGCCTATGGTGGCATTTGGTTCGGGTCCAAGGATTTCCCTTGAACCCAGCCAGGCAACAGTAATCATATTTAATAACCAAATGGTACTTTATCTCTAGCCATTTTCAAAAGGTGAGAGGAGAAAGAAAAATAAAATGAGGCTAAGTTTGAATTATTCTCAAATTATAAATTTACCCCTAAAATGACTTGCACTAGTCTTTTACAAATTTAACAATAATATTCTAGTACTAACATCTTTAATTTCTCTCCAAAACTAATTTTTCACTTTTTCATGTCACATCAAATGTAATAATAATAACCCTATTTCAAATCATCTTATATATCTACAATTTTCTTCCAAAATGGATACATTTTCACTCTTTCATATCACATCAAAGATAAGCATGCAACCACCTTTATTAGTAAAACAACAATCACTTTTATAGGTAAACCCACAACTACAACAAAGATAAGTCTGCAAGCGGCCTTGTAAGCATGCAACATCCTTACTAAGCATGATAATCGGGTTTTGTTATGATGAATTATTAGGATTGTAATTTTGATATTGTATAAGTTTTGAGTTGGAAATGTATTATTTTGTTTGTATGAATGTATGATACACTTTTTGAAAATTGAAATTTTGTTCTAAACTCAATTGGATGGGTTTTATTATGATGAATTATTAGGATTGTAATTTTGATATTGTATGAATTTTGAGTTAAAATATGTTATTTTATTTGTGTAATACACCATTTATATATAATAAATTAGTAAATATTAAATTTTATATAGGATTTATATTAAACGGGTTAGACGGGTCGTGTTAACGTGTCGGGTTAACACGACCCGTTTAAGTATACGGGTTAGACGGATCGTGTTAGCGTGTCGTGTTAACTTGACCCGTTTATTAAACGGGTTAGGCGGTTCGTGTCGTGTTACCCGTTTATTAATCGTGTCGTGTTTGTGTTTACTAAATGCAACCCGTTTATTAATCGGGTCGTGTTCGTGTCAAGGTAATGTTGACCCGACTCGAATCTGACCCGACCCGAACCCGCTTAACCCGACCCGAACCCGCTTAACCCGACCCGAACCTGCTTAACCCGACCCGATTGCCACCCCTAACTGTTGGTTGTTGGTAGTTGAATTGATGTATGGATTTTGAATTGAATTTATGGTTAAAGGCTTAGAATTGTTATTTTTGTGTTGTATAAGTTTGAGTTGAAAGATATTATTTGTTTGTATAATGGACCATTTATGTAGAGTAAATCATTAAATATTGATTTTTATATGGGTATATATTATTTGTGTTGTGTTATTGTGTTGTGCTAAATAGGTTAGGGTGTCGTGTTATTAGTATTGTATTAAACATGTTAATGTGTTATGTTAAATAGGTTATCTTGTCGTGTTAACACTACTCGTTTATTAAATAGGTTACACGGGTTGTGTCGTGTTCAAGGTTCCAAAAATCGGTATCGGTATCGGGATCGGGATTGGCCGTCCAGAAAAACGATATGTATCGGCCGCCTGTATCGGATTGGACTATTTTAATTAAATAAAATTCTAAATATTATTAAAAATGTTGAGAAATTTCTAAAAATTATAAGAAAATAAGAAATAATAATTACTCACATATAAAGCCTAAAAAATAAAAATCTCTCTTCCTCCCTCTCTTCTTTACTATCACTCTAACTATTAGTCTGAAATATTCATTCTCTCCCATACTTTTTTTTCCCTATCTTTCTCTCTCTCTCTCTTTCTCACCCTCTTTTTTTTATCTTTTCCTCTCCCTCACTCTCTCTTCCTTTTTCTCTCTCTCTCACCCTCTTTTTTTTTAATCTCTTTATCTCTCTCTCTCTCTCTCTGACAGCTGCTGCAGCTAGCTGCTATGTGTGTGTGTGTCTCTCTCTCTCTAACAGCTGTTGCAGCTAGCTGCTGTCAGCAGCAGCTGTCACAGTAGCAGGCAGCTGTCTGCTGCTGCAGGTGGGTGTACAGGCCGAAACCAGCCGATCCCGGCTGGTTTCGGCCTGGATCGGGATCGGCTATAGCCGATCTTGATCTGTTTCGACTGATCCCACTCGGGATCGGCCGAAACTGGAATCTTTGGTGGTGTTACCTATTTAATCAAATGAGTTATGTTCGTGTCTACCAAATACAACTCATTTAATAATCGGGTCGTTTCTTGTCGAAATGAATTTGACCGGACTCGAACCCACTTAACACTACTCGATTGCCACCCCTACGCAAAACACCAAAATTTCTCAAACTAAGTTTATCTATAGTGCATTCCAATGATATCAAAGTGTGCAAGGGTATTTCAATAAACACCGAAGAGACGAGATTAGGGTTTTCCTTGTGCCATATAAAAGGATCACCCTCCTTATCGACTCGATTAGCCTACTAGGTTTTTCAAAGGGGCGTTTGAATACACCAACCTTACTTCTATGATAATTTTCTTCTAGGCTTTCCATTCTCTCCTATTGATACGATTGTATCTCGAGCTTCTCTTCCATGTGCTTGGCTTAGAGTAAAACTCTTGTTGTATCCTTTTGTTGTTTCTTGGTTATCCTGTGGGCCTCACATAATCTCATGTTTGGTATGAAATTTATAAACGAGATTAGGAGTTTGGACCAAATATCATATCCCCCAAAAAGGGGATATAGCATCTCACGTTAGAGGATGAGATGATATATATCGAGTGGAGGGATAAGAGCTTTATTCCTATATTATCCTTATATAAGAAATAATAAATTTAGATATATAAATAACAACCTAACAATCTTAATTACTCAAATCTTATTTTTATAATTTTTATTATTTTTAGTATTTTATATTTTGTATTTATTTAAAGTATTGCCATATTAGATAAATTTACATTTTTTTTATTATTAAACATTTTTATATTAACTTATTCTATTATTTGTATTACTTTTGGTTTTAAATGATTAATTTTGATAATTAACATAATATAATTTAATGATATAATTTAAGATTGAGATAATTAACAATAATTTAAAATAGTAAGGCATTACTAATTTTCTTTATTGAGGATAATAATATAATTTTGTTTAATTATCCCATATATAGTATTGTATAAATCAAATAATAGATTAAAATTGTAATATGGGATTAGTAATCTTAAGAAACATATTATCTCTTAGGATAAGCTTAGGGATGACTCATCCTCTCTTATCTAATCCTACAACCAAACGCACCATTAGTGTCTTGTCCAGCACATTTGCATATTAGCTTTGATGATAAAGAAAGAAATAAGAAAAGGTATCAACTTATTTTTAAAATACGTTATAAGTATCAGCATATGTATCACACCATGTAAATCCTACATAAAACTAATTTGAGCTTTTAAACCTCTTACTAAAATAGTAATTGTATACATCAACATGAATATCTACCCTCATATTCTTTTCTTCTAAAACTTAATCAAAACATGTATACATCACAGCCATAGTTCAGTCTTCTTTCCATAAAAGATGCAACTTCTTACAATTCTTACAAGATCTTTTTCCCTTACAGATCCTATTAGAATTTATGTCACAACTATATTATTTCTACAATTTATAAAAGAAGCCCTCCCACAAGATCAACATTTAAGTTACAAATTCATTTCTCATCTTTAGAAATCAAGAGAAATCTCTCTTAGAGGCATATGAGCTTTGTTAAGTCTCAATGTTCATCTAGTTTCAAGAAGCATATACTTATCATGCCAAAGGTTAAAGAATTCCAATATGATAGTCACCTATGTTGCAGGCATATGAAAGAAAGGAGTGATCAAAGAAGACACACCTATGTATATTTTTGGGGTCATATTTTATACAAATGAGAATAGGCCAATAAATATCTTCTGATGGAGATGAAATCATGAAAGATCACATTACCTTGTTAAGATAGTTCATTTGGGTAATAATACATGCAAGTACAACTATAGTGAAAGCCCATGTTTGTGGATAAATTAGCTGATTCATTCCAGAAAATGTCAGCTTCAAAGCTATTCCAAGAGCTTTAACACTCATGACCTGCCAAAATTGGGAGTGACAAAAATGTGAAATTTGCAACTTACCCAGGAACACAAGGACAAGATAATAAGGATAAATTATGGACATAGAGAAATACATACCGATAGAGAACCTACAAGAGAACAAACACCAATGTACACCATGATATGTGTCTGTCCATAATGTGGGATATAACGAAATATAAGTATGAAAACTGCCACAAGTACAGTTGCTGCATATAAAAGAAAAGCTGCAGGAAGCACGAATTTTCGTCTTAGCAAGTTGCAAAAGAATCTGACCAAAAAAGGACAGGAATGATGCCAAGCTAGGCAAATGTTCTCTGTGATAAAATAAAGGGGCAGGATAACAGCCAAAACCTGGTTCAGTAGCAAGATCCCATACTTCCGTCACAGACTCAATCTCACGCTCCTGAGGAGCATGGAGAACAATAGTTGTTGATCCCACAACACAGAGTACACAGCCAAGAATCCCAAATATATGTAGCCTCTCCCGAAGAATAATGTGTGCAAGGGCCGCACTACAGTTTATAGTTATTAACATATGAGAGAATGAACCATGAGGAGACAAAAAAAAAATTGAAGGAAAATATGACCATCAATTCAAGTTCATGCCTGACGATAATGCTAAGTGCACCAAGAGGAGTGACCAAAATAGCTGGTGCAAATGCATAAGCAGCAAAATTGGCAACTTCCCCAACAATCACTGTTATGTTAGACAAAACTTATTAGCCTTTACTTTTTCAGGAAGATATACTAACTCACACTCACCAAAAAAGTCAAAAGTTTAGTAACAAGAGTTGAGCACTGACTTGTAATCATCCCTGCCCACCAAAGAGGCTCATACAAATAAGAGTAGCCCCCGACTCCTGTTAAAAGTGAAATGTCAATTATTTCCAATTTCACAAGCCAAGAGAAAAACATTAAGAAATCAATAATTGCAGGATTCCTGACTTTAAGAAGTCACATACCAATGCTCTTGGTATGAATCAAGGAAAGGAATGGAAGGAGAGTAGAAGTCAAACAAGAGACACCTTAGAACCATTAACAACTAGATATTTATATGAAAGAAATAATGCATCAAGTTCCTGTGCTTCAGACCATGAAGGCATTTGGAAAACAACAGAAACTGTTGTACTCAGTACTTAAGATTTTCTTTTCCAAGATATAGTCTGCTTCCTTATTTTAACGCAATTGCATAAGTAGCTTAGTATGTAGCTGTGTCAAATGCAAGGATCAAGTCATGGTATGGGCACATGTTGACCACTGGGCATATGCTTCGCACAACCTGCCACAATTCAGGCACAGTGCCGGTTTGACACTGATGGATCAGTAAAGTCAGCATGCTTTGACATAGAGAACCTTAAAATTTGAAACATTACCAAATGTATTTTTAAATAAAAATACACTATCAATTGATGTTTTCATTACAGTTTCATGCAAACAGATTAATTCTGACAAAACACTGCCAACAGGGAAGCCAATTTGGGAAATCTGTTTGCCCCAATTCTAGCTAAAACTTCTACATAAAAGTAAATAGAATTTGTTTGCAATGTATCATAAAATGGTCGATATATAAGACTCAATAGTTGTCAAGATTACTAATATCTTTTTAAAGCTTCTGCTCCAAGTAAATAATAAGATATATTTCAGATGAATTTGTACGAGAGCTTCAATTAAAAGAAACCTGCATTTGATTTTCAGATTTCAAATTTGAGTTGAGCAGATGGGCAAACTTTAGTTTTCCCAATTTGGCCATAAACTCCAGCAGAAATTCAGAAGAATTGCATGAGATCTCTCCTATGAGAAAATATCTCGTATCCATCAGCCTGGACGATGATCATTAATTTACTTATTTAAGTCTTATTTATCCAGTACTGTAATTCTTGACAACAGATTGGGACATTTCATTTTCCCTAAATGTACCCAAAGGTCAAAACAATTTCTTCTATCCCTCTTGCAATTATTTGAGTTGTTTATGAGAATGAGCAGTGACTCCAAAGCTGCTTTCAGCTTAAAATAACCTTTTATAGAGCAAGGTGAAGAAGGAAGGGCATCATGGATGCTATTCATACTCATAATACCTGCAACAATGTTAATGGAGTAACATGGCAATCCATGATCAAAGTATAATGACAAATCTTTTATTGTGATCAGGTGAAGATCGTAATGTTATTGTTGAAAGAAAAAACACTAGAAAATCACATAAAAAAGACCTTCTCAACAATACTACTCGCATCTACAAAATTAAGTAGTTCACATAAACATATGCTTCTAAGTCTAAGTATTATGATACGATACAATGCTGATGTGATCTTTTAAATAGTTGTTCAGCAACATAAGACTCCAGGCACACATATTTTGTTAGAAAAAAATGATTTGATTTCTTTTTTCTTTTTCTAAATAACAAAGATATGCATCCAAATTATTTGCATTCATCCCACATGTACTATTTTCCGTCATTCATCTCTCTGCACTATAAAATGTCCACCAATAAGAGGGTCAGAGAACCTAGCCCTCCACTAGTAAGGAATGAAGAAATTATTTTGTATTGTTCCTAGACAAATCCTTTTTGGTTTTAGACTTTTAGTCTACCTATCCTTGTCTTATCCGATCATACAATGCAGTCTCCATAGAACAACTCTAGACCAACTTTGAAGCTGAATTAACCCTTTTAAATCATTAGACAACAGACTCCAGTGATGTTATTATATTAGAGTTATACATCACCGCAATAGGCAAACATGCAATTACTTCTCAACTCCTTCTTTCATTGAGTCCTTTATCATCAGAAATATAATTTTCGTCTAATGACAAATTAAAGGGTGGTAATCTGCAACTTGAAAGACAAGAATAAGGGAAAATGCTAAATTTCGGAATGTACATTCATCCTGAAAATATGGTAAAGAGCTCAATGTACATTGTGGTCAACACAGTACTGAATCTCAGATCTTGGTTTATCATTGCTCAGGACTTCATTGATAGTGACTCCTATCAGTTCCAAGTGGGTACTATATTCCTCATTTTCTTGATAAAGTCCCTTTTCCCTTATTTTACTTGCCCAAACCTCTCCAATAGTTTGTACAATCAATTGCGTAGAGATAGAAAAGGTTTCAAATACCTTTACGTGTGGTGACTTCAATTAGTTTCAAGTTAAGATTCCAAATTCGCAACACAAGATTGCATTTTGATCAAGATGTAACGCACTACATCAGTAAAAATTTACAAAATTTCCCAAAAAACACTAAAGAAAAGAGAGAAATTACACCGACCTGCTCTAACTCCAGAAGCGCCCGCCTTCTTCAACCCTTTCTTCTTCACGATAAAGCTGGCCCCAATAAAAGAGCTAGACGAGAGCGCGAGGATGAGCCCTTTGATGTTATCGGATGACATGCCGGTGTACGACAACACCCAGCTCGCCCCAGACCCCTCCGCCGCGGGCGCCATGGAAGAAGACCGAAGCAAGTCCTTACCAGTCGAGATCCAAAACCCCTCTTCTAATCCGATCCCTTCCCCGTCAGATCCAACGGCTTAGCCATGGCGGCGGCCCATCGGCCCCTAGATACGCTGTCTGAGGCGGCAGCGCACGCGGCGACTGGTCGGCGCTGCGGTCGTCGGCGGTAGCGATCGGAGATCTCGCGGCGGTAAGGAAGCCCCGGATTCCTACTAGTTACGTACTGGCGGATCGAGATTCGGGAGAAAGAAGTCGTCGAGAGGAGACGACGAGAATTAACGCGGGGGAAAAGAATTTAGTAATCGGATAAGGAGTCATTATCGCACTTATTCTACGGATATGATATGATAAAAGGGGTGGATAAGTTGAGTTATTCTCGAGAACAGGAGGGCGTGCTCCACTGGCTGTCGTCACGTCGAGAATTAGAATTAATTAATTAATTAATTAATTAATGCTTTCAACGGTTCGCTACCAACATAAGGAACAAGTGGGAACCGAATTAAATTTATAATTATTAAATTCGGGTCATAAACGAATTGACTCCCTACCCCCAAATTAATATATATTTAAATTAAATCGCGATGGGTCGTCTCAATCTGTTTATGACCTAATTATTTATTTATGATCCCACAATAGTTCATTTATGACATGATTAATCTGTGTACACTTGAATCATGGGGATGATTTGCATCTTAATTGCATCTCTAACCTATCATCAACCTTCTTTATCTTAAAGTCCTAACACTGTTAAACCCCTTCACTCTTTAAAGACCTGCTCACTATGTTCTACTAACATGGCCTTTCATCGAAAGCAAAAATATATTGCAGTTTAAGGTAATAGAATAGTCATCACTTGATGCATATTTTTAGTGCACACATTAAAGCTCGATGGAATGACACTGTAAACCTCTAACTTTTACTTATAATTTTCTTTTGCTAGCTAAGTTTGATTTTTTTCTTTTTCAAATTAATGTTTGTGCATTTCTTCGTTGTCCGGCCGTGAACTATAAAGCTACTGTAATCAATCTCCCAAATTATTCATTCTATTACGATATGTCAATAAAGCATCTAAAATTAATTAATTTATATAAATACTAAGATGTCCAAAAATACTAATTATCCAACCTTTATAATATATCTTGTCTTACTTTAGCTCAACTCACATCTTTAACCTTGCAATTTAATTAAAAAAATTTAAAATTTTATAACTATAATAGAATTATCAATCCTATAATCATTATCTCTCAATTAGATATCTTTATTTAAAAACTCAAATGCAAACTTGTAAGTATTACAATTATTAAGATCAATCTCATTATTCTAAAAGACTCGTTCAATAACTTCTCATAATAATTTAACATGTAAGCCAATGGTTATATAAATGCTAATATAGTCATTTTCTATACATCACTATATGTCGCCGAGCCGAGCACTGTAGCAATTAGTGGGAGAAGAATCGAGGAAGAGGAAGAAGAAGAAGAAGAAGAAGAAGAAGAAGAAGAAGAAGAAGAAGAAGAAGAAGAAGAAGAAAAAAAAAAGAAGAAAAGAAGAAGAAGGAGAAGAGAGTAAGAGAAGAAGAGAAAGAGGAAAGGAGGGAAGGAGGAGCTGGGCCTACGGGGAGGGGCTTGGCCCCTATTGGCCAGCCAATAGCTAATCTCTTGTCGACATCTCGGTTCCGGCAAACCCGATAGAGAAAGGGAATGAGAGAGAAGGGCTCACTAGCGCCGGTGGAGGTGGTGGCGGCAATAAGAGTGAGAGAGAGAGAGAGAGAGAAAAGAGAGATGATAGTGAGAGGAGACAGAAAAAGAGAAGAGAGAGAGGCGGTGGGGGATGGAGGATGGCGACGACTATGGCGGTGGAGAGGCCCGCCACGCCAGCTGGCCTAGCCAAGTTAGCCGAGTAGGCAGCTGGGGGCGCATGGCCCCCTCAGCGCATGCCAGCCCAGCTTAGCACGAGGTCGGCCACGTCATGCCATGCAATTTTTTTTTACAGGTTGTTATAGTTTTGATTAAAAATTTTAGGATGCTCATAGATTTTCTTATAAAATGTAATTTTTAAATAATAGTATGTTAATTATGCTATTTGGATTATCTTAGAGTTGGACCCTTCACCACTTTATATATCTTCTTTTTTTCATTTATGGTATCTCTACATGTTACGTATCAGATTTGGACCAACTCAAATGTAAGAAAATTATAAAAATTTAGATGGTGGTATTCTCATGAGATAGGGTTCTAATGACTCTAGTTTCACATCATTTGAATATCTAAATGAAAATATATAATTAAAATAGTGGAGAAAGGACATAATAGGGTATAATAGTAAATATCCGATGTTGTGGTGGTCATCGGAGGCGGCTGACGGTCGTAAAGTAGAGTGACTACTGGTGGAGGAAGGTAACTAGGTTTCAAAGATCGAAATGCTTCTACGGCTGTGACATATATTCCTAGAAAGATAAAGACGATCTAACAGCTACAGGAAAAAAATGCGAGATAATAAAATAATTTAACTCAAATGACCATTCTCGATTCCCCTTAATCAACACATAACCACTCCTATTTATAGGAGTAAAAATTTGATCTAACCCGGTTCGCATCATGAGACATGATCTTGATGAATAACATCCCATTGTAACGAAGAGAGTGTATGGGATGTTTATAAAACTTATTATATACTTTATTGCTTACACTAATTACAAATAGTTTTTTTTTTATTTACAGATTAAATGTGGTGTATTTCTATTAGAGTAGGAAGACTGTACATGACTAAGATTTTCGTTTGATTTTATAAGATATATCAAAAATTAGGTTTAAGATTGTTCCGAAAATTGCTTTAGATAGGCTAGAATAATATTACTATATGACGAACAAAGATTAGTATGGTGTGAAACATTAAATTGGAACTTTATAAAGTGTTATAAATATTAGAAGTATTCTACAAACTTTACGAAACTGTTGTAAGTATTATTTTTTATTTAACATAGATTATGAAAGAATGATGTCATTATTTTGGTAATATTGTGATCATTGCGATATGCTTATATGTTCGGCAAATAAAATTGCGATCATTGGTACTTAGTAATCATTGATATTATTAAGTTAATCATTATTACATATTTATTGTTATAAATGATATGGTTTATTTGATAAATATAATTATGATCATTAATATTTATAGGTACCTGAAAATTTTCTTTACAAATATAGGTAACACAATTTTCTTTACAAATATACATAACAGAGAACATGAAAACGAGCATAGAGAAAACATAAGTTCCAAATTATTATCTTGAACACCAATAAATAAGTCGAATATATTAATTAAGTTCGAGATATCTCATTTCAAAATCAAAATCGCCATGATTACTTTGCATCAGTAGATATATGTATATATATATATATATATATATATATATATATATATATGTGCTTTAGACTACTCAAACTTTATTTTCTTAGCAATTTGAAACACCTTACAATTGTCTCCATTATATATATATTTATCTTGAGATAACACATTTCCATCGTAATGGATGATAATATTCGCTATTGCCATTAATTGCGAAAGCTTCATATAGTAAGGGAGAGAAAAAAAAGAGTTTGGTAGAGTAGATTTTAATTAGGTAGAGTTATATTTGATACAATATAATACAGGAGTGGGAGACAAAAGGTTATTTTTGGGAACAGAGATACAAATGGTATCTCAACATTTGTTAGGGAAAAATGGTAAAAATTTAGATTCAAAGTTGCAAATCGCCCGATTACATGGGTGACTCATCAAACCCATCTAATAAACAAATTATATTCTATTTTAATATTCCAACACATTTAATAAGCAAAAGTGTTAAGACTTAAACTTGACCTTAATCAAGGATTCTTGTTTATACAAATGGGCAGGACATCCTTCCCTTAATTACAAAGCCCATTGGGCCATAGTCTAGGATTTTGGCAAGGTGAGCACATTGATAGAGTGTTGCTCATTATGCAAAATTTAATAAATAAAGAACCTCACTCACTTATGTCTAGCATGCTAACAATAGAGATGATTGTATTATAGTTTTTTTTTTGTTGAAAAATTTGCATATAATACCCTGTCTTTTAATAAAATTATAATTTACACCCTATATTTTTACTATTTACAAATTGAGCCCTATAATTTAGTAAATATGTGCAGACAACACCCTGTCGTTACATCAGTTAGTTAAATTTAACGAAATCTCTGAGTTAAGTTAACTATGCTAAAAATAATTATGAAAATACTCTCAACCAAGTCATACTAAGGGCATTTTAGTTATTTTAAAAATAAGATATCTCTACTTAACGGAATATTTTTACAGTGTTAGTTCAAATTTAACCCAATGTGTTTCTGCAAATATTCGCTAAATCAGAGAGCTTGATTTACAAATAACACTATAATTACGTTATAAAACATAATGTTATATACAAATTTCTCCTCTCTTTTTTTATGTAGAGCCATATCAATACCAATTGGGCATGGTAAATATTACAATGTTATGTTTCCATATTCGCAAACTCTAAGTTGTTACTATAGCATGTAATTAACTTATCTTTGCAAAACTTCTCCAACTCCAACTATACATATATATCAGGGGAAAAAAAAGTGGTGATGTTTGTGTATTAATTGTAGGAAAGTTGATTGCTGTCATAATAAGCATCCATTGTTCATTGCAATCAAGAATGGCTCAACTTTTAATTCTCTCTTTAAAAGGAGTGGAGCAAGATGGAAGCAACTTTAGTTACTAAAATAGTATCTTGTTGTTCTTATTCTTAGGTATTGTGATAAGGATTCACATTCGAGGGAATTAAAATTCTTATTAAAAAAATAATATGAAGTCAAAAGAGAGTCGACCTAGGTTATTGGGTCTTCACCAAATAGCTTAAAGATTAAGATTTAGATCAGAAATAAGAATGCATAGGTTTTAGATTGAATTTGATTAAGTAGCATTGACTTTAAAAAAAAGATTAAAGGTATAAAAAGAGTTGCCATCCTGAGATTGCTATAGTGACCTAAAAATTAAATAAATAAAGCATAATGCTTCAATTAACACGCTAAGTTAAGCAACCGTACTTGTGAATTTATTAAAATAGTCATTGACTTAGTGCAAGTATTTTTGTTGTAAGATTTTTATATAATTGATAATGTACTCAAAGTAGAATTATCTACTTCACTTCTAAGTGCTCGAACCCTTTGCATTCAAACACTATGGCTTTTCTCAAGCCGATTTACATAAAGTATATATGATATTACCTAAACCTAAGTTTTTTTTTTATAATTTTTCTTAGAGATTTTGGAAATCATTTTTAAGATATTCTACGATGAAGGGTTGAAGAAAAGATTATGGATTTTCACAAGGTTCACATCTTGATAGTTTTTCTCTCAAAAGTTATTACGACAAGCGATACATTTTTGAAAGTCGGTTAAGTCATTACGCATATAATCGTGAGCACTAAAGGGTGGTTTGTAAGTGAAATATCCCTAACATGCTAGTGTCTCTCATATGAGATTGCCTTCACATGAGATTCACGTAAAGATCGAGAGAGCTAGCAACATATGATCAACACTAAATAATATCAAAATAGTAAAAACAAAAAAAAGGCTCGTACGTCACAATAAGTCCATCCATAATACAAAATCAAGTATAGTACATAATGAAAATAAGATATAATAAGAGAAAAAGAATATAACTCCTTACAAAATATTATATCATAGGATAATAAAATAGGGCTTAATGCCCTATTAGGTGAGCTAGTACAAATCACTCGTCACAATGACAGTCAACCTATAACATATGTCAAATATGGATGAGTCTAATGCTCAATAAGTAACATTATTACTAGTATAATAAAATAGATATAAGAACACCTGACATAAAAACGTTCCTATCTAAATTTAGTTCGCTTTGGAATTTGCACTAGTGTAAGGGAGTCATGTGACAAAGTTACTATCAAATTTATTAATTTAATAAATAAATAAAAATATTACAACTATCTATCATGGGTCACGGCTAAGGCTCAACTAAAAGAGGGCTCGACCTAGTCCGAGGGTAAGGGAAGGGGGTGTAGGTCACCCCTTTCCTCCTACCTTACATACACCACAGCAAAGGGGCAGGGAAGTTGATAACTTAAGGAAAGTTCTAAATAACTTTCAAACTTAATTTTTTTATTCTAATTATTCTAGAATGAATTAAGAATGTTCTATCACAATTATTTAAAGAATCCAACAATAGAGAAAAGCATTAAATTGATTGGAGAACTCAAAAAAATTTAAGTTTAACTTAGAGAGTTTTCTAATTCCTTTACGAAGTTAAATTCCTATCTATTATAAGAAGAGTTTTTACATATGTTTAATTGTTAGTTCTACTTCTACATCAGAAATTGATCAAAAGCATCGAAGAAGTTGAACCGAGTATACATAAGCTATCACCACTAACACAAAAAGTTTGAGACACAATCCATATTGACCTACTGCAAACTTGAAGCGGAGGCAATCTAATAATAGAGTAGTTAATCGAGACGAAATTTGAGTAAGAGACGTAGACTTCAATACTTAGACGATGAATTGTTTGGGGGTTGTAAGTACTTATTATTTTTACATACGATATAATATAGATTTATCTGATTTGGGCAAATCTGGAATATTTTTCTCTCGACATACTAAGAGATTTTTTACATTAAAAAAATTGTGGCATTGTGTTTATCATACTTTTATTTTTTCTACTCTTAGTTGGGTTTTCATATTCTATTATTACTCAAATTTTCTATGACTGACTTGAGTTCAATTTTTATAGTTAGAATTCTATTGGGATTCCATGTCCTACTCAATTTTAATTTTTAAAGTTTGATTCTTATAATAAAAAAATATTCCATTAAATACTCTATTGTTACCATTGTAGCAAAAAGTCTTTTGAATACTCATTGACATAGGAATAATCCGCGAATTAAAATATATAAATTAGGAAGAAAATTTGAAGCAATTGTGAGAGTAAAACTATTATGTAAAAGCTCATTGTAGACATCGATGAAGATAATTTAGAAACTTTAAGAATATCACTTTGAATAAAATTAATTATTCCTTTATATATTTTTATATGCTAAATTGAGATAAAGTTAAAATTAATCTAAGGTGTTAAATTAAATATTTTTGTAAAAGATAATATGTTTTTCTTCTTGAAACTATTATTTAGGTAGGATTCAAGGTAAATTAAAGAGGTAGATTGTGAGATTTTTGCCAATTTTCCTTTGGATATTAATTAGGTCACATTTATGAGATGCGATCCATTCTACTTTGATTTGAAGTCCTCCCAAGAAACTATTTGTCTCTTTCGAAATTATCATTACAATTAGTTTTTGATGGAATACTTATATAATATTCTAGACAAATAGTTATTAATATAAATAAAAATATATAAATGACTAAAATACTATTATTTTTTTAAGTTCAAAATGTAAAATACTTCTCGAGTTTTTTATAAAAAAAATATTTTTTTTTTCTTGTACTATGATATTAATATTATAATTAGAACCATTTTGAGTAATTTAAGAAGTCAAAATGGCCTTTTACTAATATAAATTTATTTTATCTATAATTAGTTAGATTTAACTGAAGAGATGACATTTTTAAAAGGGTCTTAATATTTTTGGACGGCTACTGTGATATTTAAACAAATCGGTAACAATTATGCAAAATTCTCTTGTTTAAAAGGCAACTTGTGAGTCATATAGAGTGCCCTAATGAAGTATTTTGTCTTTAAATAATATTTTGTTCCCTGTAAACATCCACCTCGCCTTATAATAAAGTATAGATATGACTTATAAGACATGACGACAGCCTAATTAGGGTGATTAATTATTGGAGGAACAATTAGAATTAGAGTACATGATGGGGTTATCAAGGCATCAACTGCTAATTTAAAAGTCTAATTGTTGTTTGGTTTTTCTTTTCTTTCTTTTCTTTTTACTTCCACATAGGAAGGAATAGTATTATGATGAAATAGTCAAAGCACAAATCTCAAAGCCGATATCAAAATAATCACAAATCTCAAACCTCACTCACTTATTGTAGCTTAAAGTTGAGAAGCTCATAGAGGTATCAAATGTAACATAGGAAGATCAAATTTCATACTTTGGGAGTTCTAGATTTTTCTCATAGAGACTACTTTATATGAAATGTGAGGAGAATCACTATATATGTCTAATTATTATTTCTATATCTGGGATTGATCAATACTAACCAATATAAAGATTGAGGAGTAATCTATAATGACCGTGTATTAGGCATAGAGGCAATTTAATCATGAAGTAGTTAGTCGTGATGCAAATATAAACATTTAGTAAGGAAATAATGTAATTTCAGGCATAACCATAAGACCATAAGAGGGTAATTTATAATTTTATCCTAACTATTTAATAGATGGTTAGAAACTTTAATCTATTAATTTGTGAAGTCCCCAACAAAACTTCCAGCAAGTCAACACATGGTCTACTTGCCTCGAGGAATGTGCAAAGAAAGAACAAAGTGTTGTTTTCCAAGTGGGATTCTTAGGTGTCATCACTTGCACAACCACTTTAAAAAAAATAAATAAATAAAGTACTAGTCCTTATTTATTTTTAAAAAAAAATTATTCCAAATGCCCTGCCCCACTTCATTTGTAGCCTGTCTAATATCTTTGCTTGTGAGATCTGCATCTATATATTTATTAGGGTTTTAATTAAAGAGATCTGCATCTAGGGCACAAAGAACCATGTCCTTAGGATTCATATGTTTCTTTCTTTTTTAGTTTTTGGTACAAGCTATAGATAGATGTAGGAAGTGAGATGCCTTTTGGAACAAGGTTGGAAGAATCATTACAAGATATAAATTTCAGAGCTCAAATATTTTGTGAAATTATTTGGCTCAATTATATATCCATCCAATCTTTTAAAGTTACAATTACTTATATATATATATATATATATATAATAGTAAACAATTTTAGAGATGATATTATGATGTTTTTTTTTTAAATTCCTAATTTAAGATTATAATAGCATAAGAATATATTGAACATATGCATGAAACATTGATTCCCTCTCTTCTTTATAATAATAATAATTAAGTGATCACCGCCAGTAGCACAGTGTTTAAGTGCAAAAGTTAGCCTTTTATCCAATTAGTCTATCGGCTCATAATTTATAAAAAAAATAATTACCATTATTCTGTATATTTTTAGCTAAACATGTAATATTGACAAACAACGGGGTAAATTAACAAATAAAGTTTATATTTACATGTAGACAACTTAAAATCCTTAATTTTTGTATAGATGGTCTTCAGATTTAATTTTAACAAATATGAGATAAAACATAAATATTTTAACAATAAAAGGACAAATATACCCTCTATATACATGTATGAAAAATGTATAAAAGTTTTTTTTTTGGGTGCATTTTATGTATTTAATGAATCATATTTTAGTTGTCATTACTCATGGGTTTTGTGATCCAAGAGGAAATGCTATTGCAAATATAAATTTAGAGGAGTATATGAATAAAAAAGAAACTTATAGAAGGATATCCACTTGCCTAATTTGCTTAGAGATTAATGGAAAATTTTGAATAGTTATTATAGATTCTTAATTCTTAAATTGTGCCTCTAATTTAGAGTAACATATTTTAATATTTAATTCTAATCTATAGTAATGATGTAATGTGATAAGAAGTGCAAAATTAATTCAAATGTTCTTGATTTGATAGATAAATTTAATTGGAGTATTGTCACAAGTAAGAGAGATTAATATGACAAATTTGAGCCAAAAATTCTGGTGAAAAATAATGCAAAAAAATTTTTGATTTATGGAAAGGAGATAAATTGGTAGTAGAAAAAAGCAGAGACAAATTTTAAAATAATTTAAGCTAAATTCAAGGGTAAATTTATAATTGTGCTTATTTGGCGAATAATTTGAAAGTATTCTAAAGTAGAGTATGAATAATTTCAATATATATTTTCCAGTATAGAATAATATTTCATAATTTAAAATTAGAAAAGAAAAAAGATAATTCGGAAACGAGCAATAAAAAAACTTTCGCAATTGACAAAGATGTGTTATGAAAGAGACTCTCAAAATGTGAATTTAAAAAAAGGAAAGGATTTAAGTGCAAGAATCCAAAGAAGGATTACGTCTGAATGTGATGAGAGAAAACGAAGGGGTCAAAGAGCACGCGTTGACCAGTCAACTCTAATATCCAAACCTCGTGGTTGGACCACTTCATCTCAGCCGTCTGATCTTGATCATACGAGGTTCCAGAAGCCATGATGCTAATACTCCCAAAACATTTGACTCACCACGAAGAAGAAGTTCTCTTTTGAACGTTGACTTCTTTGCCATGCGTAGTTTGAATTAAGATACAAATTAGGGAATCTTTTTTAATCCATATTACGTTATATTTCAAGTTTTGCTATACCTATATCTGCTCCAAATAAAAAGATTTAATTTTTTTTCTTCAAGATTTAAGATTTAGATTTAGTTGTTTGAAAGTAACTTTAATACCTTAATTCAAAAACTTAAGCATCCGGTTTCATTCAAATAATTTACCCTATGTGAAGATGATGACTCCGTAATTTTATATTCATTTTAGCTATATGTCTTATCAATTTTATAAAATATCATACAATTTTATTTTATGGAATTAATTTTCTATTTCTAATTGCCAATAATTTCTTCTCGACACCGTACTTATGCTCAAAATTATTTTACCACCCCCCTCTACTTCAAAGAGTCTCAAACCAATCCCCGTATTTATGGGTAAAGTGGAGCCGTTAGTTTTTCTGTTAAATTTAACTGAACGCCATAGTTATTTATATCTTCTCTAATAAACACGGTAAGATTATTTTGGTCCTTTTAGCGTTATTTAGTTAAATTTAACAGAAAAATTAACGATCTTACTTTAGTCATAAATATAGAGATTGATTTAAGACTACAGAAGAATAAAATAATTTTAGATAAAATATATTCATTTTTTTTCAAGAAGATAGGAGCAGTAACTTGAGATAAAGTTGGAGAATTTTTTTTATTTAAAGGTGGAGAATAAAGTTGGAGGCATCCAATCCATCCATTATCAAAAAAACATATGCCAATTTTGTCCTTCCAAAGTTTTTGTCTTAATAATGACATAAAATGGAGCAATCTATACTTCTAGATAGAGTTCCTATCACATTGTATTTTTTGTAGGCTCCATGCCTATTTGATAGTGATAGTCTAACAAACATATGATATATGTGCTCAAATTTTTTGTCTACTTGTTCTCTCCTCCAAAGATTTTACTTCAATGTGAACTCATGATATCCTAATAGGGATTTTTAAATATCATAATTACTATTACATTCTACATTTAATTAAATTTGAAAAAATATCACTTAAAGTTAGATCAAAAGGTACCTAATATTTCACGATATTATAGTATAAGAAAAGAATATTTTTACGCTAAAGTATTTTTAGCTATTAAAATTTAAATAAAATGAAAAATATAATTTATTAGCGCTAATATTTTTCACCACAAGTAAGTTTTTAGATAGAAAATTTTGTGAGATGTAAATAAACTCTTTGACATTCTTATTAGAAGTTGACTAATAACATCTTTCTCTTCCGATTGGATGCACTTCAAAATACCAATCCAAATCCACCATTGGATGGTGGACCATCCTCTTACCTTCATTCTAGAAGTAGCCATGAGAAAGAGAAGAAGACAATTTCTGACTTGGAAAACCCCATTGAAATATTTGTGAATCCTCTCATCCTCATTTCATCCATCACTTTGCTGTGAGCCTAAACATATATATGTCAACTACCCTTTTCTTTTGTCCCCCACTCACCAATTTCTCATCTTCTTTTTCTTCTCCTTTTCTTTTTCTTTATATTTCTCTTTTCTAAGAAGTAGATATATACATCTCTCAAACTATATAAATGTATTATTAAGTCCTCTTCGTTGATATTTTATTTAGTAACTTTTGATAGAACTATATCTTTAAAATATTTGACTAACTTAATAGATGGATAATTATTGCCCAAATAAATACTTTGGCGATTATTCATATGCTACCGAGGAGATTGACCGGTTCTCATAATTTGGAAAGGAGGAGTTGATTTGCAAATATTTTTAAACAAGTGGTTTTCATTATTGGGCCAAGAACTGGAGAGAGAGAGAGAGAGAAAAAAAAGGGGGGAGGGATGATGTTGCCAAAATGAGAACGGTTGCTACTGGAAGAGAGGAAGAGAAAGAGGAGGGTGGTGGGAGAGGAAGAAGAAGAGTACACCACGTATTAGTCTCCTTTTACCAAACCCCATGGTATCTATTCCCGTGACCCAGGTGGCAAATCTCCCACTTCCAAGCTCGACTCCATGAGAGAGAAAGGCAGAGCTCGTCGCACCCAAGAGAACCTTCCCCGCCTCGGGGCAGAGTCTTAGAAGGAAGAAGGCGAAGAGACCCACATGAAGATAAGGAAATCGAACGCCAAGGACATGAATCAAGCAGGAGGAGTAGAAGACCAAGGTGGGGAAATGGAAACCAAAGAGGAGTTAGAAGAAGAAAAAGGAGCGGAGGCGAAGAGAGAAGGGAAAACTATAGCGGTCGCCGTCAAGATGGATTCCCAAAGCCGAGAGCTCCTCACTTGGGTCCTCGTTAAATTGGCCGTTCCCGGTGACCTCGTCATCGCTCTCCATGTCCTCTCTTCTTCTTCTGCTTCTTCTTCCTCCTCCTCCTCCTCGGCACAGGACTTCGCTTCCATGCTCGCGGTCTATGAGGGCTTCTGCAACCTCAAGCAGGTAGGCTTGTCCATCCCCAATTTCCATTCTTTTGCCTGTTTCTCGCACTGTTCCCACCGACTTCTTCCTACGCGCTTCTCAAAATCCAATCTTTCGAGCGATTCTCGCAGTTTCTCATCGAAATCTAACTACCCATTTCACAGATCGATCTGAAGCTTAAGATTTGCAAAGGTTCGTCGTCCATCCGTAAGGCGTTGGTTGGCGAGGTGAGGTCCTTTAAGGCGTCCAAGCTAATTCTCGGTGCTCCCAAGAACAACCGGGGTGTCGGGTGAGTGCATTTGCTCTTCTTATTGTGTTGTTCTGGTTTCTTCCTTGCCCCAGTTGCGTAGTCTTTGCTGATGCTTCAGAGTTTCTATTAGGTATTCGTCTGTCTCTATTGCGAAGTATTGTGCGAAGAAACTGCCCTGCGAGTGCGCGGTGCTTGCGGTGAGCAACGGCAAAATTATTTTCCAGAGAGAAGAAAACGGTTCGTTGGCTTTTCACTGATTTGTTATCGCTGAGTCTTATGAATTTGATATGCTCAATTGCTGAACTTTGATTCTTGTATCAGATAAAAGAAAAGTCCGCGGGCGCGGCCTTTCGTCAAGTTTCATCTCTAGAGCTAGCGGGAGGTCGACTAAGGATTTGGCTAAGTTTCCCGGTTGTTGGGATAATGATCTATACTGTGAGTTGCCGGTTAAAGGTCAGCAGGGTAATGATTCGAGATCTTCCGAGTATCTGCAAGATGGTGATGAGTTGAATTCTGGTGGCATTTGTACTAGTCAGCCTACAAAATTCATCTCTGAAACACAGCAGAAGGATCTGCCTTGCGGCAAAGATGGTGATTTGTACTGCTTGTTTCCAATTAAAGATCAAGGGAGAGACGATGCTAAGCTTTCAAATGAGTTGAAATCTCTTGATTCTTTCACTTGCAGTAGCTCTGCCACCAGTCGATCTGCAAGCTTCACCTCTGAAGTCCACCGACAAGAGAGCAACAACTTGACTGAACTCCCGATCAATGGAGATGGTGATTTGTATTGTTTGTTGCCGTTTAGAGGTCATCTTAGGAGTGGCAATGATATTAAGCCTTCAACTGAATCAAATGTTGGAGTGAGTTGTTGTAGCAGTGTCACTGATGATGTTTCATCAGTGACAAATGCTTCTCCCAGAAAGATCTGTTCTGTATGCACCCTTGTCCCGGATCCCTCTTGCTCAAATGAATTTATGGAAGATGAGCCACCTAACCTGGTTCTGGTGCAGAGATCAGAGGCTTCCTCAAGTTTATCCATCGCTTCTCCTAAGGAGTTGCCAGAAGGTAGATCTGGTCGGACCCTCCTTCGGAAGACAATCTTAACCCACAAAAGGAGTGCTTCCTTTGACTTGCCCAAGGTCTCCGTGCTTAAGTGGGCAATGAGGCTCCCGAGCCGCTACTCAGCTATCCATCCTGATAGCAAGTCCATAAAATCAGATGCAGACACCAAACTTGATTATGATTCAGATAGCGGGGTAATTCTGGCTGAAACTGATTCGCCTCCATGTCTTGCTTTCCCAAATGAAGATGGAAGGGATCGAAAGGAACTGGAGGTTCTTCAAGAGAAGTATTCATCAGTTTGCAGATTGTTCAGCTATGAAGAACTCAGTCTTGCTACATCAGACTTCTCTGACGGTCACTTTCCTTTACCCAGACATTCCACACGTTCATGCTATATTGGATGAAATTCTAATTTGAATTAATTTGTAATGCAGAGAAGTTAATCGGGAAAGGTGGAAGTAGTCGGGTTTACAAGGCCTGCTTTCTAGATGGCAACATCTTTGCTGTGAAAATATTGAAGACCTCTGGTGATGCACTGAAAGAGTTTGTATCAGAGATTGAGATTTTAACCGCCTTGTGTCACAAGAACATCATCTCCCTGCTGGGTTTTTGCTTTGAGAACAACAGTCTCATGTTGGTATATAACTACCTTCCGAGGGGCAGCTTAGAAGAAATTATTCATGGTAGGCATCAGAGATATAAGTGCAAATTCTTGCTAACTTTTTCCCCTTTTCTCTCAAATCTTATTTATTTATTTTTATTAGGTGAGCAAGAGAACAGGTACGTTCTTAGTTGGGCTGAGAGATATAAAGTGGCGATTGGTGTAGCTGAGGGTCTTCATTATTTGCATATTGGTGGAACCGTTCAACCTGTGATCCATAGAGATGTTAAGTCTTCAAATATCCTCCTCTCTGAGGATTTTGAGCCACAGGTTAGATTTACCGCTTGTTTCTAAAATAAGCTTTTGGGTCAGTGTGTCACAAATTTCTGGTTGGAATATTTCAGCTGTCCGATTTTGGGCTGGCAAAGTGGGTGTCATCTTCAGCATCAGACGTTACTTGCACTGATGTTGCAGGGACTTTCGGGTTTGTATCATCATGGAATTGTAGAGTTAATTCATTGCGACTGTTATAGACTTATGACATCTAAATTTACATCTCTATTATAGGTATTTGGCGCCTGAATATTTTATGTATGGGAAAGTCAATGAGAAGATTGATGTATATGCATTTGGTGTCGTGCTTCTTGAGCTTATTTCAGGAAGAAAGCCCATAAGGACAGGGTGTCCTAAGGGACAGGAGAGCCTGGTCATGTGGGTAAGTCATCATCTTCTAAAGTATATGTCACTCTCTAAGCACAAATCATGACTTAAACTAAAACCAATTGAAAGGTTTAACTTCCATCATTGATATACAAGATGGATGGACTCTGCTTAGTTCAGTTATTACCAAGTGAATTATTGAAGATATGTAGGACCTTCTGATCCATCATTGTGGCTATTCTCCTTTTTCTAATCTGTTGCCAGGCAAAGCCAATATTGCAAGGTCAAGAAATTAAACGGTTGGTGGATCCATGCTTGGGCAATGAATATAATAGTGAACAGATGGAAAGGCTGACCCTGGCTGCTTCGATATGCATAAGGATGGCCTATCAGTCACGTCCGGGAATGGATGTTGTAAGATCCCGTCTTCTCAAATGAATCACATGTTATATTTGCCCTCTGAATTAAATATGACATGTGGTAGGTAGAACAAAGCTAAGACAGTATTTAATTGTTTTCTTGGATTTGGAAAGGCCATTTAAACCATTGATCATCATATCCACGAACACAAACAGAGGAAATGGTGAAGCCATATATAGTTGGGGCTAATACTTCTGTCTATTCTTAATAAAGCCCCGCAGGAACCACATATTTGTTTTTGTAAATGAATTGGTTTCCATTATTCAGACTACCTAAATTTAGACAGTAAACAACCAGAGGAATTCCATGGTTAGAAGATATCTTAATGACTATCTTATTTCCTTTTGACTGCAGGTTTTGAAGCTTTTGCAAGGGGATGAAGATGTTGTTAAGTGGGCAAGATTAGAAGTTAGTGCTTCTGAAGGTTTTGATGGTTTAGATGGTGAAGTAATGATACCAGATGCAAACATCCGATCACATCTTAACCTCGCGCTGCTTGACATAGAGGATGATTCACTCTCAATTAGCAGCACAGAGCAAACTATCGATTCTTTATCTGTGTGCACTTCCATGGAGGACTATGCGAAGGAGAGATGGAGTCGGTCGTCAAGCTTTGACTAATTAATTTGTTGTAAATGTTGTGACTAAGTTGTTTTTCTATAAGGTGTGTCTTGTAAGTGTTCTTCATTTTATCATCTGGTTGATTAGATGCATGGCAGACTAGGGTAAATCAAAATTATCATCCTCTTTGCCTGCTTAAGCTGGCCCCTTTCTCCTATGTATAAGATTTTTTGGAAGGAAATTCTTTCCTTTGTTCAGTATGATCAATTGGTTATGACTTAATTCTTCTGTGCATTTTACATTACTACTTGTATTCCTTTCAATCATAGCAGCATTATGTTTATGAAAATTTATATTTAGCATGCTCTTTTGTGTTTACTAATTTTCGCACTATTTTTAATCGATCCACTTCGTCCATTTTATTATTGTTACTAAAGCATTGACATCTGATATAATAGAATAGAATCATAAAGACTTTCTTATCGCCATTTATATATTTATAGTTAGTTAGTTAGTTAGTTAGTTAGTTAGTTAATTTTACATCAAAATAATCTCGCTTCCATACTCTAAACATTCCAAGTAATAAGTCCAAAAGCATGATATCCAAGTTGCACAATAAAACAAAGTAACGATAGTGATATTTAAGGTTCGCAATCTATTCTTTAATAAATGATTAATATAAGAGAAATCTCTATCTTTGAGTGCAGTAGTTGTATTATATATTACATATACATTTTTGGACTGAGAAACTTGCACGGAAGAAAGGAAGTAGATCTGTGAGGGTGACCCAGACAAGTTGAATCTAATGACTTCCTTGAGGTGTCTCTTTCTTTCTTGGTTACTGTGGATGTTATATTTCTTATGGAAGAAGACAAAATAATGAAACTTAATATTTTATGTATAGATATAGATAGATAGGTATATATATATATATATATATATATATATATATAGAGAGAGAGAGAGAGAGAGAGAGAGAGAGAGAGAGAGAGAGAGAGAGAGAGAGAGAGAGAGAGAGAGAGGCAAATTGCACAAGAAAAGAGAATTCAATCCACAATTCAATATTAGCTCCACCTTTTAAGATAAATACTAGTACAGCTATTCTAAATTTTTATATTAACATAAGAAAGCTTATAGCTGTATAAGATTAAAAGTATCTAGCTGTATGTTAATATATTACATAATAATTACACTTATATAAAGTTGAAATGATAATTTGATAGATAATAAAATCACACTTTATAATGAATGAATGAATGAATGAATGAAGAGAAGAGAGAAGAGAATATTAGATGGAAGAGACGTGGGTGGGGAAAGAAATTAGTATTACTATATTAATATAAATTAAAATAATTATTTATTTGCTATACTAGTACAGGAAGACGTAGACAAGAATAAGCATATTTTTATTCTTTAGTCTAGTTAGCATTAACTACATATCGTAGTGACGGCTTTATGATTCTACACCAATCCAAAGGTACGTACGATCTTATTACTTTGACATTAATGTTTTGGATCTCAACTGCAAAATTCTAAATTCTACTGGAGTAATTGTATGATGTCAAATTTTACCTTATTATCCATTGAGTACGGTGAAAACTGGAATGCCCTGCTCCAATGTATACTAGAATAGCTGTACTAGTATGAAAATTCTGAATGCTAATGCGAAAGTACAAAGATTGTAGAAAGCTTTCAAAAAGGAAAAAAAAAAAAGAAGACGAAAGAATATGAATTTAATAATTTTTTCTGAACAAATATTCACATATCCACATATTTGAAACTGTTTATTGAAATGGGAAAATAAGGATTGGATAGTTTATACTTTTGTAATTCATGTGAGTTCCCTAATCTGTTTTTCTTTTCTCTTGTTTGTTCTTATCTATATATGTTTTCCAGGGCATTGTATGCATCTCCTTTTGTAAATATGAGCTCTTGTGTGTATTTTTTTTATGTAAATCATATATATTTTATTATAGAAAAATATGAATGCACTCAATTTTAAGTATTTAATTTACTAAAAATCCAATAGATAATTTTGATGCAAATAGCCCATGTTTTTTTTATATACTTGAGAATTGAGTTAGCATCACTGTGTTGCAGTATGAATATGAGTATGATATGTAATTTGTATTTAATTTGGAGAAGAGGAGAGTGGATATGATCGTGCAACTCTCAATTTATGCACCATCCATTTACATCACTTTTATTACTCCAAACAATGAGACTAGCAACATTCCAAGTATTATTCAGACCTAAAATTACATGAAAAGGGAAAGAAATATATATAAAAAAAACATTGCATGTTGTAACTTGTACAGATGAATTCAGAAGATTTGCAAGTTTCAGAGAACAATATTTAAACATAAAAAGTTGTTTCATTAGCAGCAAGCCAAATCTTTTCATGGAATATTCATCTAATAAAGGCCTAACCTAGAAGGTACAAATTTTTAGTTACATATGGCTGTTTGGAGGTTTGACAACTTAGTCTTTCTATTGATGAATTTAGATACTAAATACAAAGTACTTTGCCTCCGCTAGACAAACATTATCTTGAGTATTGGCAGCTATATGCTGGACCGTAATCTTTGGCTGTTTGATTAGACTTCAAAAGCGAATGCAGACATACATTAATATTATGTCTTGGTTTTTAACAATGAGGAAGCTGTTGGGGGTAATAACCTAATTCTAAAAGTCACAGAAAATTTGATTTAAAGTAAATAAATTAATTAAAATTAACTTACATATTACAGAATGTAAAATAGTGTTGGACATTATCTCCTTAAAACCATTTCGCTCTCTATCAATTGCTTTTAGAATAGTGGACGTCGATTTTCCAAAATACAACGACTATCTTGCACTCGAAAAGAAGCAGTTATTCGAGTGCTTTATTGAACTTAAAAAAAATTAAATTTAGACTTGACCCGCATGCGCTGACCAAGCTGAGCCGGGCGGCGCACGAGTGTGAGTTAAATCATATAGTATCATTTACCTACAAAATAAATACCCCTTTTAGAGCCTAAAGCCCACAAAAAGTTTGTCACTTAATACCATACTAACATTTCTTAAAATTCTAATATAGTACAAAACTTACTCCTCTTTATTTTCTATTGCCATAATACCCACTTTAGAGCCAATTTTTATTCACTTTTCTTTATGAATTTGATTAAGTGAATATATAACAATAAATTACTCTTTGAGCTGAATTAATTCCACCATTAAACCATCACTAATAATGTGTGGATCTCACTTAAAACATAACTCAAAGTTAATAAAAATTTATATATAATACATAAATTTTTTAACAAAAATCACAACTTGATCACAATGTTTTCGTGCAAAATAATCAGCAGGGGAGTTATCCATTTATATATGCAAATGCACATGTATGTAGATTATTCAAAGTCATTGTCCTAGATATACCACTACAAGAGTAACACCACAAAATTCTGCGGATCTAGTAACAGGAAGATCTGATGAGTAATAAGATACAAAGACCTTTTACTAGATTATAGGCAATAATTCGATAAAGGCGGTACACAATCCAAGCTTTAAAACCATCAGAGAAGGATGAATTCCTTGGATATCAATTTCGCATGTCTGCTGCTACTAAGCTCATTTGCACCTCAGGAAGTGAATAATTAGAAAAGAAAAAAAAAGAAAGGAAAAAGCTATGAATGATATAAAGAATCGGTTATCCTTGACATGAAGGTTTGCTAAAAGCTGTGTAGTTGCACAGAAGAGTTCGTTTATTTACAATATAGTTTCTCAGTTAGTTTGCCCTTTGTTAACCATCCTGTTTGACATTGTTACTTACAAAACAAGATCTCAAGTATCACTCATGCTAGCAGAGAAACAAGATCTCAAGTATCACTCATGCTAGCAGAGAAACAAGATCTCAAGTATCACTCATGCTAGCAGAGAAACAAAATCTCGAATTCCCAGCTTCCATAACTACCAAAAAGATCATCATCTTCACTGCAGCTTGACAAGAATACATGTACGGCTATGGATTCTCAGTGAACGCCTGGTTGATTTCATCAATGTGGTCGCAAAGGATCTTCCACTTCATGTCGAAACAAATTAAGTTGAAAGAGGAGAAAACATATATATCAAGCTACTAGAAAGAATATTTATTACAACATGATACTTCTCTTCAACTAAGGTGAGAAGATAGAAGAAAATAAATGCACCTTATTTCGTGTTACAAGCCTACAACTGTGTCCTAAGAGTGTAGGTAATCAATCATCTATAATGGTTGGGCAACAAACGATGATATTTATGTGTTCAAAAGATGAAAAATGTCAATGAGAACATGTTAAAGAGACACACCTGATCCTTAGGGAGTGAGATACCTGGAAGAAAAATGAAATTTTATAATTTGTGAGTGCATATTTAGTATCATAATAAAAAATGTATGCAAAGACTATAAACCAAGTCTTCTGCACAACATAACACCTGATAAATTGAGCTCCAACAACAACTTATATGCTGCAGATAATAAAGTGTTTCAACAAAAATTCTAAGCATATTAAGTAGTGAGTGTTCACAATAACTATAGGCTGATGTGCAGCACGAATTGAAGCTGGCAAAATAGAAACATAACATATTTGAGTGCACAACAGGGAAGTATTTTGTGACCATTATCTAGTGATTGCAGCAACCTGGCTTCTTTCGAGTCATCTTTTATCATATTTATTTCTCATCAGGTTGAATGGTGGGACTACGAGAATATCGCAAAACAGTATGAGAATGCATGACCATGCCCATCATGCCATCATCCTCTTCTTTAAGATTATTTCTTGTACTTAATTTTCTCCAATTTATTCTAAATTGAAACATTACTCCAAATTTCAGAGTAAAATGCATAAACTTTCACGAGCATCTCCAAATTCTAGATCATATAAGGATGCTGAGCTACAGAGGAAGTTTTTTCATGATCAACAGACGTAGTTTTTACATTTGACTCAGTGAATCATTCTTGCGAATGTCAATCCTTGTAATTTACTATATGTGCAATGTAATTTCAGTGCCTATTCTTGAAATGTCGACCATTTACTCATCAAAGGAATGCAAACATGACAAGGTGATATATGATCCTAGCCTCCTGGGAAAAGAACAAAGAATAGGGACAGATATATAGAGAATATAAAAGAAAAAATAAATAAATTAGTTTTGACCAAGGTTTCAAGTATTAGAATCCGGATAGGCCATCCAAAAAATGATATGTATCGACAATATTAATTGTCCGTATAAGCCTTAAAATAATTTTTAAAATATAGAAAAATTCTAAATTTTTAGAAAAAATAATAATATGATATAATTATAAATTATTCATAAACTCGTGTCCGTATCGTGTCGTGTCTGTGTCCCGTGTCCACGCTTCATTGCTTCTCCGACATAGTTCTGACCTCCATCAACTTCCAGCAAAATCTTTTGACGCAGATCCAACTTCGTTGACCTTCGACGCTCTCTCTTTCTCTCTCACTCTCCTCTCTCTTTCTCTCTTTCTCTCTCTCAATTTCAGGTCAGGATGATGGATCGAGTATCAGCCGATACCAGTTATGGAACTAGTTTTGGCCCTAGATCATGATCGGCTATGGCTTCCATGGTTTTGACCTCCTATGAAAGGGCGTGCAAAACAGTAAAAGAGAACAAATGGATATAAAATGGTGAAGGAGAAGTTGGATTTTTCTTATTCATGATAATATTAATAATAAATCTAGAGTTGTATCAACAACCGAGGCGTACATAGTGATTTATATGGAAATTGGCTGGGGATAAGCAACAGCAAGTGACATGTACCATAATACACCCTAATTCATGCAACTCAACTAATTGACTTATACCCTTGTTTATGAATCTGTATAATGACCACCAAGGGCTGAAGATTGCATTCATGGAGTTCTCACCGAGAAGGAAAGGAAGAATAAAGTAAATAATCAAGTAGATATACATTAACACTACCAACAAATCATCTCACTTTCTATGCTTACACAGTGGTTCTGCATTCGACTGGATAAATTGCATCCTGGATTTTATTAAGCATGTCAATCACTCATGATCCATTTAACAAATGACTCCATTTCATGATTCCCATTCCATGATATTCTTATTAATGACCCTTCTTATCACATAAGATTCTAATTCGAACCAGAAATTTAATATTGTTGTTGAGTCACGTAATATTTGGTCCCCCCCTACTAAAAGTTTGTATCAGCAGATTTGGCAACTTAGTCTTAAGACATCATTAAGAATGCAATATAAATAAGTATTAGTTGTGAGATTTGGACAAATTGAATTCAATCCAAAATCGACCTCTAATCATCCGATTTCATTTCTTACACTGAAATCTTCCAAATCCACTGAAATCAATTGAAGTGGTTCCAAATAGAGGATTTAGAGGAAGTAGAATACAAAGCAATGGAAGTTTCCAAACAGGTTGCTATTTTAACTTTATTTGGGAACCAATATGCCAAGGCGGATCATATTCTTACTACGATAAAGCTCTACACAATTGGTATCATCAATTATCAAACAAGAAGGAAACAAATGACCTTTCCTTCCCGCAAGCTGCTCTCCGCCCTTCTCGTAGAACTCTCGGATGTCCACCATGGTCACACCCTTCCATTTCTTTAACACCACCCTCCGAGTACTCGATATCTGCGACCGAACCACGAAATTAGACGGAATCAAATCGCATTTGGACGACAAGCTCTCGAATCCGACCCAGGAAGAAGGAGATCGGGGGCCTTACCTCGCAGATCAGGATGTCTTTGGAAGCGCCTATGCTGGGGCTCAACTTAGCCGCCTTCTTTGGCAGCGGAGATCCACCGCCGTCGGAGGAGTCGCCGCTCGAGAGCTCGGGTTCGTTGCTTCGCTTCCTTCCCTTCTTCACCATTGCTCTCTCCTTTGTCTCCTCTTCTTCTCTTCGATTTATACTACTTGTAGTACTAGAGGTTAGAGCTCAAAACAAGTCCCGAACTGGGAATCGATTCCCGTTTCGCCTTTCCAGAGATTCATTCCCCTACACATTGTTAGCTGCTCAGATTCGGAACTCCTTTCCGTACGTTTCCCGTTTCCGAATCGAATAGAGTGTTTTCCCGCCTACTGCGAGGCCAGAACCGTACCTTGAGAGGTTAGCCAGCTGTAGCGGCGTCTGGTTGAGTCGGATTCATCTCGACTAATACGATTCAAGTAATAAATTGGTTGCATTTAATAGACACAAACACAATCCAATTATTATATAGATAACACGACACTACCGTCTATCTCGTTTAATAAATGGGTCGTGTTAACACGATACTTTAACATGACCCGCCTAATCTATTTAATAAACGGGTCGGGTTAACACGATACATTAACATGACCCGCTCGTTTAGTAAACGGGTCGTATTAACCCGACACGTTAATATGACCGATCTAACCCATTTAATAAGTTCTATAATAATTCAATAGCTATTAATTTATCATACTAACAAAATAACTTATTTCTAACTCAAAACTCATACAACATCAAAATTATAATTCTAATTCACCGTATAAAAAGTCTATACAACAAAATTTGGAGTTTAGAACAAAGCTCCAACTCTCAAGCCTAAATCTATACAATAAATTGCATGGAACAAAATTTAGAACAAATCCATAATACAAGTTTTAGTTCCTATGCTCAAATGTAACAATGACACCATCCATGATAATTAGAACAAAGTTTAAAAGTTTACGGTCTATTATAAATTACAAATAGTTTAAATTAAGTAAATACTAAGATTAAGCCCTCAATTTATTATCCAAAGATTATGACCCTCTCAAAAAAAATAAAAATAAAGAGAATGGAAATAACTAAGATATCATGAGATAGGAAAAACATTAATAGGACTACGGTATAAGAAAAACAATGCAATAATTTGATAATAATAGTAACATGGTACAAGAAAAATATTGCAGTAAATAAGTAATAATAGTACTATGGTATAAGAAAAATATTGCAATAATAAAACAACAATAGTACTATGGTATAAGAAAAAACAGTAATTAAAAATTTGCTACAAGCACATCGAGCAGTCAAGTTAATGAGAAGGCAAACAAATTGAAATAGGCTGCTAACATAGCATCAATGATAATACCTATAAATAAATAAAAAAAGCACAACCTAGGCTACTAACGGAGCTGGACGTTTGGAGTGTCATATTTGCATCAAACTTAAAAGATGGCATAGATCTCGAGAGAAAGTCCTATCTATAACTGAAATACAAGCTTACCATAATTAAACAGATAATTAAATAGATAATTAAACAGATATGTTAAGAAAAAGATCTGGGGCTTGGCATGTGGTGGCGGTGATGATGATGAGGGATCGACAAGCAATGGCGGCAGCGACGACAAGGGATCGACAGACAGTGATGGTGAAAGTGAGGATAGATGGTAAGGAGATTTGACGGCAGCGAGAGATTAAATGAAGGCATTGCGGCAAGCGAAGACAGACACAGAGGCACCGTGGCAGGCAGAGAGGGGGACGAAGGCACTACGACAGGCAGAGAGGGGGACGAAAGCATCGCGACAGGCTCCAGAAGGTCATTGATCGCGGTCGGAGAGATTAGAAGGACCTTCTTTCGTCTTCTTTTGGAAGGATGAGGGGGCTAGATAGATTGAGATTTGATAGTGTGGGTTAGGTCTAGAAACTTAGGGTTTTTAGTTACCTTATATATATATATAAAGGGTTGGTGGGTTGGCGGGTTGACTTGACTAGACTTGACTCATATATTTAAATGGGTCAAACGGGTCAAAACAAGTCAGTAGTATAAACCCCAACACAACCGGATTATTAAACGGTTAGGCGGGTTGACCCGTTTATGACCTCGAACTTAATAAATTCAAACTAGATTAAAAGCCAAGTTATCGGATCGAATCAAATTTTGCCATCCCTAGCTAGCTGTTATTAAAGTCCCTGAAGTTTTAGCTATTTTTAGCCATTAAAAAAATTACACTATTTCTTCTTTTGGCCATGGTTTTTCGAAATAAAAGTAAGATTTTTAGCCATTAAAATGTATATATATTTAATGTTTTGATCTTATTTTTATCATATGAACTCTAATCATATTATCTTAGATACATTAAAAAGAATTTTCAATTATCTATTATCTATAACTTTATAAGTATTTTCATACTAAACATTATCATAGGGTAAATATTCATTAAAAGATGATGACATATAATAATAATAAAAAAGTACATTTAGTATTTTTGTCATATCTTTCTTAAATGTACTCGGATCAATATTATTTTAGGTGTGTTAAAAATTTTATTTTATTTCTCTACAACTTCATCTTTCATGAATGGGTAAAAATTTGTTGAAATATGACAGCTTAAAAAAATTATTTAATTCGTTGCTAATTTAGCCCCAAGGTCGAATTTAAACATGCTTAAGATAAAATTATAATGGATTAGATAAAAATTTTAATATATATAAAATAGTACCAGTTGGAGTTCATATGAAATAAATAGGAGTAAAATTGTCAATAAAAATTTGATTACATTATTTAATAAGGGATTATATCAATTATCAATGGATTATGTTATTCTTCATATTATGTTTTTAAGTTATCATCTTTCAACAAACGTTTATCCATCTAAATATCAAATTTGAAAATCTTCATAAGAGATAAAGTTGTAGAAAATTGAATAAGCCTTTCAACACATCAAAAATAATATCAATTTTTTTGATAATGGTTCGTAGACATCTAATATTTCATTGCAAGCAATCTAAAATCTAAATATGCTAGTGAATTAGTCCAGACTCTAATTTCACAGATTGAGAAGATAGACCGGTAAACCTATGAGCCGCCTCATTGTTGTTGCGACTCGTGAAACAAACCCTAGTCCTAGGTAAATAGAAATCCACCTTTTACATTCAAGATTCAAGCACCATTGGGGATTTAGACCAATCTATGTTGTCCACATACCCATTCACAATATTAGCGACACTTAGGCAATCGCTGAAGATCTAATTATCTTCCTGCTCAAAGACGCTTTCCATTGACTTCAGATCTCTAGAAGAGCAAGAACTTCTCTAGCTAGAGGGCTCAGACAGTAATCAACATATATGCTTCTGGCGATATAGAACGAGTTCGACTACTTGTAGAGGATAATCCCAAGTCTGCTAGAGCTATCCCTCTTCCACGAGGAGTCAACCTAGCAAGTCAAGTTGCTTACTCATGGAAGCTATTGGCCATGCAAGCGAGGGAGGTTTGGGTGCACCTCCTCGCTCAAGTTGTTGTTAGATATAATGTGCCGCTTGGCCTCCCTAAGCACGGATTCTCGGTGGCAATCTACTCCTATAAAAACCTTGTCATTCCTAGTTTTTCACAACTCCCGCATCATCGTGAACATGCAAGCAAGCTTATCCGTAGGTAGGTTATTTGTCATAAGCATGATCCACCTATCTAAACGAACTGATGCTCTATCAATTCTAATCCCTAGATTGCTCACGAACCAAGTGGCTCGGGAAAACCAACAGCCCAAAAGTATGTGCTCAACACTTTCAGTCTCACAAGTGCACATTAGGCAGGCGGACTCTAGCTGGGATAGTCGTCTCGCTAATTCTTCCCCTGTCGCGAGTGCTCCATTCAAGTAATGGCAAAGGAAGGTCTACACTCTTGGCATGATTAGCTTGCAATTCCAGTGAACAGAACTAGATTATGGAGGGTGAAGCTCGTGCTATCCTTGCAGCTATTATCCTCATTCACGATCTAGCCGTTCAAACTCCGATGTCCTCACAGATTGTCTAGTGGTAGCAAAGGCTTGCAACCAATTACAGGAAGATGAAGTTCCTTGGTCCATACGACTATGGATCCTTCAATGCCAAAGGTGGTTACATCTTATTCCTAATCTTACTGGTATGTATACTAGTCGTGCAGATAACTTAATTGCGCATGAACTAGCTTCCATTGCTCTTCTAGAAAAGATCTCCTTGGTAGAAAGAGTTCCACTTTGTAACTTTGGTTTATTATGATTCAATACAACTATGATCTTTTCTCTCAAAAAAAAATAAAAAATAAAAAATAAAAAAATTCTGTCAATGGATTATGTTAAATTTTTAGCCACTGAAAATATTGAATTTGAAGATACTAATGAGAGATAAAATTATAGAGGACTAGATAAGCTTCCCAATACGTCTAAAACAGTATCAATCAGAGTCTATATGAAAAAGATATGACTAAAATAGTGAACAAAAATGGATTACATTATCTAATAACAGATTACTTCATTTATTAATTGATTATGTTATTTATCAATAGATTACATTATTTTTTAAGTGGTCATCTTCTAACAAATTTTCAGCTGCTAAAAATGTCAAATTATAAGATCATCATGAAAGATAAAGGTTTAGGTAATCGAATAAGCTTTCTAATATATTAAAAATAATTAATCAGAGTTCATATAAGAAATATATGTCTGAGTTCATATAAAAAATATATGTCTAAAAAAAGTGAATAAAGATGAATTACATTATTTAATAATGGATTACATCAGTTATTAACAAATTATGTTATTTTTAAGCTCTCATATTCTAATATATTTTTAATTATTAAAAATATTAAATTTTGAAGATACTAGTGAGAAATAAAGTTGTAGAGGATTGATAAATTTTATAATGCATCTAAAATAATAACGATTAGAGTTCATGTGTGAAAAAGATGACCAAAATAATGAGCAAAAGTGAATTACATTATTTAATAATGAATTACATCATTTCTCAAAGGATTATATTATTTTTTAAGTTGTCAATCTCCAATGAATTTATAGCCCTTGAAATGATCAAATTTGAAAATGTTGGTATAAGAATAGTTAATTCTATCTCCTAGATAGATTTTTAATGACTTGGATTACGTAGTTAGTCTAGCGGTTAAGGTTGATTTAAACTTAAATTTGATAATATATAGAGATAGAGAGTCGAATTAAAATTAAAATTTATCTTCTAGAATTATGTGATATCTCCCTTGATTTAAGGCATAATCCTAGTAGCAAATAATTAGATCTATCTCATTTAAGGTATAATCCCCCCCAAGATGAAAAGATTAGGGGCCTAGCCATTAACGCTGGCCTTCTTGACCTCGGTTATGCTAGTCTAGCATATACCTAGTCCAACCAGAGAATAGAGACATGTTATCAAGGAGTGCTTAGGCCATGCTCCGGTCACCCCTTCCTTGTGTGGTCTCTTCTTCATTACAGAGTCGCCAGGTTTTTTGCACTTTATGACAATCTCCTCTGAACAAAACCCCTTGTTACTCGATACTTTCCCAATGTTCAAGTCTAAAGCTTGAAGGTTTCTCTCTAAAAACTGGTTGTTTTGAGTTAACTCCTCCTCATTTTGTAGACGTAGTTGGGCCAACCTCTACAACCCTTATAGCCCTTTCTCTCGGAACCTCACTATCCAAGGCTAGGCACATCTCCCCTTGGGCAAATAGCAACGCGAAGAACTTGAATGAGCAGATCATCAAGGCCGAAGCGAAGCTACTCAAGATCTAGTGAAACCCCTAATTAAATAATAGTAGGGTGAAGGAGAAGAGGATTTGATGCGAGTTGGAGCATATTTACCTCAAGAAGGAAATATATTGGAAGCATAGATCCAAAGTGGAGCGGCTGTAACAACCTATCTCATAAAAAAAATTAAGTTATTGCATGGCACGACACGGCCAGCCACAATGTGGTCGGCCTTGTGCCATGCAGTGGTAGGGGGGAGGGCGCCACGGGCCCCAGCCGCCAACCCGGCCAATCTGGCTGGGCTAGCTAGCGCGGCGAGCCCTACTGCCTCCACCGCGGCTTCCCTTCCCACCGCCTCTCTCTCTCTCTCTCAAAATTTCTCTCTCTTTTTCCCTCATGCCGCCGTCGGCCTGTCGCCACTGGGGTAAGCCTCTCTCTCTCTCTCGCCCTTGGGCTCGGGCTCGCCGGAGTCGAGCAGCCAGTGAGAGGCTGGCCGCTGGATGGCCACCAGCGACCGATGCCCTCCCTGCTGGCCCGGGTCCGCAACCCCCTCCCTCCCCTCCTCCCTCCTCCTCCTCTTCTCTTCTTCTTTTATTTATTTCTTCTTCTTCTTTCTCCTCCTCCTTTCTCACCTCTTCCCCCTTCTGCATCAGGGTTAGGCTCGGCCCAGCACTATGGTACACAATGCTGGGCCGAGTCCAGCACTATAGCAAAGGGGTTGCTCCCTTCTAAATTTTTTACATTAATTATATGTTTTATTTTCTAAAACTTAGGTAAATTAGTTTATTTAGATGGTAGATTATTTTAATAATTCACATATAAGTATCAGCTAAGTATTCTTGGTATAAGAATTTATTAATTATAATTATAAATACTTGCATATGAATTTATTTATAGTTTAGCCATTGTTTATTAGATTAATACATGTAATCATATTGATAATAATCTTATATTTTATATATTTAGTTTTATTAAAAATAATTAAATTATATAAGTTTCTATTAATGTTTATGTATACTTATACATGCATATATTTAATATATATAAATATATAATGTATTTCTAGCATTATATTCTATACAATAAAATACTGAGCTCGGATAATTATTTTTATATTAATGGATAATCATTATTATATGTATAATTAGTAATTAGTTAAGTAAAAGTATTAGTTGCCAAATAATTGAATTATACTTAGTTATTGTATGTACATGTATTTTAATTATATTATTGTATATCTGATTCTTTTATGGTTTCATATAAAAGAGATTAATTATTATATGCCTAATATATAATTAGAATAAGGTTGTCATAAGTATATATATAATATAAACCCAGTTATTTAACAAAAATTTAATAAGTTATTATATTTTACACTAATAAATTCTAAATGGGATAAACGACTAACTTCATACTATTTAAATATTTTTCAGATCCCAAACCCCCTTATTTGAGACCCCATGGCGACGAGTGGTAGTTGATCGATGGACGTGAGGGATACGTGTGTAGTATCTTCTGATCAAAAGTGAAGAGTCTTATCCCCTAGACATCTTTCTCAATTTTATGTTATATTATATATTATGTACATGTATGTTTTGGCTTCCAGCATGATTATATAATTTTATGATGTATGTAATTAGGCTGATCTTAGATATGAGTATGATGATGATAAATAGAGATGATTAGAGATGACTATACTATTATAATTTTATGTCTAGTTGATCTGTAGCATGAGTATGCATGTGATAGATTAGCATGAGTATGCATGTGTTGACTACATAGTTAGAGACTACATTGCATCATTTTTTTCTTGATTTATGTTCCACCTAAATTTCTATTATGCATTGACTTGTTATCGTACTGGATATATACGTATGATCTGTCATTTAAAAGGAAAGCATGAAATCTGATTGATAAGATAGTTGATAGAAAGCGTGAGGATACCCGAGTGGGCGCGAGGGTTAGGGCGTGCTTGGAGATGATTGATTGCTCGACATAGTTGCAATCCTATTGGTCTTAAGTCCGAAGTCGTTAGTCTGTGTACGTAGTAGACATTTAAATACATGCCGTTCTTTAGGGCATATGTGTCAAGTTATCCTCACGAGGTTTCTATTAGCTAAGAGGGTGCCCAATTTGGATGGAAAATGGCGGGGCATGGTTATATTTGAAATACTCTTTGCAGGTGGCAGAGTATGCCCTAAGACTTTGGATATGATGTTGAGATCGGATACCGGGTGTTGACTATGCACGGTGGTCTATTATGATGATAATTCTTTAGAGATGGCATTGATGACTAAGATGTTGAGAAATACATATGATTTTATTATCATCTAATATACCTAATTATCGAGTGGTCATTATGCATCATATGTGGTTGCATTTGATATCATAACATGGTCATGATCATCATGCATCATATGTGTTATATAAAGAGAGTTATGATGATGGTATGACATAGAGATTTGCTTATACATTGTCAAGAATTATATACTTTGATTAGTTATGACATGATATCTACTATACATTTATATATTATTGAGGATATATTCATATACTCATTCATAACATGATATTTCTATGTGATTCATATTATTTAGTACATGATTTACTCTCTATTTGGCATTACTAATTCGGGGTAAGGTCTATTCACTAAGCATTTTGCTCGTGACTCTCTTTATTTCTTTTCTAACCCCCTTAGATATGTGGTACATGATAACGACTTGAGATAGTTTGAGAAGATATTTTAGAGCGATGATGAGGTGAGCTATAGATATGAAACAGTATAGATGATAATTTATATAGAAATTGAGTTGTACTAGTATTTGATATTTGTATTTTTTTTTGTATTAGACGATGATTTGTATAATACAAATCGAATCATAATATACTCTACTATTGTATTAGTTGTTTTAGTTGTATCTTAATAGTTTGTCGTGGCATGTGTGGATCCTGCCAGATTATGTAGTAGTCTAGTGTATGTTATTATGGACTTGGATATTTATATGTTAACAGGTTTATTTGGTTAATAGTATGATTTATTTGGTGATGGATTATGTGATCATGGATATATTAGCAGGTTTTATTTGATGATGTCATGATTATATATACATAGGAGTGTATCTGTGCGTGACGAGCCCCGCCCGACCTGTCGCGTGCATCGCGCATTCTGTGTGGGCGGATGGGCGTGCATGTGCTAGTGCCGGGCGGGGATATTACAGCGGCTCTACTAGGGAACTAACATCATCCTATTGCCCAAGAAACTTAGCGTTGCCACAATCGGTGATTATCACCGCATCAATCTTTGCAACGTTAGCTACAAAATCATCATGAAGATTCTAGCAGGTAGAATGAAACAGCTTCTCAATAATCTCAACTCTAAGGAACAAAATGCGTTCATCCCAATCACCAAATAATCGATAACTAAATGGTGGTTCACAAGATGATGGCTTTCCTGAATTCCTTTAAAAGCAAGGCCAATCCTTATAGTTGATTTGTCAAAGGCTTTCGACGAGATGGAGTGGGCATTTCTTAGGGACTATCTCTTGATCCATGGTTTCGCTGAGAAGTTCTCAAACTTGGTGTGCAACTGCATCTTCTCTTCTACGCTAGATGTGATGGTGAATGGCGAAATGGGAGGATCATTCAAACCGTCTCATGTATTACATTAAAGGTGCTTTCTTTCCCTTATTTATTCATGTTAAGCTCCAATATTCTCCTCTTGCTCTTGAACAAAAAGTCTCGCATCAATAGGTTTTGTAGTGTGTGATCGGCTAGGGTACCATCAATGTTGTCGCACCTCATGTTTGCCGATGAATTTCTGCTCTTCGTGTAACAATCTAATCCTAAAAAAAATATTTTGAGGCACAACACGACCGGCCACGCCGTGATCGACCTCATGCCCAAGCCAAGCCTAGTATGTGAGACATTTGCTCAACTACTTTGGTAGGCTTTGGGGGTGCCACATGCACCTAAATGCTGGCCTGACCAATTGGGCTGGGCTAGCTAGCTGTGGTGACCCCCCTAGCTGCTACACCCATCTACTTCCCCATCGCCTTTCCTCTCTCTCTCTCTCTCTCTCTCTCTCTCTCTCTCTCTCTCTCTCTCTCTCTCTCTCTCTCTCTCTCTCTCTATTTTTCTCTTCTTTTCTCTCCTCTCGTAGCTTCTCTCTCTCCTTTCTCTCAAATTTCTCCCCTCGAATTCCCACCACCACCTCCACCATCGAGTAGTGTTGGTGAGCATCCTCCTTCCTCCTCTCCCTTCTCTTTTCTCTTCTCTTCTCTTCTCTTCTCTTCTCTTCTCTCTCTCTCCCTCTTAAGGATCCTTCTATGTGCAGTTCAAGCTTGATTCTCTCTCTCTCTCTCTCTCTCTCTCTCTCTCTCTCTCTCTCTCTCTCCCCTTTGGGCTTGGGTTCGTCGAGCCGAGGTTGACTAGCGGTCGGTCCCCTCCCTCGCTGATGGCTTCCCCTCCTCCTCCCTTCCCTTCTCTCTCTTCTCTTCTTTCTTCTTATTCTTCTTCTTTCTTCTTATTCTTCTTCGGTTTCCCTTTTCATTTCTTGTAGCAGTGCTAGGCTCAGCTCAGCATTGTAACATAGGGATTTTGCCTCTTCTTCATTTCTTTTAGTTATGTAGATTATTTCCTAAAGTTAAGGTAATTTAGTTTATTTAGACTAGTTAATTATTTAATAATTTATACTCACCAATATAATTATTATCTAAATGTAATTAGTGTAATTATTAATAATCGTTGTACACATTTGCACATAAATATATCTATTAACATTTTTTTTATTAGCTTCAATTTTCTGTTTGGGTTTGGGTTTAGGGAGGAAGTTTAATCTTGGAGCTGATCTAGTTTTTCCTTATGGTGCAGGAATGTCAGCAGCAACACCCTCTCATGATCAATTGGCAATGTTTTCATGGACATGCGTAGTCTAGAAACATTGTAATCTACCATGCTATTATTTCATTTTATGTGATGTGCATATGAGATATTCATGGTTTGTTAAATCTGTTTGAAAAGAACCTTTGAATTTGAAGGTTTTTTTTTATTCCTTAGTTCAAGTTGTCCTAAGTTTGCTTTTGGATATTTTAGTTCCTTCTAATTCTGCAGTTGCTACGTGATAATATTTCTTATCCGATTTGTATTCGCATTCAATTAAAATTAAATTCATATATGGTCCATATTCATATACATTTAATATTCGATTCATATCCGGAATATATCTGTATCCATTTAGTTAGAATATAATTTTAAATTTTACTATCCGTCCAATATCCATATCCGAATCAGATTGTCAGAAGGCCATCAAAAGCTTAAACATGGCAAAGTATAGCCCTTGGCGCATCAGGAACATGGTGCTTGAATGCCTAAGCTTGAGTGAGCAATTTTTGGAGATTAAGTTCGTGCATGAGGAAATGCAATGTTGTAGCTGATTGGGCAGCGACCAGGGCTAGCGTGTCCTCCGATTATTGTAGTTGTAACCGGCTAGGACCCATCCCCATAGAATTTTGTAACCTTATTTCTACCGACGCATTGAACGCGGGGGCAGTTCAGTAATATATAGCTAAAAACAGCTCCTTGGCTTCAAAAAAATAAATATTCATATCCGAGGCTAAAATATAAATCCGGATGTAGGTTGAGCACTATTTAATCCGTCTTCGAACCGTTTTCATCCCTACTATGATCCCTTCCAAGAGCAATGCTTACAGAGCTAGTGTGTTATATATAAGTATGAGAAAGCAATTTAATAAAACAGCTAAAAAATATTAGAAAAGTATTTATTTAAAAAAATTTAAAAAGAAAAACAGACTTGGAAGTATATGTATATTCGTACGGAAACTTAGAAAGGCTAAAAGGACAAGTATCTCGATACTTATTAAGAACTCCCTTTTGTGAGAGAAGTAGAAAGAATCCAAATCTAAGAATAACCGAAAGCTCATACGTTGGAGTTCATATTATATGAGTATTATTCCAATTTGAAACTAGGACAAAATTTTTCTCCTCTCAAAGTAAAAGCTCAAATAGAAACTTGAGGTAAAAAGATTCTCTCCCTCTTCATCATTATCTAAGCATATTCTTCTATACAGTTTGTCCTAAATCTTGGATTAGCAAATTGTGCTTAGTAGATTTGACAGCCAATGCGAAAGTAAAACCTGAGTACTTAGGGCAAAGTCTTGATAATAGTAAAAATTGTTAAGGGAGTCCTACAGAACAACCTTCTAACTAGTGCAACACTTAGGGCCTATTTACTTAAAGAGCTTTTCTAGATGCTGCATTAATGAATGCAGTATCTAATCTCATTTTAATCTCAATCCAATCTTAATCCATCTTCATTCTCTTATTTCGATCTCAGTTCAATCACAACCCATCTCTCTCCTCTCCTATTATTTCCATCCTCAACCCTAACTCATCTTGTCTCTCATCTCTTCTATCCTCCTCTAATTAAACACTTATTACTAAATATGTGAGTATAAAATATAACTAGCCAAACATATTTTTAGTAGATACAGCATTATGAAATACAATCAATTAAACAAGTCATTTGCTTCTCTAAATACAATATCTAGAGAAATATGTATCTCTTAATATACATGTATTTCTAAATACAAAAAACCCTTTAGCCTCCTAAGGAGATTGTTTCCATGCGAAAACTAGCAGGCACACAAGACGCTTGGCGAGAAAACCTTACAATCATCTACTCTGAGGATTATATAAGATCTGCTGTATTGACAAATCACTCCACCTATCTAGCAAGACATATCCCTTAGTCTACTACATCTGGTTGCATATCTCATGTTGAACAAGAACCATAGCCCGCAAGCCATAGTTTACAAAGCTGCCATGAAGATAGATCACGCAAAGGCAGTCATCTACAGGGCACTACAGATGCATATGAAAGATCTACGTCAGCTAAGCAAACAATCTTGGGAATGTTACAGATCCAAAATATTAACCAGGTTTCTTACATTATGCTGTCAGAGGTGATTGCTTGTGCATGAATGGATTTCTGATTGTTGCTTCCACTTCCTATGGCTGCAGCCGCAAATCCTTGACAGCAGTATTGACTTGCCTAGTGAGGTAGGATTCGTAGATCTCAACTACAAGTCGCGGGTCCTTCTCCACGAGCTCTTTGTACTCCTCTCGTTCAGTTAGTGCGGCCATGTTGTCCATGATCAATGACAGGGCAGCCTCAAGCAGTTGTTTCGCATTGTGTCGGTGGGCAAACGCATAACTGGCAATGGCATTTTCATTGTTCACTTTGGATGTCATGAACTTCTCACAGAAGGCCTTGAGATGCTTCACTTGGTATTTCTCAGCCAACACAAGGAGGTCGCAGGCTACCTGCTCATCCAGAAGCACTTCTGCAGTGTAGAGGTAGTGGACAAAAGAACGCAGAACATCATAAGAGACATCATAGATCTTGATTACGCCGCTCCGGCTCTCTTCCATCTCATTCTCAAGCATTGCCTTGAAAACAGGAGATCTACTAATCTGATTAAAAAGAGACCCAGATTAGTTTCGAGCACATGATATTGAAAACTTTGGATTTCCAACAAATCATCCAACTGATGTTCAGTAACAAGCAAGAAGCACCTAGGGATGTGCCACTGTCCAAAAATCTATGCTTCAGGCTTAGGAAAAGCACTTACAGCATTACCTTTTATTTGAAAGATTCTGGAGCTATAAAACAATCTCTAGGGAATTGTCCAACAAATAACAGTCCCTGGCATATTTTCCAGATTCAATTGGAAGCTCATTTTGCTAAGCAAGGAATAGATGAAGAGGATGTGTTGAGAATACATATACACTCCTTATAAAGGAGAAACAGGAATAAGGGTAAAGGCTAATTTTGATTAACTTAAACTTGTATTTATATTCAATGAGTTTTTTAGTTGATTCTTAAAGATAAAATGGGATGGTTGAGGTACATGGCTCAAGCCCAGAATACCAATACATCAAAAAAATTTAGACACAATGAAATGAAATCTGCTAGCGATGACAAATAGATAAAGTGATGATTCAAATACCATTTCATTCGAGTATACAACAAGATGGCCCTAACAATTAGCATGCATGAGAAAGAGGGCTCATTACAAAATCCCAAAATTTCACACTTCATTCACTGTACTGATTTTGGTTACAAAGTTGATAGAGCCAATAGTTTGTAATGCTTAATGAGGTAAAGACTGCCCTCCATTTGCGTAAAACTAGAGTACTAGATAACAAACTATACTTATATATTTTCTGTAAACTATGTGGTTTGAAACTGAGCTCAACCGTCAAATAGCTAGATAACGCAGAAAACAAGCCAACCATATTTATACCAATAGAATATTAAAACAGTTAATAAGCTCTGAAGATTTGGGCTAGAAAGACCGCATAAAGTAGGAAAATCATATGGTCTCACAAAGATGGCAAGTACATTAGATCATTAGCAGATCATGTGAATCCAGAAACCAAGATTTATATCTATATGTCTAATTAAACGCAATAAGAAACAATACTCAATTGAAAACAATGGGCTATTCCTAATTTGCGAATAAATAAGGTAGGAAAATGTAACAGTCTTACAACTATGGTAACTAAATTAGGTTTCTTAAGAAATGTGAGAAACTAAACAAGAACTTGCATCTGTACGTCTATCTAAATGCACGAAGAAATTATATCAACGAGGCTCTAGTCATATTTTCTTTGCTCTTTTTAAAATGGAACAATGATCAAAATTAACATCACAAGGTAGTTGTGAAAACAGAAAAAAAGAAGAAAAAGAAGTGGGTAAAATGGAAAGTAAAGATCAAGCCATCAACTAATTACCATCAACATATTTAAGCAAGTTAGTCCTTAATAATAGTAAATATCTAGCCAATGGAAGAAAAAGAGTATGATAAAATCATATGATATATATTTCAGAATATAATATTGCAATCTTTATAGCCCAGGGTGTGGTGTCGTAGTAACTCAAATTAGTCAGATAAGTCTCAAAACAATTACCAAGCATTGCACTTTCTCTTCTTTCATTCTTCTCACTCACAGCTTGAAGAATCCACAAAATCCCCCAAAAGGGAAGAATTAGAATCTTTGAAAGCAAGAATTTTGTCATTAATGTACATCTTTTCAATTGTCGATAATCAACCTAGCATATTGCTGGTTATAAGATGGAAAGTAAAAGAAGCTAGGATCATTCTTATACACAGACTAACCTATCCTCCATCTTTTGCAGTCAAAATTTGTCTTTTTAATGGAACAAGTTATGCAATTTCAAACTAAAGAGTTTCACTTGAAAGAATAACATTGCACTCCTTTTTATCCCACTCCGAGTTTAGATTTTGTATCCAACTGAAGATAGCTTGGAGCCTAGGAAATTCATTCTACACTAAAATGGCCTCAAATATGCAAAAGAAAGGTACTAAAACATAACATTTGAAAATGCCATAGAACACATTTGAATGTTTGTGCAATTGAAGCATTGAAGCCACAAATAAAAAATCTCTAAGTCTTATTACTATAATAGAAAATATTTTCACAAGTATTTCCATGTTATAGAGATATTGGTCCCCTACTCCCCTCTAATTAAAATATTGGTTCCACCACTGCTAATGATACCAAGATTAACCGTAAATTCAGATAAATTTATACATTCATAGAATGACTGCAGAAGCTCTTCAGTTTTCCTATAATACCTAGATTCCAATATTAAGTATCAGGTATGATGCATAGTCAAGATGATATCCCATGGTCTATGTTATTTCATGATGACATCACTTTAATTGATGAATGTAACACAAAACGAACAACAAGCTCAAAGTATGAAAAGAAACTTAGAATCTAAAGGTTCCATGGTAATTAGTTTACGCCTTAGTACAATTTGTAATTTCTATAAAGTGAGGTATCTTTCAGAATAATGATGGGAAGACCAAAGATAAAGTGGCAGGAAGTAGTAGCAGAAAATACTTAATTTAATGGAAAAAAATTGCACTAAATAGAGCTATATGAAGAAGATTTATCCTTCTAGTACCTAATTAGTCTGGAACAAAGACTCGGTATAGTTTTGATTCTTATTAGTTTTATTACAACTGCTGTTTGTATGAGATACAGGAGGTAAAATAGGGCATTCTAGGTAATGATCCTCTCCTAATTTACGCATCATAGTTGAATTATCTTAACCAGATATAGCTAAAACAAGGTAAAAGAGAAACAATAAAGTAATAAATTCAAGGAAACAAAGATTAATTCCCAAACTTGAAACAAAAGAAAAGAAAATACCTATGATATTAATTAGGAAATTTTACATATCACACCATATGTTTTATCTATTTTATGATTTACACTTTGTCTTTGAGGGTTTTATAATTCGACTCCTTCCTTTTTTCCATAATTCTCATTTAACACCATGAAGTTATTTTCAAATCCGATCCCTTTTCATTTATTAATTTCGTATTTTCTTTTCTATTTCATTATTCTATTTCTTCATTCTTGCTTACATTACTTTCCTAGGTTCATCTAAGTGATGTAAATCTTACGAAAAGACTTGGTTTGTTATCTCTTGTTTGCTTTCGTAAAAAAAGACCAATTAAAGGGAGGGGCTTCTTCAAACAACAAGGAGCTGAGGCAACTGGGGGCTTCTTCAAACAACAAGGAGCTGAGGCAACTATTCAATCAAATGCTATTGAGCATATTTCCCATCACAATTATTAGTCTAATATTAGAGTAAAATAGCTGAAAAGAATTTCGAATAATATATATAAAATAATTAGTACTAAAGATAATAATACTAATCTAAGAATTATCCAATCAAAGATCGCATTTATAACAATTATAGTTGTTATAAGGACTTGTACTAACTACAAAGATATAATACTATTAATGAATTCAGTTTAATTTGGGAAAACAGTAACGTGGAAGAAGAAGAAGAAGAAGAAGAAGAAGAAGAAGAAGAAGAAGAAGAAAGAGGAAAGTGCTCCTCGATCCGATAGAAAATGGTTAAAAGATAGGAGGTGCAGGGTTTGCACCTATCAGAAGAAAAATTTAGAGGGATGACTTTAACATGTAGACTATTGGATCTTAGTGTTGGTGTCCACCTCTCATTCTGTTGGTTTTCCAAAGGTTTAAAGAAAAATTTAGAGAGACCCATCTCTCCTTCCCCACCCATGAGTAAATATTTCATAATAGCCTCATTAGACCATACATCTCTCTTGGCATATCTAGACAAATTATTCACAAAAAAAAAACCTTTTTTTTGTCTTGTTGAAGGAAGGATTTTTTTTTACGAAGATCCTAACATATTATCTGATTAGAGCTTTTATTTATTTATTTATTTACTTAGAGTAGTTTTGATCAAAGTTCCATTAGTTTAGTCTAGAAATGATTTGTAGGATGTCCCATCCATAGAAATCCATATAAATATAATATTTCCAACAATGGGCCTAAATTAGTGATTCGAAAAACTAAACTTCCTTTCCTCAATCTCAATCTTGATTCATGCAAAAATTTAGAAATTATGATGCTAGTTAAATTGGAAAGACTCGAATTCCCATAGGAAGGAGGATTGGGGTTCATCTTCAACTGAGATTTCTGTGATCTTTCAAGAACCCTTTGTAGAGCTTTCGGATGTCCTTCTCGCTCATTTAATGAATAAAGGAATGAACCATAATAAGGTTCTCTCTTTCTTATGATGATTTTGGAGCCAGAGATAGACAATTTCGAGAACATTGACCACAGGATGAAGAGTCTCTGCCTTTGTGAATCCAAACAATCAAGATAGGTAATTGCCATTAGACTAAATTACTAGAATACCCCCACCGTTTCCTCCCCTCCTCTCTAACCCTCCACGATCTCCTCACATTGTCGCCGCTGCCACCACCTTCCCTCGTCTTCCCCTTCCTCCTCCTCCACTTTCTCCTTTTCTTCTTCTTCTTCTTCCCTCTCCTCCTCTTCTACCTATTCTTACTCCGACCGAGGGTTCACCAGAGAAGATGGAGCGAGCCGAGCTTCTCGATCGACTATGCTTTGGGGATCAAAATCTCTGATTTAGGCATAATGAGGCGACGAGGATAATCGAGAAAATGGGAGGGAGAGAGAAAATAAGAAGACATGGATAATTTAGATATTTTATAAATTATTCAGTATATTATAATATAATATTTCTTTGATGGTACCGTCTAAATTAACCTAGGATAAATAAGAATTATAGGAAAAAAATGATGGGTCAAGTCACAAAATCCTCAAAAATGAATCATGAATTATAAAATAAGTAAAATATAGGGTGTGATTTATAAAATTCCCTATTAATTGACCTCCCACTTAATTCTACTACAACCATACTTCTGATATAGCTAAGTTTGTCATTTAAAAACATGATTCTGGTTGAAAATAGGGAAGAAAATAGCATTTGAAAATTGAAATGAGGTTGAATTCAAATGGCAGTTGTTTCCTAAAAGGCTAGAGATGAACAAAAATGAAGACAAGTACTGTAATGAGGTTGAAATTATCAGATCATATTCCATCAGATTCTAATGTTGTGTGGACGTGTACTTGATTCATCGTTCATCAACCAAATTAAGGAAAAAAACTTTGAAAATATAAAAGCAAGTTTATAGCAAAAATAATAGAAGGATGTACTAAATGTAAAGGAGATAGTTGAAGGCTTGACGCATACAAATTATTCTTTTAATTAGATCCACTCTATGCTCATTGATTATGCATTTTGCACGCATAACCATAAAATCTATATTATAGACTAATCATATTCTAGTGACCTATCAGGCCGTATATCATGTTCTAACAATCAACTAATTTACTAATTACCTTGTAACTATTTCATTTGATCAAGGTTGAAGATTAATTGCTCTAGCTGCAATGAGATGATTCCATGATATATAACACAATATAAATCCACAGTTGCAACTATGTAAATGCAAAAGAAAGAGAATCGACAAGCTAAAGACACAATATGCACATCCATATTTTGACAGATCTAGCACCAAGTACATCCTTCATGTTTATGGAAACTGAGCTTATCTTTCAGTCTACCTTGTCAAGCACTATTCAACATACTACCCAGTTAAACTAACATGTAATATGATTGATAGTCAATTTTAATGCTTATGTTATACAATTGCCTGACTAAGTTCTACAATATCGTTGATCTACAAAATGCATCTAACTTTCTTCTATAATTCATTTGTGTGCAATACACAAGCTAATCCGATTTTATGCCCCTTATGATATATGACGTGATACTAATCTTGAAAACTGTAGAGACACCAGTAGATGACAACAAATTGTTATGATTGGTGAAATTTTTAAAAAGAAAGAATCCCAGTAACAAACCTAAAATTTAGGGAAAGACAAGCTCTCAATATGCCATACAAGTTTCTCACTAAAAGTGATCCAGGTTGATACTTCAAATGTTCAAGTTAGGTATCCTCCTGAAGAATTGATTGCGTGCATTCCTGCACAGGATGGACTAATAAAGGTTTCCAAATAATAGCTAAAGGATGAGCTTCTCATAGCAAGAAGTGAATCATTGCAGATGGTGTTTATATTTTAAATGACAAATAGGTCAAATTCAAACTCAGGACCTCCTGCTCTGATATCATGTCAAGTCACCAACTATTCCAAAACCTTAAGCTAATAGAGTAGTAGTAGTAGATTGTGATTCCATCAAATGGGTGGAATTGTGTAGGCCCACCAGTTATCTTTTACTGTTTCAAAAAAAAATGAAAAATATGGGCAAATTTAATCGCTAAATTCCGCTGCAGCAAGCAACTAAACTAAATTGAGATAATTTTCCTGCCTCCCAGGGTAATGCAACAATCCAATAATAAAAGATAGCCATCCCAGCTATTTATTGCCCCGCTTTCAGAGCATGTAGAGCAATACTGTATGTAATCGATTCTCAGTCACCAAAATCTCTTCCCCTTTTTCCCTTCACTTCGTCTGAGTAGATCGATCGTCCGAAATTCCAAGTTTGCAAACGCAATTAATCCCGTCGGCTTCTTTATCCCTGTTGACTAGCCTATGCTATTACTGGATTCAAGTTTAGATTATATACACATTGTCTATTTCCACTACGAAATGTATAATCCTATGCTAAGAAGAGAATACACCAATAAAAACCGCTTCTTTTCTCCTATTTCTCGCCTAAATCAATCAGGTTCGTGTCTTTAAGAACGTAATCCATCAAAACAACGAAATAGAAAGAAATAAAAATAAATAAATAAAAGCAGCAGCGGAGACGAAAACAAATCATACACCCAGAAGTGAACCCAGAAATCAAAATCTCTTCTTTTGTCCATCTAACTAGCCAGAATCAATTCAAGTTCCCAACTTTAGATGTGTGATCCATCAAAACGTAACGGTGGTAAAAGATAGACGGGTAGAGAGAGAGAGAGAGAGAGAGAGAGAGAGAGAGAGAGAGAGAGACGAGGATCGCGCGGTGGGCAGGGACGGCGGGGGCGGGGGAGCAGGAGGAAGAGGCGGAGGAGGCGTGGAGGAGGAGGTCAGTGGCGGAGGATGAATGGGAGTGGAGGTCGAGTGGGGAGGAGAGGCGGAGGAAGGCGATCTTGGCCTTGAGGTCTTCAATCTCGCGCTTGAGCTCCTCCTCCGTCTCGCTCGCCTCCTCGTAGCACTCCTTGCACGTGCCGGCGTCCTCCTCCTCGTACTCTTCCCGGCACGACTGGCACCACATCTCTCTCTCTCTCTCTCTCTCTCTCTCTCTCTCTCTCTACTTCGCTGTCACTCTGCCAGGGAAAGGAGGCTACAATACAAATACAAGGGTTCCCTCGATTACTATATTACTATTATTATTCATACCTCCCTGTCTATTAATAGTTTGCAACTATTATATTATATTATATTATATATTGCCCCCGATTGTGTCTCGCTATGAATTAACCTCAGTTATGCTACTCTTTTCTTCTTCTCTTTTTTTTTTTTTTGGCTGAGCCAGTCTGAGTGGGCCTACAATTCTCATGGAATATGCCAAAAGGATGACAAATTTTGGACCTGCCATGCCAATTTAATAATATGAACCCAGACCTTTTAAAAAAGGTTGAGTTTAGTGTAATTAAGTAACTTCTTTTTATTCCTATTTCTTTGAGAGATAATTACACTAAGAGACCGCATCATCTACCCGACTTTGTTAATAGAAGACGTCGATAAAGTCTATGTTATCCTCTTAGAATAAAAATACAATTGATCACGTGTCATTTATAATATTTTATAGTTAATGGAGTTAATGTGTCGTGAAAAATAAATGAAAGAATCTATCCGTCCGCGTAGAAATAAGTGACTATTGTAATACGTAAAATAAGGTTTGTAGATAATATGTTTCTTCAAACTTATCACACTCTATTCCGGAATGAGAGAACAAATTTAAGCTCCCACGTTACTACTGTAACTAAATGGGCTATGTGATAGCGTTAGAAGAAACTTAGACCTTCTTTGCCATATCTATAGTCTATTATTTCTTTAAACTATATAAAGTGAGACCAGATATAAGTAAATATACAGAGCAAAATAACATTCACCAAATATGTGTTTCTGATGTTATGTGGGTGAAACCAATGTGATTATCATATAATCCGTTGATCAAAATTTTCATATAATATCCAACATATATACGAGCCAAAATTATTACAATAATCTAAATAAAGAAAAGTCCAAATATCACATGTTGCAACAAACCCTCAAAGCATATATCTATACTTCTTAGGGTAATTGAATTGTGTTAAAGAGGATTTAGGTCAAGTTAACTTCATCCTAACACGAACACAATCCGATTATTAAATAGCCGCATTTGGTAGACATGAAACAACTTATTCATTATGACATAACATGACCTCTATAACTCTTTTAATAAATGGGTCATGAGTCATGTTAACACGACACATTAACATGACGCGATGACACGATATAACTAACATAGTAATATTTATTGTAACAACCTATCTTAAAAAAAATTAAAATTAAATTAAATTTTGGGCACAACGTGGCCGACCACACTATGGTCGGCCTCGTGCCCATGCAGCTGATGTTGCATGGGGGCACCATGCGTCACTTGCCCGGCCTAGTTGGGCTTGGCCGGTGGTCGCAGTGGGCCCCACCCTGCCGCCACCACTGACTTCCCTCTCCCATATCGCCTCTCTTGCTCTCTCTTTTACTTCTCTCCAATCTCTTCCTTTTGGTCACTCTCCTCTCTCTCTCTCTCAAACTCTCTTTCTCCCTCTCTCTAACTACTACTGTTGCCGCCGGCGCTACCTCCCCTAGAACCGTCGCCCCCACGCGCTAACACCTAAGCCCGGGTCCGCACTGATGATAGTGTCTTAATTAATTAATTATTTTATTGATGTTATTTATTTAGGCTTTTCCTTCTTAATTAATGCAAATAGATTATTTAAACATTAATTATTTTAATAACAATATATATTCATGTTTATTATTAATTATAATTTGTATAATTAATGATTAATTAGGTATAACTATAGGTAATACTTATATCTATTTATTTATATCTCTATTAGATTAATATATAAATTTGTAAATTATAATTATCAAATTTGTAGAATAAGATACACTTTAAGTAATTCTAATAGTTTATTATACATTATTATTTTGTAACAAATAAAATACTAGGCTTATGTATTTATTTATTTATTATTTTATAAAGTAATGACTACATAGTCCCTAATTAATCAAGATATAATTTAATTATAATTAGGATTTTATCTATATTTATATTTTTTATTTATAATTAAAAATCTAGCTAGTTATAAAGATAAGTAGAAATTCTAAAACCTAATAAAATATCATATTTTACTCGAACGGATTATAATCGGATAAACAACTAACTTTTTATTACTTAAACACTTTCCGACTCTGAAACCCCTTATTGGAGACCCCGCGAACCTTGCTAGTGATGTGTGACAGTTGATTGATAGATTGAGGGATACGTATGTTGGGTCTTCTGATTAGAGGTGAGTAGCCTTATCCCATAGACGTCTTTCTCAAATTAGGATATATTATATATTATGTACATGCATGTTTTGGCCTCCAGCATGATTATATGACTTTATCTAGAGATAATTCCAGTCAAGCATATTTTATCATGTATTTGATTAGGCTAATTTGGGATATGAGTACATTGGTGATATATAGAGATGATTAGAGATAATTATACTGTTATGATTTTATACCGAGATGATCTCTAGCATGAGTGTGCATGTGATAGACTAGCAGGAGTATGCATGTGTTAGATACATGGTTGGAGACTACATTATATCATTTTTCTCTTGATTTATATTCCACCTAAATTCTTGTTATGCATCAATGTTTTGAAAGGCGGCCGCGGATGGCGGGCGGTCACCCCACCGCCTAGCGCCTAGGCGGAAGGCGGGCGACAAGGCGGGTGACAAGGCGGTCTAGCATTTTTAATATAAAAAATTATAAATAAATAAATAAACATATATAATATACATAATCACAAATTCACAACCATAATAACATAAATACATAAATAGCAACAAGTTCTAAACCATAATAACATAATCACAATTCACAACAACAATAAAATTACCACAATTCACAACTATAATAACATAAATACATAATCAAATATTCAAAATTATCACAACCATAAGTTCCTAGCAACAAGTTCACAATCATAACAAAATAATATGATAAAACATATCAAAATTATAAGGTCCATAACAAATAACATATAATCAAAAATTCAAAATTATCAAGTTCATAACAAGTTCACAATTATAACATAAAGGCCATCTTCTAATCTTCTTCACAATCTATGGGAGGAACTTCATCGACCAAAAGATTATCATCGGAATCATCATCAAATTCTAGCTCAACATCCTCCTCATCATCTATTTCTTCATCCGACTCAATTAATTGCTCATCTAGAGAAGTGGAAGGAGTGCTACTAGTAGTAGCTTGAGTAGATCTAGTGCTCCTCCTTGATCTTAAATATTCTTCGGCTCCTGATGCTTCTGTCACCATCTCCCAAGTTAACCCTTCACTTGGAAAGACCTCTTGCTCTACATGATCATTATCCAACCATTCCCTTGCATTATTTCTTTCTTTTGAAACGACTGGATCCTTCTCTTTCGCTATCTTTCGATCCTTCATTCTTGCATTAAATTGTACATAAACAAGATCATTTAGCCTCTTCACTTCCAATCTATTTCTCTTCTTTGAATGAATCTGAAATCATCAAATCAAAGACTAAATCAATTTGATAATAAAATTCATCAATTTAGCTTAGTCAATACAATGATTAATGATATATTACCCATTCAAAGGAGCTCCAATTTCTTTCACATCCTGAGGAGCTACATGTTAAATTAAGAATCTTAACTGCCATACATTTCAACTAGGGGGCAGCGGCTCCATATACACTCCACCAATGAGCTATAACCATAAAAATTAAAAAGTAACTTAGTAACATACAAAGAATAAAACTGTAAAAGACATGTTTTACACTTTTACAACATATGCTAATTAATAATTATTACCTGGGTTGAATTCATCATTGTTAACTTCTCTTGTTAATCTTGCTAGCGGTCTCCCAAATATCCCAGTGGCATCCTTATATGCTTTCATCTCCACATTTGAAATGTGAACTTGAATGGCTTGATCTGGATAAAAGTTCTCAATACAACTAAGAACACCATCCATTACATTAAAGTCAGTCTCCATCTCATCCAAATCTCTATAAAAATAGTATAGATTTAAATAATATGCAGCAGCGTGGAGATGTGTATTAAACTTTCCATTTGTGTAGTGATCAATTGCATCTAGAAAAGGCTTGGAAGATGTCTCATTATTATTGAAAATATTCTTTATTTCTTTCTTGACATCTTTCAATCCACCATATATGAATCACATTGGTGGCTTTCTTTCATCATCAACAACTCGTAGCAACTTCACCAAAGGAGTGAATACTTTAACTGCTAATGACACTTGCCTCCAAAATTGGTTATTGAGGATAGTAGAATAAACCCTCTTTCCTTTCGCAGTTTTTGACCATTTGCAACTTAAAAATTCATCGGAAGTAAACATAAGCCTTAATTTTTCTTTCTTCTCCAAAAGACTCTGTAATGTGAGAAATGAAGTGGCAAATCTTGTAACCCCGGGTCTCACGATCTCCCTTTTTTGTGTAAACTGACGCATCAAACTCAATGTTTTGTGATGTCCATAAATGAACACAGTGATTTCCCTTTCACGTTCAATTGAACCCCTAATCCTTTCTTCCTTTGATATCATCTCTAACATCAAATCTATACAGTGGGCAGCACAAGATGTCCAATACATACGAGGATAATTTTGCTTTAGCAACCGTGCAATGCTAAATTAGCGAAGAAAGATTATCGATCACAACTTGAAGTACATTTTCCTCTCCCACTTCCTTGATACCCTCAACAACAATATTGTGAATGTATTCACCTGTATGTGAATCTTTAGAGCAATCAACTGAACGTAGAAAACTAACCCCCAGCTCACAATTGACACATAAATTCATAATGCTTCTTCCTTTTCGATCTGTCCAAGCGTCAGTTAAAATGGAGCAGTCATTTTTCTTCCATGCAGCTCTATGGTTCTCCAAATCATCATTTGTTTTAGCCACTTGCTTCTTCAAAAGTGGCTCACGTAACTCATGCATAGTTGCCGGCTTGAACCTCGGACCATACTGACCAACTGCTTCCATCAAAACATGAAATGATTTATCGATTCTGACATTAAAGGGAATGCCACACTTATAAACCCAATGAGCTAAGTACATTAGCACTCTATCTCTTTGTTCTCATTGCAAAAGTATCTTTTATACTTGTCTGTACCATCTTCCCCGCTCTCTAATTGAAACTTCTAGATCAATAGATGTGTATTTGTCTAAAGGACCTCTACTTCTTGGCCTTTTACTTCCAACTTCTAAAATTTCTGGATCTTCCTTTTCTCCAAATATATTTACTTCTCGCTCTCAATTCTCTTCCTCTTTTGATTTATCCTCCTTTCTCCTTTTGTTGCCCTCTATATGCTCTTTAATAGCTTTTTTTGCCTCATCTGTAGCTTTTGAACAAGGCGCAACATCACCTCTAACATGAGCAATATGCTTCTTAAATCTACTAATTCCTCCCTTAGTAACCTTCCCACAAAATCTACATTTCACCGTATTGGCATCAATTTTATTTGGAAGGTATCCATATTGCCACCCTGGATCATTGGAGCCAACAGGCACAAAAAATTCAGATGAAGTTGACCCAACCACAGACGGTGTTTGAGAGGAATTAGTGGTCATATTTGACTATCTGTATTCTGTAATGAAATTGGGCAAAAAACAAATATGATTGATAATTCATAATTCACATTTCAGATTTAAAAATAGTAATTAATTACTGTTTTACCTTCTCCAATAAAACAGATAGTAAGATATTTAGTTATTTACTAATTATTGATTACTAATTACTCTCTAGTTAATACTTAATAACTTAATCTAGTAATTCACTAATTCAAAAGAAATGTTAGAGACAGATTAACACTAAAAATTAACTCACTGTTAAATCTTAATCTATAATCTTAATTTCTGAATTAATTAGAGGAATTAAGAAATAAGAAACAGAGAAAAAAATATTATCAGACAATTTCTGAATTAATTTCTGAATCAAATAATTAACAATCTTAATTAACGAGAATTAAAGAAAAATAGAAGAAATGAGGAACTAAGTAATAAGAAATATAGAAAAACTGAAAAACATATTATCACTTATCGATAGTTACTAAATTAATTTATGAATTAAGTAATTAACAATCATTAACAGATTAGTAGATTACTAATTAACATTCAAGTATTCAATAGATTAGCGAGAAACAGAGAAAAACTAATTAACTAGAGGAATTAACTAGAGGAATTAAGTAATAAGAAACACCGAAACAGAGAAAAAAACTAAAAATATATTATCGATAATTACTAAATTAATTTCTGAATTAAGTAATTAACCATCATTAACGAGATGAAGTGATTAACTAATTAACGAACATATTATCATTATTATCAGATAATCACTAAGTAACTAATAGATTAAGATTTACCTACTTTAGACAGAATTGAAAATTAAAAAAAAAATTAACTACTTCGGTGTGAGACAGTGAAACTGTGAGAGAGGAGTGAGAGAGAGAGAGAAGGAGAGAGTGAGAGAGAGTGAGATTGTGTGTGAGAGAGAGAGAGAGGGGCCCATACCTCTACAGCGAGAGCAGGCGCAGCGAGAGCGGACGCAGCGAGAGCGGGCGCAGTGAGAGAGAGGGCGCAGCGAGAGCGGACGCAGTGAGAGAGAGGGCGCAGCGAGAGAGAGAGGGCGCAGCGAGAGAGAGAGGGCGTAGCGAGAGAGAGATTAGGGATTTAGGGATTTTAGTGAGAGAGAGAGAGGGCGCAGCGAGCAGCGAGAGAGAGAAGAAATATTAATGGTTAATGGTATTGGTTAAGTTTTTTTAGTGGATATTGGATAATCCGATCCACTATAGAAAAACCCGATAAGGCGGGTTTGGCGGGCCGAAGCGCCAACCCGCCTTATCAGACCGCGCGGCCTGCTAGCGCCTTTTGGCGCTCAGGCGGCCCGCCAATGCGGCAAACCGCCTTCTACGAGCGCCAAGCGGAGTGGCGGGGCGGCCGGTGCGCCGCCCCGCCATGGCGGCCGCCTTTTCCGCTTTTCAATACATTGTTATGCATTAACTTATTATCGTACCCTTAGCGGATGGCAGGGTATGGTTATATTTGAGATACTCCTTACGGATGGCAGAGTATGCTCTGAGCGTTTGGGTATGATGTTGAGACCGGATACCGGGTGTTGACTATGCACAGTGGTCTAGTATGATGATGACATATAGAGCTAACATTGATGATTGAGATGTTGAGAAAATGCATATGATTTCATTATCATCTGATTACCTAATTATCGAGTGGTCAATATACATCATATATGGTTGCATTTGATATCATAGTATGGTCATGATCGGCATACATTATGTGTCATATTTGAGAGAGAGTTATGATGATAGTATGACATGGAGATTTATTTATTCATTGTCGATGATTATATATTTTTATCAGTTATGACATGTTATCTACTTTTTATTTATGTATTATTGAGGATACATTCATATACTCATTCATGACATGATACTTTTTCTGATTCATATTATCTAGTACATGATTTACTTTTTGTTTGACATCACTGATTCGGGATAAGGTCTATTTATTGAGCATTTTGCTCATTACTCTTTTTATTTCTTTTCTAACCCCTTAAATATGTGGTACATGATAGCGACTTGAGATATCTTGAGGGGATATTTTAGAGCGATGATGATGTGAGCTATAGACGTGAGATGATATAGAAGATAGTTGAAGTAGATATTGAGTTATAAAATTATTTGATATTTATACTTTATTATACCAGACGGTGATTTGTATAATACATGTCAAATTATAGTGTACTCGTGTATCAGTTGTTTAGTTGTATCTTGATGGTTTGTTGTGGCTTGTGTGAGTCATGCTAGATCATGTAGTGGTCTAGTGTATATTATTGTGGACTTAGATATTCATATGTTAATATGTTTATTTAGCTGATAGTATGATTTATTTGGTATTGGATTATGTGAGTATGGATACGTTAGCAAGTAGTATTTGATGATGTCATGATTGTATATGCACAGGAGTGTATCTGTGCGTGACGGGCCCCGCTCGACCTATCGCGTGCACCGCGCGTGCCGTGTGGGCGCTTGGGTGTGCACATGTTAATGCGGGGCGGGGGCGTTACATTTATTATATATAAAAATTAATATTGACTGATTTGTCATATATATTATACAAACAAAATGGTCTCTTTTCAATACACTAATTAGCTATTATATTTAATTCAAGCAAAGTGCATTTGCAAGTAGTGAAATAGATACTTAGGTATCTACTAGGGATGTTAGATGTTAGTTTGATATTTGATAGGGACAATTATTTGAGCCTTAAACTTGTTGGTTATGTTGAGTCCAATTTTGCGATTGATTTGGACGGGCATATGTTTTAACAAGTTATTATTTCATTCAAGTGGAGCTATTAACTTGACTACAACATGATATAGTTGCTTTGTGTACCGCTGAAGCTAAATACATGGCAACAATAGAGGTAGTCGAAGAGGCAATTTAGTTGAGAGAGTTTGTGGCGACCCAAATTTGAAATCATAATTGACCGTATACCTTAATACACGACATATATATTTTCTAAGTTCAAAATGACAAGAAATTTGATATGAATATTTAAGTCCAATAAATATACTTCAATAATAATATAAATGACTAAATGTCTACACTAATGTGACTTCCACCAAATTGAAATAATATATAGCCTAGAACATAAAGACTAATACAACTAAAAAATAAAAAGGAAACATAAGTGGAGGTAAATGTCCCGGTGCATTTTGCTCAATCATCAAGTTGATTAGTACCTAAGGCCTTATTTGCTTTGAGTTTAGGGAGTTCCGTGAAGTGATTGGGAATACTAACAGAATGTATAAGGCATTAAAAGGAGTTCTAATAAGCAGTTCTGTCAAGTTAGTTATATGTTGTGTCAGTCAACTATTTCCACAGAAGGTGATAATATGATATTTTAAGGACCCCAAATCCAATTCAATAACCAAACAATAAATTATCTTTTTTCTTAATCTAGTTTGGGTATTTATTAATTTTATATATTAACAATCTTTTTTTAAAAAGAAATTAAGATTTTATAAACTAACTTCCATAGTTACAAAAAGCTCTATTAGAGTCGGAAGCCAAAAACTATGGAAAATAAAAAAAATCCTTAATCCCAAGTACAACTATAGCATATGGTTCTACTATGATTTTCGTATCCTAGGTACAACCATATCTTATCAACGTTATCTCTCACCTCTTTTTCTTTTCTCTTACAAAATATTTATATTTTATATTATAATAATATGTCAAATCATGTCCAATCGAGTTTCTCTATTTTCTCTCTACACAATATAAGCCAGCAAATATACATTTAAATCTACAAAACATCATATAAGCCAGTAAATATTCACTTAAGCCCGCAAATAACTATTATAAATATTATATAAGCTAGCAAATATGCATTTAAAAACACAAGACACCATATAAGACAACAAATATGCCCTTTAGCTCGCAAATAACAATTATAAATACCATATCAACTAGCAAATATGCACTTTAAGCTCCAAATGGCTATTATAAATACTGTATAAGCTACTAAATATATACTTAAGAATACAAATGACTATTATAAATATTATATAAGCCAACAAATATATATTATAATATTATAATATTATATTATAATAATATAATAGTATTTATATATTATAATAATGACTATCATATATGAAAATAGTATTTTCGCCCATCAAATTTATATATAATTCATTTTCCTTGAAAACTAGTAATTTTTCACATATCACATCACAAATAATAAATATACTCTCAGTCTAGCTTAGAACTAAACACTAATAACCTAGTTTAAGGTATCTAAATTAAGACTAAGAAATATGCCCAACTAATCTAGTTTAGAGCTTAGCTTCAAACCAAATAAAGTTTAAAATATTAGGAGAGAGATCTCCTATGTGCCAACAACTATAGCTCAATGTCCAATCAGATTATATAACTATGGTAAATAATTTAGAAATTAAACTAAAATGATAATAATTTTTTCAAATAGGTCTCCAAAATCAATTCGGGCCTTATTGACCACCCGGAAATCGGTTAACCACTTAACTAATTAAGGGGTATTTCAGGAAATACACAAACAGAAGTAAGCTAGGGTTTCTCTTGGGCGTATAAAATTCGCCGCCTCGTCGCCACCTAGGGTTTCTTCCAGAAGAGCGCGGGTGATCGGAAGCAGATCAAATTTCCCGACCGAAACCCGAAAAGATGGTACCTCTCGTCTCCGTTTTAGATGTTAATGTGTTGAGCTGATTCGATCTTTGACTTGCAGTAGGAGTTTACTTCCACCCTTTTCGCCGATCTAATTATCGATGGGAATAGTTAGGCGCTCTTTCGACGTATATTTGATTTTGGGGTTTTGATGTTTCGTTTGTGACGAAGATCTTACTACCGGATCTCAATCTCTTTATAGTAAAGAAAAAAATGTAGCCTCGAAGTAGTTTTATTGTGTCTGAGTTGTGCATTCCATGTGGTTTCTTATGTCTTTTCTATTATTGAGATGGATCAGATTAAGCCGTCAGCTGTTGGGTTCCTCTAATGATCTTGGTAGTGAAAGCTTGGAAATTTTAGTATATCTTCCTTGGTACGTGGATGTATATCTAGTTTGTCCAGTTTAGATCCTGGTTAATCAAGTAATATGTTAAATAATATTATGCTTATATATCTGCAAATTTGTCGTTTGAATTGGAGGAATCGTTTAATTTGGTTAGAAGAAAATACCTTTTGACCCAGTTCTCTAATAATCCAGTTAACTTTTTCATGTCATTATAATTGTGGGGAATTTCTCTTGAATAAGGTGTTGAACAAGAGGATCGGTAAACAATGAATTTCATATGCTTATTTCTTTTTGGTCCTTTTCTTATAGTATAATAGCATAGTTCTCTAGGTGTATAAATAGTTTAACCATGTGATATGTCATTCGCAGCCTAAGCAGATTCACGAGATTAAGGATTTCCTTCTCACGGCGAGAAGGAAAGATGCACGGTCTGTGAAGATCAAGAGGAGCAAGGATGTTGTCAAATTCAAGGTCCGATGTTCAAAGTACTTGTACACACTATGTGTGTTTGACTCTGAGAAAGCTGATAAGTTGAAACAGTCTCTGCCTCCAGGTTAGTAGTTCGATAACCATTCTTACGATGGAATTGAGGTGCAAAATTTTAATAGATACAAATAATAAACAAAGAAGTTCATGTTTCCAAACTAATGGAAATGTTATGACTTAGGATTACTAATTTCATGTTTTTTGAAGTGTTGCACTTGCATTTTTCTGATTGATACCTGAAGGTAAAAGTTTGATTAACAAATGACCAAGCTAAAATAATTAGTTGTTAGTTAATTAATTAACTGCCACTAATGCTTTATCTCTACTCTCTAGTCGGTTCCTAAATGACCAATACAATTTGGTTTTGTTTGTAAAATTGTAGAAATGGAGTTGGTCATCATTTAATAGCTTTAAATGAAGCAGTTTATAGGGGCATGCAGAGAGATATTCCTCTGTTGTATTGCAGTTTAATAAGATACATTATATGCTAGCTCCTTTTAATGACTCATGTACTTATAATTTGATCTATAATTCTAGCAAATAGTTCTGTAACTATCATGAATCTGCATGACTGTTTGTCAAATAGTAATCAACAATTAGTAACTTTAAGTTGATTTCATTTTGCAGGTTTGAGTGTCCAAGATGTTTGAAGGTGAAGTCGGAAATAGTGTCATAAGATGTTTTTTGAGTGGGTGTCCAAGATGTTGCTTAAGTATTTACTCAAGTTTTTGTATGCCTACTATGTTTTGATATTTAACTCATGGGTCACTTAGTTCTATTTGGAATTTTGGAAGGATTTTGTTCATGATTTATTTTCTGAGTTAGTTGAAACTCTCAGATGGAATTTGACATGGTCTTAACCTGTGTGTCTTTTCTTTGTGGATGTCATGTTGAGTGAGTTCAATTACTTCTGCTTGTAATGGATCAGTTGCAAGCACTGTAACTTTCAGTGCTCTTTTAAGATGGTGACTGGTAGGTGATTTAAAGTGGGTAATTTTGAACCTAAGCAGCTATAAATGGTGGTCTGTGTCACTGCCATTGTTAGTAATTTTTCTGCAGATTTGAAAGATGGAATATGGGAACTAGAACTTTAGCATATGTTTGTTCTGATTTATGTGACTATTACCAGACATTTGGTAATCATCTCTTGTAAAATGTAACTCAAAATGTTAGTGCCAAGTAATCATTTTTCACCAGGCTTTTTATGGCCGTGCATATTGTGGTATGCAGGAAGTACTGCAAGATTAATCTTACAATGGTATAAATTATTTTAAATGGTTCAAAAAACTATCCAAATATCATAGTGTAAGGAAAAATAATGTCTTTTCATACAAAATAAAAATAATTGATAAGAATTTTAAGCTCTAAGTTTCAAAAAAGAAGTGTATTTTAATTATTAATATGTGTTTAACAATTTATGTTTTGTTAAAGAGTACAATTCTGAATGAGTCAATTTGTTAAAGCGATAAAGACTCCTCCAATCCAAAGGACTATTCGTGGCAATGGCGACATACCTTTTTGATATTTTTCTCCCACTATTACCAGGAGGCCAACATAGTAGGGTTGGCTAACTAAAGTAGAATTTAGTCATTTTCTAAGGTTTGGTTTAAACCCAGCCAAATGATGTTATTAGTCTTTTGTATAGTGATACTTCGAGTATTTCGCTGGATACCTGAAAGTACTTTTGGCCTTCTTTTGTGGTAATAAATATATAGATATGTTCATTGCCGGAAAAAAAAAGAGAGAGTCAATTTGTAACATTTTTTTTATCATATTTGAAAGGATGTAATGGCAATTTTAAAAGTTTTGATAATTATATAAGAAAAAGCTTTCTATTTGCTAGCAAACTTCCGGACATTTTTTATGAGTAAGATTATATACTAACAAAAAGACTACCTTGCCCTTCTCTGGCCTTATTTTCTACTATATACAAATAAAAACACTACTGAAAACTTTCAAAATATTATAATTGTCAATAATCCTTTAAAAATCATGCTTCCTTTTTAAACTTTAAAAATCATACTTACCAGTACATGCATTGGAATCTTTCATCATTTTTATTGCGTTAGTTTTTAACAAAATATTTATAGAATTCTTTTAATATATCGTTATTGAAGTTAAAAAAACACATAAATAACTAAAATGCCTTTTTTTAAGATGACGACGTACCTTTTTTTAAGATAAAAGAATAGGGGTGAAAACGGTTCGGATTTTATCCGATCCGATCTACTAACCAACCCGAGTCGGTATTTTACTCGGTCTGGATTCGAATACGGATATGGATAGCAGTTTATTAAAATATCTAGATTCGAATCCGGATACGAGTACATCATATATGTTCAAATACATATTCAGATATTGAATATCTAAATACCAGTATACTATGTAATACTAACAAACATCCTACCCTTAAAAACTAACCCGATTTGTTAACATAAAACCCTCACCTAACTCACCAACTTACTCTAACTCGGTAATTCCTCAACCTTCATCTCTTTACCGCATCAAGCCGCCGCACTCTCAACATCTCAAACCCATCCCCATCTCTCCCTCACTCTCAGCATCGACTCCCGCGACCCCGCCTCGATCTCTCTGACGAAGTTTGAGTACTCCACGACCGTCACGACATCACCTCGTAGCTAATCTGACGAAGTTGGGGTTCTCCTTCAACATCTCGTAGCTAATCTTGTAGCGAATTGAATCCTCCGATCATCACCATCGTTGCTAGGTACCTCCGCCTCGATCTCTGTCGTCTGGGCCGTCACACGTCGCTGGGTGATTTAGATCCAATCTCTTCAGCAAGAATGCCTTCCAAACCCAACTGCTCTCTCCACTGACACTAGTGGTGCTCCCCGAGCCATCAACTCCGATAACTCTGACGACTCCGACCATCCGATGCCATCCTCATCTCTCTTCCTCATCACAGGCAAGCATTTTTATTTGTTTTTCATTTATATCTTATATATACATATTATTTCTTTAATGTCTATTTTTAATTTTTAGGAGTAGTTGTAATTCGATCTGTACATAGGTTAGACTTAGTTCTAATTTTTTTGGAGGAGTTCTAATTTTACTCTCCTCTATTTGCATCATGTACTAAATTTAGGTGAAGTATTGGATCTAACTCTATTCTATTTGCATCATGTTTATATATATTATATTATCTACTCTCCGTTCTATTTGCATTTACATTATACTTGGACATTACATTATGATTTTTTGCAGTAGTTGGAACATGTTTTGTGAAATTTATTTCTAAGATAATGTAGTTGAGAAGTTTTTTAATGGCATTTATAATTTTTTAATGTAATAGAGAAAATTGTAATGGCATCTACAAGTGCATCAGTTCAAGATGACACAAGTAATAGTGTTACTCAAGATGATAGAATAAAGAGAAAAAAATTGACATCAGATATCTGTAATAACTTTGATAAAGCTGAAGTGATAGAAGTAATCAATGGGCAAACAATGAGCAAGTGTAAAGCAGGATGCAAATTTTGTTAGGAGCAATTTAATAGGGAAAGTTCTATGGGAATGACACCCTTGAGGAATCATTACAAAAATAAGCATAGTAGAAAAATAGGACAATTGTTATTTAATCTTGCAAGAGTCAGAGATTATGCATGAATACCCTTTCTCTATTGTAGAATATGAGTATTTTCTTAAATTTATAAAATCTTACAACCTGCTTTTCCAACAAAGTCGTGGATTACTATTAAAAAAGAAATGTATATGATATGTTTGGTTCACTTTTATGTCGTATGAGTGCTAATATAAATCTCTGGACTTCTAGACAGAAGAAGGGTTATTTGTGTGTTACAGTGCATTTCATTGATGATGATTGGAGAATTCAAAAAAGAATTATAAATTTTATGCATTTAGAAGGGAGACATACAAGGTTAAATTTGTGCCAAGCATTTTTAAAGAATATGATTGAATGGAATATTAATGGGAAGCTATTTTCCTTAAATTTGGATAATAATTGTGCTAATGATTTTTATATTATAGATGTGATCAGTCGGCTCAGTGATCAACAATCTCTTGTTTGTAGTGACATATTTTTTCATGTCAAACGTGCCACGCATATTATCAATTTGGTTGTCCAAAATGGTTTGAATAAAAATAAAGGATGCAGTGGAAAATATTCGTCATATCATCTTAATTCTTAGAAATTCACCCTTGCAGTGGGAGAATTTTCAAAAGAGAGCAAGAGAATGTAATTTAGCTACAAATAAAGCTCTTTCTATTGATGTACCTATAAGCTGGAATTCTACTTATTTGATGCTTAGAGATGCTATATATTATATTCAAGAGGTTTCAATGTGCTAATCCAATTAAATTTGCTGTTTGTCCAACAAATGAGCAATGGGATAATGCTAGAATATTATGCAAATGTTTGAAAATCTTTCATACAATAATTGAATTGCTTTCAAAAACTTTATATCCAATGCTAACTTATTTTTTAAAGAATTATGTGATATTCAGTTGCAAATTAGATAATGATATAGAAGTTTGGATGGACTTGTTCTTTCTATGGCAATATTAATAAAAGAGAAATTTGATAAATATTGGCAGCAATACAATCTTATATTAACTATGACTTCATTTTTAGATCCTCGGTATAAAATGAGAAAGTTCGTGAAATCATAAAAAAGTTCATAATGAATATGCATCTAAATTTTCACGTCCTTTTGATTGTGATGTGAATGTAAGCACGGGTGAAGTTTTCCAAAGTAGTGGGGCTATTTTTTATGAGTTTGACGAGGATAGAAATAGAAGATTTGAGCAATTTTTAATTAAAAAATCTTAACATCAATCTCCTAAGACAGATTTGGATCTATATATTGAGGAGGGCTTATTTCTATGGAAACATAATAATACTAAATTTGATATACTATCTTGGTGAAAAATAGAAGGTACAAAATATCATATATTATCACGAATTGCCCGTGATGTGTTTGGCAATTTTAGTTGCCACAATTGCATCTGAATTTGCATTGAGCACAGATGGTCAAGTAGTAGATGCTTATCATAGTAGGTTGGATCCTAAAGCCATGGAAGCTCAAGTATGCACTCAAGATTGGATAAGATCTACAAGAAAAGGTAATGGTTGTTTTATTTTCTTAAATTTTATAAATTAGTATTGAATACTAATTTCGATATATTTTTTTTCTTATTAGGAGAGGTAGCATCAATTGTTAAGGATGTTGAAGAATCTGAAGTATTTGGGCACGTTTCAGTCATACAATCAATGGCATGTTCACTAGATTAAAGGTAATGCAATCTTTTATGTTTAAACTAAATTTGAATTGCATTTGAAATTGTATGAACAATTAATGGTATTACTTGATATATTTTAATGGATTTTTAGTTCAACAATTAAATTAATGTCATTCATTTATTTTTGTAGATCCTCTTTAAAGTGTATCACTGCTCGATTGGCTTGATTGAAGATTAGAGAAATGTGAAATGTCATGAAATTGTAGTGGAATTGGTGGTCACTTTGGAATATTGTTTTTTTTTGTTATACTTGCATTATTTGTTAAGTTTTGGTGTAGTATGGTTATTATTACTATGTGAACAAGTTGATTATCTTTTTGTTATCCTCTTTTTGTTATATCTAAGCATATATGTTATAAAATATTGTGAAATTATAGTAGAATTGGTGGTCTTTATATTCTAGTGAATTGTAGTGTTATTCTCTTTTTGTAGTAAATTATAGTGTTAAATCTAAGCATGAATATGGTGATCTTATATGTTTGCACTAGATGTTAGTTTGTTATGTTTTTAGAATTGGTGCTTTTATGTTATAGTGAATTATAGTGTTATCTTCTTTTTCTAGTGAATTATAATGTTATATCTAAGCATGAAAAGGGTGATCTTATGTTTTTGCTCTAGATGCTAGTTTGTTATATTTTTAGAATCGGTAGTCTTATGTTGTAGTGAATTGTTATCATTCTTTTATAGTAAATTGTAGTGTTATCTGCTTTTGTAGTGAATTATAATGTTATCTTCTTTTGTAATGAATTTTAGTGTTATCCTCATTTTCTTATATCTAAGTATGAACACGGTGATCTTATGTTTTTGCATGAACATGGTGACCTTTATCTTATGTATAGATGCCAGTAATAGATTCATTTTGTATTTGTATCTGATTATAATTTGATTTTTTATCTGGTTTGTATTCACATTCAATTAAGATTTGATTCGTACCTGATTCATCTTCGTATTCGTTTAATATCTGAAAAATATCCGTATCCGTTTAGTTATGATATGGTTTTGTATTTTGCTATCCATCCAACATTCGTATCCATATCCGTATCTAAAGTAAAAAACATGAATCTAGATGTAGTTTAAGCACTATCTGATTCGTATTCGAACAGTATTCACCCCTAAATATAAGTGATAACATCTTCCGAGCCAAAAAGATCATTCATTCTATCGATTAGGATAAGTCTTCTCAATCGTATATGATAGTTAAGTTTGATATGGAAAATGCTTATGACCGCTTAGATTGGCATGCCATTTTACACACTCTTGAGAAAATGAATTTTCCTGCTAAATGAATTGATTGGATTAAAGCTTGCATTATTACGGCAAGGTACTCTTTCTTTATTAATGGTACTTATATTAAATGGATTTCTAGTCACTGTGGCATTAGACAAGGTAATCCTTTATCTCCATATTTGTTTATCATTACTTTGCAAATTTTATCAATTTTGTTGAATGATTCCATGCATAAGGGATCCCTTGTGGGTTTTTCGATTAGTGTCTGCTATCTTATGTATCTGACGATTTACTTATCATCACGAAAGCTATCTCTGCTAGCTGTGTGGCCATCAAAAATGTTTTTGATACTTATGAGAAAATTATTGATCAAAAAATAAATCTTGACAAATTTGCTTTTTACCTCCCTAGCTAGAGTGAACATCGAATCAGTAGGGACATCAAAGATTCTTTGAATATTAGCCATGATAACTTTTCGTTTGGATACTTGGGTGTTGAGATGTCCCCTTTTAAAATTCGCATGAAAGATTGTCAGGGGATTATTGATAAAGTAAACAGTAAGCTTAGCTCTTGGAGAAGAAAAACTCTTTCGCGTGCTGGTATAATCACTCTTATTAATTCTACCATTAATGCCATGCCCACTTTTATGATTAGTAACTGTGTTACCCCTCTTAGCACTGTTGATTCTATCACCAAAAGTGCTAAAAGATTCCTCTGGCAGTGGGGTGAGGAAAAGGCCTGCATTTAATTAATTGGGTATTATTTCCTTGTCTAAAAGAGGGGGGATCTTAGTGTTAAAGATCCTAGAAGAGCCCGTCTTGCTTTTATGAATCCTAAGATTGCTAAACTTTTGGGTGGTGCGGATAGACTTTAGGTTTAACTTATGAAGTATAAATGTGGTAGTCTTAAAATGTGGGCTAAAAGGAATAAAAGGAAGAGTGCCTCCTTCGTGTGCAATCACATCATTCACGCTAGCAAAGAGCTTTGAAGTGGATACATTAAAAATATTAGTGATAGCAGCACTACAACTATTATGCATGACCCTTGGGTTTTTCCTATGCCTCTCTCTTTCAAGTCAACTTATCTTAACATGAATATAAGCTTTGGCAACAAGAGAGTGGCTAGATTAATACATAAGGGTATTTGGAATTTGGATAGACTTGATCTTTGGTTTGGCTTAATTTTGAGGTTTGTCATTATGAAAATTATGCTCCCATCGTTCCGCGAAAGGATTCCTAGTGCTGGCTGGAGAATCCTAAAAGTCAAGCTTCTGTGAAATCGACTTATGAATTTTTGGCCAAGCCTATTGAGGGTAACCGCTACACTAGAATGAATTGGGACACATTGTGGCAATTACCAATTGCCCTGAGAATTCATTCTTTTCTTCGGAAATTATCTTAGAATCGATTGCCAACCAAAGACAGGCTTCTAAGCCACGGGATGCAAATATCATCTATGTGTGACATATGCAATCGCGACATAGACTCAATTTTAACATATTTTTCTTGACTATGTTTTCGCTAAGCAAATCTGGGACTTAAACATGTCGATTTTTGGATTTCATTTTTCGTTTGACAATGATTGAATTCAAGGAGGTGGCTTAAGGAAGGTAACAACTACACTACTGATAAGAAAAAAAAAGTTTTAGCTATTATTGCAAATTCCTTAAGGTAAATCTAGAAACATAGAAATAATTGTAAATTTAACAAATGTACAAATTCTGCTTATATTACTTGGAGAAAAATAGTCATAATTACCATGGAATACTTAAAGAATACTACAGAAACAAGCATCCCTAAAAATCCAGCTTCTCCCTAGCTTATTGGATGGAAACAACTATATGGTAATTGGATAAAACTAAATTGTGATGAATTTTTCGATCCATCAACCAATAAGGGAGGAGGAGGTTGGATTTTTAGGGATTCTGACTTAGATATTCTACTTGTGAGGAGATGCAATCAACTACAATAGTGCATGTATGCAGAAGTGTGGGCGGTGAGAGAAGCCTTGCTAAAGGCTAGGCAACTAGGCATACAGATACTGAATATAAAAAATTAATTCTCAATCTTTACTTTACATGCTCAAAAGCAATGAAACTCATTACGCGCTGAAGAATATGATAAATGATATTATGAGCTACTTCAAGCTTTTCAACCAAATTACTATCACCCATGTATACAAGGAAGCAAATTATGCTGCAAACTTTATTGCAAAATAATTCTAGAAAAAACTTTTCTAAATTTTTGTGGAGTGGCTCAGACCATCCTGAGTTCACTTCAATTTTGTGTAAGGATGCCTTCGGCACCATGTATTAGCGGGGAAGCATTGTATTACCTTTTGGGCTTTTTGCCTAAGTTTCAATAAATTCTTTACTTTACCACAGAAAAAAAAATGGTTTAAGTAGGTTACTTAAAATCCATTTTACCTTAGTCTAATATTTAGTTACTATACTAGTTTTAACTAGTTTAAGAAATTTTTTATTCTCAATCCAAATGCCACCTATATTTGCAAAATAAAAGAGGAGAAATATATGCAAGGGTATTTTTATCTTTTGTTTTAAAACATTGCAAATTTCTAATATAAGTTTATTATTCTTATGTCATATTAATTGTAATTATTATTCCTTATACTAGTATTAAATTAAATATTAAAATAGCTTATACTAGTATTAGTTATCTTCTTTTAGTATTAAAACTTAGAAAATTAATACTAGAAAAGGGCCTATTCTACAAGTGAACACAACCTTGCAGTTTTAATCAATGCGAAATCGTTAGTTTTTTTAGTTTATTAAGCTAACGGTAAAGTTAAATTCACCCTTTATATTATTTTGTTTTGGAATACTTGTGACACTGAAATATAAATGCAAGTAAAATCGAGTAAATTAGCATTGGATAAATACTATGAGTATTTTTGGGTTCGAATCGCACGCAACTACATTACCATTTCTCTTAAAATAATAATAATAATAAACGTAATACAGGAATTTTATATAAAAAATACTTTTTTAATTAGTCCTTATAAAAAAGTTTTTATATTTTAGGTATAAACAATGATATATCCAAAAAGGATAGGGTGTTATTCATAAATTTTCCCAAGAGGAAGCTTATTCCCCCTCTCCTCCGTTGTGTTGGTTATCTACCTCAAAGGTGCATGGTTCTCTTTGCATGCGCTTTAGTTAACTACAAATTTCGTACGTAAATGCAATTCACAGTTTTTCTATAAAATTCATAGTTAATTTATAAATTAACTATAAAATACGGTAGAAAAAGGAGGAGAATGAGAAGAGTGAGATAGATACTATCATATTCAAACTTTTAAATATATTTATAATATTAATATCTTACTAATATCTTGCTAATCTACAGTAACTTATTTGCACATAGATTAAATTTTGTTTTAGAGGAAACCAAACAATTTAAATTAATCAATTCTCTTTTTCTGAAAGATTAATTATAGAGTTTTTAGTTATTTAACTAATTTTAATTATCTTACCAGTATATTTAATTATCTCTTATTTATTAATTAAATAATAATTAGAGAGACTTGTATAGAATAAAAATAGAAAGATTAAGAGATAAAAGCAGCAACAGAGGAAAAAGAAAATGTAACTAAAAAAAAAAAGAATAAGAAAAAGCAGCAGCAGAAGAAGAGTAGGGGCCATTTCTTTCTATAATAGTGTCTATTAAGATTAATGAGGCATTAAATGATAGAAGAGCAAATTTAGAACGAGAAAAAGGAAAATTTCTCATTTGGAAAAGAAATCGAAAATGGGCTTCAGTGGCAAAATTAAAAATGGTATTTTTGATGCAAATTTCCTTGGTATTTTTCTACTGACATAACTTTCAAAAAGCCAAACCCTTAATTTTTTTTTCCATAGATATATTTTGGAGTTAATTAATAGTTAAAATTTAAACAATTTAGCATAAAAGTTTGAAAATATATTTATTCTAGCTTTCATAAAATTTATTTTAGTTAAGGATAATTTTGTCTTTCCTATTAAATTACTGAGACTCAATTTAAAAAATAACAAGGTAAGGATGTATGCAAATAACATATCTTTTGAGGGTATTTGTTACGATTCGACCACATGAATTTAGTCGAGTCAAGTTAGTTACTTAGCTTTATTTTATTATTTTGAATTTCAAATAAATCAGATGATCCACATGTGGATCTAATCCACTAGGAATTTTTACTCATATAGATATGAGTGTACATGTATTGATAAGAATCAGGGAATGAATGCGAGTTTAGCCAAATATTTTTTATCGTTTTTGTAGAAGCATTCGACCTTCTAAACCTTAGCCACCTTTCTCCACCAACAGCCACCTTATCTTATAGCCATCCACCACCTTCCGACTACTGCCATAACGTCGGTTAATTACTATTCTAATTTATCTGAACTTGCTCTACTATTTTAACCACAATTTTTAATCCAAATCTCCGATTGACTTCATTCCAAGGCCAATAGATCCGAGACTTCGAAATTACTACTTCTCAAAATCTCAGGATCATCCAATGAACGGATCACTTCATATCTGGTTCATAATAGTATTCATACAAATATCAACTTTATACTGGCAATAAGTAAATACAGATTTTTTTAAGGGTATAAATGTAAAATAACCTTTTGTCAACAGAACAAGATACATTAACAAATAATTAATAAAAATAGCAAATAAATGGTACACGAGGAATTGAAACTTAAAAAGATGCAATAAAAGAGAAATTGACACATTATTTTACCTAATCTATTTCAATTTAAATAACTAAAATATAGTTCTCAATTTTAGGATGAGAGAAGCAGGCTTCTAATAAACAAGGGAGGAGAAAGATAATTTAGGAGTTTCATCTTTCAAGCAATAACGATAATACTGTTCACTAACCTAACTTAGGCCTGTGTTGCAAATATTTTTAATATAGGGGGCAATTTATAAGTACCAAAAAAAAGGTGTGAACCGCCAAATCATAAAATATAGGGTGTTAGTTGCAAAGTTGACCAATAATGCCCCGCTACTTTGCCCTCTTCAATTCAAATCTAAATTAAGCCGCTCGCCTTCTTCCCATCTCTCTAGGCCCTCAAAACCTAGGTTTTCTTCGTTCTTTCGAAAGATCTAATTTTCTCACCCCTTTTTGTTCAATTTATTATCCTTCTTGATCTTTTCCTCGTCCTACGGTCCGATCTTTCTACTTGCTTCCTTCTCCGGGCCCTCTAATTTGATTTACCCAAATTTTTGTTTCTCTTTCTAGTCACCTTTTGACTGTTTCTTCGGTGTTCATCTCTGGATCTGGGGGCAGGGCCTTGATTGGAACCCTAGATAGTGAAAAAGAGGAAACATAGGGTTCGGAGAGATGTCTCCGGAGTACGGGAAGTGTAATGGGACGTTAAAGCGGAAGGATTTCTCGCAGGAGAGGCTTATAACTTATAGGAGGAGGAAGCGCGCCAAGACGAGCATCGATGATGGAGGGGTAAGGCTATACAATTCTCTTTGTTTCACTTGTTTCTGCTGAAAGATAGAAAATTTTCCCACTTTCTGATAAGTTCGGCAAGAATTGCTGATGGAGTGGTATATACTAGTGCTATGGCCACTTTGTTTTGTTCTGTAAGTTTGCTCGAGTTATAAGTTCTTGGAATTTGTTATCATTGAAATCCCATAATTTTTTGAACTTGCCAAGGTTCGTTTTTGTTGCAAGATTATGAGAAGATTCAGGATATCTGAACGAAGGGGTAAGCAAATAGTAAACTAGTTTTAGTAAATAATCTAAGAGTTTAAGTGGCCATGCCAAATGGTCCTACGGGTGCTACTATTGTTCCAGAGAGCATAACCACTGAGCTCTGTATCGGGCAATTCATGCTAGGTTGAAGCTTAATCTGTAAGGTGGAATGGTTTTTTTTTTCTGTATCTGATGACTTCTCTTTTATACCTAATGGTGCATAGTTGTGTTAATTGTTAGAGAATTCCTTCTGATGAAACTTCTAGCATCTCTCTGCTTTTGTGAAAGAGAAAAAATATCATTTCCATAAGTTATATTAGCTTTCAAAAGGTGCATGATGAATCCAGGATGATGAATTATGGTGATGTGGAACTGTGAGAAGTTTAGTATGTTTGGTTCATTCGGTGGTTATTGCGTTCTCAAATTGTACAAGAATAACCATAATAGATTGTGGCGATCTAGAGCTGCATGAAATTGCTTTAGTTCCGTCGTTAGTTGGTTACTGCATTGATATCCTTTGCCTCCAAGCAGTTACATCAGACTTCTTGACTCTTGTAACATCTTTTGAACGTTAAGGACATGCTTTAGGCTTAGTTCATACAGATTGTTGAGCTTTAGTCACATGGATGTGATATGCAATACCAAAGCAGGCTAAGGTTCATCACTTTTCTCAAGTAAATAGTGATTAAATGCTGAGATACAAAAGTTCTATTAAATCTGTTTTGGCTTTTTATATATTTGACTAAGATCAAATAAAATTATCTCTAAGGGTTCACATCTAGTTTCTACTTGTCCAAATTTGGAGTTCTTGAAGGTTATGAGGTCCAATGCTTGCAATGTTCTCAATTTCGAACTATTGGTGGAAAGACAGATCAAGTTTCACATAGACAGAAATTAGCGATGCTTAGCTAGAGAATAACTCTATTAGCAGAATGTTGTAGCACTTCTGGGCTATCAAAGTCTAGACTCTAGAGTTCCTTTGTACTTGGTCCTTCTGTGCTGTGTTTTATTGGAGACATTATTTTTGAAATTGTATAATATTATCTTGATTCTGCTAGCAATAATGCATTCTTTCTCTGTGTAGAAGTAGTCTTTTCATCTTACACTGATATCAGGCATAAACTTTCTAATTTTCTACAAGACAACTTCATAATAAAATAAAAGCTTTTCTTAAGTTGGTTGATAGGTGGAATTTTATGTGCCAAAGGGTTCTTTCTTTATCTTTATAGAGAGCAGAAAGTACCAGTAGGTCATTCGGATGAGTTGTACAATATTGATATTCAGGCAAGAAATCTGACAAAGCTTTGCTGCCTAAAGAAGGAACTAGCAGCAGTAAATATCTAGTAAATTATTCTGAAGCTACCATGGAGGTGTCAAGGAAAGATATTGGGTTGTTTGCTTCAAGAATAGCTATCTTCTTTAGGGGCTGTCGATAAAGTCAATCTGAACCATGAAGTAGCGAAACTTTTCACGTTCCGACATGCGAACAGCATTCAAATTACACTAGTCGAGCTAGAGATTTGCCACAGATGTTTGAATGCCCTGACGGACCTTCTCTGATTTAAGGACTTAGTTGGAAAAGGTATTTATACCTTCTAACCTTTTCTAGGGATAAAGAACATTACGAAAGAGGAGATACAACAATGAAGGGCTGTCAAACGAATTTCAAGGAGGGGCTTTTGGATTGAATTTATATCTTTCATTTGGTATCTTCTCTAGCAAATCTCATTATCTTTTGCCTAAATATTGTGAGGGGATCATCTTGTTCTAGGCTAGCTTGTTCTTCCTATTTCAATATTATCTTTTGTGTTAGAGTGAGATTTTCATTGATTCGGGATTGGGTTTTCTCTCCACTTTGAGGGATTATAAAGCAGGAAAGCTATACTTGTCATAGAAGAAGTATGCTGAGCACATACTTGATTGTTTCAGGATGACAAATGAAAAATTCATGAGCAATAATTTGAAAAGCGGCTATGGTGACATAGCGCATTGGCCGCCTCGCCAAGTTGATAAATACTGAGTTGGTTATCGTAAATTTCTATAGTCTTCATCCTCATAATCACCATAAGTTTGTAAATATTGATATTTGGGATCTAATGCTCCAAAAAGTGATTCCACCGTACTAGTCATATTGTATGAATCTTGTTGTGTGACTTGCGTTTGAGGAGGATAATAACCAGTATTTGGATCTTGTGTTTGAGAATACTGAGGATACTAAGGATAATAACTAGCATATGGATTTTCTGATGATTCTAAACAATAAATACTTGATGTACCATAATCATAGGAAGCAATATTCTCATGACAATGTCACTGATATGTATATACATCCTTAGTTTCTCTGTCTTCAATCTTTATACCTGCTTGACTTTTCTCAAGAAATGTAGATAGGACGATCTCACCACCATGTGTATCATCAGGACTATGACTAGTACTAGTAGGTATACTATCTTTTGCTGCTGAACGACTTGTATTAGCCTCTGCTCTCATCGTGGTCTCCCTCCAATATCTCATCTAACTATCGGTTATCTCTGTCATCTAATAATCTGTCTTCTATTTCTCTGATCCATGGAGTCAAAGGGTTTTCTTCATCAAAAACATGATTTAAATCAATCAGTTGTTCATTTTCTGCATTTCTTCTTAAATTTCTCTTCCTTAATCTTATATTATAATAACAAAAAACTAACTTCTTCAATCTTTCCATTGTTAATCGGTTGCGTGTTTTTGTGTGGATTAAGAAAAAAATAGTCAAATTTCTTTTACACTGTGATGAAGACATAGTTTGACTTGAAATCTTCTTTGCTATTGGCATCAAATTTGGTGCCTCCTCCCATCCATAGATAGACCACCATTCAGCGGGAGTGTTATGAAATATAGTTGCAGCAACTTTGGCAGTACTGAATTGCCCAACTCTTAATTTATATCTCTCCATCTGAAACTAGAAATATATTATTGCATACTGATTATATTGAAAGTTAAAACTTGAAATAAATAATAATAAAATTATTTAAGTGAATCATAACTCACTTTTTTATCGCAAATGATTTGTTTATGAATATCGCGCTCAAGCTTGTTAATTACCTTCCTAACTCCCAACAAGACTTCACTATTATTATTGACATTTGTAGAAAATTGAAATCTTGGATTAAGAAAATATCTTGTAGAAATTTAAAATTGGTAAGCATTTAAGTTTTTAAATATTTATAAATAAATATAAATTAGTAAATTAAAACTTAAAACTTAAAAGTATGCCTACCAGCAGCATGTATATCTCTATGTAGTTGTCAGTTCTATCTAGAATCAATCATCTTCTACCACTTCCTATAACTTGGGCCCACATTTTTTTATTGATTCTTTTGCTATGTCCATTGTGTCATATAAGAAACTCATCTCAGACTTGTCATCACTGTTTACAAGTTTTAATACTTTGACAAGAAGCTCAAATATTGTGGTGGCAATTGTAATATTATCTCAAAATGTATTTCCAAGAGCCATATTTTTTAAAGTTTCACCTAAAGATTTATCTTTAAGTTTTATATTTTAAATTTTTATAGACCACTTCTGTGATGTAAATATTCGCATAATATTATCCTTGTAGCGCATGATGCTCTCGAAGGCTAAAAATGAGTGGCAAATCTAGTGACGTCGGGTCTGATGATCTCCCTATCATCAATCATCTGCCTGAGTAAATTAATAACTCAACTATAGTTATATATAAAATTTGTTAACCTCTAACCTTCATGTATGACCATATCAATTTCAGGCTCTTTTGCAATATCCTCTAACATTTAATCAATACAATGTGTAGCACATGGCGTCCAATATAAATGAGGTCTTTTTATCAGAAGTAAATTTTTAACAGCTTTATAATTGGTCCCATTATCAGTAACCACTTAGATTACTTTTTTTTCACCGATTTCTTGTACCACCTCATCTATCAATTGACAAATATAATCTACATTTTTGAAATGAGTAGTAGCATCCACAGACTTTAGAAATATTGTCCTCATGCCAGAGTACACTAAGAAATTAATTATATTTTTTTTGTTTTATGTACTCTATCCATCACACATCAGTGTATAACTAAATTCATCCCAATACCATTTAAATGTATTAATATAAGTACAAAGCTCATCTACTTCTGAGTCAAGATATTTAGTAGTAATATTATTTGAATTAAGAGGCGGAACACTAGGCTCTAATGATTGTATAGCATCCCACTATAGTATAATAATAAGGACTATCGACTATATTGAAAGGAATATGGTTGTAGAAGAAAAGTTTAGAGATAGCCCTACCAATGTGTTTCTTTGCATTTTAAATTTTTTTGAGAGCTGTCTTGATGGAAGTCTATGCACGACTCCTTTTTTTTTAAAGATATGTATCCATTGGTCTAATATTTTCAGACTCTGTTGTAACACCAGGAGTCCTATGGGTAGAACTGTTGTCCCCATATTCTCTCTCCCTATATATTAAGTGATCTAGATCTCTGAAAGTTATCACCAGTGCTTCTTCTCATCTCTTTCTCTCTTCTATATATATTTTTACTCTCTTTCATTGCCTTCCTTATCTGTCTCTCCTCCCCATTCTCCCCATCCTCCCCACTCGCTCACTTGCTATCATTATTAATGTGTAAAGGATTATGCATCAATTCTTCATAAACCATTGACTCTCTTTGTTGTGTAGATTATTTATCCTTCTTTTTGACAATTAAATAACCTAACATCTGCTTTCTAACTTCTAAGGACACTTGAGTGCAAGCTGCTACATTTTCTTGTCTTCCAACTAAATGTTCTTTCAAACGGCTAACACCATCACTCATTTTCTTTCCACACCAGCTGCATTTAACACGTATTTTATCATGCCCAATAGTGCTGCAATATTGCCATCTAATGTCGGTATCATATGACTTTTCTTTTGGAGCCATTGATATTTTAACTCTGTAACTAAAAAATATAAACAAAAATCAAAATAAAATATAAAATAATTTAAAATTATGAAAAGAAAATCCTAAATTTTTTTTCTTATTTTTTTCTTTACTTATTTCTAATTTCTAGTTTCCACCCCTCTCAGCCTCCCTCAGTCTCTCAACTCTCAAGTTCTTAGCAGCAGCAGAGTGTTGCTGCTAGTGCTGCTACTCGCTACGCACGTGCAGCAGTAACACACTTGCTACTGCTAAGCTGCAGCAGGCGCAATGAAAAAAAAAGAAAGAAATAAAAGAATTAGAAACTGAAAAAAAAACTCACTCGAGGTCGCCGGAGGTCGAGGACGTTGGATCTTCGTCCGAGAACGTCGCCGGAGGTCGAGGTCACCGGAGATCTACTCATTCGCTGGTGAGAAAGAGACCCATGAGAAAGAGAGAATGAAAGAAAAGAGAGAAAGAGAGAAAGAAAGAAAAGAGAGAGAGACAGAGAAAAGGGAGAAAGAGAGGCAGGTGGGTGGGGGGATCAATTATTGATGTTCCCATGGTCAGATCCGGGTCCGACCTATTCCCACCCGTTTTGGCTAGGGCCGATCCCGATCCGTTTTGGCCGATCCCACTCGGGATCGATCGAAATTGGGAACCTTGCTTAATATGTTATGCGAGGCAGTTAGAGAAATTAATTGAAGTAATTATCAATTGTGTTTCAGTCTTCACTATTAATCATAGGAGGGATTTAAGATTTATTTTCTTCTAATCCCATCAAAAAGTAAAATTCTCTTTCATTTTTCTAAGTATTTCTTTTGTTTTACACTTTAAAAACTAATTTATGTTGTATAGAATTTTCTAGATCTATCTTTTGCAAGAGGTCTTTTTACATTAGTCTAGCATTTTGGTGTCAGATCTATGAGAACTACTATTTAAAATGTAGAAATCAAAGGGAAAATCTGATTTCCCCCATATTTTGCCCAAATTTCAGGAAAAAAAATTCAAAATTATTGTCAAATTCATTCAAATTGGGTTAAAATTAGTGTAAGAACATGTTAGATTAACTTCATATGAGTTGATTTTTACAATGTTAAAATCCCAATGTAATTAGAAATTATTTGATAAAATAGGTCATTTAAGCATTTAATCATATTTCTCTTTGACTATTGCTATATCAGTAGCAAAATAGGTCATTCACAACATTATTTGGGATAAAACTTCTTATGTAGCCTTTGATATATGTGTTTAAACTAAAAACATCTATAAAACCCCTAAAATACATATTAGAAGCATGCTAGTGGGCGTGCTAGTGTGCCATTGGCACGACAATCCTATTTATCTAGTAGTTAGGTACTTAGGTATGTTAGTCTGTATTTCTACTTGGTGTTGATTGTATTACCTACCATAATTGTGTTTGTCCCCTTTTATTCCTCAATAATCCTGTGGTCAGTTCTTCCCCAGGAGAGTACAGTGGAACTTCATTATGAAGTGTTACAGAAGAACACCTATGAGCAATATAGGCATGGTAGAACAAATAGTCATTGGAATCACTGGAGATATGTCTTGGAAAACATCCTGCAGTTGCCAGATATAAGTGAAGGTGGTGGTATTAAAAGCTGCATTTGTGATGCGCTGACATATGGTTCTTCTGGATGCAACATAAAGCCCAAGAAGGTAGATCTCCCTCTGGACAGTGAAAAACTACAGGTATGAGGAATTTATCTTGTTTTGTGTGCAACTCTCTCCAAATAATTAAATTCTTACTCATCTTTGTCTTTTATCAGGTTAAGTATGGGGCCTGCTGTGAAGAGAAAATGCATTCTGAAAGGCTAGATAGTTCCATAACTCCTCTCTCAGATGCATCAAAAGCTGGCTGTCAAGTAGATATAAATGCCAATACATTAAAGTGCAAGAACATTTTCCGTGATATTCTGTGTGCAGAGAAATTTGCTTTGCTCTGTCATTTGCTTTGCAGAAACTTTCAAGACAACCAGATGAACCGATATTTTGATTTTAGCATAATAAACTCAAAGATGGAAAATGGGGATTATGGGCAGTCACCTCAATTATTTGATCAAGATATCCAACAGGTAATTCTAGGTTGACCTCATCTTTTCATTTCTATTAATCTCTATAACTTTGTGTTTCATTGTTTGCTAACTGTTGCATTCAGTATCTACTCATACACATTGATGTGTCTAGAATGTCCCATTTGTGGTGGTTCAATTCTTGTTGCTGACATGTCCATATAGTGGAAATCTAAGATTGCCGAGTGCTGATCATCTGATGATTAGTCCTGACTATTATGGCATATGCAAGCTAATTAGTTTGTCTTTCTTATCTATTCGAAATGACTTTGGTAAGAATTTGGTATTTTTCTATCTCCAGTAGTCAACCCAAAGGCTATATTTTTGTTTCACTTTATGGCTAGCAGGATGTTTGTGAGATATGCCCCTATTATTTTCATTTCAAAGTACATAAGTTGCAAATGCTTATTTACTATCATTATTAGCTCTGCACCTCTACCAGTGGATTTTTTTTTCTATTTTCTTTTAGAGGGCAAGGCCATAGGCCAATTTTATTATGATGATGAAATATTCATTTTATCAACAAAACTCCATGAGACAAGGGTAAGATAGAAAAGCTCTACAATTTAACCTATTTATGTTAATGTATTGTCATAGAATATAATTTTTATGAATGAAGCAGATGGTATGTGATTACACCTTAGAAATCTTATACTTTCTTCAATGATGATGCAAGCGCCAGGGTGCTGTTTTCATCAAAGAGTTCACTAGTCTCTCGGAGTGACAAGGAACAGGAAAGATTAGCCTTTGGGGCAAGGAGGTCAAGTCCATGAGTGATAGAAAAAGCTTTATGCCGCATGCAGTTACAAATCGATCTTGATAGAACTAAATATTGTGCTATTTACTTTCTTTCAGCGTCAATGTAGATCCTCATGCAGCCATCAAACTAGACTTCTCAGGCAGCATGCACCAAAAAAAAACATGTCTGGTGAGACCAAGTCCACTGGATAAGTATGCTCAACAGGGTTAAAATGGAATGGACTCCTCCAGCCAGAAGTATGGCAGCACACAAAGCTGTAGCACTGCTTTCCACTGTATGAGCAGTTGAGGTGTTAGGTCTATGTAGAGCAACTTGTGGTGCCTTCCAGAAAAATCTCATAATAATGAGACAATAAGAGAGATTTTCAGGATTGCAACCTCCTTTTTGTAGAGATTTCTTTGCTGAATGAGATGTGAAGTATTACCTCTCAATGAGATAACCACATACCAGAACAATTATCTAGCAAGTATCTAATGAGCAAATGAATATTATAGATCAACTTAACCTTCCATTATTTCAAATTCCTGGTTGAATTGGGGACAGTTTGAGAATTCCTTGAAGAAAAAACTTTATCCAACTCCATGAGTGAGTCAATCCAGAGGTTTGGAAGTAACATCTTTTACATCCATTTTCTGCTGACTGAATCCAGGAAATTGCAAATATATGATCCCTTTTAATCTAGCAAATACATGATCCCGTTTAATCTAGCAAATACCATGCGACTTCATTATAATCTTGTTCCATATATGGAATGTTAGAAAATGACTATTTTTATGCTCTTATGACCATCTAGCTTGTATTTGTCTTCTTGTGTTTCTGTTGTTGTTTATCTAGATTTAGTTTTAATGTCCTTACAACTATCGGAACCTTATTATATTTTAGATTTGTACATTTAACAAAAGTAACCTAGACTGAGGTGATTGCTGGCTCAAAGCTCTGATCTCGTGAAAATGATCATTCTTTTTTCATTTCATTGGGGTTGCAGTAATAAACACTTCTCTTGTATCACATCTTTTTCTGATATTTCTAGTTTAGTTGGACCACAGGGCTCTCAATCATCTTAAATGTTCACTATGTGACAATCTATTTATTTTGCACTTTGTTGTACAGTATGCATGAATATGCGTTAGCATAAACATCTCAGTCTTATACCCTTTACAGGTATGGGAGACATTTCAAAATGTTGGTCAAGATATGGTACATTTAGCAAGTGGCCTTGCATACTTGTCAAGGGCTTCATTCCAGAAGCAGGTAAGTGTTTATGGAGTTCCAATTTGGATGTCACTCATCAGGTTGTTTCTTTTGATTTATTGATGACGGAAAAATTGAGTTTTGATTAATGGAGATAGTTAATGACATCTAAATCTTTAAAGTTTTTGAATTAGTGAATTCTGAAAATTTTACCGTCTGAAAATTTGTTGATGGTTTTATTTCTATTAATAGTTTTACTCAAAATTGTTGATAGTCTTCTTTCTGTTGATATGAATTTCTGCTTGTAATAACATGCTGGTGATATTGGCTGATCCGAAAATCTATACAGGTTGGAGGAGTTTCTGAAGTTGTTGCTGATGAACATAAGCCTGAGGCAAGTGACATTTATTCTAACTATGTTGCTTCAGATAATCTATTTTACCTAATTTTGAGACTTAGATTTTATAGATTCACACTCCTCTTGCAGGAGACCTGTCTGGTTAGTCTTAAACGGAAGAATTCCATGGAGTCATACACTACCATACAGTTTACCTCATGCTATTCTGACCATCCCATCAAACCAGATCAAACAGAGGCCTCGTGCTTGTACAAGATTTGCACTTGCAAGCAGTGTGGCACTGAAGCAAATGGTGCGGGGAGCCTTATCTGTGATGGATGCGAAGCAATGTACCATGTCTCATGCATACAGCCTGCTGTCAAAGTGATTCCGACCCAAAGCTGGTACTGTGCTGCCTGCAGCGCTACAAAGATGAAATCACATGAAGCTGCCTTAACCCATATTCAAGAAGATAGCTTGCACCAGAATTGTGAAGTTTGTGGTAGGCTTGAAGTTTCTGAGACACTAGAACTTGAGAGTTGCGACAAGACTGCATTAGCTAATGACAACAGGGAGAGCTCAGTTTCTAGTATGGAAACTGAGGAACCACTGGAGCTGTCAACAACTACTATGCCACAATTGTGCAAGCTATGCAGAACATGTGAAGATGAAGACAAGAGATTCTTAATATGTGGTCACATTCATTGCCCTTACAAGTTCTACCACATAAGATGCCTGAAAAGTAGCCAGATTGCAAGTGCAGCACAACAAAATAAACCATGTTGGTACTGCCCATCTTGCCTCTGTCGAGATTGTCTCTCTGATAGAGATGATGACAAAATCGTCCTGTGTGATGGTTGTGATGAGGCCTACCACTGTTACTGCATGAAACCACCTCGCACTTCTGTACCCAAGGGCCAGTGGTACTGTGTTCCTTGCAATGTGGCAAGGGCAAAGGAAGGGATGAGGAAGTATGAGGAGTGGATCTTACAACAACACAGGAAGGAGGATGCCAGAGATGCTAATGAGACTAATGCCGTTTCCAAGAAGCTAAAATCCAAAGAGCATATTAGCTGTGAGCAAAGAAAGAATGTAGATTACATTGCTATGTCTATGACCTTGTGATATTATTCTTCAATGCAAGCACAATCATCACTACCAATATCGTCACTTTGTAGTGTCCAAATTAGGGACTATTCATCTTTGCGGAGATGTTTGAGGTCTTCCATCTCCTGTTTGTAAACTAGTTTTTTCTCACTCTTAAGATTGTTGCATTACAATGCTGGTAAGGGAACATTAGTTGCAAAAGGCAGGAAATGCAGCTAGATAAGATCAGAAAACAATATGGAAGAATTTGTATTTTATATTTCATTCCACCACCGACGTCAGAACTGAAGTATTGTTGGTGTTGTACACTTGTGTGTTGCTTATGCTGATAAACCATTGTCTGTGTAACTTGTTTGACATTTATGAGAAGAAAGATTAGTAGCTCATTCACTTTTATCCTTTTCTGTTGATGGTATTCCTGCATCTGTACTTAATACTGGTTGCAAAGTTTTTGGTTTCTTTTCTTGTTTGGTTCATTCAGTGAAAATCCTAATTGCGACGCTGTTCGATGTGATTACCTAAAAGTGATGATAGTCAGGTATCTCCTGCTGACAACTATTGATGATCGCATATCTCCTGGTTACAATTATGCCTGAACAGTCATGACATGAATTGATGCGGAACTAACATTTTTCTCGCTTCTTTTGTAGGGAAGGCAGATTTCACTGGTGAAGTAATACTGGATATGTTATGAGACTGCAGGATTTTTTTCACTCAGATAACTAGTTGGTCTAAAAACTTAAATTGTTAGATAATGAACCAACAATATATATCATGTCTTTGAACATATGCTTTGGTTCTGATATTATTATAGATCAGAATGCATCAGCTTCAATCATGATGATTTTTCTAATGGGATGTTGTCTTGACTCTTGATAATTTTAGATCGAAACAAAGCCCTCATTGCTGAAATTCACACCTGGGTCTGAAAAAAATTTGAACCCCAGTCAAGACAATCCTATGTGTTCACAAGTTCAGAAGGGGTGGAAGAGTTGTCAAACTCTTGATTTTAGTCCTCTCTTCTGATTAGTTTAGTGATTCTCCTATGTTTAGTACTACATTAATGTTTGGAAGTGTTCCTTGACAACTATAAACTAATGTAATTTTATGAGCAATCCTATGTGTTTACAAGTTCAATCCTATGTGGAAGAGATCAGAAGGGGTGGAAGAGTTGTCAAACTCTTGATGTTAGTCAACTCTTCTGATTAGCTTAGTGATTCTCCTGTGTTTTAGTACTACAATAATGTTTGGAAATGTTCCTTGACAACTATAAACTAATGGAATTTTATGAGCAATAACTTTTTTTTGATAGAGAATAGTTTTATGAGCAATATTCTACATGAGCATTTATGACCAGACAAGAATCATGCCCTCCATTAAATTTGAAAAAAATATGGTTCATGACACCTCTCATTTCATATCTCAATGATATAAATTTATTAAGGGAATCTTCTTTTATATTCTTGAAAGATTTCATAAACTTAACTAATGCAGTGCCAGAAAAAGGAAAAAAAGATTGTGAGAAAAAGCCAATGGAGCAAAACAGCAACCATGGCATTGTAGTTGACTTGAATTCACATGCCTATCAGGCAGTCCGGAGTTTGACTTTATTTTTCTTTTCTTGATTTTATTTTAATGAGAAGAATGGATATCTCCATTAGATTAGATCAAAAAATGATTACAAATGACAACGTTTAGTAAAGCTGGAATAAGATACATTACATTTAGGAGGATAATAAATCTCTCAGCTAGAACCTATACTAGAGATTATATGTTGTTTGAAACCAGAGATGATAAGATCACATTTGTTTAAAGATTCCATTGCTTCTCTCCTTCCAGAGTTGCCACCGAATTAAACAAACAAGCATGTCACAACCACTTAGAATTAAACTACAGAACTAATTAAAGTCAACTCGACTTGTACATACATAACCATACACATGTTTAATTCTACTTGGCTGACTTTTTCAAGTCTGTCTTACATGTTTTGGACATTGAAATATGGAGTATTTCCTCTTGATCTAGTTTTTTTTTCTTCTTACTAATATATTCCCAAAGTATTAGCATCTCTTTCTCTCCCTCTCTCTCCCTCTCTCTCTCTATCATTAACTTCCTGAGCTTCATAAATTAGTCTAGTCTCATTGACTCAAAATTTTAGCCATTTTACTCATTCATTTATGGATTCAATAGATCTGATATCTACAAATCTTTCAAAAATTAAAAGAAGGTTTGCTACTTTTTATGTCTAAATTGTTCAAATTTTAACGGTCAATTAACTCCAAGGAATATCCATGCAAAAAATTAAAATTTTGAAGTGCATACATGCAAAAATCATGTGTTTAAAAGGATATATATATATATATATATATATATATATATTAAATTTAGTGGGACATACAAGCAAATATGAGATTTTCTAAAGAGTATGTATGCAAAAAAAAAATATTGCCTTTTTTTTTGGGTGGTAATCAAGGTTAGAAGTCAAGATCCAAGATGGATCACTTAATATAATACTGTTATATTCATGGATATTTAGCAGTGTTGTTACACTTGCTAGTTGCTTGCATAAGAATGGATGGTTGATTCTAGGGGTGTTAACGAGCGGAGCCTGAGTGAGCCGGCTCTAGCTCAAACTTGGCTTGAAATTATTTTCGAGCCCTATTATGTTGTTTAGGTTCAACTCAGCTCAACTCGAGCCAAGCCTAACTTGATTAGAGGATGAAGAGGCGGTGGCGGTGTGGACGGCGGCTTGCCGAAGGAGGAGTAGGAGAATGATGGAGGAGGAAGCTGACGAAGAGGAGGCAACGACTTATCGATGGAGGAGGAGGTCGGAGGAGATGGTCAATGGAGGAGGAGGAGGTCTATGGAGAGGAGGAAGAAGAGGAGGCTGACATCCCTTGTTTTGACATCCCTTGTTGATTCCACTAGATTCTTTTTTATGAGATTATATGCATGGTAGCCAAATATGGAGTGATTGACCAAACTAGCTTTATTTTAATTTTTATTTATCAAAATAGATTGCCCCTCAAATTTATTATTAAAAGGGAATTTCTATACTGTTGCAATACCTAAAATGCCGAACTCATAAGAGTTCTACATTTTCACTCAACCGCTAACTAGTTCAACATTTTTATATAATGGTAAAATGTTGAAATATTTAGCGTTTTATTTATAAGAATTCGTTTAAGTTAGTGTTTCAGTTGCCTAAGTTAAAACGTTACTTTTATATTATAAACTCTTATAAGTTTAGCCTTTTTTTTATAGGGCTACAGTATAATAGACCTATTTTGGTAATAAATTTGAGGGACAATTTATATTGGTAAAAAATTTTAGAATAAGGATAGTTTGGTAAAAAAACAGGCCAAATATGTCTTGAATCATGGGAAGTCATTCACAATTCTAATTTATTCTCGAAATAAATTTGCATATAACACCCTAAATTTTAGAAAAATATGTGATTTGAACTCCACATTTTTTAATATTAGCAAATCGGACCTAACTATTTGTGAAATGAGCAAAAATGTACATTGTTGTTAGAGTTACCTGAAAAGTAATTTAATAGAATTTTCCACTCTAATACTGTTGTTTAACTCATTCTAAATGTTAGATAATTTAACCAAAACCCTGTATGACTTGAGTCTAAGTACTGAATGGGGGTAACTGGCATCATTTTTTAGTGGTTTAGATAACTTAGATCTATGCTAAAAAGAATATAGTATATGATTGTGAATTAAGCTAAAAGTATAATTATTATCTTTAGTATAATATGAAAAATATATTAGTTTTAAAGAGAAATAAATGACATATAAAAAAATTAATGGACCAAAATGCCTTTTGACTTTGATGATATTAGAATAAAAAATTATTATTAAATGAATTAAATATTTAATGTTTAAAAATATAAAAAATGTGTCATTTTTTGCTAAGGTTGTGGGTTTGTAAGGCCACTGAGGATTTGGCATATTATAAGGTAAAATAACTATTATTTTATTTCCTTCCAGCCTTATAAGCCTGTTTATAAGTTACACTATATATATATTTTTTTTTCCAAAAAGTCCTCGTTATTACAAATTTTATTTAAAATAATAAAAGAAAGTTATTGCAAGCTTAGAAGTTCATAAGCCTACAACTATCTTATAAGTTACTAGAGAAAAATGTATTTATTTCAAAGGAAAATTAATGATATATAAAAGAGGATTTAAAATATGGGTGCTAGTATTATTTTTATCTGACATGAAAAAGTGAAAAACATTTATTCTTTAGGAAAATTAAATATATGATACAAATAGCACCAAACTATTATTATTAAATTTATAAAACATATATGTAAACTTTTTGTGAAATTATAATTTATGGTTAAATATATTTTACCTTCTTATACTTAGACTCCAAATCTCTAAATTTGGAGCCCCATCAAAAAATTTAGAACCTCGCTCTATTTATTTTCTAATTTTTTTTAAATTCAAAATTTTCCCTTTAAATATTTAATCTAATAATTTTAATTTTATCTGTATTTTTTATTAAATAATTTGATTAGTTAAACTGGGTATATAATTAGTTTTACAAATTAGCTTTTAATAAAAAATAGTATGAAAGGTCTCATTGAGACCTTTAAAATGAGTCCAATATTATTTTTGAGTTAATTTAAATTTTAAAATATTTTAATTTATATAATAAATAATTTTAGTAGTATAAAAGAACAACATAAAAATATGAATTTTGTAGGAATAATATACAACAAATGATGATGAACAAATTAGAAAATGACAAAAAAGTTAAATCTATGAGCTATGCAATTAATATCCTCTGAATATTTAGTCATTCTCTCAAGCATTTTTTTCATGCAAAAATAAATTAATATCATCTACTAACACTTCCTCTTACATATCAAATAAGTATTTTGGTTTTGTTTGTATATATACATATCAATCTTTGTCAATGGGAACTTGTATATAAAAGACTTGTCTTGCTTGCAAGGCTAATATGAATGGCTCATTAGACAACTCTCGTCCAATGAAAAGTAGTCACTTGAAGTGCACTAAAGTGAAGTCTAAATCATCTTTTCTAATTCCTCTATCTTGTTCTCATACATGAACCTAATCACATTTGAATAATACTACTTTGAAGTGCTCATAGTAGTTTATCTCAACGATATCCTTCTGAATACCAAAACTTGATGTCTTGGTAGTCACTATTCCACTATTTTATATTGTTCATTTTCTTTCACAATCTTTTGTATGAAATCTAAAGCCATTGATTACATAGCTTTTATATCTTCCTGCTATTCTTTGAGAACCACGAGCGAGTGAAATAATTTCCTCCGGTATATGTTCACTATATTCTTCAAAGGAATTTGTAAACCTATTTAATAAGAAAAGTCACCATATAAATCAATACATCACCACATATTTATAAAATACAAAAGTAATAATTAGCTCGTAACACCTTGTGCTAAATTAAAACATACATGGGCTCTAAAGTAATTATGAAATTTTTATTATGAATACGTTCTATTTTCATTTGTCATGCTCGATGCTTCCTCTCCTTAATTGAATTTATATGTATCCTATATTTTTATGCAATTTTAGTAACATAAGAATCATGTTAGAGAAACAATTACGTATAAATTATGTTAGTTACAGGACTCAAGATATGGGAAAACAATATCACAATTAAACAGATCAAAGAGATGTGCTAAAATACATGAAGTATTGTCTAACTCAAAAAACAGAGGATCAGTCATGCCACGTCCTTTATAGAATAGAAAAAATTGTCCATCTTCTTGATTGCTAACATTATCTTCAAAGTTCCTCATAGGTCGATTAAACCTTGTCTGAACACCTCCCAAATAACGTGAGCAAAATGTTAAGCTCTCCTACAAGATATCCTTCTGCAACTGAACCCTCTAGGTGACTTGGATTTTGCATATATGACTTTAGTGTTAGTAGATACCTATATAATTATAAAAGAATACAAGAATAAATACATTTAGCATGCGAAAGGAAAAAAATGTTAAAATCACAATCTCATTCTATTTTTATTATCATAACATACCTCTCGATTGGGTACATCCATCGATAATGCACTAGCCCAGCTATCCTAGCTTCTTCAGCTAGATGAATAGGAAGATGTACCATAATGTCAAAAAAATTTGGTGGAAAAATTCTTTGTAACTGACAAAGTGTTGGTGCAATCTGAGATTCTAAATGTTGGCAATCTTTTTCTTTTGATGGATGTGGAGCATAATTTTGTAAAGAAAGTACTTAGATAACAAGAACAGAGCTAATATTATTTGACAAGACTCTACGTATAGCTATAGGGACAAGTTGTTGCATCAAGATATGGCTATCATGGCTTTTAAGCCCTGATATATTTTTGTCTTTTAGATGCACACATCTTTCAATATTACTTGCATATTCATTAGGAACTTTGATTGTCTTTAATAATTTACAAAAAGTATCTTTCTCTTTTGATTATAATGTGAAACAAGCAGAGGGTAGAAAAGTTCTAACACCAACTTGCTTAGGGTGAAGTGACTCTCTAATGCCCAAAGCTTGTAAATCAAGATGAGCGTTCACATAATTCTTTGATCTTTCTTCAATATTTAATAATGTTGACAACAAACTTTCACAAATATTCTTCTCAATATGCATTGCATCTAAATTGTGACGCAATAGAAGTTTTTCCCAATAAGTCAATGAGAACAATATACTTCTTTTCTTCCAATTATGTGGTAACATCATATATTTTTCTTGCCTTTTTCAAACCCCTAAATAGTTCTTTTGCTTCCCAAAGGTATTAATGACGCCTTGTAGTTGACCTAATATCTCAAAACCTGAGCATCTCTAATTTCTTGCGTTCCATCAAATGATACATTTTTTACATCGAAATCTATGATTATATTCTAGTAATTGACGATGGCCCATGTAGTAAAACTTTCGACTATGCTTCAATTTGAGAATGAGTATCACTATTACAAGGACATACTAATCTTCCTTTAGTGCTCTAATAAATTTGCATAGCTAGGGAAATCACTAATAGTCCATATAATTGCTGCATGCATGACAAAATTTTGACTTCTTGAGGCATCAAAAGTGTAAATATCATCTATCCATAAGTCGTTAAGTTCATCAGTTAATGGTTACAAATGCATATCAATATCATTTTCTGGTGCACTAGGGTTAGGAATAAGCAAAGACAACATAAAATATGGTTTTTTCATACACAACAATGGTGGAAGGTTATATGGAAAAAAATTATCAGCCATGTAGTATGAGTAATACTCATTGTTCTAAAGGGGTTAAAGCCATCACCTGTAATCCGAACCTTATATTTGTGAGGTTCAGAAGAAAATTTTGGATGTTGAAAATCAAATGTTTCCATACTGGGGAATCAGTCGAATGTCTTATTACTCTATTTGTGCAGCCTTCTTGATGCTATCTCATAAGTGATGCTATCTTAGAAGACATGAACAGTCTTTGTAACCTCGGTTTTAGCAGAAAGTGTCGTAAAACTTTAGTAGGAACTTTTGAATTACTTTCCATTAGGGCATTTGTATCATCTTCTTCACATGTTTCAACTTCTTTCCATATTGAGGTACCACAATATTAGCATGATGTTGCATTGGCATTCTCTTTGTAATATAACATATAATCATTTGGACATGCATGAATTTTGTTATATCCCAAGGCTAAATCCCAAATAATTTTGTTAGCATGATGCTTCGCCTTCTGGTAATACCTTCTTCAACAACTCAAGCAATTGTGTAAATGAAATGTTACTCCATCTATTGAGGCACTTCAAGTGAAATAGGTGAACAATAAAAGAAAGTTAGCTAAATGTCTTGTATCTCCGATACAATTCTTTTTGGGCATCTTCTACTAGTTTATAAAATTTGTGCACTTCTACATTAGGCTCTTCTTGACTTTTCTCTTGTCATCTTCCTTGTTATCTAGATCTAAAAATCTAAATGCATTATGTAACATCTTATGGATGTCGTCATGGCTTTTTGATCCAACATCCCTAAATAAAGTACTAATTTTTCTATGAAAAATCCAACTTGTGTAACCACTTAAAAATCTATAAGAAAATAAATGATCAAGAACTTTTTCTTGATTATGCCAAAAGCGATTAGTGCATTTTATACATGGACATAAGATTTAGTCCTCCTTGAGCTGCATTGTCAAATGCAAATTTAAGAAACTGATTAACTCCATCAATTTATGTTGTACTTCCCCTACATTTTCACATTAAATGTGATCAAAATATGAGAGAATAGATCATAATTGCGAACAAAACGATTGAAAAAAGAAACTGTTATATAGGGAGCAACCATGACTCTTCAATCCAGCTTCTATCTATCATATTTAAATTATGATTTTCTTAGAAAAATCTACAAAATTTAGGAAGAAGAATCTCTTTGATAAAATATATATATATATATATAAGTATATGGTTCCATTTATAATTTAGAATGAGCACAACTAATGCATTTAACTCTAAATTTAAAGTTTAAATGCCACTGAATATGAACATGATACTAAACTAAGAGAATCCAAAATAAATACAGAACTAAACATTTAATTAGTGCAAATTATATTTTTAATGAACTTATATGCTTCTAAACAATGAATACGGGTGTAATCATACTGAAGATCAAAACAAACAAAAGAAATCTAACTTCATTTTGAAACAAAGCATATGCATCTACTTATACAAACATTTGTACACGTATACGACCACTCAAAAAAAAAAGAAAAAAAAAAAGAAATCAAACTAGCATCCAAGTATCTTGGATAGCTAATCACCCAAAAACCATCTTCCAATACATTTGCAACAACACTCTTCTCATCCTAGGCAATTTCATAAATATGATAAGATGTCCCTTCAAAAAGATTTAATCCAATTCGCAATCGGTTTTGGATATGAATTTATATAGAACTTTCGAGAGAATTTTTAGAGGATCAAGTTGTTGGATTGACATAAATTTTTGATATGGTATAGCCTTGGAGAAAAGCTTTCTAAGAATCCAATTTTGCTCAAATTGGATGACTAGATTAGTAGATATCTCTAGAATAACGGACGAAGGTCAGAGAGTCAAACTTGCGACCTTCGTCTAAAAAAGGAGGAACAAACTAGATACAACTATGCAAAATTCTTCTCCTTTTATTAAAGAAAAAGAAAATTCTAAAATCAATTACACGAACGGGAAACAAAATATTTCTTTTGGTAAGATAAGAAAATGACAAACATGGGCTCTAAACATGGGTGTATTCATATGGGTGTGGTCAAGAAATATGTAATTTAAGGATTTTCTTATGCATCACATGTTAATAGCTTGATAGGATCCAATTCAGTAGGAAGTAGAGGTTTAAAATAGACATCAAATCTCCATCAAATAGATGTACATAACTTACAAATTATTAAGCTAAAAGTTGTTGATTAATAATCGCACTCACCGATAGGAAGTAAAGGTTGCCGATTAGAATCCAAGCCGGCCAACTATTCGAGGATGATGAATAATGCACAAACTTAATCTAAAGTTTGTTAATCTATAGTGTGAGCATGCATGAGATTTTATTTTGCCGCTATTTTTTTAGACTATGTGTGCAAATTTTGTGAAAGAGAGTTCTCTTCTAAGTGTACCAAAAAATGTATCCAAAGAGAACCAAAAGACATGGTAGTGGTTATTATTTTTTAATTGTGTATATACCAATAACAAACCCCATGAGTTCTATTAGCAATTAATTTAGAATTAATAATATAATAGTTATATAAAAGGAAAATTTATATGCATAAAGTTCATATACCCAAAGCTACTTTAGAAAGTTAGGATTTGGGTTTAGGGTTTCAAGGATTTTTTTTTTTTTTGTGTGGTTATGGGGCTTTCTTATCTAACTACTTAATTGACATTTATCTTCTAGAAAAAATATACAAAATTTATTGATATAAATATAGAAAAAATTTCATATGACACCTGCCTTGTAATGAAATTATTGTTTACACACTATATTTTACTATTTGTAAATTGAGATCTATAATTTAGCGACATCTACGAGTTTGCGAAGAATTCAGGGTGGTAAAGATTGGTCTCTCTAAAGGTAGTCTGACAAGTACCTTGTCCATTGCTTCAAGGAGATTGATAGCTAATAAATACACGAAATATTCTATTGTTAGATTAGTTAGTTAAACTTAATAAAACTCTTATATTAAGTTAACTATACTAGAAAGATTATAAAAATACTCTCAGCTAAGTTATGCTTATTTAACTTATACTAAACTCAACCAAACCTAACCTAACCTAATCCAACCCTACCCAACCCAACTCAAGGGTATTTTGGTTTTGTAAAAGAAAAAAAATAAAATTTGATGAAATTCCTATCTCCCAAACGGTGTTAGTTTAAATTTAACTTAGAGTGACTTCTGTACATATTTACTAAATCATAGATTTAATCTTAAAAAATAATCAAAATAACTTTGGTTTAAATTTAACCTGAAAGAACACGACGGAATGAAGAATTTTCTATTAGTATAAAAAAATTAAAAAATTTAAATACCTATATATATATATATACATTCTCAATTTTTTTTTCTTTTCTTTTTGACTTGGTACCCATAGCTCTTTGATCATTTTATACCTACAGTTAAAGCTAACTAATGCGTATGATTACTTTCAGATAGAAAACCTAATATTGCGGTATTAAACTCAAAATGTAGAGGTTGAATGATAAATACACATAACGTAAGGTGTAAATAATAAGAAAAGCAAAATGTATAGTGTTTTTGATTAGTTTCTCTTATTTTTAAGTTAATAAAAATATTTAAGGGTTTTAAGGTCATTTTACATCTCTAATTACTTAACTCATTTGTATGGTAATTTACCATTAAGAAAACTAATGACATAGTGTTTTTGAGAAAATTTAAGTAAAATATAGGGTCAAATGATAAATATCCGTATGATAGGGTGCTAATGATATTACATATAAAATGTAAGGTGCTTTTGATAAATTTGCCTAAAGTCTATTAATATTCAACTTTTGTGGCAATAAAGATAAGTGCTGCTAATTGTTAATGTTCGGCAACAAAAATAAAAATAAAAATGTTGCTAGAATTTTTAGCAGCTAAATTTTGCTGCTACTTAATAAAATTTATCAGCACTATAAAATAATTGCTACTAAATATCTAGTTGTAGCAGTATTATAAATCAAAATGTTCATAAAGGATCCACTTTAGCTGCATTGAAGCAAAAGTGTATTTCTTAAATTGTTGCTTAATTAATTTATTAGCAATAGTTTAGAAATTGGTACTAAGAAAGTGCTGCAAAATCTCAACTTTGTAGTAGTTATATATCTATATATAAAAGGTGGTCTTATAAAATAAAAAATAACCAAATTCCTTAAAATTATTACATAATCTGATCAGAGAAACTAATGAGCAGTGGTTAAATCTTATAACCGGCGGCCTACGACAGAGATAAATTTGAAAGAACTAGCTCTTTTATCTGGTTCATAATTAATCTTCAGGCCGAGTTTTGATCCTAATCAAAGAAGTTGATAGAAAAACTCTAATTCTGATTCACTTATTTCCCAAGTTATGCGTGCTTATCTGGGTGGAGTAGCAAAGGTTGACTTGCTTGTCCTTCTTGTAATAAGGATACCTGCTCAAAATATTTGAAGCACGGTAGAAAGTTTTTGTTATAAATTTCGACATGATGTAGTTTCATTTGATGGTAATAGTGACCATGCAAAAGCACCTGTTTAGCTTTCAGGATCAGATATTCTAGAACAAGTGAAAGATGTGGTCAATACTTTGGGGAAGCATAATAATAATCAAATTTGGAAGAAACCTGGACAACCAGATGTCATGCATCAATAATATAATTAGAAGAAAAAAAGTATTTTCTTTGTATTACCATATTGGAAAACATTATTGTTGCAAGAAGGAGATGGGCATAAGACATGATCTACATCTAATAGCAAGAGGTAATAAAATATATCTTCCACCGGCATATTTTTCTTTGAGCAGAATGGAGAAAGAGTTATTCTGTAAGGTGTTAAAAGAAGAAAAGTTTTCAGATGGCTATGCATCGAATATTTCAAATCATGTGTGTGTCAAAGAAAGAAGAATATTAGGTCTCAAAAGCCATGACAATCATATCTTAATACAAGAAAAATTTTGCCAAAAAATGTCAATTCAGCACTATTAGAATTAAACAATTTCTTTAGAGAATTATGCTCCAAAGTTCTCCATGTAATGGATATACAACAGTTAGAGCAACAAATTACTTTGACTATTCATCTTGCAGTACTGTTGGATGTATCCAATTGAGAGGTATGAATATTTTTAAGCATGCTCTAATTTCTCTTATTTTATTTTTGCCATGAATAATATTAGAACTATACTTTATTGCACAGATATCTTTCACATAGTTATATAGTGGAGGAAAGCCTAATATTTTAGAGTCATTATTTACATGGTGCACACACTAGATTTAACTGTCCGGTGAGAAATGATGACTTGAACAATGGTCCATATCATGGAAAACAATTTTTATCACTCGGTGGTCGTCCTCTACATGATGGTGATATAATCACAGTAGATTATACAACTTTCGCACAAGCACATAGATACATGTTGTTCAAAGTATGATATTGATGAAACAAAAATAAAACATGGGTTATGAAAGCTCTCGGAAAGAAGTGGAAAGATTATAAATGTGAACTAAAAAGACGTCACTTTGATTCTCCTGACAATAATGAAGACTGACTTGCTGATTATGATCCTAGAGTTCTACCACAATAATGGATAAGCCTAGTCAATTATTGGAATAGTGAAGAAGGAAAGGTAATACTCTTTTAATTTATTTGCAATCTTATTTATCTAGTTTTAAATATTGTATTAAACTTGTGTTTTAACGAATATAAGCATGTTGTGAGAAGAACAAAATGATTCGTGCAAAATAAACTACTACCCACACTGCTTGTATCTGTGAAGAGGTGAATTATTATTTAATCATTTAGATTTAATATATTACTTAAGTATTTCTCTTATGAATTATATTGCTAATGGTAAAAATAGTGAAAGAAAAAAAAAAGGTGAAGATATAATGAGAGCTATGATTTACAAGATTACCCATTTTATAAAGATGGAACACCTTTGAGTACATATTGTGCTGAAAAAGTTGTGAGTCAATAATTTTCCTTCCTACTTAGATAATTAATATTGGCCTTTCTTATATGATATTCATTTTCATCATTTTTTATTTATTTTAACATCAAGTACTAAATAAAATTTATATATATTCTTAGTTAGAGATGAAAAAAATAGCTACTCGCCAACTGGAGGAGGGTGTGGAAAAAGAAAAAGATCACAATGACATGATGTAGAAAGAGGCGGCCGTGTTCGTGGTATATAGCAGAAAAAGCTGTATAGAGGAAAATCATGCATTACGAGAAAGAGTTGAATTTTTTGAACGTGAGTTGGCTGAAATAAAATTATTAATGAAAAGGGATGCTAATATTGACCAGATGGATAATATACCAGTTGTAAAATTATGACTCATTCTTTTTAAACATAGAATATTTCTTAACAAAATATTTCCAATGAACCAAATGCTGCTGATGTTGAACATCATAATTCTGATGAACCAAATGAGAAAGATGCATATTCTTTCTTATTTAGTCATGAAATTCTCTCAAATCAGGTAATATATAATATTTTACATATTTTTTTAAAAAATTGGCTAACAATACATTGTACTTCAGTTTCGCCTACAGAAAAGGAAGAGAATTCAATAGGACAAATCAAGGAAAGTAAATCATTCTGTAAAACTTTTTTCTCTTATATGTACGATATTTTATTTATATTATATGATTTTTATTTTATTTATGAGTGTGGTATATGTCAATGTTTTTATAGGATGGAAAAGCAGTACACTTGTTGTCTATTGGAAAACCTCATCGTTTAGTAGCAAAAAAATTTTATTCAGCACCGAGATATGATTATAGGTGGAGAAAGGTTAGGACAACAATTTTGGGAGGTCTATGTTGAAGTGGATTAATGAAAACTTAATTCGCACTATAGGAAACTTAAGAAAATAGGTGATGTTGCAGGATAAAAATTACTTGGCCATCATATCTGGTATGTGTGGTTACTTGTTTTATTTATTCTTTAATTGTATAAATTTTTTTTATGTGCAAATTTGCAACTGATCATATGTCATTTTTTTTTTCTACGGATCAAACAAGCGAATAAATGAAATAGATTGGTTATATATATATTTCTATTATGATTGGATATATATATATATGTCTTATTTAGGAAGACAATTTTGTTAGATTTCTATTTACAGTGAAAATTATAATTATGAAATATTGACTATTTAAGGTGATACATTTTTTTTTTGTATTGAACATATGTCTTCTTTTGAAGACAAATTTTGTTATGCTTTATTTATTGAAATTATAATAAAGAGATTAACTAGTTATTTTGTCATTCTTTTGGATATTTTGCTGATCTAACAAGTTATTTTGAAGTATCAATTCTAATATCTTTATTTTTATAATTTAATAAATATTTTTTTGTTTGTGTGTTTATATGTCGGCCAAGCAACATATGCTAACGTTTATATATGTCGACGTATAAACCTTCTGTGGCATTTAAACATAGATGTGAAAAGCACTTTTATCGGCGCTTACTAAACGTCGGACAATAATATTTGCCACCATATCTAAATGTTGAAATATAAATATTTTTGAACATATGAATCTGTCGGCTAAAATTATATTTCCGACATTTTATAAATGCTGGTATATCTATGTTGCCTGACATGTATCTAAATACCGGCACATATAGTTTTCCTAGCATTTTAACTATTGGTCATCCAACTTAAACTAACTTAATTAATTGACAGTAAAAATTAGCTAGCATTTATGATTTTTGTCTGAAATATTTGTGCTGATGACTATTTATAATGGCTAACATATTTATTGTGGCACTTCAACTGTCAGAATATTAGTTACCACCGGTGTGTATAAGCGCTGGTAAAGAGATTTTGCCTAGCGTTTCTAATTAAACGTTGGTATGAATCTTTACCAACTAAGAGATTAATAGCATTTGCATATACGCTACTAAAACATTACCCAAAGTTTAAACAATTTGTTATGAGGTATAAAAATACTCCAGTATAAGCATATTCTGGCGTGGCGTATAAGCAAATTCTGGCGTAATGATAAAATAGTAGACTTTGACTTAACATGCATAGCAGACTAACAAGCAATAAATAAATATAAGAGATTGTTGGAGATAAGTACAACTGAACAATATTAATGCATGCACGAACGGTGCCTCGATCTTGAGAGAAAAGGCATGCATGCAGTCTGTGGACTCGTTGAAGGAGTGGTTCTCTCTCTCTCTCTCTCTCTCTCTCTCTCTCTCTCTCTCTCTCTCTCTCTCTCTCTCTCTCTCTCTCTCTCTCTCTCTCTCTCTCTCTCTCTCTTTTTAAGTATATGACAAAGAAGAGATTTATATATATATATATATTTACAATACCTACTACTTCGTCCGAACTCCATAAACCTAGCAATCTAATGTATGACGTATCAACATTTTTCTTGGACGACGTTTGCATGGGAGAAGTGATCATCATATCACGGAGTGGATTTGTATCTATGCATATATGTATATAAAAGTCTCATAATATTATGTCTTATCTTACTACCATTGAGGAGGAGGGGGGGTTCATGCCATCTACTTTTTCTACTTGTTTTTTAATATACATTTTTACTGGGAGCGGGAGGGACGTCACTTGGTGTGTGATCATAAGACTTCTAAGTTATCAATCTTTATGGACGTACTCGCGTAGGATATATCCATACTTAACATCTAACTTATCACCAATCTTTATAGATAGATAGATAGATGGTCATCTTCTTTTGTGAATATATCTATCTTTCTAATTGTTCTATATATAATATAGACGTCATCTAGTGTACGTGATTGTAAGACTTAACTATCTCAATCTCGTAATCGACGTCAGGAAAGTTTCATACTTAGCATCTAACTAATCACCAATATTTATGGATGTTTTATGTTTTCTTTTGTAATGGTCGGTGTTTATTAAGACTTAATTATCAATGTTTATAGGCATAATATGGGATTCTGATGCTGGGAAGCAAAACAGAGGGCTGCTAAGCGGAAAGGAGGCTTTGATACCAACTAATATATAAAAAGTGTTAAAAAAGAAAGACAAATATGTTCGAATGATCACACCAGTTAGAAAATTAAGAAATCTCGATTTGTATTAAGAAAACTCGAAATCCTATTTTAATAAAAAGACCAACTTTTCATTTATAAGAAGTATCAACCTAGATTCGCATTTGTATGTATATATATATATATATATAGTGGGAGCGAGGGGCATCACTTATAAGTGTGAGCGTAAAACTTATCAATAACACACGCATAAATTAAAAATATATAATCTCTTCACAAATGAGAGGAGCATTGATTAATTACGCATTGAAAGTGGTAGGCTTAGTACAAGACATTCAAATGCATCCAAAAGTTAGAGAGTTTTAACAAAGAGATAACGGACGTAGGTTAAAACCTAAGATGATGTTAGATCGATTAATAGATACATGCAATATATATATATATATATGTCATTTTCAGTACGTAGTGAGACTTTTAAATTGCACTAACGTGTCATGCAAACACGGTCGGCTCATTAATACTTGGGGCTAGGTGGAAATTTTAGTGGGCCCTTCTATAATTTAATTATAAGATATGTACAAAAATATTCTTAAAAAGAGATATAAATATTAATAATATCATATACATAGACATATAAAGACACCTTAATTATAAGGCTGTATAATTGCTTGATCAACAACTTCACCTATTTTTCTTTGTCAAAAGTGTTTGGTTGTTAAAAAGTGAAAAAGTTTCATGAAGAAATTTTTAAAAAACTTACATTTTTATCACCTCCTAATTAATGTTTGGCGAGACAAAGAGTGTGATAGTTGGTTTTATTCATATATTATATATATATATCCCTCTAAAGGTTTTATTTTATTTTATGCATACATTTTTAAATTTCATATTTGTGTGTACATTCTTTAAAAATTATAATCTTTGCATAAATACTCTTCAGGTTAATTTATAAGGAATATAGGTTGAAATTTTTTAGTACTTAAAATATAAAAGATATAAATAAAATTAACTAAAAAGAATATGTAAAAACAAAAATAATGGTATTTTTTGTCTTTATAATTAAATTGATAAATTTTTTTTAATATTTAGTTAGGTTTGACGAGTATTCTGGAAAGAGAAAGTTTTACATTGTATCCAGGTAAGAAATAAAACTAAGCACAGAAGAGTTATAAGAGATTTTAGGAGGAAAGACTTGAAATAAAATAATATGAGAGTTGAAATATATATAGTGCATATAACCGGCAACCAGAGATGGGAAGTGGACTTCTCCCCCTAGAGAGGGAGTGGATTTGCCAAGAAAAAAAAGGAAAAAAAGAAGAGGAAAATCTACAACTAATTACTTCCTACAACTCGGATCTACTGATGAACTTAATTAGTTTTTAGGAGAAGTCAACGGAATCACTTCCCAGTTTACTTCCTACAACTTGGATCTACTGATGAACTTAAAAGTAGTGAAACAAACTGTAAGTTTAAAAAAGTAATCATACTTTTACGTACAATAAATTAATTACAAAGTGATAAACATGCAAGAGATGAGTCATACTTACATTAGTGGAATACAAGAAGGACAAAAAATAAAAAGAGGAAATGTACATATAGAGCTAGCATTTTATTCTATTCACTAACCCTAACAACTCCATCCAAAAAAAAAAGAAGAGAAAATAATTAAAAGGCTTACCTAACAACTGGTTGAGATATAAAGTTAAGAATATTAATCTTGTATGGTTAAATTTATAATATGCTTTTCTATAACAAAAAAATAATAATGAACTACTTATTTTTATTAGATATAAGTGCTGAACTAATCAAACTGGATTAAACTAATCCTCTAGTTATCACGCTCATATTTTTCTATTGTTTTGCTTGATCACAATGTCAAAATTGATGATGCTTAATATATACATCATGATAAGGTATGACATGCATGAAGTTTGCAAATAAGAATATAAGTACCACATTAATTACTTACATGTCTCCTTCTAATCTAAAATTGTTGTAAAATATTAGCAACACGGCAGTTAACCAGTGATTAATAAACTTACCAAGTAAACGGTTATATATATATATTAATCTTCATGTAGATAGTTTTGTGTAGCTCTTTAGTAACAACATAAATGTAAGTAAAGTAAGTCAAACTTACATATTAACATGAATAAATAATGATAACTTTGGATGATTAATATTGGATTTCCAGTTTTTTCTGAGAAAGTTTTAACATGAGACTTTATAATGATCATAATACTTAGCTCGACATGATGAAGCTTGATAGCAATCAAACTACCGTAGTCGAATTATCCCAACAATAAATTAATGCGGTCCATAGTCATCAATCTTTGACAGATATAGTTTGAGAAGGTACACGGTATGTAGACTGTAGAAATGATATATATATATATTCTCGATTGTTTGGGGTCCAAATACGTCATCTACAACTTGCACGCATATTAGGCCTCTAAATCCATGGTATTTTCTAGTATACTATTGTAAGGAAAAATTGAACCTAAAACAACATGGACTTCATAGTACTATCCATTCTAAAACGAGTTTTCTCCCGGAGTAATCTAAGTCTTTCTAAGACTCCAAACTCAAGCTAACTCAGAGTAACTCAAAGTTGGACTCGGTCCGGACCAATACGTTCTAGCACTCTTTCAAAATTTTTTTATAGTGGAAACTCATAATTCTCAGTTGTGTAGTCTGAGTCAGCCATCTAAGTAGCGCCTCTCTAGAGTTGTCCTCATAGGATTCCTCTATTAACGAGAAAAAAGATCACATTTTATTTTTGAAAGAGTTTGATAATTTTGGCGGCATAATATTTTGAAGAATATTGTGACAGTTGTGGTATTTTAAAAAAAAATCAGTGGAAATTATATAAAAACCCTTGTTAATAATGTTAACAAACTCATTTTAGAAATATTTCCTAAATATTCTTTCAAAATTTAAATAGTAGTAATTATGAAGGAATCATAAGGTTTTTCTAGTGACAATTATGGAGTTTTCATCAATCTATTGTCCCCAAAAAAGAAATTATCCATTTACTTATAGTTTTCAAATAATTTATTCAAATACTATAGTTATTGCCATATAGTCCCTTTTTTTTTTGTTGTGAAAGTGTTTTATTATCTTAAATTAATAGAGGTTGTTGATTAAGAGTGACAAATAATTTGAAAATTGCAGTAGAATGATAACAATTTGGAAAAGATTTCCTTTACAAAAATTTACTCAATAATAAATCTAACTCAATTACATAGTAACTAATCAATTAAAAAAATTAAATGTAAAATATTATTAAGGCATTAAAAGTAAAATACAGAGTCAAATAATAAATATTCGTACTATAGAAATTGATACATAGATAACGCGCTTTTGTTAAATTACCCTAAAAATAGTAACACAACTGAGTTGTATGCTATAATTTATGTACAAGAAATACTAAAATAAATGTAAGGATATGGTTCTTGATGGCTCTTATCCTTAGATACAACTTTAATCTCAACTTTAGTTTATTAATCTCTTTGAAGAAGATTACAAAAGGGTAAAAAAGAGGGGCAATTATTAATGCAGCAATAGTGTTAAGTTATATATATATATATATATATATATATATATATATATATATATATATATATACTTTATAGAGATAAAGTTGGGGCAATGCACCTAAACCACTACCACTGTTACCAAAGTTTTACTAACATTAAATGCTACTTGATAGATGGAACCAAAAATGCTTAGATCAAACAATCATCTCTGGGGAAATATATCATCACTTTAATGTGTCAAATTTGGAGACATGAATAATGTTTGGGCAGCACATTAATGTGTTTTTATTAAAACTGTTCAAAATATCATAATATGAAAAATGAAAGGAAAGTCTTTTGAGGCATTTAAAGTAAAATTATAGGAATCAAAGGATAATTCTTCTATAATTTTTAACCTAATTTATTGTAATGTCTAGATAATGTTTCTTATTAGATTCTCAGAATAGGAACTCTAATAATGGTTCACAGTCCTACACATTCTCTCCAACAGTGAAGGGTGGAAAGCATATCATTGAGATTTCCATATTTAGATCTACCCGTAGGTTGCATTTAATGCAGTTTCATCCATATTGGATGGCTAATTATGGGAAATAAGATGTTATTTTCAATAAAAAAAAATTAAGATGTCATTTTCAATATAGAATAATTGTGGGAGAGGAAAAAAAAAAACAAAGGATTTATAAGAAGTGATCTTTTTAATTGTAATGAGGTAAAAAAAAAAAAGTGTTTGAATGTACAGGATAAAAATCACCTTTAGAGTAGTTCATATATTAACATAGGATATTAATTTATTTATTTTTAAATATCACAGTTGCTACTAAAATTATTGGAGTATTTTTAAAATATTATTCTGAAAATCATAGTTGAAATTTAATCGAAGTACCCTTATGTCTGTTTTATTTTTAAATAAAAGATATTAGACATTCGAAACTTTAAAAAGAGGGGGGGTATTTCATATACAACATAAGTAGGATGCTGGTTACACCTATTAAGGTTATTAAACTTAGCTCTTGATGCCTCCTATTCATTTCAGTCCTCCCATCGAAGTTTTGGGTTCATTCGCTGCAACCACTTGGGTAAAACCCATTTGTGAATGGACCTAGTCCTTGACCCCCTTCGTATCGAAGCCTTGGCCCTTAAATTTGGAATCCTATTATCAGATTATAAATAAATCTTCTTAGCGATCTTTTTCACTCGCTTAATCTATATTCCTAATCGTCACCGTCTGAGCTATGTTCATCAATTCTTTTCATCTATTTGGGTGAATTTTGTGTCCCCTTTCTTTCTAGCATACTTTTGAGAGTTCTTTTCGCGCTTCTTTTTCAAACAATATATCAATTATCTATTTAAAAAAGATAGGGTATTATCTCACTTTAAATATGCCTATTAAATAAAGAGATAATTTTACTCAAATCCTTGTGAATTATCATAGTTTTACACGTACACTCTTTGAACTTTTTATTACTTATATACGTCCTCTAAACTAATAAAATATCCATATATACCCCCCTTACATTAAGAAAAAAAAGTAACTGTATAGACATCTTAAACTACAAAAACTTATTGGATCAAGAGGTGTATATGGTAAAAAAAGTTTCAAAAATATATACAGAAAATAGTGATAGTTCAGAAGACCTAAGTAAAACTATTTTCTTAAATCATAATAGCCTTTTTGAAATATTCCAATACAATGGAAATTCGATATCGAGAATACTGATAAAAATTTAATGTTAATTATATTAAAAACCAATTATCTTTTGCATGTCACACATGAATTTTCCTCTTATTTACACAAAAAAAGAGAATATATATAACCAAAATAGCCTTGAGGTGTTAACAAAAAGGTCATTTTATAGAAGGAAGGACACAATTTGAATAGTATACTTGGAAAAGGAGCCTGACACATAAATATAGAAAAATGAGGAGGTTTTCTGCAATAAATACAAAGTGCTAGTGGGTGATATGGTAGTGGGTGATCTAAGTAGCAGAACAAGCTCCCAAAACAATGGATATATATATAAAACTAGCTATTGTTACACCGTACTTCTTTTATAGTAAAAATAATATATTTAAATATACTGTCTAAGAATATTCTTACATCTTTTCTTTAGAGAAAGCCCACGGGCTACATTATCATCCTTTTCTTCTTTTTTTTTTTTGTTAATTATAATGTCTTTTATGAAAAATGTACATCTAACATTATTTTGACAAAGATGTACGTCTGACATTTATTTTTGATAGAAATATGTATCTTATTAATTAAAGATTTTTTTTGACTAATAATTATTAATGTAGTTGGATAGAGAGGAGGCCTACGAGACTATTTAAGAATTGCGTTAATTATATTAAATTTTAAATAATAAAAATATAATAGATATATTAAATATACTTATATTTTTATTTTTATTTTTAATTTTATCAATATTATTTTAGATGCATTGAAATATTTATCTTTCTAATTAACATCTTTTTAACTTTGACCTCCACTGTGACTTCAGTCAAGATCACAAAGGATTTGTAAATTGAGCTACACCACAGCTGCATCAAATGCAATTAACCCTTGAGAATTTTATAGTGTCAACAACTAGACACATGGGCAGCTTAGGTGAGTATAAATAAAGGGGCATGGCCTTGGGAGAAGGCACAAGCTTTGGCTTTGGGGGTGAGTTAGAAGAAGAGATATATATGTACCTATATAGACAGAGAGAAAGAGAGAGAGAGAGATGGAATTGGGTGGTGAGGGAGGAGATATTGGAAGAGAAGCTCATCCTGGAAGAGGGAGTAAAAGGATTGTAGCCATCAATGATGCAGAACTCAACCCAGCTCAACCCTCTCCTGCATCATTTGGAAGTGAGGAAGGTGGTGCCAAGTCCAAAGACATCCTAAATAATAAACTGGATGATGAACCAATCAAGGTTTCTTCTTTATATTCTTCTTCTCTTTCTTCTTTCTTCTTCTTCTTCTTCTTCTTCTTCTCTGTCTAAAGATTGAATAGTTATCATGCAGGAACCTGGATGGAAAAGGTTCATGGCCCATATTGGACCTGGATTTCTTGTCTCCTTGGCTTATCTTGATCCTGGCAATTGTAATCTTCTTTCTTTCTCTCTCTAAATATAAAGCTTTGGATATGAAATTAACTACTGTTTGAATAATGGAACAGTGGAAACTGACCTGCAAGCTGGGGCCAACCATAAATATGAGGTACATAATACAGGTAATTGAAATCTTTATAAGTAAAAGAACAATTGTTATCATCTTCTTTTCTTTGTTTCAAACAGCTCTTGTGGGTCATCCTAATTGGGCTGATTTTCGCGCTTATCATACAATCATTAGCAGCTAATCTCGGCGTTACGACAGGTGGGGGAAGAACTATAACCTCAATTGAGTTTATTTGAGAGGAACGAATTGTATCTGAACTAATGCTTATTGCTGAATCTGACATTAGGGAGACACCTTGCTGAGCTATGTAAGAGTGAATATCCAAAATATGTCAAGATTTTTCTATGGTTGCTTGCGGAAATTGCGGTGATCGCCGCAGATATACCCGAAGGTCTGTCAAAATTAAATCTTAATTCAGTTTTTTCTTTGTCCTACCTTTTTTGTGTTTATTTTGCTCATCTTGTGTGTGGAACTAAAGAATTGTTATTATTTATTTCTGCAGTTATAGGAACAGCCTTTGCACTCAATATATTGTTTCCAATTCCTGTATGGGTGGGGGTTCTAATCACAGGAATGAGCACTCTTTTACTTCTTGGGCTGCAGAGATATGGGGTAATTTTAGATTTTACTACTGAGAACTAACATTTAATTTCAACAGAAAGGGAATCTATTGTGTTAGAACTTAGAAATTAATATTGTTTTGATTAGAAACATCATGCTAATTATATTAGTCTTACAAGGAATTGATAAATAGGTTTGACTAGCCAATTATTCCACCTATGACCTACCTTTGGTTGTAAAAAGATTGACACAGCAAAATTTGTAGGAAATCCAGGACAACTTAGAACAGAGAACAACCAAATTGAACTCTTTTTTCTTCTTCTTTTTTGTTTATTTCAAATTAAACTTGATATCTCCATGCAGGTGAGGAAGCTTGAGCTTCTAATATCTATGTTGGTATTTGTCATGGCTGCTTGCTACTTTGGAGAGCTCAGCTATGTGAAGCCCCCTGCGAAAGAGGTGTTGAAGGGGTTGTTTGTGCCAACTCTTAAAGGAACTGGAGCCACTGGAGATGCCATTGCATTGCTTGGAGCTCTCGTCATGCCGTAAATATGCAATCATCTCCTATGTTTAATTATTATTACTATTGTCATGTCTTCTTTGTTATATCTTCCATTAATTACTTATATTTTCTGTTACATTGTTATGTTCCTGCAGGCACAATTTGTTTCTGCATTCAGCCTTGGTGCTGACAAGGAAGACTCCTCCCTCAGTGAGAGGAATTAATGTAAGTTTCTTAAACTAATCCATTGAAGACTGATGCAAGTGGTTTTCTTTTTTTTCAAAAACAATAACAAGAAAAAAAAAGAATAATTGGAGGGTTGGATGCTGTCAGTGAATTTTTAACTTATAAATTACTAATTCTGCACGAAACATGATGGAAGGTTTGTTACTTTGGTTTTATAAATTTTGGTAGTAGTAGTTCATGAGATCCCTATTAATATACTTGAATATTTACGAAAAGGGGTTGTAAGTTGTAAGTATGTATCATTATGGAATAAGGAGTTAAAAGTGTACAAGGATCTATCGACACAGTGCTGGAGAAAGGTGAGATTTACATAATCTTATCATGACTCTTACTTTCATTATTAGAGAGCATTAGCCAAGCACTATTGTCATGTCAAATGATGCTCTCTAAATCATGGATTACCATGCCGGTTAGCATGGGTATCGTGCCAGTGAATTATCACCACCAATATAAGGGGAGTATCTACTCCTTTGTCACTACTCATAGAATTAAACACATTTTATTTTAAAGAAACTTAATTTTTGGGTCTCTTTTATCCCTTTTGATACCTCTTTAAATTTTGATATTTGATTTATATAAATTATATTATAAATTTTAGAAATCAAAGGAAAATTCTAGTTTTCCCCAATTACTTGCCCTCAAAAAGAGTATCCAAGAAAAATTGGGAAAAATTATGAAATTTGAATATGATTGCATATATTACACTAATATATGGTGTTGAAGAACTTTGATTAACTCCCAAACCAATTTTAAGGCTCTAGAAGGATTTAGAGATTGTTTTTCGGCATGTCAAGATTATTCACTATGCACAATGACACCGATACTTACTATGTTGAATTAGGGTCGTCAAGCCTCGTGCCACTGGCACGACAATCCTTGCTCTCAATAAAGTTTTTTGATTTGCGACTATGAAGTCATCACTTACCTTAAAAGGCTTAAGTTGACTGCTGAAATTCTAGATATTTTAATAGACCAAAACCTCAAACATGAGACCAAATTGACAATTCTAATGTTCTCTGATATAAAGAAAAATCACTTAATTGAAGAATTTGAGCTAACAGTACTCCAACGCAAGCTGATACAGAATTTGTTTTGTTTTCTAAACAGGATGCTTGCAGATACTTCCTTATTGAGAGTGGCTTTGCATTGTTTGTGGCATTGCTCATCAACATTGCAGTAGTATCTGTCTCTGGCACTGTGTGTTCTGCTGCTAATATTTCTCCAGAGGATGCTGATCGATGTGGAGATCTCACACTGGATTCAGCATCATTCTTGCTCAAGGTCTAACGCTCATTCTTCAAACAACTTATGAGTTAATAAAATGTAGAGAGGTGCATCCTTAGTATACTCCAGGAATTTCTTTTTAAATGGTTATTTTAGTTAGTAATCCTTGGATTCCAGAACTTTCAAAAGATTGTATCAACTACTTATGAATTTTTGTCGAGACCGTAGCCTTGATTAATCTTAATGATTTGTATTCTTCTTTTCAGAATGTATTGGGCAAATCAAGCTCAACAGTGTATGCAATCGCATTGTTAGCTTCTGGACAGAGCTCTACCATAACTGGTACATACGCTGGTCAATACATCATGCAGGTATTTGCAGAAAAATCCTCTATATTCCGTTCGTAGTTATGGCAAAATTCTGAACTATTAGACTAAAATGCTCTCACTCACACATGAAGTATAGTGAGCTATCTTGCGCATCTCACTGAATGTATACCTCAGGCATATTTCCCTAAGAAAATTGAAATTAGGTATGTCTAGGTATTTTTCAAGAACTCATTACTATTTAATCATCAGCAATGATTTATCACAGGGATTCTTGGATATCAAGATGAAGAAGTGGTTAAGGAATCTCCTGACCCGGTGCGTCGCAATTGCTCCCAGCCTTGTTGTCGCCATCATTGGTGGTCCTTCTGGCGCTGGTCGGCTAATCATCATCGCATCGGTAGCCCTAATTAATTATTCTTGAACTACACTCTTAATATCATGTAGTATGGAGCTTTCTTACTAGCAAATTTTATTATGCAGATGATACTATCTTTTGAGCTGCCATTTGCTCTCATCCCTCTACTAAAATTCAGCAGCAGCAAAACAAAGATGGGACCCCACAAGAACTCAATCTATGTAAGTTTACTAGTACTAACCTAACTATTGAACTTTTCTCTTCTCTTTGTACAAAAAGTGCAAGCTCCTATTAAGTAGTGCAACTTGAGTACAACAAAACAACTTCAAATCTTTCCATATGTCCCATTCCCCTCTTTTCAACTAATCATATATATGAGTAAGGGGTCCCCATAATTTATCTCTTGGTAGTACCTACCTATTCATTAGAAAGATATATATACCATTCTTATCTTATTGATAGTCTTAATTAGGTAGCATATTACCATATCTTAGTGCTAATATTTTTATCACTTCAAAAGAGTATTGACTATGTAAAGAATACGCTGACAAAGACTTGCTAACCACTCCACTACAGCACTAATTCTGTGTATATGAGAACAATTTAGGTTAAATAGTTGTTGCAATTCCACTTATCTTCAGTGCAAAATGATCTTGTCAATACGAGGTCAGAGATCAAGATATAGGAATTCCAACCTTTGTTACTATTTGAGGTTGTTTCCATGACTCTAACCTGTGATACAAAGTTACATAGTGACAACTTTTACAAAGCTTGATTGAATATGATATCAAATACTTGCTTCATGATCAATGCTTACATTTGTTGATGCAGGTCATCATAGTCTCATGGATCCTTGGGCTATGTATAATTGGAATCAATATATATTTCCTGAGCACAAGTTTTGTAGGTTGGCTCATTCATAGTAGTGGCCTACCAAAATTTGCCAATGTTCTTATTGGCATCATTGTATTCCCTCTCATGGCAGCATACATCATTGTTATAATCTACCTAACATTCAGAAAGGATACAGTCGTAACCTTCACCGCTCCATCTGATGCCTCGCAAACTGAAATGGAGGCGGGAATTAATCGGCACGACGGCAATAAGAGTTATGAAGTAGTGCCCTACAGAGAGGACATAGCTGATATCCCTCTTCCTGATTAAAAAATATATCAATCATCAAATGAACTTTCTGATGAACCATTGAAAGGAAGATCACATCATACTATGTAATACGTTTATAGATTACTCTTCCAAATCTGAGTATATTTGTATGACTATTTATATGAAGAAGGAAGTCTTAATTCTCTCGAGTAAACCTTGATGTTAGAACATTAAGATCCGCTCTATTTTAATTCTTCTGTGAAACTTAATGATCATAATAAATTGTCTAAATTGGTAGGTCTTCATGTCAACAACCAAATTTGCATTAGAGAGAGGGATCATGTGTTATTGGAGGTCTTACATTCTTGCAGCAGAAAGGTAAAATCAGAACATTTTCTAATCATAGATGCGCATAAATACAAGAGTTCAAACATATATGTGTTACATGCAAAGAGCAACATCAAGAAATAACAATAGTGATCCTATGAAGTAGTTTAGCCATTGAAGTTGTAACCCTACATCTCCATAAGCCACCACCAAGACTATGCAATCACCAAGTTGGTAATTAGGGGGCCTGGTCCCATGTTGTTTAACTTCATTAATCTTACAGACTCTTGTTATGGGGTGATAATAACTTAGAATATTAAACATGTTTCTTAAACACGTTCTACTGGTCAAATAGGAGTTATCAGGTTACATGGGTTATTCATGTATATCTAAATGAGTTATTTAAGATTATAATTAAGTTATCGTGTCATAAATAGATTATCAAGTCATAAACTAACTGACACGTCATAAATGGGTTGAGATAATAAACACAAACGTAACTTGTTTAATAATCGAGTTAGACAGATTAATCCGTTTATGACTTAAATCCAAATTATATTAAATCCAAACCTATTTAAAATTTTCAGGTTCACCTCGAATAATCTTTGGAGTCAAAATTGCCATATATATATATATACATACTATTTTCAAGCTCTCCTCTAACCATGTCAATATGTGGACCCCTGGCCATCACCATGGATGGTTCTCAGCTCTCATGTCATGACTCATGAGGGCAGCATGTTACTCAACAGAAAAGCCTCTCTTCCAAATGATATCTCGCATGCAGTTTTAATAATCACCCGAATGCATGCTTATAGTGTACTCACACCATGAAACAATCAGATGTATCCAAATTGAATCCATTAGCTTGCAAGAAACTATTCCCTGCTTCACTAATTATATCTTAAGTTATAATGTTCACAGTGCTAATTAGCTGTTCTAATTAATGAAAACAACAATATATTTTTCATTAATAAATATTGGTAAACTACATTCCAACTCAATTTCACTACCTATCCTATACGGTCACAATCCTAATTGCCTTTGTCTTCTGCCTGTCTTCTAACCTTTTACAAATATACACTTCAAGATCCTCCTCCAAATGTGAAGAATATTAATAAAGGATGTATAACAACCTCACATATGGATGAATTAGCTCTAATTAATTATAGTGGCCATCTCCCCTAATAGTTACACAAGATTCTACTTATTTTATGAAAACCAACTTAAATCCATAATGACACCACTAATTATGCCAACCTTTATGCAAGACCAAAACTTAAAAGGTGGAGCTACCAACTGCTGCTTTCTTTTCCAGATCAAATCCAGCTTGTCTTTTTTGGCTTCATCCTTTTTCATAATTGGAGAGAATGTCAGATGCTACTTCTTAGCCAACCACCCAATTTTTGAGAAATAGACATCCACCACATCATCATCTACCTTATAAAAGAAGACAATAAATGTGACAAGCAGAAAGACCAATGGATGAAGAGATGACAACTATGGATGTTGGAGGAGAGATGGGCAAAGATGAGTCCTTTAGAAGACCAGGATCCATTCCATTCAAGTGGGAGATCCAACCAGGCATTCCTAAGCCTCAGAATACTACAAAAATCACCACTTCAACATTGCCACAGAAGCTTAACTTGCCACCTTCTATGCTCTCTCTCTCCTCATCTCAATCTCCTACTCTTTTATCATCCTCTATTTCAACATCTGAGACTGTTCATGGGTGCTTCCTCATTCCATCACTGCTGCGGAGGGAGAATGAGAAAGGCGTTGCGAGGAATACGCATCGTCGAACGATCTCTGCTCGCTTTGCATCGCCTTTTGGCAAACTTAACGCGAAAAATGAGCTTAAGATTGGCATCCTGGCAGGAAGTCTTGATTAGTTGTGCATGTGATGAACTAAAGTTTATGCCATGTCTGATAAGAGTCTGAAAGATAAAAGAGTTATTTCAAGCAAAGGATTATGTCAGTCTACTGTATAAATTGAAGTCAGTCCAGATTATTGGTTTGCTATGAGGTTTATTTTTTTTTTACTTATTTGATAGTTAAGATGCTCAATAGTAAGATGTATGAAGCCTTACCTCGAGGCTTGTTTCTTATTAGAATTGCATGCAGAGAATTTTGATGAGATAAATTTATTTGTATCGGTAAATATAGGATATAAACTAAAGATATTACATCTAAGTATGTAACAGATTCAAGTCTAGAAATATTGTATGTTTCTACTATAATTGTTGATTTCTGCAAGAAATTAATTTATTGTTTCCAGTTTATATATGCAAACCATACGTAAACGAGAGCATTTCTCACATCTATCGCATCCGGCATCCGCAAAGCACCACCACCATCATCGATTGCCGAGCAACCTATATCAACTACTCGACCTCCACTCCATCATCATCTCCATCTTATACCTAGGAATCTGTGCTTCCACCCGCGGATCCCAAATCCCATGCAAAACCGCTACGAATCCATCCCTCCATTGATCTCCTTGATGCCATCAACTTTGTCTCCACTATTAATGGAGGTCCGAAGTCCGCCAGGCTCTAATACCACTTGTTATGAACGGAACGTCCTCTTCCCGATTTGGATTGATTGTAGGAAAATAGCCCGTACAGTCGAGGGAAAATATTCACCAGATATTCTATCATAGTTTGAATATTACGAAACTAGTGGTAATCGATCTGTAGCTTCCTGATCTACGCTTTTGATATTTACACTCTTTGTAGATACTGACTGCAACTGGGACAAAAATATGCAAAAGTGGAGGTGATGGTGGTGCTGATGGGTGGTGGTGATGATAAGGTTAGGGATACGAATGGAGATGAGGATGGATGGGTTGTGGAGTTTAGAGGATAAGGATGGAGGGGGAGAAGGGGCTGAGATCCCAAAGAGGAGGTAGGACTTGACAGACGAGGGAGGTTAGAAGATCACCGACGTCGAGATGGCACACGACTAGGACTTGAACAAATGGGAAGGGAGATTAGAGTAGAGAGACAAGAGAGAGGATATAATTCAATATTCATTCATCATAAGAGGCTAACCAAATAATCAAAAATGACAATTATTAATCCTATAAATAGTAAATTCCCGCCGATCGCGTTCAAACGGGGTCGAGCACGTTTGAATGCACAAATTGCGTTTTCTACCGATGCGAACGTATGCAAGCGTTCGCAGGGCGTTCGAACGGGGTCGAGCGTGTTCGAATGCACTAATTGCGTTCTCTATCGATGTGAACGCCTGTAGGCGTTCGCAAGGGCATTCAAATGCACCCCCTCCTGCGTTCGAACGCAACATACATAATCCTTATTTTTTTCTAAATTAAATAACTAGCACAATAAGAAAAGACTCCCGTAAGGTGTATCAGCCCACCTCGCTTTCCCCACCTTATCTTTAGGGTGCAAAGTTGGGGAAATGCTCCAAGATATCCGTCTCCAACTACCAGTCGCCTCGTCGGATGGCTTGCCAAGCCACTCGACTAGGATCTCCATCCCCAATCTGGTATCATGATGTCGTCGATGCCTCGCAAGTACACGAACTAGCTCCACAACTACTGTCTCTTCTAATGGCTCGGGTAGAACTGATCCCACGACCTGGTGATCTCCAATCCACTCTCTCAGCAATGAAACATGAAAAACTGGGTGTACTCTCAACTCCTCGGGTAGCTCCAAGCAATATGCAATCAGACCGATAAGCTCTAACACCCGAAACGAACTGAAGTAGTGATGTGTTAACTTCTAATTTCGTACCGGACGCAGGGTCACTTGTACGGTTGCACCTTCACGAGCACCCAACTGCCGATGTCAAACTCCTGCTCCCGATGGCTGCGATCATAAACTTGCTTCATGCAGTTTTGAGCAAGTTTAAGATGGGCACGCAACCTCCTCAATGTGGTGTCCCTATCCATCAATGCCAAGTCCACTTTCGCCCGATTTGTAGATGCCACATGGTTATAGGCGCGTAATGTCGGAGCTGTGCACCCATACACCACTTCAAATGGAGTCATGCCAATACTATTGTGGTGGGCAGTGTTGTAAGACCACTTTGCCCACGGTAAGAACTCCAACCAGCATCTCAACATCTCTCCTAGAAAGCATCTGCAAATGCTACTCAGTGCCTCGATTGACCATCTCAGTTTGGCCATTCATTTGGGGATGGTAGGCTGAACCGTGGTTCAATCGAGTCCCCTGCAATCTAAAAAATTCCATCCAAAAGTCACTAACAAATACACGATCACGATCGGAAACAATCGTGTGTGGCATGCCATGCAATCTAGTAATATCTCTCACAAAAATTTTAGCTACCGACTTGGCTGAAAATGGATGCGACAATGTGAAAAAATGTGCATACCTGCTTAATTTGTCAACCACCACAAAAATAACTGAGTAACAACATACCAGTTATGAAATCCATAGAAATGTCTAACCCAAACATGGTCTGGTATCGATAGAGGTTGAAGTAATCCGGCCGGTTTCAATGTAGTTACCTTTGCCTTTTGACAGACTTTGCAAGCACGGACAAAAGTCTTCACGTCTCACCTCAGTCCTAGCCATGTGCAGCTCTATGATGGCCTCCTATAAGTCCTTAAAACACCTTCATGACCAACCTCTAGAGTTTGGTAGAAGTGCTCCAACAATTTCTGTTGCAACCCATCGTCCACGGGCACCCGGATACACCCGCGGTCCAACAACAGATTGCCTCGGTTCTCCAGCTCCGGATGGTGCTCCGAATCATCCAACACCTCATGTAACAATGTATTAACATCTGGGTTAGATGTACATGCATACCTCAGCTCGTCAAGAAAAGAAAAAGTGGGAGAAGAGAAAGGTGCGAGCTCTGCGGTATCGGGTTGGTGCGATAGTGCATCTGCCGCTCTATTTTCTGTCCACTTCTTGTACTGAATTTCATAATCATATCTCAGCAATTTTATGACCCACTTTTGCTGTGCCGGAGTGTGGATACGCTGTCCCATATAGTATGGAAGACTCTTTTAATTGGTTCAAATAATAAATTGCCTATCGATCATAGTGTGGAGGATTACCAACATCTCCCTCTTGTAAGTCAACAATTGCTGGGATTTCTGTGATAAAGCCTTGCTTAGAAATGCTATGGGACTTCCTCCTTGCATTAGTACAGCTCCTATGCCAACCCCTAACGCATTGCATTCCACAACAAACTCTTTGGTGAAGTCCGATAGAGCTAGAACGGGCATCGTTGTCATTACTATTTTTAATTCTTGAAATGCTGCAGTGGCTTCCTCCGTCCATCTAAAGAGTCCTTCCTTACCAATGAAGGGAGAGGAGCAGCGATCTTGCCATACCCGGTGATAAAGCGACGATAATACCCAGTCATCCCTAAGAAGCCATGCAATCCTGTGGTGGAAGTAGTGATCGGCCAAGTTGCGCTACCTTTTGAGGATCCATCGCTACTCCTTCCGCTATTATGATGTAGCCTAAATATTCCACTTGTGGTACTCACGATAGGCACTTAGACTTCTTAACCCTTAGCTAGTTTTGCTTCAACAAATCTAGCACATCCTCTAAATGCCATAAATGCTCCATTTCGGTTCTGCTGTACACCAAAATGTTATAAAACAAAACTACCAAGACATACTGTCGTAGCAGAGGCCAAAAAATATCATTCATGAGGCTATCGTGCGCTTCTGAAGTAATTCTTCAATGAGCCTTTCCTGCTATCTGACAAGCTGTCTTAGGGCCTTGATACTGGCTGAAGTATTCCTAGTTATTCATTATTATTATCACTTTCCTATGTATTTGGAAAGTATCTAGGAATACTTGTCGGATTTATGGTGAACCTAGGCTCTGATACCAAGTTGAAATACCCAAACCTCCAAATACACGTGCATACTGCGTGGGTAAATCCCCCTACGCAGTGTATCACATGACCTATCAGTAATAGGTTTCCACAAGGCACATAGAAATATAGATTCATACCATAAATAATCTCAAGTAAATATGAGTTCGGATATAAGTTCCACATGCCACAACAAGCCTTCAAGATACACATCCAAAATACAATTCTAATGTCTAAAATATAACGCCAATCATAACACTCTCGCAAGGGCTCAATATAACTAATAGAAATAGTCATAACTGAAATAAAGACAGCTACTTCTCACTACATGCACTTGTTTCCCGTAGCTCTGAAATAATGCCACCAAGAGGTGGTGAGCACATAGCCCACCGAGTAGAGTCCAAACAATCTATAATAATAAAATCACAGGTGCATATCCAATGCATGCCTATAGTTGCTAGCAATAAAAATACGCTTATTTAAATAATTTACCATGAATTACTAAATCAATGTAATCAATAAAGACTACACGTCACTATCCTTTAACATGCCAACTCCTACTCACATCAGGATAAGCCTACACAGTTATCAAGCTTGATACAATCTTTTATTCATACAAATCTCAATCATAGTATTTACATGTTATGCTTAGAAGTAAAAGAGTAGTTAAGTCATTTCATGCTCACCAAGGCATTAATCATGTTTTATCATAGCTCACTGAGCCATTCACCACACAATGTAGATATACTTAAGAAAATCATCCATCACATAACCATCCATCATCTCATACATCGAGGAGGGTTATATACACATCTAGCGGTAATATCACCCAAATATGCATGGCGACACTGCGTGTGACTGGTTGTCTATGGCCATCAGACTAAGGACCTTGATCATGGGTCCATATCTCACTATCTCTAAATTATCACCTCCCTCAGCGGAAGAGTCAAGAGCCCTCAGCTCATCAATGTACGCCCTAACCTTGCTTTGTTGGGTACCGCTAAAGATATATCTCCGCCTCACAATCATATTCTTACTATCATCATAATCTAGTTCTAACTATGCAATATAATTACCTGAATGCCACATAGGCTCTCAACCTTAGGTTTATACCGCTAATAATATAGTCATATATGATACACTCTACTCTTAATCCCGGGCTGAGAGAGTAGGGGTACTACCTAGTCAGAACCCGACTACTAATGATAGGTGGAAGTGGTGCAGTGTTTGTGAGTATATAATTCATGTCATAGTCATCATGGTCGTTACATTGTATATTCACAATAGATATTTATGCAAAGGTTTATCATATAAGATACATGTAGATCATCGTTACAATAATGTATGTGCTAACATTAACATTCTCATAACATCATGATGAGTAAACTATCTATAACTACACATGTCAAGACATATCATGGTACATAAGATACATGTATTAATACTAACATTTCCTATAGTGTCATGGAAGGTATAATAGCTGCAACTACGTTATTCTAAAATTGTATGAACTCTACTCGCTTGGGGTCTTCACAGTACTCTAGTTCTCCTCAACTAGCCGGCTCCTCCTCCTGATACACTTAGTTAGGATCTTTTCCTATTGTATTAGGTGTTTATTTTCATTAAAATAAAATTTCTGTAGGTCGCGTTCGAACGCAGGAGGGGTCGCGTTCGAACACCCTTGCGAATGTCTACATCAGGCTTGCAAATATAGAGAACACATATTGTGCATTCGAACATGGTCGGGCGAGTTCGAACGCCCGCGTTCGAACGCCTGCATTGCGTTCGCACATACAAAGAACGTCTTTTAGTGCGTTCGAATGTGATCGAGCGCGTTCGAACGTGATCGACGAAAAGTTCTAGAATTAGGGTTTCATATTATTTTAGGACTTGTTGGCTAGCCCCTATATATATGTGGATGGCAGCCAACTACATTATGCTATTGGATTATTGAATTCTTACCTTCTATTTTCTCTCTAGACTTCTCCCTCCTCCCTCTTCACTAACCTTCTACCTCTACCGTTGGCAAGGTTTCTCCTAACTTCTAATCTCCCTCGACTATCGAGCCACCTCTCTTCTTTGGGATCTCAACCACTTCGTTCCCTTCGTCTAAATCCCTAAATCACATCCACAATCCACCTTCATCTCTACATCCATCCACAACCCTAATATCCACTCCACCCGTCATCACGGCCCTCACCCACGTTATTCCTGGTTTTCATCCCTGCTACATTTTGAATATGCGAAGGGTGTAAATATGAAAGTTCTATGTCAGGAAGATACAGATGTAACCCAATTTGTTTCGTAATTTTCTGACTAGAGAAGAATATTTGACAAATATTTTCCCATAGTTGCGTGGACTGATTCTTGTAATACATCCAGATCTTGAAGGAATAGTTGCGTAGCCTATCTTTGGTTTCAGATCTTAACAATTTGGTATCAGAGCTTATCATATGGTATCAGAGCCTATCAAGTGGTATCAGAGCCTATCAAATTAGTATCAGAGTAGGCGAACCTCAGACTTCTATTAATGATTGAAACAAGGAAGATGACATTAACAAGGAGACCTATGAGGAGCACACCGATAAGGGAAGACTCAATCCACGATGACCCTAACCGTGAGGTTGATTCCTTTGGAGCGACCACGACAGGACCGAGTCAACCAACGTCCATGAGTGCGATGGGTGAACTTAAGGGCATGTTCCATACATTGATGCATAAAATTGACTCAATTCAAAAGGATCACAATGATTTCAAAGAATATATCATGAACTGATTTAATTTGTTATCTCCTAGGCTGCGATAAGAGTTTCAAGAAGGACCAGTGATGGGACCTCATCGAACAAATACCCCATAGGTCCAGGTGCATCATGCGAGTGTCAATGATCCCCTTTTACCTATGCCCACACATCATTTCCCACCTCCGTTGCAAAACCCAAGACTGACGGTGGTGGAACCCAAGAGGCATGCGGCACCGGTGCGCTTCATCGATAAGGAGGATTGACACTATGAGGATGAGGTTGATCCCTATGGAGATGGGGATGGACGTGCTCGAGGATTTAGATAGGGTGATGAACCTGCACAAAGGTTTAGACCTAAACCAAGGATCTTTCACGAATCTGACAATGCTATTCGGGGGAGAACCGCACGCTTGGACTTTCTAAAATTCTAAGGCGGTGATCCAACGAATTGGGTGTTTCAAGTTGAATAATATTTTGATTGTCAAGGTATAGCGGAAGATGCAAAAGTATAGATGGCAAGATTTCACCTCCAAGGAACGGTATTGCATTAGTATAGATCGGTTATTCGTGGTGGTGGATTTACTGGATGGGCTGATTTTTGTAGGAGGATTACATGCAGATTTGGGACAGCGACATATGAAGATTTTGCTGCCACATTAAGCAAGATGGTTCAGAGGACAACCGTATTGAGTACCAAGCTGAGTTTGAAAGAGTTAGTAGTTGTTGTGAGCTATCGTGGCTCGAACAGACATTGATGAGTACATTTATTTTAGGGCTGCGGGGTGAGATACAAGCGGATGTTCGTGCTCTATGTCGTACTACTCTTGAGGAGGCCTTTGAGAAGGTCGTGATGATGGAACAAAAGCATAGGGCTCTAAAGATGGTAGCGGAAACAAATTGGGGCAACCGAGATGGGCAGTTTGCATCTAGAATGCTGGCTGAAAATTCTGCAGTTTTAAAAACAGTGAAGAGCGAAGGGCCTTTGCTTTCGATGTGATGAGCGTTTCACCCCCGGTCATCGGTGTTCCAAACCAATCGGGAGTGTGATGCTTATTGACGGTGTTGAGGAGGATGATGAGGTTGTTAATAATAGAGTGTCCAGAGGAGGTCCATGAGGAGGTCGTTGAGGTGGGTCCGAAAGAAGATATCCAAGCTGAAATATTGATGCATGCATATTTGAGTACTTTCGCGTCGAGGACGTTACAAGTAGACAGACTCGTTAGAAAGCATTGTGTGCTTGGATGCCGAATCGACTACGGGATTTGATATTGCTATTGGAGACGACACGAAGCTTAAGGCGGAGAGCTTGTATCGCCGGGTCGATATACAGGTGCAAGGATACGACATCATTGTGAATTTGTATCTGTTGGCACTGCGAGGAGTGGACATTGTCCTTGGTACTCAGTGGTTACAGAGTTTGGGACCCGTCATATTTGATTTCTGGAGCATGTGGATGAAATTTAAACAAGGAAACAAAGATGTGCGGCTAGATGGTGTTCGGTCTGCGGTCTGCAGCCCACCAATGGTTGCGCTTAGTGGGCTGCGGTCTGACCGCGTAAGGCATGACGGTCGAGAGGGGTAAGTACAAGGAAAGAAAGAAAAACAAAAAAAGGATTTACCGAGGGGGGTCACGCGATTGGCTTCGTCGGCTCTGGGGTCGGCAATCCGAGAGAAAGGAGAGGGAGAGAGAGATAGCAGGGTGGAGAAGAAATAGGGGAGGGCTGGGTGGTGTGCACGGCAAGAGAAGAAGAAGAAGAAGAAGAAGAAGGGGAGGAGGAGGACGGGCCGGACGGTGGGTGGCAGGGGCACTGGGACGCACGCACGTGCTCAACGCGTGCGCAGGTCCCCTATTTTTTAATTTTTCTTTATTAAATTTTAGGGTGTTACACATTAAAACTATTTGCTTTTTAAGTATTTGTAAGTCCAATCTAGGTGGGCTAGTCGAACCGACTTGATGGTAGCCACCTATATAACATTATGGTACGCACCATATTAAATTATGGAAGGAATTGATCTCTCTTTTACCCTAGCTCTCTTCCTCTCCTTCTCCCTTGTTCTCGCACACGGTAGCAGCCACCACCTCGGCTCTGCCACCTCTAACCCCGTCGATCGGCCAACCACCCTAGTCCTTTAGGGCCGACTCACTCCTCAATCTTCTTCTATTCTTTCTACCATCACCATAATCACCACCACCATCCCTAACATTCCACCACCACCAACCCTATCGGCACCATCCCATCGCCGCCGACTTAGCACCACCATCCCTTACCTACGAGTCCGTGTGTCCACCAACGAATCTCAAAACTAGCCACAGGTCTATCTCTCCGACCTTCGTCTGCTAATTCAACGATATCTCCATATCTAGCGATCCAAATCTTGAGATATTATATTTGTTGAAAAAACTCTCTTCCAAGGCTATAACATACTAAGATTTCAAGAGCATCCGATTGATAGATCCCTTGTAATATTTCTCAAAAGTTCTACTTTTCTTTCTGTCCAAAATCGGTTGTGATTTGGATCGAACCTCCTTGAGGGAAATCGTATGAAACACCACCACTACAGAACACATGCTAATTACGTGCCAGATGCCCATGTGATATCCACGTGACTCAATAATTAGTATTAAATAATAAAAAACTAATTTACTAGAAAGGAACCTAAATCCAACAAAACAAGAACTACAAGTCACAGGCCACAATAAATCTCCAGAACTATATGTCCATACAAACCCATACTGTCCAGCTCACACATGAGCTATAACATACTCTACATAATAAAAGAGAAATATCTAAGTCTGTGCAGCAGCTACTCCATATTGAACTCATGATCCTCCTCTAAATCTATAATATATATATTCCATCAAAGATGGTGAGCATAATTGCCCAGCAAGTGTAATCCACAATAGTATAAAGGTAATGTAAATATAGAAAAAATGAATTTCATACTTACATGAATATGATAATATGTGAAGATGCTAAAATGAAGGAAATAATTAAATCGCAATTATCACATATCCACATATTATTTCCCAACTTATCATAAAATTTATATATCATAATGAAACTCATGCAGAGTTTATATCCATTCTTATTTACTCCATCATAGGCTCACGTAGAGCAATTTCATATCCATCCATAAATCATACAAACAACGAGGTGGGAATTATGTATCTAGCGGTAACATCGCTTGTACATGCCTTGCAACACTTCATATGACCGGTAATCTACGGCCATCAGACTAAGGACCCCAATCGTAAGCCAATATCTCTATATCTATATCATCGCACGTAGCAGAATAAGAAGCATGCAACTCAAATCATCACATGTAGCAGAATAAGGAGCACTCAGCTCAAAAGATGCCATAACCTTACGTCATTGGGTACCGCTAGGACTAATATCCCAACCTCATATATAATAGTCCATGTCATCATTAATTTAGTCATTATAACAAATCTCTAAAATGCATGAATCACACGAATGCATGAATCACACGAGCAGAATATGGTGATGACATACTGTAAATAAAATAATAGTGAAATAAATACTATGTATGACAATTATGACTAAATTAATATAACACTCATTAGTAGCAAGCTAAGATTCACGTCATTTTTAAACTATGGAAGATTCACTTACCTGGGTATTATAACTGAATTATAAAGAGCTCTCCTCAAACATCGATCTTCTCCTGCATCTCAGAATCCTCTCTAGATGATAATAGATCTACCAAGTTATAATATTGAAACATAAGCTATTTATCTACCTACCTTAAATAAATTTTTTTTTTGCTATAAGTTGTCATAACTTGTTTGGTAGTTCCAAATAAAATTATCCTCTTAGCTTATTACACCCTGTTAACTTATTACACTTATATATATTTTTAGACAAATTTTAAATCATTTGTGCTATTTCTTTAAATTATTTCATTGGTCATTCAGAATTATAATATCCAAATTTAATTAATTAAAATAATTATTGAATAATTTAGCGGCAGAAGAAAATATTATTATATTTATAAGTTATCATATTTCAAATTTATTAGTATCTAATTCCTCAATTTCTAAAATAAATAATCAGGTTTAAACTAGATATTACATCTATGTTATTAAATATTATTTTCCTAATAATTAATCTTTGTTAAATAAATTATTTGTCAAATAAGTAATATTCATGAATATGCATTCTTTCTACAAATTAATTTGTACGGGTTGTTGGGTACGGTAGTGATCTTAGAAGGCAAAAAAAAATGGAGTGGAGTGGGCCACGTGTCCACTCCATCTTCATCTTCCTCATGAAGATGAGGATGGAAGAAAAAAGAAGAATGGTATGGAATCGAGTTTCACGAAAGACTCTCCCCCACCCACTGACGGTGTACAGTTAGCCGAAATCGACGAAGTTGAAGTGGTGAAGCTCGTCGCCCCTTTAGCGTCGTCTGGCGACGAAGTCATCACTCTCAAAGTCGGCAGCCATGGCCACCTCCATTTTGGCAACCCGCCAAGGAAGAGGCTCAAAATACCTCTAAGAAAAAGTCCTCATGAAGAGGATCTCTTTGTTTTTTTTAGTATTTAATTCTTAAAAAATATAATTTTCTGTATTTCACGTTCGAACGTGGGTGGAGTGCATTCGAACGCGCTTGTGAATGCCTACATCAGGTTCGCACATCTAGGGAGTATGAAATCTGCGTTCGAACGTGCTTGCGAACGCCTACATCGCGTTCGCAAATATAGAGAATGCAAAATGTTAGTTCGAACGCGGTCGGCGAAAATATACTGTTTTAGGATTAATAATTACCATTTTTGAATTGTTTGGTTAGCCTCTAAAGGTGTGGATGGCAACCATGGAATCATTATTAAATGAATTGAGTTTTACCCTAGCCTCCTTCATCTTCTTCTCTCTTATTCTCTCGTTCCCCGGCATCGCCGCTTCTGGCCTTCCTCAATCGACCAATCACCCTAGACCCTTAGGGGTGGCCCACTCCTCCCTCTTCTTCCAATCTATCTATCACCTTACCCTAACCCCTTCCATCATCCATAACCTTTCCACCTCCATTTATTCACCGGTGCCACCCTATTATCACCGATCCACCATCCTCCACCATCATCAAGGATCTTGTGTCTCCATCCATGGATCCAAAGATGGACTCCCTGACATTTGTCTACTAATCGGACTATATCTTGAGATCCCACCGTCTGATTCACCTGAATTAGATTTGTTGGAAAGCTTGTTTCTAGCGCTACAACATATCAAAATTTTACATCGATCCGACGGCTTCATCTTTCGGGATCTATTTCCAAAGTTTCATGTCAAATCTAGTCTAGATCTAAAAATCAGGAGAGATCGAACCTTACTCTAAAGAGGAGATCATATCAAGCTAGTATCAGAGCCACTATTCCTCGGACACGCACGGCGAGATGAGGAAGAAGAGATTCTCCCAATAGAGGAGGGAGAAACGGCTGCGGGAACTTCCACCCATGGAATCGCCCAACCAAATCTGAATACGGAAGAGCCTAGCCTTCAAGCCATGTTTGGGTCTCTTTCCGAACAGCCAATGAAAATGCGGCGCTTCATTGGTTTTGAGCAGCCAATCCCAAGATGTGAAGTACGCATCTAGAGGTCTAGGATGAGCACTCACACTTGCTCAAGTGGAGGAACGAAGAACTAAAGGCCTATGCTTTTGTTGTGATAAGAAGTTTGTACTCAGGTATCGCTGCGCTAAACCGATGGGATCGATGATGCTAATTGACAGATTGGAGGATGTGGAGGATGAGTTTGCAGCTAAAAATGAAGGTGTGGTTGGACATCAAGGAGGAGTAGCTGAGGAGCAACCCGTGGAGGACATGATAGCCGAAATCTCCCTCCACACATATTTAGGGACAGTTGCACCAAAGACTTTGCAGGTGAATGGTGTAGTCAAGAAAACCACAGTGAGAATCTTGATCGACATTGGGTCCACCCATAACTTCATTGACAAGATGCTTCTTAGGAAGATTGGGCTCGAGTCGGAACCCATGGAAGGGTTCAATGTGACAATTGGAGACGGCACCACATTGTGCATAGATTTATTTGTGGAGGTGTAGAATTGAAAGTGCAAGGCTAAACTTTCACATTGGATCTTTATCCGTTGGCCTTGCAAGCTGCCGACATTTTCTTGGGGACCCAATGGCTTCAAAGCTTGGGGCCCGTAACATTTGATTTTTCAAACCTCACACTTACATTTCGGAGGATTGGTCGAAGATTGCTGCTGGATGAAAACCAACTGCGGCAAGGGCCGACATTGCAACCACTTTTGGGACTTCCTTGTACAGGGGATCAAGCTCTACTATTGCAAATGACTGTTGCTGAATCAGAACATCCACCCCCAAGGGAAATAACCGTTGACATGCAAGAGCTGCTGTAGGAATTCAAAGATCTCTTCGAGGAACCTTGAGGGCTGCCACCAACCCGTCAGCATGACCATTGCATCTAGATCATTCCAAGGCTGAACCATCAAATGTTTGGCCTATTGGTACCCGCATATCTAGAAGGAAGAGATCAGCAAATTGGTGGTGGAGATGCTAGAGCAAGGGATTATTCAACCGAGTAGAAGTGCCTACTCATCGCCGGTGCTGCTGGTTTGGAAGAAAGACAGGAGTTGGCGATTTTTTGTCGACTACCGAGCCTTGAATGTGATCACCGTCAAAGACCGGCATCCAATACCAGTGATCGAGGAGTTGTTGGAAGAACTTACAAGGTCAGCTTACTTCAGCAAACTTGACTTAAGAGCGGGATACCTCACGATGGCCACTATGAGTTTCATGTCATGCCTTTTGGGCTCACCAATGCACCGGCTACCTTCCAAGGGCTGATGAATGACCTTTCTGCCCGCTCTTGTGTCGGTACGTGCTCATCTTCTTTGACGATATTCTAGTGTATAGTAAGAATTAGAGTGAGCACTTGCGGCATGTGCGTGAGGTGTTGAATATCTTGCAACAAATTTAAAAGTCAAGTTGAGCAAGTGCCTTTCGGGAGAGCCACGAGTGGAGTACTTGGGACATATAATCTTAGCGAGAAGAGTGGAAGCCGATCCAAGCAAGATCAAGAATATGGTAGACTGGCAAATTCCCACTAATAAGCGGGAATTGAGGGGATTCCTTGGGTTGATAGGGTACTACCGGCGATTCGTTTCCAACTATGGCAAGATTGCTGCCCTGTTGACCTCCTTACTAAAAAAATGAGGGTTTCAATGGACGAGCAAGGCGATGGAGGCCTTCGAAGTATTGAAGACAGCCATGTCTACCGCACTGGCGATAAGTTTTCTGTATTTTGCGTTCGAACGCAGATGGAGTGCGTTCGAACGCGCTTGTGAACGCCTGCATCAGGTTCACACATCTAGAGAGTGTGAAATCTGTGTTTGAACTCTGTGTTCGAACATGCCTGTGAATACCTGCATCGCGATCACACATATAGAGAACGCAAAATGTGTGTTCAAACACGATCAAGCGCGTTCGAACGCGGTCGGCGAAAATCTACTATTTAAGAGTTAATAATTGCCATTTTTGAATTATTTGGTTAGCCTCTAAAGGTGTGGATGGCAACCATGGAATCATTATTGAATGAATTGAGTTTTGCCCTAGCCTCATTCATCTTCTTCTCTCTCGTTCTCTCGTTCCTCAGCATCACCGCTTCCAACCTCCCTTGATCGGCAAATCACCCTAGACCCTTAGGGGTGGCTCACTCCTCCCCTTCTTCCAATCCATCTATCACCTTACCCTAATCCCTTCCATCATCCATAACCCTTCCACCTCCATTTACTCACCGGTGCCAACCCATTATCGCTGGTCCACCATCCTCCACCATCATCAACGATCTCATGCCTCCATCCACGGATCCAAAGATAGACACCCTGATATTTGCCTACTAATCAGATAATATCTCGAGATCCCACCGTCCGATTCGTCTGAGACTAGATTTATTGGAAAGATCCTTTCAGAGATACAACATATCAAAATTTCACATTGATCCGACGGCTGCATCTTTCGTGGTCTATTTCCAAAATTCGATGTCAGATCAAGTCTATATCTAAAAATTGAGAGAGATCGAACCTTAGTCTAAATGGAAGATCGTATCAAGGTAACAACAAACAATAAGGAACGAGAAGTAGAAAGAAAGATGGAGGAAGAGGAAGGGTGAGAAGGGGAAGGGGTTTTTGAAGAGGAAGGATGACCCTTCCCCTCCCTTAGGCTGCGGTGTGAACAATGTCGTTGCACTGTTCCATCTCAGCTTTGATAAGGAAGATGAAGTGGTTGTCGTGCATGAGTGCGGGATGCGCACGATTTTATTTTTTTAATTTTGGGTGTTACATCATATCAGTCGTCTTCTTTAATCCTCATCTAGTTGGGAACTCCCCTCTTTGCGAGTTGGAGCATTTAGTGTCGTTCTTTGTGTTCCTGTGGCTTGGTGTATCGGGCGAGTCATCTCCATGGCCGTTGACCATGGAGAAGGGAGCCGAGCATCATTGTCCACCTTAATCAATTGTTCTCCACCTCGTAAGGGCTGTTGTGGCAGTAGGTATGGGTTCACTATCATTGATTAGTAACACCATTTGCAAAATTTGTCACTTCTGACTGGGTTGTTGCCTTGTGCTTTCTTCCTCGACCTTTGGGAAGCTATCAACTTGTCTAACCTAGCTACCAATGGTGGTAATCACCAACAACCACCTCCTTTTCCTCTCTTGGCTGATTCCTTGTCGAGAAAAGGAAAGGGGTGCAGTGGAGTTGGGATTGTGTTGGGCGCATCCCAACCTAAGTGGTGGGTTGGTCTATAGATAGCCTAGCACAACTCAGCTTAGGTTAAGTGGGATGGATTGGGCTATAGGTAGCCTAGCACAGGTTTTTCTTGGTTTTGGTTAAGGCCCAACTTAGGTACGGTTGGGCTTTCGGCCAAATCTAGTGGGATGGTGTTCCGATCTTTGGATTAGTTGCAACCTAGCCTATTTCTTTGGACCTTGGGCTGACACAAGTGGGTTAGCTGTTCTCTAATTTATCTTAATTTACTTTGGTCATTTTATTTAGTTGATCATGTCAACTTTATTCTTATATTAATCATATGTAAAATGTAGTTTTTTCATGTTTATGATAATTATCATAATTCATAATTAATTAATGTAACTATAGTCAAAGAGTACCTTTATTAATTATTCATAATGGTGAATTAGTTCTATCTAGATATTGTTGATCCTATTTTTTATGGTTTAATTTTTATTAAAGTAAACTAAATAAATGTTATCTCTTATAGTGGTTATAAATAAAAAGTAATTAGCACATGTAACACCCAAATCCTAAACACGTGTATGGCACGAGCGCACAAGGCACGTGCGAGGCACTTGACAACTTGGTTAGTTGCCGACAATCAAATAAACCTGTATCAACATAATAATTTTATCCACAATATCTAAACTAAGAATAACGCAAATCTGACTATCAACAACATATAGATAACCCTAATAGGGCCCCTACACAGGTTAGAAAATATCATCATGAGCATTTCACTATTACATATACATAATGGTGGTATATACATAATTATACAAGTACAAAGTCACTTGCTAAAATATAAGACAAGGATAAAGACACACTTTGAAAAATGTCAGCTGATACATCATAATATAACATAACGCATCTAGCATATAACACTAACCACACTCTACTTTTCACCCACTAGCAAGACCTCTAAGGGAGTATTCTGCTCCACTTGTTCACCTAGATTTTTGTAGAGGAGAAAACAGAGAGAGTTGTGAGCTTAAGGCTCAGTGAATAGACCTTACCCCAAATCGGTGATGCCAATCAGAGAGTAAATCATATACTGGATAATATGAATTAGAAAGAAGCATCATTCTATGAATGAACATATAAACAAGTCCTCAATAATCTCAAATTTATAGTAGATGTTATGTCAAATACAATGGTATCTAAAGCATAATAATTACTCCATAATCATATGCAATTCATAATATTACAATTATCACCAATATCTCGGTATAACATCATCATATTAGACCATTGTGCATAGTCATTATCTAGTACCTGGTCTCAAATCTAGCCCGAAGGCTCAGAGCATACCCTGCCAACTGTTAAGGGTATCATCATCATCCAAACTCGACTATCCAACTAGTTGATAAAAACTACATGAGAATAACTCACCACATATGCTTTGACGAACAACATGCGTTTGAATGTCTACTGCACACACAAAATACTGACCTCGGACATAAGGCCACAGGATCGCGACCATGTCGAGCGATCAATCAACTCTAGGCATGCCCTAACCCTCGCGCCTAGTCGGGCATTCTCATATTTTTTATCAACTATCTTATTAATCAAATTTCATATTTTTCTTCTAAATAACAGATTATATGCATTTTATCCAGTACCATAATAAGTCATGCATATCAGGAATTTAGGTGGTAAGAGAGTCAAAAGAAGTATATGATGCGATTAAATCACCAATGATACATGTATCACATGCATACTCATGCTAGAGATCATCTCGACATATAGTCATCTCTAATCATCTCTATATATCACCATCATACTCATATTCAAGATCAGCCTAATTACATACATGATAAAATATGCTCGACTGCAATCACCTCTAGATAAAGTCATATAATCATGCTAGGGGCCAAAATATGTGTATACATAATATATAATATAACTTAATTTGATAAAGGCGTCTAGGAGATTAGACTACTCACCACAATTGTAATTACCAAACAACCACTCGTTCACGTTCCTACAACAATGATCAATCCTCGATAGCTAGGTTCATAGGGTCTTGAACAAGGGGGTTGGAATATGAAATTATTTATAACATATAATGTCGATCTTTCCACTAATTAAAATTAACTTGACTAGAAGATAATTTCTCGTCGTAATCATATACTCTTAATTCCTATATTTGTTTTGTTATTTATTAACCATAATTATATTATCTAATAATATATATAAAATATAATTATCTGTCTAATATTCTCTTTGATAATTAAGAAAATAAGAATTAAATTAATACAAATATATGTACATATCTCTAATAATTACTATACCTAGCTAGGACTAATATAGTAATTTATATTGCAGGTATTTTGCTAAACCTAGTATAATTAGATTTATTTACTAACCATGATATAATTAGATTTAATTCATATAAATTAAATACCTTAGATTAACTACAATAATTAAATAACTAATAACATAATCAAATATAGTTTAAATAGTAATAAATAATGTTTTAAAAGAAATTACTATACACAGTGTTGGGTCAAGCCCAGCACCATGCAGCTAGGGGCAATCTGCCAGGAGAGAATAGAAGGGGAGGAGGAGAAGAAGAAGAAGAAGAAGAAGGAAAGGGAAATGTGGGCTAGGCCGCAGGGGAGGGGAACGGCCTTGAGAACTAGAGAGAGAGAGAGAGCGAGAGAGAGAGAGAGAGAGAGAGAGAGAGAGAGAAGGAAGGTGATAGGCTCTGATACCAATTTGATAAGTTCTACGCTACCAAAAGGTAGGCTCTGATACCAATGATAGTCTTTGATGCCACTTTGATTGGTTCTTGTACCAAAAGGTCGGCTACGAAACAATTCCTTAAGATCTCAATTTATTACATGAATCAGTATGTACAATAGTGAAAAAATATTCGTCAGATATTCATTCTCCTATAGTTGGAAAATTATGAAACGAATGGATTAGATTCGTAACTTCCTGATCTACAACTTTCATATTTATGCCCTTCGCAGATTTGAACTACAACTGGGATGAAAACACGGAATAATGTGGGTGATGGTGGTGGTGACGGGTGGAGTGGATGTTAGGGTTATGGATGGGTATGGAGGTGAAGGTGGATGGTGGATGTGATTAAGGGATATAGACGAAAGGAACGAAGTAGTCGAGATCCAAAAAAGAGAGGTGGCATTCTCTGTATTTGCGAACCTGATACGGGCATTCGCAAGGGCGTTCAAATGCGACCCTACCTACATTCGAACGTGACTTACAGGAATTTTATTTTAATAAAAATAAATAACTAATGCAATAAGAAAAGATCATAACTAAATGTATCAGCCCACCACGCTTCCCCCACCTTGCCCTCAAGTATTAGTCTCCAACTCCCATGTCGACTCATCAGATGGCTTGCCAAGCCACTAAACTAGAATTTCCATCTCCAATCTGGTACCATGTCATCGTCGGCGTCCAGTAAGTACACGAACTTGCTCAATGATCTCTGTCTCCTCCAATGGCTCTAGTAGAGCTGATCCAATGACCTCATGATATCCAATCCGCTCCCTCAGTAATGAAACATGAAAGACAGGATGCACTCTCTATCCCTCCGGCAGCTTCAAACGATATGCAATATGACCAATACGCTCCAACACCCAAAACAGACCCAAGTAGCGATGAGCTAACTTTTGGTTGAGCAAGTTTCAGATGAGCATGCAACCTCCTCAATGTGGCGTCTCTATCCATCAATGCTAAGTACACCTCCGTCCGATCTGTAGATGCCTCTGGATCATAAGCGCGTAATGTCGGAGCCGTGCGTCCATACAACACATCAAATGGAGTCATATCAATGCTTCTATGGTAGGTGGTGTTATAAGGCCACTCCGCCCACAGTAAGAACTCCAACCATCGTCTTGGCATCTCTCCCACAAAGCATTTCAAGTACATCTCAATGCCTCAATTGACCACCTCGGTTTGGCCGTCTGTCTATGGATCGTAAGCCGAACTGAAGTTCAATCGAGTCCCCTGCAATTTGAAAAACTTCGTCCAAAAGTCGCTCATAAATACACGATCACGATCCGAGATAATCGTGCGTGGCATGCCATGTAATCAAGCAACATCTCTAACAAAAATTTCACCCACCGACTTGGTTGAAAATGGATGTGACAATACCGAAAAATGCGCATATTTGCTCAATCTGTCAACCACCACAAAGATAACGGAATAACCACATACCAGTGGAAGATCCTCTATGAAATCCATAGAAATATCTTTCCAAACATGGTCCGGTATACGTAAAGGCTGAAGTAATCCGGCCGGTTTTAATGTGGTTGCTTTATCCCTTTGATAGAATTCACAAGCACAGACAAAACTCTTCACATCCCGCCTTAATCCTGACAACGTGCAACTCTGAGATATCCTCCTATAAGTCTTCAAGACACCCTCATGACCAGCCTCTGGAGTTTGGTGGAAGTGCTCCAATAATTTTTGTCGTAATCCATCATTTGCGGGCACTCGAATGCTGTGGTCCAATAGCAAATCGCATCGATTCTCTAACTCTAGATGGCTCTCCGGATCATCCAACACCTCCTACAATAATCTCAAAATATCTGGGTCAGATGTACATGCATACCTCATCTCGTCAAGGAAGAAAAAGGTAGGAGAAGAATAAGCTGCAAGCTCGGCAGTATCGGTTTGGCACGATAGTGCATCCGTCGCTCTATTTTGCGTTCCCTTCTTGTATTGTATTTCATAATCATACCCCAACAATTTTGTGACCCATCTCTGCTGTGCCGGAGTGTGTATGGGCTGTTTTATAAAGTATGGAAGACTCCTTTAATTGGTTTGTATAATGAATCGTCTACCGATCAAATAAGGCCTCCACTTTGTCACCGCATGCAGAATTGCCAACATCTCTCTCATAAGTCAATAATTGCTGAAATTTTTGTGATAAAGCCTTGCTAAGATAGGCAATGGGACGTCCTCCTTGTATTAGTACAGCTCTTATGCCAACATCCGATGTATCACATTCCACAATAAACTCTTTGTGAAGTTCGGTAGCGCTAGAATGGGCGCCGTCGCCATTGTTGTTTTCAGTTTTTCAAAGGCTGAAGTGGCTTCATCCGTCCATTTAAAAGAGTCATTTTTCAACAAAGAAGAGGAGTAGCGACTTGCCATATCCGGCGATGAATCGGAGATGATATTCGGTTAGCCTCAAAAATCCTCCAATGCTCCAATTTAGTCCTACTAAACACCAAAATATCGTCAAAAAAATACCAAGACATACCTTTGCAAGAGAGGCTGAAATATATCATTTATGAGGCCTTGAAAGGTAGCTGGAGCATTGGTGAGACCAAAAGGCATCACCCAAAACTCGTAATGCCCATTCGGAGTCCAAAATATAGTTTTGTGCACATCAACCGGGTGAATTCTAATTTAATGATACTCGGCACTCAAGTCAAGCTTGCTGAATATGGTTAGCCCTGCAAGCTCCTCCAATAGCTCCTCTATAACCAGAATAGGATACCGATCCTTGACGGTAATAACACTTAGTGCCCGATAGTCGACACAAAAACGCCATGTCCCATCCTTTTTTAGTACCAATAGCACGGGGGATTAGTATGAGCTATGACTTGGTTGTATGAGGCCTTGCTCCAACATCTCGGCTATCATCTTTGAGATAACTTCTTTTTGCACATGTGGATACCGATATGGCCTCACATTCGCCGGTGCAGCCTCGGGTACAATTTCTATGCGATGGTCTGCCGCTCTCCTCGGTGGCAACTCCTATGGCTCCTCAAACATTCCAAAAAAGTTATCTAATAAATTAGACAATTCAATGGTAGTATCTGAACTCGTTTGAGGCTCATCTTCTGCTGGTCCTAATTGAAGAAGATAGGCCAAATCATACGCACAAGGAAGCCCCACCATAGGTTATATTGCAGGAATCGGCGAAGACTGAACGCCATCAAGCCGTACATCTTTGTTTCCTTATTTAAATTTCATCCACATGCTCCGAAAATCAAATGTGACGATTTCCAAGCTTTGTAACCACTGAGTACCAAGGACAATGTCTGCTCCTCGCAGCGCCAACAGATACAAGTTCATAATGATGTCGTGTCCTTACACCCGTATATCGACCCGGCGACACAAACTCTCCACCTTAAGCTTCGTGCCGTCTCCAATAGCAATGTCAAATTCCGTGGTCGGTTCGGCATCCAAACACAATCTCCTCACTAACTTGTCTAGAAAATTGTGTGTACTCCCCGAATCAATGAGGTTGTGCACACAATGCTTTCTAACAAGCCCATCTACTCGTAACATCCTCGGCGCGGAAGTACCCCAATATGCATGCATCAAAATTTCAACTTGGATATCTTCTTCCACACCCACCTCAACGGCCTCCTCGTGGGCCTCCTCTGGACACTCTCTATCATCGACAACCTCATCATCCTCTTCGAGACCATTGATGAGCATCACACTCCCGATCGATTTGAAACACCGATGACCGGGGGTGAAACACTCTTCACATCGAAAGCAAAGGCCCTTCGCTCTTCGCTCTTCTCTCCTCCACCTGAGTAGGTGTGAGAGTTCGAACGAGGGGTCTTGTGCCTCCTCTAACATCGAAAGAAGGTCTCAAAAGTGGTCATGGTCTAGTACTCATAGCTACTGTCCTTGAACCAACAGAATTTCCAGCCGGCGTTCTAAGTGCAAACCATCCATCTTGGTTGCCCCAATTGGTTTTCGCTGCCATCTTTAGAGCCTTATGTTTTTGGTACATCCTCACGGTCTTCTCAAAGGCTCCTCAAGAGTAGTAGGACAAAGAGCATGAACATCTGCCTGAATCTCATCCCGCAGCCCTGAAATAAATATGCTTATCAATGTCAGTTCGGGCCAAGGTGGCTCACAATGACTACTAACTCTTTTAAACTCAGCTTGGTACTCCAATACAGTCATCCTGTGAACCATCTTGCTTAATGTGGCAGCAAAATCTTCATATGCTGCCGTCCAAAATCTGCGTGTAATCCTCCTACAAAAACCAACCCATCCAATAAATCATCTACCACGAATAACATATCTATACCAATGCAATGCCGTTCCTTGGAGGTGAAAGCTTGCCATCTGAACCTTTGCATCTTCCGCTGTTCCTTGACAATTAAAATATTGTTCAACTTGAAACACCCAATCCATTGGATCACCACCTTGGAATTTTGGGAAATTCAAGTTTGTGGTTCTCCCCCAAATAGCATTGTCGGGTTCACAAAAGATCTTTAATTTAGGTCTAAACCTTTGTGCAAGTTGATCCCCTTTTCTCAATCCTCGGGTTCCACCACCGCTAATCTTGGGTTTTGTAATGGTGTTGGGAGATGATGTGTAGGCATAGCTAAGAAGGGATCATTGACACTCACATGACGCACCTGGACCTGTGGGGTATCAGTTCGATGAGGTCCAACTGCTGGTCCTTCTTGAAACTCTGATCGTCATCGAGGAGATGACGAATCAAATCGGTTCATGACATATTCGTTGAAATCATTGTTATCCTTTTGAATTGAGTCAACTCTAGGCATCAATGTATGGAACATGCCCCTAAGTTCATCCATATTTGCACCCATGGACGTTGGTTGACTTGGTCCTACCGTGGTCGCTCTAAAGGAATCGGCATAACGGTTATGGTCATCGTGGATTGAGTCTTCCCTTGTCGGTGTGCTCTCCATAGGTCTCCTTGTTGATGTCATCTTCCTTGTTTCAACCATTAATGGAGGTCCGAGGTTCACCTGCTCTGATACCAATTTGATAAGTTCTATGCTACCAAAAGATAGGCTTTGATACTAATGATAGTCTTTGATACCACTTTGATTGGTTCTTGTACCAAAAGATTGACTACGGAATAATTCATTAAGATCTAAATTTATTATAGGAATCTGTCCACGCAATTGTGGAAAAATATACGTCAGATATTCTCCTATAGTCAGAAAGTTACGAAACAAAGTGGATTAGATTCATAACTTCCTGATCTATAACTTTAATATTTACTCCCTTCACAGATTCGAACTACAACTGGGACGAAACATGGAATAACATAGGTGATGGTGGTGGTGACGAGTGGAGTGGATGTTAGGGTTATGGATAGGTATGGAGGTGAAGGTGGATAGTGGATATGATTAAGGGATATAGCGAAGGGAACGAAGTGGTTGAAATTCCTCTTCCTTCTCTCTCTCTCTCTCTCTCTCTCTCTCTCTCTCTCTCTCTCTCTCTCTCTCTCTCTCTCTCTCTCTATTTCTTGCCTCGGGCTCTGGCTCCCCGAAGCTGAACCATCTACAGATCCCCGAAGTCCGCAACCCCCTCCCACACATTCTCTCTTTCTTCTCTTCCTCTTCTTCTTCTTCTTCTTCTTTCTTCTTTCTTCTTATTTCTTCTTTCTTCTTCCCTTCTCCTTTCTTCTCCCTCAGCTTCTCCTCCTCTTCTTTCTTCTTATTTCTTCTTTCTTCTCCCTTTCTCCTTTCTTCTCCCTCAGCTTCTCCTCCTCCTCTTTTTGCACAGTGCTGGGGCAGAGCATTGGTGGCATTGTTTATTTATTTATTTTATTTTTGATATGATTCAGACTTCACCGATGTCGTCTCAAGCATAGAGTCACTTTAGGAGTGTCTTTGTTTCATGTTTTAGTGTTTAATTTCCATGAAAATAAGTTTTCTATATGTCGCGTGCAAACGCGGGTAGAGTGAGTTCAAACGCGGTTGTGAACGGGGTTGTGAACATGGGTGAAGAGTGTGCATTGTGCGTTTGAACGCCCCGTTCGAACGGACTGTGAACGCCTGCATCGCGTTCGCAAATCCAGAGAAGTGGGAAACAAGCGCGTTCGATCGTGCATTTGAACGCCTGCATTGCGTTCGCAAATCCAGAGAGGAGCGAACTTGGTGCGTTCGAACGTGGTCGGCGAAAATTGTATTCTTAGGGTTAATTTTGAGTTGTTGGTTAGCCTCTAAAAGGATGTGGATGGCAACCAAAGTTAGGATTGATTATTGAGAATTGAGTTTTGCCTTGCCTCCTTCGTCTTCTTCATTCCCGTTCTCTCAATCCTCGGCAACGCTGCTTCTAACCTCCCTCGACCGGCCAATCACTCTAGTCCCTTAGGGGTGGCCCTCTTCTCCCCCTTCTTTCAATCTATCCAACACTTGTCCTAACCCTTTCATCAATCATAACCCTTCCACCACCACTTTTCACCAGTGCCACCCCATTAACGCCAGTCCACCTTCAACCACCATCACCTAGGATCACGTGCCTCCATCCACGGATCCAAAACAGACCACCTTGACCTTTGTCTATTAATCGGACGATATCTCGAGATCCCCACATCCGATTCGCTTGAAACTAGATTTGTTGGACAGCTCTTTTCTGGGGTTACAACATATAAAAACTTTTACGTCGATCCGACGGCGGCATATTTTGGGATCTTATTTCAAACTTCCATGCCAAATATAGTTCAGATTAGGAAATTGGAAGAGATCGAACCTTAACATAAGGGGAGATCGTATTAATTTTAATTTTGTTTATTTATTTAGTTAGATATTTATTTCTTAATTAATGTAGATAACTTATTTAGACATTAATTATTTTAATAATAATGTATATTCTTCAACATGATTATTGTTAATCATAATTAATTAATGATTAATTAGGTTATAAACTATTACACATAAATATAAGTAATACTTATATTTATTTATTTATTTACTTATATGTCTATTAGATTAATAGATAGATTTGTAAATTATAGTTATTAAATTTATATTCTAATATTCATATGATATACATTTTAAGTAATTCTATTAATTTATTATATATTATTATTCTGCAATAAATAAAATACTAGGCTTATTTAGTTATTTATTTATTATTTTATCGAGTAAAGACTGCATAGTCCCTAATTTATCAAGATAGAGTATGAATTATAAAATTAATTATAATTAGACATTGTCTATACTTATAGTTATTTAGCCTTTTATTTTATTTTATTTTATAATTATATATTTAGAAATATTTTTATATAAAAGGAAACATACCTCTTCTCCTTATACTATAATTAGCATTTTATGATAATGATAAGCTCTGATACCACTTGATAGGCTACGCAACTATTCCTTTAAGATCTGAATGTATTACAGGAATTAGTCCGCGCAACCATGGGAAAATATTCGTCAAATATTCTCTGTTTAGTCGAAAATTACGAAACCAATTGGGTTAGATCCTAACTTTCTAATCTACAAATTTTGTGTTTATGCCCTTCGTAGATTCAAAATGCAGGGATGAAAACACAGAATAATGTGGGTGAGGGTAGTGATGACAGGTGGAGTGGATATTAGGGTTATGGATGGATATGGACATGAAGGTGGATTGTGGATGTGATTTAGGGATTTAAACGAAGAGAATAAAGTGATCAAGATCCCAAAGAAGAAGGGCGGCTTGGTAGTCGAGGGAGACTAGAAGTTAGGAGAAACCTTACCAACGGTAGAGGTGGAAGGATGGTGAAGAATGTGGAGGGAGAAGTCTAGAGAGAAGATAAGAGGCAAGAAATCAATAATCCGATTGCATTCTAAAGTTGGCTGCCATCCACATATATATATATAGGCTAGCCAACAAGTCCTAAAATAATATGAAACCCTAATTTTAGAACTTTCCCATCGGTCGCGTTCGAACGCACCAAAAGACGTTATCAGTATGTGCGAACGCGATGCAGGCGTTAGAACGTGGGCGTTCGAACTCGTCTGACCGCATTCGAACGCACAATATGCGTTCTCTGTATTTGTGAACCTGATGCAGGCGTTTGTAAGGGCGTTCCAATGCGACCCCACCTGCGTTCGAACGTGACCTATAGGAATTTTATTTTAATGAAAATAAATACCTAATGCAATAAGAAAAGATCCTAACTAAGTGTATTAGATAATAGTATAATTATAGTATTTGAATCATATCTATAGATCTAGTTATGTAACCAAAAATAAAAAGAAGTGATTCTAAACCTAATAAATATTTATATTTTACTTGAATTAATTCTAATTAGATAACCGACTAACTTCATGCTACTTAAATATTTTCAGATCCCGAACCCCCTTATTTGAGATCTCGTGGACCTTGCTAGTGATGTGTGACAGTTGATTAGTAGATGTGAGGGATACGTGTGTTGGGTCTTCTAATCAGTATGAGTAGTCTTATCCCCTAGATGCTTTTCTCAAATTAGGTTATAGTATGTATTATGTACATGCATGTTTTGGCCTCCAGCATGATTATATGACTTTACCTAGAGATGATTATAGTCGAGCATATTTTATCATGCATGTAATTAGGCTGATCTTGGATGATGATGATATATAGAGATGACATTGATGACTGAGATGTTGAGAAATGCATATAATTTCATTATCATCTGATTACCTGATTATCGAGTGGTCAATATACATCATATATGGTTGCATTTGATATCCTAGCATTGTCATGGTCGGCATGCATCATGTCATATTTGAGAGAGAGTTCTGATTCATATTATTCAGTACATAATTTACTCTCTGTTTGGCATCACTGATTCAGGGTAAGGTCTATTCACTGAGCCTTTTGCTTAGGACTCTCTTTATTTCTTTTCTAATCCCCTCAGATATATGGTACGTGATAGCAACTTGAGATATCCCAAGAAGATATTTTAGATTAACGAGATGAGCCATAGATGCGAGACGGTATAGATGATAATTTGTATAGAAATTGAGTTGTATCATTGTTTGTTATATTTGTATTTTATTGTATTAGATGATGATTTATATAGTACATGTCAGATTATAGTGTACTCATGTATTAGTTATTTAGTTGTATCTTGATGGTTTGTTATGGCTTGTGTGGGTCCTGCCAGATTATATAGTGGTCTAGTGTATATTATTGTCGACTTGAATATTCATATGTTAACAGGTTTATTTGGCTGATAGTATGATTTATTTGGCGTTGGATTACATGAGAGTGTATCTATATGTGACGGGCCCCGCCCGACCTGTCGCGTGCGTCGAGCATGCTATGTGGGCGCGTGGTCGTGCACGTGCCTGTGCCGAGTGGGGGCGTTAAAATTTAGGTGGTATTAGAGCTTAGGTTTAAGGAAGATCTAACAAACCATCAAGTATAGTAGTTGTCGGTTTATTTTAGGATTACACTAGTAATCAATCTTTACAAGTGGGATATTAATTGGTTGAGATAGATATCTAGGTTGTAATGTTGAGATTATTAAGTTTTGATACTTGACAATATTGATAGCAATAATTTGTGATATTGGTATATCGAGAATTTATCTAAGCAACTAATTAATACGAAGAGATAGTACTAAATCATGCATTGATGTTATTGATGTCGATGTGTTATAGTCAGTGAAGCATAATATTGGAGATGTCGACATGTTCATATGATGTGATAAAGTGTAAAAATTCATAAACATGTGGAGATATTTATTTTATGCAGAAGGATTATTATTAGTAAATTTGAGGTTATTTTGAGCAGAAATAATATAATTTGGATTTTTGATATTTATGGATACATTTGAGATTAGGAGATTGATGCAAAAAGATATATGTGCAAAGAGACTATTTTGATTCTTTATGAGGGTCATAATTATTGATTCTGGATAGATAAGTAAGATATGTGATGATTTTGTATATTGGAAAAGATATCAAGAGATGTAATATAGATGATTGTACATTGTATATGGAAAAGAATTTTTGGAATGACTAGTATGATAAATTATGTTTGCAAGATACTTGTGTTAGTAAGTATAAAATTTTGATTGTACCAACAAGATGGATGATTTAATAGGGATATGTTTATCCAATAGTATTACTAGAGGATTAACGTCTCGTTTAAATCTTTAAATTGATAATTACCAAATATGGTAATAAGCATAGGAAATATGACATGGATACAGTTATTGGATTATGAATTATTTTAGTAGTGGAGACTTAATGTATATATTAATGGATGGCATGATAGTAGGTTTAGTTTAGAAGTTGCTGATAGTGTGAATTTGATTAGATGAAATGAATGGTAATGAAATGAATTATAAAGGGTGATGATAGTTGCTAAGTTGATAGTCTCATGATATATTTTGTATGACACTAAAAATATATTTTGATTATTAGTTTAGTTTTGGCCTTTGATTTAGACAATAAGAATATTATAGCATGACAATCGTGTGTTTTGGGTGATGAATTTTGGTTACAAATATACAGACTTATTTTATTATAATTATTAGGTAATATTAATGATGTTATAGAAGGATGTTGATGATGCTATAAGATTAAATTATGCAGTATATGTAGTGGACTTTGTATAGAGAATGTGATACAATATTAAGTTGAGTCTCTTGAAGAAATATGAGGTTTAAGTGATTTAATTAAAAATAAGATATGTTATTATTTTTAATCATAGACGTTAAATTGAGATATTATGTGCTTTGACATGATAATTGGTTTGATGATACTAATTGGAGAGATAACTTGATAGAGTTATTCATAGAGCATATAGACTTGATTATTTATTATAACTAATAATTGATTTGGAAGTTGAACTAATTGCTTCATAGGATGGATCATATTCAATGTATTGATGGATGTTTGTTATACTGCTAGATGATAAACAGATAATGATGTATAGGAAAGTGATTATATTAGCATTTGTTTAACCGTTGGCTTACATGTTCGATTATTACTAGAGATTATTGAGTGAGCCTTTTAGAGTTATGATATTGATCTTAATAATTGTAAAGACTTATAAGTCTGCATTTGAATATTAAGATAAAGATATTTGATTGAAAGATAATGATTTCATGATTGGTTCCATTATAGTTGTAAAAAATGATCTTTTAATGAATTGCAAAGTTAAGATTATGAGTTAATCTAAAGTAAAATAGAAGATATACTAGTAAGGTTGTAATTTATATTTTTGAATATTTTTTGATCTATATGAATCAGTTAGTGTCAGTTATTTTATTGGCAGATCATAATAGCATAACCAATTCGGGAGATTGGTCTTGGTAGCTTATTAGTTTATGGACAATATTTTTATGGATTTATCTGAATTATGTTTATATATTCTTAAAGATCAAGTATGATAGATTAGTAAATAGTTGTGTGGCAATGGATTAATATTATGAATTGAATATTATATATGTCGTGATATTGAAGAGATTATTATATTACTTAATAGAACTCAGTAGATAATCTTCGAATCTGAATATCGTTATTATTAAGTGATATTTTGATGAATATACTAGTAGTGATAGTAATTAAATAGATAATGATCAAACTGAAATTATGTGAATCGAGAAATAAATAGTTTGGATATAGAAAATGATTGATAGAAAGATCATTATAAAGTTTATCATGTATGTTTCTTGAGATAGTTGGAATTTAATCTTTCAAATATTACAGATTAACAAATAAGATAATGTTGAGAATCAGAAGGGTGTATAAATTCGTTTGAGGTTGCATTAGGATTAACATTAATAGGTTGGAGTTGATGAACTGTATGTTATTTTGAAGAATGTATTATGAATACAAGTTGATATTGTAGTCTTATATAGATAGGTGTGATCTCTTATATTAATTTATTTAGTAATTTGTATAATGGTTTAAGCATATGAGCAGTGCACTTTAAATAAGAGAATTTGTACTATCGCCTAAATTTTATGAGGATATCGAATGATGCTGAGTATGTTTAGCTTAGTGACATTATTTGTCTAGAAAAAGTAGCATGAATTAAGTATTTTGGATGTTCTTAGAATAAATTGTATTTATCGTTCTATCTGGTATTGGTGATAATATTGAAGGATAATCCATTGAGCATGTTTGGGATCGGAGTACACATTCAGTAGATTGGAGATAATTTACTTAAATAGGTTGTATTGTATTGTCATACGTAGTTGTAACACCCGTAAAAAAAAAAAAAAAAAAATTTAAGCGCATGCGCCATGCGCGTGCACCCTAACCGCAGCACACGCGCTTGGCGCGTGCGCTGACTCCTTCTTCCCTCTCCCCCACCTCTCGCAGTTAGTTGCGAGAGGTGGGAGAGAAAGGCGCCGGAGTGGAGTTAACTCCACTCTGTTGCCCTCTCCACCTTTTCCCTGTTTAACCTCCACCCAATTTCCCCTCGAGTTCTTTCTTTTTCAAAATCTTCTCTTCTTCGCTTTTCCCCTACTCTCTCTCTTTCTCTCCCGAGCCGCCAAAGTTTCCGTCACGGGCAGCGAGTCACCGGAGCGCCGGCAGCCAACCAAAACCCCTCACCTCGATCGTCAGGTTAGCCTTCATCCCCTCTTTATTTTAATTTGAAAATAACCTAGTTAAGCATGCGTAATTAGGATTTTATCTTCGTCTGCTTTCACTGGGAAATACGCCGACCGGCGACCTCGAGTCGACCACCCACCAGTTCGGGAAGTTTTCCTGTTTTTCCCCCTTGTTGTAGGTACCCAAATTGGGTACCCACGGGGCGCAAGGGAGGCGATACCATGTCGCCTCCCACCGTCGGGTTTCTTTGGCACCTGCGGCCACCACCAGCGGTGGTGGCCTCACTCGTCAACCTCGGCCGACCCACCTCTTCACTTGAAAGAGGTGGGTACCCGAGAAGAGGGCTTCGAGCCCACCTAGCTCTGAGTTGAAAACTCCATGGCCGCCGGCCATGGAGTTCCTCAACTCTTCCCCCTCCGGCCGCACTAGCCGGAGGTTCTATCCACTCCTGCGCCCAAGTCGAACTAGTCTACTTGGGGAGAAGTTGCTAGAGCCGGGGGGGTTGCCGGTGACGAGGATCACCGGCAGCAACACCCCTCTCCTCTATTTCTCCTTCTCTGTCAAGGAGACGAGGAGAGGGTGGAGGTTGTGCCCCCCACCGCTCTCTCTCTCTGTGGGTTGTGGCGTGGGCTGCGTTGCAGCCCAAGTCCATAGTCCCCTCTTATATTTTTTTAAAGGTCTCGGTGGACTGGGCTCTGGAGCCCAGTCCACCCCTTGGTTTCTGGTGAGCTGTAGGAGGCCCCGCAGCCCACCTCCTTATTTGTTGTCTGACTGGGCTATTGAGCCCAGTCCATTACCTCTGGTCCAGTGGGCTGCAGGTAGGTCTGCAGCCCACTCTCTCTCTCACTCTCACTTAATTTGCTGGGCCTTGAACTCAGCCCAATCTTTAACATTTTAACCCTAGTCTAATTAATTTTGAGTCTGTTATTTTTCTTAAATTCTCGTTAGCTACCTAAATTGTAATTATTATAATTTTTCAACCATGTTATTAATAAAATTAGGGACTATACAAAATTAAAATAGTATTTGAATCTATTAGTCTTCTCAATTATCTTCACATTTACAATGTGAACGGCTCTAATGACCATTATTATTTTAATTAGGACAAATAATATCTCGGACCTAGAGAATCAAACTTAAATATACACAACAAGATGGTTAGTTTATAAGTCCATTAATTTTATGTCTATTTTATTTATAAATTATTAGATTCAGCATTGTGCGGGAAGGATCTTGAAATTCAAGAAGAGCCGACTGAATAGGAGAGTAAGACGGATTCCAGAAATACCCCAGGCGAGTAGAATTTTATAATAGTCTTTAAAAATGCATGCTTATGTCATATCTTACCTGTGATAGTTAAATGTCGTTTTCTTATGAATCTTATATGACATCTCATATTTGCATTTAATTACATGTCAGTTCTTACTTGTATTATTTATCACTTAATGCACATGTATGATAGACTATATGTTTGTTTATAATATCTGTTATTGTGATGATTATGTTAATTAAATAATAGAAGTCATGGCACCACGTGCACGTATCACTATTAGTCAAGTCCCAGTTAGGCAGTGCCCTTTTACCTACTCAACTCAGGATTAGGGGTAGAGTGTATATTATATAGTATCATATTAGCGGCCTACACCTGAGGTCGGTAGCAGGTGGAGCATTCAGGTGATTACACTGCCATAGTTGGAGACTTGACTAGTATGATATTAGAAAGATGATTGAGAGGAAAGGATTGTAGTTCTAGCGGTACCCGAGGACGCAGGGTCAGGGCGTCTATTGAGCTGTGTGCTCTTACCAGCCGTATGTGATGATTTCGCCCTGTGCGATAATTACTAGAACGGTGTTGATGGGCCTACGACTGGGGTCCTTAGTCTGATGGCCAAAGACAACCGGTCATATGCAGCGTCGCCAGGCATGTATGGGCGATAATATCGCTAGTTGACTAGTTCCCCTCGATTTTTATGATGCTATGTGAGATATGTTATTGTGACTCGACTCTTGTGTAGATTTCTATGTAAAATAAGCTATAATGATGAAAACTATTAAAAGTCATAATGTACATTTTTCCCTGACATGTTATGAGTTGCATTTTTACTTATCATGTAATATTCTTAGATTATTATTAGATTTTACTTGCTGGGCCCCGTGCTCACCGCCATTTTTGGTGAAAATATTTCAGAGATGATTATAGAGGATGCGGACATCAAGGAGTAGCAGATTCATTCCTTATTTTTAGCATTTGTTTATTCTATCATTTCAGTTGGACTTAGCCCCTGCGAGAGTATTTATGTTTTAGCAAATTTGTGATGGACTTGTATTCCTAGAGGCTTGTTGAGGCCTGTGATATTATAATTCAGGATTATTGTTGGATTATTATGGTATTTCTTGACTTATTCAGATACTTGGTGAGATTATTTCACTGACCGATCACGTGGGAATCACGTGGACATGCTCCACGTGAAGAACACATGAATTTTTGGAAGTAGGTGTTTCAGTAGTTATGGCATTACGTTGTTATATTGTTGCAGTTAGTATAAAAAGTGATAGGTTTGGACAACTTGAGGTATTTTGGAGTAGAATATGATACAATTAATAGATGACAACACTTTTTATATTATAGAACGAATGTACTCTGTCTTGCAGACTAGTGGTATTATTGATGTCTAAAGACATAGTATGATTACCTGACTAACCTAGATCTAGAAATTTTATTTTTGTAAGAAAGTTACTTGTGGTTATCTAATGTTAGGAGTTAATGAGTAAACTAGTAAACGAAGTATAAGATAGATCTGAAAAGGTGAGATTGCACAGTTGCCGATTTGATTAGAAGGTAATGGAACTAGATATATGAATTTTCTTACAATACAATTGTGATTTAAATTTTGGGGTCGAAATTTTTAAAAGGGGGGAAGAAAAATGTAACAACCCAACCTTAAAGAAAAAAAAAACTAATTCTACATGTAGTGGCAGGAGGGGAGGGTGCCACGTGCCCAAACCGTCGGCCCGACCAACTTGGCCGGGCCAGCTGGCGCGGTGGGCCTTGCCGCCGCCGCCGCAGAGACCTCCCTCCCCACTGCCTCTCTCTTATCTTTTTCTTCACCCGTCTCTCTCTCTTTCGGTCTCTCTCTCTCTCTCTCTCTCTCTCCCAGTGCCGACCCGCCATGCTACCACAAGTGAGCCTCCTCCTCCTTCCTCTTCCTTCTTCTCTCTTTTTATCTATATATATATCTCTCTCTCTATTTGTTGCCTCGAGCTCGGGCTCACCAGAGCTGAGCCGTCGGCGAGAGGCTGGCCGCTGGATAGCCACTAGCGACCAGTGCCCTCCCTGCTCGCCCGGGTTCACAACCCCTCCCTCACCTTCTCTCTTTCTTCTCTTCCTTTTCTTTTCTTCTTCTTCTTCTTCTTCTTCTTCTTCTTCTTTCTTCTTTCTTCTTATTTCTTCTTTCTTCTTCCTTTCTCCTTTCTTCTCCCTCAGCTTCTCCTCCTCCTCTTCTTTCTTCTTATTTCTTCTTTCTTCTCCCTTTCTCCTTTCTTCTCCCTCAGCTCCTCCTCCTCCTCTTCTTTCTTCTTATTTCTTCTTTTTTCTCCCTTTCTCCTTTCTTCTCCGTGCTTCTCATCTTCCTCTTCTTTCTTCTTATTTCTTCTTTCTTCTTCCTTTCTCCTTTCTTCTCGCTCAGCTTCTCCTCCTCCTCTTTCTCCTTTATTTATTTATTTTTTATTTTAATTTTGTTTATTTATTTAGTTAGGTATTACTTTCTTAATTAATGTAGATAACTTATTTAGACATTAATTATTTTAATAATAATGTATAGTCCCTAATTTATCAAGATAGAGTATGAATTATAAAATTAATTATAATTAGACCTTGTCTATACTTATAGTTACTTAGCCTTTTATTTTATTTTATAATTATATATTTAAAAATATTCTTATATAAAAGGAAATAGACCTCTTCTCCTTATACTATAATTAGTATTTTATGATAATAGTATAATTATAGTATTTGAATCGTATCTATAGATCTAGTTATGTAATTAAAAATAAAAGGAAGTGATTCTAAACCTAATAAATATTTATATTTTACTTGAATTAATTCTAATTAGATAAACGACTAACTTCATGCTACTTAAATATTTTCAGATCCCGAACCCCCTTATTTGAGACCTCGTGGACTTTACTAGTGATGTGTGACGGTTGATTGGTGGACGTGAGGGATCAGGTGTGTTGGGTCTTCTAATTAGTGTGAGTAGTCTTATACCTTAGACGTCTTTCTCAAATTAGATTATAGTATATATTATGTATTATGCATGTTTTGGCCTCTAGCATGATTATATGACTTTATCTAGAGATGATTACAGTCGAGCATATTTTATCATGCATGTAATTAGGCTGATCTTAGATACGAGTATGATGATGAAATATAAAGATGATTAGAGATGACTATACTGTTATAATTTTATGTCTAGTTGATCCGTAGCATGAGTATGCATGTTGTGATAGATTAGTATGGGTATGCATGTATGGACTACATGATTGGAGACTACATTGTATTATTTTTCTCTTATTTTCTATTCCACCTAAATTCCTGTTATGCATTGACTTGTTATCGTACTGGATATATGCATATGATCTGTCATTTAGAAGGAAAGCATGAAATGTGATTTATAGGATAGTTGATAGAAAGCATGAGGGTACCCAAGTGGGGAAGAGGGTTAGGACGCGCTTGGTGGATGATTGATCGCTTGACATAGTCGCGATCCTGTTGGCTTTACGTCTGAGGTCGTTAGTCTGTGTGCGCAGTAGACATTCGAACACATGTCGTTCGCCTAGGCATATGTAGCGAATTATCCTCATGATATTTCTATTAGCTAAAAGGGTGCTCGGTTTGGATGAATGTTGATACCCTTAGCGGATGGCAGAGTATGGTTATATTTGAGATACTCATTGTGGATGGTAGAGTATGCTCTAAGCCTCGGGCATGATGTTGAGATCGGGTACCGGGTGTTGACTATGCATAATGGTCTAGTATGATGATGACATATAAAGCTGACATTGATGACTAAGATGTTGAGAAATGCATATAATTTCATTATCATCTAATTACCTAATTATCGAGTAGTCAATATACATCATATATGGTTGCATTTGATATCATAGCATCGTCATGGTCGGCATGCATTATGTGTCATATTTGAGAGAGAGTTATGATGATGAAATGGAGATTTGTTTATTCATTATCGAAAATTATATAATTTATTAGTTATGACATATTATATATTTTTTATTTATGTATTATTGAAGATACATTCATATATTCATTCACGACATGATGCTCTTTCTAATTCATATTATCCAGTACATAATTTACTCTCTGTTTGGCATTATTAATTCGAGGTAAGGTCTATTCACTAAGTATTTTGCTCATGACTCTCTTTATTTCTTTTCTAACCCCCTCAGATATGTGGTACGTGATAGAAATTAAGATATCCCAAGAAGATATTTTAAATTGATGAGGTGAGCTATAGGTGCGAGACGATATAGATGATAATTTGTATAAAAATTGAGTTGTATCGTTGTTTGTTATATTTGTACTTTATTATATCAAACGATAATTTGTATAATACATGCCAGATTATAATATACTCGTGTATTAGTTATTTAGTTGTATCTTGATAGTTTGTTGTGGCCTATATGGATCCTACCAGATTATGTAGTGGTCTAGTGTATATTAATGTAGACTTGGATATTCATATGTTAACAAGTTTATTTGGTGTTGGATTATGTGAGCATGGATATGTTAACATATATTATTTGATGATGTCATGACTATATGTGCACAGAGTGTATCTTGTGCGTGACGAGCCCCACCCGACCTATCACGTGCATCGCGCGTGCCGTGTGGACGCGTGGTCGTGCACGTGCCTGTGCCGGGCGGAGACGTTATAATTACCATATGAGAATGATCCCATAATGCAGAAGGAACCAATTAAATACGAAGCAATGTCATGCAAATGAATTCTTCGTAGTCTAATAGTTAAATACTTTAAGGATGTTTATTTTATAGTTTCATCACATCCATATCATGCACATGCAGATACTTATTATGCATGGAATATTTGGTGCATTCTTAGCCATGATAACTATAATGTGTATATTGTATGATTAACAATTTTAAAAACTGCACCACTTGCGTGTATCACCATGTAGTTAGACCCATTTCGGCAACGCCCTTTTACTCGCTTAGCTCGGGGTTAGGGATTAATTTGTATTTAGTACATATAGATATTTTGGTCAATACTTGAGATCATTAGGTTTAGGAGAGGACTATTAGGCATCGCATTTTTGTGGGCGTGACATTGCTAAGTATGGAGGTTGGGGTTGTTGGATGTAGGGGTACACGATGGCTGTAGGGTGATGGTGTGTATATTGAGCTTAATGCTTTGTGGCTAGTGTTGAGCCCAATGCTCCATGGTGGTGCTGATAAGTTAGGGGTATGTGTTGGTAGTATTGAGGTGCGATGCTAAATCTTGTGTTGGTGATAGGCATATAACTGAGGCACGTGCGACGCACGCGACAAGTCAGGTGGGGCCCGTCATACATAAATATACTCCTGTGCACATATAATCATGACATCATCAAATAAAACCTGCTAACATATCTATGATCATATAATCCATCACCAAATAAATTATACTATTAACCAAAAGACCTGTTAACATATGAATATCCCAGTCCACAATAATATATACTAAACCACTACATAATCTGATAGGAGCTATAGATACAACGAAAATAACTAATACAAAAGTACACTATGATTTGACCTGTAGTATACAAATCTTGTCTAATACAAAAGAGTACAGATATCAAATATTGGTACAACTCAATTTTTATATAAACTATCATCTTTATATGTCTCGCATCTATAGCTCACCTCATCATTGTTTTAAAATATTTTCTCAAGATATCTCAAGTTGCTATCATGTACCATATATCATTAACATAGGAATATCATGTCATGAATAAGTATATGAATGTATCATCAACAATATATAAATGTATAGTAGATATCATGTCATAACTTATCAAAGTATATAATTCTCGACAATATATAAATAAATCTCCATGTCATACCATCTTTATAACTCTCTCTTATATGACACAAAATGCATGCCGACTATGACCATGTTATGATATCAAATGCAACCACATATGATGTATAATAACTACTCGATAATTAGGTATATCGGATGATAATGAAATCATATGCATTTCTCAACATCACAGTTATCTTTGAAAACTTATCATCATGCTAGACAACTTTGCACAATCAACACCCGGTACCTGGTCTCAACATCGTGCCCAAAGGTTCAGAGCATACTCTGCTATCCACAATGAGTATCTAAAATATAACCATACATTGCCATTCGCTAAGAGTATCAACATATATCCAAACCCGGCACCCTTCTAGCTGATAGAAATCTCGTGAGGATAACTCGCCACATATGCCCTAGCAAACGGCATGTGTCCGAATGTCTGCTGCACACACAAACTAACGACCTCAAACGTAAGGCCATAAGATCGCGACTATGTCGAACGATCAAACATCCACCAAGTGCGTCCTAACTCTCGCGCCCACTTGGATATCCTCACGCTTTCTATCAACTATCCTATCAATCACATTTCATGATTTCTTTCTAAATGACAAATCATATACATATATCTAGTACGATAACAAATCAATGCATAATAGAAATTGAGGTGGAACAAGAATCAAGAGAAAAATGATGCAATGTAGTCTCCAATCATGTAATCAACGCATGCATACTCATGCTACAGATCAACTAGACATAAAATTATAATAGTATAGTCATCTCTAATCATTTCTATTTATCATCATCATCCTCATACCCAAGATCATCCTAATTCCATGTAAGATAAAATATGCTCGACTTTAATTATCTCTAGATAAAATATAACATAATTTGAGAAAAGCGTCTAGGGGATAAGACTACTCACATCTGATAGGAAGACACAACTCACGTATCCCTCACATTCCGCAGCCGAGCGACAACTCATCCTAATAGGGTCCACGAGGCCTCATATAAGGGGTTCATGATTTAAAATATTTAAGTAGCATGAAGTTAGTCATTCATCTAATTAAAATCCGTTCATGTAACAATTATGATTCATTAGATTTTAGAATTTCTACTTATCTTTATAACTAGCTAAATTTTTAATTATAAATAAAATATAAATATAGATAAAAATTTAATTATAATTAAATTATGGTTCTCACTCTATCTTGATTAATTAGGGACTATGTAGTCATTACTTTATAAAATAATAAATAAATAAGCCTAGTATTTTATTTTTTACGAAATAATAATGTATAATAAATTATTAGAATTACTTAAAATGTATCTCATAAGAATATTAGTATATAAATTTGATAATTATAATTTACAAATCTATATATTAATCTAATAGAGATATAAAAAAATAAATATAAGTATTACCTATATTTATACCTAATTAATTATTAATTATACAAATTATAATTAATAATAATCATATTGAAGAATATATATTATTATTAAAATAATTAATGTCTAAATAATCTATTTGCATAAATTAATAAGGAAATACCTAAATAAATAACATAAATAAAACAAAATAGAATAAATAAAACACTACCACTAGTGCTGGGCCTGCAAAAAGAGAAGAAGCAAAGGAAGAAGAGGAAAGGAAGAAGAAAGAAGAAGAAAGAAGAAAGAAGAAAGAAGAAGAAGAAGAAGAAGAAGAGGAGAAGAAGAGGGGAAAGAGAGGAGGGGATCTGGCCGACGGGGAGTGGGCTCGGCCGGCGACTTGGTTCAGGTGAACCCGAGCGTGTGAGAGAGAGAGAGAGAGAGAGAGAGAGTGAGAGAGAGTAGAGTGAGAGGGTGATTGAGAGAGAGAGAGAGATTTAAAGAGGGGGAGAAGGCAATGGAGGAGGGAGGATGGTGGCGGCGGGGCTCGCTGCGCTAGCTGGTCGGGCCAGCGGCGTGTGGCGGCCCCAAGGTTTGCCACGGTAGGTGAGATTTTTTTCTCACCTATTGGGCTCGAGTTGGGCACGAGGCTGGCCACAATGTGGTCGGTCGCATCGTGCTTAATTTTTTTTTTAGGGTTAGATTGTTACATTGTTACTAGATGTCTTCCCTCCTCGACAAGTGTCTCTTGATCTGACGGTTTGGGTTTGATATTGTTTATATTGGTGGCTTTACATGAGCTTGAGTTAAAGAATTTGATGATTTGGGAAATGCATGATCTATTTTCGTGTTATTATTATATGTGAGCTATATTTAGGGATATGATGAGCATGCTATACGAATGTATTACTTTGGTCATGTTTGTTATATATATATATATATGTAATGTTGCATATTTAATTATATCATTCTTAGATTGTAGAAATATATATTTGCTGGACTTTATGTTCACCACTTTTTAGTTAATTTCTTTTGTGTTAATAGATGATCTCGAGTTCATAGAGAAGCTAGCGAGAAGTATTTATATTTTAGCCATTTATTTCATTCTTGTAAAATGAGTTAGATGAATTGTAGCCCTTACGAGGGTAGTATTATTTGTTGGGTGTATACATATATATTTCGAGACTTGTTGTAGCATGTGGTATTTTTTGGGTTTCTTTTTTTACTTGAGTTATTTACAAAAATTTTGGGCTTTTGTCTTGTACATTATGTAGAAATATTGATTAATAGATAACATAGAAACCATGTAGGATCTACCCATGTAAAGGGCACGTGTATTTAAAGACGAATATTTTAAAAGTAGTTCAACTTTCCTCGTTTTTTCTATAATGTCTACAAACCATAGATAAAGACATAAGAGACCCTAATTTATGATAATGGTTCCTTATTCTTCAACAAATGGGGCCTTACCCTCGTTCACTTATTCACTTGTGGAACAAGAAAATTTTCATTCTAAATACAAACCTCTTTATACTAGTAAAATAGTAAGTAAATAATCACTTATCTCAAAACTAGTATAATAATATCTACTTTTCTCTCATCTCTTCCTTCTAATATTTTTATATATACAAGCTACTAATTTACCCTTAAAAATATATCACTTCAATCAATCTCTCTTTCTACTTTCTCCTCTCTATCTCTTGTCTCCTCATTTATTTATTATAAAGAGTATGTTAGTCATCTACCAAAAATTATTTTAGTTTAATGTCTCATCAAATATAATTGTTATATATATCACAATTTGTTTACACTTTACCAGGCTAAGGCAAATTTTGGTAGACATGGTAGTAGGCAGTTTGATGGTGGAATCAATAGAGATGGTGGTGGTGGAATCAATGGAGATGTTGATGGTGTGGGATGGATATGTGATTTAGAAAGGAAAAAGGGGGAGAAGATGGCTGGCCCTAAAGAAGAAGGGAGATCGACGAATGAGGAGGGAGGAACTAGTCTACGGCCATGGTCTAGAGTGGGTGGCATTGGACTAGGAGGATCGATAGTCGAGAAGGAAGGAATAGCATCAACCTTGGATCGAAGAAGATTATGAGAGATGAGAAAGAGCATAGGAGGTAGAAGATAGAAAATATCAATATTCTTTCATAATCTCAAAGGTTAGCTATAAATTCAAAAATATTCAAATTAATTCTAATACGAAATAACCTCAGTGTCCAGTGTTTGAACACCATTGGATGGCTGTTTGAACGCTTTGTCGAAACTCCAAATCTGTACTCTCAAGTTCAAGTGTCTGAATGTCATTGGACGACATTTGAATGCCACTGGACAAAGGGTACTCTCGGATTGTAGTGTTCGAACGCTTCGACGAGCACTACTCTCGGGTTGGAGAGTTCGGAACGCCTCGATGTTTTGCTGCTCTAGGACTATTGCATTTGAATAATGTTGGTTGGCGTTCGAATATGCCTCAATGAAAGACGCTCCTATGATCTGTTGTTCGGACGCCATTGTTCAAGCACGAGCTTATACCAGAAGTTCTCTAAAAATAGCAAATAACTAATACTACGATTTGACCTAGCAAACCCAATCTACCCCTTTCGGTGACCCATTAGGCTCCGATCACATCAATACAAGAATAGTTTAAACTATAATATGCTCTCTTCTACTAGTTCTAAAAATTAGCATAAATATACTAGGATTGAACTTATTCCGGTCTCTTGCACTGTAATTACTAATTATTTTCTCTCAGGCTTTCGTTGAAAATAAAAGCAAAAGATTGCATAAATACTTGAATAGAGACACACACCCGCACCAGCTACAGCCTTGGCCACTACCTCCTCCTTCCCTCACGTCTCTCCCTCCCACCCCTCTCTAATACAAGAGAGGAGAGAGAGGAGAAAGGATGGAAGCGTTTCAATTCCTAGGAAATTAATACCAAGATCTGCGTCTGGGTTAAGATCTCACGGGGTTTACATAAATCCCTCTACTCGACGGTTTCGATCGCCATTGTCTTCTTACCCTACTTGGCGTTGGGTGGAACTGGGAGTTTGTTTTCCGCCTATCGGGAGATGGAGGAGAGTCGGGCATCGAGTTGGGGGATGGTTCGTTCGATCCTCGCGATACTGCAGTGGTGGGCGTTCAACGTCAGCGTCATCATCATGAACAAGTGGATCTTCCAGGTATGATGTTAGAGTTGTAAACATTTCGTCAAAGGGGTAGGCAAATTTTCACCTTTTTCTTTTCTTTTGGAAATCCTACGGGCATTTTGTTGCTGGTAAATAAATCGGAATTAGTGCTAACAGAAAATTACAATCTTGGGTCTAGCAGAATCCGATATTAGTCTGATTCGTGCTTAGCTGAAACTTAATGTTATCCTTTTGGATTCGCTGACATGTGTATAGCTTCACTCTTTTAGATATTGTTGGAAGAGTAGATTATTTGCAAGGATATTTGTTTATATAAAGCATAAGCGTGTTAAGTTTTGTTGGAAATCCTTTTATTACTATGATTTTAGCATTGGGAGTGTGCTGTACATTTAGTATGGCATCAAGGTTCTAAGCATGGCCTTCTATATATTTCCTCTTTCTTAATGATGACATTCAAAACTCTCTTCAGAAATGTATGGATGAATTTAGTAACTGGGTTATCTATGAAGTTCCTATATTCTCTTGGCTCGGTTTGATTTACGGTTAAGGAAAAATCTAGAATAGCTATTTCAATTTCTTACTCTTAAATGTACCTCTAATCTAGAGTAGGGAAACAACGTGGAGTAGGGAAACAACGTGTTTAGTTGTAAATTAGAATACTAGTGCAATAATTATCTTTGGTGTGACATAAAACTAAGAAAAAAAGTATAAATAAGAAGTGAAAATTGACTCAAGTACCTTATTTGATATGTAAATTTAAATGAAAATGTTCTTATTTTTTGTAAGTATGCAATGCATACTTAAATAAGAAATAAGATATGTAGATAGTAGGAGAGAGAAGATAGGTGAGAAAATTGAGCCAGAACTTTTGATTTGTGGAATGAGATAGGTGAGTGGTAAGAAAGAGGAAAGAGGATTTTTGACATGTGAAATGACTTTAGTCAAATCAAGGTAGATAATTTGAGGTTTGGTCACAAATCTAGAGTAGTATTTCTTAATCTAAAATAGGAAATTTCCTAATCAGGAACCAGACAAGTGCTTATAGTGGACAAAGGGTGAAATCCACACCAAATTGTCTTATCAAAATTAGAGAAAGGGGAATCTAGAACCTTTTGAACTAACAAAAGATGCATGCTTTAGATAGTGAAGATGAGTTAGTGAAAAGCCATGATGAATTTTAAGATTCATTGAGAAAGGAAATATATTAAATGAATGTTCTTGAAAATTCTTGTACCTATGACCATTTTTCTATTTATTAATCAGGATATCTACTTATGTATCTCCCAGCCCACATCTACATATTTATGTTATTATCTTGAGTCATTATCTCCCTATCTGACAATTTAAGAGAGCTATTTCATTTCTTATGGATCTTTCAAAATAATTGAACTTTGCTTGATTGTATATTTCATCGCAAATATCTGATTTGTAGTATCATTTCCTATATGGTCCCTTTATCAGTGCCTTGAAGTGTGATTGTATACATTGATTAAAAGGAATAACTGGTGTTTAAAACATGAAAAATTGACTAGAATGTTCCTATTCTTGTGTAGGGATAGGTGGTGTCACACCATTCCCTTGTGTGGTGTGTTGATAGAAATTAACCATCCGACCTAATGTTCCTATTCAAAAGATGAACATATCCGGAAATAACTAAGTTTTTGACAATATGCACAATCATTTGGTGTTCTAGTAAGGCATGCCACTTCCATCCAACTGTCATCAGTTTACGCTTGGAAACAATCTTTCTGGAAATGAAGATAATATTACGTACATCTTCCCTCCTCAGACCTCATGTAGGCAGAGCCTCATTCACTAGGGCACCCTTTTATTCTGTTAGAGATGAGTGAAATCCCTATCTTTAGAGTTTTCATTTTACTCACTGATCTAGGTTAATAGGAGAGATGCACACTGGATGCATTAGTAGTGTAGGCTGCGACAAATAAGTTGGTCTTGCTAGAGTTAAACTGGCCATGTGAATCTTAATGTGCCTTTGTCTAGCTTGAATTTCCATTTGGGTGGGAATTTGGCACTATAGTATAGTTTCTATAGCTGACACTATGTTTATTTGAAAAAGGCTTGAATGATGACTATGATGTTCACCCCTCTTGGATTGAGAAGAAATTTACATGTAAAATTAATGATGAATAGTAAAATATCATTCGATTATTTGTTAAGTACCATTTGCAGAGAATGTTGGACTAGTGAATGATGGGATGTCATCATAGAACAATAATTTGAGCATTTTATTTGCTTCTTTTATCTTTACTCTAATTTTATGCGGTGATACGATGCCTATGCATTTGTTGCTAATTGGCTCATGTCCTATTCTCGTGACTTGTGCAAGTTGAGTAAGTTTGTCTGCTTCTCATCAAAACTAATTGAAGCTTTAGGTTTATAAATGGCTTCATTGAATTAAAGGGCATTCTAATGCACAAGGCTCTCATTTATCTGAGTTCTAGATTGGGAAGATGTACAACTTTACCTCATTTTTTAGGAGACTGTCACCAAACGCTTGATATCATGATATCTTGGATGCAAGGGGCTAGACATGCCTTGATGCCATCAATGGCTTTATTGGATTCAAAATGATAAGTATGTTATCTTATATTGCTAACATATTATGAATGAGCTATTGTATTATTGTTGAGGAAATACTTGTTCATACTCTTCAAATATTATATGATCTTTTGCATTTTACATTATTGAACATATTGAAGATCTTTTTACAAAAAGAAATGGAAATAAGTCATGATAAAATTAGGAAGCAGCCTAATAGGACATAAGGTGTTTTAGCATCTCGGTTGTAGGGTTGTAAAATAATGAAAAGCATAATCTTGATAATTTTTTGTGTTTAACAGATAGTCAATAAAGTGGTCTATATAATTTTTGTTCATTTTTCATAATAATGTTCATACCTTTACCTGTCCAGATAGGCCATGACTAGCATAATGGTTCATACTTTATCAGATAGAATATAGTTGGACAGATATATTTCTTCGTTACAATGATGCAACTTTATGTACATATGCTTGATAGTCATAGTGGATATTTAAATGCAGAAACTGGATTTCAAGTTTCCGCTGACAGTATCATGCGTCCACTTCATGTGCTCTGCTGTTGGAGCTTACATTGCCATCAGATTGCTTAAGATTAAACCTTTAATTGAAGTTGATCCTGAAGACCATTGGAGAAGGATTTTTCCTATGTCATTTGTGTTCTGCATCAACATTGTGTTGGGAAATGTGAGCTTGCGTTACATTCCAGTCTCTTTCATGCAAACAATAAAATCATTCACTCCTGCAACAACAGGTTGGTAAACATCTGTATCAATGTGCAATCTTATTGTTGTTAGATTCTCTATAAGTTTTGGATTTGCATTTGATGTACAGTACATTCTGATGTCTTCTTTCCAAAACAGTTGTCCTGCAGTGGTTAGTCTGGAGGAAATATTTTGAATGGCGCATATGGACTTCTCTGATACCCATTGTTGGGGGAATACTTCTAACATCAATGACAGAACTTAGCTTCAATGTATTTGGATTTTGTGCTGCCTTATTTGGCTGTCTAGCTACATCTACAAAGACTATTCTTGCAGAGTCCCTTCTTCATGGATTTAAATTTGACAGGTACAGTATCTTCTACTGTTATGGTGATTGATGATTGCATTTGAATTATTAGATATTAAAAGCTACTTTGCAATATCTTTTCTCATCTTATTGTCATCATTGCTATCATTGCCATTGTAATCATGGACCGCAATTAATATCATACTTGAATCTAGCAGTAAAGTAGATTATACAGAAAATTGGTTTACTATGTATATCATGTTTCCATTTCCCATTTGAAGGTTCCTTTTGTTCTTTTTCCTTTTTTCTTTTTGAAGGAAAGGTCACTCAGGACCCAGTTTCATTGAAACATAACAGTAAAACAACCCTGTTTTTCCAAACACCAACATCACACTGGGACATTCCTTACTAAAAGGTGTCCCATCAACGAACAAAAACTAAAACTAGATCAAACCACAAAAAATAGCAGAATCAACATCCGGACCACCAATGGGCACTACTATCCGGAAAACCCACAAAGTTTACCACCTACAATATGACAACCCAGATGGATCAGCACAAACTTGTTACAACATCATGAACACAAAATGCCATATGTTTGACCCAAAACATCATCCAGACACAACCAAAGGATAGAAGTCCGTCAATCATCATCCAGAATCACCAAGCCGCCTTCCTGCAGCAGCTTTCATGCTTTGCTCCTGATCTCTTTTCCTTGAGTACCTGCCCAGGATAGAAATATGGCTTAATGAGTATTTAGATTTATCATGAAACATTCTTCTATTTATCTCAAGACAAATAGCACAAAATAACCCCGCACACTAACTATACCACAATTTCCTGCTCTTCTGCTTCACAACATGGGATTTCAATTAAAACAGGTCAGTGACAAACTGTGCTTACTGCTACACTCAAAAACTTTCTTTGTCCACTGTCAAATATGCTGCACATACCCACACTTCAAAAAGAAATTGTCTAACAGATTCCTCCCTGCCACAAAATACACAACCTTCATTACCAGACCACCCTCTTCTAGACATGTTATCTTTGGTTAGGATGCAATTATTACGTGCCAACCAAAGAAAAACTTTGATCTTTAAAGGAGCTTTTATCTTCCAAAAATCAGGCAACACCTGAGGGCTTCTCCCTATTATTAAGGAACTTATAGAGTGATATCCCTGTGAAGATTCCACCATCTCCACTTGGCCTTATCCTTCTCCGACACATCCTGTCCCACAGCTCACATAATTCACCAGATTTGAAGGTTCTTGTTGCCACTTACTTTCTCAAGTATCATACTCTAGGTAGCTGCTAAAATATTTCCCTTCTTGTCTTCTAATTTGGAAATCGGTTACTGTGCTCACGTTTCAAATTTGTTACTCTTAAGGTGAATATATGTTCTCGTAACACCCTCAGCACCTAAGCTCTGGTAAACACAGCATAAAATGTCGATGGATTAACTATGTGGTATGCATTTTGTGTAAGACTGTGATATTGACTGAGGCAGTATTTGACTTGCTTTACATATGGTTTCCATGTGAGGACTTTTAGTGCTTTAAGTTAGAAATCCTGAAATGGGATACCAACATTTAGCTGTACCATAACAATTCAATCTTAGTAAATTTTGTTGAAAACTCTAAGAGTAGAAATCAACAGAGAAATCTCATGTTTATGATCTAGTGTTCATATGTAGAGAAAGAAAAACAATTTTTTCCTGTGGTTTTATAAATTAGTCTTCTTAAATTCAGAGAAACTTTAATTTCAGAAAAGTGGGCATAAAATATTCTTTTATTTGGAACGGGGATGAGAATATACAATCTTGTGAGGTATTTTCTAATTTATCATTGGAATAAAAACATAGTGCCTCTTCTGTTGCATTTATCCATAAATTGGAGAGTCTACAGCAGTTACTACGAGATGGTTGAGTATGGAACTATTAAGATTGCCTCATGTAAATGAATTAGATTAAAGCTACTGGGCCTTCTTTTGGTATGTTTATGTAATTTGTGCTTCTGTTTTGTAGTATTAACACAGTATACTACATGGCACCCTTTGCAACCATGATACTTGCAGTACCAGCTGTTTTACTTGAAGGGCAGGGAGTCATCAATTGGTTCTACACACATGAATCCATCTTTCCATCGCTGTTCATCATTTTCAGCTCAGGAGTATTGGCTTTTTGTCTCAACTTCTCCATCTTCTATGTCATACACTCAACCACTGCTGTAACCTTCAATGTCGCGGGAAACCTCAAAGTGAGTTCAGCTAATCATTTATTTCATGATTCCATTTACGTGCTTACAGGATGATATATAAACATATCTGTCACAGGTCGCAGTTGCAGTGCTGGTCTCATGGCTTATCTTTCGAAATCCAATTTCCTATATGAATGCTTTCGGCTGTGCTGTGACTCTGCTGGGCTGCACTTTCTATGGATATGTTAGGCACATGATATCCCAGCAACCTGCTGTCCCCGGAACAGCTAGAACTCCAAGCACTCCCCAGGGTAGAATGGAGATGATCCCTCTTGTAAGCAATAAACAGGGAACTATTTAGTGACGCAAAGATACTTATTTGCAGAAAATCTTGCTACCTAAAAGTAGCTCTATCTTCCAGAAGTTGAATCCCCTAGGTGATCAGTTATCGCAGGCATATTATATGATATTTTCGTACACCTTGGGCTGCTGCATGTATCAAAGGGCTTCCTGAATTAAACAATCTGCTATGTAATTGTTATGCTTCATCCAGAATCATGGGTTGTATGGCTATTGTTACTGTGGTTATATATTGTGAAATTTCAGCTTACTTGTCACTACATCACTAATCTTCTTTTGTCTGTTATCTTGGATAAAATAGATATTGAGTGACATGCAGATTAAGCCTATGATATATAAAATTAAAAGATCAATGCATATTATTTTGAACCCTTCTTTCCTACCGTAGAGTTAATTGTTTATCAAATTGTTTGATGAAGATTTAACAGTTAAGATGTTTAAAGTTATAATAGAAATATAAAAATTTTAAAAAATATTACCAATTCAGTAGGTAATTATTATTTTTTAAATATATTACTTACACATTATTTTTTGATAATTATAGTGTCTAAATATTTTATCAAGTAAAAGATATATATATATATATATTCTTAATTGAGAGTAATGTATATATATCATAATAAGGGTATTGATGTCCTTTTATAATTAACATGATGAAAATTTAATTAAATTTTATCTCTTTGATTATTTTTATTATTTATATATATCTCTCATTAGTTTAAAATTGATTTAAATTAAATTTAATAACAGGTATAGATAGAGAATCATATTTAAATTAAAGTTTATCTCTAAAGAATCATATTTAAATTAAAGTTTATCTCTAAAGAATCAAATTTAAATTATTAATATTAAATGATATCTCATATAATTAAGGTATAATCATATCTTAGAGAGAAATCTTAACGAAAGAAAAGAACGTTAGTAACAGATATCAAAACTAGCTATTATAGCCATTATATTAAGATTATAAATTTTAAACGGGTACTAAAGTATTTGCTTATTATTATTCATCGGCTTGATAATAATGTCCTAAAATATTTAAAAATCTATTAAAAAATAAACTAAATTATTATAATTGGAGAGACAGCACGCCCGGTGGGACTCGAACCCACAATCGCTTGATTAGAAGTCAAGCGCCTTATCCATTAGGCCACGGGCGCTTATTCGTAGATGGTTGATCAAATATATTCTACTAAAATATTTAAAAATATATTAAAAAATAAAGAAAAAGAGAAAAGGGTGCACATCGAGACCACACTCCTAAGAGCCCATCTCCACTGACCACGTCTCCCTTCGCCAATCCACCGCCATCCATTCACCCAATGACTCTCCTATCACAAAGATAACGCACCCACCACTAAACCCCTTCCACGTGTCAACCCACACACCACCACAATCCCCTCCTCTTATCCTCTCATGCAACCTCTATACCTCCTCTCTATCACTCCCCATCACTCCCCCTCCCGCCTCCTCTCTCCCTCCCAAACCCAAACACTAGCACTCTCCTCTCCTCTCCTCTTCATCACCATGGCGGCCGCAGCTACCACAACCCTATCCCTAACTACCACCTTCTCCCACCGCCGCCACGCCGCCCCATCGGCGGCGTCGTCCCTCCGCGCCGCCCTCCCCCGCGCCAGCAGCCTCTTCGGCCTCTCCACCGGGCGGGGCCGCGTGCTCGCCATGGCGGCGTACAACGTGAAGCTGATCACCCCGGAGGGCGAGGTGGAGTTCCAGTGCCCCGACGACGTCTACATCCTTGACCAGGCCGAGGAGGAGGGGATCAGCTTACCCTACTCGTGTCGCGCCGGCTCCTGCTCCTCCTGCGCCGGCAAAGTGGTCACCGGCGAGGTCGACCAGTCCGACGCCAGCTTCCTCGACGACGACCAGCTCGAGGCGGGCTTCGTCCTCACGTGCGCCGCGTACCCCACGTCCGACGTCGTCATCGAGACCCACAAGGAGGAGGCCCTCACCAGCTAAAGATGGAGATAACTGATTAATTATTAATTACTTTTACGAGCTTTGGTTGGTTAATAAGTTTTTGCAAGTCGTGGTCGCACGTATTTTGGTGGCAGTCTTTCTTCTTTTGAGTTGTGAGTGTCTAGATTTGTTGTCGTAGTTGGGAGTTAGGGATGAGTACGTATGATTGCTGCAATGATGAGATGAGATGAGCTAATACTACTGCTACTACTCTACATATGTATTACTACTTGTCACTATTGCATCAATTTATTTGGAGATTTGTGTTATAATTTTAAAAACAAGAACCCAAAATTTGGTTCGCCCTGATGATTTGTTTCTTTTTCTTTTCTCTGTGCTTAATATCTCTCTCAAATCCGGATCAGATCTGTGAAATTGTAGTGAAATACGCCGAAGATATTGTTTTACACCTCCTAGTTTTCAAAGATCCCAACCTCATTTAGTCTGTAAGTTAGACAAGTCACTTTTAATTATGAGCTGAAACAAATTAATTTTAAGAAATTTTAGTGACCTATTTATCCAATCCAATGCTGATTTTCTCCTTTTAGGAAATTTTTAGCAACGGGTTGTATAATGAGAGTAGGGAAGAGAAAATTGAATCAAATATATATATATATATATATATGTATGTATGTATGTATGTATGCATGTATGTATGTATGTATATAATAGTACTCCTAAGGTAACTATAAAATTTTAATACAACATTCAAGATAATATTTATTCCAAGGTACATGACTCCAAGAATCACACACTACTCTAAGAGATGATATTTACTAGGGCCTTTGATTTACTTTAGAGACTCAACCATTCACTCCAAAACTTAGTCGTCTAAGATTTATATCAATTCATCACTAGAAAACACATAGCTTGACTCACCAGCTTCCTACAAGCTTCTTGATGTTCAAGCCATAAGTTGCTCAAATTATCATCAAAGTCTTTAAAGTTCAGTGTGTCATTCATCTTTCATGTCTTGCATTTGGATGTTATGCTCTCTACCTCCTCTTCTCTCGTGCCATCCTGGTATAAGATTTTCCATGAGAAGATAATAAATAATCACATCGATAAATAAGAAAGATAACCTGTTACGAACTGGCTTGATTTGATTCGTAACGATTCTGAACTAGTTTAAGAATGTGACTTTCGAAGGGGATTCTAATTGATCTAGTCAATGGATCTAGCTAAATTTTGGATGTTGTCGCCCTTGAAGAGGGCTTTCCAATGAATCTAAGATCACAGGGTTTGGATGGCTAGATCTTGAGATATCGACTGAATAGTGACCGAAGGTCGGATAAACCCTAGCTTGTTAGCCTTTCAATGACTAGATAGGTGCTAGAATAATTTCTTTTAAGTAAAGAGGGAGAAGTTACTGCAGAAGAGAGGGATTATGAGTTAGAGGAAGTCGACTAAAGACATAGGCGGTGGAAGGAAGGAGGTGGGAGAGGGCGCCAATAGCTAGAGCAAAAAGGAGAGAGATAAGGGCAACAATGCCGTTGCAATTACAAATTAACTATAATTAGGGTTTTCTCAACATATTTATAGAGGATCACCCCTGGGACCTAAAAACTAAGTTAAAACACTAACAAATCAACAATTTTTGCCACGGTGTGTTCGAATGCGCCCGATCACGTTTGAATGCACAAATACTGTTCTCTATCGTTGTGAACGTGTGCAGATGTTTGAACAATTGCATTCGAACAGGCCTAAGGTCGTTCGAACGCATAAATCACATTCTCTGTTTTTGTGAACATGTGCAGGCGTTCGCATGGACCGTTCGAATGCGGTCTTGGCGCCCCTCGGTAAAAATTGTTTATTTCTTCAAGTAAAAATCAAACTAGATAAATAGGATCATCACAATGAACCCAGTGTCGTGAGTAGAGTCAATATGATTGAGTAGTATCACTCCACCATGCTTTCGTTCACCTTGCCCTTAAGGTGTCAGATCTAGATAGCGATTCATGAAGTCGAATTCGAGCATCCAAGTCGCCTCTTCCACTGTGTGTCCGCACCACTCCACCAAAATCTCGGTCATCTACTCGTCCTGGACTCGAGTGTGTCATCTGGCTAGGATCCAAACTGGAATAGGGATACTTGATTCAGCTTCTGATTCGTCTAGATCAGCCTTTATTGGCTCGAGTGGAACAACTCCAATCGGTTCGGCATGGGGCTCCTTAAGGCTTGAGACATGAAAAACTAGATGTATTCATGCCTCCTTAGGTAAGTCTCGATGGTACACCATGGGTCCAATCCTCTCGGTCACCTAATAAGGTCCATAGAATTTTGGAGCCAACTTTTGATTAAGGATGGATATAACCAAGCTTTGTCGATATGGTTGGAGCTTGATGTAGACCCAATCCCCAATTGAGAAGGACCTCTCTTGGTGCCGCTAGTTATAAACTTGCTTTATTTAGTTCTAGGCAGTCGCTAGTGGATCTTGAGTCTCCTTAATACCTCATCACGATCTTGCAAAACTGCATCCACCTCAGTTTGGTCGGCTCGGGCCAATGGCAGGTATGTGTGCAAGGTCGGAGGCAGTTGACCATAGACAGCCTCGAACAGAGTCATGCCAATGGCCAAGTGGAAGGCCGTGTTGTAGGACCATTCTACCCATGGCAAACAAGACAGCCACTACCGCGGTCGTTCGCCGATAAAGCACCACAAGTATTGGTCTAAGCATTGGTTCAGCACCTCAGAATGGTCGTCCGTTTGAGGGTGATAAGCTGAACTCATATGGAAGGTAGTCCCTTGGAGAGCAAATAATTCCTGCCAAAATTAACTCACAAATATAGAATCATGAAATGAAATAATCGACTTTGGCATACCATGCATCTTGGCCACGTCATGCACATAAACCTCTGCAACCTTCTTCGCCGTGTAGGGATGCGCCAAGGCTAAAAAATGTGCATAGTTGCTGAGGCAATCCACCACCACTATGATCACCGAATGACCTCTGGCCTTAGGTAGACTGTTAATGAAGTCTATGGCGACGTCCTCCCAAATCTTCATTGGAATTAAAAGAAGTTGTAGCAAGCTAGTGGGTTTAGTCGATTTCGTCTTCGCTCTTTGACACACCTCGTAAGCCTTGACGTAGGCTTGTACATCCTTCTTCATTCCAGCCCATGTGCAACTCTGGCTCAACTGTTTATTGGTGCGCAACACCCCCTCATGTCTAGCCATAGGGGTGTCATGAAAGTGGTGCACCAACTCCATGTGCAAGCGGCGATTAGCTAGAATAATTACCTTGCCTTGGTCCACTAAGAGTCCGTCCTTCACCACAACTCTTTGCATATAGCTAGGATCTACAGAAGGTCGTCCCATAATCTCATGGTGTCCAAATCCTTCTTGTAGGCCTCTCGTAGCTGCCAACTCAGCTAGATTCGGTCCCTTTTTTGTACATCAACTTGTAGTCGTATCCAAGTAGCTTGGACGCCCATCTTTGTTGGGCTTGTGTGTGGATGCACTGCCCAAAGAAGTATGGCAAACTCTTTTAATTAGTGCGGATCGTGAAGCGACACTCGTTGAGATAAGGCCTCCACTTAGTAATTGCATGGATGATGGCGAGCATCTCCCTTTATAAGTAGAGTAGCTGTGAACATTCTGAAAGAGCCTTGCTCATGTAAGCCACGGGTCTATCTTCTTGCAACAAAATAGCCCCAATGCCGACTTCGGACCCGTCGCACTCAATTGTGAACAGTTTGGTGAAATCTGCTAAAACAAGGACCGAGGCTGAGATCATCGCCTTCTTCATGGCTTCAAATGCTTCCCTTGCTTTGTCCGTCCATGTGAATGCACCCTTCTATAGCAAGGTCATGAGAGGAGTTGCAACCTCGCCATAGTTCGCCACAAAATGATGGTAGTAGCTGGTTAAGCTAAGGAAGCCGCGTAGCTCCATGGTATTCTTAGGCAGCGGCCATTCCACCATGTTTTAGATCTTCTTAGGGTCAACTTCCACACCATCTTTAGATATGATGTGGCCTAGGTAGTCGACCCATCGCTGCCCCATGAACACTTGGAGTCTTTGGCCTTCAACTGGTATTGTCGTAATAAGCCAAGTATCTTTTGAAGATGTCACAATTGCTCCTCCCATGTGTGGCTGTATACCAATATGTCATTAAAGAATATCAGCACATATTGCCTCAAATAAGGCCTAAAGATATCATTCATTAAGTTTTGAAAAGTGGTGAGAGCATTGGTAGGACTAAAAGATATGACGAGGAACTTGTAGTGCCCATCATGAGTTCTAAATGCCGTCTTGTGCACATCAAACAATTCTACTCTGATTTGATAGTACCTTGCCCTCAAATCTATCTTTGAGAAATAGCATGCACCCGCCAATTCATCTAGCAACTCTTTGATCACCGGTATAGGATACCAGTCTTTGACAGTGATGGAATTGAGAACTCGATAGTCCATACAAAACCGCCACGATCCATCCTTCTTCTGCACGAGCAAGACTAGTGAAGAATAGACGCTTCGACTTGATCTTATCACCTTGTTGGACAACATCTCTTGGACCGTCTTCATTATAGCCTCCTTTTGAATAAAAGGATAACGGTATAGCCTAACATTTGCTAGACCCACCCCTGGTATAATCTTGATACGATGATCTTGCGTCATAGGTGGAGCCAATTCATATAGCTGTTGGAATACACCTTCAAATTCGTACAAAATAGTATTTAAGTCAGCGGGTAAGTGTGTTGGATCGTCCTTTGGCTTCCTTGCTTAATGCGGCTAGTAGCTGAATCAGTTGGCCTTCATGACTAAACTCCATCGCCATGGTGGTGAAGTTGAAGGTGACCGGTCCAAGATCCCTAAGCCATTGTACCCTAAGCACCAAGTCGACATGGTGCCATCACCAATAACCACATCGAAGCCATTGGAAGGCTCCGATTCTAATCCCAAACACCTCACCATCCAAGAATCCACAAAATTGTGGGTGCTTCCTAAATCAATAAGAATTAGGACTTTATTCTTCTTGATCATATCTTTGACCCAAAGAGTTTTCGGAGTCGACTCGTCGGCAAAAGAATGAAGGGAGAGCTCGGCTTGGACATCAAGCAAGTTGTCCTCTTCGGTCTGGCCACCTTCCTCCTCTTGCTGCACCTCAAGATCTTCAATGGGATCATCCTCGATCATCTCCTCCATGAGCATAATGGCAGTGAGTTGTTTGGAGCATTTGTGACCTGATACGAAGCGCTCGTCACAATAAAAGCATAGGCCCTTCGAGCGTCGTTCTTCGATCTCCGCTAGTGTGAGGCGTCGACCCATCATTTGTTGCTGTCCTCTATAGTCAGGGGCTGTCTGTGGTGGGGGTGGCCAATTGGGGTTTGGCTGAATCTACCCCAAACATGCCACTCCTGAGACCAACGGTCTAGGGTTGGAGCACGGGTCGCTAGTGCTCCACGCTTGACGATGTGTGGCCTTTAACTCCCTTATCTTCTCTTCTATCATTTGAGCAACTAAGAAAGCTTCCAACAAGGTAGTAAGACGAGTCGCCTTGAATTCTGCTTGGGTATCTCGACGAAGCTCGAAGACGAAGGTGCTTTTAAGAGCAAATTTTGACCATCTATGGACTCGATTGCTAATTCTTTCAAACTCCTCTTGGTAGGCTATTACAGAGGTCTTTTGGGTTGGTTTCGTCAAGATGGCTTGGAAGTCTTCATAGTCGGAGGGTCTGAAACGCACATAAAGTGCATCAAAGTATTCCTCCCAAGTGATGAAGGTGCGTGCGTGATGTGCTGCTTGAGGTGGAATGAGGCCAGAAGCATCTTTTGGTGGTCAGGTGTCCCTTGATAGGTGAAGAATTGTTCTACCCTATTGATCCAATCCAATGGGTCGCTTCAGGGTTGTAGCATTTGATCATGTCCGTTCTCGCATCCTTGTTGAAGTGGCTCATGTTGCTGGGCCCTTGGTTGATATAGGGGTTCCTCCCACTCCTTCTAAGGTTCCTCCTTTAGGTATGGAGCCATGGGAGCCCTCGAGTGCAAGAGTGGTAAATCGGCGCGACGCCCTTGCGGTTCGTCGCGTTGCTGCCATAGTACCGCCAAGATCGGTCCTTGCTGGACCCGATCTTGTGGTAAGGGATGATCCTCTTATCTTCGATAATGATCATGAGGTGGAGGTCGATGATCTGGTTGGATAGCAACAGGTGGTGGAGCCACAGAAGCCGTAGCCCTAGCTAGATCTTCCCCATTATTTCTAGGCAGGATGCCGCCTTGATTAACTTCCCCACTATTGATATGCTTAGGGGGGACGCCTTTGAAGATTTTGGTTCATGTCCACTAAGGTTGCCTTCTTCTCTAACATTGTTTGTGCCACGAACACCATGGTTCATGAGAGATCGAAAAGGCCTTCTGTTCGACCTCGCGAACTCTTTGGGGATGGCAATCTTGACGGAGCCAAGTGGTCCGTCTCCAAGCCTTGGTCGCTTGTTTTCTTTGCTGCCTTCAATCTTGTTCTAGCCATGATTATCCGAGGATTGTTGACTCTAATAGCAGTTGTTACGAATCAGCTTGATCCGATCTGTAATGGTTTTGGACCGGTTTAAGGACGTGATGTTCGAATGGGGTTTCAATTGATCTAGCCATTGGATCTTGCTGAATTTTAAATATGTTGTCTCCCTTGAAGAGAATATTCCAAAAAATTAAAAATCGCAGGGTTTGGATGGCTAGATCTTGAGATATCAGCCAAACAATGACCGAAGGTCGGATGAACCCTAGCTTGTTAGTGCTTTAATGGCTAGATAGGTGCTAGGATAATTTTTTCTGAGTGAAGGGGGAGAAGTTACTACAAAAGAGGGGGATTAGGAGTTAGAGGAAGCCGACCAAGGACTTTGATGGTAGAAGAAAGGAGGTGGGAGAGGGCGTCAATGGCTAGAGCAAGAAGGAGGGAGATAAGGGCAATAATGTCATTCCAATTACAGATTAACTCCAATTAGGGTTTTCTTAAAATATTTATAGAGGCTCATCCCTGGGACCTAACAATTAAGTTAAAACCCTAACAAACTAACAATTTTTACCACGGTGCGTTTGAACATGCCCGATCACGTTCGAACGCACAAATACTATTTTCTGTTGTTGCGAATGTGTGCAGGCATTCGAATGGTCATGTTCGAACCGGCCCGAGGTCGTTCAAACGCACAAATCACATTCTCTATTTTTGTGAACACGTGTAGGCGTTCACATGGCTCTTTCGAATGCGGTCTTTGCATTCGAATGCCCCCGATAAAAAATCTTTTATTTCTTCAAGCAAAAATTAAACTAGATAAATAGGTTCATCCTAATGAACCCAATGTCGCGAGTGGAGCCAATATGACTGAGTTGTATCATAGCCATGCTTATCAAATACACTTATAAAAGAAGTAAGTACTCAAATACAAATTATTTCCGATCATTCTCTCACATAGGATAAATAGAGTACTTTTATCATAACTATGACAATTCTAATATGTGTTAGACATTTTGATTACTTGTTGACTAATCACTGCAGTTTCATGTCGACTATTTCTTGTTTAATAAACCCTACTTTATAGGGTGTAGATTAGCATTTGAATTGTTCTTCCTTAATTTTAGCCATGATATAGGTCACGTAAATTGTGGATGCAGTTTGTGATTTCTATATTGTAAAAGCTATATAAGAGCCCTAGTTGTGTTATTAATAAGATAGTTTTGACTGCTTTTAAATTACTATCTTCCACAATAGACATTTAGAGCTATCCAATAGTGGTATCAGAGCTCCAAGATGGGGCTTGATCTTGAGTGAAAAGAGAAGAAATCTGTAGATTTCAAAAAGCAAGAGAAAGCGAGAAAAGAGAGATGATGGCATCGAGTTCAAAAGGAGGATTTGTGCAACCTGCCATACCAAAGTTTGATGGACATTACAACCATTGGGCCATGCTAATGGAAAACCTCTTGAAATCAAAGGAGTATTGGTCACTGATCGAAGATGGAGTCACGATGGTGGAGCTGCATTGACTGATGCTTAGAGAAAGGCAATTGACGATCAAAAGCTCAAAGACCTCAAAGTAAAAACTACCTCTTCCAAGCTATTGATTGTACAACCATGGAGACAATTCTTAATCAAGACACATCCAAGAATACTTGGGATTCCATGAAGCAAAAATTTCAAGGCACAACTTGAGTTAACCGTGCCCAATTACAAGCTTTGAGAAGAGAGTATGAAGTATTACATATGAAGGAAGGCGAGAAAGTGAATTACTTTTCAAGAACTCTAGCAATTGCTAACAAGATCAAAACACATAGGGAGAAGATAGAGCAGGTGACGATCATAGAGAAGATTTTGAGGTCCATGACCTCGAAGTTTGATTATGTGGTATGTTCTATCGAAGAATGCAACGACTTGGAAACTCTAACAATATATGAGCTTCAAAATAGTCTCCTAGTGCACGAGCAGCGAATGAATGGGACATGAAAATGAAGAGCAAGCTCTTAAGACCAGTCATAAAGAGAATGTTGGTTTTAGAGATCGAGGAAGAGGTGTAACTCGAGGAAGAGAAAGTGGAAGATGAAGAGGAAGAGGCCGACAACAATTCAACAAAGAAACTATAGAATGTCACAATTGCCAAAAACTAGGGCACTTCCAATATGAGTGCCCTGTTAGAATATTAAGCTAGTCCATTTGACTAGTCAATTAGATTAATTGGCTAGTATAGAATTCAAGAAAAATGCTTTGGTTTTGAGGTGACTCTTAGTGTTTTCTATACCTTTAAATAATAGTAATCTTTGGATTCTCTAGATGATAGAAATCAAAGCTTTATATATAATAACTAAGAGTCATATAGTATATCTAAGAGTCATGTAAACCACTATATATATATGTGGTCTTATCTTGTGGAAGGATATGAAGAAAAGTTTAAAATTTTTTATCTACTTCATCTTGTATTAAGAGAACAATCTTCTTTACTTGAGATTACAATCACCCTCTCCTAACAAAGTGGTATCAAAGCTAGCTTTCCTTTCAATACAATGGCTTCCAATAGCTTGTTGCAACCCCAACTTCCTCACTTCACCGGAAAGAATTTCAACCAATGGAGTATCCAAATGAATATTCTCTATGGATCCTAAGATCTATGGGATATCGTAGAGAAAGGCTATGTTGAGCCAGAGAACGTGACAACACTCACCCCACAACAACTCAATGAGTTAAAGGAGACTCGCAAGAAGGACAAGAAGACATTATTCTTTATTTATCAAGCGGTGGACGAGGCAATCTTTGAACGAATATCCACCGTGTCGACGGCGAAAGAAGCGTGAGATATACTCAATGTGTCCTACAAAGGAGAGGAGGAGGTGAAGATGGTGCGGCTTCAAATTCTTCGAGCCGAATTTGACACGCTTCACATGAGGACTCTGAAGTAGTTGAAGACTACTTCAATCGGGTAATCTCTATTATTAATCAATTGAGGACTAATGGTGAGAAAATTTTAGACCAAAGAGTAGTTGAAAAAATTCTTAGAAGTTTAACTAAAAAGTATGAGCATATTGTTGTTGCTATTGAAGAATCTAAAGATTTATCTACTATCTCCATTGAAAGTTTATTGGGATCACTCCAATCCCATGAACATCGCATGAATCAATTTGATTCCCCTTCCTTAGAGTAAGCCTTTCAATCTCAAATTTCATTGAGAGGAGGTTCTAGAGGGAAAGGAGGACGGCATTTTAGCTATGGGAGAGGTAGAAACAATGGAGGAAGAGGCCAAGAAAATGAAAATGATAATACATTCTCATCTACTTCAACTAGAGGTAGAGGTAGAGGATGAGGACGATATGCAAACGTCCAATGTCATCATTGTGGCAAATATGGCCACATAAAAAGAATGTGTAGAAAAAGAATTACCGAGGAGGAAAATAAAGATGCGAACTATGCTCAAGAAAATGATCAAAAGAAGGATGATGGTTCTCTCTTTCTTGTTTGTAATGTACAAAAAGATGTTATTAATGATATTTGGTACGTTGATAGTGGTTGTAGTAACCGCATGACAGGGAACAAATGTGCTTTTGTCACTTTGGATGAATCTATCCAAAGTGAGGTTCGCATTGGCGATAACAACAAGCTACCAGTCAAAGGGAGTGGTGACATTCTTGTCAAAACAAAGAAAGGTGTCAAATGCATTACTAATGTCTTCTATGTTTCAGATCTTAAGCAAAATCTTTTGAGTGTTGGAGAACTTCTTTCTAAGGGTCATGATGTTCTCTTCAAGGAAGACTCATGCAAAATCAAGGACAAGAACAATATTCTTATAGCCAAAGTGAATATGACACCAAACAAGATGTTTCCCTTGAAGATACAAAGTGAAGTTCTTCCATGCTTCAACACCATCATAAAGGATGAGTCATGGCTTTGGCATCTCCGGTATGGTCATTTGAGTTTTAGCTCTCTTTCTCACATATGCAAGAAATATATGGTACGAGGCATGCCAAATATTCATCAACATGATCAAGTATGTGAAGGGTGTGCACTTAGAAAACATCACCGAGACTCTTTTTCAAGTGGAAAAGCTTGGAAAGCATACAAACCTCTTGAGCTTGTTTGTACCGATCTATGTGGCCCTATGCACACAACATCCATTGGAGGTAATCGTTATTTCCTTACCTTTATTGATGATTATAGTAGAAAGACATGGATTTATTTTCTTAAAGAAAAGAGAGATGTATTGAACAAGTTTAAAGAATTCAAGGCCTTAGTCGAAAAGCAAAGTGGATATATCTTAAAAACTTTGTGTTCCGACCAAGGAGGTGAATATAATTCACAAAATTTTATCTCTTTTTTCAAAGAGCATGGCATAAAACATCAAGTTACTACTCGCTATACACCACAACAAAATGGAGTGGTGGAAAGGAAGAACCGGACTATTATGGAGCTTGCTAGAAGCATGTTAAAGACAAAAGGGATGCCTAATACATTTTGGGCCAAAGCCGTTGCATGTGCAGTCTATCTTTTGAATCGTGCAACTTCCAAAAGTGTGCATGACATGACACCTCAAGAAGCTTGGAGTGGACACAAGCCATGTGTTGCTCACTTGAGGGTTTTTGAAAGCATTGCCTATGTGCATGTGCCTGATGAAAAAAGAAAGAAATTGGATGACAAATCTGAAAAATATATTCTTATAGGCTATAGTGAAATGTCCAAAGCCTATAAACTCTTTAATCCCCTTACTAAGAATGTTATTGTAAGTAGAGATGTCAAATTTAATGAAGGAGAATCTTGGGGGTGGGATGGAAAAGAGAAAAGAAAATATTCTATTCTTGCAAGTGAAGAAGAAAGTCAAGGTGGTGATCTTGGAGAAGAAGAAAGGACTCCGCCTACTTCCCCGTCTTCTTCTTCCACGTCATCTTCAACGTCTTCATCATCAGAGTCTCTACCAAGGAAGACAAGGAGCATTAGAGATATCTATGAAGCTGCAAGAGAAGTATCATATGATGATATGAGCAACTTTGCACTATTTATTGATGCAGATCCTATCACTTTTGAGGAGGCTTCAAACCAACAAAAATGGAGACATGCTATGGATCAAGAAATTGATTCAATCACAAAAAATGATACTTGGGATCTTGTAGATCTTCCTACTGGGCACAAAACAAAAGGTGTTAAATGGATCTACAAGACCAAGTTGAATGAAAAAGGTGAAGTTGAGAAGCACAAGGCTCGATTGGTAGCAAAAGGCTACAATCAAAAGTATGGCGTTGACTACAATGAAGTTTTTGCCCCTGTTGTTCGACTTGAGACAATTCGCATGGTCTTGGCTTTGGCGACTCAAAATAAATGGAAGGTGCATCAAATGGATGTCAAATCAGCATTCCTGAATGGTGTTCTTGAAGAGGAGGTCTATATTCATCAACCTCCAGGCTATGTGAAGAAAGGTGAAGAGCATAAAGTATGCAAGTTGAAGAAAGCCTTGTATGGCTTAAAGCAAGCACCAAGGGCATGGTATAGTCGCATAGATGGATATTTCTTGAAAAATGGATTCAAGAGGTGTCCATTTGAGCATACTCTTTACATCACAGAAGGTACACATGGTGAGTTTTTAATTACATGCATTTATGTTGATGATTTGATCTTCACTAGCAATAGTCCAAATTATTGTGAAGCTTTCAAGAAAAGCATGATGCATGAATTCGAGATGACAGACATGGGACTTCTACATTTCTTTCTTGGCATTGAAGTTAAACAAAATGGAGACAAAATTTCCATCTCACAAAAGAAGTATGCAACGGATCTCTTGAAGAGATTCCAAATGGAAGGTGCTTCACCTATAAGCACACCAATGGAGGTTGGCTTAAAATTAAGCAAGCAAGGTGATGATAAATCTTTAGATGCTACTTTTTATAGAAGTCTTGTTGGTAGTACAGCAAGAAGATGTCATTGGAATGCTGGGAAAAGAATTTTGGGATATATTAGTGGTCCCTTGGATGAAGGTATTACTTATAAAAGTACTAACAATTCATGTTTAGTTAGTTATTGTGATAGTGATTGGGGTGGAAGCACCGACGATAGCAAGAGTACTTCCAGCTATGTTTTCAATGTCGGCTCCGGTGCAATCTCATGGTCTTCAAAGAAGCAAGATGTTGTTGCTCTCTCTACTGCAGAAGCAGGGTATATTGCCTTGTCGTTAGCAAGTTGTCAAGCATTATGGCTAAGGTGGATTTTGGAAGAACTCAAGCATCCACAAGGAAAATGCACAAATTTATTTTGTGATAACAAATCAGCAATTGCACTCACAAAGAACCCGATCTTCCATAGTAGAAGCAACCATATTCGAGATTTGGTCAAAGATGGTGAGATCGAGGTCAAGTATTGCAAGACTCAAGATCAATTAGCAGACATATTCACCAAAGCTCTCAAGATGGATACCTTCACCAAATTGAAGAAGAAACTCGGTGTGGAAATAGTCTAGCTTAAGAGAAAAATGTTAGAATATTAAGCTAGTCCATTTGACTAGTCAATTAGATTAATTGGCTAGTATAGAATTTAAGAAAAATGCTTTTTGAGGTGACTCTGTAATAATCCAAGTAGGGATTAAAAAAAAAAGGTAGTGGCCTTGTGCCCATGCAAGAGCAGCTTGCATGGTGAGGTGCCACATGCCCACCGCCATGGTCGCAGCCAACTAGCTGCGGCCAGCTGGCCGTGGCGGGCCCCGACACTACCACCCTTTTTCCCCTCCACCGCCGCTCTCTCTCTCTCTCTCTCTCTCTCTCTCTCTCTCTCGGCCACCCTCTCACTCTACTCTCTCTCTATTCTCTCTCGCACTCCTTTCTCTCCATTACCGACACCTTCCCTAGAGCCGCCGCCGCCGGTGAGACCTCTCACTCCCCCACTCTTTCCTTTTTTTCCTCTCTCTCTCTTTCTTGCCTTGAGCTCGGGCTCGCCGTAGCCGAGCCGTCGGCGAGAGGCCGCCGTTGGCTAGCCAGCAGCGGGCCGAGCCCCTCCCCGCCAGCCCAGGTCCGCACCTCCCTCCCCTCCTCTCTTCTTCTTCTTCTTCTTCTTCTTCTCCACCTTTTTCTTCTTCTTCTTCTTCTTCTTCTTTCTTTCTTTTTCTCCTTCATCGGCTTCTGCTCTCTCTTTTTCTACACAGTGCTGGGCTCGACCCAACACTGTAGCAGAAAGGTAGCAGGTAGTGCTGGGGCCGAGCTCAACACTGATGGCAGTTTTCTTTTAATTAATTAATTATTTATTTATTTTATTGATGTTATTTATTTAGGTTTTTCCTTCTTAATTAATGCAAATAGATTATTTAGACATTAATTCTTTTAATAATAATATATATTCTTCAATATGATTAGTATTAATTATAATTTGTATAATCAATGATTAATTAGGTATAAATATAAGTAATACTCATATTTATTTATTCATATCTCTATTAGATTAATATATAGATTTGTAAATTATAATTATCAAATTTATATACTAATATTTTTATGAGATACATTTTAAATAATTCTAATAATTTATTATACATTATTATTTTGTAACAAATAAAATAATCAGCTTATGTATTTATTTATTATTTTATAAAGTAATGACTACATAGTCCCTAATTAATCAAGATATAATTTAATTATAATTAGGTTCTTATCTATACTTATATTTTTATTTATAATTAAAAATCTAGCTAGTTATAAAGATAAGTAGAAATTCTAAAATCTAATAAATCATCATATTTTACATGAACGGATTTTAATTAGATGAACGGCTAACTTCTTACTACTTCAATAATTTCATATTCCGACCCCCCTGTTCAAGACCCCGTGGACTTAGCTATCGAGGCTCGATCATTGTCGTAGCAACGTGAATAAGTGATTGTTTGGTATTTGTAGTGGTGGTGAGTAGTCTTATCCCCTAGACGTATTTTTCAAATTAGATTATATTATATATTATGTACATGCATATTGTGCCTCCAGCATGATTATATAACTTTATCTAGAGATGATTACAGTCGAATATATTTTATCATGCATCTAATTAGGCTGATCTTGGATATAAGTATGGTGATGATAAATAGAGATGATTAGAGATGATTATACTGTTATGACTTTGTGTCGGAGTGATTTCTAGTATGAGTGTGCATGTGATAGACTAGCAGGAATATGCATGTATTAGATACATAGTTGGAGTCTACATTGCATCATTTTTCTCTTGATTCCTGTTCCACCTAAATTCCTGTTATGCATTGACTCATTATCGTACTAGATACATGCATGTGACTTGTCATTTAAAAGGAAAACATGAAATGTGATTGATATGATAGTTGATAGAAAGCGTGAGGATACCCGAGTAGGTGCGAGGGTTAGGACGCGCTTGGTGGATGATTGATCGCTCGATATAGTCATGATCCTGTTGGCCTTACATCCGAGGTTGTTAGTTTGTATGCGCAACAGACATTCGGACACATGTCGTTCGCTAGGGCATATGTGGCGAGTTATCCTCACGAGATTTCTATCAGCTAGAAGAGTGCCCAGTCTGGATGAATGTTGATACTCTTAGCGGATGGCAGGGTATGGTTATATTTGAGATACTCCTTGCAGATGGCAAAGTATGCTTGGAGCCTTCGGGCATGATGTTGAGATCGAGTATCGGGTGTTGACTGTGCATAGTGGTCTAGTATGATGATGACATATAGAGCTGACATTGATGACTGATATGTTGAGAATTGCATATGATTTTATTCTTATCTGAATACATGATTATCAAATGGTCAATTTACATCATATATGTTGCATTTGATATCATAGCATGGTCATAGACGACATGCATCATGTGTCATATTTGAGAGAGTTATGATGATACTATGACATGGAGATTTATTTACTTATTGTCGAGGATTATATATTTTTATTAGTTATGACATGTTATCGACATTTCAATTATATATTATTGAGGTTACATTCATACGCTCATTCATAACATGATGCTCTTTCGATTCATATTATTCAAGTACATAATTTACTCTTTATTTAGCTTCACTGATTCGGGGTAAGGTCTATTCACTTAGCCTTTAGATTATAACTCTCTTTGTTTTCTCCTTTCCAAAAACTTAGGTAAACGAGTGGAGTATGATACTTCCTTAGAGATCTTGCCAGTGGGTGAAGAATAGTGTGTGGTTAGTATCATGCGTTAGATATGTTATCTTATTTGATATATTAGTGGACATCCTCTAAAGTGTGTCTTTATCCTTAACTTATATTTTAGTAGGTAACTTTGTACTTGTATAATTATGTATGTACCACCATTGTGTATATGTTGTGGTGAAAAGCTCTTGATGATCTGTTGTGGCCTGTGTGAGGCTCAAGTAGGGTTATCCGTAAACTGTTGTCAGTTAGACTTGTGTTTTTCTTAGTTTAGATATTGTGGATAAATTATAATATCTATATATGTTTATTTGATTGTTAGTACCTAATCAAATAGTCAGGTGCCACGCATGTGCCATGTGGGCTCATGCCATGCACGTGTTTAGGGTTGTGGGTGTTACAGACTCTTAGTGTTTTCTATACCTTTAAATGATAGTAATCTTTGGATTCTCTAGATAATGAAAATCAAAGAGTTATATATGATAACTAAGAGTCATATAGTATATCTAAGAGTCATGTAAACCACTATATATATGTGGTCTTATCTTGTGCAAGGATATGAAGAAAAGTTTAAAGTTTTTTATCTACTTCATCTTGTATTAAGAGAATAATCTTTTTCTCTTGAGATTACCACCACCTTCTCCTAACATGCCCTAACTGGGAGAAGAATGCTAATTACACAGAGTTAAAGAAGATCAAGAAATGTTACTTATGTCCTATGTTGAGTTGCATAAATTCAAAAGAGAAGAGGTGTGGTTCTTGGACTCTAAGTGCAGCAACCACATGAATGGTGACAAGCAATGTTTTATCAAGCTTGATGAGACCTTCAGGCAAATTGTGAAGCTCGGTGACAACAAAGAATGAATGTCATGGGGAAAGGCAATATCAGGATACAAGTTCATGGCATAACTCAGGTGATCACTGAGGTATTTTACATTCCTGAGCTCAAGATTAATTTGCTTAGCATAGGACAGCTCCAAGAAAAGGACTTAGCTATCCTGGTTCAACATGGAGTATTCAATATCTTCAATTCTGTAAGAGGATTAATTATGCAAACTAATATGTCAGCAAATAGAATGTTTGTATTGCTTGCCTCTGTACCTACTCATGCTCCATAACCAGCTTGCTTTCAATTGATATCTAAAGACACAACTACTCACCTATGGGATCATAGGTTTGGCCATTTGAATCTGAAAGTTTTGAGAACATTGGCTTATAGAAAGTTGGTCATGGGTTTGCCAAATCTCAAAGCATCCTCCAAGATATGCACTGGTTGTGTCGTCGGCAAGCAGCACCGCAATCCATTTTCGAAGAAGAGTTTATGGAGAGCCTCTCAACCATTGTACCTTATGCACTCGGACATTTGTGCTCCAATTACTCCTGAATCAAATAGTTACAAGAGGTACATAACCACTTTCTTAGATGATTATAGTCATAATATGTGGACATATTTTTTGCATGGTAAGTCAGAGGCACTCACTATGTCTAAGAATTTCAAAAGCATGGTAGAGAAGGAAACAAGAAATTATGTTTGTTGCTTCTGTACTGATCGAGGTGGAGAGTTCACCTCATCGGAGTTTAATAGTTTTTGCAGTTCAAATGGGATCGTCAGACAACTCACTACAGCCTTCTCCCCACAACAAAATGGGGTTGCAGAGAGAAGAAATCGAACCCTAATGAACATGGTAAGGTGCATGTTGACTGACAAAGAAGTTCCAAAAAAATATGGCCAGAAGCTGTAAAGTGGGCAATACATGTGCTCAACCAATGTCCCACATTAGTAGTGAAAGATAAAACACTGGAAGAAGCTTGGAGCAGACGCAAGCCATCTGTGGAATATTTTAAGGTGTTTGGTTGCATCAGACATGTTCACATACCTGATGTCAAGAAGAAGAAACTAGACAACAAGAGCTTCATATGTGTGTACTTAGGCGTAAGTGAAGAATCCAAGGCTTATAGAATGTATGATTCAGAATCAAAGAAGATTGTTACAAGTCGTGATGTAATATTTGAAGAAGAAGAAGAAAAGTGGTGCTGGGAAAAAAATAAGTGAAGAAGCTCACTCTAAAATTCTTGAGTGGGGAAATAAAGAAGAAAGTGAAGAAACTTGTAAAGATTGCACATTTGAAGAAGGACAAATTGAGCAAGATGGCACATTTGAAGAAGGACAAATTGAGCAAGATGGCACATTTGAAGAAGGACAAATTGAGCAAGATGGCACATTTGAGGAAGGGCAAATTGAGCAAGGTGATGATAGTGGCTCCAAATCATGAAACCAGTTCAGTTCAAGGGAGGATTAGAAAAGAACCAGTGTGGATAAAGGACTATGAGAGAGGTGATGGTTTGTCTAAGGAAGAAGAAATACAGCAGCTAGTCATGTTTACAACTTCATCAGATCTAGTAACATTTGAAGAGGCTGCTGTCAAGAGTTCCATATGGAGAGATGCTATGGACCTAGAAGTCAAGGCTATTAAAAAAGTATGGTACATGGGAGTTAATTGAGTTACCAAGTGGAGCAAAGAAAATAGGAGTAAAATGGATTTACAAAACTAAACTGAATGAGAAGGGAGAAGTGGACAAATGCAAGGGTCGGTTGGTAGTGAAAGGATACTCACAACAAGCAAGCATTGATTATACCGAGGTATTTGCCCATGTTGCACGTTGGGATACTATTAGACAAATACTTGCTCTTGCATCTAGTAGAGATTGGAAGGTGTATCAACTTGGTGTGAGAAGTGCATTTTTGCATGGTGAGATTAGTGAAGAAGTCTTCATTGAACAACATCGAGGTTATGAAGTGAAGGTTGTAGAGGACAAGGTTTACAGGTTGAAGAAGACATTGTACGGGCTTAAACAAGCCCCGCGTGCATGGTACAGCATAATTGAATCCTATTTTATCAAAGAGGGGTTTGATAGATGTCTAAGTGAGCACACCCTTTTTGTAAGAAAAGGTAATAAAGATGGAAATATTCTTATTGTGAGCTTGTGTGTAGACGATATCATCTTTATAGGGAATACTGAGATGATGTTCAAAGATTTCAAGAGGTCAATCAAGCAAGAATTTGACATGTCAGATCTTGGAAGAATAAAGTATTTTCTTGGAGTTGAGGTAATACAAAGTTGAGCTAGAATTTTCATAAGCCAAAAGAAATATGCAAATGAGGTGCTTGAACGTTTGGAATGGGAACATTGCAACCCTGTCAAGAATCCAATTATGGATGCAGACTTGTGAAAGATGATGGAGGAACGAAGGTCCATTCTACTACTTACAAGCAAATGGTGGGCAGCCTTATGTATTTGACTGCCACAAGACCTGATCTACATGGTGAGCTTGATAAGCTGTTTCATTGAGATACCTACTGAGCTATATCAACAACCTGTAAAGAGAGTATTCTGGTACTTAAGAGGAACTACTGAGATGGGTATACTATACAAGAGAGGAGGAGAAGAGGACTTGATTGTCTTTTCTAACAGCAATTGTAAGGGAGACCTTGAGACTGCAAAAGCACTTCAGGCTGTGTTCAAGCTAAGTTTGGGAGCTGTAACATGGAGTTCCAAGAAGCAACCAGTTGTCACACTCTCCACAATAGAGGCACAGTTCATAGCAGCGGCTTCCTGCGCATGTCAAAGTATTTGGATGCAAAGAATACTCAGGAAACTTGGTCTCAATCAAAGTAAGTGCGCTATTTTCTGTGATAACAGTTCAGCAATTAAACTTTCGAAGAATCTTGTCATGCATGGTAGGAGCAAACATATCGATATTTGATTCCATTTTCTTCGAGATTTAATCAGAGATGGTGTAGTTGATTTGGTACACTCTAAATACCAGCTAGCTGATATTATGACAAAACCTTTGAAGTTAGACATCTTCGTGAAGATGAGAGAACAACTTGGTGTGTGCATTGATCAAGACGTGTTGACTGCATTCTTTGCATTTTGGTTACTTGTTGACTAAGTCTTAATGACTTATCATTGCAGTTTCATGTTGACTATTTCTTGTTTAATAAACCCTACTTTATAGGGTGTAGATTAGCATTTGAATTGTTCTTCCTTAATTTTAGCCACGATATAGGCCATGTAAATCGTGGATACAGTTTGTGATTTCTGTTACGTAAAAGCTCTATAAGAGCCCCAGTTGTGTTATTAATAAGATAGTTTTGATTGCTCTTAAATTACTATCTTCTGCAATAGAGATTTAGAGCTATTCAACAATATGATCTTCAAAACAACCTTTATTAGAAGACACATGACACCAAAAGTCCCACGCTGTTAGGATATTATGTAATTGGTAATTTGTGAGGCCGTTAAAATGTTTATTGAATGGATTTCAATAGAGAGCAAATTGGCGAAACATTTGAAATATGTTCAAATGAACGTAGGAGATCTAGATCTATTTTTCTTAGCATTCAAACACCCCCGGATATCCAAAACTTATTTGGGTCATTCATGGAAGATTTAATGGGCTGTTTATGTAAAGTCTTGAAGGAGGTTTTGGGGCACATGCGTTAAGGAATAGTTTGGGTTGTTTATGAAAGCTCTGGGGAACATCTATGGAGAACTCTAAAGGACCAAATTTGAAGAACCTTGAAGGACTTTCTTTGGGAAACATTGAAGGATCATTTATTGGAAGTTGTGGAGGAGATTTTGGTAAGACATACTCCTATTGAAAGAAGGGTTCTTTACCTATATAAAGAGGATGAAGCTATTGTATTTCTTAAGCCTTGTATGCCTTGGAAGCTTTTAAGAAAACTTTTTGAGAGATCTCTTCTACAAAAACCTTTGAAATTTTAGTGAGAAGGATGAGAGTTTATTTTTGTTGAATATCTTATTTATATTCAGAGCTACAATGTAAGGATCTTGGAAGTTCTACAGTTATTCATCTTCATCAGCTTTGAGAAAATACTGAGACGTGGGTTCTAGCAGACTTGGTAGTCTAATTCACGAGGAATAGTTCATTACGGGATCGAGCAAATAAGAATAAGTTCAACCATTAGCTGTGAGTGCTGAGAGGTGGGACTAATTGTAAGTATTAACATGTGTTTATATTTGATAGTATATTATTTTGATCTATAGAGAGGATCTGTGGTTCTTTTTACCCTTGATTAATAGATGTTTTTCCACCTAAAAAATCGTGTGTATCTGTGTGATTGGTTTAGTTTTTCTATTTTTATATTGTCTTCTATTGAATTTGATTAGATTGATTTAGGAAATTTCATATTCTAGATTTCAACTGTCCCTATATTTAATTAATTGATATCAGAGCAATTTTCTTTAACTTAGAAAGGATGAACTTCTTGAGAGATATCAATATACTATTAGATACCCCTTGCTCAATGGTTCAAAATTTTCATACTAGAAAGCGAAGATGCAGGTATTTTTAAAATATAATAAATGTGTTTGGTTATTGCTTTTGCATATTTGAATTCCCCTTAGTCTTTTAACTAGTGATATTGAAGTTAAAGGAAAATTTGTTAATCAATAAGAAAGAAGTGATTTTGAGAAATCTAGTTGGAAAAGTAATGTCGCCGATGTTATATTTAATGGAGTTTCTCCCAATGAGTTTTCTCAAATTTATACTTGTGAGATAGCCAAAGCTGCACTATATGCATACATGTACATATACCCATATAGCTTGTAATTGTAGATACCTATATGCATACATGTACATATACCCATGAAGACATATACATATGAAACCAAATAGAGGGGGAGGAGTCCATGGTATCAGGGTATCCACGTGATCGCATAGAGTTTGGGATAGAGTCAATGTAGGCGATGAAGAGGACGATTGTGCATAGGCGACAATGTCAATATGGCTGGCGCTAGGAGGGAGGATGGAGGCAATACCGCACACAGTATTGGAGCTATAGATATGGTGGTAAGGTTGCACATGACTAAGCAAGAGCGATGATGGCTAGCATAAGCAATGACAGTAATCGGAGCCGTGTCAAGGAGGAAGGATGAAGCCATGAAGGCAATGTCGTGCACGAGGGGTGAGAGGGGTGAACAACGAGGGGGAGCCATGGAGAGGACAGCAATAAGGTGGGATGATCTTGGCCAAGCTGAGTACGACGACGAGAGGGAGGAGGACGTGAAGAGGGTATTGGCGAGGTGGGATATGAATGGTGACTTAGAGTGAGCTGGACAACACGAGGGTGGATAGTGACTAAGAGCAAGGTGGACGGCGGTGAGGGTGGATGACAAAGTAGGAAAACTAGAGGATTAAAAAGTAGGAGAAAATGAGAAGAAAAGGAAAGGAAAGAACCCTCTCAGGATGGAAGAGGGAGAGAGCTACCGGTGATAGCAAGAAAACCCCTCTTTCGGGGAGGAGAGGGAAATCATCAAACCCTAACAAACAAACACCAACTCGGTGATAATATATTCATGGAGTAGTTGAGTGCAATATACTGCCAGTAATAGATAGAGCTTAAGCACTTAAACGACGAATTATCTAAGGGGTTGTATATACCTTTTGTGTATATAAGTATTAAATAGATTAATCTAGAGTGGATCCGTAATTTTTTTCTCTTAATAGACTAAGAGATATTCTATATTAATTGTTGTTGTCTACTTGTGGTTTTACTTTTCTTATTTTTACTCAGCTTTCTCTTTTCTACTTGGTTTTGATTTTCATAGTATGAGTAATATTTCTAGTACTAATAGGATTAGCTTTCCTAGTTCAAATCATTTTTTACTTTTACTTTGACTTTCTATTGTTCTAAACCTAGTCAAACTAAGATTGATATGATTCAAGTTTGATCGGATTGCCTCACGAGGACATTGGGCTCAATGGATCAAATCTATTTATCTTTCGGTTAATTCATATTTATCTCTTATGTAAGCTTTTAAGGCAAGTCTAGTTAAATTATGTAAGTCTTTAGAACAAGTCTAGTTAAATCATAAAAATCTTTAAGGTAAGTCCTAGTTAACTCATGTGAGCCTTTAAGATAGATCTCAGTTTGAGTCATGTAAGGTTTTAGGGCTAGTCCTTGTAGGATCATTGTATCCGACCTTTATATATAGGAGGGGGTCGGTCTCCTTTGTTTAAAAATTCAACTATTGAAAATTATATTTTAGCCTTAAACTATCTTAAGAGTAGGAGTAAGATTAACCTAATAATTAGAAGTAAATTAATTGTAATCTAAAAGTAGAAATAAATTAATCTCCCTTCATCACTACCACCATCGCCATATTATTATATCTCTCCACTATTCTCCATCACCTTCCACCTTCATTACCACCATCAGCTACCTTTATCCGACAACTAAATTCTCTTGTTGCAAACTGACTCTAATCGATTTGTAACAATTGATCCCTATCTCTTTGTTACGATCTGACCATATGGGTTAAGTTGAGTCAAGTCAGTTACTTAGGTATATCTTATTATTTTGAATTTTAAATAAATTGGATAATCCATATGTGGATCCGATCCACTAGGGATTTTACTCCTATAAATAGGGGTGGACATGTGTTGATAATTATCATTTGAAAGAAATCTAAGTTTAGCCGGTTATTATTTTCTAGTCATTAGATCGCTTAATATTTCTAGGAGTAGATTATAGTTGTAGAAACATCCCAACCTTCTAAACCCTAGCCACCTACTATCTCCAGCAGCCACCTTACAATACAGCCATCCACCACCACTCTTGGTCGTCCGCCACCCTCCGACGATCGCCACAACATCAAATAATTAACATTTTAATTTTAACTTTTCATCCCAACCTCTAATTTACTTGAAACGATAGCCATTAGAACCCTATCTCATGAGGCTACCTCCACCTAAATTTTTATAATTTTCTTATGTCCAAATTGGTCCAGATTTGGTTCGCAACATTGGTATCAGAGTCGACCTCGGAAGATGGTTAACACGCGATCCAAGACCATCGAGGAGGGATCGACCATAGAGGACCAGGATCTCATCTTGATACGTTTAGTTAGGATCTTTTCTTACTACATTAGTTATTTATTTTTATTCAAATAAAATTCATGTAAGTCGCGTTCGAATGCAGGTGGGGTCGCGTTTGAATGTCCTTGCGAACGCCTATATCAGGTTCGCAAATACAGAGAACGCATATTTTGCATTCGAATGCGATCGGGCGAGTTCGAACGCCTGCATTGTGTTCGCACATACAGAGAATGTCTTTTGGTTTATTCAAACGCAATTGACAAGAATCCTCTAGAATTAGAGTTACATATTGTTTTAGGACTTATTGGCTAGCCTCTATAAATATGTGGATGGCAGCCAACTTTATTATGCTATTAGAATATTGATTTCTTGCATTTCTATCATCTATCTATCCTAATCTCCTTCCTCCCTCTTCACCATCCTTCCACCTCTACCGTTGGCAAGGTTTCTCCTAACTTCTAATCCCTCTTGACTGTCGAGCCAACCCTCTTATTTGGGCTCTCGACCACTTCGTTCCCTTCGTCTACTTCCCTTAATTACATCCACCATCCACCTTCACCTCCATACCTATCCATAACCCTAACATCCACTCAATCCGTCACCACCACCATCACCCACGTTATTCTGTGTTTTCGTCCTTGCTATAATTCGAATCTGCGAAGGGCATAAATATGAAAGTTGTAGATCAAAAAGTTACGGATCTAACCCAATTTTTTCATAATTTTCTGACTACCAAAGAATATCTGACAAATATCTTTCCACAATTATGCGGACTGATTCCTTTAATACATTCAGATCTTGAAGGAATCGTTGCATAGCCTATCTTTGGTTCGAGAACCTATCAAATTGGTATCAAAGCCTATCTTTTGGTAGCCTAGAACTTATCACATCTCCGTTCCTGTGGGAGTTGACCTAGTGCCCCACCACCGCCACCAATAGTTGACCACGAGCCGCCGGTGTGGGTGAAGGCAATTTTTAAAGATTTTTCTAACGAGACCACTAGATCCATCATGAAGGCTATTCAAGCCTTGACGGCTGCCCTTCTGACTCAGTACGGCTACCTAGTGGTCAGATCGTAACAATCTACAATGCTCCTGATACCTTGTCCTCAAGGTGACTAGTCTTTTATGTCCTTGTACTCATCCAATTTGTCAGTGGATTTGGGTTCGTCTTCCTCGAGTCCGCTTAATCACATGACGTGGGCTGGCTGACACTTGCATTTATGACCGAGAGTAAATAGGTCATCATAGTAAAAACACAAGTCTTTTATTCAGCTCTCTTCCAAGTCGTTGGATACAAAGCGGCGCATGATCATCTGTCAATTAGGCTGAGTCGTTGGTGCAGGCTGAGTCGAGGTAGATGACATCTCTAGTAGGCTGTGGGCTTGGGCTGTCTTTCTTCTCTCATCCTTGCTAATCTAGTTCATACCAACTTGGACTCCATCAGAATAGCTAAGGAGAAGGTCTCGTCAGAATTAGTGGGTCTCAGAGATTTGGCCTCAGCCTGAATGTCAGACCTGAGCCCACTAATGAAGGTACTATTCAGGGCCAAGTCAGACTAGTTAGTGACTTGGTTGCATATCCATTGAACTCCTCCCGGTATGCTCGAACTATTGTTAGCTAAGTCAGCTTAGTCAACATAGTTTGAAAGTCCTCGTACTGGATCAGATAGAATCGAGCACAAATCGTATTCACAAGGTCCTGCCAAGACTCGATAGTCGAGTCCGCTCAGCCGACTAGTACCATCTATTTGCCACACCCTCCAAGTAAAATGAGGCTAGCTAGACCTTCAAGTGGTCAGGCATGCCAAGGTATGTGAAAAGTTGCTCCATTAGATAGGTCCAATCTAGCGGGTCTCTTCTAGAAAATTTTGAAAAATCAAGCTTGACAGTCCGAGCTTGATCTCAAAATATGGTATATCATCGTGGGTGAAGTGACCTCGGGGTCAAGGCTAGTCTCGTGGGTCATAGGCCCATGGGTTCGGCTCAAGCTGATGGCATGGGCCCACTGAGTCATTCCACCATTCATCCTTGGGCTCGTACTCTTGTTCGGGGTCATATTTATGGGTTCTAAACCGGTTTGAATGAGGTGGTCGAACTAGTTTGCAAAAATTTGGTCTGCCTCGAAAATCATGTACTTTATCACCTTCATTCTAATAATCTAACCCTAACCCTTGGGTTGAATTTATAATTCAACCTAGGGGCACAACCACAGGTTGCATGGGGAAGGGGGCGGCTGGGTTGGGTCGTGGGTCGCCCTAATAGACTGATTTTTTATTTCTTTCCTTACTTGGTTCTTACTAATACTACCCATTAGTGGAGCTAGGAGATTCGGTTGTTTAACCTGAGGCAATGAAATTATTGCGATGGAAGTTTCAGGATTAGTTGATTATGCCTCGGTAGTCGACCCCTAGTTGGTCCTCACGACGGTGGAATGGCAATGAGCGGCGAAGGAAGGCCGAACTCGAGCTCGAGCTCGTGGGGCTACAATGGCGGCCAAGGCACATCGCCGAGGTGGGTCTCCCGGCCCTTAGCGGCTATGGAAGGGACTAGTGGCCCTATTGTAGGGGAGCGATGGTGGCGAGAAGCCGCGATAGAGCCACCCCGATGTAGGGGTAGCTTTTCACGGTTATGGCTATCGAGTTCTACCGCTCGATAGTCGCTAGCGATTGCAATGGCCACCACTGGTCAATAGTTGGGCCGAGGAAGCTAGCCATGGTCACTAATAGTTGTGGGATCGTCAGACCCGCGGCCACCAGCCGCCGGTTTGCTACAACACAAATTGCCATCGCTGGCAGGTCTTCCACCGGTGCCGGTTTGAACAGTGGCCTAGGGTCGGGTGCTGAGGTCCTATAGAAGGGACCGAACGTGGCGGCGGGGGCTAGGAGCGATCGGATGGCCATTAGTGGGAGGCTAGGGTTTTCAGCCCTAGCTCCCACCGCGTGTGGGGAAGACAACTCGGGGGGCTGTTTCTAGCAGCTGCTCCGGTGGCGATGCGGCGACGGGCTTGGCCTGCAGGGACGAAAGGCATTCCTTCTCAATCGGAGAAGGGGTTTTCGTCGACAGTTGGGTCTCCTCTCCATCTCCTTCATGATTTGAAGTTGGTGGTCATGGTTCGGCTATTTTTGTCGTGGCCGGCAGTGTTGGTGGCACGGGCTGGATGTGCTGGGCTAGGAGAATGGCCATCAAGGTTTGGATCACCTTAACGGTCCTTTTGGAACTTCCCGTGGCTCTCTTCGATGATTCTCGCAACGAGTCCATGGACTCTACCCATGCCTTCGCCCATGCCAGCGACTCGTTGTCAACTATTGGTGGTGGGGAGCTAGATCAACTCCTAGAATAAAGAAGATGAGATCATGGTCCTCCATGGTTGATCCCTTCTCGTTGGTCTTGGAACGTGTGTTAACCATCTTTCAAGAAATGTCGACTCTGATACTAATGTTGTGAACCAAATCTGGACTGATTCAAACATAAGAAAATTATGAAAATTTAGGTGAAGGTAACCTCGTGAGTTAGGGTTCTAATAGCTCTAGTTTCATCTAAATCGGAGGTCGAATGAAAAATTAAAAATAAAACAGTGGAGATAGGTCACAGAAGGCAGAACGGTAAATATCCAACATTGCGGCGGTCGTCGGAGGGTGGCGGACGGCCAAGGGTGGCGGTGGATGGCCGTATTGTAGAGTGACTGCTGGAGGTAAGAGGTGGCTAAGGTTTAGAAGGTTGGGATGTTTCTACAACTATAATATACTCCTAGAAATATTAAGTGATCTAACGACTAGATAAAAGATAAGGACGAAAATAATAACTGGCTAAACTCAAATTTCTTCCCAATTCATAATTATCAATCCACATGTGAATTATCCGATTTATTTAAAATTTAAAATAATAAGATAATACTAAGTAACTAACTTGACTCAACTTAACCCATGTGGTCGAATCGTAACACAACAATGAAGGCATATTTATTTCAACTGCAGAAAGACCAAGAGTAGATAAAGATGCTGAGAAAAAAACATGTTGGTGAGAATGCGTGGTATATAGATGATGAGAATGAAACTTTGCATAGTATATATGGTTCTTCGGATGATGAGATGAATGATAAGTTTTTTGAGTTCAACGAGGAGGTTGATATGAAGAAGCTTGAACTCAAAGTTGGTTAGAAATTCAGTACACCACAAATTTTTCAGTAAGTGTTAGGTTCTTTGTGCTGACAAATGTGTACAAAATATTTTAATACATGTATATGAGCACGTGTGCCCCTTTTCCTTCTCCCTCCCTCACTCTTTTTTCTTCTCTTTCTTTCCTTCTTTTCTTTTCCTTCTTTCTTCTCCCCCGCAAGTTGGTCTTTCTCCCTTTCTTCTTTTTTTTTCTTTTCCTTCTTTCTTCTCTCTCGCAAGTGGTCTTTCTCCCTTAACTTCTCCCTCCCTCATCCTCCAAGTAAGTTTGATTTGCAATCTGTTATTTAATTTGGGCTTTTTCTCTAGTTTTTTCCTCCTCTCGATCTCATCGTTATCCGGCTTGCCTTGCCGCATTGGTTAGGTGAGCTTTCCCTTTTCACAGGGATGCCCTTGGTGGTGTCCTTTCGGAGCCCGCGTGGTCAAAGCTGCCCAGCAGCCCCTCGCCTTGGTCGGCGGCTGAGGTAAGGTGGATTCTCACTGCTAGCAACATCTAGCAGTTGGGCTTCCCCTCACCTAGCTTCTGCTTGTCAAGGGGAGTGTATCAGTGGGGTCGGTAGGGCTATCAGTGGCCAAGTCCTCCGATACCCCTCCCCCCTGATTGGGTTCTTGCCATCGGTGGATGGTCGTTGCCTTCCCTATCGGCTGGGTAGGCATTGAGGGTGCCTTCCTCCACTAACGGGGTGTCGACCAGCCTACCGGCCTTGGCTACTGACGACGGTGGCCTCTGACAGCCACCTTTCCTTCGTCCCTCCTTTCAATCGAGGTGAGGAAAAAAGGAGGGGGGTGTCTCGAGCTCGAGCTGGGTGCAACTAGTCCTAGTGCTGGGTCGAGCTTGGTGTGACCCAGCCAGTGTCTAGGGTCGAGCTGGGTGCGGCCTAGCCTGTGTGCCAAGTAGGGCTGGGTGCGGCCCAGCCCAAGTTCTAGGGCAAGCTGGGTGTAGCCAAGCCCGAGGCCCATGTGCTGGGCAGGGCTAAGTGCGGCCCAACTCGAGGCCTATGTGCCTTAAATCATTTTAAATTATTTAAGTCATTTAATTATTTTTTAGTGCTAGCAACTGTGAACCTTAATTAATTATTTTTTAGCTGATAGTAGTGTTCGCTATATTAATTATTTTATAAATTAATTTTAAGGAATTAGACCGTGGCTTGAGAGTGTCATTATAGATAACACATAATAGGAACTAGCTCCAATTGGATATTAATATTTACTGATTATAATTTTGGGTTAATTCAATTTTATCAAAGGAGTCGGTGGTTTGGGTGTATCTGTATTAATTGCTCCTATCCGAGAATTAATACAGATCAATGTAGGAAAATGATATTAAGCAAGTTATATTATTTAATGAAGGTTATTAATTAAATATTGTCTATGCGATATTTTATAAATTTGATAATAGCGATTTGGGCGATAATCTAAAGAGAATATTATATTACTTTTAATAACATGTTAAGCACTAGTATAGTTATACTAGCTCAACTTAATTAATAAATATGGGAGTCCGTAGATGGATATACCTAAGCCTATAGTGAATGTCACTAAAGCTATTTAATTAATCAATGGGAGGTATGTGTGCTTATGCTTTTTATTACTTTGCTTATCGAGATCTACATCGTATCCTATGAGGATGATCTAGTAGCGCAATAGCAGCTAGTACCAGAAATGCTTTAAGCAAGTGAAGCTTCTATAATTTAAGAATAGTCTAGAGAATGAATTAACTTACCTTATGATATCATCACATTCATAGCATGTATGTATATACATTTTCCTTACCATTATTATTGCACGTTATACATGGTAATTTTATTTTGTTGTTCGGTAAGATTTGGCATACCATATTTTTTACGCATATTTATTGGGCATGAACATGTGTGTTAATTATGCTTGTTGTGCTGTATAATATCATGTCATTTGCACATGTGCATGGCTATAAAGGGGGTGATTGCTACTTTTTGACAATACCTAACACCTCCCCAGCCAAGGTTAGGAGCGGGGGATACTATTATACTTATATATATATTAATGCCCACGTCTGCGGTCTTAGTCTGTTGATCATCGATGACAAGAGTCATACCCTTTAGGGTGTTTAAGATAGAGAGAGAAGGATAAGATGATGTAGACCTAGCAATATCCGATGACGTAGGGTGAGGGCATTCATGAACGACGGCTCATGATTTTCATACGGTGGTGCGATGATGTGGAACCGATGGCTTGAATGATAATATTGATGTGCGATACTGACTTATGTGATGGACTTACGACTGAGACCCTTAGTTTGCGGTGATAGACAATTGGTCATACTGTTCGCTAGGTGATGGACTAGCGATTCTTCCTCTAGGATCTACCCTCCCTTAGGAGTATGCGTGTGGTTGGATGTAAGATGATGATGTGGCCTATGAGTGTAGCTCTACAAGAGCTTAAGTTATAGATTTGGTAATCTAGGATGATGCATATTATGTAGTGTAGCATTAACATGGCCTCTAGGTGGACCTCGGTGTGAGCTTGAGTTTGAGGACTATATAGTCTAGATTGATGCATGGTAGGTTATCGATTCTTAATGCATGTGCAGATTGGATGAGCATAACGAGTATGTGATATTGATGCATTCTATTTGATCATGATGTGTATATTTATATTTAGTAATTGTTGCATTTTTTATTGCACTACTTTTAGACTATGCCAGTAGATACTTGCTGAGCTTTATGCTCACCATCGTTTGGTGAAATTATTTTTAGATTAGTAGATGACCCCCAGGCCCATGGAGGATCTAGCAAAGACTGGCTTTTTGTCTTTTAGTTCTTATTCTTATTTGCTTCATATAAATTAAATTAAATCACTTGTAGCTTCTGCGTAGGCTTTGACTTATACCTGTTATAGATATGTATATCTATTTTGGGCTTATTGTGGCTTTGGCATTATGGGCTTCTTTTCTTTATATTATTTGTGAAAATGTTGAATTTTCACTTGTATATTGTGTTGAAACATTGATCAGCAGGTCACATGATATTTACGTGAGTTTTACCCACGTGAGGGGCATGTGTTTGGTAGTGATTGTTACAATATATGTCTAAACCTTAAGAGTGATTCTCAATCCTTTGCTTAAGTAAATAAAAGTGTGGAATAATAATTAACAATTCAAGTGAAGATAAACACTAATATTTTAACATAGAAAAGCCTCAAACGGGTGAAAACCTATGGATCCAAACTGGGATCAAACTAATCATTAATAAACTGCAGTAATTTACAAAATTGACTTAGGCAACCTATTGATCCCATGATTTATTCTAACAAAGTCTTGATCACTCGACCACGTGATTCACTGTTTCTTATGATTGATTTCGAATCTCAATAACCCTCGGGATTGATCTTCCGTCTTTGTAACCCTTAAGACAAATCCTTTCACGTGTAGATGATGCACAAAACCTCCGTATGTGAAAAATGATGTTTCTTCATAAATGTTTTCTCAAATCAATAACAATGAACCTTAGGGTTAGGAGATCCTAACCCTTATATAACTTATGAAGATAAGGTCAAATCCTAGTCAAAATAGGTCTCATGGATTTTCAGATTTTACAAGATTCATGACCCCATTTGATCATGAACTCAAAATCGCCCCTATTAGAACAATCTAACTTGAGTCTCTATATCTTTGAATAGTTTTGCTAGGGTGTGTTCGAATGGCGAAAACTATGCCTATGCATCTTCAAATGACTTCGAACATTGTTGGCTAAGGAGTTTGGTGAGGATGATAGGTTTTTGGGTTGATGCCATATTAAAAGGAAACTCGAAACATTTGAACACAAAAGTACGGGCATTCAAAAGCAACAATTTTTAATTAAAAAAAGATCATAGAAAATCCTAAATATATTTGTAGATATACTTCTATAAATTCATGAATAGTTTCAAGATAAAAATACAAGAATCAATAGAAACAAAGTGTATCTAGATCAAAACAAGTTATCAAGTGAATATTGAAATTATAAACTAATACATCACTCAAGAATTAAATTAAAAGTGATCTTGTCTTTTTTATCTTTCATATTTTTGCTTTCACATGGTCTTAGATTGGTGTATACCTTTTGCTGGGTTCCTAATTTTAAATTTTGCAAACTTGTCTACATGCTCATCTAGGATTGATTATAACATTTGTAACCCTAAAAGTTTTGTCACAAACTGCAAAAGGGGGAAATTATTAGGTCTTTGTGTTGGCAAGTATATATAAAATATTTTAGGTAACTTTATACATATATATGAGTATATATACAAGTGTTGGTAAGATTTGGTTTGAAGATTTTCAAATTTTGAAACAAATAAATCATGTCATTCAAAGCGTGTTCAAACGCACCATAGAAGTCCTTCGAAGTTACAAAGGAACAATTTTAGCCATTTGAATGCACCCTAATAATCGTTTAAAGATACAAAAACAAAGTTTTGGTCATTCAAACGCACCTTGGTAGACGTTCAAAGTTGCTTAAATAAAAAAGACTCAACTCAGGCCATTCAGATGGGGGCAATTTTTTGTTCGAACAGGGATCTTGCAAAATCTAGGAATCTGTGAGACGTGATTTGACTAGGATTTGAGGCCTTATCTTCATAAGGTATATAAAAGTTAGGATCCGCTAACCCTAAGAGACATCGGTTATTGATTTGAGAAGACATTTTAAAAAAACATCATTTTCACTGATGGAGGTTTTGTGCATCTCTTACATATGAAATGATTCGTCTTAAGGGTCACCAAGACGAAAGATCAATCTCGAAGGTTACTAAGGTTGGAAATTAATCGCGAAAGTAGTGAATCGCGGAATTGAGCATTCAAGACTGCATTAGATAAAGTTGTGGGAATTAATGAGTTGTTTGTAAGTTAGTCTTATAAACTGCTATAGCTTATTAGTGATTGGTTTGATCTGAGTTTGAATCCGTACTTTTTATCTTGTTTGGAGTGTTTCTACATAAAAAATCTTGATGTTCATCTTAATTTGCTTATTTTATTAATTATTATTCTAAATTTTTTATTTTAGGAATTTGTTAGGTTTTTAATTGTTGGCAATTGTGTACAAAATATTCTAAGTGTATTTTTATATGTATATGAGCTTTATACAAGTCTAGAAAATCTCTGGTTTAAAGAATTGCAAGATTATTGGAGAAAAGTTTATGAGTTCAAATCGCGTTCACACTGCGTTCACATCGCGTTCACAGCACGTTCGAACGCGGGTATATGCTTTCACACAGATCGAGAGTTGCGTTCACAAGCGCATTCGAACGCGGGCTCATGCGTTCACACAGACCGAGAGCTGCGTTCACAAGCGCGTTCGAACGCGGGTACATGCATTCACACAGACCGAGAGCAGCGTTCACAAACGCGTTCGAACGCAACCTGAAAAATTCAAGTTGTCGCGTTCGAATGCACTTGGGCCCATTCGAACGCACATGAGATCAAGTCAAGTCGTTCGAACACACCCGGGCGGTGTTTGAATGCACCAACGAAGTTTGAAATTCTTGGAATTTCATGAGTTCGGATAAGACTTGGATTTGGCTCTATCTTAGAGATCATATATAAATATTGTGATACCCTAACTCTAGGGTGGTTGAAGAAGCAATATTGAAGGAGACTTCTTGAGGCTATATCGGTTCTTCAACTAACAAGGATCTACTCTTCTAAAAAGCTTAATATTTTATCTTAAGGGCTATCTAGACGAAAGAACAATCTCGAGGCCTACTGAGGTTGGACATCAATCACAAGAAGCAGTGAATCGTGGGTTATATCGAGCAAGACTGAGAGGAACAAAGTCGTTTGGATCGACGGGTTGTTTTGTGAGTCAGTCTTGTAACTATTACTATCCTAGTGATTGGTTTTGATTCGAGTTTGGATCCGTGGTTTTCTCCCGTTTGGGTTTTCTCACGTTAAAATCTTAGCGTTTATCTCTACTTTATTTTTAATATTTCTTTGGACTTTTACTTAAGCGAATGAGTGATATCATTGCCTAGTATTTAGATACATACTTGTGTTTAGGGGTTTTTTCAATTGGTATCAAAGCAGGTTCTCTCACCCATAGAGAGAGATCAGATAGGCATGGATTTTCATAGAGATGGACCATCGTCTATTAGACCTCCTATTCTAGATGGATCAAATTATGAATATTGGAAAGCTAGGATGAGAGTTTACTTGAAGTCTATAGACAAGCGAGTATGGTTTGCCGTTGTGAACGGTTGGAGTCCACCAATGTACATGGTGGATGATAAACTTGCCGAAAAATTGATAGAGTCATAGGATAGGACATATTATGAAAAAGTTGGATGGAATAGTAAGGCAATAAATGCAATTTTTAGTTGTATTTTCTCGGAAAAATTTAGAAGAATTTTTACTTGTGAGATAGCAAAAGAAGCTTGGACGATCTTAGAAACTACTCACGAAGGAACTATGGCTGTAAAACTTTCTAAACTTTAGAGGTTGACTACTAGTTTTGAAACTCTACGTATGGAGGAGAATGAGACATTTTATGAGTTCTATGCAAAGCTGAGTGATATAGTCAACTCAAGTTTCGACCTAGGAGAGAAAATTCTTAAAAACAGAATTATTTGTAAGATCCTTAGGTCTCTTCTAGAAAGGTTTCAGACGAAAGTTACAGCTATTGAGGAAAGTAAGGACATCGATTCTATGAAAGTTGAACAATTGGTATGAAATCTACAAACATTTGAGTCCAGCCTTTCGAGACCGAGAAAGTCCAAAGGGATGGCCCTAACCATAGTTGAACAAAATATAGAGGAGTCTGATAATGAAGGTGATTTAGATGAGTTACAGTTCTAATGAACGTCCAGCGACGGAAAAGGACGGCTTGAGAGGAGACGACTGATCATGAGCTTGACTCCGCTTAAGAGTTATCCGATCCAACGGTTTTTGAGAAGTAAGCGAAGCTTTTGAGGCATCCACTTGCAACCCACTCTGAGTGCACAAATTGGTAATAAAAATACCAAACGGCAACCCTTCACGAGGCGCTCCTTTTTGTGCAGCTGTTAGAATGGAATTGTATATCACCACAGCCAAATCAATAGAAATTCTTGACAGCATCGCATGAAGGAGGAAGGCACGATCCGAACTAATACTGGAATGTCGAGTCTTGGGGGTGACGTTGTACAAACAAAACAGGTGAAGAATGCGAGCCACTAATGTTAGTTTCGCATGAGGCATCACGTTTCCTTTCCAACGTTCCCCTTTGATTAGCACAGTACCAGCATAGTCTTTGACATCAGGAAGCGGAGCAGACGATGGATACTAGAACTCACCATCAGGAAGTTAGAGTTCAGCACGAATAACATCGGAGTCCAAGTATATCAAAACCCCACGGACAGTACACCATATACAGCTTTCCAAAACCGTAGCATTACTGAAAAATTCCCTGACAACTTCCACATATGTAGTCCCGTTCATCCGACACATGGACAACTATCCTCGCTTAGTAAATATCTATTCGATCCCCAAGGCGGAAAAATAAAAAATGATCACTGGCCGTTCACAGATAACAGGTCGAGTGCCAAAATTATGTTTATAATGGCCTGCAACAGTAGATGTGGAAAACTTTGGAACCGAAGTTGGTGACGAAGGCGGCCTTGGTTTCTTGGAAACTGCAGCTTTTCTAGGCATTATAGAGAAAGAAACAAGTCGCAAGATTAAACACATGCCTAAAGCATAAAAAAAGATAACAAGAAATCCAAAAAATTCTAGAAACCATATAGGCCCTAAATGAAATTCATCTTCCACTTTAAAATGTGAAGATATCACATTCAATCGCACAAGAAACATCAAGATATTAACTTTAACGTGATCAAAACTCGAAAATGCACGAAATCAATCAAGATCAAGAGACTCAATTGAATAAAAAATAAGAAAATTGATGGATGATCATACCTCGCAAAAGTGAAGAAAAACTAAAAGTTTCGACCGAAAGACACTAGATCCGGAGGAGAACTACCCTCTAAAAGGGTTTGAAGTGAGAAATTTGATGAAAAAGATCAAGATCTTGAAGATTTGAAAGGGAGAAAATGAAGGGTTTCTAGGGTTTGGAAGATGGAAGATGAAAACCCTTGGGTTCGGACGCACTATATAAAAAATCCTCGAGTGTGTTCGAACGCACTAGTCTACGCGTTCGAACGCGCCAGTCACCGCGTTCGAACTCAAAAATTTGCATTCGAACGCCCTTTTTTTTAAGTAAAAAGTCTAAGAAAAAATCAAAAATCTTTTTGGAGATGCACTTCTAAAAATTCAAAATAGATTCAAGACATAGAATATGACAATCAAATGAAATAAGTCATACACAGATCAATCAAATCATCAAAGGCATATTATAATCAATTCTAATGCATCACTCAAAATTAAATTAATCTTGATTGATCATAACAATATGCATATGCAAGTTGAGCATAGATAACATGAAATATTCTTCGTAAATAAACTTTCCTATTTAAACAATGATACAACACAGTAGTCAAATTGACTTAGTATTTAAATTTGCACTTTTTGACTTATTCTCCATAACAGAACAGGAATTTTTTCTGTAATTTTATTTTATATACTTAAACCATATAGGTGCAATGATGGCTTTCACACATGAGTAGGTAGCCCTTTTCTTATAGTACATATCAAACAATGTGCTAGAAAATATTCAAATATATCAAATTATTTTTTATTTAATTTTCAAGCAATGTACTAAGTCAAACTAGACTCTAAACAAGATGGCTTTCAAACTAACTTATTGTAGCCCTTTTCATTGATCTTTTATGAACACATTTGTGATGACTAAGCATGAGGTCAAACTGTGCAAATCAAAGTCAATAATGAGCTATTTAAACAAAAATATTTCATGATGCCATGCTCACTCAAGAATATACACACCTTATGAGTGCATTAAATTTAGTTTAATTATCATAAAAGTCGAGATAGTGAATAAATCAGAAATGATACAATATACTACAATATGACAAAATTGACTCTCATAATCAACAGAAAAGTCATATTTATATGTCAAGAGTATATTATTGAATATAGGAGTGCATCAATTTTTTTATGACAAAAACTCTCGACAAATCTGAAACTAAAACCAAAAAAAATTTCAGAGTAAAAGAAAACCTAAAAAAATAAAATGAAATAAAAAAACATGCAAATCAAAATAAATAAAAAATCAATCCAAAGCACAAATCTCTAAAGAAGTACGAAGATACTCAAATCTCTGTAAATCCAAAGGTTTTGTAAATAAATCACCTAACTGTTTCTCCGTCTCAACATGTTCTAGTGCTATTATTTTGTCTTCAGCTAATTAGCGTATAAAATGATGTTGGATATCAATATGTTTTGTACGCGAGTGTTGAACAGGATTTTTCGATATATTAATAGCACCCATGTTGTCACAATAAAGCACCATAGTATCTTGTTCAATGTCGTAATCTTTGACCATCTGTTTCATCCATAGTAACTGAGAACAACAACTTTCCGCTGTAATGTACTCGGCCTCGGCAGTAGATAAAGATATTGAGTTTTGTTTCTTACTATGCTAAGCAACCAGATTATTTCCAATATAAAAACATCTACCTCAGGTACTTTTTTCTATTATCACATGAACCAGATACTTAAATCAACTGTGCCACCGTGTACCCAGATATGATAGTTCCCGAGTTATAAGTAAACCAAATACCTAAATCAACTGTGCCACCGACATATTTTATGATACATTTCACAGCAAGCAAATGTGTCTCCTTAGGTTCAGACTGAAACCTAGCACACACACCGATACTAAATGCAATGTTAGGTATACTAGAAGTTAAGTACAAAAGACTATCAATCATGCTCCTATACAGTGTCTGATCAACACTTTTTCCTAAAATATCCTTACCTAGTTTGATAGTTGTACTCATAGGAGTTCTAGAATGTTTTGCATTTTCTAACCGAATTTAGTCATAAAATCTTTAGCATACTTAGTTTGAGCGATAAATATCCCTCTTTCCAATTGAGTAATTTGAAGTCCCAAAATAAATTTCAACTCATCCATCATGCTCATCTCAAAATGACTATGCATGAGATCTGCAAACTCCTTAGCTAAAGATTGACTCGTTGCCTCGAAGACAATGTCATTCACATATATTTGTGCCACAACTAAACTCTTGTTCAACCGTCTAATGAATAATGTCTTATCCACTCCCCCTCAAGTGAACCCCGCATCCACTAAAAATGTGGTCAACTTCTCATACCAAGCTCTTGGAGCTTGTTTTAGCCCGTAGAGGGCCTTTTTCAATTTAAACACATGAGAAAAAAAGTTTTGATCTTCGAACTCTTTCGGTTGTTCCACATAAACATCTTCATTCAGAGTATCATTCAAGAAAACACTTTTAACATTCATTTGAAACAATTTAAATTTTAAATGACAAGCAATAGCAAGCAGTATACGAATAGACTCTAATCTAGCAATATGAGCAAATATCTCATCAAAATCTATACCCTCAACCTGAGTATATCCCTGTGCTACTAGTCTAGCTTTATTTCAAACTATATTGCCATGTTCATCACTTTTATTCTTATATACCCATTTTGTTCCAATGATGTTCACATTCTTAGATCTAGGAACTAAATACCAAACATCATTTCTAGAAAATTGCTCTAATTCCTCATGCATAGCATTAACCCATGAATCGTCTAACAATGCTTCCTTCACATTTTTAGGTTCAAAAGAAGATGTATAACAAGTAAATGATACCTCACTTTGGATTTGTCGTCTTGTCTTAATTGGTTCATTCACGTCTCCGATCACTTGTGACAGTGGATGATTTGATTTTACTCTGGTAGATAGTTCTGGTACGTTGCAGTCATCTTTGTTCATTTCAACTTTGTCATCGTTCTGATTCTCAATTTCCAGATCAAGCTCATTTCTAATTTCTTCGTCATATGTATCTACAGAAACAAAAATAGGAGTAGCTTCAGTTATATCAGTCGTGGATTCATCTATCATAACATTAGCAGATTCCATAACAAAGAGAAGTGTCAAGATTAAATACTCGTAGGCTCTCGCTATTATTAGAATACCCTAAGAAGATGCCTTCGCTACTTCTAGTGTCAAATTTAGTCAAATGTTCTCGATCACGCAAGATATAGCATTTACTACCAAAAACTCAAAAATATTTAACAATAGGTTTTTACCTTTCCAGATTTCATATGCAGTCATTTTTGTACCTGGTCTTAGATAAACACAATTTATCACATGTACCGCTATATTGACCGCCTCTGCCCAAAACCTTTGAGTAACCTTTTTAGCGTGAAGCATAACCCTAGCCATTTCCTGCACAACTCGGTTCTTTCTTCCTACAATCCCGTTCTGTCGTGGAGTTATAAGGGCTGAAAATTCATGTTGAATACCAAGAGAATCGCAAAATATGAAAAAAATTTCATTTTCAAATTCTCTACCATGATCAGAATGAATCCTAACTAGGGTAGTAGATTTTTCATTCTGCAATTTTAAGCATAGTGATTTAAAAACTTCAAAAGTTTCAGACTTCTCATGTAAAAAGGCAACCCAGGTATATCTTGAGTAATCATCTACCATTAAGAATATAGTGTTTACCTCCGAGACTTTCCGTTCTTGTTGGACCTATCAAGTCCATGTGAACTAATTGTAGCATACGGTTAGTGGTAGCTGCATTTACCTTCTTGTGTGAGATCCTAATTTGTTTTCCAATTTAACACGAACTGCACACTCTTTTTGACATTTCTTTCATCTTAGGTATTCCTCTTACCACTTCTTGTTTGGACAGATTAAATAATTCATTGTGATTCACATGTCCAAGACGTTGATGCCAAAGATCTGCAATGTCGAAAGAGGCACTGTTATATTTCAGTTTATGTGACGTTCCAACAACATAGCAATTATCAGATGTTCTAGATCCATAACATATAACATTACCATCATGATCTAGAATAGTACAATTATTTTTGGAGAATTTTACCTCATAATCTTTATCACATAATTGACTGATGCTCAGAAAATTTGCTTTCAAGCCCTTAACATAAAAAACATTTTTAAGAATAGGAACCCCCGGAGAACTTACCTTTCCTTTACCTATTACCTTGGATGAATTACCATCTCCGAATGTCACAACTCCCCCTTCATATTTTTCGAGATTAGAAAATAAAAACTTGTCACCCGACATATGTCTTGAACAGCCACTGTCTAAATACCACAAATCAGAATTTAAAGCTTTCAAGGCTGTATGCACAACATAACATTTCAAATCACTTTTCTTGACCCATATGACCTTTGTTTTCATCCCATAAATGAAAGCACTTCTAGGTTTTGCAAAAAATTACAATAAGGTCGAATATGCCCTAGAATGCCACAATGATAGCATGTCGGAACAAACCCTTTTCTACTCACCTTTTGTTGAGGAGTGTGACTAAAGTTTACCTTTGGTGCCGTTGAAGATTCACCAGTTTGTAAATTCAACTTCAGTTTAGAAGTATTCATCCAGGATTGCTTTGTAAATGCAGTTGATGACTTCAGATATTCTTCCTTTTGTATACCTGCAAAAACGAAGACAATTTTATTATTATTTGAATCACTAGTGTATCCAACACCATACCGTCTTTTCCCAGAGATCTGAGTCTTTAGAATCTCGTCAAGTTTGTTCTTCCCTTTTAAAAATGTCACTTCCTTATGCAATCGCTCTAGTTCAATTTCATCAGCCTTCATTTTATTTTTTGCATTGTCAAGTTGTTCAGAAAGGTCTTTGACACGTTCAAGTTTCAATTTGTACTTCTCCTCAAATTGAATTCTTTCTAGTTCGATTATCTTGAGTCGTTGAAGTAGTCTAAGATTGCTTTTCTTGAGTTTAAACGACTCTAAATACAGGTCATTATATGTCTTTTGAATTTCAGATTCATCTTCCTCAGGTGGTAACATATCCTGATCATCTGTACTATCAGTATCAACAACAGAGTCAGTATTAAGTAGAGAAGAGGCAAAAGCTACAAAGTATTCTTCATCTTTTTCAGAATCATCATCAGATTCTTCTGAGTCATCCCAAGTAACTTTCATAGCTTTACCCTTCCTCTTAAGACGATTAGGGCATTCTTGTGCTATGTGTCCAAAACCAGAGCATTCAAAACATCGAACTTTATTCTCAGAATTCTTATTTTCCTGTTTGACATTGTTGTTGCTTACCCCTGTATTCATACTCACAGTATTCTTCTTTTTTCATTAAAGCTTTGTTCTTCTCAAGTTTTTCAACATTCAACTTGTTTGGCTTCCGAAAGAATTTATTAAACTTTTTGACTAACATAGCCAACATCTTAACATCTAAATCACCTTCATCATCAGACTCCTCTATATTTTGTTCAACTGTGGATAGGGCAATCCCTTTGGACTTCCTCGATTTTGAAAGATTGGACTCAAATATTTATAGATTTTCTACCAATTGTTCAACTTTCATAGAATCGATGTCCTTACTTTCCTCAATAGTTGTAACTTTCGCCTGAAACCTTTCTGGAAGAGACCTAAGGATCTTACGGACAATTCTGTTTTTAGAAATTTTCTCTCCTAGGTTGAAATTGGAGTTGACTATATCACTCAGCTTTGCATAGAACTCATCAAATGTCTCATTCTCCTCCATACGTAGAGTTTCAAAACTAGTAGTCAATATCTGAAGTTTTGAAAGTTTTACAACTATAGTTCCTTCGTGAATAGTTTCTAAGATCATCCAAGCTTCTTTTGCTATCTCATAAGTATAATTTCTTTTAAATTTTTCCGAGGAAACACAACTAAAAATTGCATTTATTGCTTTGCTATTCCAGCCGACCTTTTCATAGTCTATCCTATCCCATGACTCAATCGGTTTCTTAATAAGTTTTTCATTCACCATATACATTGGTGGACTCCAACCGTTCACAACGGCAAACCATACTCGCTCGTCTATATACTTCAAGTAAGCTCTCATCCTAGTTTTCCAATATCCATAATTTGATCCATCTAGAATAGGAGGCCTAATAGACGAAGATCCATCTCTATGAAAATCCATGCCTATTTGATCTCTCTCTACAGATGAGAGAACCTGCTCTGATACCAATTGAAAAACCCCTAGACACAAGTATGTATATAAATACTAGGCAATGATATCACTCGTTCGCTTAAGTAAAAGTCTGAAGAAATATTAAGAACGAAAGCAGAGATGAACGCCAAGATTTTAACGTGGAAAAACCCAAACGGGAAAAAAAAACCATAGATCCAAACTCGGATCAAAACCAATCACTATGATAGTAGCAATTACAAGACTAACTAACAAAATAACCCGTCGATTCAAACGACTTTGTTCCTCTCAGTCTTGCTCGCTAGAACCCACAATTCACTGCTTCTCGTGATTGAAATCCAATCTCAGTAGCCCTCGAGATTGATCTTTCATCTAGATAGCCCTTAAGACGAAATATTAAGTTTTTTAGATGAGTAGAAACTTGTTAGTTGAAGAACCGATGTAGCCTTAAAAAGTCTCCTTCAATAATGCTTCTTCAACCACCCTAGAGTTAGGGCATCACAATCCTTATATATCATCTCCAAGATAGAGCCAAATCCAAGTCTTATCCGTACTCACGAAAGTCCAAGATTTTCAAACTTTGTTGGTGCGTTCGAACGCGGCCCGGGGGTGTTCGAACGGCCTGACTTAATCTTAGGTGCGTTCGAATGGGCCCAAGTGTGTTCGAACGCGATAGCTTGAATTCTTTAGATTGTGTTTGAACGCGTTTGTGAACGCAGCTCTCGATCTGCACAATTGCCAACAATTAAAAACCTAACAATGTCGAAGGGACTACGAGAACTATCTTATTAAATCTATTTATCTTTCTTATGAGTATATGGACAAGATGAGAGAGAGCGGAGCCCAAGCTTCAGTTGAAAGAGTGTTAATGTTGATATTTAGTAGCATTGTTCGGTTATTTTGCAATGTTTTGATGTTATGGGACCATTTAATTAGGTTTCCATTCTTTTTAGTTAATAATATTATGACTAGTAGTTTGTAGAGTTATATTTGCATTTTATGGATTATTAGTGAATGTGAGAGATATGAATAGTCGTAGTGTTCCTTTCATAATTAAATTACCAAAGTTTATTAATAAAATTTCTCTTTGTTTTTTTTATTTCGCAGCTTATTATAACGAACGTCCTTATTTTAGTTTCACAATTTATCGACAACATTCGTCTTTGCTTTTAGTTTTGCAGCTTATTAACAAAATCATAACTTATTATTTTGGTACAAATATTTATTGGCAACATTTGTACTTGTTATTTGCATTTTAATTATCAAAAGAGACATATATTTTGTGTATTGTATACTTATATACATACTGGTTGTTTAAAATCTTTTGTTGTAATGATTTATGTAGATAATTTAAATTAATCTAATGGCAAAGTCTAAGTGAGAGATTTCACTAATCGTAATGAAGATGAAAAACATTAATTGAAGGAACTTCAACCAAATCAGACCCTTCTATCAAAGATGGAGAGAGACTCTGATTATAAATTTCAAACTAGTCAGACTCCTCCATCAAAGAATAAGATTGATAAGACCATAGAGAGCTATTTCTAAATATTGGTGAAGAAAATACAGGGTCTTTAAATTGTGCATGATTGTTTCACGATGAATGGACTACCTTCTTCTCCTTATTCATGTTGGTTGAGCCTTCTTTCTCTTGAGTTCATTCCAGCAACCCTAGTATGATATCGAGAGGTTGTTGCTTCCTCATAGTCCGCCCATTCATCATCATCTTCGTGGCAAGATGGAGTCGGTGTTCAATTGTAGTGAAAAATTGTTGCTGATTCGGCACGCCTTTCTTGTGATGTGAGTAGCAAGGGGCTTCTGGGTTAGCTCCCCATGAAGCCTTCATAGTTTTTCTCAGGTCTAGCACGAAGTGGAGGCAAAGTCCTTTGATGAAGAGGTGGTTCCATTGGTGGTGCAACTCGGGTGCGATGGGGGAGCTCGATTGCTGTTGTGTTTCTTGGTGCACCCATGAGGTCACTTCCATCGAGGTTTGCATGGCTCACTATGTCGCCATTATGTCTGCGAACATCTTGATCAGATCTGAGTTGATGAAAGAAGTCAAAGGAGAAATCCCAATCGGTGTGCTGGAGTTCATCTCAAATCTGATCACATCCATGGCCTCTCTTTCGAATAAGGTGCCTTCATTAGGTCCCGACATGATGGATCTAATTATTGACATGGTGAAACACCCACTTCTAAAAATCACGTGTTCTTCACTAGAAAAAAAATCCATGTGACTCTCACATGACTTGTTAGTATAATAATCTCACAAAGTATTTAAAATAGGTCATGTGAGAGTCATGTGGATTTTTTGTTATGTACAATATTAATGTTCACCGGACATCTAACACTAACTTCAATCCTTAAGTAATATTAATGCCTCCTATGTATCCAACAATCTAATAAATGAAAGAATATTAATTCCAATAATCATGACAAGATAATAATATAAAAAAGGTAATATATCATTTTGTGCTAATAAGTGTACTCCTCTCTTTTAATCTTTTCCTTTCCTTTTTTTAAAAAAAATATTCTGGTAAATATTTAGAATATTGACCCAATCTCGTCTACAGGTTTCAATATTGTTATACTTCAAATTGTTCACTTTCTTGACTTTTTTTTTTCTTTTCCTTATCCTTGCAAGCTCCACATCTTGATTCTATAGTCCTTTCCTCTATCTTAGAAGTCTCGGGGAATGATTTTGTGCCAATAGTAGTTGCTTGGACTGAACTTCTTGTTACAAAGGCTCCTCATCTAGCAGACACTTAAACTACAATTGTTGTTATAGGGAATCTCTAAGGACAATATGGCTGATCTACTATGTGCAGGCGACTGCAACCAAGTTATAGATTACTTAGAGAATAATTACATATTAAAGTAAGTTGTATATTGTAGAAGCCTTTAGACAATTACCTTGAATGGGGCATTAGATCTTGCTACAGATAGAGAAGAGAATGTACTCAGAGTTAGGGAATACAGAAAGCAGAAAGTACTCCACTAGTTACCTAGAAAAGAAATTAATTACAGATTTAAGCAGGAAACATATTAATTGTATAGTTAAGTAGAAAATAGATTAATTACATATCTAAGTAGGAAATATATTAATTTTTTTTTATATTTAAGTATGCAGATTTTAATAGGAAAGATACTATCACCTCATTTGGAAAAGGTGGTTGGTGTATTTGAGGCTGGTACAGAGATTTGGTTGAGATGATGTGTGCATATTTGGTTGAGATGGTGCAGCTTTGGACTGATAAATATTGTAAATTTGGGGTGACTAGAAGATGGTGTAGGTCTGGACTGAGTAGAAGAATGTGCAGACTTCATAATAAGCTTAGAATTAGGATGTAATGGACCCTTAACAAGATCTTTTTATTGTGACATTTCTGAAGCATCTAGCACATACAATATATTTATTTCAACTTGTCACTTGGTTAGGGCTTGTTGGCTCATCTGCTTCTCTTCTCAACTTTTTTGGCCTACTAGGTTGTCTTCTGTAGAATGGTGGAGCAACGGCTGGCATAATCTATTTGGACTCATTTGCATATAGATTCAAGCAATGGCATGTTTGCAAGGTTTGCCGGTTAAGTCCCATATCCTACAACTACATGATTTTGCTTCCATATAATCCCATAACCTTGTATATTGCAAAATATGATCACCATCTATTACCTCTCTATCTTTCCTCTTACTCCTATAGAGTTTGGTTCTTCCAATGTCAACCATGAGCTTCCTCCATACTGTCGGCTTCGTTGCCACTCACCCTCTAATCTGGGAGCTGAGCCTGAGCCTAAATTTGGGGCTTGAAATTAATTTTGTGTCGAGTATGAGTCAAAACCGGCTCAATAAACTCAAAATTATATATATATATACATACACAATAATATCTTATTCGGCTACTTTCCTCTTCATCCAGTTAGACTCATGGGGTTAGTCCTCATTAATACAAATTACACATCCATTACTCTTTTTCTTACTGACCTACCCTCATCATAATTACACCTTCATTACTCTTTTTCTCTTCCATCAGACACTAATTCCCAAACACTACTTAACCCTCTTCCATCAATCAGGAGTTCAGTTGGTTATTCCTTTACTCGCAAACACCTCTTTTTCCTTTATTACTCTTTTTCTCTTCAAATAACAAAAGGAAATGTTTGGTTTGAGGCTCAACTTTGAACTAGATTAGCAAGCCTTATTTCTTAGTTTTAAGATACCTTGAACTAAACTAAAGTAATTTGATATTTAGTTCTGAACTAAGCTAAGAATATATTTATTATTTGTGATATGATGTAAAAAAGTGAAGAAAATATTAGTTTTGGAGAGAAATAAATGATATGTAAATTTGATAGACAAAACTTTTTCTTTTTATGTCCGTGGTTATTATTATAATATACAAATATTATATAATATTTTATAATATATAAATATTATTGTATTATAATAATATAATAAAATAATTGTATAATATTTGTATATTATACTATTATATTATTAAAATTTAATAATACTATAATATATTAATATTATATTAATATATTGTTATAATACTATGATATGTCAATATTATAATATTATGGACTTAAGTGCATATTTATTAATTTATATAATATTTATAATAATTATTTACGAGTTTAAATGTATATTGCTGACTTGTTTGGGCACTAACTATCTTGGAGCCCACTACAAGTTTCATATTTATCTTCCTTTAGATTATGTGTAACTCGTTGATAATAAGAATGGGAGAATAGTACTAGAGGTGTAACGTCCATATCCTTTTATATAATAGGATCATGTACATAACCATCTCTATTTATAGACTCCTTTTATGTAATCGTATGGGATGCAAAATATTGCGAAAAGACTGTTTAGTCAAATTTGGATATCTAGTTTCTCTCTAAAAAAAATTTGTAATATTATAATAATTATTTGTGAGCTTAAGTATATATTTACTGGTTATATAAGGTTTATAATAGTCATTTACGAGTTTAAAAATATATTTGCAATAATGTTGAGAGAGGAGAGAGACTTAATTAGACATAATTTAATATATTTTATAATATAAAATATGAATATTTTGTAAAAAGAGAAAAAAGAGAGAGGAGAGATAAAATTAATAGAATATAAAATTAATAGATTTAAGTTAGGTGAAAAATAAATATAAAATTAATTTAAAATAATATAAATTTATATATTAGTTTTTATTTGGAAGCGTAATACTAAAAAAACCACTGGTATATTAGATTTAATGCTTTGTTGGTTCTGTCTCTGGAGTTCGGCACCACGAAGGCCAAGTAAAAACAAAAAAAAAAAACCCACTGGTTTTTCTTCCCCGTGGTGAGTGGTGACCGATCGTCTTCTCTTCCTCCTCCGGCGGCCTCCTCCTCCACCACCAGCAAGCCGCCGCCGCCTCCTCCTCCTCTATCGACAAGCCGCCATCCCCGCTGCGGCCGATGCCGCTGCTGCAGCCTCCTCCTCCTCTAATCAATCTCGGGCTCGGTCTGGCTCGGCTCGAGTTGAGCTGAGCCGAGCCTAAACATCAAACTAGGGCTCGAAACTAATTACTAGCCGAGCCTGAGCTAGAGCCGGCTCCTCAGGCTCGGCTCGTTTACCCCCCTAAAAATAGGAAACAATCGCACTCTTGGTTGCCTCTCAAATCTCTCTTTCCTCTGGCGCATATGGCGACCTCTTTGTCGACGTTAATCGTAAAAAGGTACTTTTTGGATCGAACCCAGATCAGCTTTTCTTTAACTCTTTAATCTGGACATTCTTGTTCTCGGCCTCATCCTTTGGTTTGAATGCATCAGAGGCATCATGAGGCATGCGGTGGCGGCCATTTATTCCCCAAATGTTAGACTCAGTAGGAATTTCTGCAAGGATTCCGCTGAGGAAGGAGCTAATTCTGGCCATAATTTGGGAAAAGTTCTGGTATTGTGTCTTCTAAATTAAGGACAAGTTACTTGAACCATTAAATTTGATACGATAAATGTTTTCTATAATGGATAGCTCTGACCTTGTATAGGAATCTTTGGTAGCATAGTTATTTCTGTTAATTGTGCCTTTTGTAGATGATAGAAGATGAAAGCAAGGTTTGACAAGATACACCTCTCACTTTATTTTCTTTTTCTGTTTTGATATGTTTTTAAGCATGTAGTAATTTTACCATGCATGTCTTTATATAATTATGAAAAATCCTCCTGTGACGCGTTTGCTATGGGTTTTAATACTTCCAGTTTCATTCTGTTCCATTTGTAAACTCAGAATATGTTTGGATCTAACGAAGGTGTGAACATGTAGGATTGTGAAGATTCTGTGGGTATGAATACTAAGCCTTCCCAGTATGACATTGCTATTGCTGGTGGAGGCATGGTTGGCTTGGCTCTTGCATGCGCATTGTGTATGTCTTATTATTCCTATAATTATTTTTGTTTTTTCTGATCCGAAACTTCTACTTGCTTATTGGCCATCTTTCCTTTTCTTATATGCATTAATTTTATTTAACTGCATATAAGTGGATAAGTTATTGGCATATTGTTCTTAGCTAGTCATATGATCTAACAAAAAGAAAGATACCATTGCAAGTGATTCCGTCTTCTATTTCTATCTTTCAGATGTTCACATGCTTCAGAAATTGCACTTACACAAAAGCATCCAGTTCTAGATGCAGTTTTATAGTTTGCTTCCAGTACCGGTTGGCATCTGAATAATTCCATAATTCCTCTTATCTATAATTTTAATAGAAATAGAAGTAATTATTTTTCCTTGCAAGAGAATAACATGGATAATGGTATAAAGATTTCTTAGAATATAACTGGTATATGAAGTCTTATTTTACCACAGGATTTTGAGAACTAGCATAGTCAATTTCCACTTGTTAAAAAATTCATGAAAGACGAGGTCAGTATGGAGGAAAGTTTAATTATTTTGATCATCTTGGCGTCCTCAAGATAGGAGGTTTTCTAACAATTTGGTTCTCTAATTATACCTGCATTTTCTAGCAGGGTTTTCATTTAACATAGATCATTTGATACACTGTTTGATTGCTGATTTTGTCTTTTCTCTTTATTACACTTGGTGAGAGTTATGGAGGAAAAGACTGTCTGTTCCAATAAGGATTTTGATCTGGGATAAGCCAATTTCTGAAGGTCTGTATAGGGGCACTGCCTTCCTATTAGTTTCAAAATCCTAGCAGGGTGGTTGTTTGGTAGTAAGGCTTCACTGAAACAGTAAATAGTGCCTGAGGTGGAGCATTCTTTCCACAAGATAAATTGCTGTTGCCCTCCATACTGTAATGAGAAATTCCTTGTTTCACTGTGATTTGTTATGAAGTGCATTTCTATTTTAAAATGTGCAACTTGCATATATAAGGATCTGTCTGTAGTAATCATGGTTGGAATATTATGCATCACATTCAGTATCATTTAGTTGATCCCACAATGTTCTTAAGCTAATCATTATGGATTCCACAACCAACACTATTGAGAACACGTCAAATTGTCAATACTTGGGAAAGGAATATTCTGTTCCATTTAGGGCTAAAATGAAGCAAGAAAGTGAAAGTAGGTATGAAAATAAGAAGAGAGGAAGGAAAGCAGGGATTAAACACAGAAAAGAGGGAAAAAATGCTAGAGTTGCCTGACTTTTCTTAAAGGTCATGCTGGCCAATTCCAAATATTGCCCTCTCTTTTAGGTCTATAGTCCTTTCAAGTCAACAACATAACTGAATTCTTTATGCGTATGCAGTTGAAGTACTTACAGATTTCTAGTTCTTCTAACTTTGTACTCCATGTTTTTGTGCTTCTAGGGCCTGTCTCATAAGCATAATATTTTTGTTGTACTTATACATTATTGCTTTATCTGTATATTCTTCCTTGATGCACTTGTTCCACTGAAGTCTTAATATGGATATCTGTACTCAAGTATTTTCAAGTTTGGAAGTGCGTAATGATTACTTCAATAAGCTCCTTCATTCACATTGAGCTGAGCTACTATATATTTTCCTTTGAAACTTGCAGCAAGTATGGTATTGACAAAACAATTAAGAGTTGCTATTATTGATAACAATCCTGCCTTAAAGTCAAGAGATTATCTGAAGAAAGATGATAAACCTGATTCAAGGGTCAGTACAGTTACTCCTGCAACTATTTCCTTTTTCAAAGGTAATGTACCTCCATTAGTTTGCATCATACCTTCTGAATATAAGATATGTGGTGAACTTATGATCGTTATAGCATTTTTGGTTAGCAAAATTTCTAAGTTTTTAATTTAATCGTTCAATAGTTTTTCATGCTAGTAGAAATAAGAGAAAAATATATTTTACCCCCTTGTAGTTAGGGCAATTTCCAATGTGTCTTCCTGAATTTTCATTTGTATCAGTTAAACCCCTTGTAGTTCTAATTTATGTGAAACTGTTAGTTTTTCTATTAAAACTAACAATAAAGATAATTTTTTATTAAAATTGCTAAGCACTTGACCATTTTACCTTTATATTATCTTGTTTTGGAATATTTTTAACATCTAAAATGTAAAAGTGAGAAAGATTGAGCGTAAATAATCATAAGACAACATAATTTTCACAAAAAGATATTTTTTTTAATTAGTTGTTGTAAAATACAAATGGTATTTTGATCTTTTTATGTTAAAATTAATGTCTGTCAGGGTAGAAGTAATAAGAGGGTTAAGTGGCACAAACAAAAGTTCAGGTAGGCACTCTTAATTTTGGTCTAACCATAAGGGGGTACTTTCTATTTTCCCCTAGCAATAACAATTACTTGGTAAAGATGTCTTCACTTTTGTTCTATGTACATGCTTATGATTAAAATCTTTGTGAGCATTGAAATAAACTCTTATTTTTTTAAGTTGCATTTTAATTTTTCTTTATCTTTGCATATAAAACACTTTCATTTTATGCTACTGCCCACCATATAACATGTTATACATTCAAACCTTTTTGCTATATCATATAATGAATCTGTTGACCATTAACTGCATTTCTGTCAATTTCTTACATGATCCCTTCCTGTCAAAATCAATATCTAGCTAACTTTTTCAGGAGCCACATTTCTGATTCATCCCTTTCTATGAAACTATCTTAAATACTGGACGGTAGATTATAAACAATTTTGTAGGGAGGCTAGTGTGTCTCCTGTAGATGATCAAGTGCAAGATAAATGTTGGACATGACATTGTAATTGCTGGGATAAGCAGAATGGGCCCCCAGTAGTATCTCATATAGGATAAATTAAAGAAAAATATGGCCCATGAGAAAAAGAAATTGGTTAGATGATGAGTGACAGACCAGTATTGAAGAATGTTTCTAAAGCATTTATGATTAAATGAAGGACTTGATTAAAAGAATTTTAATTTCTCTACTTCATATCTATTAAATTTCTTAAAAGTAGACCTGTTATCTAAGTATTATAGTAGGAGAAACACTGATAGAATCTTTGAAGGTTAATAGGTTGAATCATGTACAGCGATTTTAGGGGTTGGTGTGCGAGATCATTTCTATTAGAGTCTTAAGTATAATTATAGGACAAATTGAAATCTAAGATGCATATCTATACATACACGCTGTAGACACACACAGGCACACACATAGATATATATACATATAAAATAGAATCATTGTGGCCAATTAGTGTCAGATAGGCTAAGCTGCCCCCTTGTTCCCTCAAGATGAACTGCTGACAGGAGATGGTCTCTTGGACCTGCCACTTGGTGGATCACCCCTTAGAGAAATTCCATCTCAGCAGAAATGCATGTGCCAACGAATGGTCTTTCTTGTGAGTCAACTTTTCTCTCCAAGTCTGTTTTAAAACATATTCCTTCAAATTAGTTCAACATTTACTCCTTTATTATGTTATTTGCTATTGTTCATTTCTACCTTCCTTTGATTGCTCTATTGACTGTAGTATTGATAAATGATAATGTTTTTCTCTGTTGAGTGCTTGATGTGTCTTGGGTCTACAGTAGTTATGTTATTTATGTGTTATCTTTGGTTATTGTTTTTCCTCAAGCTTTTGCATCAAAAGTAGATATATACATTTATCATGTTGACATAAATTACTTTTGCAAGCCTGTCTCATTGCTATAGATTCTGCTATTATTTGAGTTCATTTCCCTTGTTAATTGGCTGCACACCAAGGATATCATTTAATAATTATGGTGATGATACTTTATATAGAAAGAATATTCAAGTGGTCTACCCTTTCTCCCTGTCAAAAGTTATTCATATTAGTAGAGTATCCTAATATAATTGCTTTACACTTCTTTGAATGTAATCTTCATTTTATGTCATTCACAGAGGTCGGTGCTTGGGAGCACGTTCAACAACAAAGACATGCTTTCTTTGACCAAATGCAGGTGCTGATAGAGTGATAAGTTTATATGTTTGTTTTATGTTATGTCCTCTGTCATAACATTGAGAGAGTTGGATATTATAAACTGTAAATTTTATGCTCTTATCTAGACTCTGAAGCTATGACATCAATTATGTCAGAGGACATAATCCATAATAAATGTGACCTTTTTGTTTTCAACTATTACTTTATGCAAAATGGCATCCTTGATCAATGGGTTCTTACATGCTAAACCAACTATTATTTTCTTATTCTCGTCTCATGCCACATATAGATTTTTCAATCACACTCTGCTTGGTCATAAATTCCTAATTTTGTGTTTAATCTTAGGCTGACTTCTTCATATTTGGCATCGTAATTTCTTGTTTAGATGTTTTGTTTTTTCTACATCAACTTTGACATTGTATTCACCTTCTTATGCAAGCTACCATGTTATTTGTTAGGGTTGAGTTATACCTATCCTGACTATTCCCAAGTTGAATGCAAAATCGTGACCAATCCAAATGACTTGCTAGGTTAAAAACTTATAGAAGTGACTTAACCTAACATCTTAATAAGAGGATTAAGCTACATTTTAGAAATCAACGATAGCCGTGCTAGTGGCATGTGCTTTGCCGTGCCACCATCGGCACGGCATGTACCGATTGGCAAGCATTAGCACACCCTTGCTTGCCAATGGCACACGCCCTACATGCTAGCGGCACGTCTTTACATGTCACTGATACACATTTATAATATTTTTAATAAATTTTTTAAGATATTTAAAGATGTTTATGGATCTTTGGTATGTCGATTTAAATATATATATTAAAACCTATATTATAGTGCTTTATCTTTAGATTATTTTTGTAAATGGCCTATTTTATTAAAGATAAAGCAATAATTAAATATAAATATTATTCAACACATAATATGATTGAATACATTCATTAAAATTAATATTAATGATTGAACACTTCATAATATAATTGAATACTCTATAATAAAATTGAACACATAATATTAATTGATAACAATTTAATAATTAAAACTAATATCTAGTTGAATGTAGAATGACGAGGAGGATTAAAGACTTCATTTGTCGGCACAAAAGTAGAACAAGAATGTTGCATTAAATACTGTTGATATATTTTAAAATTAATCCACTAATAGTATTGCTCGTAATGTCTTACATAGTCTTCATACAAATAGAAATTTTGTAATTCTCTTATGATATAATATAGATATTGAACATGCACGGGAACAATCAGCACCGTTATAGGCATAGACATACTATAAGCATATACAGATTGTGGATATAGAGTATAATAAATGTGTTATGACTTTAGTAAGTATAATTAATATAATAATAATGATAATAAACTCATCATCCGATGGATGCACCTCTTTTAATGTCCTGTTATCTATATATTCAAATCCTCTATAAAAATAATAATTTTGTAAAAAGGTTGTGTAACAAGGATGCATGTCTCAATTCTATCATCACCGCCACCAAACTGAGTCTCGTCATTATAACTATCACCACCAACATCATCATTGTCGTTATCATCTCTAGTCTCATCATCATCAATTTTGTCTAAACTTTCTAAATAGTCAATTGATCAGTTGATAATGATTGATGAAAATAAAAAAATATTAAAAAAAACTTCACATAGCACAATAATCGGCATGGCTTAGCACGGGAGTGTGCCACTGGCACACTCTGTGCCAAGTGTCGTGCCATTACAGGCACAATAAGTGTCGGTCGGCATGGGGCGTGCCTACCGGCACGGCCATCCATGCTAGAAATATGACCCAATAATCAGGGATTTGTAGAACAAAAACAGGAAGACCTAGTTGCAACCCTAACCGTAGCTATTAGCAAAAAATAGGCTACCTATTTTGCCCTTGCCATTGCCTTGAATACACCTGAAAGTTGGTAAAAGATCACGTATGTGGCAAGTTGTGATTGTCTTGCTATTGCATTTTTTCTCTGAAAGTTTAATGCATTGGTGCAGAGACATAAGATGAACAAGCAGGATGTGACCTATACTTATGCATGTTTGTTATTTTGCTATGATTTTTGATATTTGAATAAGAATCCCTGACATGAGATTGCTTATTGAGATTGCTTATCTTGGAGTGAGTGATTCACACCACATGGTTTATATATTGGAAATGGTCAAGTTGTCAAAGATAGTTGAGTTGCAAATTTTTCTCATTTACTCTTGTTAGTCCTTTCTTCTCCTAATTAACTGTCTTCCTTTATCCTGTAGCTTTTCCTGTGTTTATGTAGGCAAAAAACCTAATTAACTACATGTATATGCATTTATTGGTGACAGGTATGGGATTACACTGGCTTGGGTTACACGAGGTATAATGCAAGAGATGTGGGTAAAGACTTCCTCGGGTATGTTTGCATATCATATTTCTAATAGTTTTCGTTGAAGGCTTCTAGGTTGCTAACCCTTCTAATTTGTTGTTCGTGAGTTAGATGCGTAGTGGAGAATAAAGTGCTGTGCAATTCTCTATTGTTGTGCTTGCAGGTTTGCAATCCATCATACTTTACTTTTTCAACAGGATGACCTAGTTGCTTGACTTTCAATTACTTTCCTTTACTTGATTATCTAAAGATAAGCTTACTCATTGGAGACATATTGTTTGTTGTTGTCATTATTATGTCGATGGCATGACCCTTTCAAATCTACAGTAGGCTAGAGTTGTTTCTACTTACTTTCTATCATCAAGGTGGTATCATATGCTGTATTTATGTGATGAAAGAAGTCTAGGGAAACATTTCGACTTTCAAGGAAGTATCTGATTCGAATTCAGAAGCATCCGATTGAGTCTCAGACTCAATACATTATACCGTATGGTATATATATATAATATCAGAAGCATCCGATATCATAAGCCCAGTAAATTGTTCACAGCAATTTACTTGTTCCTATTTTGGTGTTTATCTTTAAGAAGAGTGAGAGGTTAGTCATCTAGAAATCTTCTTCGTCATCAGACAATCATCTCTGATTTCCTGGACACATGACTGGTGTTTTGTGACATAGACTTGCCTCCACAGAAAGCACTCTCAGAATGTTGCCTATATCTATAATTAAGCTTCAGAGGGAAAGAGAGAGAGAGAGTGAGGGAGAGAGAAAGGGAAAAAGGAAGAGAGAGGGACAAGTCAGCAGCAGCTAGAAAGAGAGGGAGAGGGAGAGGGAGAGGGAAAGTGAGAGAGAGAGAGGGAAAGATAAAGAAAAATAGAGGGTGAGGGTGAGAGAGAGAGAGGGAAAGATAGAAAGAAATAGAAAGTGTAGAAAAGAATGGATACTTCAAACTAATAATTAAAGGGATAGAAAGAAAAAGAAAAGAAGGAAGAAAGTTTTTTAATTTTTTTTGTTTTTAGGCTTTATATATGAGTAATTATTATTTCTTATTATTTATAATTTTTTTTAAATTTTTAGAAATTTCTCAATATTTTTAAATAATATTTAGAATTTTATTTAATTAAAATAATCCGATCCGATACAGGCGGCCGATACGGCCAATACGTATCGTTTTTCCGGACGGCCGATCCCAATCCCGATACCGATTTTTGGAACATTGCTATATTCATGTATTTACTTGAAAATTAACAATGCTACCTTAGTTGTTCACCTATTTGTGGTGTGGATTCATGAATACATATTTGGAGAAATAAAGCCCTCCCTTTTCATAGCCCTCAATTTGCTAAAAAATACCAAGCCATACTCTACCATTTGATAGATATATATAATCTAACCCTATCATTAGGTTAGCTTAATTATAGAACCAAATCAACCCTCCAAATCAGCCTAGAGATAAACCAAAAAAACAATAAGTAGGAAAAGAACAACAAGTAATATAAGAAGCTTAGTTGAGTTTTGCATTACTTAATTCCTTTAGGAGGCTTGTGTCTCCAAGATATTTACAATTCAATAATAGGACAAGTTCATCTTAGACCTGCATTGAAGGACCTTCTCCAGTAAAGTTAGACCAGATCTTATATGAAGAGTACCTAATGCTGGTGTTTGGAAGTATAAGCTAAATTGGCTTGTGAACAAAATTTATTATCATGTTGGTAAATTTAAGAATATAACTACCATCAAGGCTTTATCTGAAACACCCAAACCTCCAAATACACGTGTAAATCGCGTGGGTAAATCCCCCCACACGGTGTATCACATGACCTGTCAGTACAAGGATTTCACAAGGCACACAACAGCACAATTTCACCATAAATAAACTCAATTATAAGAGTCCGGATACAAGTCCACAGGCCACAACAAGCCTTCCAAATATACATCCAAAATACAATGCTAAAGTCCAAAAAATACGTCATCATCACACCCTCGCAGGGGCTTAATACACTAATATACGTCTTCGGAAAGAAAAGCGGCTACTCCTCGCTACCCGCACCCGCGTCCCCTAGCTCGAAATAATACCGCCACGAGGGGTGAGCTTACGGCCCGGCGAGTAGGATTCATACAATCTAAATTAATGACATCGCATGTATATATCCAATGTATGCCCATATTTGCTAACGATAACGATATGCTTATTGAAATGACTTACCACAATTTACTAAGTCAATGCAATTGATAAAGATTACCAATCACTATCCTGGAAAATGCTAGATCCTAAACGTATTATGATAAGTTCACACAGATATGAAGCTTGAGACAATCTCTTTTCATACACATCTCAATCATAGGTTTTACATATTATGCATAGCAATAAAATAGCAGTTTAGTCATCTCATGTCTACCAAGGCAATAATCATACTTATCATCGCTCACCGAGTTATTCACCACACAGGGTAAATACTCTTAAGAAACAATCATCCATCATCTCATACATCGAGGGGGGATATATACACATCTAGCGGTAATGTCACCTACACGTGTATGGCGACACTACATGTGACCGGTTGTCTCGTGGCTATCGGACTCGGGACCCCTGGTCGTAAGCCCATATCTCACTCTCTCTAAATCATCACCGCCCTCGGCGGAGAATCGAGCCCTCGGCTCATCAACAAACGCCCTAACCCTGCGTCGTCGGGTACCGCTAGAGTTATATCCCCGCCTCACAATCATGTTCTTCTATCATCATAATCTAGTCCTAACTATGTAGTATAACTACCTGAATGCCACACAGGCTTCCCGACCTCAGGTGTAGGCCGCTAATAGTATAGACATATATGATACACTCTACCCTTAACCCTGGGCCGAGTGAGTAGGGTACCGCCTAGTCCGACCCGACTACTAATGATAGGTGGAAGTGGTGCGGTGTTTATGCGTGTATAAAGCATGTTATAGTCATCATGATCATTACATTCCATATTCACAAAGAATCATACATCTATGCAATGGTATACCATACAGGACACATGTAAAGCATTATCATACACATTAACATCCTCATGATACTATGATGAACAGGTTATAAATAACTACATATGCAAAAGATATAACGGGGAGTACCAATTGCATGCATTAATACCGACATTTCCTACCGTATCATGACGGTATAATGACCGTAATTATGTTATTCTAAATTTGTATAACTCTACTCGCCTGGGGGGTCTCCACGGTATAGTAAAACTCGTCAGCTAGTCCGGAATCCCAAAATCTTCCTCACGCGGTGTCAATCCTATTAATTCACGCAAGTAAAGTCATATGTAAGATTAGCCAACTAATAGAATCAATTATCTTATTAGCATAATTATGGTTAGCAATTACATGAGTCAAGGGTCTCCTAGGGCGGGTCTTATGTCATCCTACAATTCACCTGATACTAGATCAGGCTAATTAAATCAGGTGCAAAAAAGTAAATGGGGTTATAGGGTCCAAATGGTATCCAAAGGGTCAAGGCTAGGGGTATTGGGTTAGGCTCAAACCTAACCTAATAGGCAAGGGGCCAAGGTGGCCGCAATTGGGCCGCAGCCCCACCTAGGGTTCGGTGGGCTGCGGTATGACCGCAGCCCCACAAAAGAAAAGGGGAGGGGATCACGGGGTTAAACAACCCCCCACCCACCCACCCCCTGTATTCCCCATCCGAGGGGGAGACGAAGGGGGAGGCGGAGGCGGAGCGGATGGGGCTGCGGCGGCGCGGCAGACGGGCGGCGGCGCGCGGGGGGATGGCGACGGCATGGGTCCGGCACAAAGACGAGGCCGAGGAGGGGAAGGAAGAAGGGAAGAAAGGAAGGAGGGAAGGAAAGCTACGGGAGGGGGTCGGCGAGCTCGGCGGCGGCGGCAACCACGAGGGAGAGAGAGGAGAGAACGGAGAGGTCATGGTGAGGGAAAGAAGAGATGAGGGAGATGGGTGGCGTGCACGGCAAAGGAAGGGAAGAAGAAGAAGAAAGGGAAGGGCAGGGTGGCAGGCTGACAGGCTGACGCACGTGCGTCAGTCAGGGTTTTTTTTTTTTTTATTTTTAAATTGGGGTGTTACATTATCATAAGAAAAAGAAGCAAATGACATGATAGAAGACAGCAGATATCTCCAATCATTTTTTATTTAAACTGATGCATTGTATTGCTGCCTAATCTCAATATGCTCCTTTATAAGCTTCTGGACCTTTTTGAAGAAAAGAAAGGACAAGTAGATGTCTGCAGATGTGAATGGCCTCAAATCAGAACATTCATGCAAGGTTCCCAATATCGGGATCGGGATCGGTATCGGCCATCTAGAAAAATGATACGTATCAGCCGTGTCGGTCGTATCGGCCATTTGTATCGGATCGGACTATTTTTTAATTATATAAAATTCTAAATATTATTTAAAAATATAGAAAAATGCAGAAAAATTTAGAAAAAATGACAAAAAATAAGAAAACAAAAATTACTCACATATGAAGTCTAAAAACTTAAAAAAATGTATTAACTTACTCAAAATTTAAAACTTTGTTGAATACCGAGCTGGTTCTCGTAAATTTTTAGTCTTCATCATCATAATCACCATAAGTTTGTAAATATTGATGTCTGGGACCTAATGCTCCAAAAAGTGATTCTATCATACTAGTCATATTGTATGGATCTTGTTGTGCGACTTGCATTTGAGGAAGATAATAATCAGCATTTGGATCTTGTGCCTAAGAATATTGAGGATACTGAGGATAATAACTAGCATATGGATCTTGTGATGGCTCCAAATAATAAATACTCGATGTACCATAATCATAAGAACCAAAATGTATCTCATGACGACGTCGCTGATGTCTCCACTCCTTATGCCTCCTTGACTTTCCTCAACAAATGTAGATGGAACGATCTCGTCACCATATATATTATCAGGACTATGACTAGTACTAGTAGGTATACTATCTCTCGCTGCTGAATGACTCGTACCAGTCTCTACCCTCGTCGTGGTCTCTCCTAATATTTCATCTAACCATGGGTTATCTCTGTCATCTAATAACCTGTCCTCTATTTCTTTGATCCATGGAGTCAAAGGGGTCTTCTTCATCAAAAATATGATTTAAATCAATCAGTTGTTCATTTTTTGTCTTTCTTCTTACATTTCTCTCCCGCAATCGGTTGTGTATTTTGTGTGGATTAAGGAGAAAGTAGTCCAATTTTCTTTCACACTGTGATGAAGACACATTTTGACTTAAAATCTTCTTTGCTATTAGCATCAAATTTGGTGCCTCCTCTCATCCACAAATAGACCACCATTTAGCTTGAGTGTTATGAGATATAGTTGCAGCAACTTTAGCAGTACTGAATTGCCCAGCTCTCAATCTATATCTCTCCATCTGAAATCAGAAATATATTATTAGCTTATTGATTATATTGAAAGTTAAAACTTGAAACAAATAATAAAAAAAATATTTAATTGAATCATAACTCATTTTTTTATCGCACAAGATTTGTTTATGAATATTAGGCTCAAGCTTGCTAATTACCTTTCTAACCCCCAACAAGACTTCACTATCATTATTGATATTTTTAGAGAATTGAAATCTTGGATTAAGAATATACCCTGTAGAAATTTAAAATTTGTAAGCATTCAAATTTTTAAATATTCATAAATAAAAGTAAATTAAAACTTAAAACTTAAAAGCATGCTTACCAGCAGCGTGTATATCTCTATATAGTTGTTTGCTCCATTTAGAATCAATCATCTTCCACAATTTCTTATAACTTTGGCCCATATTTTTTTTTATTGATTCTTTAGCTATGTTCATTGCCTCATATAAGAAACCCATCTCAGACTTGTCATCACTGTCTACAAGTCTTAATACTTTGACAAGAGGCTCAAATACTGCGATGGCAATTGTAATATTATCCCAAAATGTATTTCCAAGAGACATATTTTTCAAAGTTTCACCTAAAGATTTATCTTTAGGTTTCATATTCTTAATTTTCATAGACCACTCCTGTGATGTAAATATTCGCATAATATCATCCTTGTAGCGCATGATGCTCTTCAAGGCTAAAAAGTGAGTGGCAAATCTAGTGACGGCAGGTCTAATGATCTTCCTACCACCAGTCATCTGCCTAAATAAATTAAGAACCCAACCATGATTATATATAAAATTTGTTAACCTCTAACCTTCACATATGACCATGTTAATTTCAGGCTCTTTTGCAATATCCTCTAACATCAGATCAATACAATGTGCAACACATGGCGTCCAATATAAATGAGGTCTTTTAATCATCAGTAAATTTCCAGTAGCTTTATAATTTGCCCCATTATCAGTAACCACTTGGACTGCTCTTACTCTTTTTTCACCGATTTCTTGTACCATCTCATCCATCAACTGACAAATATAATCTGCATTTTTTAAATGAGCAGTAGCATCCATAGGCTTCAAAAATATTATCCCCATGCTAGAGTACACTAAGAAATTAATTATATTTTTTATGTTTTGTGTACTCCACCCATCACACATCAGTATATAACTAAATTCATCCCAATACCGTTTAAATGTCTCAATATAAGTATAAAGTTCATCTTCCTCTGAGTCAAGATATTTAGTAGCAATATCATTTAAACTAGGAGGGGGAACACTAGGCTCTACTGATTGTATAGCATCCACCATAGTGTGATAGTAAGGGCTATTAGCTATATTGAAAGGAATATGGTTGTAGAAGAAAAATTTAGAGATAGCTCTACCAATGTGTTTCTTTGCATTTTTAATTCCTTTGAGAGCTGTCTTGATTTGAAGTCTGTGTACGACCCATTTTTTTCTGAAGATATGTATCCATTGGTCCAATATTTTCAGACTCTGCTGTAACACCAGGAGTCCTATGGGTAAAACTGCTACCCCCATATTCTCTCTCTCGTATATTAACTGATCTAGATCTCTGAAAGTTACCACCAGTGCTTCTTCTCATCTCTTCCTCTTCTCTATGCATATATCTGCTATCTTTTATTACCCTCCTCATCTGTCTCTCCTCTTCATCCTCCTCACTTTGCTCACTACTATCATCATTAATGTGTACAGGATTATGCATCAATTCTTCACAAATCACTGACTCTCTTTGTTGTGCAGATTGTTTATCTTTCTTTTTGCCAATTAAATGAGCCATCTGCTTTCTAACTTCCAAAGACACTTGAGTGCAAGCTGGTACATTTTCTTGTCTTCCAATTAAATGTTCTTTCAAACGGCTGACACCACCACTCATTTCCTTTCCACATCAGTTGCATTTAACGCGCCTTTTATCTTGCCCAATAGTGCTGCAATGTTGCCATCCAATATCGGTATCATATGACTTCTCTTTTGGAGCCATTGATATTTTAGCTCTACAACTAAAAAACATAAACAAAAATCAAAATAAAATATAAAATAATTTAAAATTTATGAGGTATAACTGCATAAGCAGCACTAGGTGCTGCTGCTGCTCTGCTGGCAGAGAAGTCTCTGCTGCTGCTGCACTGTTGATGCACTGCTGCAGCACCTGCTGCAGGTGCAGCTGCTGCACAATGGAAAAAAAAAACTTACCCAAGGTCGCCGGAGATCGAGGTCGTCGGAGAACGTCGCCGGAGGTCGAGGTCACCGGAGAGACGGAGATCTACTCACTACTCAGTCACCGGTGAGAAAGAGAGTAAGAGATCCGTGAGAAAGAGAGAAAGAAAGAAAAGAGAGAAAGAGAGGAAAAGAGAGAAAGAGAGAGAGAAAAGGGAGAGAGGCAGATCCGACCCGTTCCCACCAGTTTCGGTCGGGATCGGCTGTTTGGGTTTCGGCCGAAACAGCCATAACCGCAGACTGGTTTCGGCTGGGATCGGGACCGGCTGAAACTGAGAACCTTGCATTCATGTGCTTTCCAGTTTTGATATTTTGATGGTCTGACGTGATGGAACTTTTTACAGTTTTATGACTTAAAGTAGCATCTGTTTTATTTATCTTCAAACTTTGTGGCATAGTTGTACACACGTATGAATATGCCTACTAGTGTATACTAAACTTGGCCATGATTTGTTCATCTGCAATGTGTCTCATACTCATACTTATAAAGTGCTGCAAGACAAATGATAGCCATGCTGGTTTTCGATATTATCTGTATCAGCCTTATTTACATATTGGTTTAGACAAATTCATCCCTTCCCTTTTTTGTCCATCTATTATATGTTCATTTTAGTTTTGTTGACTGCTTTAATGCATTTAAAATTTTGTCTAATCAGAACGAAGGCTCTCAGAAAATGATCTACCCTACTAGATTGGCCTCCATGAAGTTCCAACCAGATAGACGGCCTGCAAGGGTAGCTACTGATCAAGCAGACAAAAAGCAGAATTTAGCATCTTCTCATGATACTATGGATCAAACACATCACAGTAATTTAGTGAAATTGGACTTAAGTGATGGACAGCACCTCTATGCAAAACTAGTGGTAAATGATGATTCCAGCACTAATATTTCTCCTATGTTAGATCTTGGCAGACTGAGCAGAGAATTCAAGCATCAACAAGATCTTTGTTAGTTTTTGTGAGCTGCTCTTGTTTAAATATTTGGTTTCTCATTTCAGGTTGGAGCTGATGGTGCTAAGTCTCGTGTGAGGGAGATAGCAGGTATCAGGACTAGTGGGTGGAATTATTCTCAGAGTGCAGTTATATGTACAGTAGAGCATACTGTAGAAAATCATTGTGCATGGCAGAGGTTTCTTCCTTCTGGTCCTATAGCACTTCTACCTATAGGGGACAAATTTAGCAATATTGTATGGACAATGAGCCCGGAGGACTCTTCACGGCATAAATCAATGAGTGAGGATGACTTTGTAAAAGCAGTGAACCATGCATTGGATAATGGTTATGGTCCTCGTCCTCAGTCAAATTCTCTTGATCATTACATGGAGAAATTATTCTCGGTTACTGGGCGTGGTGCACTCTCTACAAGAGAATGCTTTGAAGTACCACCAAAGGTAATTAATGTGGTCTCAGAAAGAATGGCTTTTCCATTGTCATTGATGCATGCTAGTGATTATGCTTCAAAAAGAGTGGTGCTTATTGGAGATGCAGCCCATGCAGTACATCCTTTAGCTGGTCAAGGTGTCAATTTAGGATTTGGTGATGCATATGGTTTAGCAAAGTCCATCGCCGAAGGTGTTTCTGTTGGTGCTGACATTGGGGAGGTAAATATGTGAAATTTCTAGCTTACTTTCTAATAGATCTACTTGATTAACCTAATTCCAAATTAATAATTAATTTAATCATAATTAGATGCATTATTTTTTTAATCTTGTTTCACATTGTAAAATGTGATCGAAGATTGTTTAGTCAAATGAGGAGCATTGATTATGAGTCACTCATCTTGTTGGTAAGGGCTAAACAAATAAACATTGATGATGCTAGCATGTAGCCTTTTGCATTCTTTTGGATCTTTTTAAACTGAAGCTACATTTCCTTGCTGTTCAATTTAGTAATGATCCTTCCATATTTGTCATATGGCCGATGTTCAAACTTCAAACCTCAACATAGTGTGATCATCACTCTCTATAGTCCTTTAGAATCAGAAATTAGACAGTGATCATAATAAACAACTCTTCAGCACAACGTAGGGCATTCAAGGTTCACTGTCTTTGGATTCTAATCATTGGCCAATTTACCATACATCTACAAGTATGAGAACTCCAATGGATTCAGATGGGTTTACACTGACTTGACTTGAATCCTATTTTACTTGACTCTGAATTCAGTTCTTTGGCAGAAAATTAGTCATTAATTTGTATGCACATACTTATCAGTATATATCTTTGGGGACGATAAGTTGGAAACTCAATTTCAAGCATGTGAATAATATTTGAATAATTTACAGTTCCTTAGTACATATGGCTATGGTTATTTGTTTCTGATTTTCTGGCAACAGCATCCTCGTTTTCATATTCTAGGTTTATTTTCTTTCTGCTGAGCGAAGATTTCATAGTTTGATATTTGATTCTTCTTGTATCTTGAGTTGTATGTGTTTATACTGGTGGACAGTATTTGTTAATCTGCTATGACAAAAACCAACTAATGTGATGTTTCACATGTTCCTTTTCCCTCTTGGCAGCTTTCTTTGCTGAAAAAGTATGAAAAAGAACGGAAGGTCGCTAATATTGCTATGATGGCAATACTCGATGGTTTTCAGAAGGCTTACTCGGTTGATCTAGGACCAATCAATATCCTAAGAGCTGCTGCATTTCATGGTGCTCAGTATATAACGCCACTCAAAAGAAATATAATATCGTATGCCATGGGTGAGAAAAAATGGCCACTTTTTTCATAAAGATTGAAGCTTAGATATCGATGCCGAGAGGAACTGGGAGTTGGCGATCAAGTTAAGCAACAACAACTTCGCCTGCCTTTTACTTGTTTAGTTACTTTAGTCTACTTGCTAAGCAGACATACATACAAGTTTTGTTTGGAGTTTGCAGAGTTACGCAAGCCACAGAATTTGGATAGTTTGTAAATAGTAAACAACTCTTTGGAATTAACCACTTTTGGATCGGAATAGAGTTCTGAAGTAATGTAAAAGTCCAAACAGAGGGAATGGTAAGACTTATTTGAGATTCTTAAATTGAAACTTGATATTAAATTTTGGATAGGAAAATATGGGAATTGGTTTACCAAACCATCTTCGGTATTCATATTTTATTTTGTCTAAATAAAATGTAAGAGATTTTTTTTATTAAAAAGAAATAATTCTTGAGAATATGAACACAAATAAAATATTATTTTTGAGATGTGAAATTTTGCAAGATCAATTTTAGATTATCGTTTGTGTTTTTTGACTTATATATATATATATATATTTGGATTTATGGATTTTTCGTGCATATTTGGTATTTAGAAGAATTAAGAATTTTGATGATCGAGGAATTTGATACTTGAGATTCAAAATGAATCAGGACAGTTGAATACTGATAAAAGTGAGATTTGGGACCTAATTTATTTTCGAAAATAAGTTTAGGAAAAAGATTCTTGAAAAGTAATATTGCGATATGCTACCAAGTGACTATAGCGGGATTAGGGAAAAGATTTTTGAATTTTTATCCTGGTGACTCCAATCTTCTTTAACGGCTAGTGGAAAAGTCAGTAAGACACTGTATAGTATCTACTAGAAAATTCTTGGGCGCCATCATAGTAATTAGGTAGTGCAATGGCCATGGGTAGAGTACCCATTAATGAGATAATATTGCATTTTATTAGTTTTGGCAAGTTTTCATAATAGTACACTTTTGGTAGAGATCAGACTACTTTTTATATTGATTTATTTAAATTGAGATATTATGAATGATTTATAATTCGATTTTCATGATAATACACTTTAGTGGAGATATATTTTATGCTGATTTATTCAAATTATGTTAATATGAATAATTTATGATTTGATTTTCAGAAAAATACACTTTTAGAGCAGATTGATTCATTTTATATTGATTTATTCAAAACTAATTTAGTATATATAGATTTTGAAATTCAATATAAGAGACAAGAAAATTATTTATTTTTCAAAACAACTTATATATATATTATTATGATTCTTTTTCTACTACTATATGTATCACATGTTGATATTTGTCATTAGACATTATTAGTAGAGTGAGTTACTTGTTAGGCGTCTAGCTCATGAGAACTTGTTATTTTACAGGAATTTAAAAAATTACTTAGTGAGGACTCTAAAAACTGAGTACCGTTTTCGCTATGTTAATATATTTTAAAATTTGATTACTATTTGGGCTTTCATATTTTCTCCGAGTTTTATCCTAGAGATTTATGACTATCATGTTCTCATATCGGGGCGTGACAATAACTCAATTCTATGACATACAAACAAAACCATGACAACATACACAAGTCAAATGCTGAATTTTTGACAAACCTAAACATTTTTTATTAATTTTTTTTACCGAAATAGACTCTCTTAAACTTATTATCAAATAGGATCTAATTCACTGTAGCCCTAACAAAATGATAAACTAATCAGTATTTTTAAAACCGCTAATCAGTTCACAGTTTTTATTTATTGTTAGTTTTTTTTTCCTTAACTACTGAAAGATTAAGTTAAAAAGATTTATATACATTGAACTAATTAGCATTCTAAGACCAAACAAAAATGTAAACTAATTAGTGTTTTTGCTTGGAAATAAAATGCTGATTAGTTCAGCGTCTTTACTAGGGCTATAATAAATTAGACCATATTTGGTAATAAGTTTAAGGAGTAGTCTATTTTAATAAAAATAAATTAGAACATGGCTAGTTTGGTAAAAACTCTTAAATGCTCGGCTTGCACTTCAAATTAAAATGCAAAAAAGGTAAGAAGAATAAGCCAAGTCTGAATTAAATTTAAGCAAGAAAAGTTGATTGAATTTAAAAAGAACAGTATGCATAAATTATAGCTACAAAGTTTATCTACAAGAACCATTAATGCAGTTCCCTCAAACTTATTCATTTCATCACTCAAGAGAAATATATTACAGGAGAAGAGGAATGTCGGCAAAACTCGACCTTGATTGTGTTTATGGTTTCCTCCATTCCTGAAATGTTTCTAGCATCAGCATTTTCTAGAGGCAAGTTATGTTCTCCACCACATGATTTGCACTCTTTCAAGTTCAGAATTCAGATATACTCATATACCACAATAATTTGATTCTGCCATTAGAAAACTCAAAAAAAAAACCAATTAAAATTGTTCTGGCAGGAGGAGGACTGATGATTCATAACAGGCATGGATTGGTAGAATCATGATTTCCTAGCTCACCACCACCTCCTGCTTCTCAAGGGCCATCGGTAATCAACTAGAACCTTATGTAGTGCTTCTCCTCATGGATATGATAAAAGAATTGACATTCTCCAAAGAAAGAAGATTTAAATTTTTTTTACAGTTTAAATAATCTCATCCCAACAGGCTCAAGAAACACACTCAAGTCTTGATTAGTTTCAGTTCCAATTACATCTTTACATCCGATGTCAGTCAATGGATGCATTTAACTCATCAACAAAGAAAATAATAATATTGAGGAACTAATAGATCAATAATTTGTCTATTTGTGCATAGTATACTTGTGCGGCTTAATACGAGTTGTTGAGTACTCACAATGAACACATGAAATATTTCTGTTAACACCACATAATAAATACATTAAGAAGTATAATGAAAACCAGTAAGAAAAACATAATGACAAAGGATCTGAAACTACCATACCATTATAGTACAAATGAATCAACAGTCGCACCTGCAACGCTTCCAACTCATACTCCTCATCTCTGCATTTATGAAGGTGCAGCTCATACTCTAGGCCTCATATGCCATGAACCAGGGATGGTAATCATAAAATGAAATAAGGTGAGCTCAAAATTTAAGAACATCCTCAGTAGATAGAAGATGAGCTGAAAAGGTCAACATCTTGGCAGAGACTGCACCAAGGCTATAAAAGATTGACTTGCTCCTGATTCACTGCAATGCGGCAGCTATGACTGACAACCAGAAGATCCAACAAGGTAGCTCGGGGAAGCATTGCTGGAACCAGGCATACATGGGGATGCATATCTTGAATTGATTGGTGAAGATAAAGAAACGCCTAGGGAATGTGGAGATACAAGATAAGAAGCAGGGGATCTATGAGATGACACATTTCTAAGGTCTGCAGAACTTCTAGTTATGTTGATAGCCGGTGAACGACTATAGGATCTCTGTGGATTAGGAACTCGAGGAGTACCAGAGGTGGAATAAGTTCGCGAAACTGATTGTGATTGAGGAATTATTTGTATAGCCGGAGATGATGCTAATGTCGAATGGAAGGAAGCCCTTGAGGAAGATGAAGACACACCAGAAGAAAGCAAACGGGTACATTCTGAGGCAGCAGGATTGGCTATGCCTGTGCTTGCGTCTTGCTTACAAACAGGGCAAAATGTTCTCCAACTAGTGAGCCACAGATCAACACAAATAGCATGGAATTCTGCAGAATAGTTGTTATTTAAGAGTGCAAGATGTAGTTAATAGAGAAATTAATGAATATAAAGGAGATCTGATACGAATTCTATTATTTGAAGCAGTTACAGTCTTGAGTCTGCAATAGCTTAAAAGATCAAGGTATCTTGCATAATACTAGTCAATGAAGAGATATATCGTATCAGATTATAATGAACTACATCCAGGTAAACTGTAAACCTTACTGGTTAACTGTCCTTAGTAATATCTGCATTATGTTTACAGCTGAAAACTTCAGATACATAAAACAAGGATTGTTGTGCCAATGGCACTGAGGCATTCCACTGTCACACGCTATGCCCTAGCTAGCATATTGTTGATACACTGAATAGTCTAACATGTTAAAAAATAATCTCTAAATCTTTCTAAAGCCTTAAAATAGGTTTTAGGGCTAAATTAAATTCCTTCAATATTACATATTAGTGTAACATATGCAATTAGATTCTAATCTCATGATTTGTCCTATTTTTTCTTGGATCCTCCTTGTCAGGGAAAATAACATGGGGAAAGCCAAAAAAATTTCCTTAATTTCTATAATTTATAAAGAACAAAAAACAAAATGCAAAGAGGTATAGAAGGGATGAAAAAGACCCCAAATTAGATTTTTTTCAAAAGTAAGATGAATGCTCAATTCTAATAGCACACATTGATGAGTAGCCATGAAAGAATATCCAGATACTCTTTCCATTTCGGTGCCAATAATCACTGGCACGATATGTATCAAGTTATGCCAACTAACACAACTATCCATGCATAAAAAATAGATCAAACTTTACATACTTTAAGATAAAACTGCAAACCTTGTGTCTTCCTGGTAATCAAAATTAGATGACACAATGCATACAGTGAGAGATTGACACATGTTTGTCCACCAACTGAATCAGCTCATAGTCAATAAAAGATGTGTTGTTTTAACACTTGTGATGCATCATTACGCCATGGGATACATAGATTATAGGTAAAGTTGTATTATAAATTTGTAATACACATGAAGATTGACTAAGATCTCATAAGTAGCAAATACTAAAGGTACTTCAGAAGGGTTCACTTCCCAAGATTAGAGGAAATAAATCAAAACAATCAAATAATCAAATTATTAAATTTGCAATAGAAATGTAGGATAACTCTGGCATGATCAGAAGACATACTGTGATGGCATGGCAGTATCCTTAGCTTCTCCCCAATGTTGTAGTCATCTAGGCATATGGCACATGTTCTGGAGGTACAATTATCTTCCAAAACTGATGTAAATACAAGACTTGGCATTGCTTTCACTAATTGACTGCTCATCCCATGGAACTCTCGGGTGTTGGAAACTCTCGGCTGTTCACTTCTCATGCAGTGTCTGCGTACAAAAACGCATGTAGCCAACACAGCAGACATGACGAGTAAGGATGTAAAGGAGATAGCCATGATTGACAATGCTGAATTTTCCAATGTTGGTATAATCCAAAACTCAACATCCGAACGACCTGCATATTTCATTAGTACCTCGCCTGAGGCCCTGGAGACGAACACAGCATGTATGCAGATGCCGTGTGAAGTTCCTGTCACTGCTACATTTAAAGCAATGAGGTTAACAAAACAGAATTAACCAAATCTAGAAATTATATTTAAAAGTTTAGGGACACTAACATGATGATGCAAATTAAGATAGGAATGAACGGTATAATAATCAACAATGGCCGTGCCACAGGCACAGACCATGCCGACCACCGGCCGTGCCATAAGAGAATGAGAGAAAGAAGTAAGGGATACTCAGCTTTCCTTTTGTAGTCGCTGTCGCCGTTGTCGTCGCTCGCCGATCAATCCGAACCCGCAACTTAAGTTTTTAACCCTCTCCCGATCTCTCTCTCTCTCTCTCTCTCTCGATCTCTCTGTCTCGATCTCTCTTCTCTCTCGGGCGGGCTAGGGCACCCGACGAAGCGACAGCCACGGCGAGCGGCGGGCAGCGATCGGCGATCGGCGACGAGGTCGATGGTGACAGCGATGCTATTAGGAGGGGTGCAGTGCGGCACCCTCGTGCCACGTGCCGGTATGCCGCCGGCATGACAAGTGCCGACCGACACGCCCCGTGCTAGTCGGCACGGCCATCCATGATAATAATTAGTCAAAATTTAAAGTGATGCAACCAAGGTGCAATGGCTAAGTGTAACAGCAAAACAAGTTAAGTGTTTTCATTCTACAAATACTTGTATTTGATTATTAGCATGCACCAGAACGAGATTTTATGTTGCTCATGTTAGTTCCTCTCCATCAATAATTCACTAAATTGCCCAGGACCTCAAAGTCACAACAGCCTATTCTCGAAAAATGTCACTTGGAGGCTTCTGTAGAGATTTTATGTTGCTCATGTTAGTTCCTCTTCATCAGTAATTCACTAAACTGCCTAGGACCTCAAAGTCACAACAGCCTTTTTCTCAAAAAATGTCACTTGGAGGCTTCTGTAGAGATTTTATGTTGCTCATGTTAGTTCCTCTTCATCAGTAATTCACTAAACTGCCTAGGACCTCAAAGTCACAACAGCCTTTTTCTCAAAAAATGCCACTTGGAGGCTTCCTTCTACAGATCTCTTCAACTGTCTTTCAAGTAACGACAACAGTATTGTATTCAACTGTACCAAATGAAGACCTGCAAATATAAGAAATAACAAAGATTTCTGCTATCCGTTTAAACAGATCTGCTTTGTCATTGTTATCAATGCGTTTTAAATTTATCATAGATCTACTTCTGACCAAATATTCTTTTCCCATTTCCTTCTTCTCTACTCTCAGTTTGTGCAATCTCTGATCTCTATATTATCCTGCCAAACTTTAGCAGCGGTGTAACAGTAGTACAGTACAACATAACTGATAAAAATAGTAGATAGACATAATCAAAGAATAAACCTTAGTCAAACAAAACATTTGATCTCTTTATTCACTCCAACATTATTTTGGTTGATATGGGCAATCAACATAATTATCAATTATCAAGGTAGTCTACAAGAGAGCATCTTTTAAGATATTCAAATTTAAACAATTGAATATGATATCATTGTCATACCAAAAATTGATGCAAAATTTATGACTATGCACAGATTTTAGTTCACTAAAATGAGGGACCTTGAATAGTCAGAGATCTCAAACAAGCTGAACTAATTTCAAGAAAGTTAGATAAGAAAAATCCATATAAGCAGACAAATCCAATTTAAGTGGATGGCCCCGTTATTCTGCAAAGTGTAAAGTGTAAACTTCATTTGACATTTTCTTCATCAAATAAATTGTAATCACTATATAGGAAGAAATCTTCATTACAAAACAAAAAAAGTAAATTGCAACATCCTTATGAACTTCTTCCCTTACTCTGGCCAGTTGCAAATATTCATGTCAACCATTCTGATAGGCTTTTACCTGAATATGGATTGCAATTTAGGAGGAAAAAAAGACAAATATATTTCTCAAAAGATAGTAACTATAAATGTTCTCTGGATGATTCAGCACTTGGTAACTTAAATGTAGTAGAATGAAGTAGATCAGTTAGCAAAAGATTTAGTGCAAAACGAACAACTGATGCAACTATCCGGCACCCAACTCAAAAGAGAAACTGTCAAATTCATCGACTGACCATATACAAGAGAAACACAAGATTTTTTTCAGAAAATACTTGAGAACTTTCAAGTTCTATAAGAACAATACATAATAAAAGTACTTTCTATGAAGTACAAACTAAAACCTCCTAACCCTCTAATATAATGAATGTAAAGATTCAAATGCACCATGCATACATTTACATATCTATTCCAACTAACAGACTAGCAGATAGGCTTTAGAATTTAAAGATGTGCCACTGACAAGGAACATTACTTGAAACCAGAACTCCTCTATCTTCATCATCATACACAATTGCGGCACCAAATCCAGCATTTTGTGCACTTCTTACTTTATCATCAAATGCGCATCCTCCTCTTATAATCAACACAAAAGGAGAAAGTGAACCTTCAACAACCTTATTTGTCAATTGACTGCATGCATCAATAGGCTCAGCAATATATAATACACCACATATACCAGATCCTTTTATTACCGGAGCTACAAAAAGACAACAAGAACAACATTATGTGATCACAATAGTCCTAAATAAAAAAAATACAGAAATTTATATATTTGTTATTGAACCTAATCCCTCAGAGTACTTCTGGGTATCCCAAAACAAATATTGCATTCTAATAAGACAGTACTGACAGCAACAGCACTAATTTCAGTTCCCCACTTCCCCTAATTTAACCAGAATGCCATATGTATAACATATTATGTCCAATTGACCAATCCTGAAAGGTTTCATAGTTGTTCTCATCCTTATCTAACACAATCTGACAAAGGTTTTAGAAAGTCAAGTCATTACATGGAACCAAGAAGTGAGAGTCCAGAGTTCAAATACATGTTTTCTACATTAACTAGTGGAACTCCAGAAAACAGATCCACATAAATAAATTGGAAGAATAAGTAACTTTCTGTATCCATATTCCATAAGAAACCAAGGAAGATACCTTCACGTCATGAGTTCAAATGAGAATGAGATATCATGTCTATATTTTCTATTTCAAATATGAGGATTGAGGACAGGCCACAACTAAATCTTCTTAAGGATCATACTAAAATCTGATCCTGAAGGATTATACTTCATGTGGCTCTTAAAGTTAGTGTGTCCTCCAAGATGATAAAAAACAATATGCCAAGGTTATTTTTCTTACTCGTTAGTAAGACTTTTCCATAGAAACATGAGAGTATTGATCTCAGTCATAAATTGCAACTATAGGGTAGATGAATCATCACCCAAAATCAAGGTTCCAAGTATTAGAATCAGGATCAGGAATGGCTATATTAGCCATCCGTATCGACCTATTTTTTCAAAATAATTTCTTAAGTACAGAAAAATTCTAAATTTTTTAGAAAAAATAGCAATAAGAGAATAAATATAAATTATTCATATATAAAATATAAAAACTAAAAATTAAATATGATTTTCTCAATCTTTGTCTCCCTCTTTTTTACCATTTCACACTCTGTCCCTCTTTCATACAAATAAAAAAAAATTGCATTCTCTCCCACTAATTCTTTTTTATTAAACTCTCTCCTATTAACTCTCTCTCTTAGCAAACTCTCTTAGCCATTGACTCTCTCTCCACCTAACTCTCTCATATCAAACTCTCTCCCCCACTAACTCTCTCTCTCTCCCTTGGTAAAAAAAAACTCTCTTCCTCATCCTCTCCCTCTCCAGCATAGTTCCTTTTTATTTATTTTTTCTCTATGTTTCTCTCTCCCCCTTTTCTTTCCCTTCTTTTTTTTCTCCCCTCTCCCTCTTACTGCCACAACCCACAAACCCTTCCTTCCTCTCTTTCTCTCTTTCCCTCTCTCTCTCTCTTTCCCCCTCTCTTTTTCTCTCGCTCTTCCTCCCTCTCTTTCTCTCTCTTTCCCTTTCTTTCGCTCTCTCTCTTTCCCCCTCTCTTTACCCATACCCATTCGGGCAGATCGGTCAATATTGCCGAAACTAGTCAATAAACTATGGTTTCGGGCCAGGATCAACTACAGCCAATCCCACTCAGGATAAGGCGAAACTAGGATCCATGCCCATTGCCCAAAATACACTTATAGTTTTCAAGGCAAACTCTCTTCTTGGTTGTTTTTATTTTTCATGACAAATTTCATATATACCTTCCTAAATCTTTGAAAGTAGGCAGTATGTAAGGAAGCACATACACACATGCATCAACATGCATGCATATGTATAATATATACAGAAACACATAAGTGTGCATGCTCACACAAGGTCACAAGCACACCCATATACATGCCTGCAAGCATATGCGTCCGTGCACAAAGCATGTGCACCGGCACATTCACTCCTATGAACACAAATCTGCACAAAGTAAAAAAAAGTAAATAATCATTTTATTGGTAGAACAAATAAGTGAAGTAAGCTGACATCACAACAAGAAAAACAAATTTGGCAATATATTTGTTGTATGATGTTAAATTACCATAAAGCTGAGGTAAACACTTTGGGGCTCTTAGGAATGCTCCAGTAGAGGTGATTGTGTAAGTGGAAAAATGTGAGATGGCTTAAGAAACAATGTCATGGTTGGTTACCTCACAAAATTCGAGAAACTTGACTCTTGAATTGATTCCATCTATCTTCTGAATTTTAGAAGGCATACACTTAATTAAAAATCTAATGTGCGCAACCCATATCTCTCCACTCGCTATCTGAGGACTACAACACTAAGGAGGGAATTGGTGTTATCTTTAGCATATGTCAAAGAGTAGAGTCATCATTAAACTATCATGCGAGAATGGATCAACAAAACTAATGCATAGTATTATTTGTGTAAGATTTTATTTGTATTCAAATAATTGGCAAATATTGTTTTAAAACAAAATTTTATTCATGTAACATATTTAGATTTTAAGTATCAGTATATGCACAAATTACAAAATGTTTGATAAAAAATATTAAAGTGAAAGATTGTTTTTCAATCAATGATTTTAGTTTATGCCGTTGGTTTACAAAAAGAAGACATATATACAAGTTGCACGAAGGCTAGATTTGCAATTTTTCAACTTAAAAGTCATCTTCTCAAGTCAGTATGTTTGAATACCAATGAGAACTTTCGAAGATATAAAGACTATTCTTTTTTGTAATAGTTCTCAAGGATATTCGAACATGAATGCAAGAAAATCTAGAAATTGAGTTTTTAAGACATCACGTTTGAACATGAATTTGCCATGATCAAATGTCAGTATGGATTTTCTCAAATCTACATAATTCTTAGAGAATTTTTAGGGAATATTCTACCTTATCTACAAGAGGTATTTATGAAGGTTTTAACTTAACCATAGATAGTCATTTATCATCTTTTTTTATCTAAGAAGCATGGGCATGGATACGACAGTATATGAACACGCGTGAACGGCATTTTGTAAAAATAGGATATGATACATTTAGGACACGACAAAATTAATAAATAAGAGCATTATATATATAATTGATATGTTTAAAGAAATATTTTTCTAAACTTATAGTAATATAAATACACAGGCATGCATAGATTATTCATCGGAGAGAACAAAATGTACACAATAACACAAAGTCAAAACTGATAATACTAATACGTGACAATACAAGTCAATATTATGAGAAAAAAATAACTAACTATCATTACTTAGCTACAATGGATAGCACACGCTAATCTATGGTTTTAAAATAATTTGCATTTATTTTAATTTTATTGGATGCACTAACTTGTGATTGTTACATTATATTTCAATAACATGTGTAAGAAATTCTTGCAATAGCTAATTTTTATATAAACTTTTATAGCCTACAATAAATCTGATGCCTAAAATGTGTCTCAAGAGTGTCCATAGAGTGTTCGAATTTATTCTATAATTTTTTAAATATAGGAAGCATTGTAGAAGTGTCAAACACATGTCCAACAAGTATTCGACGAGTGTCAGACATGCATCTGTATTAGATCTGGAAGAACTACGTTTGAAGAGTCACTAAGAAGGAAGAATCAACCTTGAGGATCGCTGAAATCAGGAAACCAATCACGAAAAAAGATGCATCGCGGGGTCTAACAAGTAAAGTTGTTACAAATTGAGTAGTGAACATTGACAAGTGATCTATAAGTTTTTTGTAACTACTATAAGGCTGTAGTAATGATCAAGGTTCCAAAAATCGGTATCAGGATCGGGATCGGCCGTCCAGAAAAACGATACGTATCGGCCGTATCGGCCGCCTGTATCGGATCGGACTATTTTAATTAAATAAAATTCTAAATATTATTAAAATATTGAGAAATTTCTAAAACTTTAGAAAAAAATTATAAAAAAATAAGAAATAATAATTACTCACATATAAAGCCTAAAAAATAAAAATCTCTCTTCCTCCCTCTCTTCTTTTTTATCCCTCTAACTGTTAGTCTCTCTCTCTTTCTCACCCTCTTTTTTTTTATCTTTCCCTCTCCCTCTCTCTCTCTCTCTCTCTCTCTCTCTCTCTCTCTCTCTCTCTCTCTCTCCTAACAGCTACTGTCAGCAGCAACTGTCTGCTAACCAGCCGATCCCACTCGGGATCGGTCGAAACTGGAATCCTTGGTAATGATTTTGATTCGAATTTGGATTTGTGATTTTTTTATCTAATTTGGAGTTTTTGCATATTAAATCACTTACATTTGAGATTGTTTATTTGTTCCTTCATATTCTGTATTTTCTTTATAATAAGCATATGAGGGTGTGGTAGATTATCTCCTTGGCATTCATATTAAAAAAATTTATTTTGTATTATAGTATACCTAAGGATTCAATTTTTTTTTAATTTGATTTTATATATCTGTCTATTAGCATCATAGCATGTCATATCTTCTTTCCTAACTGGTGGTTTATGGAAGGTGTAAATTGCAACTAATGTTACTCAAAGCTTCAGGATTCCATCTATCAAGCAGTTGTGAATGGATCTTACTAGGACACTTTGAGTTACAAAAACACCAATCTTGAACAAGTCGACATAAATTGCATGAAACTAAGGAACAAAGAGATACCGGCATGTTTTCTGATTCTTAATACTTAAAGAGTACATTAACTTCGCAAATTAATAAAAGGAGAATCTTGAAAAACCTACCACAAATTGCACGAAGCTAAGGAATCATAGCAATATAGCATGATCAAAATAACTGCAATATCCACTTAAAACCAACTAAACTGTATTTAGGAAAAGTAAGAAGCTTACCAAAGGTAGCCTCCATGTCCTCAAATGATAAAGACACATTATTCCCTATCAGCACCACATTTGCAGCTCCCAGTCCAACCATCAGATACAGAACAGCATACGCAAATAAGACACAACTCCCACACCCACATTTGAGCGAATCCATCTCCGAAAACCCACAAAAACACGTCCTTTACTCCAAATTACAAGACCAACTATAATGCTACCAAACAATTATAGGTCACCACTCATTTCAAGCCTGCAATTCTAAGCACCAATTAAACAAATTAAGGAGCATGACGATAGAAGGCGACGCCTATTCAAATGGGTATATGAAATCCAGAGAGGAGAAGAAGACTTACGTTTAAAGTTCGAATCTTAGTCGCCTTTTATGGAGATTTATCCTACTTGAGACATCTGAGTCGATGGAAGAATACTGCGTAGTAATAGGATCGAGACGTCGGCTTCCATGAGAGAAATGGCGAGCGAGAGAGAGAGAGTTCTAGACCACGTTACGAAAGGCGGTTGAACCGAGGTTTTCAAGTTGACCTAGATCTCCTCTCTGCATTTGTGCATATCCAGTTATCCACAACCTGGATGTCGCTATAAACGTGTTTATTAGAAATTTTTAAATAACACCTTATCGTTTGACTTTATAACCATTTATACTTTACTCTTTTGTTGTACTGCCCTCTTATTGTCGACCCAGAAGTCCAGACTGATTGACTAAACTAGCACAGTTCTAAACTTTTTTTTTTTTACTAATTTAGATTTTCCATCAAACTTTTTAACAAGAGATGTATATTTTACTGTAGCTCTAACTAAAATACTAAATTTATAAATATTTTATATTTTTAGACAACAGCTGATTAGTTTGGCATTTTTATTTAATGATAAAATACTAAATATTTCAGCGTTTTATTTGTAGGAATCCGTTTAAGTTAGTGTTTCAGCCGTTTAAATTAAAATTTTATTTTTATATAAAAATATTTATTTTGTTAATATTTTTAACCTTGGATGTAAACTGTTCATGAATTCAGTATTTTTCATAAAGCAAAAAAAAAGATTATTTTTAGTAATAGGGGCAATTTATATTGATAAATAAAATTTAGAATAGAACTAGTTTGGTCAAAAACTCAATAAGTCGTTGATATTCTAACCAATCGAAGTTTGTAGATTTAATTTTTGTAAACACATTTAATATTGAGATTGATATTTAATAGATATTTTATCGGGACATTACATTGGCTCATTATTTTATGCTCGATCGCTTATAGGGATGTAATTGAACCGAGCTTGATCGAGCCTAGCTTTAATCAAACTTAAATTGAAAATAATTTTGAGCCTAGATTTATGATTAAGCTTGATTGAAATGGCTAATTTCAAGCTTGAGCTAGTCATTTCAATCTCAAGCCTAAATGAGTTAATCAATAAGCACTTTTTCAAGGCTTAATCCATTCAAGCCCAATCAAACTTGAATTAAATTAAGCTTGCTTGAATCAAACTTAAAATAAAATATAATTCAAAAATATAAGCTAATAGAAATATATATGTATTTAGAAAATATACGATATAGTTAGGTTTTAGAATATATATATATAATTATTTCGAGCCTTATCAAGCTTATTTGATTGAGATTGCTTATGATCAAGCTTGGTTTATCTCATTTTTGAACCGAGCTCGAGCCAACTTAATTATTTTGATAGGCCTACTTTTAGGATTGTTGATTCAATTATCCAAACTATATAGTCATGATAATCAATCCTTTAGTGGAGTAAAAAAATATATTTTATTTATCTACAATAATTTAATCTTAAATTTTAAAATTACTCTCCTGCCCTTATTTATAGCATCATTAATTTTAAGTGTGCGAGAGGAAGTGAGGCACAGATAGTAACTAAAGGTTGTTTTGGTTATTTTATAAGTGTAATTATCTTAATCCAAGTCTGTTGTAACTGCGTGAAATAATAAGGATCGAACGCAAAATGCTAGTAGTTTGTCCAGTGTAATTATTTTATTCGTTTATTCTAATTGGGAAGAATAAATGAGGTTTTTACATAACTGCCACCCAAAACTTTCAATATCTCATAATTATCATTATTCTTTAAAATATCATAATTGTCACTAAAATATTTGACTCTTTCATAATCTCATAATTAATAAAAAAATTAAATAGCTAATAATTCTCTCTTTTTTATAGTTTAGAATGTAAAGTATTTATCAAAATTTGTTGTCTCATATAAAAAGAAGATAATCTTAGTTGTGGGTATAATATTGAATAGTTTTTAAATTATTTTAAATAAATTATACGAGGATAAAATAGTATTTTAAATCTAAATTATTTTTTAATTATGATTAGCTAGACTTAGCGAACAAAATAATATTTTAAAAGAGCAAATAATTTCAGTGATAATTATGATATTTTAAAAAGTTTTCAGCAGTAATTGTGTAAATCATTATCAGAGTTAGCGATTTATTTTTTAAGTAAACTTTTAATGGAAATGAAATCTGTGACCCTTTAGAAACTGCTCACACAACTAGAGATTTAGATAAATTGAAATCTCATATTGTTTCTTTTTAACTTTTATACTTTTATTGTTAAATGGATTAAAAGTCAACTGTTATTTAACTTTTATAGATTTCTATTAAAATAAGGATTTCATGGAGTGTGGTACATATAAATATCAATTTTAGTGAAATATGTGTTACGATATTTTAGTGTTGTTAAATATATATATAATAGTCTAAATATGTCTACATATGTATATGAGCATATTGACAAGTTTAATAAAATTTAAAGTTGTCACGTTCGAAGACGTTCACACATACAGAGGATCACTTTTAGCTGTTCGAATACGCAGTTTAAAAACGTTCACATATATAAAGAGTACTTCTAGCTGTTGAAAGCATTCGCACATATAGAGAAGTACTTCTAGCTGTTTGAAGGCTTTTGCACATATCAAAAAGTAATTTTTGTTGTTCACTTGTTTGAACACGCTTGCAACTCAAGTTATCGCCTTCAAACGGGCTCGCCTGCAAATTTTGGGATTTGGTCTTATTTTTACAAAGTATATAAGGGTTGGGATCCACTAACTCTGAATAAAGTTAGTTATTGATTGAAAATGAGTTTTTTTGAAGAAACAACGTTTCTCACTAAGGAAGATTCTTCTCATCTTCTACACATCAAGATTTTCGCTTTAAGGGTTACTAAGGTGAAAGATCAATCTCAATAATCTAATGTTACTAAGGTTAGAGATCAATTATGGAAATAGTAAATCATGGGATCTAGTGATCAAGACCAAGTTACACATTGTGGGGATTGACGGGTTGTTTTGCAAATCAATCTTACAAGATGCTACACTTTATTAATGATTGGTTTGATCTGAATTTGGATCTATTTTTTTTTTAATCCAAACAGAATTTTTTTCACTTAAAAATCTTGGTGTTCATCTTTGATTTTACTCATTGTTTTTTTTTCATATTTACTTAAGCAAAGAGTTGAAAATATTGTCTAAGGTTTAGATACATTCGAGTATCTATGTTTTAATTTTTTTAACCAATACGCAAATAAGAGTTAAAATTCAAAATTCTTCTTTTATGTTTATGCTTGACTATGTTTCATTCTCTATCTGATTATGAGTTTTAAGTTGTAGGAGATTCTGAATTTGAATCTCGCCAAACCTATTTATATTTTAAAAAATGAAGACCTCTTCTCGTTCAATTCGAGTGGATTTATTTAGCTTACATAATTTGTCAAAGTTTAAAGATAAGGGAATATGTTAGAGAAAAAGAATAAAATTATTCTCTACAGGTTTAAACATTTTAAGTAGTTATTGAATAAATAAATCTCTCAAATGTACTTAAAAGGACACATATTTTATCGAATATAATCTTACTTACATTGTATATAAGAGAAATTTATCAAAACTACCTTACTTTTACTATGATTCACACCTTACTTGGATATTTATTACTCACCCCAGCATTTTGCTTAAAATAGGTCAAAAACACTATGAATTTATTTTTGAAAATATAATTTGAAGTACCTTAAATATTCATCATTTGACTTAAAAATTTATTTTTCTGTTTTTTTCCTTAACCTTAGAAAAAACTAATTCAAGGTATTTAGCAATTTGAATCTATAGATAATCTACAATGCTAGGTGAGCCAGCACTGCAGCAAAGTTTCCAATTTATTTTATTTTTCCTTTTATTTATTTTTTTGTTAATTATTTATTTTATGTTAATTAATTAATTGAAATTAAATTGTTTGAGAAGCTAATTATTATAAGATTATACACTTACCAATATAATTATTAGCTAAATATAATTAGTACCATTAGTAAGTAACTATACTTACAAGCATTTACATGTATACAAATATATATAACTTAAATATTACTAATAGAATAATACTGTGTAGTTTTATTAATCAAATTCTTTATATTTCTACTCATGATCATAGTTACTTCATTTTAATGTCTAACATATATTATTATATTTTATTTGTAATTATTTATATTTAGCCTTTTGAGTTTATTTATAATTATATATTTAGACTAATTTTATATAAAAATAGTAACAATTTTATTATTATTTCATAACTAGTATTTTATAATAATAGTATATTTATGGTATCAGAATGGGATAATTTCACTTAGACCCATGAACTATGACCATTTTCTTGCATACAACTTAGACCCATGAACTATCACCATTTTTTTGCATACACTCCTTGAACTTGTTTTTACTACATACACTCCTTGAACTTATTTTTATTATGTACACCCGTTAATCCAAAAAGATTTACTTTAGTGATATGTATTGTTATTTTTTTTCTAAATTCAAGAGGGTTTATATGAATTTTTTTAGTTCACTATATATGAAAAACAGTGATAGTTCAAGAGAGTCTAAGTAAAATTATCCCAATCAGAATTATATCTATAATGTAAATCTAGATATTTAGAAAAAAATAAAAAGAGTAACTCTAAACTTAAGAAATCATTATGTTTTATATGAATTAATTCTAATTGGATAGATGACTAGGTACAATTTTGACCGAGATACTCTTAACGAATAGTAGAATATTCTTTGAGCCTTCGAGTAGAATAATGAGATTGGATACTAGAAGTTGACCGTGCAAGCTGGTCTAGCATGATGATGTTATTTATAGTTAACATTGATGATATAGATTTCAAAAAATGTATTAAATCTTTCATATGTTGATGTACATAATTGTCGAGTGATCGATGTATATCTTCTAGAGTTGCATTTAGAACTATCATAGCATAGTCATGATCGACACGCATCATATGTTAATATATTTGAGAGAGTTATAGTATGATTGTATCAATGTATATATATATGTTCATTTAAGACATAACTTATTATCTATTTATATAATTTTGATAATATATTTATATACTTATTCATGACATGATGTATCTTTCTAATTTATATTATTTAGACATTATTTACTCCCTATTTGGTATCACTGATTCGAGATAATATCTATTCACTAAGTTTTTAGCTCCTAATTCTCTTTATTTTCTTTTCTAACCCCCCAGATATCACAAATAGTGAATTGAGATTCGTAAAGAGATATTAGAGAAGTTAGCTTTTATAGAAATTAAATTGTAACGATGTTGTACATATTTGTATTCCCTTATATTAGATGGTTTTTTTTGTATATACTAGTTTGATTATATTTTATTCGTATATTAGTTCCATTTTAATAGTTTGTTGTAGTATGTGTAGATCCTACCAGATTATGTAATGGCTTAATATGCTTATTATGAATTTAGATATTCTTATCCTAATATATTTATTTGGATGATAGTATGATTTATCTCTCGGACTAATTATCTTGAATGCAACTGTATCTTTGTATGACAGTCGCATCTGTCTTTTCACATGTGCCTCGCATGCCGAGCGTACAGGCGTGCATTTGGTCGCAGATCGGGGGCGTAAACAAATATATATAGTTAATTTAACTCATCTATATAGTAGTTGATAATTAAGACAACCACTGAAAAAATATTTTGTAGGCATGTTTAAAAAAAATGTAGGGTCGGTTTACAAATATCTAAATATTTACATTTAACATCCTATCTTTTTAGTTATTTATTTTTTACAATTTATAGTTTTAATATTTGTAAATCACTGCACTATGATTTATCAAAACTATGTTGGAAACACTTTGTTTTTATTGATAGGTGGTGCAGGACATTACGAAGGAGGATAGCCAAAACGGAGGTGGTACACTAATGGAATTGTTTATAGTGAAGTCTATGAATAAATTCCTTAATAATGAGGGAAGATTATTCAATTTTTTTGCCTAGCTTGTGGAAGATTAAAGCTCTGGTTAAGGTTAAAGCTTTCTTATGAATGGTCTATAATATTAGAGTTTTGACAATAGAGCAAATTTCTCTTATCTTAAAGAATCCTTGGGATATGAATTTATCTCTTTACTTTATATTGCACATAAAATCTAGATATGATGAATGTTTCAGGAGGAGTATGTTACTCCAGGTTCTTACTTGTTTGTTAGTGTAAAATTTTATAATAACAAATTTATGAAATCGTGGCAATCTAGAAAATATGTATGATCAATACACTATTTATAAAAAATTTGTTACTAGAGAAAAAATTGAATATTCAAGTGGAAAGAAGCAAAAACTAAAAATTTAGTATTTGCTAAAATTCTGAGTGAATAGTGATTTTACTACAGTAACTTTACTACAATGAGCCCCGTCTAGATATCGACAAACAAAAATTCAAGTTTTCAGCTTAGAATAGTTAAATTTCTCAAAAGAAAACTTAAATAGTATCTAAATGGGATAAATGGTTTGAACAACGTATGTAAAACTTCAAATGGAAAAATAAAAACCCTGATCAGACTTAAAGTTTCCTTTAATAGATTCTCTTAATATGAAGTGAAGACGTTCCTCACCTTTAAATAATGATTTAGAGGCTTAAAATAAGTCATCCAACTCATGGGAGCTTAAAGCAAATCATCTACGGATTCTATGATCTCTTGCGGAGCATAATTTCTATCAATTTTGAATAGTCATTATCATATGTCTAGGGGCTGAAGCCATACTTGCTAATCTTCAATAGTACTAGAGGAACTGAGTCGACACCGTCTTTATCGGTATTTCTATCATATTGAAGGTTGATCGATCGATGGGTGTGTAATATATTCAAGGAGATAAACACTCAAGCATTAGAGTGTTAGTGGGGGTTGTAAATATGTCTTATTTCTTTCACTTGGTAAAATAAGATTAATTGGCTTTAGGCGAGTCAATACTTTTTTGTCTCTCTGTGAGAGAAAAGTTTTCCATTTAAAAAAAAAATGTGTGTGCTAGTCATGTTTACTTTTCTTTTATTCTTATTCGATTTTTTTTCTACTCATACCCGAATTTTCGCACACCTATTTGAATTTGATATTCATTGTTAGATTAGAATTCGGACTTCATATTTGGTTTCATTTTTTCAAATATGATTCATATACTATTTTTTTTTCTAAATCTAGTAGGATTAGATTTTTCTTAAACCTATTAGGGTTGATTTTTAACTTGACTTTGATTTTTATATTCCATATCTCTAACTTAGTTGATCTAGGAATCTTATCTCTTATGAATTTTAATTGGTAGTAGAACATGTTTCTCTTATCTTAGAGCAATATTTTGAGATTTAGATTTTTGTCATTTTCTTTCATTTCTCATTCATCATGTGCTTTCATTGATTAAGAGTTTTGTTGGAGAACAATTTTTCTCAATTGATGATTTAAATTCTTTCTATTATGAAAAGAATAATCATATTGCATTTATCGCTTCCTTGTTATCTATCGATGATTCTTCTGAGATGTCTTTTTCATATGGACAGAATGGAAGGAAGAAAGATAAGAACAATGACATACACCTTCAAGATGCCTAAAAATTTGGAGGAAATAGGATTTCTAAATCAATAGGTTTAGAGATATGAAAATTAAACATCCAAGTTAATAAAAAAAAGTAAATCCAAATTTATTTAGGAAAAGTATATCTTACAACACTTAGATAAACCAAATAAGAATCAAACATGAAGAATCTTAATTGAGTAGGAGAATCTAACAATGAAAAACAATGAGCTCTAACAAGTTTGATGCGAACCCGGTCAGATTAGATCGTATCATGAGAACAATGAGCTCTATAGATCGAGACTATTTATCTTTTAATTGATTTATGCATATATAAGCTCTTAAGGCAAGTTTAATTAAGTCATATAAGTCACTAAGATAAGTTTAATTAAGTTATGTAAGCTAAGATAAGTCCAATTAAGTCATGGTAGCATCTAAGGCAAGTCCTAGTTCAAGTCGTATAAGCATTTAGGGCTAGTCCAAGTAGGACTCATTATACCCAACCTTTATATATAGCTGAGAGGCTTCTTTGTTTATTAATCCAAGTATCCAAGCATTGAAAAATTTATTTTAGTTTTGAGTTTATCTTAGGAGTAAGAGTAAGATAATCTAAGAGTAGAAGTAAGTTAGTTATAGCTGTTTCTTTTTTCCACGAATAAATCTTAGTTAGAAACTCTAATTCTACATTCAACCTATAGTCACCATCACCTCCACGAGCCACCCTACCTTATGGCCATCCACCACCATCCTTTCCATCTGCCACTCCGACGACCACCACAATATCAGATATTTACCGTTCTATCATATTTTCACATTGCTCCACTATTTTAATTATATCTTTTCATCCATACATTTAATTAACATAAAATCAGAGCCATTAGAACCTTATTGAGGCTACCACTATCTAAATTTTTATAATTTTCTATCAATCTAGATCTTATCTACGACAAAGTTAATGAGCAGAGATATGTGTAAAAGTAGAAAATTAAAAGCCAAATATAAATACAAAAATAAACATGGCTATGACATCAAACATGTCTTTTATGTAGAAAACCTCTTTGATATAGAGGGAAAAAAATCCATTAACTCGCCCAAAATCGGCCAGTTTTATTTTACCGTGCAATAGAAATAAAACTTACTAAGAACTATTTCTAACACTTCAAAACTTTAGTATTTAAGTAACCTCTTGAATACAACCATTTGATTAAGTATTCTTATAAAGAAGATCACCTTTCTTTAGTAAGTACACGAGTGACGGGTTAATTCTTAAAGCAAATGTGTTCGATGATGATAGATGTCGATGAATAAATTCCTTCCTTCCGACGCTACTAGATCATTTTTAGTCGTAGCTCAAGCAATTATACTAATTGCATGTGCACAAGTCTACTCACTCAATAATGGAATATAACTTTAGTGAGGGAACTAAATAACTCCTTTTAAGATAAGAGTTTTTGGCTTTCAATTGGTGTCTCAACCTTTATCTCTCTACCCTTCAAATAAAGTAAGAAACATCTATGCTTTGTACTAGGACAAGCCACTAAAGGAATTTTTTAAATTTTTTAAATTTTTTTAACAAAAAAATATGCATGAAATTATTTTGAAAAGATTTAAGGAAAGGGTTTACTTTTTAAGTATGAATGTCATTATTGTAAATTTTAATTATCTTCATGCATATGTTATATGTCAGGTTTGACTTATAGATTAATTACATATTGACATATATTTACATAATACTTATTAGTGCATGACTAAATTTTCATTGATTAGTACTTAATCATGCATAATATGAAGGTACTAAATTTCCATATATTTTGATTGATTTTAATATATGTAATCGTAGTCTAATATGTTTCTATTTGGATTAGAGTATTTTTGTTTGAATTTGGATGTGTCAAATAAAAAAACAATTGGAAAGTTTTTGATCACATATCATTTTCTATTTGCCATATTTGGATTTCATAATTTGTGTTTTTCGTGAAATTTTTTGCCTTAGATTTGTCTAAAAAAAATATTTTGAAGACTTTAAAAAAATTGTTTTGAGGAGTTTGGGATGTTTGGATCAAGTCACATCCGAACGGGCAATTTAAATATTTTGAAAACTATTTAAAAAAACGTAGTTTTTTTTTTGTTGATAATGAGTTTTGATTTGACTTGCAAATTTATCTTACATTCACTTGTGGATTTTGAATCATTCAAACAATCTTGCAGATTTTTGTTTCATTTACTTTAGTCTTTTACTGCTAATTTATTACAAAGGGAAAGAATTTGTTTGAGAGAGACAATCTTATGTTGACATTGATTTTGGATCATACTCGTATATCTTTTAAATACTTGATTTGATAATTGTTGGAAAAATAATTCGGGATTTGATTTGGAAAATATGTTTCAAATTTATTTCATATTACACACTTGGGTCTTTAGTATTTCTGTTCTTTGCAATAGCTTTATTAGTTTGAAGTAATGTGTGGAGTATTGTTTAGATTTAGTGTTTTGTCATAAAATTATTAAAGGGAGATTATTAGTGCAAAATTTTATAATGATAAATTAGTAGACACAAAATTCCAAAATTTTAAATGAGAAATCAACATAAGCAGAAGCTTTATGTTACAAACTAAATTTGGATTAATCCGGATATAAAAAAATTATGAAAATTTAGGTAGAGATAGCCTCGTGAGATAGGGTTCTAATGGCTCTAATTTTATCTAAATCGGAGATAAGGATGAAAAACTAAAAATAAAATAGAAGAAATAGGCCAGAGAAAGCAGAACGGTAAATATTCGACGTTATGGCGGTCGTCGGAGGGTGGCGGACGGCCAAGGGTGGTGGTGGATGGCCGTATTATAGGGTGGCTGCTGGAGGTAGGAGGTGGCTAGGGTTTTGAAGATTAAGGTGTTTCTACGGCTATGATCTACTCCTAGAAAGATAAAGCGATCTAACGATTAGATAAAAGATAAGGACGAAAATAATAATTGACTAAATTCAGATTTCTCATTGATCAACACATGTCCACCCTTATTTATAGGAGTAAAATCCCTAGCGGATCGGATCCACATGCGGATTATCTAATTTATTTGAAATTCAAAACAAGAAGATAAAACTAAGTAACTAACTTGACTTGGCTCGACTTAACCTATGTGGTTGGATCGTAACAATCCACTGCGCTTCCGACACCTTATCCTCAAGGTGACTAGTCTCTCACGTCCTTGTACTCATACAACTTGTTGTGCCAATCAGTGGATTCGGGTTCGTCTTCCTCAAGTCCGCCTAGGAACATGACGTGGGCTAGCTAGAGCTTGCACTTATGACCGGAGGTAAATCGGTCATTATAGTAAAAACACAAGCCTTTTCTTCGGTGCTCTTCCAAGTCGTTGGGTACAAAGCGATGCATGATCATCTATCGGTTAGGCTGAGTCATTGGTGTAGGCTGAGTCGGGCAGATGCCGTCTCTAGTAGGCCATGGGCTTAGGCCGCCTTTCTTCTCTCCTTGCGGATCTGGTTCAACTAATCAAACTTGGACTCCATTAGAACAGCTAAGGAGAAGGCCTCGTCAGAAGTAGTGGGCCTCAAAGCCTTGACCTCAGCCTAAATGCCAGGCCTAAGCCCAATAATAAAGGTACTCTTCGGTCAGGGGTCGCCAGCAGTGGAGGGCCAAACTCGAGCTCGGGCTCGAGCTAGTGCAGCGGCAGCGCTGGTGCATCGCCGACCTATCCACTGGCCCCTAACGGTTGCGGAAGGGACCAGTGGCCCCACTATAGGGGAGTTGCGGCGGTGCGAAGCCACGGTGAAGCCACCCCGACGTAGGGGTAGCTTCCCATGATTGTGGCTGTCAGGTTTGGCCACCCGATGGTCGTCGGTGGCTATGGTAGTTAGCCTGTGGAAGCTAGTCGTGGCCGCCGGTGGGCATAGAAGCGTCGGACCCACGACCACCAGTCGCGGGTTTGCTGCAGCGTGAACCGCCATCGCTGGCGGTCTTTCAGCCAGTGCCGGCACGAATGGTGGCCTGGGCTCGGGTGCGAGGGTCCGATGGAGGGACCAGACATACCGGCGGAGGCCGGGAGCGACTAGATGGCCACTAGTGGGAGGCTAGGGATTTTAGCCCTAGCTGCCATCGTGGATAGGGGAAGATAGCTCAAGGGGCCGTCTCTAGCGGCTGCTCCGGCGTTGATGCGGCAACTGGCTTGGCCTGCAGGGATGGATGGCATTCCTCCTCGATCGGAGGAAGGGTTCTCACCCTTCGGTTGGGTCTCCTCTCCACCTCCTTCACGATTTGAAGTTAGTGGCTATGGTTGGGCTATTTTCGCCGTTGTCGTTGCGCTGGCAACGCTGGCAGCATGGTCTGGCTGTGCTGGGTTACAAGAGTGGTCGTAAAGGTTTTCGTCAAGATTTGGATCACCTCCTCGATCCTTCCATGGCTCTCCTCGATGATTCACGCAACGAGTCCTTGGACTCAACCCATGCCTTCGCCCATGTCAGCGGCTCGTTGTCAATTGTTGGTGGTGGTGGCGGGGGCACCAGATCAACTCCCACAGGAACGGAGATGAGGTCATGGTCCTCCATAGTCGATACCTGCTTGGTCTTGGAATGCGTGCTAACTATCTTATGAGGAACGTTGGCTCTGATACCAATGTTACAGACCAGATCTGGATCGATCTAGACGTAAAAAATTATGAAAATTTAGGTAGAGATAGTCTCATGAGATAGAGTTCTAATGGCTCTAGTCTACCTAAATCAGAGGCAGGATGAAAAGTTAAAAAATAAAATAGTAGAGATAGGTCAGAGAGGGCAGAATAGTAAATATCTGACGTTATGGCGATCGTCAGAGGGTGGCAGACGGCCAAGGGTTGTGGTGGATGGCCATATTGTAGGGTGGTTGCTGGAGGTAGGAGGTGGCTAGGGTTTTGAACATTGAGGTGTTTCTATGGCTATGATCTACTCCTAGAAAGATAAAGCGATCTAACGGCTAGATAAAAGATAAGGACAAAAATAATAATTGGCTAAATTCAAATTTCTTCCAATGATCCCTAATCAATACATGTCCACCCCTATTTATAGGAGTAAAATTCCTAGCAGATCAGATCCACATGCGAATTATCCGATTTATTTAAAATTTAAAATAAGAAGATAAAACTAAGTAACTAACTTGATTCGACTCGACTTGACTCGACATAACCCATGTGGTTGTATCGTAACAATCCATCACGCTTCTGACACTGTGTCCTCAAGGTGACTAGTCTCTCACGTTCTTGTACTCATACAATTTGTCATGCCAATCAGTGGGTTCGGGTTCGTCTTCCTCGAGTCCACCTAGGAACATGACGTGGACTGACTGGCGCTTGCACTTATGATTGGAGGTAAATCGGTCATCACAATAAAAACACAAGCCTTTTCTTTGGCGCTCTTCCAAGTCTTGGGTACAAAGTGGCGCGTGATCATCTGTCGGTAAGGCTGAGTCATAGGTGTAGGCTGAGTCGGGGTAGATGTCGTCTCTAGTAGGCCGTGGGCTTAGGATGCCTTTCTTCTCTCCTCCTTGCGGATCTGGTTCAGCTGATCCAACTTGGATTCCATTAGAATAGCTAAGGAGAAGGTCTCGTCAGAAGTAGTGGGCCTCAAAGCCTTGACCTCAACCTAAATGTCAGGCCTAAGCCCACTAATGAAGATACTTTTCATAGCTGAGTCAGACCAGTTAGTGACTCGGTTGCATATCCGCTCGAATTATTGTTGACTGGGTCAGCTTAATCAACATGGGCTGAAAGTCCTCGTATTAGGTCGGACTAAACCAAGCACAAATCACATACACAAAGTCCTATCAAAACCCAAATGGTCGAGTCCGCTCAGCCGACTGGTACCACCTAATCACCAAGCCCTTCAAGTGGAATGAGGCTAGCTGGACCTTTTGGTGGTCGGGCGTGCCATGGTATGCGAAAAACTACTCTGCTAGATAGGTCTAGTCTAGCGGGTCTGCTCTAGAGATTTTTCAAAAACCAAGCTTGGATCCCAAAATATAGTGTGTTGTCGCGGGCGAAGTGACCTCAAGGTCGAGGCTGGTCTCATGGGTCATAGGCCCACGGGTTCGACTCATGTTGCCCTCGGGCTACACGCGGGTTCGGCTCACTCTGATGACGCAGGCCCACCGGTTCATTCCACCATTCTTCCTTAGGCTCGTACTCGTGCTTAGGGTCTTGTTCATGGGTTCCAAACTAGTTTGCATGAGGTGGTAGAACCGGTTCACAAAAATTTGGCCCACCTCGAAAATCGTGCGCTTCATCTCTTTTATTCCAATAACCTAACCCTAACTCTAAGGCTGAATTTGGAGTTCATCCTAGGGGCGCCGCCACAGGGTGCATAGGGGGCGGCAGCAGCTGGGTTCTGTTGGGGGTCACCGGTAGTTGACCCCTAGTTAGTCCTTGCGGTAGTGGAACGGTGGCGAGCAATAGTGGAGGGCCAAACTCAAGCTCGGATCGAGCTAGTGCAGCAGTGGCCCTGGTGCATCGCTAGCTTGTCCACTGGCCCCGAACGGCTGCGAAAAGGACTAGTGGCCCCATTGTAGGGGAGTTGCAGTCGCGGGAAGTCGCGGTGGAGCCACCCCGACATAGGGGTAGCTTCCCGCGATTGTGGCTGTCGGGTTTGGACACCCGATGATCGTCGGTGGCTGTAGTAGTCAGCCCGTGGAAGCTAGTCATGGCTGCTGGTGAGCATGGGAGCATTGGACCCATGGCCACCAGCCGCGGTTTTGCTATAGCGTGAACCGTCGTCGCTGGCAGTCTTCCAGCCAGTGTTGGCACGAACGGTGGCCTGGGCTCGGGTGTGGGGGTCCGATGGGAGGAACTAGACATGGCGGTGGGGGCCAGGAGCGACTAGATGGCCGCTGGTGGGAGGCTAGGATTTTTAGCCCTAGCTCCTATCGTGGGTAGGGGAAGACAGCTCGGGGGCCATCTCTGGTGGCTGCTCCGACGTTGATGTGGCGACGGGCTTAGCCTGCAAGGATGAAAGGTGTTCCTCCTCGATCGGAGGAAGGGTTCTCGCTGGCGGTTGAGTCTCCTCTCCACCTCCTTCACGATTTGAAGTTGGTGGCTGTGGTTGGGCTATTTCCGTCGTTGTCGGCGGCGTTGGCAATGTTGGCGGCATGGGCTGGCTGTGTTGGGCTACGAGAATGGTCGTCAAGGTTTTCGTCAAGATTTGGATCGCCTCCTCGATCCTTTTGAAACTTTTCGTGGCTCTGTTTGATGATTCACACAACGAGTCCATGGATTCAACCCATGCCTTCGCCTACGCTAGCAGCTCGTTGTCAATTGTTGTTGGTGGTGGTGGTGGCGGGGGGACCAGATCAACTCCCACAGGAAAGGAGATGAGATCGTGGTTAGGGTTTTGAAGGTTGAGGTGTTTCTATGGCTATGATCTATTCCTAGAAAGATAAAACGATCTAACGACTAGATAAAAGATAAGGACAAAAATAATAATTAGTTAAATTCAGATATCTTCCAATGATCCCTAATTAATACATGTCCACCCCTATTTATAGGAGTAAAATCCCTAGCGGATCAGATCCACATGCGGATTATCCGATTTATTTGAAACTTAAAACAATAAGATAAAGCTAAGTAACTAACTTGACTCGACTCGACTTGACTCGACTTAATCCATGTTGTCGGATCGTAACACTTTAGGACCCCTATTTCTCACATCTGATGTTGAAAATTATATTTTGACATTCACTCAATTTCTAGATGTTGCATATGCTATTTTACATTTTTATAAGGAAGGAATTCATTTTTTTCCTTTATTATTAAAGTGGGTATAGCCTAGTTATATTTCTTTTAAGGAAGCAATTTATTCCTCCAATATAAATTTCTTAAAAAGTTTGGCTACAAAAAATGCAAGCAAAGCTGCTAGACTCCCACTTTCTTCAACAGGTCTTGAATGAGAATTTTATTATTACACATTTTAAAGCTCAATGCAAAAAAAAAAATTCAACTTCTAAATGCTAGCCAAGTCCTTAGAATTCTGCCCAACAATATTCAGAAAATTATAGTGACTAACAATATAAATCCACATTACTAGTGAACCTCCACTGAGCTTGATCAACATTACCATCAAGCTGAATACCACTATTATTCACCATGTTTTTCATCAACTACTCCTCTTTCACCATATTCTCATCAAAGCCTCTTCTATATCTCAAATTTCGTTCTGGTCTATTACAGACCTCTTGTATATACATATATCTTTATCTCACACAGTGCATAACAGATTTGAAAACATAGTAGCCAACTTATTTCTCCGAACCAAGTATCCTTCCAAAATTTAATCTTAGCATCCTTATCACCAATCCAATTTAAGCCCAACATGAATATCCTTCAAGAGTATAGTACTCCTTTCCAAAAATGAGATATTATATCTGTACATTTGAGCTTAAAAATTCAACTTTATATCTCTTATAATACCTCCCCATCACCACATCTGCCCAAAGCTGATAGCAATCTTCACCACCACTTGGTAGATAGTGCCAAGTTCATCTCTTGCATATTGATAACACCAAGTCCTCCAAACTCCTTCCTCATGCACATTTTTTCCGGTTTACAAGGAAATATTACTTTTACTCTTCTCATACCCTTTTCCAAAGAAAATTTGATTTGAATTTATCAATTCTTCTTCTGACCTGACCAGCATTTGGAAGAAGGAAAGATAATATAGTGGAGTTGAACTCAAAATTGAATTAATGAGTTTATCAATTCTTTTCTAATTTGCTAATTATTTTTCAACTTTATCAATGACCGAATACCAATCCATTTTCTTAATTAACTATCATGTAGAGCGAGTTCAATGTACTTTATAGATAGGGATTCACTACTAAAATTAAACATTTCATCACTACTGATTCTATGAGCCCTCCAAATTTCAGTAGTCATACATAATCTCTAATTATCGACATAACCAAGCACCTATTTATAATAAGGGAAAAATTATATTTTATTCTCTTGTGATTAAACTTAAATTCACTTCATTCTCTTATAGTTTCGTTTGTGTCACTTTACTATCTTATGATTATATTCAAATTGAAACGTTACATTTGTTATCATATTTGACTAATCTATAGGTCAAATTTAAACATACTTTTTAGAGACAAAGTTGTAGAAAATTAGATAAGCTTTCTAATATATCTATAATAATATCAATTAGATTTTAGATAACAAAGTTAAAATCCATCCAAATGCTTTTGTAAGATTTTTAAGTAAATTAATCCAACCACGGATGAGGTCTTGAAACTGAAGCTTTAATCTTTATTTCTTCTCCTTCTTCTTCTTGTGACTTGAATTCTTCGCATCTGATCCTCTATAAGTGATTTGATGATACCTATGAATCTAAATTATACAACTCAAATAAATGTGATTTTATCTATAAATTTGTTAATACAAAAATATGGGTCTAACACTCTTCCTACCATTAGCAATTTTATGAAAAAAAGAAGTAGATCTCTAGGTCCCCTTCTTTATGCCAGATCATGCGGGATTTTTGCTTCCACCTCAATTCCTCTTCTCCGTAAAATTTATCTAAAATACCATCCACAACTTTATAATTAACTTCTTCAGTAGACAATGTTCCTCCATAATATCAAGCTCATCAATACACTTGAAAAATTGCTCTTTCTTGACTCTATTATTTCTCTTCAAATTTATGTCCTAGCTTCTTAACTTTTTTGTTAGATTTGTGTATTTAGAATTCCAAGTATTGGAAGCACCGTTACTTTGCTCACTACACAGCCACCATCTTCTAATCAACTCAATAAAGCCATCATTTTTTAAACCAATTATATTCAAATATAAAAACTATATTCTTCTTAAGAGCACCATCAAAATCCAAAAGTAATAGAACATGATTAGACCCATATATGAAACGAGCAATAACAGTAACAAGTTTATAGTAACTTTTCCATCCAGTGGAAGAAAACATTCAATCCAACAAGGTAAAGACTGGTTCCTCCCTTTGCTACCTCCCATGTTATCCAACTATCTTTTACCGATGTCCTTATGCTTAGTTTTCTATAGACAAATAAAGTCCAAGTTTTTCCTTGTGAAGATCCCACGAACCCCTCTTCTCTTATCTAGGTAACCCAACTCTCTTGACATTCCAGAACAAACCTCTCCTCTTCCCCTCATTCTCTCTCTCTCTCTCTCTCACTCTCTCTCTCTCCATCTAGTTCCCCAGCAATCACCGACCGCCGGGAAGAGCCGCCATCGGCCCTTCTATCCACCTGTGAGCCTTCCTCTCTCTCTCTCCTCTCTCTCTCTCTATTGGTTTCCTCTCGGGACCGTCGGAGGTTTGAGCCACCGACGAGAGACTAGCCGCTGAGTGGCCATCAGCAGTCGTACCCATCCCCTATAGCCTAGCCCTCTTCCCCTTTTCTTCTTCCTGTTCCTCTTCTTCTTCTTCCTCTTCGTCTTCTTCTTCTTCTCCTCCTCCTCCTCCTCCTCCTCCTCCTCCTCCTCCTCCTCCTCCTCCTCCTTCCCTTCTTTCCTCCTCTCGGGTAGCACCCTGCAATAAGGTGCTGGGCTCGGCCCAACACCTGCTATGTTAAGGTGCTGGGCTGAGCACTATGTATAGTTTAAAAAAATATATATAAATATATATATATATATATATATGCATATTATTGATTACTATTTAAATGATATCTAATTACATTATTAATTATTTAATTAGTTTAGTTAATCAAATGTATTTAATTTATATGAATTAAATCTAATTATATCATGTTTAGGAAAATACTTGTAACATAAATTACTATATTAATCCTATCTAGGTATAGTAATTATTAGGGTTAATGTACGTATATTCTTGCGTAATTATTTGCACTAACTTAATTCTTATTTTCTTAATTATCAAAGAAAATAATAGGCATATAATTATGGTTTAAATACACTATTATATAATATAATTATGGTTAATAAATAACAAAACAAATATAGGAATGAAGAGTATATGATTACAATGAGAAATTATCTTTTACCCGAGTTAATTTTAATTAATAGAAAGACTGACATTATATGTTATAAATAATTTCAGATTCTGACCCCCTGTTCAAGACCTGTGGACTTAGCTATTGAAGTCTGATCATTGTCGTAGCATCGTGAACGAGTGATTGGTCGATAAATACAATGGTGGTGAGTAGTCTTATCCTCTAGACGCCTTTCTCAAATTAGGATATATTATATAATTATATATATACATATTTTAGCCTCCAGCATGATTATATAACTTTATCTAGAGATGATTTCAGTCGAGCATATTTTATTATGCATTTGATTAGGCAGATCTAGGATATGAATACATCGGTGATATATAGAGATGATTGAAGATGACTATATTGTTATGGTTTTAGGTCAAGATGATTTCTATCATGAGTGTGCATTTGATAAACTAGCAGGAGTATGCATGCGTTAGATACTGGTTGGAGTCTGCATTGCAACATCTTTCTCTTGGCTTTTTTACCACGTAAATTCCTAAGTTGCTAATACACTTAGTTAGGATCTTTTCTTATTGCATTAGTTATTTATTTTTTATTAAAATAAAATTCTTGTATGTCGCGTTCGAACGCAGGTGGGGTCACGTTTGAACACCCTTGCGAACGTCTGCATCAGGTTCGCAAATACAGAGAACACATATTGTGCGTTCGAACGCGGTCGGGCGAGTTCGAACGCCTACATCACGTTTGCACATACAAAGAACATCTTTTGTGCATTCGAACACAATCGACGGGAATCCTCTAGAATTAGGATTTCATATTATTTTAGGACTTGTTGGCTAGTCTTTATAAATATGTGGATGACAGCCAACTTTATAATGCTATTGGATTATTGCTTTCTTGTCTCCTATCTCCTCTAGACTTCTCCCTCCTCCCTCTTCACCATCCTTCCACCTCTACTATTGGCAAAGTTTCTCCTAACTTATAATCTCCCTTGATTGTCGAGTCATCCCTCTTCTTTGGGATCTCGACCACTTCGTTTCCTTCATCTATATCCCTTAATCACATCCACTATTCATCTTCATCTCCATACCCATCCATAACCCTAACATCCACTCCACTCGTCACCACCACCATCACCCACATTATTTCGTGTTTTCTTCTCTGCTATAGTTAGAATCTGCAAAGGGCGTAAATATGAAAGTTGTAGATCAGGAAGTTACAGATCCTAGTCAGTTTTATAATTTTCTAACTACAGGAGAATATCTGACGAATATTTTGCCACAGTTGCGCGGAATAATTCTTTTAATATATTTAGATCTTAAAGGAATAGTTGTGTAGCTTATCTTTGGTTCCAAATCTTATCAAAGTGGTATAAGAGCTTATCAAATTAGTATCAGAGCTTATCAATTAGTATCAGAGCCTATCAAAGTGGTATTAGAGCTTAACAATTAGTGTCAGAGCTTAACAATTGGTATCAGAGCTTAACAATTTGGTATCAGAGCAGGCGAAGCTCAGACTATTAATAGTTAAAACAAGAAAGATGACATCAACAAGGAGACCTGTGGAGAGCACATTGACAAAGGAGGAGGCAATCCACGATGACCCTAACTGTGAGGCCGATTCCTTTGGAGCGACCATGGCAGGACAGAGTCAACCAACATCCATGAGTGCGAATATGGACGAACTTAGGGGCATGTTCCATACATTGATGCATAGAGTTGACTCAATTCAAAATGATCACAATGATTTTAAGGAATATGTCATGAACCAATTTGATTCGTTATCTCCACGACGACGATTGGAGTTTTAAGAAGGACCAGCGGTGGGACTTCATCGAACTAATACCCCACAAGTCTAGGTGCGTCATGCAAGTGTTAATGATCCCCTCTTACCTATGCACACACATCATTCCCCACCTCCGTTGCAAAACCTAAAACCAACGGTGGTGAAACCCAAGAGGCGTGTGACACCGGTGCGTTTTGTCGATGAGGAGGATTGGCACTATGAGGATGAGGTTGATCCCTATGGAGATGGTAATGGACGTGTTCGAGGATTTAGAGAGGGTGATCAACCTGCATAAAGGTTTAGACTTGAACCAAAGATCTTTCGCGAACCCAACAATGCTATTCGGGGGAGAACCGCACGCTTGGACTTTCTAAAATTCCAAGGCGGTGATCCAACGGATTGAGTGTTTCAAATTGAACAATATTTTGATTGTCAAGGTACAGCGAAAGATGCAAAAGTTCATATGGCAAGCTTTCACCTTCAAGGAACGGCATTATATTGGTATAGATCGGTTATTCGTGGTGGTGGATTTATCGGATGGGCTGATTTTTGTAGGAGGATCACACGTAGATTTGGGACAGCAACATATGAAGATTTTGCTGTCACATTAAGCAAGATGGTTCAGAGGACAATCGTATTGGAGTACCAAGCTGAGCTTGAAAAAGTTAGTAGTTAGTGTGAGCCACCGTGGCCTGAACGAACATTGATGGGTATATTTATTTCAGAGCTGCGGGATGAGATACAAGCGAATGTTCATACTCTATGTCCTATTATTCTTGAAGAGGCCTTTGAGAAGGCTGTGAGGATGGAGTGAAAATATAAGGCTCTAAAGATGGCAGCGAAAACCAATTGGGGCAACCGAGATGGGCGGTTTGCACCTAAAACGCCAGCTGGAAATTCTGTAGTTTCAAAAACACCTAGACCACGACCATTTTTGAGACCTTCTTTCGATGTTAGAGGAGACACAAGACCCCCCATTCGAACTCCCACACCTACTAAGGTGGAAAAGCGAAGAGCAAAGAGCAAAGGGCCTTTGCTTTAGATGTGATGAGCGTTTCACCCCCGGTCATCGGTGTTCTAAACCGATTGGGAGTGTGATGCTTATTGACGGTATTGAGAAGGATGATGAGGTTGTTGATGATGGAGAGTGTCAAGAGGAGGTCCATGAGGAGACCATTGAGGAGGGCGTGGAGGAAGATATCCAAGCTGAAATATCGATGCAAGCATATTCGGGTACTTCCGCGCCGAGGACGTTATGAGTAGACGAACTCGTTAGAAAGCATTGTGTGTACATCCTTATCGATTCGGGGAGCACACACAAATTTCTAGACGAGAGGCTAGTGAGGAGATTGAGTTTGTATGCCGAACTGACCACGGAATTTGACGTTGCTATTGGAGATGGCACAATGCTTAAGTCAGAGAGCTTGTGTCGCTGGGTCGGTATACGGGTGCAAGGACAAGACAACATTGTGGACTTGTATTCGTTGGCGCTGTGACGAGAGGACATTGTCCTTGGTACTTAGTGGTTACAAAGTTTGAGACCCGTCATATTTGATTTTCGAAACATGTGGATAAAATTTAAATAAGGAAACAAAGATGTGCGGCTTGATGACGTTCGGTCTTCGTCAATTCATGTGATGCAGCCTATGATGGGGCTGCCTTATGCGTATGATTTGGCCTATCTTCTTTAGTTATGACTATCAGGAGATGAGCCTCAAACGAGTTCAAGTACTATTATTGAATTGCCTAATTTATTAGATAACTTTTTTGGACTATTTGAAGAGCTATAGGAGTTGCCACCAAGGAGAGCGGCAAACCATCGCATAGAGATGGTACCTGAGGCCACATCATTTCAGCGGATGGTGTAGCGGCGAATCCTCAAAAAGTTGCATGTATGACCGCTTGGCCTATTCCTACTACTACCACCGGATTGAGAGGATTTTTAGGGCTGACTAGATATTATCGTCAATTCATTGCCAGATATGGCAAGATCGTTGCTCCTCTCACTTCTTTATTGAAGAATGACTTTTTTAGATGGACAGATGAAGCCACTTCAGCCTTTAAAAAATTGAAAACAGCAATAACGATGGCACCCATTCTAGCGCTGTCGGACTTCACCAAAGAGTTCATTGTGGAATGTGATGCATTGGGCGTTGGCATAGGAGTTGTAGTTATGCAAGAAGGACGACCTATAGCCTTTCTTAGTAAGGCTTTGTCATAAAAATCTCAGCAATTATCGACTTATGAGAGAGAGATGTTGGTAATTCTGCATGCGGTGACAAAGTGGAGGCCTTATTTGATCGGTAGATGACTCATTATCCGAACCGATCAAAGGAGTCTTCCATACTTTATATGACATCATATACACACTCCGGCACAGCAGGGATGGGTCACAAAATTACTAGGATATGATTATGAAATCCAATACAAGAAGGGAATGAAAAATAGAGCGGCGGATGACTATCGCGCCAACATGATACCGCCGAGCTTGCAACCTATTCTTCTCATACCTTTCCCTTCCTTGATGAGCTAAGGTATGCATGTACATCTGATCCGGATATTTTGAGATTGTTGTAGGAGGTGATGGATGATTCTGAGTACTATCTAGAGTTAGAGAATTGAGGCGGTTTGCTGCTAGACCGCGGATGCATTCGATTGCCCGCAAATGATGGATTGCGGTAGAAATTGTTGGAGCACTTCCATCACACTCCAGAGGCTGGTCATGAGGGTATCTTGAGGACTTATAGGAGAATATCTCAGAGTTGCACGTGGCCCGGATTGAGGCGGGATGTGAGGAGTTTTGTCCGTGCTTGCGAAGTCTGTCAAAGGGTTAAAGCAAGCACATTAAAACCGACCAAATTACTTCAGTCTTTACTTATACCAGATCATGTTTTGGAGGACATTTCTATAGATTTTATAGAGGGTCTTCTGTTGGTACGTGGTTATTCCATTATCTTTGTGGTGGTTGACAGATTGAGCAAGTATGCGTACTTTTCAGCATTGTCAGATCTATTTTTAGCCAAGTCGGTGGCTAAAATTTTTGTTAGAGATATTGCTTGATTACATGGCATGCCGCACACGATTGTCTCAGATCATGATTGAGTATTTATGAGCGACTTTTGGACGAAGTTTTTCAAACTATAGAGGACATGGTTGAACTTCAGTTCGACCTACCATCCACAGACGGACGGCCAAACCGAGGTGGTCAATTGAGGCATTGAGCAATATTTGAGGTGCTTTGTGGGAGAGATGCCGAGACGATGGTTGGAGTTCTTACCGTGGGCGGAGTGGTCTTATAACACTGCCTACCATAGCAGCATTGGCATGACTCCATTTAAGGTGATGTATGGATGCACGGCTCCGATGTTATGCGCTTATGATCCAGTGGCATCTGCAGATTGGATGGATGTGGACTTAGCGTTGATGGATAGAGATGCCACATTGAGGAGGTTGCGTGGTCATCTTAAACTTGCTCAAAACCGCATGAAGCAAGTTTATGATCATAGCTATAAGGAGCAGGAGTTTGACATTGGTAGTTGGGTGTTTATGAGGGTGCAGCCATATTGACAGGTGACCTTACGTCTGATGTGTAACCAAAAGTTAGCACATCAGTACTTTAGGTGTTGGAGCGTATTAGTCCGGTTGCATATCGTTTGGAGCTGTCGGAGGGGTCGAGAGTGCATCATGTCTTTCATGTTTCATTGTTGAGAGAGCGCATTGGAGATCATAAGATTGTTGGATCGGTTCTACCGAAGCCATTGGAGGAAATAGAGATCGCAGAGACAGTTCGTGTACTTGCTAGACGCCGACGATGACATGGTACCAGATTGGAGATAGAGATTCTAGTTGAGTGGCTTGACAAGCCATCGAATGAGGTAATATGAGAGTTGGAGACTGATATCTTGGAGCATTTTCCCGACTTTTCATCTCGAGGGCAAGGTGGGGAAAGTGTGGTTGTAACGCCCCCGTCCGGCACATGCACGTGCACGCCCACGCGTCCACACGGCACGCGCGGTGCACGCGACAGGTCGGGCGGGGCCTGTCATGCATAGATGCTCTCTTATGCACATATAATTATGACATCATCAAATAATACCTACTAACCTATCCATAATCACATAATCCATCACCAAATAAATCATATTATTAACCAAATAAACCTATTAACATATGAATATCAAAGTCCATAATAATATACACTAGACCACTACATAATCTGGCAGGACCCACACAGGCCACAATAAATCATCAAGATATAACTAAAATAATTAATACAAGAGTACGTCATAATTCGACCTGTATTATACAAATCATCGTCTAATACAAAAGAGTACAAATATCAAATATTGGTACAACTCAATTTCTATATAAACTATCATCTATACCGTCTCGCATCTATAGCTCACCTCATCTTTGCTTTAAAATATCTCATCAGGATATCTCAAGACGGTATCACATACCATAATATCTGTTAGAGTTAAAAAGAAAGAAATAAAGAGAGTCATGAGCAAAATGCTTAGTGAATAGACCTTACTCTGAATTAGTTATGCCAAACAGAGAGTAAATCATGTACTAGATAATATGAATCAGCAAGAGCATCATGTCATGAATGAGTATATGGATATATCCTTAATAATATATAAATAAAAAGTAGACAATATGTCATAACTAAGTAGATCTCCATGTCATAGTATCATCATAACTCTCTTTCAAATATGACACATGATGCATGCCAACCATGACGATGCTATGATATCAAATGCAACCATATATGATGTATATTGACTACTTCATAATCAGGTAATCAAATGATAATGAAAATCATATGCATTTCTCAACATCACAATCATCATCGACATCTCGGTATAATATCATCATACTAGAGCACTATCAATAGTCAACACCCAATACTCGGTCTCAACATCATGTCCAAAGGCTCAGAGCATACTCTGTCACCCGCAAGAGTATCTCAAATATAACCATACCCCGCCACCCGCTAGGGTATCAACATCCATCCAGACCGGGCACCCTTCCTACCTGATAGAAACCTCGTGAGGATGTGTTTGAATATCTGCTGCGCACACAGACTGACGACCTCGAACGTAAGACCAATAGGATCGTGACTATGTCGAGCGATCAATCATCTCTAGGCATGCCCTAACCCTCGCGCCCACTCAAGTATCCTCATGCTTTCTACCAACTATCATATTAATTACATTTCATGCTTTCCTTCTAAATGATAGATCATATACATATATCCAGTACTATAACAAGTCACTACATAACATGAATTTAGATGGAATAGAAATCAAGAGAAAAATAATACAATGTAGTCTCCAACTATGTAGTCTACACATGCATACTCATGCTAACTTATTACATGAATACTCATACTACAGATCAATTGAACATAACCTTACAACAGTATAATCATCTCTCATCATCTCTATTTATCATCATCATACTCGTATCCAAGATCAACCTAATTATATGCATGATAAAAATATGTTTGATTGTAATCATCTCTAGATAAAGTCATATAATCATGCTCGATGCCAAAACATGCATGTACATAATATATAATATAACCTAATTTGAGAAAAGCATCTATGGAATAAGACTACTCACTTCTTATCAGAAGACTCAATACACGTATCTCTTAGGTCCATCAATCAACCGCCACTCATCGCTGGTTAGATCCCCAGGGTCTCGAATAAGGGGGTTTAGAGTCTAAAAATGTTTAAGTAACATGAAGTTAGTTGTTTAGTTAATTATAATTCGTTCGAGTAAAATATGATATTTTATTAGGTTTAACATTGATTAGATTTATAGGATAAATTTAATTGTGACAATATTAATATGCTATTTATATTTATTTAATAAAATCCTAATTTGCTAATTATAGAATACAAGTATATAGTAATTTATCTCCTTTTTGTAAATAACCAACAATATATATATGATTTAATAAAAATATAATTATAAAATATAATTATTATTAATTATTTTGTAATACTTACTCTTATTTAACTAATCCTAAATTATACATAAAATAATCATTATCCTATTATACAAAAATAATCTGCAAGTCTAGTATTCCATTTTATACAAACTATTAGACAATACTAATATACTAAAAATTGGAATATAAAATATAAATTAAATATAAATATAAGATTATTATCAATAAGACTACATATATTAACTAATAAATAATAACTAAACTATAAATAAATTTATAGGCAATATCTATAATTGTAATTAATAAATTATTATACTAAAATACTTAGTAAAAATTATATTAGTGAGTATAATTTATCAAAATAATTAATTACCTAAATAGACTATGTTACTTAACATTAGAAAATAATTATATATATAAAAAAAAATAATAGTCCTCTTTGATATCCAGCACTATTTGCAGCACTGTTGCAGCAAGAGGAGAAGGAGGGACCGAGAATGGAGAAGAAGAAGAAAGGAAGAAGAAGAGAAAGAAAGAAAGAAGAAAGAAGAAGAAGAAGAGAAGGAGAAGGAAGGAAGGCGCGGACCCGGGTCGGTGGGGAGGGCGCTGGCCGTTGCTGGCCAGCCAATGGTAGGCCTCTCGCCGGCGGCTCAGTTTCGTCGAACCTAAGCTAAAGAGGATGAAAGAGAGAGAGAGAGAGAGAGAAGAAGAGAGAAGAAGAGAGAGAAGGAAAAAGAGCTCACCGACGCTTGCAGAGGTGGCAGCGATGGTTTCTAAGGATGGCAGTAGCGGTGATAGGCCGGCCTCAGCAAAAGAGAGAGAGAGAACCGAGAGAGAGAGAGAGAGCGTGAGAGAAAGAAAGATATAGAGGGAGAAAGAGAGGCCGTGGCGTCGTGCCATGCAATTAGTTTTTTTTCATTACGGTTGGGTTGTTATAGTGGTGGGCGAATACACTTAGTTAGGATCTTTTCTTATTGCATTAGTTTTTTATTTTTATTAAAATAAAATTCCTGTAAGTCGCGTTCGAATGTAGGTGGGGTTGTGTTCGAATGCCCTTGTGGACGCCTACATTAGGTTCGCAAATACAGAGAACGCATATTATGCGTTCGAACGTGGTCGGGCGAGTTCGAACGCCTGCATCGCGTTCGCACATATAGAGAACGTCTTTTGTGCGTTCAAACGCAATCGGGCGTGTTCGAATGCGATCGACGGGAATCCTCTTGAATTAGGGTTTTATATTGTTTTAGGAGCTAGCCTCTATAAATATGTGGAAGGCAGCCAACTTCATAATGTTATTGGATTATTGCTTTCTTGCCTCCTATCTTCTCTAGACTTTTCCCTCCTCCTTCTTCACCATCCTTCCACATCTACAATTGGCAAAGTTTCTCCTAACTTCTAATCTCCCTCGACTGTCGAGCCACCCCTCTTCTTTGGGATCTCGACCACTTCGTTTCCTTCGTCTATATCCCTTAATCACATCCACAATTCATCTTCATCTCTATACTCATCCATAACCCTAACATTCACTCCACCAATCACCCACATTTTTTCGTGTTTTCCTCTCTGCTAGAGTTCAAATCTGTGAAGGGTATAAAGTTGTAGATCAAGAAGTTACGGATCTAATTCAATTAGTTTCGTAATTTTCTAACTACAGGAGAATATTTGACGAATATTTTTCCACTATTGCGCAGACTGATTTCTGTAATACATTCAGATCTTAAAGGAATAGTTGCGTAGCTTATCTTTGGTTCCAGATTTTATCAAAGTGGTATCAGAGCTTATCAAATTGGTATTAGAACTTATTAATTGGTATCAGAGCCTATCAAAGTGGTATCAAAGTTTAACAATTAGTATTAGAGCTTAATAGTTGCATGATCTATTGTAATACTGAATATGCATATGATCTATCATGTATTAGAAAATCATAAAAATACTGGTGTATGTGATGTGACGGCTGGAACGATATCTAGTCCGAACTGGTACTGGACATACTCTTAGCGTATGACAAAGTATGGTGATGGCTGATGATTTTACTCTTAGCGTATAACAGGGTACAACTATCATTAATATACCCTTAGCATATGGCAGGGTATGATTATTTTCTTCTAAGATACCCTTAGCGTATGGTAAGGTATGATTTATCTCTAGAGATACTCTTAGCGTATGACAGGATATGCTGTGAGCTTGTGGCATGATGAGTATCGAGTTTGGGGCTGAATACCGTAGTTCAGCATGGTGAATGATATTTAAAGTTAAGACAAATGATTGTGATAGTGAGAGATATATGGATTATATCTAGCTCTTACATATATAATTATCTAGTGGTTGGCATGCATCATATGCATCATCATTAATGTGACTAGTATCATTAGATCATAATTGTTATATATGATATGTTGTTATATTCAGTAATGATATATTATAATTTCATCATGAGATATATTTTTGGTTGAGGATATAATATGCTCATTCATGATAATTGATTATATTTATATATATGTTATTAAGGATACATATATATATGCTCATACATGGCATCATGCTTCTTTCTTATTCATATTATTCAGTACTTGATTTACTCACTATTTGACTTCATTGATTCGTGGTAAGATTTATTCACTAAGCCTTTAGCTCATGACTCTCTTTGTTTTCTCATTTCCAAAAACTCAAGTGAACGAATAGAACATGATACTACTTTAGAGGTTTTGCTAGTGAGTGAAGAGTAGAGTGTGGTTAGTGTTATACACTAGATGAGTTATGTTATCTGATGTATCGGTTGACATCTTTCAAAGAGTGTCTTTCTTTATCTTATATTCTAACATGTGACCTTATATTTGTATAATTATGTATATACCACCGTTGTATATATGTAGTTGTGAAAAGCTCTTGATAATATGTTGCGATCTGTGTGAGGCCTAAGTAAGGTTATCTGTATACTGTTGATAGTCAGACTTGAGTTATTCTTAATTTAGATGTTGTGGATAAAATTATGATGTTGATAAAGGTTTATTTGACTGTCGGTAACTAACTAAATGGTCAGGTGCCACGCACGTGCTGTGTGGGTTCATGCCATGCACGTGTTTAGGGTTTGGGGTATTATAATCTTCATAGTATGTTTACTCTGACCGTAGACTTTAGAAAATTTTGAATGCTTCTTTAGGTAGTAGGGGTGAAAACGGGTTAGAGTTGCCCGCTATCCGATTCGATTGGGAATGGATTCGGGTAAAAGATTTCTACCTGACCCAAAAAGGATTCAAATATAGGTAGACTTTTTTTAACTATTAATATTTTATATTAATTATGTCTAAAATATATTATAATTTATTTAAAGCTTGACATGTATTTGTTTAAGATCCCATCATCTATTCAAAAATTCTTTGATCTGTATCAAAAAATTATCTATACCATTTAGTTAGGATATGAATAGAAATTTTGCTATTTGTTCAATAAATATATTAAAATAAAAAATATGAATCCGAATATGAGTCGATCACTGTAGGATTTAGTTTTGAACTGTTTTTCTCTCCCATTCGGCAGTCATATTAGATATCTTCAATCTTTTTTCTTCCTAAAGTACTGAGTAACCTCAATTGGTTTAATTGTTTGGATAGGTTCCACTTCTAAAACACTCTCTTGAGACATGACTGCCAGCTGCTAATCTTTTGTAGCCTGACTATCTCCTCCCTCACTTTTCCTATCCTGCCTATCATCCAATACAATGTATTCATCAACCAAGTTCATTTGCCACCATATGCTTTCTTAAATAAATATTTTCTTTCCTTGCCAAGTTTTCTTCAGAATATTAAATATTCTTTTCTTTGACCCTTTTAGGGACTATCTGGAGAATAATATTGAAGTGTAGTTCAGCAATATTTTATTATTCTTCTGAGAGCCAGACGAAGCCCTATTGGTTGAATTTTTATTATTATATCGTTTTGCTTACAATTGTAAGGGTTGGAGGTTACCATTTTGCCCTATTGTAGATTTTAGTCTCTGATGCCAAGAGGAGACTTTTCTACTCGTCAGAATTAGTTCTTAATATAGTCTTTTACTTTTTTTATTAAAAAAATTCTTATTATTACAGATCACATGCGTGCCATGTGAGTTTCTTCTACATATATTAAAGAGAAATTGCAGCCTGCCATGTAAATATTTTAGTATTTATCATTTATGTTTTACTTGTAATGCCTCAAAATTATAGTTTTAAATTAATTTTAACTTAGCAGCAGCAGCAGCAGCAGCGATGAGACATATAATATTCTGTTACTTTTGGAAATAAAAAGAAATTAATACTCCTGTTTTTATTATCTTAACTCTAACAAAGTTAAGGGTATGATGATTATTTTGTAGTCATAGTTAAATTAACTCATCTATTATCTATATAATAACGGTTTGTTGGTTAAATACTTAAATATTTATATAGTAGGGTGTTAATGATAATAAAAGCAAAATATCGGGTGCTTGTGACAAATGGCCAACATTAAAACCGAAGAAAAAGACAAAACTACCCACTCGTTCGTGGTTTCCATCTTGTTTCTAGTGCTAATTCGCGTCCTCCCGGTAAGGAAAGAGGAGGGAAAGAGGAGGAAAGAAAGAGGAGAGAGAGAGAGAGAGAGAGAGAGAGAGAGAGAGAGAGAGAGAGAGAGAAGAGAGAGATGGAATTGCCGCCGGAGAACGACTGCTGCTCTATTTGCCACGACGAGTTCACCTTGCCGTGCCAGGCGAATTGCTCCCATTGGTTCTGCGGTAATGGCCGAAAAGCCCATCAAATTTTCCCGAATTTCACGTCCCTTCTGTTGTAGTTGATAGGATTAGAGGTGGATAATGCGTGGATTCGTGTTTCTTGATTCGGATTTTGGTAGTCTCTCTTTCTTTAATCTCGATTGGAGCGGGATGATTTCGTCGCAGCTAGGGTTCTTGAATGTTGTGACGGTTAAAAATGTTTATTTTTTTGGTTAGTTTCATCTTCTTCTTTTTTTGTTCTTTTTTTTTTTGCTAATAAGCAAGATGGTACAGATAAAGCTATAAAAGTGCAATCTTGAGGAAGATGATTGAAATTTCATGGAAGATTTGATTTGGCTGAACTTCGTAAAGGATAGTTTGACCATTTTGTTTGCTTTATAAACTATCTAGAAATTTAGGAAGGAAAAGTGAATATTTTCTGCTTGTTGTTTTGTTGATATTTTTATGCTGATGAAGGACATGTTCTTAATTGATGCGGTAAGGAATGATGATTGAAAATGAATCTTCTTAAGAAGAGGAATCTGAACTTTTATATGGTGAGGAAAATGTTTTATAGGAAGTCACCAATTATACCTATTTCTATCCTAATGCCTTATATGAGATATTCATTTAAGTTTTTTGTTTTGATAGAGATAAGATGTTCTTAGGCTGTATGTTTCATTTAGACTAGTTTTCTTTTTTATTTGGTTAATTGGGCTTGCCAAGTGTCACATATTTATCCTAGATTTAGGGGTTGGCCGCATTGATGGTTGCTTCGTTTCAATTTATGGTACCTTTATCTGTGGTTGTTCATCTTGACGAGGTCTTGTCATTACATGTAATGTTCTAAAAACACTTGTGATACACGGGCAGGCAAGCAACCACATCACATTTGCTGTCCAGATATAAAATACTAGAAATGGTATATATTAACACTCCTTTATTTTTTTAATTAAAGGTGATAAATCTCAGCCTGTTTCCTTAAGGAACTGTGTAAAATAACAGTCCCCCAGCATCCAACAAAATATTGTCAAGCTCCCTTCAACACCATCAAATACTAAACCATAAGGGAATACAAAACACTGCCATAGTATAAAAAGGCAAACAACATGACTGTCGTAATGTTCTTTTTTGTGTTTACACAGTTGGTTGCTAAATGATGGTTTGGTGTGTGATGTGCAGTGTTTGAGAAAGTTCTATAGTAGCTTAAATTAGTTATGAATTTGTTACGTGCCCTACTGTCGAATAAAGTCTTTATTTATTCCTTTATTCAGATAATAATATCTCAAATTGAAGATTTACTGTTATCAAGCTAATCTTAACAACTATCTATAATTAGTGGTTCCACTGCCAGACAGTGTATTCTATTATAGTTAGTTAGTATTTTTTAAATGCTCTCTATATGTAATTCAGCACAGTGCATTCTGCGTGTGTGGCATCATGGATCTGCTCTTCAGCCATGCAAATGTCCCATATGTCGGCGTTTTATAACTCTGCTGGTACCTGCTGATGGTTTACGACGTCAGCAGCAGGGCACAGAAGATAGTCAAACTATTGAAAATATTGAGAAGTACAATCGCATATTTGGTGGAGGTTCAAGAAGCCTCATTCAGGTAGTTTTCTTAACTTACATATATACTCCATAATCCATATCTTATTTCGTTTCTATTTCATTATAGAGAACAATATTTATATATATTACAGTGCTGATCTCTGCCATCAGTATGTTTTGGTTGCAGCAAAGAATTATTTGTGATACTGAACGCTTTAGTGGAGGCTATGTGCAATTCACTTGACAAATTGCTTTCTGTGTTTTAGCATTCTTCATTTTCTTTGTACAACATCCATAACTTTGCAGTTTGGATAATTGCAGAATGCAGAGTATTCTTTTTGTTTGAACTCATTTCCTTTTCCAGCAATCCTTTAAGAAAATTCTTCCATGTGCACTTTTTTGGGGGTAAAGTCTTTGTCAACAACTTTTGCATCCTATAAAAGGCTACCGTGCCTTATATCTAGATGTAAAATTCTCTAAAGCAATTTCACAATTTGAACTGCTTCTGTTTAATTGAAATTTCAACAGAATAAATTCATGTGTCTTCCATACAAAATTACAAATGACTCGTCAGTGACCTTGAAGTTGAGTGTTGACAGTTGACATTCTTGGTGATTGGATGGAAAAATTGGACTTACAGTAGGATTGTCTATATCAATTTGTACTTCATGTTTCCATCTGTATATTTAAGCTGCAATGTCCATGAAAATGATTCTAACTTACAACGTTCACAAGTGTGAGCTGCTTGTAACATCACATTTATTATGTCTTACCTCTTCCAGAGGTTGCAGGACCTTCCATTTTTCATTCGAAGGCTTTTCAGAGAAATAATGGATCCTCAGAGGACTCTTCCCCTTGTTTTCAGGGCAAGAATGATTTTTGCGGTAAGTTTAATAATAATATCTGCCAGAATTTTGTTATTCATTGCATGTTGGCTTGTCATATATCTTCTCTTCACTTGCATTTTGCTTGCATTCTCTTTTCCTTTTTCTTTTTCCACACATGTCGGTGTTCAGGTTGGAGTTCTGGAGGATTTCTGATATCGCCAGTGGATATGAATTCATTTGTCTTAGGCTAAACTTGCTTCCTTTATGGACTACTATTTTGTGAAGTTAAATTTGGCAGATATCACTTTAGATGTGGTTCTTCATATCATAATGTTTAAAGAAATAAAAGATCATATAGTTGGAGAACACTACATATGCATTAAAGCTTACAAAAATAAATGAAGCATAGAATGCTAGTTTCTGTTTTAAGTACACATCGATCATCTTGATTTGCACTATTCAATGTGGTATAAACCAACATTCATGGATAGTTATGCTTTTTAGTCATGAAAACACAGAAATCTATTGGATGAAAGTATTCCTTTATGTTTTCTACTCAATAAATGTGTGGAAGTCCTCAAATCAAATGATATTTTACTTGTCATATTGAAGGTTATAGATCACAAGAGTGTTGATCTTCCATTTATATGGTCAATATTTGAGTTTTTGTTGCTTTTAGTAGCATTAACTGTAATATGTTACTTCTTTTGGAAAGCTTGTACTGTGTTACTGTGTAGTCCAATTCCTTGTAGCATTGGAAGATCAAAGATGCATAGGTCCAAACTAGAACCTTAAAAGCTATTATATATATATATTCTTTTATTGAGTATAATCTTTAGAAATCTCTTATGGTGAACTTTATTTGTTTTTAGACCAACAGGACATATATTTACACTTAACCAATGAAAGAAAATTAAAAAACTGTAATTCAATGTCTTAGAAAATTAGAATATGCGGTCTAGGATGGGGTCCAGCATCATATAGTGGAAGGAATTATACATGGTCATGGAGAAGAGCTTGTAGGATAGGTTCATTAGCTTGACAAAAAATGATAGTCATTAGATTTCTGAAAATTTGAGACAGAAGTTTGCAGAAACTGAAAGTATGAGCTTTAAAGGCCTAGCTTTGTTCATGGACTTTAGAGTAGTATTAGATTTCCATGCAACATTTTCTCCAGTCAAACAAAATGTCTGCTGCCATACATATGACACTGATACATATAGTTGCAGTAATGAAAATAGTCCAGCTATTGTTGTATTTATAAAGGTCTTTTGCATGTACTCCTTCAAAGTTCCCCCCTTATATATATGTTACCTTCTAAATTTCATATCTACATGTATGGTGATAAAATTCTTTCTTTTTGCATGTATACCCTTGAAACCCTAACTTTTTTATGAATGCGCCTGTAGGTTACATTCTGGTAACCTGTAACTAAAACCTCTCTTGTTTACATTTATACCTCTCCAAATGTAGAATGTGATCGTATACAAGTACAAGGGACATTAATGCAAGTATAATTTTTGGAGCATATACAGACAAATAAAAAGATTTTAGAGGGATATACACATATTAGAGGGTATATAGGAATAAAGGATATACACATGCAAAAATTCCTATTTATCTTTTTACTTATTAACTCAACATTATATAGATATGATTAGCCATGTTAGCTTACTAAGGGATCAATGCACACATGTAATATTTCAGTTATGTACAACTGATTCAAATTGCAGATGGTACTTAGCGCACTTTATGTTTTGAGCCCTGTGGACATACTTCCGGAAGGTAATTTGACGCTTATTTAGTTCTAAGTTTCTAACTGGTATAATCTTCTAGTAACTAGCTATATGATCTATATTAACTTGATATCAGTCTTTTAATGGGTTTATGCAGCTTTCCTGGGGATAGTAGGTTTTTTGGATGATCTGCTCATTCTACTGATTGTTTTTCTTCACCTTGCTGCTATTTACCGGTCGGTACTCCTTTATCGCCATGGAGGTGCTTGAATTAGGGTTCATCTGTTGCCTGGATGTTGTAAAGCTTCGTTTATGCCACAGTATGCGGTTACTCCCTGAAAATAAGGGTCGGAAGTGGAGATGTTCTGATTGTATGCAGGATTCCTTTGGTGTTTGCATCGAGCTGTTTTAGTTATTTTACTCCAGTAGGATAAAATCTCTTTATAATTCTCACTTGTAAAGAGTTAATATAATTGAACATTATTCATTTTTTCTGGTTTGAGTCTTAAATCCTAAACTTGGCTAGTTGACCTCATTTTTTAGTCATAATTTAGGTACCTTAAACTAGGCTAAAAAAATGTGGTGTTTGAGTGTAAATTAAGCATAACTATTGATGTGATGTGAAAAAAAAAAGTATTCTTTTAGAGGAAACTAAATAATATATAAAGGTAATGGATAAAAATGTCCTTTGGTTTTGATGATAAAATTTAATTACCAAAAAGCTTTCAATTACTAATTTGTGGGCTTGCATGCACGTATGCTCGCAAGGACTGATTATATATTTTTATTTTATATTTTTTAAGGTTACCATTGTTATTTTAAAATAATAACATAAGGTTAATGTTTCTTTTTTTTTCTTGTTTTTGTTATAAGCTCACACGTAAGCTACAATATTTTTTTATATTGTTTTAAGTTATTAATATTGCAATTTTATTTTTAAAAAAGTAAGTTATTCGAGCTTAGAAGCTCACAAATTTGCAACAACTCTTGTAATTTATTGTGGACTTAATATGTTTTCATTTTTTTTAAGGAAAATGTATTTATTTTGGAGGAAAATTAAAGATATATGAGATAGGATCTAAAATAGGGTTTTAATTATTACTTTCTAATATGAAAAATTGAAAAAGATTTATTTTTTAGGGTAGTTATATGTCATGGAAATAGTATCGAAATATTATTATTAAATGTGTAAAATAGAAATTCAAGTTGGCCATTTTGAACTCATATTAAACCTATCGGCAAATTATATTAAATCATAAATTTTTTATTTTTCCATTGGTGTGTATGAATATTTTTTTCCAAGGTTATAATTTTTGTTAGTTGTGGTAAAAGATGAGCTCTTTTATAATTAAAAAAATGAATTTTTTGCAAAAGATGAGAGAATATTGAAAGACATGAAAATAATAGACAATTTATTTTAAGGTTAAATTTGTTGATTTTTTTATTTTCTCACTTTATTGGGGAGCGGACTTAGTTATGAATAAATTGGTGTTTGGTTACTGAATGTGATTAAGAATCTCTAACTAAGTTCAGGGACCTCGCTCAAACTCAAACCAAGGGCTTGAGTATTGAGGTGACCACACTCTTGCACTATTTCAGCATTAAGCTTAGTATATTATAGAAAATATCTAAATGAGACCTTTTGTTAGTCTTGTGATATACTTTTACTTAAGAGTTAATATTTGTTGACCCAATCAAATGCCCCTTGATTAACATGATTAGAACCAAAATAGACATAACAAGATCTAAATGACGCTTAATTTACCTGCGAGTCAATTGTATTTAAGGTTACATTGTGGAGGTGAAGTTCATATCTTGCTAGGCTATAGGAATTTTACACAGTCTAGTTATGTTACACTCAACTAAATCATGCAATATATAGATTGTAGAAAACTCCTACCATATGGGCTGAAGAATGTTGTCAACAAATAAGAATTTTCTGTCATATCTTTTAAGCCATATTCACTATTTTAATATTCTAAACACAAATAAATCTCAAAATCTCATGATTATAATAACCATATAGTTAATTCTTAGTATTTTTATTTTAAAATTTTGCATATGACACCTTATATTTTTGTAATTTTATGACGATTCCTACACTTTTACTAATTGTAAATCACACATTCTCTCTCTACAAGTGAACCAAAAGTATTCTACGTTAGGTTAATTGTAACAAGATTTGAATGGATGACAAAAAAAATTTCCCTAGAAAGCTCATATTCGTCTTCTTTCTCTCCTCTAGATTGTTTTTCTTATTAATTTTCTCCCCCCTCGCCTTATTTCCTCACCCTCCACTCTCCTATATTGGTTGGGGTTGCAGTGATTCCTCTCCTCGATGAGAACATTATTCCTAGCAAATACCTAAGCCTTTGTTTGATTGGTAAACTCGTCACAAACAAATCTTTCAATGCCTCTGGCCTCTAGTATATACTTGATAAGGCATGGAGTTTAGGAGCTAAGCAAATATATTTTTCTTCATTCCTTTGATAAAGAGAGTGACAAATGACATGTGTGGAAAGGATCTTCCTGGACGTTCAATTATGATCTATTTGCCCTAGTTCCCTTCACCTGAAACTCTCCTTATGAGTACTGGGACTTCAACACCCATGAGTTTTGGGTATAGTTCCATGGCTTTTCCTTCGTGTACCTCTTTTATAGAATTGGTCTGTAGCTATTGCTAGGGTTAGCGTATTAGTGTTGCTAGATGTCAAGGAAGCACTGCAATTGTCCAACTTCATCCGAGGTAGGACAAAAGTTAATATTACAAAGCTTCTTATAAATGTTCTATCTATTTTCCCTTCTTAGTGTAATTTTTAAGAAAGTGACAGAAATATGAGAAGCTCCCAAGATCCTCATTGTCACTGAATGTATTTCCAATAGCAAGCTAAAATAGAAGATTGAAATAGTACTTTGCTCCCCAAACTGAGAGAATTTCAGCCTAGTTTTCTCAAATCTCGGAAGTTCATGGTTTTCACTGGAATATTCTTTTAGAAGTTGATTGTTCTTGACAGCTACTAAACCTCATCGAGGGAGGAGTCAACTCAAATGATAAATCATATCTGTATTGAGTTGTTGTCTTACGTGAGCCCTCCTACACATTAGCTTGTTGATAATGACATATCACATCCCCAACATTCTTCATCCTTAGCATTAATGGTTAGGCTCGGTTCCATCATAGTTGTTGAGTCGTATATATTGAGTATTATAAATGTCTAATCACCTAATCTCTCTGTCAAAGTGGCATTCCATCCCCAATAAAGGAGAGTACTTTAAAGCCGCTTTATCTCTTGCAAACATCCTTGTAGGACTTATCATATGCTCTTCTAACCTTCTTAGTAATGATATAAAAAGATGTGGTTCCCAAGCATAGAAACCCGAGCTAGAGAGTTAAAAGATTGCCCTCTTTTACTTCCCCTCTAGGTCACAACTTCATTTTTCTGCCCTTGACTATTTCCATTAGTAAAAGAAAAGCTCCACCTAGCCGATACTTCTCCCAAAGTTCACCTCTATTTTTAATACCCATCTCCCTAGCTACCAATGAAACTTAGTTTGGATCTGGCCATAACGACATTGCCTAACGCAAGCTCCAAAATGAAACTCTTGATATGAAATTATCGACGGTGTGAAGACTCCTAGATGATTCAAAACCTCTCCTCTATCCTCCACAATATCCATGCCAGCATTGCCTTCTTATTAGATATAAATTCACTAAAGCAAAATCCAAAACTATCATCTCCGCCCTCCTTTTCAAGGTAAGTTTTATTTGGTTCCCTTTTTAGGGCTCACGGGTGGGCTTTAGTTGATTTGGGATAACTAAATCTAGCTTGAGATTTTAGAAGCTATCCAAGGCTTCATATTCGCTCCAGTAAGAAGCTCCTCCCTTGAGTTCGACTAGATCTTTGGAGGGATCTATGATAATCCTTAATATATAGCTTACCACCAGCTCCTGACTAGAATTATTGACTTCTTTCTCTCATCCCCCTCTGCTTTACGATATAAGAAACATCAACAGATCTCCCTATGTGTGAAAAAGAGTGGCAGACTTGCTGCAAAGATAGGGAGTTTAGATGACTTCACCTCTTGGATCAATAGCTTTAGTCTCTTGGATTTTAGTTCTATAAAGCCTTCATGCACTTGATCTAATAAATGAAGTCATTTTTTAAGATGCTTGGAAATCCTCTTTCAACCCCTTTTCTCCTCGCTCAACCAATCTCAAGCTCCTCTCCAAGATTATTATCCTAAGCAGCTGGCAACAAGGTCATTGCATCATAGAATAAGGATTGGATATGAGAAAGGATGCTTAAAAGCAAACATGAAGATTATACCATTAAAGATGAACTCTATTGGTGTCAACACACACGGACAAAGTTGCATACTTGTGGAAACAAAAACAACAAAATGAAGGGAGAAAAAAAAATCATGAATCCAATCCATCTCTTAGGTCAATCTATTTTACACTTAAATGCAGATACAAGATTTACTTGTGACCACTCTCTCCATGCTCCAAAGGTCTCTTGAATTGAAAATTTTCTCTTGCTTGAACTTTTTGCATCGATGAACTAGTGAAATAGATTGTTTCTCATTGATTGCCCTCAACTCGACGTGGATCACTAAATGAATATGGTAGACATATTCGCTGTCCTTTAAACTCCTCCCCTACTTCAATACATAGTCAACAATCTCCAAGCAATAAGCAAGAAAAATGATCTCCTCAATTTTTGTAAAAAAGCTCTTTGAAGAAAGTAGAACTCTCAAACAATTAATCTTTGATCTCCCTTGAGTTATCTAACTTAATATGACATTTTGTATCTTTATATAAATTTGATATAATATCTTTAATTTATTATAGAAAAATTTCAAAAGCAAACACTAACTTTGAAATAGATTCAAAAATGTTTTTCTTAGTATACTCTTAGGTGGGAACATACCTTATTGGGTATGCATCTATCTCTAAATTACATACAAATTTATATTTAATTTTTGTGTTAGGGTGAGTACCTCACTATTCTAGATGCACACACAACCTGCAAAACTTAAATTATTACTGTTTTGACTTGATTCGCTTTTATTTTTCAATTTCCTTCGCATGAGCATTCTTCTACAATTCATATGTCTTTATCTATTATTAAAATTAGACTATAAGGCATATTCTAAAGTGTTTTATCTCCACAAACTTGCCACTACATAAATTTATACTTACATAACATAACCAACTAGGATTCGCCGACGATACATTCGAACGCTTAATGTTGTGTTCAAACTCTTGAAAAATATTAGCTCTCTAGAAACTTCATTGCTTGTTTGTTGCAACATTTATATGATGCGATTCGGACCCCACCGAGTCGTCTCGAGCATAGATATACCCTATGGGAGTCTACTTTTATTATTGTTTTATTTGTTTTCTTTAGAAAAATAAGGATTTTGTATATCGCATTTGAACGCGAGAGGGTCGCGTTTGAATGTCTGTAGGTGTTCGCATCTACAGAGAACACAATTTATGCGTTCAAATTCACTTGACCCTATTCGAACACCGACGCGCGAACGCCTGCATATGTTCGCATTGACTGAGAACGCAAATTTAGCATTTGAACACGTTCGTCCCTGTTTGAACGTGATCGGCGAGAATTCATTATTTTTAGGGTCATTATTTGTCATTTTGGCTTGTTGGGTTAGTCTTTAAGATGTGGATAGCAACCAAAATGATTATTATGAATGAATATTAATTTCTATCCCTTCCCTCCCTCTCTACCCTAATCTTCCTTTCTCTTCATTCAAGCCCTAGTCGTGCGCCATATTGACGCTGGTGATCCTCTAACCTCCCTCGTCTGTCAAGTCCTCCCTCCTCCTTGGGATTTCGACTACTTCTCCCCCCTCATCCTTATCCCCTTAACACTACGATCCATCCATCGGATCACCATTATCATCCCTCTCCCCATCATCACTATCAGCTCCACTTTTACATATTTTCGTCCTAGTTTTAGTCAGAATCTGTAAAGGTCATAAATATAAAAAACATAGATCAAGAATTTACGGATCGACCACCCCTAGTTTCGTAATTTTCTGTCTACGATAAAATATTTGGTGATTATTTTTCTTTGAACTCGCTGCGCGGCTGCTTTCCTACATTCAACCTTGATCGGGTAGCGGATGCTTGGTCCATAACATTATCAAAAGCTTGCTCTCTAGAAGTGGCATCGAACGCCTGGAGGCTCAATCAAATGTGTGGGACTAATTCTATATGCACACCTCAACATATAGTTGGTACACTTTCAATCAATGCCAACTTGTAACATCGTCTCTTTCATCTTGATGTCAATTGCTCCTATAATCAATAATTTGAGATAGAGAGTTATCTTTTCTTTGGATACAAATTCTCTTATGCGGTCTAGCCTTCAAGTCCCTTTGGCTTCACTGCCATTTCTCCAATAAATTTAAGTGGCCTACTTCTGTCTTTAGAAAATCTCTCTTTAGATCAATCTAGTTTGATCTTTAATATGATGTGGATTATCCAGTAAACTAGAAATAATCTATAGTTTAGAAAGAAAGGGGGCTGCCTGTTGGACACTATATATACAACAATTACGCTAAATAATAGTGCATGAGTCAATTCAATCTTAGATTACTTATTGCAAGCTACATGATTTGGGAAACAATATTGGAATTGCTATCTACTCTCATCCCAACTCATTTCATCTTCTTTTTTATTTGTGTGATGAAAACCATAGCACTGACTTAATTTCACAATAAATTTTACAAGATAGTCACTAATTAATATATAAGTAGTAGCCACTTAAAAAAAAGCAGACACCAGTGAGAAAAATATCCCCTCAATTAATACATATCAAACATCACCAAAAATTAGCAACTAAAAATACTATTACCTCGTATTGATAAAAAGAAAGAAATAACTTCTAATCATCCACTTCGATGGTTTCCTTCTAATGGGCATAGACCAAAAGTTTTGTCTTCTTCTAAACCTCCACCCCTTTTAGGCCTGCCCTAACATACGACCAATTTATTAATATAGTAGACAAGATTATGAATCTACTTATAATTAGAAGTAAAGAAAATTTTGTTATTCATTTCTAGTCAAATTGGCTAAAAGTAAGTTGCCATCCAATTCCTTTAGTCCTTCACAAACCTTTGCAATTTTTTTTATCTCTATACACTTGCCAATAGTCCATGCATCATATATATTTTTTTATAAAATAAAATTTTCCCAAATCTACCACACTTGCATCATAATCTGTTTAGCAAAACAAAAACATTTCAAGAATAGATGTGGTTCCGTTTTAGTATGACTATATAAGCTACAGACCACATTGCTAGGTCAAATCCTCAACCAAATTATATCTTGCAAGCACCCTATTATTGTGAATCAACCATAAAAATATTTTGATCTTCAGGGAAATTTCCACCTTTCACATTAAGAATTAATTTGGATATTCTTCCTCTGATATTCAAAAATCTATACAAATAATTAATCGCAATTACAATAATGTCCCAATTGGTGAAGTCCTACCATTTTTGTAGTCTCTGTGAGCTCATTTCTCTCATTAGCAGCTCGCCGAGTGAAGTTTTAGTGATTGTCTCGACCTATTCAAAATTATTAATGATGTTCCTGGTGACGCTAATTAGGGGATCTATTTGATTGTCCAAGTCCTTTGTGAGCACATGTAATAGCCAGTTTTGGCATTCAAGGTTGCACCTCTTTTAGATGGATTGATCCACACACTTCTTAAGATGTAATTAAAGTGACAAACAAACTGCCCATGAGTATTTTGATCAATTTACAAAGAAAATTGGGTGTCATTTATAAAAGAGTAAAAATTAAATCGTTGGAACCATAAATTCTCTTAAATGCAGAGTGTTATATACAAACTTCCGTTTCTAGGAGCCATGAGGTGGTTGAGGGAAGTCAACAAATCATTTAATGGTAGATATTTGATCTCGCGTAGGGATTTTATGAGGATGTAAATCGAGTAGGCTACCGGTCGTGTCCTTATATATATTGCAGATTGGGGATACTAATAATTGCGAGGTGCAGCACCACAAAATCTTTAAGTAATTCTCTCTCCTTCTTTCTTTATTTTTCATCCCTCTATTTCTATTGCAGTTCTATTTGGCTCCACACCCACCTAAATTATACTTATAATTTGTTTAAAGTACAATCGCTTATTGATGAGTATTTTGAAGTTAATTCGTCTATGAGCACCACAATTGCTGCTTGCAATTGGTTCACATTTTTTTTTTTTATTTACGTTGATGTTTGACTGAAAGATAGTATTTGGGGCTGCTAGGTTGAAGTTGATTTTCTTGTTTGAGTGAAGGAGCCAATTTTGTTGGAAAAGGGATTCAAATTCTAGAGAGAGAAGTAATCGGTAGAACAGAGAGATGGTTGGAGTCAAATTTGTGGTTGATTGGGAGGGTAAGGAATTAAGAAGGTCAATGAGTTAAGAAATAGTAGAACTTAGTTTGGTTTGAGTAGTCTTCTGTTTTAAAGAAGTTTCCTAAGAATTGAGGTATTTGTACATTATGGTGACCTAAATAGCTAATGTGGTCATTGATTCTGTAAATAACTTTAATGTAACTAAATGATAAAAGAATACAATATGACCCTATGAGGGGCAGTTTTTCATTTTATTCTTACCACTTTAGCAGAAATTTTTGATATGTTTTATGTTGGTATTTATCAAAGTATAAGGAGATCTATATCTTAATCATGATTTAGACGTTGGATTGAGTAAGTATTTGTAGGAAAGGTTAGACTTAGGAGTCCACATGGTATAGATTTTTTCTAGTTAAAATTTTCTCCTTTTTCTCTTTGTAGGCAATTAGAGATTAGTTTTGTTAATGGTCTCATAATGATGCGAACATTTGGTGTATCTTGTTTGTGCTAAACTGAAGCAACCTTTTTGGACATCAACTTTGTAGGTAGAATGAGTCAAAGTTTTTCTTCCTTCCAATTTCTTCTCTCTATATCTCCTTGGTAATTTTTAGGTTGATCTATATAATCCCTCCAACAACTTTTGCAATATTTTTTTATAATTTACTACTCCATGTGATAACTCAAAATAAAATTTGTGAGACATGATTTTATGTGTCTTTGAGAATAGAAAATAAGATATGTGGAGGACAATAAAGATAAAGGAAATTTTATTTTCTAATCTGGTAAGAATAATTAAAATTTTATTTGCCCATAAACAAATTGTAAAGGAACTGAATTTCTTTCCTTAATAAGCAGTTGTGACACTAGATGGAATTTAATAGAGAAGATTTTAAAAAAATAATATTTGTACAATAGTTATAGATACTTGATCAAGATCAAATGTATATAGATTTAATGGACAGATTCTTGTAATATCCTTTCGGATGAAGACAAGAAGAAATGCTTGAATTTAGTTGAGAACTCGGAAAGTATTGGAGTATTGGCTGCTTCTCTTTTGGACTAATTATGGACTACTAAATTTTTTATTATTTACAAGCTACTAGCTAGCCTATGAGTGTCTTTTCTACATCATTGGAGTGAATGGTGGTCTTTTATAGCATACTTTTCTTTACATATGTTTGTCCACTTTTACTTCTGATTATTCAAGAATTTTTTATAATTAAAAGATTCAAAAGAATGCATGAATGTAAGTATTTTGTTTGCATCATTGCCTTGAAATTTGAAGGAGGTTTTTTTTTTCTTTTCTAAATTTTGTCCACCTTTTCCTCCTGATTTTGAAGATTTCATAACTCCAATATGATAGATATTAGATTCTTCTTAATGATTAAAACAACTCTAGAAATTTCAGAATGTTTAGAAATATGGAATATTTATTTGCAGATGTATGTGCACCAAAATGTTGGATGCAAATATATGACTGAGGAATACATAATTTGGTTTTATTGAGTTTAGAGTTGATAAGATGCTGGCTGACCTGTATACATTTTATCTACACCAGCGGTCCACTATTATGGAATATAGTCTTTTCAAGCTTTCTTTTTTTCTAGAACAAATATTTTACTTCGCAAGCAAACAAATTTTTGTTAATGAAATAGCTCTTAGATTACCACTTTTTGAAGTGGTCTGTAAGTTACACTAGATTGATGAATGATTGGAGTTTTTCCTTGATTGACGTGAACACAGGGCCAAAAGTATGGGAAAGAAATACACAAGTAGTTTACTAGAAAAGTAAGGAGAGATTTGTTGTACATCTGAACCTTTACCAAACCACCAAGGTCATCCACTTCTAGGAGTGATGAAAATAAGGAATCACGTTTCATAAAGACAAAATGATATCCTTTAGGCTTAGTTTAGAACTTTAGATGCTACCTAGCTATTAACTAACAAAGACTCTAATTTCAAGTTAAGACAGAAGAGGGTCTCTTCGAGTTCGTAAGGCTAAAGAGTGCATTCCTAATATCTTAGTGATTGCCTTATAATAGCACGTTCCTCTGCCTATGATGTATTGACATGGTATATGTTGGCCATCGAAAGTGAGTATATTTCCATGCCACAACGACCACGGTAACTAGTTGATGTGGGCATCATCTTCTTAAATTTGACCAATATAAAGTTGCTTGAGTCCAATTTTGATCTAATTGATCTAATTATGCTCAACTTATTTTCATATTTAATTTGTTGAGTTGATGTTTAATTCAAATGATCAATTGAATTAGTCAATTGATAGATATGGTAAGCCTATATATGAGGATGTCCGTATTGAGTTTATTACTTAAATTGGGTTAGTCAATTTAGGTAAGACCTAATCAATTAGGATCCTATTAGGAAATGAATTCTTATTAGAATCTCAATTGATAGTTGTGATAAGCTTATATGCAGGGGATATCCACATTGATTTATTACCTATATTGGGTTAGTCAATTTAGGTAAGATGATCAATTAGAGTCTTATTAGAAAATAAGTTCCTATTAGACTCAGCTAGAATCAAAGTTGTTAACCTATTTAAGAGTTATTGCATGAGAAATAAGGAATGATTGAATAAGAATTATTTGAAATCTCTCATTTTTTTTTCAGGCGGTCTTATTTTTCTCTCTCTCTCATTTTCTCCTACTCTATTTTAAAATTCTTCTCTAATCTCTTCTACTTCCTCTCTAAACCTCTCTCATTCTTCAATCTTCACTTTTCATTGGTTATTGTTGCTGTTCAGAAGATTTCAGTAGTGAAAGAGAATCTTTGGGTGCCCAAACGTAAAGAGGAAGAATTAGTTTTAAAGTAAAAGCACTACTATTCCATTTATTAGTAAACTTAAATTCTAAAATCTTTTCTTATACCATATCTTAGGCCTTTCTACTGTCAACATACCTATTTGAGAGTTGAGGAAGTTACTGTCTTATTTGAGTAGTTTTCTCTCCTTCCATCTAGTAGTTATCATTTTAATTAATTAACTTATTATTAGTTATTACTTACTATATTTTATTTTAGTTACTTGTTTGGATGGATTGTTCTCCAAAACATTGCATTCATATTAGATTTGCATCACTAGACATACTAAAACAATATAGCTGAAGCTCAGCATTATATATTGATATCTGATAGAGGAAAGAAATATTAACATGATTGATATGGTTTGAAATTGTTTCTACTCCCACGTATCAGCTCAGACTCCACTGGCATGTTTTATGCTGATTAGCATGATCATTGACTTCATGCTACGCATGCTAGCTGCTATATATACTTTAGGGGCATCCAGATTTTGGGCTTATAATCAGATGATGGGCTTGGGTTAAATGGAACTTTGCTGGGAAAGTACTACATATATTTTATGTTATATTGTGACATTCCGCTCCAGTGTAAAAAAAATTAAAAAATTAAAAATTAAAAATTAAAAATTAAAAAATTTAGTGAGCGCACGTGCCCGGCACGTGCCTTATCTCTTCCCCTCCCTCTCTTCTTTTCTCTCTTTTTTCTTTTCTTCTCCCTCGCGGCCGCCATTCTTCTCTTCTCCTCCCCGTCGTGCCGAGGCGTCGCCGGAGCTTGCCATCGTCGTGGATCAACTCGTCGGTAAGTCTCCTTCCGACTTATGAGATTAATTTGGGTTAATAATTTTGGTAGTGCCTTCTCTCTTCCTTCTTCCTCATCGTCGGCCTCGTCGGGTGATTGGCCGGCCGGCGGCTTCGTGCCTTCCCGCGCTGGCCCCGATAGCTTCACCACCGCAAGGGGGAGTCGTTGGAACCTTGCTTCGGGGCTCTCGTAGCCTGGGCGACGGTGTGGGCCAACTCCATGGCCGGCGGCCATGGAGGAGCCTTTCCCCTCGCCGCCGGCCACCCTAGCTGGCCACTCGTGCATTGTGCACACTCCCCTCGACCTCCTCATCCTTCTAGCATGGGTCTTTCATTGGCCTTTCCGGGGACTCGCCGATCCGCTCCCCGCGTCGCCATCGAGCTCTCCCCTCCATGTCAATCGTGCTTCCTCACCGGTCGGCACCTCGTGTGCCTTTCCCCCCGGCCGGAGAGAAGGGCCAGAAGGTGAGTGGCCCGGCTGTCGGTGTTGGCAATTGCCGGCAGCCACTCCCTACCTTCCCTGCATGCCTCGAGTGAGGATGGGAGGTTGGCTGTGAGGCTGGGCCGGGTGCGGCCCAGCCCATCTCGGGCTTGGGTTGGGTGCGGCCCAACACAAGTGGTGGGTTGGGCTTCAGGCAGCCCAGCCCAAGTTTTGGTGGGTTGGGCTGCAGCCCAGCCTATGTTGTTTGGGTTGGCCTGCAGCCTAGCCCAAGAGCCTTTTAGGCATTACAAGCTTAGTTCCTGGGCCCAATCTGATGGACTTGTATCGGACTCTTGGTCTTTGAGGTAGCCCAAGTCGAGTAATTGCTCCCTAATTTTTTTAAATTACTTTAGGCATGTTATTTAATTATTGTTGGCAAACTTGCCTTAATATTAATTATTGATAAATAATAGTATTGTGAGATATAGTAATTGACATAAATTAATATTAATAAATGGCGATAGATGAGAGTACCACTACAAATTGCTTTAATGGGAATTTATCTCTAATTAGAGTTTGATAACTATATTAGACATGCGGCTATATTTAATGAAGTAAATTAACCCAATGTGGTATATTTTATTTACTTTGAATCGACACTAACTAGTGGAACGGTAAATATGATGAGAATTATATTAATAACCGTTAATAGTGCGTCAGACCATCATAATTAATATACCAACTCTATTGGATTAATAAATGTAAGAATTTTTGGATGGACCTACCCAAACCTATATCGGATGTCAGTAGGATTTAATTATTTAGTGGTAAAATTGTTATGCTCATATTTTATTACTTTCATTATCGAGTGGACTCTGTACTATGCAAGGATTATCCATGGCGCGGTTGAAGTTGATTAACTTGGAAACTTGTCAGGCAAGTAAATCCTCCATAGTCTAGGAATAGTGTAACATTGATGTGATGTTGACTTTATGAATTCATGACATACAAATCACACGTGTGCAAATATTAAGTTATTGTTCAGCATAATTATATTTACTTTACTGCTTCATAGTTATTCATAGATTGTTAGTGCATACCTTGAGTATGATAATTTGATGTATATGTCATATGATTGATGATGTTGATTATTGCACTACTTGCACGTATTACCACGTAGTTAAGTCCTAACTATGCAGTGTCCTTCACTAACTCAACCCGGGGTTAAGGGTAGAGTTTATTGTATAGTGCCTATGAGATAAACGGTCTACGGCTGAGGTCGTGAGCCTGAGTGGCATTCAGGCAATCATACTACCCTGTAAAAGACTAGACACTAGTGATATGAAACTATGATTGAGAGGTAGGAGTCTTAGACCTACCGGTACCCGATAATGCATGGTCATGGCGTCTATTGATGAGTTGAGAGCTTTTGACTATCCTACTGTGGGCGATGATGATTGTAGAGAGGGAGATATGAGCTTACGACTAGGGTTCTTAGTCTGTTGGCCATAGACAACCAATCATATGTTGCGTTGTCAAGCATGTATGGGCAATAATACCGCTAGATACCTATTCTCCCTTGATGTATGAAATGATTGGTGAGCATGTGTTTATGATGTGGTGGATAGCTCGATGAGCATATAATGATGATTTATGGCTATGGCTCTATGGGAGCGTGAGAGCAAGGATTTGATAGTTTAAACAACGCATATCATGTATTCTCTTATTATTATATGTGATTTATAGATGTGGACATGATAGACATGTTGCATGGATGCATTATTATGATTATGTTGTCATACATGTATATTTTGTGACATCTTTCCTTACACTACTTTTAGACTGTAGAGGTGTATACTTGCTAAGCTTTGTACTTATCACTTTCGGTGGAAATGTTTTTAGATTAGTTAATGACTCCGAGTCTGTAAGGAGTTGGTGAAAAGTTGGTCATAGTCTTTTTTACCTATTTCACTTTATCCTATTTAAGTTGTATAGATATGTATTTTGGGGCTTATTGTGGTCTGTGGTATTTTGGGTTTCTTTTGTTGTATTATTTGTAGAAATGTGGGGTCTTTATCTTGTTATTGTGTAGAAATTTGATCAACAAGTCATGTGGAAACCACGTGGGTTCTATCCACATGGGAGGCATGTGTATTTGGTGGCAGATGTTTCAACATGGTATCAAAGCCTAGGTTTTAACAAATTATCCGGTAAGCATTCCAAAATACTATCCATACAAGTGACGTATAGGAAAACTTTGAGACTGCGTAGGGATGGATGTGTTTGACATTAGCGATATCTAGGTGTTACTTTTGAAATTCATAAACTAAATGAATATGAATTTGGAAATTATGCTGGTAAATAAGTAATGCGTTGTTGCTTATATAAATTAGGTTATTTGCCTGCTAATTATCTTTAGCATTGTGAAGTCATATGTGTAATCGGGTTAGAAAGTAAAAGTTGAAGGATTACATTTTTGTCCTTCATGTGTAGTGATTTATATAAGAAATGATATGAAATTATATCTTGAGATCTTGATATTAATCAAAAGAAAGTGAGCTATTGATGAATGCTTTTGCCAATTTTCATATGTACTACTATTTTGAGTTTCCTTGGTAGGGTGTGGACCCTATCCCGTATCACGTGTATTCTGTAGTAAGTGGATCTAAATCATCTCGTGATTAGTGTAGTGAGTGGTTGGTTCGTTGACTAGATTTGTAGCCAAATTCATGAGTTCTTGATGATAGAGTTGTTATTGCCATCGTCAGTGCATACCTTTGGCCTTTATGATGTCTTGGTGCGTCCAATGTTTTGATTGGAGGCGTAGTGAGTAAATCGATTATTGAGTTAATTGAAATTATTCTGTTGTGAGACAAATTAGTCGATGTGGAACATTAGGTGATGGACTGATTGCTAGCACGATTATCACTTGTCTGATATTTCACGGTGCACCATATTTGTTTTGAAGATGCTTTTTAAAGTTTAGTTGGTTTTATGTTGTTTTATTTTATTTTATTTTCTTTCTTTTCCTTAAAAAACGATGTATTATGTTTTTATGGATTGGCTTTTATGATAAGTGACTATGATACACTTAGGATCTTTTCTTATTGCATTAGTTATTTAGTTTTATTAAAATAAAATTTCTATAGGTCGCGTTCGAACACAGGCGGGGTCGCATTCGAACGCCTTTGCGAAGGCCTGTGTCAAATTCGCAAATACATAGAATTTATATTGTGCGTTCGAATGCGGTCGGGCGAGTTCGAACGCCCGCATTCGAACGCCTGCATCACGTTCACACATATAAAGATAGAGCTTTTGGTGCGTTCGAACGTGATCGGCGGGAATCCTCTAAAATTAGGGTTAGCCTCTATAAATGTGGATGGCAGCCAATTTCATAATGCTATTGAAATATTGATTTTTTGCATCCTATCTTCTCTCTAGACTCTCTCCCTCCTCTTTCTTCACCATCCTTCCACTTCTACCGTTGGTAAGGTTTCTCTTAACTTCTAATCTTCCTCGACTGTCCAGCCACTCCTCTTCTTTGGGATCTCGACCACTTCGTTCCCTTCATCTACATCCCTTAATCACATTCACAATCCACCTTCATCTCTATATCTATCCATAACCCTAACATTCACTCTACCCGTCACCACCACCATCACCCATGTTATTCCATGTTTTCGTCCCAGTTGCAGTTCGAATTTGCGAAAGGCGTAAATACGAAAGTTGTAGATCAGGAGGTTACAAATCTAACCCATTTGATTTCGTAATTTTCTGACTATAGGAGAATATTTGACGAATAACTGTCAATTTAGTGTGTTTAAGGTTGGAAAGGTGATTTGATGGTGAGTTATTGATGTCTAGTTGGAGGTCGCCTTGGTGTAAGGCTTTTTCTGAGTACCAACTAACTAGTCCTTAGTGGGTGCATGTTCGCCGCCTTTGTTGTCTAAGGTTTTGGTTGGGTTTTGGTAATGTCTAAATAATACTTGAGATTATATCAACTTTTAATTAATGATAAGAATGTTAGAGAAGTTAATTTCATGATGCCTGCTTGGATAATTTAGGTGATATTGAAAAGCTTTAGGTTATTGGTCATGGAACTTGGAGAGTTGGATGACTAGTACTAAGTTAAAATCTACCAGCAAGTGAGAGCTGACTCATGGTTAATTCAGATTGGTGAATGATATTAACTTTCTTGTTACTAAGTATCTGAATTCTTGATTGTTACCTCAAACGAAATTTTTAATTATTACATCATGATGCTAAAATATTGATTGGTTACAAGGACAATTCAATCATTGGCTGGTGTTTGTTGTATTTAAATAATTGAGATGATAGGACTTTTGCACATATAAGTTATGAGGGAGCATAACTTAAACTTACGGTTATTGTCAATTTTGTATTATAATGATTAAAGAGCAAGTGAAATGCAATATTAAGTAAGCCTTGCAATGGTTATGTTTACTACAGGCAGACCAATGTATAAATGGTTAATCTTGCATCCAGCTATTTCTGGAACAACTTAATAAGTTGAGTATGTTATGCTTGAGTTCTCTTAATGTTTTAATAAATACTAGTACAGTTATTTGCAATAAAGTTTGTGATAATGAAGGTAGGCGGTGATGAACTATTGTTTATTTGAATTGAGATTATTAAAATGTGTTATTTCTTATTTATTCTTCAATCTAATTATGGGTAAACATGGCATAATATTTGATACTGTATGGGACATGGATAGCTCAGTGAAGAGGGGTACTAGCTGTCGGTGTTCACTTTTCTAGTATAGGGTATTAACCAATAATAACATGAGGATGAGGAGCAATGCATATGTTATGTCTAAAAGAGAGAAAAAGAGAATGGAGTAGAAGAAAGAAAGGAATTTGATGCAAGACTGTTGGAAATCTTATAGATAGCTTGAGACTACCCGATTATTTTGTTGCCTGCATACTATATAGAGCTGAGACATTAGAGATAAATAACTGGTAAAGATGAACTAGATATGTAAAATTGTACCATTAATGAGGATTTCACCAGTTTAGACTTGGAAAAAAAAAAGAAATTGTTAGAAAAGGAGCCTTATGAGGAATGAATAAATTCTTGAATGATAATTATTGAAAATGATAATATTTAAATTCCTTCCAATTAATAGATGATGATCTCCTTATCACTGCAGAATTGGAGTATTGTGACCGAATCATTGTCTTGTTGATAAAATAGAAGGTGTCATGAATATGTATATATATATGAAGTAAACCTAGTTCCACTTGTAGACATGGAAATATGAATTGAATATCTTCGAGAGGAGAGCTAACCATTATTTATCTATTTGGTTTAATTAGAAGATGCTAGTTAGTGACCAAATAAAGTTGATATGATGTAAAAATTGGAGTATATGTATATAAAATTTCAATTACCGAAAGATGAGTACGGTAGTGACAGAATATGTAATTCAAATTTTTTTACTAAACATTATCTAAAACTTTGAAGTGTAGATAATGCAATTATTTGAAAGTCATTATAGTGAAAAGAAATTCTTTTAAGTGGTGATCACTGGTTGTTGTTGTCATCAATTTATGGTTAAGGTGTGGCCTACTTCCCTTAATTTGTGGGTAGCAAGTATAAATCTTCTATTGGTAGAAAGTCTAGTTGACCATTATTTGAAAGATTTAAAGTGTTAAGGACATGTTAATGATAAATTAATGTTGTTGGTAGACAGGGAGATATAATTAAGTTGTAAAAGTAGACTCAATGTTGCAAATTGTTTGGATTACCTTGATTGAATTTGGAGAGAAGTATATATCTTGGTTTTATTAGGATAAGCTTTATGACCATTAATTTTAGGTGATACCGGATGATCGTGATTCTTTGCCTTATTTAGTTGGCCTGATAATCTTAATCCTTAGATTCTCATCCATGGTAAAGGAATAGATTGTTTTGTTGGTGGAATCTGAGTTAAACCTTATAACTAAAGCTCTTATCGTCATAATACCTTGTCGTATGGTGTCCTAAGCTGGGCGCATAGTAGGGTGAGTATTCGTGTGCAAATTCGATTTTTGGGGATCTAGAGCAGGGACTCTATGACCTTTGAAGTACCTAGGTAATGATATGTAATGTAAGAGTTTTGATGGTACATTTAATTCTTTTGCTATAAATGGTTTTCCTAAGTGATGATTTAATATTGATAAGTTGATTAACTCGTTAACTCAGGATGTTAGTTATTAAGTTTCTGATTTTGGATTTTGTCAGTCAATCTTGTGCCGCGATTGCAGTTATCTTTTAATTTCGAGGACAAAATTCTTTTAAGTGGGGAGTATTGTGACATCATGTTACAGGTAAAAAAATAAAATTTAGTGACTCCCTCTCTTCTTTCTTTTCTTTTCTCCCCCGCAGCCGCCATTCTTCTCTTCTCCTCACCGTGCCGACACGTCGTCGGAGCTTGCCATCGCCGTGGATAAACTCGTTGGTAAGTCTCCTTTCGGCTTACGAGATTAGTTTGGGTTAATAATTTTGGTAGTGCCTTCTCTCTTCCTTCTTCCTCATCGTCGACCTCAACGGTGATTGGCCAACCGACGGCTTTGTGCCTTCCCACGCCGGCCCTAATAGCTTCACCTCCGCAAGGGGGAATCGTTGGCACCTTGCTTCGGGGCTCTTGTAGCTTGGGCAACGGTGTGGGCCCTCGTTGCCGGCTACCCTAGCTGGCCACCTGTGCACTGTGCACACTCCCCTTGACCTCCTCATCCTTCTAGCATGGGTCTTTCATTAGTCTTTCTGGTGACTTGCCGATCCGCTCCTCTCGTTGCCATTGAGCTCTCCCCTTTATGTCAATCGTGCTTCCTCACCAGTTGGTCGTGTGTCTTTTCCCTCAGTTGAAGAGAAGGGCCAGCAGGTGAGTGGCTCGGTTGTCGATGTTGGAAATTGCTGGCAGCCACTCCCTTCCTTCCCGGCATGCCTTGGGTGAGGATGGGAGGTTAGGCTAGGTGCGGCCCAACCCAAGTGGTGGGTTGGGCTGCAGGCAGCCTAGCCCAAGTTTTTGTGGGTTGGGCTGCGGCCCAACCCATGTTGTTTGGGTTGGGTTGTGGTCTAGCCCAAGAGACTTTTATGCATTACAAGCTTAGTTCCTTAGGGCTTTGGGCCCAATCTGATGGACTTTTGTTAGACTCTTGAGCTTTGAGGTACCCCAAGTATAATAATTACTCCCTAAGTATTTTAAATTACTTTAGTCATGTTATTAAATTATTGTTGGCAAACTTGAGCCTTAATATTAATTATCGATAAATAATAGTATTGTTAGATATAGTAGTTGTTATAAATTAATATTAATTAATGAGGTGATAGATGAGAGTACCACTATAAATTGCTTTAATGGAATTTATCTCTAATTAGAGTTTGATAACTATATTAGACGTGCGGCTATATTTAATAAAGTAAATTAACCCAATGTGGTATATTTTATTTACTTTGAATCGACACTAACTAGTGGAACGGTAAATATGATGAGAATTATATTAATAACCGTTAATAGTGCGTCAGACCATCATAATTAATATACCAACTCTATTGGATTAATAAATATAAGAATTTTTGGATGGACCTACTCAAACATATATCGGATGTCAGTAGGGTTATTTAATTATTTAGTGGTAAAATTGTTATGCTCATATTTTATTACTTTCATTATCGAGTGGACTCCGTGCTATGCAAGGATTATCTGTTGGCACGAGTAAATCCTCCATAGTCTAGGAATAGTGTAACATTGATGTGATGTTGACTTTATGAATTCATGACATACAAATCACACGTGTGCAAATATTTAGTTATTGTTCAGCATAATTATATTTACTTTACTGTTTCATAGTTATTTATAGATTGTTAGTGCATACCTGAGTATGATAACTTGATGTATATGTCATATGATTGATGATGTTGATTATTGCACTACTTGCACATATTACCACGTAGTTAAGTCCTGACTAGGCAGTGCCCTTCATTAACTCAACCTGGGGTTAAGGGTAGAATTTATTGTATAGTGCCTATGAGATAAATGGTCTACGCCTGAGGTTGTGAGCCTGAATGGCATTTAGGCGATCACACTGCCCTATCAAAGACTAGACACTAGTGATATGAAACTATGATTGGGAGGTAGGGGTCTTAGACCTAGCGGTACCCGATGATGCATGGTCATGGCGTCCATTGATAAGCTGAGCGCTCTTGACTATCCCGCTGTGGGCGGTGATTGTAGAAAGGGAGATATGGGCTTACGATTGGGGTTTTTAATTTGTTGGCCACAGACAATCAGTCATATGCAACGTCGCCAGGCATGTACGGGCAATAATACCGCTAGATGTCTATTCCCCCTCGATGTATGAGATGATTAATGAGCATATGTTTATGATGTAATGGATAGCTCGATGAGCATATAATAATGATTTATAACTATAGCTTTGTGGGAGCATGAGAGTAAGGATTTGATAGTTTAAACAATGCATATCATGTATTCCCTTATTATTATATGTGAGTTGTAGATATGGACATGTAGATATGTTGCATGGATGCATTATTATGATCATATTGTCATATATGTATATTTTGTTACATTTTTTCTTACACTACTTTTAGACTATAGAGTTGTATACTTGTTGGGCTTTGTGCTCACCACCTTCGGTGGAAATGTTTTCAGATTAGTTGATGACCTCAAGTTCGTAAGGAGTTGGTGAAAAGTTGTTCATAGTCTCTTTTATCTATTTTACTGTGGCACGCATGTATTTACCCTATTTAAGTTGTATGGATATGTATTTTGGGGCTTGTTGTGGCCTGTGGTATTTTGGATTTTCTTTTATTGTATTATTCTTAAAAATGTGGGGTCTTTATCTTGTTATTGTGTAGAAACTTGACCAATAGGTCATGTGGAACTACGTGGGTTCTACTCATGTGAGAGGCACATGTATTATGTAGCGGGTGTTTCATATATACTAGTCAAGCCTCCCAATTGCCCTTGCCCATGGTTGTACCAAATAAATTCAACCTCATAGGTTTGTTATACTTTGTGCTTGTTTTCTACTTTTCTCTTTTCTCTTTTCTCTATCTCTATCTCTATCTCTTCTGATACTAGAAGTGTAGATCCTCATACGCAGTATTTTGCTGTAATTGTGTATTCTTGCTAGTTTGGTACTAATTTGTAGAAAACAATGTTTTAAAAACTGTAGGCAGTAGGCAGGCAGTCAGGGGGTTGCCTAGCATCTAGGCAATAGGCAGGAGCCTAGGTGGGACCAGAGAACTAAGGCAGTCATATAATGCGGAAGTTATCAAACCTCACTCTCTATATGTATCTGCAAGAAAACTTCTTGTTCCTTGCATAGAGGAAATGGTCATTATTGTCACCACAAGAGTAGTTTTCGAGTAGTTAGCAGAAGCTTTTCTAGCTGTTGCTCATCCCTCTAGCGGTGATCATTGCGAAACATTACAACGAAAAGAAGAAGAGAGGGAGAGAGGAGAGAATACAAGAAGAAAGCCCACTTAACTGACTTGCTATTGTACATATATTTTCCTCTGCTGCCTCAGGAATTATTTTAGATCTCTATTTCTTCTTTTGAATTAGTTAATCTTATCTGACAGACTTAATTTCTGCATGTAGGTATGTTGGTGAAATTATCATCCTCACCTTTACTTAGCTTTGAAGCTTCTGCATTGTACTTCTTTTCATCTGTAAGATGCTTCATTCAATTTTTCATCTCAGTTTTAATCTTTTAGTTCTCCCATCTGTTGCTATTCAGAGGTGCATACAAGTTTTATAATATACAACAAGAACAAGCTGTTAGTCCCAACTGTATGGAAGGTATATAGCATATCACCATTGTAATATAATAGCATAAATACGCGAGAAAGTTCTGCTGAAATATAGCATGGTGTTACGTCAATCTAACTAGAAATAGGAGATCTTGGGAAAAACTTTGGTTTACCTTGAAAGCTGATGACTTTTTTCTCTCCCCTAAAGAAGTGATTTTGCTGATTATCACCTTTGTGGAAAGTGACAGGCACTTGAAAAAGGGCCTGATTCAACATATTGATGCGTAATCGTATTAATTTCAACATAATACCAATGCTAACAAGTTGATCTGTTGCAGATAGATTTTATCATTTGATTGTACTGTTTGCTATTTTTCCTCCAGCAGGATGCTTCAACTTCAACATCAAATTTGGCACTGCCTATCAGAAAATGTGGAATTAGGACTCATATCCTACCATATATTGTAAGAAACCGATCTGAGAATTTATTATCTACAAGAAGAGGGTGGAAGATACTTTCAGTTGATCAAGCACAGTATGCAGTACTGGAAGATGATGAGAAGAAAACATGGGAAGCGTCCAAACAGATACTCTGTGGTTTGAATTTTACAGTTGAGGAATCAGATGTGATGCTTAAAAAAGCATTTGGATGGGCCCATTCACCCTATTGGGGCGAAGAGAGACGGAAAGAGGTTCCAAGGATGGAATCCGTAAGTGAAGTACTTGAATACATCAAAAGTTTTGGCCTTTCAAATGATGATCTCTACAAATTACTCAAGAAATTCCCTGAAGTCCTCGGGTGTAATCTTGATGAGGAAGTCAAGTTAAACATCGGCACATTGGAGAGGGAGTGGGGAATAAAAGGAAAAGCACTTCAAAATCTTCTTCTAAGGAATCCCAAAGTTTTAGGCTATAATGTGGACTGCAAGGGTGACTGCATGGCACAGTGTACCCGGTGTTGGGTCCGATTTTAGTATCTGTCTATTGATAATGTGAAGCTGAAGTATAAGTTCAAGATTAGACGAGCTTATAAAGGCAGCCAGCTGATCTATTGAGAAAACTGAAGATCTTTAACGGCTGTGGCAGATGGATAATCGTACTACGTTCAGCACTTACGGTTGTTTCCCAGATCATATCCCATTTCTTAACATGTTCTTATCATACATTGGAAGAACTTTTGGTCTGTAATTTCTTTTTCTTTTTGGCTGGTTGGAGTATCAATTGAACTCCATGAAAGGTGCATATTTTGTACAAAATTGATGATTGAAAGTAAATGTACCAAAACAATATTTGTTTATATACTATCCAATATACAGAAAAATCGTTTTAGCTTTCTTCTAGATCCTCGGACATAGTTGCATTGAAAGATGAATTTGCTCATACTCTATTAATAGAAATTGTAGTTTCCTCTCTTCAGGTTAAAGCCGTCTAGCTCAAATAACTACTTGGATTGACTGCTGGAGATTCTTGTGGACTTGGAGATTTATCAAAAACACACTATATTTTATCTTTTTTATTATCCACGTTCTACTGTATAATATTTATTATTTGACCTCTGCATTTTCTTAGAAATGCCTCAAAAATAATCTGATTTTGTTTTAACCTAATAGCAGCTAACATAATAGAGAATATTCCGATAATTTTGGCATAGTTAGAATAGGGAGATAACAATTCCTATTTGTTATTATCAAAATAAAAAATTTATTTTAGAAATAACTATTCGTATATTCACTAGTATTATAAAATAAGAGTGTAATAATTACTTTTAATATGATATAAAATAAAATAAAAAAGATGAGAAAAAAGTATTTTATTTTTTATAAAATTACGATAAATATATTTTAATTTGATACAAAGTAGATTGATGAGATAGATATTAAGGGTAAATTAGTAATTGAGTTAGTGTATGGTATAAGATGTAATTTTGATGAATAATATTTGTATTCTTAAATGCGGCTATTATGATGTTTAACTGTTATTCTAAAATAAAGTATTGTATTTCATAATAAGAAAAAAATATTCCTAAAGTGAACTAAGAGTTTTAAGAAAAAAGTTATTTCCATTTATTTTTACCTTAATCTAAAAAAGAATTATTCGAGAGTACTAAAGTTATTCAACTGTTACTCTAACTCATCTATATGAAAAAAAATTATATTTGATAGCTACTTTAACTCATCTACTTGATAATTGATCGCAAAAGAAACTAACAACAATGTATTTTTAAAGCATTTTAAGCAAAACACGTAGGCCAAAAGATAAATATCTATATAAAAGGGAAGTGACTGTAAAAGCAAAAGGGTGTTTTTTATTATTATTTGACATCTCTATCTAGAGTTACGTTTACAATTTTATCTCTAACCCATCAGAAGTTAATATATCCAGATGTGAAGTATTTTAGTTAATTTGGCTAGCTCTATTCAGATCAGAGCTCTCCATGGTGATGTGGTGAGCACTTCATAGAAGTGGACAGACTCAGTTTAGATAAACTTGGCACAGGAGCTAAGTGTTCATCTTTAGGGACTAGAGGACAATGACCTGATAATGTCTAGGGTTGTTTGCTGTCCAACACTGGGACTATAAGAGGGACACGTACACTGTTCTCTCTCTTTCTCTCTCTCTTAATAGTTAATAGTCCTTCATTACCTTTCCCTTCTCATGGCTAGGGTTAACTTCTTGTTTGCAATGTTCTTCCTCATCCTCCTTGTTCAGGTCAGCCATCTTCTTGGAGTTGGTCTCTTTGACTACCTTCTACTACGACTTTTGATTTATTTCATTATGTGACCTGTAATAATTCTGTGTGCAGATGAACATAATCAATGGTGCATGGGCAGGAGTTGAGCACATAAGTAAGGCTATAGACGAGTTAATATTTCAGCATGACGTTGTCTAATTATTAGTGAATTAGTTTTAGGGAAATCTTCTTCAGTAACATTACTAGAGAGAGTGATAATTCTCAATGATAACAAGGTGGTCATATCAGAAAATAGGAAAATAACTTATACCAGTCATTAAGTATGTCCTTTTACAGCTTAAGGTATATAGATCAGGAAGAACTCGGATGAGCATTTCACTCTCAAGAAGAGTGCTTTAACAATCAAGACACTCATCATGAATGCTTTATTAAATCTTTACATTCTTGGGGGGAAAAAAATTTCTAATATGTTAAAGAGTGATGTAAACCGTGTTGTATGAAATGTAATTTTTCGTATATTTTCAAAAACTTAAATCACATCTGGATTTTTAGAAGAGAATTATAATCATATCTGACAACATTATAATACTACAGATTGCCCCGCAAGGTGCGACTACCGATGCAGCAAGGCGGGGTGGCACAAGGCGTGCATTAGGGCATGCAACACCTGCTGCCAGCGGTGTGGCTGTGTCCCGCCGGGAACTTATGGGAACAAAGAAGTCTGCCCCTGCTATGCTAACATGAAAACTCATGAAGGTCGCCTTAAGTGCCCTTAAGAACAATAATTATGCATGCATGCATGCTTGTAGATATATCACCTATATACTATGTCACCTATAAATACTATGTCATCTAGAATATATGTATGTTAGGTCACAGTGTGATCTCTGATGTCGTGTAAATCAAATAATATGAGTGAAGTTATATAGCAGGTGCATGCAGACTGTAGAATAAATTTGAGCATGAGGTAGGTTTTGATGTTAGTTAACTTGATAAAGATCAGAAGAATAATTAGACTATGTCAATTGAACTTTCACCACAGTAACAGCAGAAACCTAATGAAAACTAAAGCGCAAACATTGGTTAAAGGCTAAAACTATCAAAATTTTGGATCATAATTCAAAAAAATATATTCTAGGGGTCAAAATTAGAACGAACTGAAACTTTGAACCATGCTTTTACTGTGGAACCAAACCAATCTTGATAGAGAAACAAGGAGATGCCTACATGGAAAGGAAAAGGGAATAGATAACAGTTCAGATTAGTGGTATTTTCTCAAATTGGACAAAATTTAGTCAGTAAAAGTATAGCAAACTTACAATATTCATAGATTCCTACAGAAAGATGGAATCTGCATAATTTATCCATCTCAATTGTATAGTACCTGTAAACTTGAGAGTTGAGAACACTATTAATACTGCTGTAAAACTAACAGCAAATAGTTAATGAAATTGCATCATCACAATGATGGAAATCATAGGGTGAGACAAGATATTGTATCAATTGCATGATCAGCCACTAAAATGCATGAAACAATTAAGAAAAAGACATGAGTGCCGTAATCTTCAATTGAGAGCTTAAAGACGAATTGCATTCAGTTAAACCTTGCAAATGACAACTAAAAAGTCATTGAAGCTTATCATATATACTTTAAGAAAAGAAAATAACAGAGATTGTCAAACCTACAGTTTGTGGACCTTGCTTTGCAATATAATACAAATATAGCTTGAGTCTGGCATGCATCCAGAAATATAAATCTTTAAATTGATTTACAAGGATATAAATTTAGAAATATAGATACACTCAAGTACAATATGCTACTTCCACGTGGCACGAGCTCTAGCCTATAGGTGTGATAATCTTTTCATTAAGCAACAAGGAGCACCTGCTGGATATTGTTCGTGCACCACAAAATAAAATTACATCAATTTTAAGGAACAAAAGAATGAGTTCGAGATCAAAATGGAACTAAACAGCAAGTGATATAATGAGAAGAGTGAAAGCCAACAAGCAGTCAGTACTACTAAAGCTGTTCTGAACAGTTATAAGGGAAACTGGAGGCTTAGTCATCAGGAGATTTGATGCTTAGAAATCAAAGATGATGAAAATAACTCCTCACTACCACAGGTACTACTGCACAATAATAGCAACCTGCACTAACAACAACGAAAGTGGCAGACTGTAATCTACAACCTGCACTAACAACAACGAAAGTGGCAGACTGTAATCTGCAACCAGCTACATAGTGGAGTAGTATTTAAAATCCCCAACTAATTTCTAAACATTTGAAATATCTCCTGAAGAACTTCTCTTTTCTTTGGAAAAAATAATGCACAACCCCATCAGCAAGTCAATAGTCAGTAGAAGAAAGGACTAATGATGGAACAAATTTAGGCTAAGGATCCAGGTAGAAGAAAGGAGAGCAAATTGTGAAGCTTAATTTAAGACCGGGGCATCTTAACCCTTGGTGTTGCCTTCTTCATTTGTCGGCTGTGCTCTTTCTCCTCCTTTCTGCGAAGTACCTCAGCACTCAACTTTGTCGCTGCCTCCTTCATGAGCTTCTTCTTTTCTGCCTTCTTCTTTTGCAGCAATTGCTGCCTAACATTCTGGAGTTCTTTATATGCCTCTTGGGCAGCCTTCACTCTAGCTGACTCAGTTTTAGAGCGAGCCTGCAGTTAGCATAGAAATAAAAATGATGGCACTTAGGAAGTGAACTATTTTGAACCCAAATATAATCGAAGAAAGTTACTGACATGAGAGCTTAATTTGTAGCGCCCAATTAAGTCGATGTAATAAGGTACAAGGGAGACCAATCTCATCATATCACCCATGCTGTTGGCATCTGGAAGTACAAATTTGAACGTGAGAATTTTCTTATGAGAGACAGGTTGTTGGTCAGAAAAATGGAGCGAGATGAACCACTTCCCAAACTTCTCAAATACCCTATCACCAAAGACCTACAAAGAGATAACAGTTAATACAGGGAGAAGATATGCTGAATACAACACTAATCTTTAGTAATGCAAATCAGATGACTAGTGTATGTTACAGTAGGTCTACTTCCATTTTTTACTTACATTTCTTTTTAATAGTCCTTCAGAATGATCGTAATTCATAAAATGACAAGGTGAGAACGGTAGAGACTGGTTTGAAGTTTGAACAGATGAAAGGAGATGTTTCCATGAAAAGCAAACTTGAAGAATAACACAGTAATTCCTACATTTCTCAAAAGTTGGCTTTTACTAGAGATGATATTTCCAACTTGATACATATCCAATCAACAACAGGAGAAGAATTAGACAAATGACAGCTCAGAAACAGAATAATTTCATCCTTGCTTTACTGGTGAATAGTTAGCAAAGGAGTTTTTCAATTTTACCACAAGTTACATTTTTTCCACTTAGTTGCAAGTGACAATTCTTGTGAATGTCCACAAAGAATAGAGGGTTCATTGTAGACTAACTGCGAATCCAAGTTTGTCTGAGGCAATGGAAGCATAAAAATATAAAAGATACTAGAAATATCCCCTAGGGAGCTATATCTTGCAAGCACCAAAAAAGGCACAAACATAACACTAATTTTTCTATTTCTTAATTTCTTCTTGCTTACAAATACATGATTGTATGCATTTATATGAACACATTTGTGTCCCTTTATATGACCGACTCATGACCTTTCAACTGTTATAATTCATGATATATTGAAACTCTTGACTCCTAGACTTACGGCCCTTAGGTTCTTGTAACCTATGTCTTTTCAACTCAACTATGACTCTTAGACTAGTATTGACTTTGACTATGACTATAACTTTGACATTATCTTGACTCCACATAGGATGCAATTGACACTAACTAAAATAGTGAATTACATTTCTAATCATAGTTCAAAGTTTTGGTTTCAATTTTAGTTTTGGCCTGGTCGAAAAACAAATCATTTCAGTCAGTTTCGACCAGTTTCAGTTCTAGTTTCATTGTATCGGTTTTGGATTTATTTTAATAAATGATCTTTTTTATCTTATGTTTTCAATGTATCACACAAAATCTAATATCATTTAAGCAATGAGGTTGATATTGATTAGGTACAAGTATGTTTCAAATCAAATCCAACTTAGAATATATAACATACATTAAAAAAATTATTATTAGGTTGTTTCAGTTGGATGCTAAGTGAATTTTGGATTGGATAGAACCTAAATGCAAAACAGTTTGAAGAATGTCTCAGTTTCAGACAAAACTTCAAACTATGTTTCTAACAAAATCTTGGGCAAATATTTAAGGAGAAGCTTCAAGATGCTCAGGGGAGCATGAAACAAGATAAATCATCACGAAATATTTACTAAAGCAGCAGAAGAGCGTGATAACTCTGCTCATTGTTTCATCCAAGGTAGATATACCCCTTCAGAGTACATTAAATAAGGTCCACATATTTATAAGGTAAATCAGACTTATATTTGTGATTAAGGACAAGAAAAATATATATAAGTCTGTTCAGAAGGGAGAACACCCACCAAAGTTCTATATCCATTGCTTAAACATCAAGGGAGGTTCCAAATCGGCAAATAGCAACATCGAATCAGCACACTTCCCTCAGGGAATTTAACATTTACACAACTTCCCTCATCAACTAAAATGGTTCATTCGATTTCACAGACGTGTAGTCTTCTATTAGCATACATATCATAGATTATAGAAGAAAACTGCCTACCTAGAAAATTAAGCATTTAACCAGTTTAGTAATCGTTGAAGTACTATTCTAACTAACTACTGCATAAGTCCATGAACTGATATATTTTGCGGCATCAAAAAATTCAAAGAGCAAAATCTTAATCTCAGAAGCTGAGTATAATACCAACAATGGAAATTGCACCTGGTCAAGCACAACATCAGTGATCAGATCCCCTGCGACCTCTTTCGACTCCGCGATCACCAACAGCTCATCCGCAACCCACCTCCTTCCCGTAGGAGCTGCATTCACCACCACAGCAAACCGCCCAAGATCCTTGGCCTCCTTCTGCATCGCCTTCGCCACCTTCTTCGTTGCAACCGCCAAAATGACGTGATCCATCGCCTCCTCATTCATCATCACCTCAAATGTAATCGTATCCTTCTTCGCAAACATTACATCGAACACCTTGGCTACAAGATCATACCTCCTCCGCAACTCCATCGTCGCAAACAACCCCTGGCAATACCGCCGGCCACTGGCGTAAAACTTGAACACGTCATTCCCTTCCTTGAGGAGAAGCGGCGTGTCCTGGCCATCGCCGGTGCCCAAAAGGCTGAAATTTTTGTCAAATATGGAATCTTTGGCGGCGAATTTGGACGCCCATGCTAGGGCGATGGCCTCGTTGTGGCGCTTTCCGGTGAAGTAGTTGATAGAGAAGAAGATCAAGAAGGCGACGCAGGAGATCTCGATGGTATAGGAGAAGAGGAAGGAAGAGGAAGTGGAAGGAATTGAGTCGGGAGACGAGGTGCGTTCGGTGAGATTGGAAGGGATTGGATCTGGAACGAGGAAGGGGATCCCTTCGAACTCGTCCTCGTCCCAGATATCGACAGTAGGAGGAGGATGTGGTAGTGGTGGTGGTGGTGGTGGTGGTGGTGGAGGAGGAGGAGGGGAAGGAGGAAAGGAGGAAGAGAGGGGAGGAGTGGAGGGCAGGAAGGTGATGGCCTCGAACTCGTCCTCGTAGGCGGTAGCGACATCGTCGGAATCGAAACCCTCGAACTGGGCCGCGAGGATGGAAAGGTGGGAGAGGAGGAGGGGAAGGACAAGGATTCCGACGAGGACGTGGATTGCGCTCGGATTCGCCATGGAATGCTATGGGTCGAGGTTTTCTTTTCGATAATAGTGTGCATCAGTGACTAAGACGTACTACGTGTAACGTACAAATCACACTCTATATTTTATTTATTTTATAATTTATATTTCGTCTTTAAAACTTTTGTAAGCCAACAATTTATTTTTTCTAATAATTTTTGACTTAATACCTTAGTTAACTTAAACGGTACTATAAAAAAATATTTTATTATAATAAATAAAAAAATTTATAAATATCTAAATTACTCGTATATTTTTTATCATCTTTTTTTCTCCCCAAACAAGAAGAATAAGAGGAGGAGGAGAATAGTATAGATATTTTAGTAATTTAGTCGACGTTATTTAGCCAAAATAACGTTAGGGTGTTAAATTAGAATAAGCAGTTGAGTTTATAAAATCTTCAAAAACGATGCATGAGTCACAAAATAGATAAAATGTAGGATGTTATTTATAAAAATCTATATTTATAAAGATAAACTATTTGACACTACAAGTATTCTTATATTACATGCTTACCTCTAAGAAGTTATTCACACATTTACCTTTGCAGAATATCTAATTATAAAGCAAGTAATAGTTAAAATTGGAGGGAAATACTCATAGGTAGGCTATAATTTGTAACTCTTGTGAACTTTTAGCTATGTCACTTAACTTCTTTATAGTCATAATATATATTTAATTGTTAGTTTTTCTTCCAAAATTAATAATAAGAATAATTTTTTGTTAAACTGTGAAACTTTTTATAACATATTTGAAATATCCAAAGTGTTTAATGAGAATGATTCTGACAAAAAAAAAGCATAACACGAAAGGAATTTAAAAAATGATTCTTCTAATTAGTTATTGTAAAATAAAAATTGCATCTAATCTTTTAATATTAAATATAATATCCTATGAGCATCTAACACTCTAATCTAAAAACACTAATATTATCCTTCATTCGGCTCGAGCCCTGCAAGTAAATGCAAAGCCCACTCTATCCTCCAATCCACCCTCAAATGCTCTATTTATCTAACTCTGGGAAGGGAAGGTGGTGATGAGGCTTGTCTAAAAATATAATTGTTGAACTATTATCTCTTAGAAGCAACGTCCAAGTGGAAGTGATGAGGATACCAGCTTAGAATTATTAGTGGTGTGGAGGCTCTGCAATGATTCAGAATCTCAAAAGCTTCTTCCGCATCACTTTTTGTCAACATTGCCTTCTTCTTCAAAGCTTTGGGAAAGGAAAGACACTCTCCATCATCTCCTCCCTTCCCTAAAAGCAGCATCATGTGGTGAGATTGTAAAACCCCCGCACGGCATAGGCACGTGCTCGCCCACTCGCCCACATCGCATACGCATGCGACAGGATAGGTGGGGCCTGTCACCCACAGATACACTTGTGCTCACATAATCCATCATACTATAAATCATGACATTATCAAGTTAGACTTATTAACATATCCATATCTACATCCATAACAACCATACTAGACAGTTATATAATATGGTAGGATCCATACAAGCCACAACAAACCATCAAGATACAACTAAAACCACCGATACACAAGTACATTATAATTCGACTTGTATTATACAAATCATATTCTATACAATTTAGTACAAATATCAAATAATGGTACAACTCAATATCTAAATAAACTATTTTCTATACTATCTTACGTCTATAGTTTATCTCATCTTTGCTCTAAAATATCTTCTCAGGATATCTTAAATCGCTATCACGTACCATAATATTTGGGAGGTTAAAAAAGAAATAAAAAAAGTCATAAGCTAAATGCTCAGTAAATAAATCTTACCATGAATCAGTGATGTCAAATAAAGAATAAATTATGTACTGGATAATATGAATCACATAGGAGCATCATATCATGAATGAGTTTATGAATGTATCCTTAATAATATATAAATAAAGCGTAGATATCATGTCATAACTTATCAAAGTATATAATTCTCAATAATGTATAAACAATCTCCATATCATACCATCATCACTTATGATGCATACTAACAATGACCATGCTATAATATCAAATGCAACAACATATGATGTATCTTAACTACTCGATAATCAGGTACATCAGATGATAATGAAATCATATGCATTTCTCAATATTTCAGTCATTAATGTCATCTCTAAATATACATCATACTAGACTACTATGTACAATCAATATCTGGTACCTGGTCTCAAATCCAACCTAAAGGCTTAGAGCATACCCTGCCAATCGTAAAAAGTATCTCAATCATATAAACATACCCTGTCAATCGTTAAGGGTATCATCATCAACTAGACCTGGGTACCCAACTAGTTGATAGAAATCATATGAGGATAACTCGCCACATACCTAGTGAACAGCATGTGTTTGAATGTTTGCTGCGCATATAGACTACTGACCTCGAAGGTAAGGCCATAGGATCGCGACTATGTCGAGCGATCAATCAACTCCATGCACGGCCTAACCCTCGCGTCCACTCGGATATTCTTATGCTTTCTACCAACTATACTATTAATGAGAATTCATGCATTTAGGAGATAAGACTATTCACTTCAGATCAGAAGACCCGACACACGTATCCCTTATGTCCATCAATCAATTGTCACTCATCGCTAATAAGGTCCACGGGGATTCATATAAGGAGTTCGGGATCTTAAAATATTTAGGTAATGTGAAATTAGCCGTTTATGTAAAATATGATGATTTATTAGGTTTTAAAATTTCTACTTATCTTTATAACTAGTTAGATTTATAATTATAAATAAAAGTATAAATATAGATTAAAACCTAATTAAAATTCGTTCGTGTAAAATATGATGATTTATTAGGTTTTAGAATTTCTACTTACCTTTATAACTAGTTAGATTTATAATTATAAATAAAAGTATAAATATAGATAAAAATCTAATTATAATTAAGTTGTGGTTCTCACTCTATCTTTATTAATTAAGGACTTTATAGTCTTTACTTTATAAAATAATAAATAAATAAATATAAGTATTACTTATATTTATGTGTAATGGTTTATAACAGTATAATCATAAATTATACTAATTATAATTAATAATAATCATATTGAAGAATATATATTATTATTAAAATAATTAATATCTAAATAATCTATTTGCATTAATTAAGAAAGAAATACCTAAATAAATAAATAAAAATAAAATAAGTATAAAAAAAGAGGATTGCCACTAGTGCTTGGCTCGGCCCAGCACTATAGAGCACCTGCCTGCTACAGTGCTAGGCCGAGCCCAACACTATTGCAAAAAGAGGAGGAGAAACCTGAGGAAGAAGAAGAAAGGAAGAAGAAAGAAAGAAGAAGAGAAGAGAGAGAGGAGGGGAAAGAGGAGAGCCGGGCCGGTGAGGAGGGGCTCAGCCGTTGCTGGCTAGTTAGTGACCGGCCTTTCACCGGCGGCTCAGTTTTGGTGAACCTGAGCGCGCGCGCGAGAGAGAGAGAGAGAGAGAGAGAGAGAGAGAGAGAGAGAGGGGGGGGAGAGAAGGGAGGAGGGAAGAGGCTTACTGGCGTTAGTGATAGCGGTAGCGGCGGCAGCTGCAGGCCAGCGCCGGCGGGGAGGAGGAAAAAGAGAGTTTGAGAGAGAAGAGAGAGATCAAGGGGAGAAGAGAGAGATTTTAAGGGAGAGAGAAAAAAAGAGGCAGTGAAGGCACGCCAACGCCCAAACCTTCTAGGCCGGCCACATCATGCCATAATTTTTTTTTTTTTGCAATAGGTTGTTATAGAGATCCTTTGGCTTGTTTGGCAGTCTTTGGTTGAGACAATAGCACTCAAATAGAAAAAATTTTGAACCTTATCTCAACTTCATTTTTGCCCTCATTTGTGGTTCCATTTTCGATCTCGATTTGACTCTTACTGGCATTTATGGAGATCCGCACCGTGTTAATAATGCCCATCTATGGTCTCATATTGCTCACTACACAACTATCTTCTGACCCCTCTATTGTATTGTTAATTTTATGCTATTTCAGACCTCTCTGAGAAAGTTGGCTGCAAGGTAGTGTTTTCCTCTAGAATAAATTACTTTTTAAATAATATGAATAGGGTTTCTCTAATAAATTTGGGTTTTGCCAAGCTTGTGTTCACTTGGACCAATAAATGGTTCTATAGCAACTTAGTTTGGGAGAGATTAGATAGTACCCTGGTCTCTCCTTCCTAGTGCTCCATTTATTCGGCTGATTGGGTCCTATATCTTCTAGTGATCATTAGTGACCACCATCTCCTCTCGTTCCTCACCGTGTTATTAGTTCGATAGCGTCCCTACTGTTTCTGCTTTGAAAATTGGTGGATGAAAAATAGGTAGTTCGCCCCTTATTGCAAATAGGCATGGTCGTTGCCTTTTTGTTCGAGAAAACTTCTCTCCACTAGCAATATTTCTACTCTAGTTAGTCATTTGAAAATTTAGGTTAAATCGAAGGTGAGCAATTAAGCCAGACAATCAGAGCTATTAAGGATGAAATCCTTGCCCTTCAAACAAGCACGGATCAAGACAGTTGTTGGCTCTAGGAATTCTTCCTATGTGGAAGGCATGAAAACTTGATATTGAAGGATGAGATTTACTCGAAGCAACATTTGAGATCAAGATAGATTGCTTGGGGGGGACCATAATAATAAATACTTCCATATCTTGGCCTCTCGCAAAAGGCACAACACCATATCTACCCTTTTGCTAGATGATGGAGTTTGGACCCACTATCCTAGTAGAATTAGAAGCATCTTTATTTTGTATTTCCAATCAATATTCTCTTCGATTAGTCCTCCCTCTATTGTTTCTTTTCAGCAAATTGACTAGACTTCCTTCTTGAAGTTACAAGTTGGCTTGATAGGGCTCTCGAGCTTTGACAGCCCGATAGCTTTAGATATTTTGGCCAAAGTTGAAGTCTAGTTTTTATAATGCCATTCGCCAACTTTTTGTGTCAAAGAAGATTTATCGAAACATGAACAAAACTAATATCATTCTTAACAAGGAGAATCCCTCTAGGGTAGGCAACTAAGCCCATTAGTTTATGTAATACAATCTACAAGCTCATCTCTCGAAGATCGAGAGAGACAAACTATCGACAATGATGTGATGGCCTAGGAACTAGTCCATTTCCTCAATACCTCTTATAGCATGGCCGGTGGCTTCATGTTGAAAGCTAATCTATCAAAAGGCCTTCGACTAAATGGAGTAGGGGCTTTTTCATGATTACCTCTGCTTGTATGGTTATGTGAGTTTATCTCCTATACTCCTTGGCTATAGAGATTAATAAAAATGCAGACGATTTCTTATTCCTTTGAGAGGTCTTTGCTAAGGTTGTCACCTTTTACCTTATCTTTCATCTTGGGGTATAACATGCTTTCATACTTGCTTGAGTAGCGCATAAGGACTAACAACTTGAGAAAATCAAACTAGTAAAAGGAGCGCCATGAAATCACCTGATCTTTTTGTACAACCTACTCTTATTAGGGAAAGCATCTAGGTAGAAAGCATCATCTCTTGCTATCATAATTGATACATACTGTAGAATCTCGGGCCAAATCATTAATCTTGATGAATCTACAAAGGTACCATCATAGTAAGCATGGTTTCACTTTCAAAGTTAGGATAGCATTTGCAAGCCTCTCAACTGCAAAGGTCTTGGTGATGGAAATCTCTTCTTAGTTAATAAGCTCTTATCTTAAAATTGGCTTGAAGTTTCATTACCTCTTCGCATAGCCCCTGGGCCAAGCTTCTTAAAGTAAAATATTTTTGCTCTTGGTCTTCTTGGGAGTCCAAGGCAAAGCAAGGAGATTCATTGACCTAGAAAGATATTTCTCAATGAAAGGACGCCTTAAGAGAAAAATGTTCGTTGGATTGTTGGGAGGCAATTATATTTCTATCAAAAGTGACCTATGGTTGCCCTATTTTGTCATTTTAGATGCCTAGTTTCCACCATATGTCTTGACAATTAGTGACCTTATTTTTATCTCATACTAGAATATTTCTCTCATATAGACTCTTTCCTTGATTGGTCATCTCCAAAATTCTTTACACCCATATTAGCCCTACAATGGTAGTTCAACCTAACTAGATGGTCTATAAACTAATGTCATCAGGAAAGTTCTCTACTAAATCTACTTTCAATATACTGTCTTGGGTAAACTCATCTTCATCTCACATTCTCAAGTATATATGGAAGTTGATTTAGTGCTATAAGAAGGTTATCCCTTGAGTTAAAACTTTTGTATGTCATTGTGTCTCTGATGACATTCCAGTTTCATCAATCTTACACTATGCATATAAGCTCTATTGTTAATTTGTGTTTGATGTGTGAATTTATCTCATAAACTATTACTCACCCTTTTCTTATCTATCCTTTAATCTGTGTTGTTATTCTCCTGCAAACTCGCCCTCAAGATGGGTGATACCGTAGTCTAGCTGGATGTCAACTGCAATGTAGAAGTAGTTTGGGTTTGGCTTCTCCACTCTTAAGCTATCGCTAAATATAAAGTTTAACTCCTCCACATCCTTAATGGTTTCACTCTCTCCGTTCCTGCAAAAGACTTTTCCATTCCTTGCTTTCTAGATATACCACAGAATGTCAAAAATGTAAGCTAGATCTTTAGTAGCAAAGTTGTGACCCATGGAAACTCAGGATCTATCCTTACTTTTGGTGGGGTCTATAGTTTTGAATTTTATAGGTTGGATGAACATGGATTAGTCGAGTGGTGGTTGTGGGGTATTGGAATCAATTTAGGCTTGCAGCCTGAGGGCATTCAATGGAGCAGAGCTATTTACTTAAACTACTATCCAAAAGCTCCTTATGTCGAATGTGTAGTCATTCTGGAAAGGTTAAAGGAGTTGGTCGAGCTAGTAAGGGATAGATCGGTTTGGCTTTTCAATGATTCATTAATCCTTCTTAATTGAATTAACGACGCTTCTAGTGACATTAACTAGATAGTTCTTCTTATTGTCTATGATTGTATGAATTGGTTGACATATTTTCCCTCCTATAGGGTCACTTATATGAGCGGGGTTAGTAATGTCCCTTTCGGTTTTCTTACGAGACTTGCTCCATGTAATTGTTGTCTATATAAAGCTTAGTCCAGCCCATTAGTGAAAAGCCTCTTATAATTCTTATCTTGAATGAGTTTCAATCTACGGATGCTTCTTAAAAGAAAATGAGAAACTATTACTGCTAGTTTACTTTGAAGACCTCCCTTGGTGAGTGAAGTACATGCAATAAAAGTAATACATTTGTTTTATTCAATAACTATTGAGAAATTATTTTGCAATGTATTGAAAGATTAAGAGTACCATGTTTGACTATTTGGATGCTTTATTTTTCTGCTATTGTAGGAATTACTCTTATGTGAGCATGAAAAAAAAAAGAATCTTATCCGGCTGCAATAAGCCTAATCTTGTCATTCAACGTTGCGTTTAGATTAATATTCATATAAATCATTTCTTATAGACTTATGAAGTTTAATGAATATATCACATCTAGGAACAAAATAAATAAGGTTAAAAAAGTCAAATAAAAAACCATCTATCTTGCCTCTGTATACGACGGGGGCATGTTGGCCATTTGAGTGTGCTCCATTAATTTTGATAGAAAAATTAATGATTTCACTTTAAGATTTTTCAAAGTATACGAACTTGTTTAAGATTTTTCAAAGTATATAAGTGGTAATGTAATTTTAGGCATAAATACATTAATTTTTAAATATAATTTAGATCTAAAAGGAATACTTTACCTTTACATAAATTATTAAAAATAATTTAAAAGCTATTCAATATTTTATCTGATAAGATATTACAACGAAATATATCTTATTTTATGTGAGATAAAAATGATTGATAAAAACGTGTTTATTTAATTTTAATAGTAATCTTAACAGTCAAAAATTTCAGCAATAATTATAATATTTTTAAAATATAATGATAATTATGATATTTAAAAAGTTTGCGGCGGCAATTATGTAAAAATCCCTATTTACATATGACCCCATCCTTTTAACCTCCTCTTTTCGTCTATGCGGCAACTTTCAGATCTAGCATTGTCTCTCTTGAGTTCCGTAGTCTCCTCACCCTCGTTTTCAGGAACTCATTCACTATAACCTTTGACTTCCGATTAATCCTCTCCCTCTCTCTCTCTCTCTCTCTCTCTCTCTCTCTCTCTCTCTCTATAGTTCGCGTCAATGGAGGATCTAAGGGCGGCGCTGAAAGAGCACGCCGATCTGGTCACAGATCTCTTCGAGAGGTTCTCCGCGGAGATCCGCACGGGATTCCGCCCCGCCGTCGACAATTTCGTGGGTTTCTTCCACGCCATCGATTGGAAGGTACTTGCGATTTTATTTTTGTATCCAATTCCACGTTTTGATTCGAAAACCCTAACATATCTTCCTTAATTGTTACTTGGATCTGAGGATCGAGTGCTTTACGGTTTGGGTTTGCAGAATAATTTTTTTTCTTCTTTGGGTTCTTTTATGCATATCACTACGTACATTTCAGCTTTATTGCAACAAACAAAAAGAAAACTCATTTTTAGTGTGAATTGTAGGCACTTATTAGCTCGGCGAGTGATCGCATCAAGTAAACGTGAAGATGTGAAAACTCCTTTTTAGTGTGAATCGTAGGCACTTATTAGCTCGGCGAGTGATCGCATCAAGCACACGTAAAGATGTGAAGTAGACAAGTGAGTGTTCTCAATAGCAGCGTACGCATGAGAAAGTTGAATCATTACTACGGGACGCAGTGGTACGCTCATGAACATATCCTTGTTCATGGGCTTACATTGACTTTGCTGAGTTGCAGCATTAAACTTGTTAGTTGTCTTCGGAATTTAACTCAGAGAGCATTAGGGGTATAATGCTTGTACTTGATAGGTACGGGGTGATGGTTGTATGCTTGTTTAATTTATTCCTGTTAGAAAGATTGCTAATTGATTGGAACCTCACTTAATTTAACAGTTTTGAGGTAAGATGGATATAACATAGAGAAAAACTTATCAGTAAAAGAGTGTAAAGAGGAAGGAGATGAAAACTTGGTGATATTAGGGGGATGCTGTAGATCACGTATCATCCAGTGGACTTCTATGATATATCGACCCAGTTGAGAGGCCATTTAGATGATCTCACAAACTTAACAGAAAATTAAGTAGTGTTATCTCTATTCTGCTTTTAGTCTCCCATTATTCTCTTTCCTTTATGTATCATAGCATGGTTCAAAGTTTCAGTTTTGGTTTCCCCTCAATTAAAAAGCAAAATTTTCAGTTGGTTTCGTTTCTAGTTTCATTGTATCTGTTTGAAATTGTTTTAATAAATAGTCTTTTTTATCTTTACTTTTAGTGCACCACACAAGATCTAATAGCATTTAAGCAATGAGGTTGATATTGCATTAGGTACAAGTTGGATTTCAAGTCAAATCTAGTCTTGAATCTAAAACATACTTTAAAAGAATTTTTGCAGGGTCATTTCAATTTGATGCTAGTTTCGAGGGATAGTTTTGGATTGAATAGGATCGAAATGCAAAACACTTTGGTAAAACATCTCAAGTCTACACAAAACTTCAAACTATGTATCATAGTAGTCAAGGTTTTCGGTGTTGGGATCGGGATCGATATCGGCTGTTCGGAAAAATGATCTGTATCAGCCATATTGCCTATCCAGAAAAACGATATGTAGTTGTATTGGTCGCTCGTATCGGATCAGACTATTTTTTAATTATATAAAATTCTAAATATTATTTAAAAATGCAGAAATTTTTTAAAAATTTAGGAAAAATGATAAGAAAGTAAAAATTACTCACTTGAAGCTTAAAACTTAAAAAATCTATTAACTTACTCAAAATTCAAAACTTTGAGAGCTGACTCTTATAAATTTATGTGGTCTTCATCATCATAATCACCATAAATTTGTAAATAATGATGCTTAAAACTTGGTGCTCCAAAAAGTGATTCTATTATGCTAGTTATATTATATGGATCTTATTGCGTAACTTGTCTCTGAGGAAGATAATAATTACTATATAGATTTTGTGTCTAACGATATTGAGAAGAATAATTAGCATATGGATCTTTTGACGACTCTAAATAATAAATACTCGATGCACCATAATCATAGGGAGCAACATTCTCATGATGACGTCGCTAATATGTATGTACATCCTCAATTTCTTTATCTTCAATCCCATGTTTATCTTTGAATAATAATGAGTTTTTTTTTAAGACAACTTACTTCCTATATTTCTAGAAGTTGAGGCATTGTTGGCTAGGGGACAATTGATCGAAACGAATAACAATTAGTCACAATTAGGAACGAAGCTCAGCTAGTATACGTAATGTGTTCAAGGTGACTATGTTTTTCTAACTTTTCTCAGCAAATGTAGATGGGACGATCCCACCATCGGGTGTATTATTAGGATTATTACTAGTACTAGTAGGTGTACTATCTTTCGCTGTTGAACGACTTATACCTATCTCTGGCTTCATTGTGGCCTTTTCTAATATCTCATCTAACTATAGATTATTTCTAATATCTCGATCCTCTAAGTAAATTAAGAATTTGATCATGGTTGTATATAAAATTTATTAACCTCTGATCTTTATGTATGACCATGTTAATTTCAAGCTCTTTTGCAATATTATCTAATATGAGATCAATACAATGTGCAATACATGGTGTCCAATATAAATGAGATCTCTTTACCATTAGTATATTTCAGCAGCTTTATAATTTGCCATATTATCAGTAACCATTTGGACTACTCTTTTTTCACTTATTTATTGTACCACCTCATCTATCAACTGATAAATATAATATACACTTTTGAAATAAGCAATAATATTCACAAACGACAGAAATATTATTCTCATGCCCGAGTACACCAAGAAATTAATTATATATATTTTTTTTTGTACTCCACGCATCACACGTTAGTCTACAACTAAATTTATTCCAATACCATTTAAATGTCTCAATGTAACTGCGAAGCTCATCTATCTTTGAGTCAATATATTTAGTAGCAATATTATTTGAACTAAGAGACAGAATACTAGACCCTATTGATTGTATGAGATCCACCATAGTGTGATAATAATGATTATCAGCTATATTGAAAAGAATATAGTTGTAGAAGAAAACTTTAGAGATAGCCCTACCAATGTACTTCTTTGTATTTTTAATTTCTTTGAGAGTTGTCTTAATAGAAATCTATCTATGACTTTGCAAGCTGCTATATTTTTTTATCTTCCAGCTAAATATTCTTTCAAATGGTTGACACCACTATTCAGCCAAATGTTCTTTCAAACGGCTGACACCACTCATTTCTTTTCGACACTAGTTACATTAACGTCTTTTATCTTACCTAATAGTACTGCAATGTTGTCACCCAATATCAGTATAATTTTTAAAATTTTCACTATAAAGTAAACATAAATAAAAATAAAAAATAAAATAATTTAAAATTTAAGAAAATAAAGAACCTCTTTCTCAATTTTTCTTCTAATCTTGTTTCTTTTCTGTTCTTTCTTGCCCCCTCTCCCATCCTCTCTCTCTCTCTCTCAGTAGCTACTGCGTAGAAACTGTAGTAGTATGATGCGAACCAGGTCAGATAGGATCACATCAAGGGGAGATTAGACTCAATGGATTGAGTCTAGTTATCTTATTTGCTTATTTGGTTTAGTTAGAATGTTATGATTTTATTTAATTAGTTAAATCCAGCTCTGCGTAGTTTTGGAAAAATATTCGCAGAATATTCTACAGACATTCGAATAATATCAAACCAGCAGGATAAGATCGCCAACCTCCAGATCTACAAATTTGGTATTCATAACTTCTCCAAATTTAGAATCTATCTATTGCGAAACGAAGGATTAATCCGTGAAAGATAAAGAAGGCTGATTTAGTTAGTTAGTTAACTTTATCTTGTTGTTTGAATTTCAAATAAATCAGATAATCCGCATGTGGATCCGATCCACCATGGATTTTTACTCCTATAAATAGGGTGGACATGTATTGATAAGAAGGAGATGGAATTGAATTGAGAGAAATCTGAGTTTAGCCAGTTATTATTTTCGTCCTTATCTTTTTTACATTAGCTGTTAGATTGTTTTTATCTTCATAGGAGTAGATCATAACCGTAGATCCCTTTCAAGCTTCCAAACCCTAGTCACCTCTTATCTCCAGCAGCCACCCTACTACATAGCCGTCCACCACCACTCTTGGCCGTCCACCACCCTCCGACGACCACCACAACATTGGATATTACCGTTCTGCCCTCACCTGTCATATCTCCTCTATTTTATTTTTATCTTTTCATCCCGACCTCCGATTTAGGTGAAACTAGAGCCATTAGAACCCTAACTCACGAGGCTACCTCCACCTAAATTTTCATAATCATCCTACGGACGGATCGTTCCAGATCTGGTCCGTAACATTGGTATCAGAGCTTATCATAGTAGTAGAGCAGCAGGAAGAGAAAGAGAGAGTAAGAGAGTAAGAGAGAGGAAGAGAGAGAGAATGCGAGAGAAGAATTAAAAACTTTAAAAAAAAAAAGAAAAAGAAAAACTCACCCGAGGTCGTCGAAGGTGGAGGTCGTCGGATCTTGGTTGGAGAACGTAGTCGGAGATTTACTCGTTCGCCAGTGGAAGAAGTGAGAAAGAAGAGAAGAGAGAAAGGGCCGATCTCGATCCGTTTAGTAGTGCATAAGAAGTCAACACTGTTTTAAAAAGTACCCGCATAGGTGGTCATTAGGCGGTAGCATACGCATATGCATTATGCGGTCTGCATATGCATATGCATTATGCAGTCCGCACACGCATATGCAGCATGCGGTCCCCGCATACGCATATGCACATATATTGGTTGCATATAGGAGACATGCAAACTGCATATGCATATGCACCTGCATTTTGACCTCCAATGATTGAATATTGACTGCATATACATATGCACACCCTCATGCATATGAAGCACTATTTCATAATAATGAGATATTTACAACACCTCATAATAATTTTTATTGATTAATTTTGTTGGCACAATTTTATCATACTTGAAAGTATTTATTGAGTAATTGTATGATTAGAAAGTAGCATTCTTAGTGATAGAATATTATGAAGGAAATTTTCAAATGACAACCTACATTTTCATTATTTTTCGATTAACACTTTGTTTTTAAGGATTTTATAACTTGACTCTCATTTTTCTTATAATTTTTATATAACACCCTACTATTATTTTAACTAACTGACATTAATCTTGTTATATAGTTTATGTAACTCTATTAATTAAATTACTAAAATATCCTTAAATTTTTTGATTTAGGCCAATACTAAACTCTTTATAAGCATACACCATTCTGAAATCCTGAAAGAGAAAAAATGAGGGGTTGTGTTATAAAATCCTGAAAGATCGGGTGCGTTAATTAAAAAATAGTGAAAATGTAGGGTGTTATTTTAAAATTCCCTATTATGAAAGTAATTCTCCATATATTACTTTGCAACTTTTACCTATTTATCAGCTTGTAATGCTAAAATATTCAATAGACTAGATAGGTAAATTATTTATAATTTACTTTTTATACTAGACTGCATACTGCATAAGCGCTATATGAATCACATGATAGCTTGCATACTGCAAGTGCTTTTCACAAAATTGGAAGTCAATATATAATATGATTTGAATGTGCAACTGCCTCCCAAGTTTATAATTTGTGCAAATGAAGATATACATAGATTTGGCTTAGCACTTCTGTATTTCTATAGTCTTGAACATGACAGAAGTTGCTTCAGTAGCCTCACCATAGCACATTAGAGGCAAATTTAGAAGGTATTCTCATTTGAGATGAGTGCACTACCTTATGCATGAAGGTTTTGGATTAGTGGAAAATTTGTATGGTGGCGATGGAAAAATCTTGTCAGGTTGTGGATTTGCTACTGCCTGCTAAGTAAAGTTAGCTTCAATGTACAGAAGAAGGCTCTATAGGAATTTTTATAAGAAAAATATTTGAAAAAGGTGAGCTGTCTGGGATCTTGAAATCCAATTTACTGCTCAATACAATAGTGAGCTGGCCTACATATCAGTGGATAAATGAATTCGAGGTGCTGTTGGCTAGTGAAAGGTTAATGAAGATTTGGAACAGGGTCATTTGGGTGGTAGACAGTTTACAATATTATTTGTATTGGTCAAAGGGTTCAGACAATATCATCTGAAACTTTTATGTTCTTACACACTCATTGATCAGCATGCAACTCTTTAACCCTGTATCTTTTCCCTTAATATATGAGGAGGTATTGCCTGTGCTTCAGGTTCACTCCTTTCATTGTTTTGCTGGCCAACTTGGGTTTTTCCTTATTCAATTCTCACCAACTAGGATTAGTTCAAAAATCCTCTGCTTTTAGTAGTCTAGAATGTATGTGCGTCAACCTTGTGTATTTGGCGTTTAATCAGGCCAATGAGAGACTAACCATTAACCACACTTTTCTGTCCTTAGCAGATCCTCTTAACTTGTCATTCTCACTGAACTAAGGTTAGGATTGTTGTTCTTACAAAGTTGTACATGCCATGACAACTTATTATGCGCAGGTTTTAAATAAGTTTTAGTTAGATGCTTGGGTGCTCTTTACTCATCATATGGTGACATCATTTGTTGCAAATTTAGAATATCTATACTGCTATGAATATTATTCATTCCATTAGCATAACAATTTATAATATGTTATTGTACTAATAGGGTTGTTGCATTTGTAGGAGCCTTGGTTGATGTGCTTATTAGCTTTCCACGTGTTTTTGCTCCTGACAACTATCTTCACAAGGAAATATATTAACTTCCAACTTTTCTTGTCGATTCTGGCATGTATGTTTCTTCATCCCAGAATTTTATTTGAGTTAGTCTAACAGGGTCCCTTTTGTGGTTTCTAATTGCTAGATTCAGTATCACTGCCATGATACAAATTTCTAGTCTCTTATCATTTAATCTTAGAGTAAATTTATTTGGTCATAAATTTAACAAGAGAGTAAATGTTGCTGCATTTGTCTCTAGAAGGATGCTGGTTCCTTTATGATACAATTATTTTTTGTGGGATTGTATAGCAGTATGAATGGAGATGATACTTCTTAAATCCCTTCCAATCAATACATTTCTTCCTTTGAGCATGAAGGGTTCGGAACTGTTGCCCCCATGCTTGCAGAAATGAGAGAATGACCTATTAGTTCATATTACCTGTTCTCTATTATCCCAGCCGGTCTGATGAATGTACTCCATTGGATTCTTTGAAAAACATCAAGATAAGAAAATATCTTTTTGATGCCATTGAAGTGAACTATAGGTGTAACCTATATCATACTACTATATGATTCCTGTTAACAAATTAAGAAATTTTATTTTCTTCTATTTAACCTCTGTCTACATATGGATGACACTAAAAACCTCAAAAATGTTTATGGACTAACTTCCCGCTATTTATATACCTCAAGTAGTTGGTTGGATGGTGCAAGAAGTTATCCTCAGTTGTCTGGGCCATAGGGCACGTCTGACCACTATTGAAGAGAATGTGAAGGGGAAGTGAAGCTGAGATGGTAGGGTGTCACACCTATCACATTTCATCCATTGATTACAGGATATAATAATCAATTTGATATGTGTCTTTGGCTCTAGCTGAGAAGAAGCCATCCTTGATTATCTTGACCAACTGCTTGGAAGTGCATCTCACCTCTCATACTTTTCATCAGAATTTTATTTAAGTTAGTCTAACAGGATCCCTACACCAAGAATTCTAAAATAATGTGAAGAAGCTCTGATTATTGGGCTAAAGTAACTGACTTCTTGGACCAAACCTGGAAAAGAGTATGAAAGAGAAGTTTAGATGGTAGGGCATCTTGCCTATCACATTTTGTCCTTTTATTACAGGATATATTAATCTATTTGACAGCTGGTTAGGCTATTAAAAGACTTTACCAAATATATAGGATAAGAGAATCAGTGTTCATCCTTGCCACCTCTTCTATTTTCTCTTCTCTACCTTTCTTATTTGTTATGATAAATGACATGCTCTGAAAGTCATGCAGCTCCTGAAGTTTGCTGCGAGTGGTCATATTATTGTATCATTGATTTATGAATCAATAACAAAATAGTTTCTGTATGTATACAAATCAATCATAACGTCCTAGAATGCTAATGAAAAACTTATGAAGAGAAAATTAAAAAGGAATATTACAAAGTCAAAAGAGTCCATATTTTGAATTTGTATGCTTGTAATAATGCAGATAGTGTCTCGGTTGATTTTTCATGCAGTTTCTGGTGTATATCTTGCTGAGAAGATAAATACTTTGTTGGGAAAACACTGGCAGAGCTTTGCAAGCCAGAATTATTTTGATCCTCAAGGCCTTTTCTTGTCAGTCCTCTGGTCTGGTCCACTTCTCTTCGTAACAATCATCATTGTGGTCAGTAACTCTTCACTTCTAATCTAAATTTCATTAATATGTCTATTCTTCACTCAACTTCTTCCCTATCTTCTCAGGTGAATACTCTCTTTACACTGTGCCAACTGATCATAAAATGGAAGAGAGCAGAACTCAAGCATCGTGCTAGGCTTTCTCGCTCCAAGGAGGATTAAGTGATTAACACATCTTTCTGTCTTTTGCGGCCAACTCTAGTTTCAGTAAGATAGGGACTTTTTTGTTCGTCTAGGAACTTAAGTCGTACGGCAAGTGGATGAGGTTCATTATACTTTCGTATTACTTTTTCTTTGAAATACGCAGAATGACTTACAATTATAGCCAATGACAGTGAGCTTTGCTTCATATAAGTTTGCATGGACTATATTCCTTATGGAATATGGTCTTTGAAAGACGTGAGTTAGTGAGTTGTACAACTATATATATGAAGGGTTAGAAAAGGCATTTAGACTAATTTTACCAAAGAAGGAATATTCAATATGGTTGGAAATTTTGATGAGCTCTTGTTGTGTACCATCTGCTCTAGATAGTTGTCAGTTACATGAATTGTGATTGAAATTTGTGATATATGCTACGACTCAGGTTGATCTCACACTTGTTCTTAATTAGCTACATGTCTCAAATGCCAAAAGTCTGAAATAGACTAGTCACATTTAGGAAAATCCTCAGTTACATTATGTATGCTTATTAGCAAGTGATGAACCTGCAATGATATTTCAGTGGATTACTACTATGTATGCTTGTTGGATGCGGCTTCTACAATTTAATTACATTTGATTTTTTAATTTAGTGTATAAACTTGGGTGCACATATTTTTGTATAGTCTTGATGCATATTTTGTTACATTGGAGTGCATACAATTTATGTATACAATACACACCAAAATCTTTTATTATAAATTAAAAAATTGAATACAATTAAATTGCAAAAATCTCCGTTTCATGCATGGGGCCTATTTTATCTTCTGTTTGCTATTAGGAGGGTGAATTAATTATTGCCTAGTTTATTGTGGGTTATAAGGACATTTTTGTTTTTGAAAAAAGAAGATATTTTTATCATAAAACTGCCATACACTGTATGGTAGAAGAAAGACCAAGTGTTGCTAAGTTGATTTATCTCAGCTCTTTAGGTGAATCTTATCTTCACAGTCTATGGATTGGAAACTTATAAAGTTTGGACTCCTCTCCAAATTAGAATTTTTTTTTTTTTTTCAGTCTAGATAGAAGATTGTCTTGTTAAAAAGACAACTCTAGAAATAAATTCAACATAACAAAAGCACATCTCGGATCAACTTCTAATAGCATTTAAATCTGCTGTTGATGAGCATGATTTAATTTTTTTTATTATTGGTGACTTTTAACCTGCTTATTTTTCTTTTATCATCTCTCAGGACAAGAATTTTACTTTGGAAAACTTAACTGCTGACTAAGTTATGAAATCTTGACCAACAATCTTAATGTCTTTGAGGGTTCCTCTCTCTAGTAGTGTTTGATGATATTATGTCTTTTACCATCCCTTCTCAGATAACTACTACAAATTTGCGAAGGGCTTGTCTCATAATAACAATCTTAATACTGACAGAAGAGATTGAATCTCCTATTGGTCGTAAAGGACGTCTATGGTTATCATGTTGGGTAATCAAATATAAGTCAGATACAAATATAAGCTATTTATTAAATGGGTTACATGAATTGTTCAAATTTATGAGTTATTTACGTTAAAAATTATTCTAGTTTTTGTGAGGTTATCAACTCATTTAACGAATTAAATAAATTGACATAAGCACTAAAATACAATCCATTTAATAATAGGCTTGGGCGGATTAATCCGTTTATGATCCAAATTTGATTATATTAAGGATAAACCCATTTAAAATCTTCAAGTTGGTTTATCTTATTGGGTCAAAAAAATGCCATTGTTAAACAACAGATTGCGATTTAAACCCCCATCTTCCGGTGCCAATTTTCTATTTCTGGAAGAACATAACTATTCTAGATATGCTCATGAGTTCTTAAACTCATCGACTTGTCTAAAAACTATTTCACTAGATAACGGATTAGACTGCATTACCTGGCATTTCTCAAATTAATATAATCTTTTCCATCAGCTCAGGATGTACAATCTTGAAAGGACTCGCTTTCTATCGGCAAATGTGGTGGGAAAAAATGTTTGTTCCTTATTGCAAGCTTTTTCGTTTTTCTTTCATCTTCTTTTGGACCATAATGAATCTATTACTTGGGCATAAAGTCCCATCCTGATTCTACTTATTTTGGGAATTGGCGAATGGAAAATGCTATATGGAAGAGTGGAAAAAGATGGAACTTTCTTGCAACAATTATTTGGAGGTTCTCATCCAAATTCTTATTTTGATTTCAACATCAACCCAAATGCTATGTTCATTTGAACACATCCTCCATCTAGAACTGATACAGTTATCTGGATTCAAACATATAGAAAGATCAATTTGTACCATAAACGATCCTTTAAACAAGGATTGCATAATTTATATGCAAATTGTATGTTATATTATTTGTTGGGGGAGACAAAAGAGTCCTAGTCCAAGTGAAATAAAGTTTGACACAAATTATTTGTTAGGGAAGACAATGCATGTACTAGTTTCTCCTAGGAATGCTGCCTCCTACCTCCACAGCAGAGACATGCATAAGTTGGAATAGTAATAAGCATGAACATTCCTCCATCTAATCTCGTGAATACTAAATTTTAGTCAGCAAATAATTGTAATGAAGTTTTTCTCTTGAAAGAAAAGAATAATTGTAATACAGTTTAACAGAAATGTTTTCAAACAATTCAGATAGATAATTAGTAGATATTATTACTGATTAACCATAATGAAGTACATGAATGAAGAAAGACGAGTTCATTAGACATTAATCAACCCACAATAGGAAGAAAGAAGACAGTTGAACCATGTAAAACTGCATACATCTTGCAGATCAATGCTACTTTGCCATTTTCATCGTCGTTATCATTACAGGTGGGAAGATCTAGTTTTCTCAGTTCCTTCTGCCAAAATTGCAAGAGCCAGAAGGCAAAAAGGAGAAAGGTCGCGAGAATTCATCAAGTCCATCAAAGCTACAAGAATCAAAGTTCATTGGTGATAAATAGTTAAAGCTATCGTCAGCAACTTTAGTATCAAGACTCTTAATGTCCTGTGATGTGCTCCCGGGAAAATTACATCCTATAATTCCCTCCATTCCGCTCATCACCACACTGCCCTCTGCTTGCTCAGACATTCCTGAAACTTTGCTATCATCCAAGGAGATGGCAGGTGTGTGACCTTGGAATAGCGCAACATGGCCGAACAGCTTATCCTTCCTCGAAAATGTAGTTCCACAAGAGCAAAGCCACTTGTCCCGACCACAATGTTTCTCATGAGTTTTCAGGTCAGCAATAACCGAGAACTTCTTGGTGTTGCATCTGCTGCAGATATAACTCTTGTCGCAATGGCTTCTCTTGTAATGGTTCTTCACACATAATATCGTCTTGAGGGGTTGGAACTTCTTGTGTTCCTTGTTCCTTTTGCACCCAAGAAAGGGGCATGAGTACCTCCTGATGAGCGTGGGTTCTGCGTTTAATTCCTTGGTGGGCTTGGCAAGGGCAGCCGGAGTCTTGTACTCATCCCCATGACCTCTCATATGCATCCTTAGATTAGCATCTCTCTTGAATCCCTTTCCACAGATCAAACAGAAGTGAGTGTGAGGTGCTAAAATCTCTTCCTTTTCTAGTTGCAGGACTTCATAAGAACCAGGGGGCAGGTTTTCTCCATCTATACCATCATCGCTCTCTTTCAAATCGTGATCTTCAACCGGAACGGACTCAGAAACTTCACCGTCACAAGCATTCAAACACTTGATCAGCTCATCTCCTTCTTCACTAGAGGTGTTGAAACTTTTCATCAGCTCAGCGTACTCTGAACCCTTGGTTATATCAGGAGTTACAACCTCATTATGTTGTGGACTACCATTCAAGACAAAGCTAGTAGGAGCACTAAGTACACCTCCTAGCTGCACAACTGTAGGATTAGTTGAGAGGAGTGTGTTCTTGATTGAAGGAAGAAGAGTTCCAGCAGTTGAGATCAATTGAATTAAGATGCAAGTCAGGTCTGCTGTAACAAGCTGTTGCCGAACAGCCAATTCACCAGTTCTGTTGGGGAGCTGATGCTCCTCCTGATCAATGATGGACCGAACGATATCCTGAACTTGGTGGATCTTTTGCTCGAGGAAGGAGAGATTGCTTAGCATTGTTCTCGGGTCCCAATCCAACATCAAACTATTCATAGTTGGAGTTGATCCAAACTGATTTGAGGTCTTAACCTCTCTATCAGGATGATACAAGCTCTGAGATTCGGTCTCAAAAGGCGGGGAAAAATCAGTGAAAGTTTGCCCAGGTCTTGGGGCGTAAGGCACATTTGAGGGATTAAATTGGATGAATGTTTTATTATGGTTGACATCTCTTGCTGCATCACTCGTCATTGATGAAGAGGATGATTTCATTGAAGCTTTGGGAGTTGTTTTCATCTTGATATCCACTTCAGCCTTCTCCTTAAAGTCTACTGCTCAGAGAGAACTGCAAGAACACATTTTATGAAGCACAAAGTGTAAGATAAAATCAAAATAGATCCCATGACCAAATTCCTGATATAAAAAACCTCCTAAATTGCATACTGAAGTTAAACTCTAACACAGCTGCAACTCCACACATTTCCTGCCCCTTTGCATATCGCTCCCAAGAGCATACAGACTATAACTTGAAGAGTTCCAAAAATACACATCTAACCTCCTTCCAACCTCCAGTAATCAGAATGTAAAGGATTCTTCCATTTTATCTTCCTTCTTCTAGAGTTCTAAGATATCAAACTGATCCATACACCAATAACAAACAGATCTAAAAGCATATAATCCCATAGAACAAACCCCCAAAATCAGTTCTTTTAGCAGAAAATCTTCAAATTTCGCAACTCCCAAGATGGATCACACCCAAAAGCTCTTGATTTGGGTCGTTACGATTCCGGGAAGAAGGCACCGGAATTTGATGGGTTCCAAAGCAAGTAAATCTTACATCTAGATCTTTCATGTCCTAGACCCAAAAGAACAAACTCAAAAGAACCCAAAATTTCCCACATGGCCACTACCAAAACTTCTCCTAAGCACTATTCCATCAGAAAAAGTTGAAAAGAAAGAAAAAAAGAAAAAAGATCCTGCAACGAAGATAGTAACAACCAGAAAGAAGCCACTTACTTGGAGTAATCCAACGCGCTTCCCGAAGAAAGTAATCCCCAAGACTCCAACTTTGATCGATCTCTCAACTAGCCGGATGCATCCTTGATCCAAACTCCCATCTTTAGAGCTCCCGATCTCTCTCACATCTCCCAATTTCTCCATGTTTGACTTCTCCTTAGAGTACACCGCAGGAAAGCACTAATTTAAAATGCTCCCCCAATATGATGAGGAGAAATAGAGCTCTCCGCCGAAGATCTCCCCGTATTTTATTGGAGTAGTAGTTTAGACTAACGAGATCCGAAGGTACGTTAAAGAGAGTGGATATGGAAGGCGAAGGAAAGAGAGAGGCATGGAGGTGAGCAGACGTCAGCGATGAGGTGGTGAGCGGAGTCGGACAAATAAGAGGCCCACGGGGTCGGGTCACCGCCAGACCACTAGGTTGAGGAAGGGGGGGGGGGAGAGAGAGAGAGAGAGAGAGAGAGAGAGAGAGAGAGAGAGAGAGAGAGAGAGAGAGAGGAAAAAAATGGACCACTTTTCCACTTCAGTATTCTTTTCATTTCTAATGAGTTGATAAAGAGATCAGAAACTTTTTTCATGGATTTATGCAACCCTACTTATCCAAACATATAATTTGATTCGGATCAAATAAATTATAAAAGTGAGATTCTGGTGGGAGCGAGGTTTAGTCCCACAATGGAGTAAAGATGTATAAATGTGGTTCCTAAACTTGGTTTTTGGCTCTGGCTGCGCCTCCCTCAAATATGGGTACACTTTGCCAAGTAAAGATCAAGCTTTTCACTAGTAATTTTAACCATTAAAATGGGTGTTAATATTTCTTAACAATATCTTAGAAAAACCGGCATTACACGTGAAAATCACGTTTAAAAGGAAAAATAGTAATTTTAAAGGTCAAAATGGTGCTAGTATTTTTCAACCGTGTTTTATCAAAAATAGTATAACATGTGAAAAGCAGTTTTAAAAGATTAAAAAAATTATTTTATTGCTCAAAACGAGCATTAATATTTTTTAACCTTGTTTTGAAAAAAAGGGTATAACTAAAATAATAATTTTAATAGTCAAGATGGGCGTTAATATTTGTTAACATGTATTAGGAAAAGTGGATATAACATGTGAAAATTAGGTATAAAGGAAAATAATAATTTTAACAGACAAAATGGATGTTAGTATTTCTTAACCATGTTTTTAAAAAAAATATATAGTTTATATGATAACATATGGCCATTGCATACATAGATAATATATAGCCATCACATACATAGAGATTATTACGTTGTTTAGTTTAGTTGATTACATACAAGAGAATTAACATATGTAGTCATTGCATACATAGGTGAATATTATATGTTGCTATTACATATGCAGAACCCTTTATGATACAATTGTGTATGTAGTGGTTTCTCTTTCAAAAATTGCACACCTACAGCCTTATAAGCATTGTATACCTAGCTTATGTTAATATGGAGCATTGTACGACTTGGTCTACTACGCAAAATGGTGTCTCGGGGTGAATTTCTTGTCGCATATGAAGCACAACCTTTTGGTCCTTCGCTCCTTGATACGATTCGGATTTTACCAATGTCGTCTCGAGCATGGATACACTTTAGGGAGTGGATACACTTTACCAATGTCTTTTATTTTAGTGTTCAATTCTTAAAAAAAAATAACTTTTCTATATGTCACGTTCGAACGCGAGTGGTGTGTGTTCGAACGCAGTTGTGAACACCTGCATCATGCTCACACATGAAGAGAGTGCGAAATGTACGTTCGAATGCCGCGTTCGAACACGCCTACGAACACTTACATCATGTTCGCAAATCTAGAGAAGTGAGAAATATGTGCGTTCGAACGTGCTGCGAACGCCTGCATCGCGTTCGCAAATCCAGAGAAGTGAGAAATGTGTGCGTTCGAACGCAGTCGGCGAAAATGCACTATTTAGGGTTATTTTTAAATTGTTGGTTAGCCTCTAAAGGTGTGGATGGCAACCATGGAGTCATTATTGATGAATTGAGTTTTTGCCTTATCTCCTTTGTCTTCTACGACCGGTCAATCACCCTAGTCCCTTAGGGGCGGCCACTTCTCCCCCTTCTTTCAATCTATCCAACACTTGCTCTAACCCTTTCATCACCCATAACCCTTCCACCACCACTTATTCACCGGTGCCACCCCATTAATGCCGATCCACCACTATTCACCATCATCTAGGATCTCGTGCCTCCATCCACGGATACTAAAACAGATCCCCTGATGTTCGTCCACTAATTAGACGATATCTTGAGATCCCTATCTCCGATTCACCTAAAAATTGATTTGTTGGAAATATCTTTTCCGGGGTTACGACATATCAAAATCTCACCTCCATCCGACGGCGGTATCTTTCAAGATCTATTTTCAAAGTTCCGTGTTAGATCCTGTCCAGATCTGAAAATCTCACCTCCATCCGACCCCAACACGGCTTGAACGCCAGGTTCTTTCGTATTCCGATTAGATCGGGCGGTTCCGCGGGTGGAAGTCCCCGCAACTATTTCTCTCTCCTCTATTGGGATAATCTCTTCTTCATCATCTCGCCGTGCAGCCATGGATATGGTTGTCGTCATTGGAAGCGCTTGTCCGAGGAACGGTGGCTCTGATACCAGATTGATACGATCACACCTCTGGCTATGGAGCTCTGATACCAGCTTGATACGATCTTCCCTTTGGGGCTAAGGCTCTGATATCAGCTTGATACGATCTCTCCTTTAGGGCTAAAGATCGATCTTTTCTAATTCTCAGATCTGGACTAGATCTTGCACGGAACTTTGAAATAAGATCCCGAAATATTCCGCCGTTGGATCGACGTGAAATTTTGATATGTTTTAGGCCCGGAAAAGAGCTTTCCAAAAAATCAAGTGTCAGGCGAATCGGAGTTGGGGATCTCAAGATATCGTTTGTTTAGTGGACGAACATCAGGATGCTCTGTTTGGATCCGTGGATGGAGGCACGAGATCCTAGGTAATGGTGGATGGTGGAGGACCGACGTTAATGGGGTGGCACCGGTGAAAAGTGATGGTGGAAGGGTTGTGGTTGATGGAAGGATTAGGGCAAGTGTTGGATAGAATGGACGAAGGGGGAGAAGAGGGCCACCCCTAAGGGACTAGGGTGATTAGCCGGACGAGTGAGGTTAGAAGCGGCGTCGCCGGGGATTGAAAGAACGGGAGCGAAGAAGACGAAGGAGGCAAGGCAAAACTCAATCTCAATAATAAATCCTCAATTTGGTTGCTTACCACATCCTTTTATAGGCTAACCAACAACTCAAATTAACCCTAAAAACATAATTTTTGTCGACCGCGTTCAAGCTCACTCCACCCGCGTTCGAACGCGACTTACAGAAAACTTATTTTAATAGAAATTAAACACTAAAACATGAAACAAAAACACTCCTAAAGTGGATCCATGCTCGAGACGATGTTGGTGAAGTCCGAATCGTATCAATCCACCACGCTTCCACAACCTTGTCCTCAAGGTTTGAAATTTGGGAAGCAATCTTTGAACTCGACTCAAGCTCCTCCATGGTATGATCTTCGCATTGGTTCCCCACATATCTGAAGATATAGGAAATGTTGGTGCCGAGAAAGAGGCAAGCTCACTTGTGTCGAGTTGGCGCGAAAGGGCATCAACCGCTCGATTCTCGATCGCAAGTTCCAAGTCAAGCTCGGCCTCGATCCGTCGCCGCGAGTCTTTCGTAGGCACACAAGATAGGGGGTAGTGCGACCATAACCGCCTCAAAGGGGTTCATCCTCGCCGAGCTTGGATACTCGTACTCCAACTAGTCCAAGGTGAAATTCGGGTCCATCTACATCGAGTCCACTTGATCTCGGGTGGTCGAACCAATTGACTCAATGTCAGTTCAGCAATAGAAATCTGGTGCATTCGATTGCGCTCGGGAGGTCGAGTTAGATGCGCTTGGTGGATCCAGATTAGGTTCTCTCGACTCAAGTTAGGTTCAGCTAGCCAAACTGATTGTTGGTTGTGTTCATAATCATTCTGCCCACTCCATGGATTAGGATCCGAGTCAAATGTATCCTGGTATAAGCAAACTCGTCTTAAGTCAAGTAGAGGGTTTCTGATCATGTCCCTTATTTGACTTAACTGAGTCCCGAAGTCCAAAGATGACTCCCACTTGACTTGCCCTTTGGCTCTTAGGTCCAACCCAACTAATGTCTAGCAATTCCACCTGGTCAAGCCCAACAATGTAGCCTTCTTGAAATTCTAACCACTTAGAGTCTTCAAAAAAATTTGAAATCCCTAATCTTTCTCTCTTAGTTCCATCTCCATTAGCCATTGCCATAGGAGTTGCCTTAGCACGTGGCAGCCTTGGCCGAGTAGTGACCACCTCCGGTAGTTGCTTAAGTAGGGTTCCCCGACGGTGTGGCAAAGTCGGCGGCGATGGAAGGCCAAAGTTGGCCCAAAATTAAAATCTTCAGGTCCTTCTCTCGTCCCGTTGCAACCATGGCAAGGAGCCTTTGGTCATCCGTAATACTAAAATAGTTGCCGGTGAGGCCCCTCTTGGGGTGGCGACTGTTGACTCGCCGTGGAAGGCCGAGGTTGACAAAAACTAAATCTTCATCTCCTTCTTCTTCATTTTGTCGTAGCCATGGCAGGGAGCTTTCGACCATTGGGGTGAGAAAAGCATTAGCCCACAAGATCTTTACGAGGCTGTCAGAGGCTGGTGCTGTCGTGGTTGGAAGATTGTGGCCTTCTCCCTCGAGTTGTAGCTCGGTGGAAAGTTGCAACGTTATCGCTGGTGATGGCGCTATCGCGGTCGACTTTCGATTGACTGAGGAGAAAGGTGGAAGGTCATTAGAGGCCATACATGATTTCTTCATAGTTGCTGACTCGCTGTGGTTGCAATTGAAGGTGGTGTTAGGCGGCCCAAGTGCTGGAACTTGCGGTTCTGGATCATCTCCCTCACCACTGATGAGGATTCCTGATGAGGAATATCCAGCGGCCACGTGTGGTCTTCCTCCATTCAACAAAGGGTTCGCACGGTTGTCGACTCGTCGAAGAACTCCGTTCTGACGTCAAAAGAACATTTCCAACCGTTGAGCTTGCCGAAGGAAACTGCTGCCTTGAAGCTAGACTCCTCGCCGTTTCTGCAAGGATTTGGAATGGTGCAGCCAGCCCTTCACAGTTTGTTGACGAGGTCTCCGGTGCATGGGAAGTTGTGGAGGTTCCGAGGGCTGCTACAATGGTCGAGGATCCCATTGTAGCGGACAGTCGTTCGTTGCGGCTAACCATGGGTCGAGGTGTAGAAGCTCGATCTTGCTTGATAGCCGAACTCTCCCCTACTTTTGTGATGAACGGGGAGGCCGTGGAGGATGTTGGGTATGTTGTAGAGGGTTCCCCATGCTGCCTTGTGATTGTCCTGCTTGTTGAAGAAGGTTTCGACCACGCCCGAATTTCCCGCAGCATCTCCATCATCATTTGATTATTGATGGCCATCTGCTTGGAAAGAGACCCCAACACGGCTTGAACGCCAGGTTCTTCCGTATTCCGATTAGATCGGGCGGTTCCGCGGGTGGAAGTCCCTGCAACAGTTTCTCTCTCCTCTATTGGGATAATCTCTTCTTCATCATCTCGCCGTGCAGCCATGGATCTGGTTGTCGTCATTAGAAGCGCTTGTCCGAGGAACGGTGGCTCTGATACTAGATTGATACGATCACACCTCTGGCTATGGAGCTCTGATACCAGCTTGATACGATCTTCTCTTTGGGGCTAAGGCTCTGATACCAGCTTGATACGATCTCTCCTTTAGGGCTAAAGATCGATCTTTTCTAATTCTCAGATCTGGACTAGATCTTGCACGGAACTTTGAAATAAGATCCCAAAATATTCCGCCATCGGATCGACGTGAAATTTTGATATGTTTTAGGCCCAGAAAAGAGCTTTCCAACAAATCAAGTGTTAGGCGAATCGGAGTTGGGGATCTCAAGATATCGTTCGTTTAGTGGACGAACGTCAGGATGCTCTGTTTTGGATCCGTGGATGGAGGCATGAGATCCTAGGTAATGGTGGATGGTGGAGGACCGGCGTTAATGGGGTGGCACCGGTGAAAAGTGATGGTGGAAGGGTTGTGGTTGATGGAAGGATTAGGGCAAGTGTTGGATAGATTGGACGAAGGGGGAGAAGAGGGCCACCCCTAAGGGACTAGGGTGATTAGCCTGGACGAGGGAGGTTAGAAAGGCGTCGCGGGGATTGAGAGAACGGGAGCGAAGAAGACGAAGGAGGCAAGGCAAAACTCAATCTCAATAATCAATCCTCAATTTGGTTGCCTACCAAATCCTTTTATAGGCTAACCAACAACTCAAATTAACCCTAAAAACATAATTTTCGACGACCGCGTTCGAACTCACTCCACCCGTTCGAACGTGACTTACGTAAAACTTATTTTAATAGAAATTAAACACTAAAACATGAAACAAAAACACTCCTAAAGTGGATCCATGCTCGAGACGACGTCGGTGAAGTCCGAATCGTATCATCACCCGTAGAACCGCCCGATCAAATCAGAATACAGAAGAACCTAGTGTTCAAGCCGTGTTGGGATCTCTTTCCGAACAAATAGCCATCAACAACCAGATGATGATGGAGATGATGTGAGAATTACGGGCGACAAGGGAAGCCATGGCGAATGGGAATGCACCATCGACCCCATGACACGAGTCCACTCCCATGAACCCGTCGCCACTGGTTCAAAATTTGGAACCACAAGAGCCACTACTGCCACCACCCTATGGGTAGAGGCAAGCAAGGATGGTTCCACCAGGCCTAGTTGCAGGTGAACCCATCCGACGAGCGAACCACTATGGAGATCACCTTGGAGATCTAGATCTATGGGCGTAGCAATACGAACCTGAACCACGACGAGTTAATCAAAATTGAAGTAGGGATCATCAACCATTCATGGTGCATCATCCTCCGGTTAGACATGGACTTAGACATGATCTGGATCGAGACAACGACATCCGTGGACAACGACATACCAGGGTACGGTAGAGGAATATAAGGTGACACTTGCGAGCTTCCACCTTGAAGAGGTGGCACTTCATTAGTTTCGAGCAGCCAATACCAAGGCTATCGAAACTTGGGCTGACTTTTGCGCCGATATCATGCGGCGATTTGGAGCGTCGGGGTATGAAGACTTCGATGCTCTCCTTTCAAAGATGGTGCAAAAGACCATGGTTAGGGCATATCAAGAAGAATTTGAGAGGATAAGTAGCCAATGCCAACCCCCATGGACGGATCAAGAACTTTGTAGCACCTTCATCTCCGGGCTACGGGGAGACATACAAGCCAACGTGAGGGCTCTAAGGCCTAGAATTTTAAAAGAGGCCTTCGAAGTTGCAGTGCTCATGGAAGACAAACACATGGCCATAAAGTTACACTTGAAATAGAATTGGACGAGCCAAGGAAGCCGCCATCAAGCTCAACCAACCATAGCAGCAGAAAATGTTATCGGTGTACCAAGGACCACTACTGCAATGGTGCCTCCTCGAGCACCCCTGAAGCCATCCCAAGATGTGAAGTACGCACCTAGAGGTCCGGGACGAGCACTCACACCTACTCAAGTGGAGGAATGAAGAGCCAAAGGCCTATGTTTTCGTTGTGATGAGAAGTTTATACTAAAAAATTGCTGCGCTAAACCGATGAGATCGGTGATGCTAATAGATGGATTGGAGGATGTGGAGGATGAGTTTGCTGCTGAAGATGAAGGTGTGGCTATAAATTAAGGAGAAGTAGCTGAGGAGCAACTCGTGGAGGACATGATAGCCGAAATCTCCCTCCACGCCTATTTAGGGACAGCTGCGCCAAAAATCTTGCGGGTGAATGGTGTAGTCAAGAAAATCATAGTGAGAATCTTGATCGACACTGGGTCCATCCACAACTTCGTTGACAAGAGGCTTCTTAGGAAGATTGGGCTCGAGTTGGAACACATGGAAGGGTTCGATGTGATGATTGGAGATGACACCATATTGCGAGCGGATTTTATTTGTGGAGGTTTGGAATTGAAGGCGCAAGGCCAATTTTTCACATTGGATCTTAATCATTTAGCCTTGGAGGTGCCGATATTGTCTTGGGAACCCAATTGCTTCAAAGCTTGAGGCCTGTAACATTTGATTTTTCAAACCTCACACTGACATTTCAGAGGAATGGTCGAAGGGTGCTGGTGGATGGAAATCAATCGCGGCAAGGATCGACATTGCAACCACTTTTGGGTCTTCCTTGTGTAGGGGACCGAGCTCTACTATTGCAAATGGCTGTGGCTAAACCCGAACATCCACCACTAAGAGAAATAACCGATGACATGCAAGAGCTGCTACAGGAATTTAAGGATCTCTTCGAGGAACCTAGAGGACTACCGCTGACCCATCGGCACAACCATCACATCCGCATCATTCCAGGGGGCTGAACTAGCAAATATCTGGCCTTATCGCACCCGCATGTCTTGAAGGAAGAGATCAGCAAATTGGTGGTGGAAATGCTCGAGCAAGGGATTATTCAACCGAGTAGAAGTGCCTACTTGTCGACGATGTTGCTGATTCAGAAGAAAGATGTGTTACGTTTTTATTTGTTGGCAATTGTGTACAAAATATTCTAAGTGTATTTTTTCATGTATATAAGCTTTACACAAGTCTATAATATCTCTGGTTTGAAGAATTGCAAGATTATTGGAGAAAAGCAGTCGAGTTCACACCATGTTCACAAACGTGTTCGAACGCGGGTACTGCGTTCACACAGACAAAGAGCCGTGTTCACAAGCGTGTTCGAATGTGAGTACTGCGTTCACACAGACAGAGAGCCGCGTTCACAAACGCGTTCGAACGCAGGTACTGCGTTCACATAGACCGAGAGCTGTGTTCACAAACGCGTTCGAACGCAACCTGAAGAATTCAAGTTGTCGCGTTCACAAACGCGTTCACATAAAATTGGACTTTCATGAGTACGGATAAGACTTGGATTTGGCTCTATCTTGGAGATCATATATAAGGATTGTGATGCCTTATCTTGAGGGTGGTTGAAGAAGCATTATTGAAGGAGACTTCTTGAGGCTACATCGGTTCTTCAACTAACAAGGTTCCACTCATCTACAAAACCTAATCTTTCATCTTAAAGGCTATCTAGACGAAAGATCAATCTCGAGGGTTACTGAGGTTGGACTTCAATCACGAGAAGCAGTGAATCGTGGGTTCTAGCGAGCAAGACTGAGAGGAACAAAATCGTTTGGATCGACGGGTTGTTTTGTGAGTCAGTCTTGTAACTGCTACTATTCTAGTGATTGGTTTTGATCCGAGTTTGGATCCGCGGTTTTTTCCCGTTTGGGTTTTTCCACGTTAAAATCTTATCGTTCATTTCTGTTTTCGTTCTTAATGTTTCTACGGACTTTTACTTAAGCGACCGAGTGATATCATTGCATATTATTTAGATACATACTTGTGTCTAGGGTTTTTTCAATTGGTATCAGAGCAGGTTCTCGCACCTTTGAGAGAGATCAGATAGGCATGGATTTTCATAGAGATGGACCATCATCTATTAGACCTCCTATCCTTGATGGATCAAATTATAGATATTGGAAAGCTAGGATGAGAGCTTACTTGAAGTCTATAGATGAACGAGTATGGTTTGCCATTGTGAACGGTTGGAGTCCACCAATGTACATGGTGGATGATAAACTTGCTGATAAACCGATAGAGTGTTTCCTCAGAAGAATTTAGAAGTTGGATGGAATAGCAAGGTAATAAATGCAATTTTTAGTTGTGTTTCCTCAGAAGAATTTAGAAGAATCTTTATTTGTGAGATAGCAAAAGAAGCTTGGACGATCTTAGAAACTACTCACGAAGGAACTATGGCTGTAAAACTTTCTAAACTTCAGAGCTTGACTATTAGTTTTGAAACTCTACGTATGGAGGAGAATGAGATATTTGATGAGTTTTATGCAAAGCTGAGTGATATAGTCAACTATAGTTTCAACCTAGGAGAGAAAATTCCTGAAAATAGAATTGTCCGTAAGATCCTTAGGTCTCTTCCAAAGAGGTTTCAAGCGAAAGTTACAGCTATTGAGGAAAGTAAGGACATCAATTCTATAAAAGTTGAACAATTAGTAGGAAATCTATAAACATTTGAGTCCAGCCTTTCAAAACCGAGGAAGTCCAAAGGGATTGCCCTAGTTGAACAAAGTATAGAGGAGTCTGATGATGAATGTGATTTAGATGTTGAGATGTTGGCCATGTTCGTCAAAAAGTTCAATAAATTCTTTCGGAAGCCAAACAAGTTGAATGCTGAAAAACTTGAGAAAAGCAAAGCCTTTGTGAAAAAGAAGAATACTGTGAGTTCAAATACAACTGGTACCAACAATAATGTCAAACAGAAAAATAAGAGTTCTGAGAATAAAGTTAAATGTTTTGAATGTTCTGGTTTTGGACACATCGCACAAGAATGCCCTAATCGTCTTAAGAGGAAGGGCAAAGCTATGAAAGTTACTTGGGATGACTCAGATGAATCTAATGATGATTCTAGAAAAGACGAAGAAAACTTTGTTGCTTTTGCCTCTTCTCTACTCAATATTGATTCCGTTGTTGATACTGATAGTACAGATGATCAGGATATGTTACCAGCTGAGGAAGATGAATCTGAAATTCAAAAGACATATAAAGACTTGTACCTGGAGTCGTTTAAACTCAAGAAAAGCAATGTTAAACTACTTCAACGACTCAAGGTAATTGAACTAGAAAGAATTCAATTTTAGGAGAAGTATAAATTGGAACTTGAACGTGTCAAAGACCTTTCTGAACAACTTGACAATGCGAAAAATAAAATGAAGGCTGATGAAATTGAACTAGAGCGATTGAATAAGGAAGTGACATTTATAAAAGGGAAAAACAAACTTGATGAGATTCTAAAAGCTCAGATCTCTGGAAAAGACAGGTATGGTGTTGGATACACTGGTAATTCAAATAATAATAAAACTGTCTTTGTTTCCGTAGATATACAAAAGAAAGAATACCTGAAGCCATCAACCGCATTTACAAAGCAATTCTTGATGAATGCTTCTAAACTGAAGTTGAATCTACAAACTAGTGAAACTTCGACGGTACCAAAGGTAAACTCTAGTCACACTCCTCGACAAAAGGTGAGTAGAAAAAGGTTTGTTCCGACATGCTATCATTGCGGCATTCTAGGGCATATTCGACCTCATTGCAAACTTTTACAAAAACCTAGAAGTGCTTTTATTTATGGGATGAAAACAAAGGTCATATAGGTCAAGAAAAGTGATTTGAAATGTTATGTTGTACGTACTGCTTTGAAAGCTTTAAATTCTGACTTGTGGTATTTAGATAGTGGCTGTTCAAGACATATGTCAGGCGACAAATCCTTATTTTCTAATCTCGAAAAATATGAAGGGGGAGTTGTGACATACGGAGATGGTAATTCATCCAAGGTAATAGGTAAAGGAAAGGTAAGTACTCCAGGTATTCCTAGTCTCGAAAATGTTCTTTATGTTAATGGCTTGAAAGCAAATTTATTAAGCATCATTCAATTTTGTGATGAAGGTTATGAGATAAAATTCTCTAAAAATGATTGTACTATTCTAGATCATGATGGTAATGTTATATGTTTTGGATCTAGAACATCTGATAATTGCTATGTTGTTAGAACTTCACATAATCTGAAATGTAACAAGACAAAACAATAGCACTAGAACATGTTGAGACGGAGAAACAGTTGGGTGATTTGTTTACAAAACCTTTGGATTTACAGAGATTTCAGTATTTTCGTATTTCTTTAGGGATTTGTGCTTTGGATTGATTTGCGTTTTAGTTTGCGAGTTTCTTATTATTTCGTTTCATTTTTTTTAGGTTTTATTTTACTCTGAAATTTTCTTTGGTTTTAGTTTCGATTTGTCGAGAGTTTTTGCTAAAAAAAAAAATGATCCACTCCTAGATTCAATAATATACTCTTGACATAAAAATATGATTTTTCTCTTGATTATGAGTTATTATAGTCAATTTTGTCATCTTGTAGTATATTGTTTCAATTTTGATTTTGTCACTCCTCGACTTCTATAATAATAAAAATTTTAATGCACTCATAACGTATGTGTATTCTTGTGTGAGCATGATATCATGAATATTTTTTTTTTAAATAGCTCACTATTAACTTTGATTTGCACAGTTTGACCTCATGCTTAGTCATAAAAAATATGTTCATAAAAGATCAATAAAAAGGGCTACAATGAGTTAGTGTGAAAGCCGTCTTGTTTCGAGTCCAGTTTGACTCAGTACATTATATGCAAATTCAAAAAATATATATGTGAATTTCTTCTTGCACTTTGTTTGATTTGTATTACAAAAAAAGGGCTATCTACTCATGTGTGAAAGCCATCATTGCACCTATTTTTTTAAAAAAAATACAGGAAAAATTCCTGTTATGTTATGGAGAATAAGTCGAAAAGTGCAAAATTTTAATACTAAGTCGGTTTGACTACTGTGTTGCATCATTGTTTATATAGGAAAGTTTGTTTAAGAAGATTGGTTCATGTTATCTATGCTCATCTTGCATATGCGTATCGTTATGATCAATCAAGATTAATTTAATTTTGAGTGATGCATTAGAATTGATTATAATATGCTTTTGATGATTTGATTGATTTGTGTATGACTTATTTTATTTGATTGTCATATTCTATGTCTTGAATATATTTTGAATTTCTAGAAGTGCATCTCCAAAGTCTATTGATCTTGATTGATTTCGTGCGGTTTCAAGTTTTGATCACGTTAAAGTTAATATCTTGATGTTTTTTGTGCGATTAAACGTGATAATTTAGCATTTTTAGGTGAAAGATGGATTTCACTTAGGGTCTTCATGGTTTCTAGAATTTTTGGGTTTTTTGTTATTTTTTTATGCTTTGGGCATATGTTGAATCTTGCAATTTTTTTCCTTCTCTAGAATGCCTAAAAAAAAGCTACAGTTACTAAGAAACCAAGACCGCCTTCGTCACCTATCGCGACTCCGTGTTGACGATTCTTCATCGTCAGTTCCCTCCGAGTTCCTAGTCTTTGGCATTTGTGTCAAAAAGGGGGAGAGTGTCTAGTGTGTCGTGTGTGCTGCGAGTTTAAAGTTTTAGAGTTTACGTGTGTAGGGGGAGCATGGTAATAGGGGGAGTTTATTAGTCTTTCCGTCTTTCTAATCTTGCTTATAACTTTGCTTGGATAAATTGTGAACTTTGTCTGTTTAAGTATTTTTGAACTTGCTCCATTGATAACTTGTGTTTGGATTGTTTATTCATTTCAAGTTACTTTCACTTGATCTTGGATTGGTATATGTTTATTTGTAGGGATTGATGTGCAAAATATTCTAGACTTGTTGATTGCTCAATTTGAAGTCTTTGTAATAACTTGTAACCTGGGTGTTTTGTCACAAATTGCCAAAGGGGGAGATTGTTAGGTTTTTATTTGTTGGCAATTGTGTATAAAATATTCTAAGTGTAGTTTTCATGTATATGAGCTTTACACAAGTCTAGAATATCTCTGGTTTGAAGAATTGCAAGATTATTGGAGAAAAGCCGTCGAGTTCACACCGCGTTCACAAACGCGTTCGAACGCGGGTACTGTATTCACACAGACAGAGAGCTGCGTTCACAAATGCGTTCGAACGCGAGTACTGCGTTCACACAGACAGAGAGCCGCGTTCACAAACGCATTCGAACGTGGGTATTGCGTTCACATAGACTGAGAGCTGCGTTCACAAACGCGTTCGAACGCAACCTGAAGAATTCAAGTTGTCGCGTTCGAACGCACTTGGGCCCGTTCGAACGCACTTGAGTTCAAGTCATGCCGTTCGAACGCACTCGGGCCGCGTTCGAACGCACCAACGAAGTTTGATAAAATTGGACTTTCGTGAGTACGGATAAGACTTGGATTTGTGAGTACGGATAAGACTTGGATTTGGCTCTATCTTGGAGATCATATATAAGGATTGTGAAACCCTATCTCTAGGGTGGTTGAAGAAGCATTATTGAAGGAGACTTCTTGAGGCTACATCGGTTCTTCAACTAACAAGGTTTCACTCATCTACAAGAATTTAATCTTTCGTCTTATGTCTAGACGAAAGATCAATCTCGAGGGCTACTGAGATTAGACTTCAATCACAAGAAGCAAGAATCGTGGGTTCTAGCGATCAAGACCGAGAGGAACAAAGTCGTTTGGATCGACAAAGTGTTGTTTTGTGAGTCGGGCCTTGTAACCGCTACTATTCTAGTGATTGGTTTTGATCCGAGTTTGGATCCGTGGTTTTTTCCCCGTTTGGGGTTTTTCCATATTAAAATCTTGGTGTTCATCTCTCGTTCGTTTTTAATATTTCTTCCAATTTTTACTTAAGCGAACGAGCGTGATCATTGCCTAGTATTTAGATACATACGTGTGTCTAGGGGTTTTTCAAGACGGAGTTGAGATTTTGCGTCGACTACCGAGCCTTGAATGCGATCATCATCAAAGACCGGTATCCAATACCGGTGATCGAGGAGTTGCTGGATGAACTCACAGTGGTCGGCTTACTTCAGCAAACTTGACTTAAGAGCGGGGTACCACCAAATCCACGTCGATCCGGAAGATGTGCACAAACGGTGTTTCAAACTCACGATGGCCACTATGAGTTTCGAGTCATGCCGTTTGGGGTCACCAATACACCGCCACCTTCCAAGGACTGATGAATGACCTTTTTGCCCGCTCTTGCGCTCTGGTACATGCTCGCTCTTCCGGAATTGGAGCGAGCACTTGCGGCATGTGCGTGAGGTGTTGAATATCTTGCGATAAAACCAATTAAAAGTCAAGATGACCAAGTGCCTTTGGGGAGAGCCACGAGTGGAGTACTTGGGATATATAATTTTAGCGAGAGGAGTGAAAGCCAATCCAAGCAAGATCAAGAATATGGTGGACTGGTCGATTTCGACTAATCAGCAGGAATTGAGGGGATTCCTTGGGTTGACTGGGTACTATCGGCAATTCGTTGCCAACTATGGCAAGATTGCTGCCCCGCTGACCTCCTTACTTAGAAAAAGAGGGTTTTTCAATGGATGGGCAAGGCGACGGAGGCCTTCGAAGCATTAAAGATAGCCATGTCTACCGCACCGGTTCTAGCACTACTGCATTTCAGCAAGCCCTTTGTGGTGGAATGCAACACTTCAGGTGAGGGTATTGGAGCAATATTGATGCAAGAGGGCAGACCCATGGCATATATGAGCAAGGCATTGTGAAACCGGTCACGACAACTATCCACCTACGATCGTAAAATGCTAGCAATTCTACACGCCATCACCAAATAGCGACTCTACTTGATTGGCTAATGGTTTACTATCCGCACGGACCAGCGTAGCTTGCCCTACTTCATGGAGCAACATGTGCACACCCCAGCACAGCAATGGTGGGTCACGAAACTCCTTGGGTATGACTACAAACTAGTCTACAAAAAGGAGATCGAGAACCGAGCGGCCAATCCCCTTTCGCGCTAATCATACACAAGTGAGCTCACCTCTTTTTCAGCACCAACCTTTCCTCTAATTTCAGATATGTGGGGAACCAATATTGAAGAACAAATCATGGAGGAGCTTGATTCAGAGTTCAAAGATCGCTCCCCAAATTTCAAACCTTGAGGACAAGGTTGCTGAAGCGTGGTAGATTGATACGATTCAGACTTCACTAATGTCGTCTCGAGCATCGATACACTTTAGGGATGTCTTTGTCTTTTGTTTTAGTATTTAATTCTTAAAAAAAATAACTTTCTGTATGTCGCATTCGAACGGGGGTGGAGTGCGTTCGAATGCGGTTGTGAATGCCTGCATCAAGTTCACACATCTAGAGAGTGTGAAATGTGCGTTCGAACGCCTGCATCGCGTTTGCCAATCTAGAGAAGTGAGAAATATGTACGTCTGAACACGCTACGAACACCTACATCGTGTTCGTAAATCCAGAGAAGTAAGAAATGTGTGCATTCGAACGCGATCGGCAAAAATGCACAGTTTAGGGTTATTTTTGAATTATTGGTTAGCCTCTAAAGGTGTGGATGACAACCATGGAGTCATTATTGATTAATTGAGTTTTTGCCTTGTATCCTTCGTCTTCTTCGCTCCCGTTCTCTCAATCCCCGATGACACTGCTTTTAGCCTCCCTCGATCGGCCAATCACTCTAATCCCTTAGAGGCGGCCCACTCCTCCCCCTTCTTCCAGTCTATCTAACACTTGCCCTAACCCTTCCATCACCCATAACCCTTCCACCACCACTTATTCACTAGTGCCACCCATTAACGCTGGTCCACCACCATCCACCATCATCTAGGATCTCGTGCCTCCATCTACGGATCCTAAGATAGATCCCCTAATATTTGTCCACTAATTGAATGATATCTTGATATCCCTATCTCCGATTTGCCTGAAACTTGATTTGTTGGAAAGCTCTTTTCCGGGGTTATGACATATCAAAATATCACTTCCATCTGACGACGGTATCTTTCAAGATCTATTTTCAAATTTCTCTATCAAATCTTGTCCAAATCTGAAAATCGGGATAGACCGAACCTTAGCCTAAGGGGAGATCGTATCACTCCTCCATCTTGGTAGATGTTAGAGTATGCATAGGAGGCCTAGGGGTTGTCTTTACATTAATGGAAGTGTGGAATATTGGCTGCTGACCAGCTGCACCTATAGGAGCCAACTACAGTAAATAGAGTCATCGATGGTGTGTGATGGCTTCGGTGGTGGCCTGCTATTCTATAGCTACCTCGAATGCCCTAAGTGCTCGATATTTATCCTCCATAAGTAGAGCATCCACTATGGCTTGACCTAGATCCATAGGTTGTAGCACTCGCACGTCGCCTTGAATGTCCTCCCGCAAGCCGATGTGCATCGCTTGGACACTCACTCAAATTCCTCTTGGTAGGCTCTAACCATCATCTTCTAGACCGTCTTCATCAAGATAGCATGGAAGTCTTCATAGCTCGATGATCCAAACCGTTTGTAGAGCAAACGGTGAAATTCAACCCATATTTCGATCAACCTATGCATGGTAGCTAATCAAAGCCATCTTAATGCTGCATCCTCGAGGTGGAAGGATACAAGGAGAACCTTTTGGTCCTTAGCCATTCCTAAAGAATTGTTAAGCACAGTACAATCAATCAATTGGATCACCATTTCAAAAATTAGAAACTCCAACGTCCACCTCTCTCAAGGATCCAATGACTTAGACGAGGATGGTGGAGAATGTCGATCCCAAAGCATCGATGGTCATTGGTAGCATCTACATATTTGGATCCGTTATGTAAGGTGGAGGAGGTAGCATTGTTCAGGCACGCCCTCTTTCCTTGGGTGCCCCCGGGGTGAAGGTGTAGAGTTCCTCTCCCCACATGTGTGGATGTCTCCCTTCTTCTTCTCTTTTTTTGTGTCGCTATGGATCTAGTGATTGGTGTCATTGTGGAGGTGCGCCAAGAAAGGCTGACTATGATACCAATTTGTTGCAACCCAATCACAAACCAATACCAAATTTGAAACTCGAAAGGATAGATAGGCTTGGGTAAGGCTTTTGGTTGGGATTGATCTACTTTTAATCGATAGGTCAAAAGTTAGAGTAGTTCAAAGGGAAGTGGAGATCCTTTTGGAGGTGATGATGTTGGTGGAGTGAAGTTTTAGATAGGGCTAAAGAGAGGAAGTTGCCTTGGGAAAGTTGTGGGATAGTTATAAGAAAGGTTAGGTTAATGAAGATTAACCTTGGTCACTAGAAGATGAGGATGAATGGCTTGGAAATTAGTTTGGGTTGTAGAAGAGAGGGAGAATGGAGCTACTTATCAAGAACGAGGGTCGTCAGAGTGAGGAGAGAGAAGTGACGGACGGGTAGCTTTGGCCGTGGGAGGAAACTCTTTGGATATCGAGGGAAAGAGGAGGAGGGAGAAGGGTGGCTCGCACATAGATTAAAAATAAATGCCCAAATATTCAATAATGCCAAAGTGTTTACCAATCTACACATTTAGAGGCTACCCATATGCCCAAAAATAATAAATAAATCATAATACAAAATCTCCTAGCCGTTGGGTGTTCGAATGGCCAACCGGTGTTCGAATGCCTAAGCTGCTCTTCTACTCTTAGGCTACGACATTTGAACGCCTAAACTGCTCTTCTACTCTTGTGCTATGATGTTGGAACACCTAGCTCGATTGTTCAAACACTTAAGCTGCTCTTCTGCTCTCGAGCTACAACATTTGAATGTCGGGATAGACCGTTCGAATACCTAAATTGCTCTTCTTCTTTCGGGATACAATGTTAGAACACCGAGCTGGGCCATTTGAAATTTTGGATGCAAGACTTCAATTTTCTATGCTTATTCCAATTACAAGCTAACTACTCAACAATTCATAAACTACTATAAACCATAAGCAAGAAAGGCACTTTCTAATTACGAATCGCAACACATTAATTGGTAGAACTTTAAGAGATATTCAGGATGAAAAATTACTCATCTACTAAAGCACTTACTATATAAGGGTCAATAAGGAATCTTCTAGTGACAATTAAACATATTGATACTAATTTCATGATTGCAGACCTTTTTTTACAAGGACTATGTTAAGTTTTATTTGTTCTTATGTAATTTGTAAATTGTGTTTTAAAATATAATTTTTTGTCTATATAATGTGTCTAAAATTTATGTATGAGCATATGCAAAAGTTATGACAAGATATGAGATGCTTGATAAATAATATTAAGTGGAAGATTAATTTTAAGATCAAAGAATTGAAATGATTTTAAAGTTGTCATTGTAGTGCTTAAATGATATCATGACGGTTGAAATACAATAACAAATACCAAGAGCAAAGAAACGACCATTCTACATTCAACTGTTCATTCCACCGTTCAAATGCACTTCGGAGCCATTCAACTGCGCCTTAAAGCGATTGGGTTATGAACCATATCTGGATCGGACGTAAGAAAATTATTAAAATTTAGGCAGTTGTAGTCTCATGAGTTAGAGTTCTAATAGCTTTTGTGTCACTTAAATCAGAGGTCCAGATAAAAAGATATAAATGAAAGAGTGGAGCAAGGTCAAAATGTGACAGAACGGTAAATATCCGACGTTGTGGCATTCGTCAGAGGGTGGCAAATGGCCAAAGGTTATGGTGGACAGCCGTAAGGTAGGGTGGCTCGTGGAGGTGATAGTGGTTATGGATTGGAGGTAGAATTATGGTTCTAAGTTAGATATACTTCTAAAAAAATAAACGATTATGATCAACTTACTTCTACTCCTAGATTACCTTACTTTTACTCTTAAGATAAGTTCAAGACTAAAATAATTTCTCAATGCTTGGATGCTTGGATGATTAAACAAAGAAGCCCAACCCCTATATATATAGAGGCTGAGTATAATGGGTCCTACTCGGACTTAGCCCTAAAAGCTTATACGATTCGAATTATGATTTATCTTAGAGGCTTACATGACTTAACTGAATTTGCCTTCGTAGCTTACATGACTTAATTGAATTTGCCTTAGTAGCTTATGTGACTTAATTGAACTTGCCTTAGTCGCTTACATGACTTAACTAGACTTATCTTAAGGACTTATATAAGAGATAAATATGAATCAATTAAAAAATAAATAGATTCGATCTATCGACCCAATGTCTTAATGATGCGATCGATCTTGACTCGGTTTGCATCAACCCACCATGCTTTTGACTGCCTAGTCCTTAAGGTGTCCATGGTAGTTTTCATACCTTTCGTCGCTCTTGAATTTCATATCCTCAATCTTCGTGTGGGTCTTGTCTATTACATGGAGGAGGGCACCAGGGTGGGTTTTACTCTAGGGTCCACTTGTTTGAGCCATAGTCTACCTTAATTATGGGTGGCTCGAGCCAAATTCTAGCCACTACTAGTTTGAGGCAGGGTCTTAGTGCATACGATTTAGGTCATGGCTCGAGTGTAGGTGATCCAAGGAAGGTGTCATGCGGTGGTGGCTTGGACCAAAAGTGTCTGGATCATCATCAGCGATTAAGAAAACTAAAGTTTTGACCTTTATTTTCACCACGGCTAAGGAAGATAACGATGGGGTCGTCACTAGGGGCTGCTCCGACATCGCGTCGATGGTGAAAACGGTTTGTAGAGATGGCAAGATCTCCATCGCGGCCATAGGTGGTGCTTTGGTTGCGGTTTGGGCCGGCACTTCACCTCCCTCATGGTTTGGACTTTCATGTCGTAGGAAGGTTGGTTTTTCCCTGACCGATGGCATTGATAGTGTAAGGGAGTGGTGTCAAGCCATGATAGCTATCATCAAGGTTTGGAGAGCCTTTTTGATCCTCCCAGAGCTCTCCTTCAATGACTCTATTAATGCCTTTGCCCATGTGGGTGGTTCATCATCGGCGGTTGCTAGTGGTGGCGGTGGTATCGAATAAGACCTAGTCAGTATGGAGATGAGTTCTTGGTCCTCCATGGTTGCTCCCTCAAGTTAGCTTTGGATCATGTGTTCGCCATTGTCCGAGGAACGTCGACTTTGATACCAATGTTATGAACCAGATCTAGACCGATTCGGATGTAAGAAAGTTATGAAAGATATCGGAGGTCGATGAAAAGAGATAAATAAAAGAGTGGAGCAAGGTCGAATAAGATAGAATGGTAAATTTTGACGTTGTGGTGGTTGTCAAAGGATGATTAACGATTAAGGGTGGTGGTGGACGGCCGTAAGGTAGGGTGGTCGTGGAGGTTATGGTGGCTATGAGCTAGATGTAAAATTAAGGTTCTAAGTTAGATCTACTCCTAGGAAAATAAACGGCTATGATTAACTTACTTTACTTGTAGATTATCTTACTTTTACTCCTAAGATAAACTTAAGACTAAAATAATTTGTCAATGCTTAGATACTTAGATGATTAAACAAATAAGCCCAACCCCTATATATATAGAGGTCGGGTATATTGAGTCATACTCAAACTTAGCTCTAAATGCTTATATGACTTGAACTAGGACTTGTCTTAGAGGCTTATATGACTTAATTGAATTTACCTTAGTGGCTTATGTGACTTAATTGAAATTGCCTTAGTGGCTTACTTGACTTAATTGAACTTGCCTTAGTAGCTTATATGACTTAACTAGGCTTATCTTAAAGGCTTACATAATATAACTAGACTTGTCTTAAGGGTTTACATAAGAGATAAACATGAATCAATTAAAAGATAAATAGATTCGATCCATTGAGCCCAATGTCCTCATGATGTGATCCGATCCGATTCGACCTAGTTCGCATTAGTTTGAAGTCGTTCAAGATACAAAAGGGTGTTTTGGGCTGTTCGAACATACTTGGAGCATAAGTCGCCGTTCGAATGGGGTTGACTTGTATTCGAATGGGGCACGGAATTTTATAAAATCTAGGATTTCGTAGGACTTGATTTGACTTAGATTTGGTCTTATCTACATAAGGTATATAAGGGTTAGGATGCCCGAACCCTAGAGAACGTCGGCTATTAGTTTAGGAAGAAATTTTTAAAGAAATAAGATTTTTCATCAACGAAGATTTTGTTCATCATCTACATTAAAAAGATTTGTCTTAAGGGTCACCAAGACGGAAGATCAACTTCGAGGATTACCGAGATTGAAAATTAATCATGAAAATAGTGAATCACGATATTTAGCAATTAATACTATATCGATAAAGTCGTGGGGATCGATGGGTTGTTTGTACATCAGTTTTATAAATTACTATGATTTATTAGTGATTGATTTGATCCGAGTTTAGATACGTGATTTTTTTACCCTTGGGATTTTTCTACGTTAAAATCTTGGTGTCCATCTTTGCTTTATTCTTTTATTATTATTCCGCATCCTTTACTTTAGCAAGGGTTGAGAATCATGTTGAGTTTAGATACATACGCGTATCTAGTGTTTTCAATTGGTATCAATGCAAAGCTATCTTATTTTAACGAAAATCCAAAGAAGCATGGATTTTCATAGAGATGGACAGTTCTTAACTATATCTTTAATTCTTGATAGAGAGAGTTATGGCTATTGGAAGAAAAGGATGAGAGCCTTTATGAAGTCAATAGATGAAAGCGTTTGATTGTCATAGTAAAAGTTTAGAGTGCATTAATGCACTTAGTAGACAACAAGCTTGTCGAAAAATCTGTTGAGTCTTGAGAGAAATCGACTATGAGAAAATTCGCTAGAATAGCAAGATTATAAATTTTATTTTTAGTTGTGCTTCATCGAATGAATTTTGTCAGATTTCTACTTGCGAAATATCTAAGAATGCATGGGATATTCTTGAGACTACTCATAAGGGGACATTTGTAGTCAAGATATCTAAGCTACAACAAACTTTGAAGCCCTCCATATGAAGGAGAATGAGTCTTTTTATGAATTTTATGCAAAGCTCAGCGATATTGTGAATTCAAGTTTTAATTTAGGCGAAGAAATTCCTAAAAATAGAATTGTCAGAAAAATTCTTAGATCCTTGCCTAAAAGTTTTCAAACCAAAGTCATTGCTATTAAAGAAAGTAAGGAGATAGACTCAATGAAAGTAGAATAACTAGTAGGCAACTTGATCTTTGAGTCTTCTCATCAGAAATCTTGAAAATCTGAAGGTCTTGCCTTAACAACGATTAGATATGAAGATGAGGAGTCTAATAAGGATTAGACCCTAATGTCATGGATCTTTTCATGAAAAAATTTAAGAAACTTTCAAGGAAATCGAAAAGCCACGGTAACAAGCAAAGCCATAGAGAAGAACATATATTCTTGTGAATCCTCTGTTAATCCTTGTTCTAAATTCTTGTGAACCTTTTGTTAATTCTAGTTCTAAATTCTTATTATAAATGCCAAGGGTATGGTCACTTTGCTCATGAATGCCCAACTTGCCTTAAAAAAGGGCAAGACTTTGCAGGTCACTTGGGATGATTCTCGATCATGACAACTCTCAATCCAAAAAAAAAAAGTTTATATTACTTTCACTACTTCGTTATATCTAGAACTTTCTAATGATTCTTTAAGTATAGATGAATAGGATCCAAATATGACAGATTCTAAAATGATTTAGAATTACAACAAGCATACAATGAGTTATATCAAGAGTCATATAAACTGAAAAGGATAAATGTAAAACTCTTAACCAAGTTGAAAGGAGCTGAATTTGAAAAGGAAAAGTTTAAAGACAAATACAAAGAAGAGCATGAACATTTAGTCAAGATAATGAATCAACTAAATGAACTAAATGAGAAACTAAAAGAAGGAGAACTAGAACGAGAACTTCTTACAAAAGAAGTGATTTTTTTAAAGGAAAAACAAAAATTGATGAAATTTTGGATGCCCAAATTAGGGGCAAAGATAAATAAGGTATTGGTTTTGCAGAAAATTCATCTAACATTAAAACTATTTTTGTATTTGAGAGTATCAAAAGAATGATTTTAATGTTAGATTTGTGTATTTCATGTTAGATGTATTTTCTGCAAAATAAATCCTAAAATACACAAATGATCAACCAATCCAAAATAAAAATCTAAAACTAAAAATAAGATATATATATATATATATATATATATATATATATATAGCTAGGGAATATAATAAATAACTAAACTCTCCCTAGTTAGCATATCTCACTAAGGGATCAGTCAATAGCACCACATTAAAGGGGTGTCAAAAGATCTTTTTTCCTATTCCAAACTTATTTAGTTTTTAACCCATAATAAAAAATATGCTTGCGTATTTGGCAAAAATTATAATGTGTCCTAATGTGTCCTTTTAACTACACAATGATGACAAATAAGAATAAATCTATTATTTTTTGCTTTACTAAGAGTTTTAATGTTTAGACTTTACCTTCTTTTTTTGCACATATCCTATGTCATAAGATTTCTTGGTACTCTGAGATACTTTACATTTTGCTTTCCTTAGTATTTCATGTTGTGTATTTCATGTTGATCATTTGTGTATTTTAGGATTTATTTTGGTGTTTAATTATTTTGAGTTTCTCATTTTCATTTTTGCTTTTGATTATAGTTTGCTTTATTTAAAAACAAAATAATTGGAAAATTAAATTTTTTGATGCTCTTATTGAATTAGAGTGACTCTTATGATATGAAGTCGTCTTCTTATAGAGTTATTGTTGAAGTCATAGTCACTTGTATTAAGATTTAATATATTATCTCTAATTATTTTGTTTACTTTTAAATATAATTTATCATTTTTATGCTCATCCATTTTAGTTATTGTGATTCCTATTTTGTGTGAGCATCATCTCATAGAATGTTCTTTAGATATCTTACTCATTATGTTGATATTTATTATTTAGCATTTTGACTTAATTTCACCCTCTCAATATTTCTTCTTGTTAAAAGAACAATGACTATTACATGATTAGTGTAAAAGTCATCTTATAAATGCACCTCTGTATCATTCATACCTCATCTATATTTTCAATATAGTGTATTGCAAGAAAAGGGCTACCTAACTCGTGTGTGAAAGTTGTGATTGCACCAAAATAGTTATTTGATATAAAAAAATAAGTAAAGAAAATGAAAAAAAATATATTTTTGAATTGAAACATGAGATTGTTAACTATGTTTGGTTCAACTTTAGTTTAATGTCTCATTTTGATGTTTGATGTCTTAGAATTGCTTAATATTTTCATGTTTTACTAGAGCGAATTATTAAAATACAATAATTATATTTTTTGGATGACCAAATCGTTTAGTCTATAATTGATAAAAATATTTGTTCATCTATTACATCTTGACTTTATAATGAGCTTGACTTTTTTTCATAAGCCAATTTGAAATTCTTGAGTCTATCGACCAAAACTACTTGAATATGATATGTGAACTCAAATATTAAATCTTTTGATTTGTGAATTATTTTTTATTTTGAATACTTAGAATTTTGATTTGAGACTTAGAATAGTTTTATGCGTTTCTAGAATTTTTTGGATGAAAAGCGTGTAAAATAGACTATAATTTTGAGGGGAAGCATGAGTCCTTGAATGATTATATAAATCAAATAAAATTCTGAGTGACATTTGCTATCATATTTTACTATTTTCTCCTTATAGTGATTATATTATTTATCAGTTTATGACAAAAAATGGGAGCCTACTATAGTAAGCATTTGACGCAGTCCTTTTGGTTCTCGTTTTTGTTACGAACTGAACTAATCTGATCCGCAACCATTCTGGACTCAACGAAACTCGTAACTTTCGAAGGGATCTACGAACAATCTAATCCACGGATCCTCCTGAATTTTGGATATGTTGTTGCTCTTGGAGAGGCTTTCCAATGAATTTAAGATCACAGGATTTGGACAATTAGATCTCAAGATATCGACCAAATAGTAGCTGAAGATCAATTAGATCCTAGCTTAATAACCCTCCAATGGCTAGATAGATATTAGGTTTACTCCTTGGTGTGAAGGGGGAGAAGTTATTGTAGAAGAGGGGGGGTGGGGGTGGGGGTTAGAAGCTGGAAAAGGTTGATCAAAGACTTGGGTGGTAGAAGAAGGGAGGTGGAAGAGGGCGCCAATGGCTAGAGACAAGTAGAGAAAGAGATAAAGGCCAAAGCCAATTCAATTATCCAAGATTTTTTTCTTTTTTTTCCAATTAGGTTTTCTCCACATATTTATAGAGGCTCACTCTAGGAACCCAAATAACTAAATTAAAAACCTAATAAACCAACTAAACTAGTCTTCTCTATCTTCTTGGATTAACCCTTCGTTTTGCCACTTATCTTCTCGGATTAACCCTTCATTTCGCTGCAGATAGATTCTGGATATGGAGAAGTCATGAATACCAAAGTTGTAGATCTGAAGGTTAGAGATCTTACACAACTTGTTTTTTTATTATTTGGATATCTGTAAAATATTCTACAAATATTTTTTTCAAAACTGTGCAGAGTTGGATTTAGCTAATTAAATAAAATTCCAACCTACTAAGACTCTAACTAAATCAAATAAGATAATTAGACTCAATCCAATGAGCCCAATCTCTCTTGATGTGATCTGATCTAACCCGCCCGCATCAATCCACTAGGCTTCTGACCACCTTGTCCTCAAGGTGTCTATGGTGGTTTCCAAACCTTATGTAGTTGCTTCACCAATTGTGCATCTTTTTCAGTTTGTCCATGCTCTTCCCATGATTGTCCTCCATGTTCCATGAGCATAATGTGTTAGGTTTTTATTTGTTGGCAATTGTGTACAAAATATTCTAAGTGTATTTTTTTTATGTATATGAGCTTTACACAAGTCTAGAATATCTCTGGTTTGAGAAATTGCAAGATTATTAGAGAAAAGCCGTCGAGTTCATACCGCGTTCACAAACGCATTCGAACGCGGGTACTGTGTTCACACAGACAGAGAGTCGCATTCACAAACGCGCTCAACGCGGCACCGCGCTCACACATGCATGCAGAGCCGCCACAAACGCGTTCGAACGCAGTACCGCGTCACACGATAGAGAGCCGCGCTCACAAACGCGTTCAAACGCGGAACCGCGCTCACACTGACCGAGAGCTGCGTTCACAAACGCGCCGAACGCAACTTGAAGAATTCAAGTTGTCGCGTCGAACGCACTCGGCCCGTTCGAACGCACTGAGTTCAAGTCAAACGCACCCGGCCACGTTTGAATGCACCAACGAAGTTTGATAAAATTGGACTTTCGTGAGTACGATAAGACTTAGATTTGGCTCTATCTTGGAGATCATATATAAGGATTGTGATGCCCTATCTTGAGGGTGGTTGAAGAAGCATTATTGAAGGAGACTTCTTGAGGCTACATCGGTTCTTCAACTAACAAGGTTCCACTCATCTACAAAACCTAATCTTTCGTCTTAAGGGCTATCTAGACAAAAGATCAATCTCGAGGGTTACTGAGGTTGGACTTCAATCACGAGAAGCAGTGAATCGTGGGTTCTAGCGAGCAAGACTGAGAGGAACAAAGTCGTTTGGATCGACGGGTTGTTTTGTGAGTCAGTCTTGTAACTGCTACTATTCTAGTGATTAGTTTTGATCCGAGTTTGGATCCGCGGTTTTTTCCCGTTTGAGTTTTTCCACGTTAAAATCTTATCGTTCATCTCTGCTTTCATTCTTAATATTTCTACGGACTTTTACTTAAGCGAACGAGTGATATCATTGCCTAGTATTTAGATATATACTTGTGTCTAGGGTTTTTTCAATTGGTATCAGAGCAGGTTCTCTCACCTTTGAGAGAGATCAGATAGACATGGATTTTCATAGAGATGGACCATCATCTATTAGACCTCCTATCCTAGATGGATCAAATTATAGATATTGGAAAGCTAGGATGAGAGCTTACTTGAAGTCTATAGATGAACGAGTATGGTTTGCCATTGTGAACGGTTGGAGTCCACCAATGTACATGGCGGATGATAAACTTGCTGATAAGCCGATAGAGTTATGGGATAGGTCAGAATATGAAAAAGTTGGATGGAATAGCAAGGTAATAAATGCAATTTTTAGTTGTGTTTCCTCAGAAGAATTTAGAAGAATCTCTACTTGTGAGATAGTAAAAGAAGCTTGGACGATCTTAGAAACTACTCACGAAGGAACTATGGCTGTAAAACTTTCTAAACTTCAAAGGTTGACTATTAGTTTTGAAACTCTACGTATGGAGGAGAATGAGACATTTGATGAGTTTTATGCAAAGCTGAGTGATACAGTCAACTCTAGTTTCAACCTAGGAGAGAAAATTCCTGAAAATAAAATTGTCCGTAAGATCCTTAGGTCTCTTCCAAAGAGATTTCAGGCGAAAGTTACAACTATGGAGGAAAGTAAGGACATTGATTCTATGAAAGTTGAACAATTAATAGGAAATCTATAAACATTTGAGTCCAGCCTTTCAAAACCGAGGAAGTCCAAAGGGATTGCCCTAGTTGAACAAAGTATAGAGGAGTCTGATGATGAATGTGATTTAGATGTTGAGATGTTGGCCATGTTCGTCAAAAGTTCAATAAATTCTTTCTAAGCCAAACAAATTGAATGCTGAAAAACTTAAGAAAAGCAAAGCATTTGTGAAAAAAAGAATACTCATGAGTTCGAACACATGTGTGAGCAACAACGGTGTCAAACAGAAAAATAAGAATTCTGAGAATAAAGTTCGATGTTTTGAATATTCTGGTTTTGGACACATAGCACAAGAATGCCCTAATCTCCTTAAGAAAAAGGGTAAAGCTATGAAAGTTACTTGGGATGACTCAGATGAATCTGATGATGATTCTGGAAAAGACGAAGAAAACTTTATTGCTTTTGCCTCTTCTCTACTCAATATTGATTCCGTTATTGATACTGATAGTACAGATGATCGTGATATGTTACCAGTTGAAGAAGATGAATCTGAAATACAAAAGGCATATAATGACCTGTACCTGTAGTCGTTTAAACTCAAGAAAAACAATCTTAGACTACATCAACAACTCAAGGTAATCGAACTTGAAAGAATTCAATTTGAGAAGAAGTATAAATTGGAACTTGAATGTGTCAAAGACCTTTCTGAACAACTTGACAATGCAAAAAATAAAATGAAGGCTGATGAAATTGAACTAGAGCGACTGAATAAGGAAGTGATATTTCTAAAAGGGAAGAACAAACTTGACGAGATCCTAAAGGCTCAGATCTCTGGAAAAGACAGGTATGGTGTTGGATACACTAGTAATTCAAATAATAATAAAACTGTCTTCGTTTCTGTAGGTATACAAAAGGAAGAATATCTGAAGTCATCAACTGCATTTACAAAGCAATCCTGGATGAATGCTTCTAAACTGAAGGTGAATCTACAAAATGGTGAATCGTCAACGGCATCAAAGGTAAACTTTAGTCACACTCCTCGACAAAAGGTGGGTAGAAAATGGTTTGTTCCGACATGCTATCATTGCGGCATTCTAGGGCATATTCGACCTCATTGCAATTTTTTGCAAAAACCTAGAACTGCTTTTATTTATGGGATAAAAATAAAGGCCATATGGATCAAGAAAAGTGATTTGAAATGTTATGTTGTGCATACAACTTTGAAAGCTTTAAATTCTAATTTGTGGTATTTAGACAGTGGGTGGCTCAAGACATATGTCGGGTGACAAGTCGTTATTTTCTAATCTTGAAAAATATGAAGGGGGAGTTGTGACATTCGGAGATGGTAATTCACCAAGGTAATAGGTAAATGAAAGGTAAGTTCTCAGGGGGTTCCTATTCTTGAAAATGTTTTTTATGTTAAGGGCTTGAAAGCAAATCTTCTAAGTATCACTAATTTTGTGATGAAGATTATGAGGTAAAATTCTCCAAAATGATTGTACTATTCTAGATCATAGTGGTAATGTTATATGTTATGGATCTAGAACATCCGATTATTGCTATGTTGTTGGAACATCACATAAACTAAAATGTAACAAAGGCTCTTTTGACATTGCAAATCTTTGGCATCAACGCCTTGGACATGTGAATCACAAGGAATTATTTACTTTATCCAAATAAGAAGTGGTAAGAGGAATACCTAAGATGAAAGAAATGTTAAAAAGAGTGTGCGGTTCGTGTCAAATTGAAAAACAAACTAGGATTTCACACAAGAAGTTAAATACAGCTACCATCGACCGTGTGCTCCAATTAGTTCACATGGACCTGATGGGTCCAACAAAAATGGAAAGTCTTGGAGGTAAACGCTATATATTCTTAATGGTCGATGATTACTCCAGATATACCTGGGTTGCCTTTCTACGTGAGAAGTCTGAAACCTTTGAAGTTTTTAAATCACTATGCTTAAAATTGCGTAATGAAAATCTATTACCCTAGTTAGGATTCGTTTCGATCATGGTAGAGAATTTAAAAATGAAATTTTTTTCATATTTTGCGATTCTCTTAGTATTCAACATGAATTTTCAGCTCCTATAACTCCACAACAGAACGGGATTGTGGAAAGAAAGAACCGAGTTATGTAGGAAATGGCTAGGGTTATGCTTCACGCTAAAAAGGTTCCTCAAAGGTTTTGGGCAGAGGCAATCAATACAGCGGTACATGTGATAAATCGTGTTTATCTAAGACCAAGTACAAAATTAACTGCACATGAAATCTAAAAAGGTAAGAAACCTAGTGTTAAATATTTTCGAGTTTTTGATAGTAAATTCTATATATTGCATGATCGAGAATATTTGACTTAATTTGATACTAGAAGTAATGAAGGCATCTTCTTAGGGTATTTGAATAATAGCAGAGCCTACAGAGTATTTAATTTTGACACTTCTACTGTTATGAAATCTGCTAATGTTATGATAGATGAATCCACTACTGATTTAACTGAAGCTACTCCTATTTCTATTTCTGCAGATACATATGACGAAGAAATAGGAAAGGAGCTTGATCTGGAAATTGAGAATCAGGACGAGGACAAAATTGAAATGAACAAAGATGACTGCAACGTACCGAAACTATATGCCAGAGTGAAATCAGATCATCCACTATCACAAGTGATCGGAGACGTAAGTGAACCAATTAAGACAAGACGACAAATCCAAAGTGAGGTATCAATTACTTGTTATACATCTTTTTTTGAACCTAAAAATGTGAAGGAAGCATTGTTAGACGATTCTTGGGTTAATGCTATGCATGAGGAATTAGAGCAATTTTCTAGGAATGATGTTTGGTATTTAGTTCCTAGACCTAAGAATGTGAATGTCATTTGAACAAAATGGATATATAAGAATAAAAGTGATGAACATGGCAATATAATTTGAAATAAAGCTAGACTCGTAGCATAGGGATATACTCATGTTTAGGGTATAGATTTTGATGAGACATTTGCTCCTCTTGCTATTGCTTGTCACTTAAAATTTAAATTGTTTCAAATGGATGTGAAAAGTGCTTTCTTGAATGGTACTATGAATGAAGATGTTTATGTAGAACAACCGAAAGGGTTCGAAGATCAAAAATTTCCTTCTCATGTGTTTAAACTGAAAAAGGCCCTCTACGGGCTAAAACAAGCTCCAAGAGCTTGGTATGAGAAGTTGACCACCTTTTTAGTGGATGCGGGGTTCACTGGAGGGGGAGTGGACAAGACATTGTTCATTAGATGGTCAAACAAGAGTTTGGTTGTGGCACAAATTTATGTGGATGACATTGTCTTCAGGGCAACGAGTCGATCATTAGCTAAGGAGTTTGCTGATCTTATGCATAGTCATTTTGAGATGAGCATGATGGGTGAGTTGAAGTTCTTTTTGGTACTTCAAATTACTCAGTTAGAAAGAGGGATATTTATTGCTCAAACCAAGTATGCTAAGGATCTTGTGACTAAATTCGGTTTAAAAAATGCAAAACATGCTAGAACTCCTATAAGTACAACTACCAAACTAGGTAAGGATATTTCAGGAAAAAGTGTCGATCAGACACTGTATAGTAGCACGATTGGTAGTCTTTTGTACTTAACTGCTAGTAGACCAGACATTGCATTTAGTGTCGGTGTGTGTGCTAGGTTTCAGTCTGAACCTAAGGAGACACGTTTGTTTGCCAGAAACGTATTATAAAATATGTCGATGGCACAATTGACTTAGGTATCTGGTTTACGTATGACTCGGGAGCTATCATATCTGGATACACGGATTCTGATTGGGCAAGTTCATGTGATGATAGAAAAAGTACCTCAAGTGGATGTTTTTAGATTGGAAACAATCTGGTTGCTTGGCACAGTAAGAAACAAAACTCGATATCTTTATCTACTGCGGAGGCCGAGTACATTACAGTGGGAAGTTGTTGTTCTTAGTTACTATGGATAAAACAGATGGTCAAAGATTACAGCATTGAACAAGATACTATGGTGCTTTATTGTGACAACATGAGTGCTATTAATATTTCAAAAAATATTGTTCAACACTCGCGTGCAAAGCACATTGATATCCGACATCATTTTATACGCAAATTAGTTGAAGACAAAACAATAGCACTAGAACATGTTGAGACGGAGAAACAGTTGGGTGATCTATTTACAAAACCTTTGGATTTACCGAGATTTGAGTATCTTCGTACTTCTTTAGGAATTTGTGCTTTGGATTGATTTTCTTTTTGTTTTGGTTTGCGTGTTTTGGTTTGCATGTTTCATTTTTATTATTTCTTTTCGTTTCTTTTTAGGTTTTCTTTACTCTGAAATTTTCTTTGGTTTTAGTTTCAAATTTGTCGAGAGTTTTTGTTATATAAAAAAAATTTGATGCACTCCTAGATTCAATAATATACTCTTGACATATAAATATGATTTTTCTCTTGATTATGAGTTATGATAGTCAATTCTGTCATCTTGCAGTATATTTTATTATTTCTAATTTGTTCACTCTCTCGACTTCTATGATAATTAAACTAAATTTAATGCACTCATAACGTGTGTATATTCTTGAGTGAGCATGACATCATGAAATTTTATTTTAAATAGTTCACTGTTGACGTTGATTTGCACAGTTTGACCTCATGCTTAGTCATCACAAATATGTTCATAAAAGATCAATGAAAAGGGCTGCAATGAGTTTGTGTGAAAGCCATCTTGTTTAGAGTCCAGTTTGACTCAGTACATTGCTTGCAAATTAAATAAAATTATTTGATGTGTGTGAATATTTTCTTGCACATTGTTTGATATGTACTACAAGAAAAGGGCTACCTACTTTTGTGTGAAAGCCATCATTGCACCTATATGGTTTTTCTAATGATAATTACTGATCTCAAAGCAGTAATTAGATGGAAAATCTAGTGGTTCAGTGATCTAGAAGCAAAGATATCGCTTATAATCAGCCCTAACCACAATATAAATAAAGTGGAGTCTCCCTTATTCTTGTTTTACCTAACACAAATTTTTTTAAGATAAGAACAATAACAAGTGTTCAAAATGTCTTTCACATACTTCATAGCTTTTTACGACAGTACATTCACTCGAGATGGAAATGAAAGAAGATTGAATTATTTAATTACCACGGTTATAAAAAATAAAATAAAAAGAACTCTACAATGGTAATTTTGAAAGCCCCTTCTCAAATATAGCGAAACATGGATCATATTCCTACCAATATTCAATCTGCATCTTTGACATTCTTTGGTGTGGAAAAGATGTTGAGAAAATATAGATATGCGGATATATTTATAAAAAATCTTAGGCACGATTTCTAATCTTTTACTTTAGTAAAAAAATGTGAAATAATAATCAACGAATAAAGCAAAGGTAAACACTAAGATTTTTACGTAAAAAAATCCTAGGTGAAAAAATTTCTAATGCAAGCTGAATAGAAACGAATCACTAAAATTTATAGCAATTAATAAGAACAGATAGAATATTTTTTTACACATTTGCTAACTATAAAAACAGATAGAATATTTTTTTACACATGTGCTCATATACATATAAAAACAGATAGAATAATTTTTTACACATTTGCTAACTATAAAAAGCTAACAGTCCTCCCTTTGGCAATTCGTGATAAAACTTCCAGAGCTACAAATATTACAATCAATTAGATGAGCATATACACAAGTTTATAAAATATAGTATTGCATTCCTACACAAAACATATAACAATCCAAGAATAAGTGAAAGTACTAATATGGAAGATAAAAATAACAAGAGATAAGCAAAGATACACTCAAATCTAAATTATAATTCAACAATGCTCAAAGATGTCAACTAAAGTTAGGTAAGTTAGGCTCTCTCGACTCTTTTGAAACAACTCTAGATAACTCTCCTTTTTGTTGACAAAGAATATAATCACTACAAGGTGAAAATATTAAAATATGAAAGGGAATATGTCCCTCAAAATTATATTTGATTCATGTAATAGTTCAAAGACTCATGCCCCCCTTGAAATCATACTTTATTTCACATTATTTTTCAGCCAGTAAATTTAAAAAATGCACAAAAATATTATAAGTCTCAAATTCAATTTCAAAGTACTCAAAGTCAATAACAAATAACAAATCAAAATATTTAACATTTGAGTTTATATATCATATTCAAGTATTTTTAGTTGATGCACTCAAAACTTTCAAACTGATTTATAAAAAATAGGTCAAACTCATTATAAAGTCAAGAGAAAATAGATGTGCAAATGTTTACATTAGCATATTACAAAATTCATTCCCAAGTCAATTTCCTCAGTTTTTAATAACTTGAGGCTCTTTATTATTATATTAATTTTATTTTCTATTTTTCTATAAAGAATTTGAAGTATTATTAATATTGATGCTTTATCACACTGCCTTTTATAAGGTGATTCATAGACTGATGATCTTACCTTGTCTTGAACTTCTTTGATCCTTACTATATACTAAGCAATTTGATTGTCCAAAATTATCAAAAATATATATATAATTGTAGTGTCATGATAATTCGCTCTAGTAAAACATAAAACATAAGATAATTCTAAGACATCAAATGTCAAAATAAAACAATAAACTGAAGTCAAGTTGAACTTAGTTTACAATCTCCACTTTCAATTGAAAGACATTTTTTATTTTTTCTCCTCCACTTGTTTATTTCTTATATCATATAACCATTTTGGTGAAATGATGACTTTCACACACGAGTTAGGTAACTTTTTTCTTTTAATGCATAGCGTCAAGTTGGACACTTTTAAGACGGCTTTCAACCTAATTACATGGTATCCATTTTCGTTGATCTTTAATACAGAAAAATATTAGGATGTGAAACTAAATCAAAAGATCAAATAGTCAATGTCAACCTAATAAGAAAGATATCTTAAGAACACCCTATGTGGTAATGCTCATATAAAGATTGAATTACAATCAAGGTTCGAAAAATCGAGATCGGGATCGGGATTGGCCTTTCGAGAAAATGGTATGTACCAGCCGGATCGGCTGTATCGGTTGCTCAGATCGGATTGAATTTTTGTTAATTACAAAAAATTCTAAATATTTTTTTAAAATGCAAGAAAATTTTAAAAAATCTAGAAAACATGACAAAAAAATAAGAAAATAATAATTATTTATATATGAGCCCTAAAAATTAAACAAAAGTAGTAATTACTCAAAAGTCAAAACTTCGATGAATACCGAGCTGGTTCTCGTAAATCCTTATGGTCATCTTCATCATAATCATCATAAGTTTGTAAATAATGGTGTCTAGGGCCTAATGCTCCAAAGAGTGATTGCATCATATCATTCATATCAAATGGATTTTGTTATCTCTGAGGTGGATAATAATCAATATGTGAATCTTCTGTCTGAGGATACTAAGGCAGACAATAATCAGCATATAGATCATGTGATGGTTCAAAATAATAAATACTTAATGAACCATAATCATAGGAAGAAACATCCTGATAACGGCATCGCTGATATGTATATATATCCTCAGTTTCTCTAGCTTCAATCCCTATGCCTTCTTGACTTCCCTTGGCAAATATAGAAGGGACAATCTCACCACTAGATATATCATCAAGATCATCAGGATAATCGCTAGCACTAGTAGCTATACTATCTCTCGCTACTAAACGACTTGTACTAGCCTCTGCTCAAGTCGTGGTCTCCCCCAATGCCTTATCTAACCATGAGTTATCTCTATCATCTAATAATCTATCTTTCACTTTTCTGATCCATTGAGTTATGAGGTCTTCTTCATCAAAAACATGATTTAAATCAATCAACTAATCATTTTCTATCTTTCTTTTTAAATTTCTCTCCCTCAATCTCATATTATAATAGCAAAGCACTAATTTCTCTAATCTCTCCATTATCAATCGATTACGTATTTTGGTGTGGATCAAGAAAAATGTAGTCCAATTTCTTTCACACTATGATGAAGATACAGTTTGACTTAAGATCTTATTTTCTATTAGTGTCAAATTTGGTACCTCTCATTCAAAAATTGACCACCATTCAACTAGACTGTTATGAGATATAAGTGCAACAACTTTAACAGTACTAAATTGGCCAGCTCTCAATCTATATTTCTCCATCTGAAATATATAATTAAATATATTTTATAAGAAATTGGATATATTGACACCAGATGTATCAACTTCCACCATTTCCTATAATTTTTATCCACATTTTTTTTATTGACTCTTTTGCTAAGTTAATAGCCTCGTATAAGAAACATATTTCGGACTTGTCATCACTGTCTACAAATCGTAATATCTTGACAAGATGCTCAAATATTGCGGTGGCAATTATAATATTATGCCAAAATGCATTTCTAAGAGCTATGTATATCAAAGCTTCACTTAAACTTTGATCTTTAGGTTTTATATTCTTAATTTTTGTAGACATCTCTACTGATGTAAATACTCGTATAATCTCATATTTATATCACATTATGTTGTCCAATACTAAAAAATGAGTGGCAAATCTAGTGAGGCCGGGTCTGATAATCTCTCTACTACCAGTCATTTGCTTAAACAAATCTAGTGAGGCCGGGTCAGATCGGATCACATCAAGGGGATATTAGACTCAATGGATTGAGTCTAGTTATCTTATTTGCTTATTTGGTTTAGTTAGAATGTTATGATTTTATTTAATTAGTTAAATCCAGCTCTGCGCAGTTTCAGAAAAATATTCGCAGAATATTCTACAGATGTCCGAATAATATCAAACTAGTGGGATAAGATCGCCAACTCTACAACTTTCATATTCACAACTTCTGCAGATTCGAAATATATCAACTTCGAAATGAAGGATTAATCCGTAGAAGATAAAGAAATGTTGATTTAGTTAGTTAGCTAGCTTTATCTTGTTGTTTGAATTTTAAATAAATCGGATAATCCGCATATGGATCCGATCCGCTATAGATTTTTACTCCTATAAATAGGAGTGGACATGTATTGATAATGAGATGGAATTGAATAGAGAGAAATCTGAGTTTAGCCAGTTATTATTCTCGTCCTTATCTTTTTTTATTAGCTGTTAGATTGTCTTTATTTTTATAGGAGTAGATCATAACTGTAGATCCCCTTTAAGCATCCACCACCCTCCGACGACTACCACAATGTCAGATATTACCGTTCTACCCTCCTTGATGTATCTCCACTATTTTATTTTTATCTTTTTATCTTAGCCTCCGATTTAGGTGAAACTAGAGCCATTAGAACCCTAACTCACGAGGCTACCTCTACCTAAATTTTCATAATCATCCTATGGACGAATCATTCCAGATCTGGTCCGTAACACAATATCTTCCAATATGAGATCAAGACAATGTGCAACACATGACATCCAATATAAATATTATCTTTTCATCATAAGTAATTGTCCAACAGCCTTATAATTTGCCCCATTATCAGTAACCATTTGGATTACTCTTTTTTCACCAATTTCTTCTACTACGTCATCTATCAACTGAAAAAATATAATGTGCACTTTTAAAATGAGTAGTAGCATCTACAGACTTCAAAAATATTGTCCCCATGCCTGAGTATAGTAGAAAATTAATTATATTTTTTTTGCTTTGTATAGTTCACTTATCACACATCATTGTATAACCAAATTCATCTCAATACTTTTTAAAAGTCTCAATATAAGTGTGAAGCTCATCTACCTCTAAGTCGAGATATTTAGTAACAATATCTTTTAAACTCGAAGGCGAAACACTAGGCCCTACTGATTATACAGCGTCCACCATAGTGTGATAATAATTGCTATCAACTATATTAAAAAGAATATGATTGTAGAAGAAAACTTTAGAAATATCCCTACCAATATGTTTCTTTGCATTTTTTATCCCTTTGAGAGCTGTCTTAATAGTAGTTTGTGTACGACCCCTTTTTCTTTGAGGATATGTATTCATCAATCCAATATTTTTAGACTCTACTGAAAAACCCATAACACAAGGAATTCTAGAACTATTGCTCCCATATTCTCTTTCTCTCCGCATATGAATTGATCTAGATCTTTGAAAGTCACCACCAGGTCCACAGTTGTTTCTTCTTATCTCCTCCTCTCTTTGTGTATTTTTGCTTTCTTTCATTGCCCTCCTTATCGGTCTCTCCTCATCATCCTTCCCATTTTGCTCATTGCTATTGTCATCAATATTTTTATAATCATGCATCAATTGACTCTCTTCTTTACGTAGTTTATTTATCCACCAGGTCCACAATTGTTTCTTCTTATCTCCTCCTCTCTTTGTGTATTTTTGCTTTCTTTCATTGCCCTCCTTATCTGTCTCTCCTCATCATCCTTCCCATTTTGCTCATTGCTATTGTCATCAATATTTTTATAATCATGCATCACTTGACTCTCTTCTTTACGTAGTTTATTTATCCTTCTTTTTGCCTATTAGATGAGCCAACATTTCTTTTTTGACTTTCAAACTAACTTGAGTGCAAGTTACTATATTTCCTTATCTTCCATCTAGATGTTGTTTTAGACTGCTAACACCGCCACTCATTTCCTTTCCACACTAGTTGCATTTGACATGCTTTTTGTCTTGGCTAAGAGCAATGCAATCTTGCCGGCCAATGTCTGTATCTTGTAACTTTTCTTTTAGAGCCATTTTAATTTTAATGTAAACACCTAAACAGAGATCAAATTAAAAAAATATAATTCAGCAAATATTTAATCTCAATTTCAGTAAATTAAATAATTCAGTAAATATTAAATCTGAATCCTAGCAAATGCAAATATTTAATCTCAATTTCAGCAAATTAAGCAATTCATCAAATATTTAATCTCAATCTCAGCAAATGCAAATATTTAATCACAATTTCAGCAAATTAAAAAATTAAGTAGATATTTAGTTTTAATTTCAAAAAATATTTAATCTCAATTTCAGCAAATTAAATAATGAGCAAATATTTAACCTCAATTTCAGAAAATACAAATATTTAATCATAATTTCAGCAAATTAAATAATTAAGCAGATATTTAGTTTCAATTTCAGCAAATATTTAATCTCAATTTCAGCAAATTAAATAATTCAGCAAATATTTAATCATAATTTAAACAAATTAAATAATTCAGCAGATATGTAATTTCAATTTCAGCAAATATTTAATCTCAATTTCAGCAAATTAAATATTTAATCTCAATTTCAGTAGATTAAATAATTCAGCAAATATTTTATCTCAATTTCAACAAATTAAATAATTCAGAAAATATTTAATCTCAATTTCAGTAAATTAAATAGTTCAGCAGATATTTAATTTCAATTTCAGCAAATATGTAATCTCAATTTTAGCAAATTAAATAATTCAGTAAATATTTAATCTCAATTTTAGCAAAATAAATAATTCAGCAGATATTTAATTTAATTTCAGTAAATTAAATAATTCAGCAAATATTTAATTATAATTTCAGCAAATTAAATAATTCAGTAAATATTTAATTATAATTTTAGTAAATTCAATAAAGAATAATTTAGATTTTAGAGAGCTATTATGTGGAAAAAAATCAGTAAAGAGAAGAAAAAGAAGAAGAGATTTGAGAGAACATTAAAAGAAAAAGATATTAGAGAGAGAGAAATTATGGAAAAAAAAGAAGAGACTAGAGAGAGACAAAGAAAACCAAAAAAATGAAAAATTAGGATGCAATGAAGTAGAAGAAGAAAGATAGAAAAGAGAGAGAGAGAGTAAAAGAAATTAAAAAACTGAGAGAAAAAATTTAATAAAATTATAAAATTATATACCGGAGTTTTTTGGAGTTTGCCGGAGCTAGATCTGCATCTCTGGAGTTCGCCAGAGTTTTCGTCGGAGCTAGATCTCTCTGTTAAAATTTAGATAAAGTGAGAGTTTGAAGAAAATGAGAAAAGAGTGGAAAAGAGAAAGAGAGAGTGTGTGAGAAAAAATAACGTAAAGTTTGTTGGCTTGACTTGGGGACATCAATAATTAATACTCTCGGGTTGGATCCAGGCCATATCATTATAAATTTGAGTCCGTTTATGATACAATTTCCCTTTGGGCCAAGGCTCTATCTATCCCGATTTTCAAATTTGGACAAGATCTAACACAATTTTGAAAATAGCTCCCAAACGATGCAGCCGTCGGATCGACGTAAAATTTTGATATATTGTAGCCCCAGAAAAGAGCTTTCCAACAAATCTATTTTTAGGGAAATCAGACATGGAATCTTAAAATATCATTCGATTAGTAGACGAACATCAAGAAGTCCATCTTTGGATCTGTGGATGAAGGCACGAGATCCTTGGTGATGGTGGAGGGTGGTGGATCGACGATAATGGGGGTGGCACCCGCGTTCGAATGCGACATACATAAAACGTATTTTTCTATGAATTAAATACTAAAATAAGAATAAAAAACACTCCTAAAGTGTATCCATGCTCGAGACGACATCGGTGAAGCCCGAATCATATCAGTTTACCTAAAACAGGCCGATTCTAACGAACCTTGATTATAATAACTATAATAAAGGAGCATAGAAGGTGATAAAGAATATTCAAGAGTAAACAATATACTTTTAGATAATATACTAAATATTAAAACAAGTGCATATGACTCTAATAGTAACTCTATAATAAAACGAGTTCATATCATAAGTCACTCTAATTCAATAAGCGCATCAAAAATTTCATTTTCTCATGTCTATTTTTTAAAAATAAATCAAACTATAATCCAAAGAAAATAACTGAAAAATGCAAATAATTAAATTTAAAAAAAATCTTAAAATGCACAAATGATCAACCAATTCATAAAATAATCTAAAACTAAAAAATTATATCTACACAAAACATATAGCTAGGGAATATATATAACTAACTAAATTCCCCTAACTATCATATCCCACTAATAAATAACTCAATAGCACCACCAAAATAAGTGTCAAAATATATTTTTTCCTAATCCAAACTTATCTAATTTTCAACTAATAATATAAAACATATTTTAGTGTTCAACAACAAATTTGATATTAAAAAAAAGAAGGATTATAACAAATTTTGTTATGATCAAAATTAAAATGGAATACAATATAAATAAGGGCACACACTTTTGAGTTCCCAATATCACCACAAAATACCAAAAATATAAAAAATGGGTAAAAGAGTCTTGAGTTGTTAGGCATTTGAGGGCCTAGAACCCTCCACTTTTTTTTGTTAATGAGTCCTCCTCCTTTTTTTTCTTTCTTCTTCTTCAATATGTCTTGAATTAGATATTTGAGAATGTATTTGGTGTACTTTGTCAAAATATTAGAGTATTGGATTTTTAGTCTCTCCTCCCGGGGGCTTTAAAGTTAGCCGTTAGGTCTATTTATAGTTGATTATAAATTGTAGTTATTCAACTATTTATGGAAAGTAGTTATGAGAGGGAATGGGTAGTTATAATAATAGGTAGTTATTATATATGTGAATTTAATGAGAACTTTAGATAGTCATATAGGAATGAAAAGTTGAATGTTATGGAAGTAGTGGAAAGAAGATAGGAAGTTAAAAGAAGGTTAGTTGTAGAAGAGTGAGAGATGGAGAGAAATATGAAGTTAGAAAGAAGTTGTGAAGTTGTTATAAAAGAATAAAGGGTGGAGAGAATAATAAGTTAAATGACTTAGTCATACGAGAGTGAAAGAGGAGAGATATATGAAGTAAAAATGAAATTAAAAAATAGTTATAGGAGAGTAAAAGATGGAGAGATATAAGAAGTTAAACGACTTAATTAGGAAAGTGAAAAGGGAGAGATATATAAAATAAAAATGAAATTACAAAGTAGCTATATGAGAGTAAAATGTGGAGAGATATAGAAAGTTAAATGACTTAGTTATAGAAAAGTGAAAGATAAAATAAAGACATAAAACTAAAAGGAGGTTATGAAGTAGTTATAAAAGAGCAAAAGATGAAGAGAAATAAGAGCTTAAATGAATTAGTCATAGGAGAGTGAGGTGTGGAGAAAATAGAGAGTTATGAACTATTAATAATATAATTTTGACATGTGGATAATGCTTCCATGTGGATAGAAGAAATATAAATTTAATCATATTAGATTTTGATTCAACTAATACAGGTGGCACAATGACAAGATGCCATATAGTATGAGATGCATTATGATGAAATATGTTTACTTATATGAGATTTTTATATAATTTAAACTCACTTTTATTAGCTCATAGACCTAAGTATATTAGATTTTACATGTAAAATATAAGAATATACTCATGTTGTGTTCTTAATGAATAAATAGATAAATATGTCAATAGTAAAATATAATCCAATAATCATCTAATTGGATAATTTAGGTTAAGAATGATATTTGACAGCATTATAATCTTTTAGGAAAATACCAAATCAAATTTCAAAAATACCCCTAAGTTGGACAAAATTTCAAAAATATCCCTAAGGTATATATAAAATAAAAAAATATTATGTATTGTTCTGAGCACAAATTCAAATAATATAATGTGAAATTATATATCATATGTTTATATTTTAAAAAATTATTCAGTGAGTCGAATCACCAAAATATCCCTAACTTATGGGTCTTTATATAGAATGTTATTAAAATATTATGAAACTTGACATATTAATATTTTAATATAATATTTATGTCTCAAGGATAATTATGTAATTATCAAAATCTAGAACCTTATGCATATATGTGATAAGAGTTTGCGTGTTATAATGCATATCCTATAAGTAAATATATGCTAATTAACTGAGTATAATTTATGAGGAATTATAATGATAATATTTGAGATATGTTATATATATGTAGATTAAATATTTTATTTTGAATTAGTAAAAATGCATGTAGCCTACTTTAACTGAGTATAATTTATTAGGTTTTTGCATAAAGTTACAATGTAGCCTACTTTAACTGAGTATAATTTATTAGGTTTTTGCATAAAGTTACAATGTAGCCTACTTTAACGACCACAATGATGACAAGTAGGAATATAAATTTTACCCTTAAACCTATTCATATATATCTTAGCATTCACATTATACTTCTTATTATATTTTTAAACATTTGTCTTATAATTAATATGAGAAGTATTAATATAATGATAAGATGAATTAACAAATAACAAAAAAGAATATACATTATATTGTACTTTAGGAGAAGAGATAATTGATTCTTTGCCATCATATCATAGACCTTCATTCTCCTTCCCATTCCTTTGTGATCCAATGAGTTGATCAAATTTTTAGACCTATAGTAAATTTGTCAAGTGCAATGTTAGCACTATGGAATTCATTATCAAGACACTTGACTTTTTTAAATAAATTCTCTTTAAGAACAATTTGCTCATACACATTGACCTCCAAATATTTAATTTTATCTTGTGATAAAAAAATTTCAAAAATTAAATAGTTCGAATTTAAGAGAGTGTTATCCAAATCTTAGAACTTTAAACTTTCTTCTTTGAGACACTCTAAATCTTTCAACATATCTGCATGATGCTCCATCATCTTGATTTTTCTTTTCTTTTATCACTTCGAGTTGTCCTACAAGTTTCAAATTAGCCTTTTTGCTCTTATAGATGTTTAAGCTCTTTGAAGTTTTGAATCATCTTCATCATTCGACCTACCTACATCATATTTATGTGCACTAAAAGATTTATTAGAAAGTTCAGCAAGTAACAAGGAAGTAGTGAAAGCAAATTAATATCCTTTCTCGAATTTAGAATCATCATTATTAGATTCATCAATATCATCCCAAGTGACCTAAAAAACTTTGTCCTTTTTCTTAAGGCAATTTGGATACTCGTGCAAGTGGCCATGCCCTTGGCAAATATAATATTGAACCACTCCCCTTTGACTTTTATTCTAGTTTTGAGCCTTTAGAACCAAGGTTAATGTAGAGTTCATAAGATTTTTTATCCTTCTTTATGACTTTGCTTTCGAATTTATTGCTAATGGCACTTTCTGATTTTTTTTTTCAAAAATTTCTTAAATTTTTTCATGAAAAGTTTTGTGATATCAAGGTCCAGCTTACAATCCTTATTAGATTCCTCATCTTCAGCTCTAATAGTGGTCAAGGTAGGGTTTTTAGACTTTCAAAGTTTGTAACAAGAAGACTCAGAAGGTTTGTAAGTTGTTTACAAGTTGTTGCACTTTCATTAAGTTTATGTCCTTGCTTTCCTCAATAACAGTGACTTTGGCCTGAAATTTTTCATGCAAGGATCTAAGAATTTTCTTAACAATTCTGTTCTCAAGAATTCTTTCACCTAGATAAAAACTTGAATTCACAATATCATTGAGTTTTGCATAAAATTCATCAAAATACTTATTCTCCTTTATGTGAAGGGTTTTAAAACTTATCATCAACCCTTGTAGCTTAGACAGCTTGACAACAAATATCCCTTCATAAGTAATCTCAAGAATATATCATGCATCCTTTGCTACTTTGCAAGTAGAAACCCAATGAAATTCATTTGGAGAGATGCAACAAAAAATTGCATTTGTTACCTTGCTATTCCAACTAATTTTCTCATAATCAACTTTATTCCATATATCGGCTGACTTTTCAATAGTTTTATGTTCCACTTTATTAGTAGGAGGACTTCAATCATTTACTACAGACAATCAAACTCTTTCATCTATAGATTTTAAATATGTATGCACCCTAGCCTTCCAATAAGCATAGTTTGCTTCATTTAATATGAGAGGTGCTCTAATGAAAAATAATGATTGTCCTATAGAAAAATCCATACCTAGCAGATCTCTCTCTAAATTAAGAGAGTCTGCTCTAATTTCAATTGATAAAAATATAGATATGCAAATATATCTATAAAAATCCTAGGCATGATTTCTAACCCTTTACTTAAGTAAAAAATATTGAATAATAATCAAAGAATAAAGTAAAGATTAACATAAAAACTTTTACATAAATAAACCCCAAACTGGGTAAAAATCCTTGAATCTAAACTCCGATCAAAACTAATCACTAAAATTTATAATAGCTAACAAGAAGCTTACGAATCACCCGCCGATTTTCACAACTTAATCTGTATAACCTTGCTCGCTAAACCTCGTAATACACTGCTTTCTATGATAAGTTTGCAAACCTCAATAGCTCTCAAGGTTGATTCTTCCGTTTTAGTGACCCTTGAGACGTAGTCTTTCCAAATCTAATAAATATGCGTAGAGTTGAGAACGATTCAACATGTTTCGTCTAAAATAGAAAAATGATCTTCGATAGCCTCCAAAAGATGATCTCAAAAGATTATCAATAGCCTTCTTTAGGGTTAGATTAAACATTTTTATATATCTCCTAGAGATAAGATAAATATCTCTTAGAGATAAGATGAATATCTCTTCTGATAAATGAATAAGGCATCCCAACCCTTATATACCTTATATAAATAAAACCAAATCTAAACCAAATTAGATTTTAAGAACCCCCAGAATTTGCAAGTTTCGTGGCTGCATTCAAATGGCCTCCAAGTATATGTGGACAACCAAAAGATGTTCTTTATATATATGAATGCATTGTGAAGAGTTGTAGGGTGCGTTCGAACACCTGTGAACACACTATGATCGAGCTAAATTAAATGCTTCAAATTTTGAAAATCTTCAAATCAAATTCTATCAAAACTTTTAGATATGCTTATATATATGTATAAAAATATTTAGAATATTTTATACACATTTGCCAATATTAAAAACCAAATAGATATTAACAACAAGGGATTCTAGATGTTAAGGTGTATCATTCTAGAAATCTAAGGTTGTGCTTAGTTTGAGGCTAAGCCCCAAATTTAATTAGCTAGCCCTATTTTTTAGTTTCAATTTAGGTACCTTAAAATAGATTAAAAAATATAGTGTTTGATTGTGAATTAAGCAAAAGTGTAATTATTGTTTGTTGATGTTATGTGAAAAAATTAAAAAAAATTATTAGTTTTAGAGGGAAAATAAATAATATATAATATTAGTCAAAGTAACCTTTTTACTTTAAAGGTAATTCTTTTAATAAATTAATGGCTTTTTTATTATTAATTTATGTGCTTACATTATAAGCCAGCAAATGGGCTTACATGCTGCTTTCCTGTAAACCTATTTGTCGCATATTTATGGGCTTACATATTATTATGTTTTTCCAAAACAATACAGTGTTAATATATTTTTTAAAATAACAATATATTATTATTATTATTATTATTTTGGCTATAAGCACACCGTATAATTTTTTAATATTATTTTTTAAAATATTTTTACGTACCGGCCTAATCCAATCCGCAACGGTTCTGAAACTTAGATCCTAGCTTGATAGCCCTCTAATGGCTAGATGGATGCTAGGGTTAGTTTTTGGTGTGAAGGGGGAACAGTATTGTAGAAGAGCGGAGATAGAGGTTGAAAGAGGCTGACCAAAGACTTGGGTGATAGAAGAAAGGAGGTGGGAGAGGGCGCCAATGACTAAAGCTAATTAGAGAAGGAGATAAGGCTAAGGCCAATTCCAATAATAAGATAAGATCTCAATTAGAGTTTCTCCACATATATATAGAGGCTCACTCTAAGAACTCCTTAATTAACTTAAACACTCCAAACAATCTTAAGAATCCCTAACAAAACCCACACTTTCACCGTAGTGCATTCGAACGTGCCCGATTGCGTTCGAATGCGGAATTTTCGTTCTCTGTCGATGCAGGCGTTCGAACGCGCCCATTTCCGTTCTTTTCCGTTCGAACATGCCATTTCCATCCATTTTCATCCTCTATTGATGCAAACTTAATGTAGGCGTTCGAACCACCCCGTTTGAACGCACCCTGACAAAAATTGATTTTATTTCTTCTACATACTCAATTAGATAAATAGGCTCATTCCCATGAACCCAATGTCACGTGTGGAGCCAATATGAATTGAATCGCATCAAATATTTCCTTAATAAATTGTTCATATTGTAAACTTTCATTAAGAAAAAAGGAAAGATGAGCTACTATAGGCTTAAACTCACGAGCCTGCAACTCCTCTATAATTTATTACGGAGTTAGTAAACTTTAAAAGAAAATTAGGGAGAAATGTATTTATTTTAGAGGAAAGCTAGAAATAAATAAGAGAAGATTTGAAATAAATTATTACTTTAATATAACATGAAAAAGTAAAATATATTTATTTCTTAGGAAAATTAAGTATGTGTCAGTACCAAATTATTATTATTAAATTTATAAAATAGAAATGCAAGTTAGCCATTTTAAACCCATATTAGACTTATCAATAAATTATATTAAATAATAAAGTTTTAATTTCTTTTACAGGTGTTACGAATATATATTTCTAGGGTTATTTTTTTTTGTGAGTTATTTAAGGAAAGACAGCTCCGTTTATTAGCCTTTCTCTAAAAGAAAGGAGAGAGGGAGAGAGGGAGAGAGAGGGAGGGAGGGAGACAGAGGATAACAAAAAGATAGAAAAGATATGAAAGCTCAAGATAAATTTAAATTATATCAAGAGTAAATTAGAATTAATTAGAATTTATTTTTTATTTATTCAGGAGGGAACTTAGTTAGAGATAAAAAAATATAAAAATATGTTTAGGTACTGAACTTAGCTAAGGATCGTTAACCAAGTCTAAAGAACCCCTTAAATTCAAAACAAACAAGGCCCTAAATAATGGAAGAGTTTGGGTCCATATATAAATTAGGTCTTAGTATAATCCGAGCCAACTTTTCATCGGCCAACAAGTAATGTGGGCTTGGGCCTAAGAAAATCAAAATAGTCTAGGGTTAGGTCAGCTCAATCTAATAAAAGCTTCTCAAGTTTGGAGTTTAGCTAGACCCAAACTCAACTAAGCCGGCAAATGCTCAAGTTTGCGTACGAGCAATAGTGAGTCATTCGCCTACCAGACTACCAAATCCACCCTTTCATTGTTAAGCCGAACCTACCGGACTACTAGAAAAGAATAAGAATAGAAAGGTCATCCCTATGGGAACAATTCAAAGGGTGATTAATAATACAGAAAATTTTCCCAATATGAACTAAGAAAGGAGAAAAAAAGACTAGAAAAATAGAAAAAAGAGGACGTTTGAATAAGTTCTTAGAATTAGAAGGAATTACTCAAGAATTCAAAAGGTGGTAAGACTTTCAGTGTCCTAAGAACAGAACAACCTTGGATAGACGAGTGGGTGGGCCATCACATAAGAAGGAGAAGAAAGATTTATGAGAGATAATTTAGGATTCAAACTCATGACATACATCTCTCATTAATACATTAAAGGCAAAGGAAATTAACGTGAATTTCTCGTATTTATAGGGACATTTTATTTATAATGTATATATATACATATATACACACACACTTTATTGTTTAAGAAAAGATTGGAGATCAAACACCAATTAAAGTTTTATTAAGATGATAAAAAAAGAGTTTATGAGGAATTAAAGATGCTAGAAGGATATAATAATTTGTCTAAACACAGTCTATGTTCAACTCGTAGCTGAAAATTTCCTTGTGACGGTCTTTCCATGTTAGCCACCAAATCAGAGAGACAAAAGAAGTTTGAACAAAGAGGAGGAAAAACATGCCATTTTCTCCATTCATGCCAATAGTAATAACAAAACTCCATTTTGGACTTTGCATTGATGACAGTGGATTCACTATTAAAATGCTTTGAAGAATTCAACGACTGCATGAAATGGATCGATGAAAATAAACACATACAAATGAGACACCAAAATTTTCGCCGTTGGACTCTAGACCTACGTTCAAGGGGGCGAAAATTTATTTACTACCTAAATAAGAAGAAATTAATAAAAATAAATCTACTCCATAAAATGGAGTTGAAAACCATTCAAAACATAAGTTAAAACTCTTTGTACATCCTCTCAATAATTTTCAAGTCTAATAAATAAGAAAATTCAAGAGCTCGTAAGAATAATGGATCACCTTGTTCCATTTCTTGATCGCGCGCAATTAACCCTCCTTGCACGTAGATACGACTTAGTCGATGCATCTCTCTGAATCCTCTCCTTAATTTGTGTGACTCATGAGTGCATCCACGTTTTAATAGGTGTGAAATAAATCTACAATTGCCTTGTCCTAATACGAACTCTTATTGCAAGTCTTACTGTGCATTAACCTCCAAGTCCTATTATATTAGAAGATAACCATTAAAGGACTCATACCTCTAGATAGGACTTGATCCAATTGTAGCAACTCACACAAATAGGAAACCTTTTCCTTAATCCTACATAGATTCAAGCATCAATTACAACAATCTCCACCTTGATGTTTGTATCCAAAATCAACTTGAGAAATTTGTAAGAGATAGCCCACCATGTTAGTAAAATTGTAACCCATTGTAAATGTTATATATATTTGATATAAATATTTTATTAACTTTGAGCTCAAATTTACGTAAGTTTACACATTATTAATAATATATTAATGGTGGAATTAAAAGAGCTTAAAGCGTAGTTTGATGCTACATATTCACTTATTCAAATGAATGAAGAAAAATGAATGAAGAGAAATGAATGAAAATTAATCTTAAAGTGAGTATCATGACAATAAAAAAAATAACGAGAAATAAGTTTTAGTACCATATTAGATATTTGAGAAATATTAATATATATATAAGTAACAAGTTTCTCATGGACTTTGGGTTCCAAAAAGAGTATCTATTTTGTAGGTAAAAATATCCATAAAAATCAATTTACACATTTAATTGGTTCAATCCAAAGTGGTGCATTCTTTCACATCTGAAGCGGTTAATTCGTTCACATTCGAAATGGTGCAACCTTTGATAACTATAAGACCTCATTCACCAATATAGCTAAGTCATGAATGTCATAAGATGGTCACGTCAAGTATGCATGTTTTAATGTTAGTAGTCTACTCCTATAAATCTATAAAGATTTTTCTAATATTTCATTTAATGATAGTTATTACCCTTGCAACTTTGAGAACGCCATCTGATGCCCAAAAAGAAAACTCTTTTGACTCAGGATCTAAAAAATAAGATTTTTGTTTTTATAGATCTAGAACATATCTTACATCCTTAAGGGTTTTTACTATCCTGTTAAACATAGCCAGTTTGATTTTTTCGGTGCCGACAGTCTTGCAAGCAGTCATTTTCCATTAATACCATTCCTCCATCATAAGGCTTATAAGTTTCAAACAAGTCCCTACATGGACACATATAATAAGAGCACCCAAAATCTAGAATCCACACATCCTTTTTTCTGAGAAAAAGGACTGTGGTCATTTTATTTGACAGAAGATTTTGAGCTTAAAAAATCATACATCAATAAAGAAGACTTTGAAAATAAAGCTAAAGCAGCAAGATCATGAGAAGTTTGATTATTCTCCCATCTTGTGAACAAAAGCTAAACTAAATAGAGCTTAGTGAGATCAGCTTTGCAATCATTGATGATCAGATGAATAGTTCAGTCGATGTTGTTGTCTGAAGAAGCTTGGATGGATTCAATTGTGTGAAGGCAATTAGAAATATATGATTGTTTTGGTAGCATGCTCATAATCTTGGATCAATTTACATGTAGCCAAAATAGCATGCACTTCCCTTTCAAGTTTCTGAGCAATGTGGCAGATAAAAAAATTGCTTAATCAAAATACCTAGAGTGCTTAAGCAGAAATAAAGAATACCTCTATCTGAATATTTGTTCCAAGCAGCATATACCCAACATATATTGTAATTCTCATATGTGAGAGTTATCCAATTGAGGTGAAACCAGTAGTATAATTGCATTGCAATGGAGATCATGCATTAGATCTAGCGCAACCATGTCTTTATAGATCCAAATCGAAATCTGTTCAGGGTAAAGTGTGATACTATGAAAAACAGCAAAATTAGCTTTCTAAATATTCCATAAGACAATGGTAATATGATCGAGGTCATACTTTTGCTTAGATAATATAATCACATGAGCATAAGCATATTCCGCTAATAAATGAAAGGTAGATTCTTGCATTTTAGGGTAGTGTAGGCAGCAAGAATCGACATGTGGAAAACGAGAGTGTAGCATCAGTTTAGAAGGAAGTGCATCATGAAGACATCTCCAAAAAAATGTTTGCATAGGAGAGAAGATTTTTTTAGAACTCTATACTGAACGCCAAAGCTTGCATACATGTGAGCTTGAAAAAGATGTATCATAAATACTACTCGCTAGAGAATGGTATGCATATTTGCAAGATAATTGTCCATTCTTAGTAGGAGCCCAAAGGAACTTGTCTCTTTCATTTAAGGCTATCGCAGAAATATAGATAGAGGCAATGTGTGATACAACACAAGGAGGAAAATAGGAATGTAGACAATCGATAGGATGACATATCCAAATTGCATATCCATCGATCATGCAAAATAGAGATTGAAGCACCCGAGTCAATCTCCCAAATATTAAATTGCACCAACTTTCTCCTGCAATTTAGAATGCTCTGCCACGTATAAAAAGAGTTAAATTTATGAGGTACATACCAAAAGGAGACATTAGTAAGATATTTGGCTTTTAGTTGTTTTGTCCAAAGAGATGCCACAATATTAAGATGCCATGCCAGCTTGAATATGAGAGCTTTATTGACAATCTCCAGGATCGAATACCAAGATTGCATTTATTTTATTTTATTTTTTTGATTGCCAATGAGCTGTGCCCAGCTATTTATTAATAGACTGTCGAAACGTAGCCGCGTCGACAGTGATGAGGTTACAGAGTTCTGGGGGAGCGTTGCTTGGCCGCTCAAAATAGCAGTAGCCAGAGGCCACGCTTGCACTAGTTGCTGCCCAGTCAGCAACGGTATTAGCTTCTCTCCCTACGTGGGAGAGTCTAACTTCTACAAAACCTTTTGCGAGCTCAGCACACTCCTGCACCAGATTGCAAACGCGCCAGGGGCTGTGCTCAATCTGCTGCATGCACCTGATGGCCTCTGTGCAGTCCGTTTCAATCTCCAACCTGCTACCTCTTCCCGCCACCTTCAGAGCCATTCTGATAGCCCAGAGCTCGGTTTGTAGCGCCGAGTTGCCCGGGCACGGCTCCCATACCGCCTGGACTAGCTCTCCTTCAGCATTGCGAAAAATGGCTGCGGCACCTCCTTGATACGCGCCGGCTCTTAGTGCGCCGTCGGTGTTAGCTTTGATCCAACCCGGCTGCGGTGATTCCCATATCTTCCTACTCTTCCTTGTCTTCGGAGTCTTCCCTTTGTTTATATGCCTGTATTCCTCCGCCATCGCGACTGCTGATCGGACCACTGCTAGCTCCAGCGTCCTCTTCTCTCCGAAAACCACTCCATTCCTGCTTTTCCAAAGGGACCACAGCGTGCATGCAATCGTCCCTTTGATCCGACAGTCATCCTCTTTGATTGTACTCCACTCTCTCGTGATCCATTCTTGGTCTATCATCGCGGTCTCCACCCCTTCTCTGGTGCGCAGGATCTCCCACACCCCTCGGCTGTATCTACACGTAAACATGAGATGTTCGATCGTCTCGCGGAACAAACCGCACATAGCACATAATTCCTCTGAACCAACGTGAATATAATGGAGATAAGTTCGCGTTGGGAGCCTACCCCACAGAAGTTTCCAACAGAAAACTCTGATCCTCGAAGCTACCGGTAGTCGCCATAGATTTCTCCACCCTTCCCAGAGGTGGTCGCTTTGAGGAAGTAGGGAGTGATAGATGGCTTTAACAGATGGAGTTCCCCTTGGGTGCGGCCACCAGATCCAACTGTCCTCACTGGTGGCGGCACCCATGGGGAAGGTTGAGATCTCATAAGCCAAATCGACCCTTGCCTCCCTTACTAGTCTCGCCGTAGTCCATTGCTGGTCTTTGGTGATATCTACCACTCTCAGGTTTTCTTCCATTAGCACGTTCGCCAATTCCCTCGACTGTCTACTCCACGGGACCTCGTGTAGCCATGAGTCGTAGGCGGCTCTCGTGTCTTTACCATTCCCTATCATCACTCTGCAGCCCATTCTTAGCTGCTTGGCGGTTTTTGTTAGAGCCTGCCACATCCACGATGAGTTTTGGTTCTTCTTTGACTCCCACGGGTGCAGACACCCGTACTTGGCCTGCATGATTCTGATCCATGGCGCCTGCTCCCTATTTAGCATTTTGAAAACCAGCTTTCCTAGATGGGTTGTTCTTGCATCTCTGAGTCAACGGACTCCGAGGCCACCCTGCCACTTGGCCAAGGTAACCTGATCCCAGGTCATCAGGTGTAGGCTGTGGCCGTCGTTGTTCTTCCACAGGAAAGTCCATGCTTTTTTGGTTATCTCCTCCAATACCCCGTCCGGCACCCACGTGTTGCCCAGCCAGTATGCCGGGATCGCTAGCAGTGCTGCATTGATCAGGGTTAGCTTGCCGGCTTGGGATAGGAGCGTTCCTTTCCAGCCAGCCAGCCTCTTGCCGATCCAATCCACTAGCTCCTGCTGCTCTTTCACCTTCACTCTCCTCCCCGAGATATGCACCCCGAGGTATTTGAATGGCATGCCTGCCACCTTCAAGCCGAGTTGAACGCTGAGTTGTCTTCCTTCTTCCGCCCGATCCCGTTTGTGTGCACAGCTCGACTTGTTGTAGTTCACCCTCTGGTTTGTGATATGCTCGTACCGGCTCGTGCACTCTAGGATGCTTTTAGCATTATCCTTTGAAGCCTCCGTCATGAGTAGAAGGTTATCTCGCATATAGCGATGATGAGACATGCACATCCTCGACCCTATACCCTCGCAGTAGACCTTGCTCTACCTTCTTCTCATTGATGATCCTCGACAACACTTGCGTGACGATGATGAAGAGGTAGGGTGATAGCGGGTCTCCTTGTCTCGAGACCACTCCTCGCGTGATCCACTTGGTCGGGCTCCCATTGATCGCCAAGGCGAACCGGGGGGAAGCGATACACGCCTGCACCCAGTTGCACCACCATGTAGGGAAGCCCATCCACTGTAGCGCTCCTACCACCGCCTGCCAGCTAACCCGATCATACGCCTTTTTCATATCCATTTTGATCATCATGATAGGTTTTCCTCCCTTATCTGCAGCCATTGAGTGAGCCACCTCCTGGGCTGCCAGCGTGTTATCTTCTATACTTCGGCCGGCCACAAAGGTCGCTTGCTCCGGTCCGATGATGTTGGACAGAACCATCTTTAGTCTGCTTACCATGACCTTTGCAATAACCTTGTACATGACATTGCACAGTGCAATGGGTCGGTAATCCGCCACCTTAATTAGGTGCTCCTTCTTCTAATCGTGGTTATGAAGGTGTCACCCTAAGCTTTTGGCATTGTCGCACTGGTGAAGAAGTGGCCAACTGCCTGGCAAAGGCTTCCGCCCATGGTGTCCCAGTACTTGGTATAGACTTCCGCTTGCATCCCGTCCGGCCAGGGGGCCTTGCCTCGCGGTAGGCTCCACACCGCATCCTTGATCTCCTCCGCCGTCACAGCCTCTCTAGGGCCAACGCTTCCTCGGTCGAAATGGTTGGTAGTTAGGGCCACTCATTTCTCCTGACATCTTGCACTTCCACTTTCCCCCATAGGCTTTGGTAGAAAGATGTGAAGATTTGGCTCACTTCATCAGGCTCCTGCACCCATCTTTCCTCTTCACCCATGATACCTGAGATCCTGTTACGTTTTCTTCTCATGGTAGCCGAGATATGGAAGAATTTGGTGTTTCGGTCTCCTTCCTCCGTCCACCTAAGTCGGGATCTTTGCAGCCATTTGATATTAAGTTGTCTGTTAAGGGCGATCTTGCAATTGTATAGGCTTCTCAAACTCTGCATGCCCTCCTCCGTTAGCAGGCCATTGGCGGCCATCTCTTCTAGATCTGCCAATTTGGTGTTTGTGTCTTTCAGCCACCTCTCCACACTCCCCACCGCCTCGCGGTTCCATCTCGCTCGTCAGCTTCTTCTTAGCTCACTAACTCGGTGGGTGAACGCATGCATTGGATTGCCCCCGCGTGCCGCGGGCCAAGTGTCTTTCACAATGTTCTGGCACTCCTCATATTCCATCTAGAGGAGCTCGAACCGGAATGGTCTCTTACTCCTTGTCATGTCTCGCGGACCTTGAGAAGTAGCGGCGCATGATCCGAAGCACCCCCGGTCCAGTATGCTGGACTTTGCAATCCGGTGTGTTCGCTCACCCATTTCGTGTTGCCTGTGGCTCTATCCAGCCGGATCCAAATGCGCCGCATGCCTTTTTGGTTGTTACACCAAGTGTATGGGATGCCTTCATACGCTAGGTCGCACAGCCCCATCTCGCCCACGAACTTCGCAAAGGCCTTCCCTTTGGCCCCTGTGGATACCTCTCCGCCGCACCGCTTCTCCTGCAGGGAAAGGAAAGCATTAAAGTCTCCTATGATCGCCCACGGTGTGTTGATGGCGGCCATGTTCTTCAGCTCCTCCCATAGTTCTTGCTAACCTTCAAGGAGGGTGCTAGCATAAACTGTAGTCCAAATCCAGGTTTGTCCCGACGTTAGGGTAATAGTAAGGTGAGCAAAGATATCTTGATACAAACCCCACGTCCACCCACCCAATCTCCTCGTTCCGGAAACCAGATGCCTCCGAATGGCCTTGCACGAGAGATGGCAAACCACGCCCATCCTCTTCCAAGCTTCTTGCCACCGCTCCGCTTCCAACCAGCTGGTATGCGTTTCTAGCAAGGCTAGCATGTCCAGTTTATGATCCCGGATCATTACTCTACAACGGTCTAGTGCCTCTTTCTTGTGGGCACCTCTGCAATTCCACACTAAGGTTTTTAACATTGCTAAACCTTAAGGTATGGTGAGCCGGCGGTCTGTCAGTGAATCCGGCCTCTCTTAGAGGTGGGTATGTCATTTCCACCTCCGTTGGTATCCTCATTTGCCAGCACCATCTCCATGTCCTTCTCACCGAGAGCTTAAGTTCCTTTGTTTGCCACCAGCGCCACCTGTAGGTGTCTCTCATCTCGTTCCTTAACTTCCCCCTGCCGGTCTGCCAATAATAAGCAATGTTTAACTCTAGCCACCGTTTCCCCGTGTTTTCCCGGTGGGTTTGTTTGTTGCACAGAGGTAGGGGTAAAGCCGGCCGAGACTAGTCCATCTTGGACAAAGTGAGCCGCATAGTCACTGGTGTTCCATCGTGCTCCTCCCAGGCTTTTGACTATTTTGAAGTAGGCCGACCGTTGAGCCCGCTGGTCTCCCGAGCCCAGCAACACTATTATCCCTTGGACAACAGCAGTTCTTCCTTTCACCGCTCCTACACCTGTCGAGTTGCGATCTCCGCCGTCCAGATCCATCTCGTCTAGCATTAAATGATCGCCCTCGGTGTCGCCTTCGGGGTCCTCCATCCATACTTCCTTCTGTTTCTCTCCATTGGCTTGCTTACTTAACGCGGGCCCCGCTGCTCGGTCTTTAATTACTACACCTCCTGACATGATTGGCCTCGGATTCGAGGCATCCTTCTTTGCTCTTTCTTCTCCTTGGTTAGACTCCGCCACCTTCTTCATCTTCTCTACGTACTCTTGGTCTGCATGGGAAGCGTGCGGGCGACGTAGACGTCTTTCTATGCCAAAACCATCATCCGTCTTCCTACTGGTGCTGGCCTGCTTATGGTCTTTGCCGTGTTGGCCTACACTCCATTCCTTGCCGTGGGCCGTGTAGCTCTGTGGAAATTGATTCCTTTCTCTAGGCTTTTTTGCCCCTTCTTTCTTTTTTCCTATGGTAGCCTGGTCTTTCCCAACCCCTACCGGGGTACGGTTTGCGTAACTGGTTCCTTTTCCTCTCTAGGTAGCCTGCCATCTTGGCTTCCTTTGGACGGTGCACCAAGGCCCATAATAAGTGTTGTCTTCCTCCTTGAAGTCCTTTGTCAGGTTAGGGTTTGTACTTTGTTGTTCGCCACCTCCCTCGCCGTCTTTTGTCGCCGGCGGCTCCACTCCTTGTTCTTTGGCTGTGAACCCGCACTCTTCCACCTTATGCCCTATCCTCCCACACTTAAAGCAGAATTTTGGGATGCTTTCATACAGCACTCTTTGGTCTACTCTTTCTTCCTTTTGCCCAAGCCAAACCGCTATTTTCAGAGGTTTGCTGAGGTCTACCTCGATGCACACCCGGGCAAATCTGCTTCTGGAGTGATCTAGGGTTGTTTCATCTACCCATAGAGGTCTGCCAAAGAAGGCTGCAACTGGAATAAGTGCCTCCAGTTCCTAGTATTCCTGCGGAAGATTATGGAGCTGAATCCAAACCGGCGCTGTCGTGAACGCCTCCGGGGACGGCCGGAAGTTGTTACGCCATGGTATAAGGTTGAGAACTTGCCCTTGAATTGTCCACGGTCCGTTGATCAGCACATGATCCACATCCTCCGCCTTCGAATCTAAATACATAGTATCCCTCCGCCATGTCTAAAACCGAGAATCCTTCTATCCCCGCCCATAGCTTAGCTAACATAGTTTTCATCCAAGCCAGCGGTATGCCCTTACCCAGGAATCTACCGAATAGTGATAGTTTCCACCTATTCCGGCACTCCTCCAGCACCTCTGGGTCGATCACCACACTGTCTTCCAGCTGGTTGCGAAGTTTTGCCAGGATCTCCGCCGGTATAGCTCCCGGTTTTACTAGAGCTTTTCTGCTCTCTGCCGCTACAGAAGCCCAGGATCTGTTGGCCTCCCTAGGATTTCTTTTGCCCGCTGCGGACTGCTTTGCTTCCTCCGGCTCTGACACCTTCTACGATGATGCCCTCCTCTGGTGCACATCTTCTCCTAGCAAATCCCAGCATCTTAGGCACATAGGTCTAGTCAGCGAAGGGTTCCACCAACATAATGCCATCAAGTTTTTGTATCAAAGATCTGGGCAAGAGCATAGTAGACATGAAATAAACTGGTATAGAAAATAAGACCGATTTGATGAGCACCAATCTTCCTTCATGGCTTAAAATTTTGCTTTCCACATGGCTAGATGATACTTTTTATAGATAAATAGAAAGGTATGGTATTTAGATATTTGATGAATAAGAGGGGAACCAAGATATTTGTCTTCGTGCGAAAAGGCCACCGTGATGAAGAGCTTGCATAATCTCTTGCTACACCAAAGGATTAGTATGGTTGCTAAAAATATGTTGAGGTCGGTGAAGGGAGTGGGGTCGTTGCCGAGTCGGTTTGGTGAAAGAGCTAGTGTTGGCTCGGTGAAGTGGAGGTCGGTAGTGGAGGTGGGAGCTTGGGGAAGTTAATGGAGAGGAGATGGTGGTTGTGGAGGGTGAGCTATTTGGGGAAGGAGATAGTGGGCGAGGGGATGGTGTTGTCACGTGAGATGGGGGCTGGCGTGCGTGGGTTCAGCTAGTGGCCTCAGGGTTGCCGCCAACTGGAGAGAGAGAGAGAGAGAGAGAGAGAGAGAGAGAGAGAGAGAGTGAGAGGGAAGGGAAAATTAGCATAATTTTCATTGTCCCTTTTGGGGTGCTCACCATACCATTTTTATAGTGGCTACCCAATGTTACTTGCTCTCCAAGCAACCCTGGACTAGACCCAACTCAATTAGACTAACCCTGACTCGACTAAACCAACGAGCTCTGGGCTGGTTCACAATAATCCACCATGCTTTCGTCGCTTTGTCCTCAAGGTGTGAAGTCAAAAAAGTGCTCAACTATCTCGAACTCAAACTCCCATGTAGTATCATCGGAGTGTCGTTCCAACCACTCCATCAGAATCTCTATCTGTAGCCTCTCGTCTTTGTATTGTCGCCTCCTGGCCAAAACCCTCATTGGCCCCACCGGGTGTGTCTCCTCCATTGGGTCAGGTATGTTTCCATCCATGATCTGGTTCATCCTAACTCGAGCCTTTAGGAGTGAAACATGAAACACTGGGTGGACGCGGAATCCCTCAGGCAATGCTAGTTTGTATGCTACCAAGTTGCCCGAGCACCCAAAATAGGCCAAAGAACTTATGCGCTATTTAATTGCGCACTAGTCTTAGAGTCCCTTGCCTATACGACTGAACACGCACGAAAACTAGGTCGCTAATAGCAAACTCCTGCTCATGGTGCTTGCGATTATAGACCTGCTTCATGCGGTTCTAGGCCTTCACCATGTGGGTCCTCAGCTTTCTCAGGGTAGCATCTCGATTAGTCAACTCAAGATCCGTCTTTGTCCGTGCTGTAGAGGCTATTGGGTTGTAGGTCCGCAAGGTCGATGACGGCCTTCCATACACTGCCTCAAAGGGTGTTATTTAAATGCTAGTATGAAAAACAGTATTGTAAGACCTCTCTGCCCAAGGTAGTTAACCGAGCCATCTCCGAGGGTGCTCTCCTACAAAGCAGTGAAAATATTGCTCGATGCTCTAGTTTACCATCTCGGTAAGGCCATTGGTCTGCAGGTGGTAAAATGAACCGACGTATAACTGGGTCCACTAAAGTGCGAAGTACTCTATCCAAAAGTCATTGATGAAGACCCATTCTTTGTTTGATACTATGGAGCGTGGCATGCCATGGAGCTCCCTAACGTCACGTATAAACACCTCCGCTACAGTTTTCATCGAAAACGAGTGCACTAGGGCTGAGAAGTAGGTATATTTGCTCAGCCTATCTACTACCAAGAATAAGATCGAGTACCCCTACACCACTGGTAGCCCTTCGATGAAATCTATGGAGATGTCCTCCCAAACTTGCTTTGGAATTGGTAAGGGTTGTAAAAATCTTGTTGGTTTGAGGGAGTCACTCTTTGCCCGTTGGAACACCTCACACCCCTTTATGTGTGCTATCACCGCCTTTTTCATCCCGACCCATGTACAGCTTTGCAAGATCTGTTTGTATGTCCTCATCATGCCCTCATGTCCGACCTCTAGAGTGGAGTGGAAGTGGTCCATGAGTCGCGCGCGCAATCCATTATCTACTAGCACCTAGATGCACCCTCTATCCAATAATAGTCCATCGTGGCTCTTGAGCTCGGGGTGGCTTGCTGGGTTGTGCCGGAGTGCTACCTACTCAATATCTCTAGGTTAGTGCTACCTGCTCTCCGGAGGTCCTTGAGGAATAGAAAACTCAGCATATATATGGCTGCTAACTCCGCTTGTACGGGTTGCCATGATAACGCATCTGCTGTGCACCTCTTTTTATACTGCAGCTCATAATTATATCCCAGTAGTTTGGTGACCCATCTCTGCTGTGCAGGAGTGTGAATACGCTAGCTCATGAAGTAGGGGAGACTCAGCTAACTAGTCTGAATCATGAACCGTCGTCCGATCAGGTAGGGCCGCCATTTGGTCACTACGTGCAGAATGGTGAGCATCTCGTGCTCGTAAGTGGACAGGTGCTGTGATCTTCCCAATAGGGCCTTGCTGAGATAAGCTATAGGCCTCCCCTTCTGCATGAGCACTGTGCCCTACCCTAGAGGCGTCACACTCCACCACCATGAACTGCTAAGAGAAATCTGGCATGGCTAGCACAAGGGCAGTGGTCATGGCGGCCTTCAGCTCCTCGAAGGCCCGGGTTGCCCCATTAGTCCACTCGAAGGCGTCCTTCCTCAGGAAGGACGTGAGCGGGGCCGCTATTTTGCCATACCCCACCACAAATCGACTATAGTAGCTTGTCAGGCCCAAAAAACTACGAAGCTCTAGGATGGTCCTCGGTCATGGTCAATTGATAACGCAAGAAACTTCCCGGAATCGGTTGCCACCCCCTCCGCTGAAATGACGTGACCGAGGTACTCCTTTGAGCGCTCCCCTATATGCATTTGCTTTACTTCACCTTCATGAAATGCTCAGCTAATAGGGTCAGCATCGCTCACAAGTGTTCCATGTGGTTTGACCACGTCCTATTGTACACAAGAATGTCATCAAAGAATACTAGCATGTACCGTCGGAGGAGTTGTTAGAATATGTTGTTCATTAGGCCCTACAACGTCACCGGCGCGTTTGTCAACCCGAATGGCATGACTCTAAACTCGTAGTGTCCGTCATGAGTCCGGAATGCTATCTTATGCATATCCTTGGGTCGGACTTAGATTTGATGGTACCCTACACGGAGGTCGAGCTTGTTGAAGTAGGACGCCCATTAGCTAATCCAAGAACTCCTCAATAACCGATATGGGGTATCGATCCTTGATAGTGATGGCATTTAGCACACGGTATTCCATGCAAAAATACCAACTCCTATCCTTCTTCCTCACAAGTAGGACCGGTGAAGAATACGTGCTCGGCTCGGCTAGATGATACCTTGCGCTAGCATCTTGGTGACTAGCCTCAAGATTTCCTCTTTTCGCATATGCGGATATCGCAAGGTTGAACGTTGGCGGTTTGACCCTTGGCACAATCTCAATCTTGTGGTTGACACGCTTGGCAAAGGGTGGCCCGTTGGGGCTTCAAACAATCTAGCAAAATTAGTAAGCAAGCTGGACTATATCAACGGGTTTATCTAAGCTTGGAGTGAATTCAAGCATAGTCGGGGCTAGTCAGAGAAAATAGGAGAGCTCTTGTAACAACCCAATCACAAAAAAAAAAAAAAAAAAAAAAAAAAAAAAAAAAAAAAAAAAAATTTGCATGGGCACGACGTGGCCGGCCACAGTGTGACCGGCCTCGTGCCCATGCAGTGGGGTTGCGTGGGGGTGGTGCCACGCACCCCCCCTCGCGTCGCCGCAGCAAACCGGCTGCGGCCGTCTGGCAGCGGCGGGCCCAGCGCCGCCACAGCTACCGCCAACCTCCCACCGCCCTCTCTCTCTCTCTTTAAATTTCTCTCTCTCTCTCTCTCCCTCTCTCTCGCCGAGGCCGGACTATTGCCGCCGCCGCCACCTCCACGAGCGCCGGTGAGCTCTTTCTCCTCTTCTCTCTTCTTCTCTCTTCTTCTCTCTCTCTCACTATCTCTCTCTCTCTCTCTCTCTCTCTCTCTCTCTCTCTCTTTCTTACCTTGGGCTCGGGCCCGTCGGAGCCGAGCGCCGCGGAGAGAGGCCGGCAGTGGCCCACCACCACCGCCGTGCCCTCCCCGCCGCCCCGGTCCGCACCTCCCTCCTCCTTCTTCCCTTCTTCTCTTTTCTTCTCTTCTCTTCTCTTCTTCTTCTTCTTCCTTTCTTTCTCCTCCTTCTTTCTTCTTCTTCATCTTCCTCGCTTTTTCTTCCCTTTTCGCAATAGTGCTTGGGCTCGGCCCGAAAGATCAGAAAGGTGTAGTGCCGAGCCCAACACTATGACAAGGGATTGCTCCTTTTTTTTTTAATTTGTTTATATTAATCATATGATTTAGTTTCTAAAATATAGGTAAATCAGTTATCTAAATGATTGATTATTTTGATAATTTATACTCACTAACATAAGTATTAGCTAAGTATTATTAGTATAATAATTTATTAATTATAGTTATAAGTACTTACATATGATTATATATAGTTTTGCCACTGTTTATTAGATTAATACATGTAATCGTATTGATAATAATCTTATATTTTATATAGTTAGTTCTATTAAAAATAATTAAATTTTATAAGTTTCTATTAACGTTTATGTATGCTTATACATGCATATATTTAATACATTTGAGTATTCAATGTGTTTCTAGCACCTTATTATTATTATATATTATTTTCTATGCAATAAAATGCTGAGCTTAGATAATTACTTTTGAATTTATGAATAATGATTAATATATGTATGATTAGTAACTAGTTAAGTAAAAGTAATAATTGCCAAATAATTGAATAAGGTTATCATAATTATATATATATAATGTATATCAAGTTATTTAATAAAATCAAATAATTTATTATATTTTACACCAATGAATTCTAAATGGGATAAACGGCTGACATCATATCATTTAAATATTTTCAGACCCCGAACCCCTTATGTGAGACCCCGTGGATCCTGACAATGAGTTGATGTTTGACTAACGGACGTGAGAGATGCATGGTTCGTGTCTTCTTATCGGACTGTGAGTAGTCTTATCCCTTAGACGCCTTTCTCAAATTAGGTTACATTATATATTTGTGTATATGCATGTTTTGACCTCCAACATGATTATATGATTTTATCTAGAGATGATTATAGTCGAGCATATTTTATCATGCATTCGATTACGCTGATTTAGAATAAGAGTACATTGGTGATATATATAGAGATAATCGAGATGATTCTACCGTTATGATTGTTTACCGAGTTGATCTATAGCATGAGTATGCATGTAATAGATTAGCATGAGTATGCATGTGTTGACGATACACAGTTGGAGACTACATTGCATCATTTTCTCTTGATTCCTATTCCACCTAAATTCCTGTTATGCATTGACTTGTTATCGTCGGATATATGCATATGATTTGTCATTTAGAAGAAAAGCATGAAATGTGATTGATAGGATAGTTGATAGAAAGCGTGAGGATACCCGAGTGGGCGCGAGGGTTAGGGCGCGCTTGGTGGATGATTGATCGCTCGACATGGTCACGATCCCGTTGGCCTTACGTCCGAGGTCGTTAGTCCGTGAGCGCAGCGAACATTCGGACACATGCCGTTCGCCGGGGCATATGTGGCGAGTTATCCTCACGAGGTTTCTATCAACTATGTGTGTGCCCTGGTGCGGATGGATGTTGATACCCTAGTAGGTGGCGGGGTATGATTATATTTGAGATACTCCTTGCGGATGGCGAGTATGCCTCGAGCCTTCGGGCATGATGTTGAGACCGGGTGCCGTATTGACTGTGCATAGTGGTCTAGTATGATGATACTATACCGAGTTGTCGGTGATGATCGTGATGTTGAGAAATGCATATGATTCTATTTTTATCGACATAACTGATTATTGAGGGGTCAATATATATCATATATGGTTGCATTTGATATCATCGCATGATCATGGTCGGCATGCATCATATATCATATTTGATAGAGAGTTATGATGATCATATGACATGGAGATTTATTTATTCATTGTCGAAGATTGTATACTTTTATCAGTATGACATATTATCTACTTTTCAATTATGTATTATTGAGGATGCATTCATATACTCATTCATGACATGATGTTGCTTTCTAATTCATATTATCCAAGACATGATTTACTCTCTTTTGGCATCACCGATTCGGGGTAAGGTCTATTCACTGAGCCTTTTGCTCATGACTCTCTTTATTTCTTTTCTAACCCCTCAGGTTTGTGGTACGTGATAGCGACCTGAGATATCTTGAGAAGATATTTTAGAGTGATGATGAGGTGAGCTATAGATGCGAGATGGTATAGATGATGATTTATATAGAAATTAAGTTGTACTAGTATTTGATATTTGTACTCTTTTGTATTAGACGATGATTTGTATAATACAAAGTCGAATCATAGTGTACTTTTGTATCAGTTGTTTAATGGTATCTTGATGGTTTATTGTGGCCTGTGTGGGCCCTGCCAGATTGTGTAGCAATCTAGTGTATATTATTGTGGGCTTTGATATTCATATGTTAACGAGGTTTATTTGGTTAAGAGTATGATTTATTTGGCGATGGATTATGTGATCATGAATAGGTTAGCAGGATATTTTTTCGATGATGTCATGATTATATGTGCACAGGAGAGTATCTCGTGCGTGACGGCCTCGCCCGACTTGTCGCGTGCGCCGTGCGTGCCGTATGGGCGCGTGGGCGTGCACGTGCCGTGCCGGGGGGGGGGCGGGGGCATTACGGTTCAGGTGGTATCGAGCTTAGGTTTAAGGATGATCGGCAAACCATCAAGTATAGTAGTCGTCAATTTGGTTTAGGGTTACGCTAGTAGTCGATCTCGATGAATTTGATATGAATTGGTTGAGATAGGAATCTAGGTTGTGATGTTAAGATTATTAAGTTTTGATACTTGTCGATATTGATAGAAATAATTTATGATATTGGTATATTGAGAATTTATCTGAGCGACTAATGAATGGGAAGAGGTATTATTAAAATCATGCATTGATATTGATATTGAGGTGTCATAGTCTGTGGAGCATAATATTGGATATATAGAGTTGTTCATATGTTGTGATAAAGTGTAGAAATTTGTAAATATGTGGTGATATGTATTTTGTACAGAAGGATTATTATAAGTAGATTTGAAGTTATTACGGCGAGATATAGCATATTTTTGGATTTTTGATCTTTTATGGATATATTTGATATTAGGAGATTGATGTAAAGAGATATATATGCGAGAGAGACTATTTTGATCTTTATGAGGGTTATAATTATGGATTGTGGATGGATGAGTAAGACATATGATGATTTTGTATAGTGGAAAAGAAATTATGTGTTGTGATAGAGATGATTGTAGATTGTATATAGAAAATAATTTTCGGATGACTAGTATGATAAATTATGTTTGCAAGATATTTGTGTTACTAGGTGTGAAATTTTGATTGTATCGATAAGATGGGTGATTTAGTAGGGATATGTGTAGCTAACAATATTGTTAGAGGATTAACATCTCGTTTAAACCTTTGAGTTGATTACCAAATAGGGTAATGGGTATAAAAAATATGACATGGATACAGTTATTGGATTGTGAGTGATGTTAGTAGTTAAGACGTAAGGTATATAGTTCTGGATGACATGATAGTAAGTTTGGTTTAGAAGTTTTTAATTATGTGAATACGATTAGATGGAAAGTATGATAGTGAAATAAATTATATAAGGTGATGATAGTACTAAGTTGATAATCTCATGGCATATATGACAGTGAAAGTATATTTTGAGTATTAGTTTAGTTTTGAACATTGATTTAGAGGATAAGAATATTATAGCCTGAAGATCGTGTATGTTGGGTGATGAATTTTAATTACAAATATACAGACTTGTTTTATTATGACTATTAGGTGATATTAACGATGTTATAGAAAGATGCCGATGATATTATACGATTAAATTGTGCAAAGATATATAATGGACTTTGTATAGAGGATGTGATAGAATATTAAATTGAGACTTTTGAAGAAATAAGAGGTTTAAGTGATTTAATTAGGAATGAGATATGTTGGTACAGATGTTAAATTGAGATATTATATGTTTTGACATGTTAGTTGTTTTGAGGATACTAATTGGAGAGATAATTTGATAGAGTTATTCATAGAGCCTATAGATTTGATCATTTGTTATGACTTAGAGATGGTTTGGAAGTTGAACTAATTGCTTCATAGGACGGCAATGAAAGAAATATAGAGGACTATGATATTTCATATACAGTGTATCGATGGATGTTTATTATACTGCTAGAAGATAAACAGATAATGATGTATACAAAAAAAAAATGATGATTATGTTAGTATTTGTTTAACCGTTGGCTTATATGTTCGATTATTACTGAAGATTATTGAGCGAGCATTTTAGAATGATGAGATTGATCTTAATGATTGTAAAGACTTACAGGTTACATTTAAGTCTTAAGATAAAGATATTTGATTGGGAGATAATGATTTCATAATTGGAAGATAATGACTTTATGATCGGTTCTATTATAGTTTGTAAAAGTTTGATCTTTTAGTAAATTGCAAAGTTAAGGTTGCGAAAAGTTATAATTTATATTTTTGGATGTCCTCCGATCTATATGAATTAGTTAGTGTCGATTATTTTATTAGCAGATCATATTAGCATTACCAATTCTGGAGATTAATCTTAGTAGCTTTAGTTCACGTACAATAATTTTGTGGATTGGTCTATGATGTGCTATGTATTCTTAAAGATCAAATATGATAGATTAGTAAATATTTGTGTGGCAAAGGATTAATATTATGAACTGAATTTTATATCTGTCAAGATATTGAAGAGATTATTAGATTACTTCGTAGAACTCAGTAGATAGTCTCTGGATCTGAATACCGATATCATTAAGTGATATTTTGGTGGATATACTAGTAGTGATGGTAATTAAATAAATAATGATCAAACTGGAATTATGTGAATCGATGAGTGAATAGTTTGGACATAGAAGTAATTGATAGAATGATCATTATAAAGTTTATCATGTATGTTTCTTGAGATAGTTGGATTTAACCTTTTAGATATTACAGATTAAGAAGGAATATAATGTTATGAATCAAAAGAGGATATAAATTCCATTGAGGGTGCATTAGGATTTACATTGCTAGGTTGGATTTGTTGCACTGCATGTTACTTTTAAGAATGTATTATGAATACACGTTGATATTGTAGTCTTATATGGATAGGTATGATCTCTTATATTGATTTACCTAGTAATTTGTATAATAGTTTAAGCATATGAGCAGTGCACTTTAAATAAGAGAGTTTGTGCTATAGCCTAAATTTTATGAGGATATCGGATGATGCTTTGAGTATGTTTAGATTAGTGAGATTATTTGTTTAGGAAGAGAAGCATGAGTTAAGTATTTCGGATGTTTTGAAATAACTTGTATTTATCGTTCTACTTGGTATTAGTGATTGTATTGAGGATAATCCATTGTGTATATTTGGAATCGGAATATTAATTCAGTAGATTGGAGATAATTTACTTAAATAGGTTGTATCGTATAATCATAGGTGATTATGGCATTACGATGTGTATTGTGGTAGTTAGCGGGAAAAGTGATAAAATTGGGATAGCTTGAGGTATTTTGGAGTAGAATATGATTTACTTAATAGATGACAACACTTTTTATATGGTAGAATGAATGTACTCTTTCTTGCAAAACAGTGGTATTATTGATGTGTATAGATATGGTATGATTACCTGACTAACTTAGATCTAGAAAAGTTAATTTTTGTAAGGGAGCTACTTGTGGTGGTATAAGTTATAGATTTGAAAAAGTAAGATTGTGCAATTGTCGATTTGATTAGAAGGTACTAAAATTAGATTTGTAGAGTTTCTTACAATACCAGTGTGATTTAAATTTCGAGGTCGAAATTTGTATAAGGGGGGAAGGAAAATGTAACAACCCAATCCCAAAAAAAAAAAAAAAAAATTTGCATGGGCACGACGTGGCCGGCCACAGTGTGACCGGCCTCGTGCCCATGCAGTGGGGCTGCGTGGGGGTGGTGCCACGCACCCCCCCTCGCGTCGCCGCAGCCAACCGGCTGTGGCCGTCTGGCAGCGGCGGGCCCAGCGCCGCCACAGCTACCGCCAACCTCCCACCGCCCTCTCTCTCTCTCTTTAAATTTCTCTCTCTCTCTCTCTCTCTCTCTCTCTCTCTCTCTCGCCGGACTATCGCGCCGCCGCCACCTCCACGAGCGCCTAGGTGAGCTCTTTCTCCTCTTCTCTCTTCTTCTCTCTTCTTCTCTCTCTCTCTCTCACTCTCTCTCTCTCTCTCTCTCTCTCTCTCTCTCTCTCTCTCTCTCTCTCTCTCTTTTCTTACCTTGGGCTCGGGCCCGTTGGGCCGAGCCGCCGCGAGAGGCCGTGGCTGGCCACCCACCGGTGCCGGTGCCCTCCCCAGCCGGCCGGGTCCGCACCTCCCTCCTCCTTCTTCCTTCTTCTCTTTTCTTCTCTTCTCTTCTCTTCTTCTTCTTCTTCCTTTCTTTCTCCTCCTTCTTTCTTCTTCTTCATCTTCCTCGGTTTTCTTCCCTTCGCAATAGTGCCGGGCTCGGCCCGGATCAGAAAGTAGTGCCGAACCCAAAGACTATGACAAGGAATTGCTCCTTTTTTTTTTAATTTGTTTATATTAATCATATGATTTAGTTTCTAAAATATAGGTAAATCAGTTATCTAAATGATTGATTATTTTGATAATTTATACTCACTAACATAAGTATTAGCTAAGTATTATTAGTATAATAATTTATTAATTATAGTTATAAGTACTTACATATGATTATATATAGTTTTGCCACTGTTTATTAGATTAATACATGTAATCGTATTGATAATAATCTTATATTTTATATAGTTAGTTCTATTAAAAATAATTAAATTTTATAAGTTTCTATTAACGTTTATGTATGCTTATACATGCATATATTTAATACATTTGAGTATTCAATGTGTTTCTAGCACCTTATTATTATTATATATTATTTTCTATGCAATAAAATACTGAGCTCAGATAATTACTTTTGAATTTATGAATAATGATTAATATATGTATGATTAGTAACTAGTTAAGTAAAAGTAATAATTGCCAAATAATTGAATAAGGTTATCATAATTATATATATATAATGTATATCAAGTTATTTAATAAAATCAAATAATTTATTATATTTTACACCAATGAATTCTAAATGGGATAAACGGTGACATCATATCATTTAAATATTTTCAGACCCCGAACCCCTTATGTGAGACCCCGTGGATCCTGACAATGAGTTGATGTTTGACTAACGGACGTGAGAGATGCGTGGTTCGTGTCTTCTTATCGGCCGTGAGTAGTCTTATCCCTTAGACGCCTTTCTCAAATTAGGTTACATTATATATTTGTGTATATGCATGTTTTGACCTCCAACATGATTATATGATTTTATCTAGAGATGATTATAGTCGAGCATATTTTATCATGCATTCGATTACGGCGATTTAGAATAAGAGTACATTGGTGATATATATAGAGATAATCGAGATGATTCTCTTTGTTATGATTGTTTACCGAGTTGATCCGTAGCATGAGTATGCATGTAATAGATTAGCATGAGTATGCATGTGTTGACGATACGATTGGAGACTACATTGCATCATTTTCTCTTGATTCCTATTCCACCTAAATTCCTGTTATGCATTGACTTGTTATCGTCTTGGATATATGCATATGATTTGTCATTTAGAAGAAAAGCATGAAATGTGATTGATAGGATAGTTGATAGAAAGCGTGAGGATACCCGAGTGGGCACGAGGTTAGGGCGCGCTTGGTGGATGATTGATCGCTCGACATGGTCGCGATCCCCGTTGGCCTTACGTCCGAGGTCGTTAGTCTACGTGTGCGCAGCGAACATTCGGACACATGCCGTTCGCCGGGGCATATGTGGCGAGTTATCCTCACGAGGTTTCTATCAACTATGTGTGTGCCCTATGCTGGATGGATGTTGATACCCTAGCGGTGGCGGGGTATGATTATATTTGAGATACTCCTTGCGGATGGCGAGTATGCCTGAGCCTTCGGGCATGATGTTGAGACCGGGTGCGGTATTGACTGTGCACAGTGGTCTAGTATGATGATACTATACCGAGATGTCGGTGATGATCGTGATGTTGAGAAATGCATATGATTTTATTTTTATCGACATAACGATTATTGAGGGGTCAATATATATCATATATGGTTGCATTTGATATCATCGCATGGTCATGGTCGGCATGCATCATATATCATATTTGATAGAGAGTTATGATGATCATATGACATAGAGATTTATTTATTCATTGTCGAAGATTGTATATTTTTATCAGTATGACATATTATCTACTTTTCAATTATGTATTATTGAGGATGCATTCATATACTCATTCATGACATGATGTTGCTTTCTAATTCATATTATCCAAGACATGATTTACTCTGTTTGGCATCACCGATTCGGGGTAAGGTCTATTCACTGAGCCTTTTGCTCATGACTCTCTTTATTTCTTTTCTAACCCCTCAGGTTTGTGGTACGTGATAGCGACCTGAGATATCTTGAGAAGATATTTTAGAGTGATGATGAGGTGAGCTATAGATGCGAGATGGTATACATGATGGTTTATATAGAAATTAAGTTGTACTAGTATTTGATATTTGTACTCTTTTGTATTAGACGATGATTTGTATAATACAGGTCGAATCATAGTGTACTTTTGTATCAGTTGTTTAATGGTATCTTGATGGTTTGTTGTGGCCTGTGTGGGCCCTGCCAGATTGTGTAGCAGTCTAGTGTATATTATTGTGGACTTTGATATTCATATGTTAATAGGTTTATTTGGTTAAGAGTATGATTTATTTGGCGATGGATTATGTGATCATGAATAGGTTAGCAGGATATTTTTTCGATGATGTCATGATTATGTGCACAGGAGAGTATCTGTGCGTGACGGGCCTCGCCCGACTTGTCGCGTGCGCCGTGCGTGCCGTATGTGCGCGTGGGCGTGCACGTGCCGTGCCGGGGGGGGGGGGGGGCCACGTTACAGCTCTTCAGCGCTCGGTACACCAATCAGTGGCTGTAATGTAGGATGTGGCTGAGTCTGAACCCCATCTAATCACACCACTCGTCCATTCCCCTGAAAGTTGAGCCACATGCGTGAAAAGTCAAATTTAATCGGGCCTGGACTTTGGAGCCGCTGGGTGCCTAAGACGATGTTTGCTCCATGGAGTTCTAGGGGGTATAAGACCACTATGAAGTTGTGGCCCTGCACCCTCAATGAGACCCTACAACAAACGCTCTCCATTCAGAGCTTCGTGCTGCCTTTGATGGTCACCTCAAAGCTGATGGTGGGCTTAGCCTCCAAGCCAATCCTCCGCATGAGCCGCTTGTCTAAGAAGTTATGCGTACTCCTAGTATCAATGAGTATGAGTACGCTATGCTTCTTGACAACCCCGTCCACTCGTAGGGTTTTCATAGTGCTCGTTCTTGATTAAGCGTGCATGGAGATTTCAGCGGGTATATCCTCCTCTAGGCCCTCGTTCTTAGATCCTGCCGACCATGTCATTCTCTATCAACTCCTTGCATGTCTCCCCATGACCATCAATCAACATCACCCTTCCGCTGGCTCTAGCACAACGGTGGCTCGGAGTGAATCGGTCATCCTAGTAGAAGCACAACCTCTTAGCCCATCTCTCTTCCACCTATACAGGCGTGAGAGTGTGAACTATGATTTGTGCCCCTCCTCCTCCGGGTCTTGTAGCCAATCTCTATGCTGTCCTTTCCTCCAAGGGAGCATGAGTAGCCCTCGGAGTGGCTATCGGCCCTCTGCCCCCATCTGGTGCACGTGGGGGAATCTAGCTATCTCAGCTAGTCCATGAGGTCCTTAGGGCACTCCTTAGGGCCGCGTGCTTCTGCTATATCCGAAGGCATCCTCGAAGGCTTCGCTCAAGGTTGACCTCCTTGTGCAGACCGAAGATGAACGTACTGATCAACCGCTGCTGTGGCCAAAGGGGTCGGCACCGGCTACTCATGCGCACAAACTCCTCTTGGTACATGGCCATAGATGTCTGCTGAACCAATTTGGAGAGTGTGGAATAATAGTCCTTGAAGCCAGAGTTCTCAAATTTTCCTGAGAGCCCCTCTATGAACTCAATCCATGACTTGAACATCTAATTGGCGCTCATCAACTGGTACCAGTGTAGGGCAGCCCCTTCCAAATGGAAGCTCGCCAACAGCACCTTAGCATCCTCCTTTGTGCCCTAGTACTCAAAAAACTACTTAGCTCAAAAAAATCTAATCTAATGGGTTACCTCCTTAAAACTTTGGAAAATTGAGCTGAATAGTGCGCCTATAGATGTCGTTGTTACGGTTGGGGTCATATGCTGCCTCGGGTCTAATCATGGGTGAGTGTATGATCCACACTTTTGGATCATGCCGCCTTCAATTCCTCTACCGCAATGCAGTCTAAAGTCCTCTTGGTTCACCCAAGGGCCCTCCAAAGTGTGACGTCTTCTCCTTCTAAATCTCATCCACGTCCGTGGTCCTATCCTCCTCCCTTCGGTCCATAGTGGGCTTGAGAGTGAGTCCTAGGATTCGATGGGGGTGGTCCCCTCCTTGGCCTGGCGAAAGCTGCCTAAGGAAAAAATGTACGTGGGGCTAGGCTGAGGTTTGGTTGCTCACAAGGGAGTCTGTGAATCAGTCTGGCATCTTCCATGGTCGAAAAAGGCATAAAGGGAAGCTTTGGGTCGGGGGGCTATGGTAGCAAGGGCTCATCGTAACTGGCGGCTGCCCATGTTGGCATTGGCTTCGGCACCAAGCCCTCTTGGCTGTACTATTGCGGGCCGTGGGCTGGAGGCGGAGGTTGCAAGCCATCGGTCGCCTACTATTGTGGCTACAGGCCATGAATCTCCGACAATGGATGTTGTTGGCCGTGGCCTACCTATTGCAGATCGAAGACAACTGACGGCGGGGGTTGTTGCAGGCCTTATGGCCAGTCGGTTCCCCTACTGGTTTCCCCCTCCTCCTAACCATAGCTGATCGAAGTGAAAGGGGCCTTCGGGGTAAAGGGGCTAGCAGTTGAGGGTAGTACCTAGGCCGACACGGGTCATTGCGGTGGCTCCGGTGGACGAAAGGACTCGTGTGGCTGCCCGCCGAGCATCAAGGTTCGTAGGTCGGCCCTTAGACCTCGCATCTCCTCTTGCGATTGCTCTTGGAGGTCGAGCAA